>NW_026693245.1:1259375-2518750 GCF_021218885.2 Marmota monax
GCAACCCTTTTTTAAAAGTATGACACAACTGTTTTCACATCAAATGAACAGATTGAGATCATAACTGAGGTCCTTTAATAACAACCGTTTAGGGGCACTGTATTAATTAAAATTAAGTGTGTTTCAAAGCAGTTGCTGTATTTATAGCTCAAGTGAGAATTCTGACAACAGGATTATAGACAACTATCAAAAATAAACTCACTGCAACATATTGACTAGCATGAAACCATCTACCTAGAAACTCTGATCTGGAAAATTCAAGTGTTTGAACTCAAATCATCCTAAGCAAATAATGAGCAAATCCTAACCGTGGGATTGGTGGCCAGTTCAACCTAAGACACATTCATGGTGGCTTAAGATGCCAACCTTCACAATTTCTCTGATGCCCTTATGCAGCTGGAGAGGCCACCGAAATGTGAAATATTTCATAAATCCCCTGCAATGAATTTACATCCTCATTTGCATGACATGAACTGTACTGACTTTGTAGGCTAAACATGGAACACAAACTTAATAAGCACGAAATGCCTGCAGAACACTGATACAGCCCTCCCTCATTCCTGACACTATCTGTACTAAAAGATTCGCAGTTTTGTAAATCTGCCTGAGGAGTTGGGCCATAAAAGGGGGGCTCGAGGCCGGTCTGGAAACTTCACAGGCCACATCAGTGCTGCTTCCTAACCACCAAGATCTTTTGAAGAAGCAGCATTTTCAGTGAGTTACAACTGTGGATTAGTCTCAAAGCCTGAAAGTATACAAAAGAACACACCCTGTGCAGTTTAGTATTCAGCCTATGTCTTCATAGTTTAGATGAAAACATAAAAACATTATAGTTTTCAATCTCCTAAACCAAATTAAAACATTGAAATAACAACATTAAAATAACATAATCGTTGACGTGCATGAAGTCAGGATCCGTATCCCTCATAGAGCCTGCACATAGATCAAAAGTCCTATCATGCCATGGCCAGAACTTTTAGTAAAACGCCAACATTCAGAAACCCACATGATTTTTATAAGGTGATACAAGATAAAAAGGGAGACATATGTGATTCTCAGTTGTCACAGACAGAATTGAGGTCTTCAGAAGCTGAAAGGGAGCAAAAAAATGCAGTTTTTAAAAAGACTTTTTACAGAAACCAACCAACTAGGAAAACGGGTAGCTTAGAGAAATGAGGTCACTCCAGATTTTTCTAAGTGAACATATACCCTTAAAATTCTGTATCTAGTAGTCACAGAGCTGTGAGTTGAGCCAAAGCATAACACAATTTATATTTAACGAAGTTCAAATTAAATCACAATGATGGAAATAATAACCAGGATCCCATTTTAAATCTAAACTTCCCCTTCTCAAGTTCACTGGCCTGTGTCAGGGTGATCCCTTGGCTCTCCCTCCCATCTAGTGAGACAACCATTAGAGTTGGCTGGAGGTTGAGACCCAGGCTCAGCTCCCTTGGATCCACGCTTTGTTGAAATTCCAGTCCCACTGGCTTCCCACCACCACCACCACGCAGGCTCAGCTTTGGGGGATGTTCCAGAACCTTCCATCTAGAATCTCTTCCTTTCCAAAGGTCTTTTACAGGGAGTTTCCACTCTTATTAGGACATTACTAAATGTCCTCCAAAAAAGCCAAGCCCAACCCCACAAGTTGTGGGCAGGTTGTGGCAATTTTTTTCCAGCAGAAAGACCTCTTCCAAAGACCTCAGAGTGTGACAGGTTTCTACGCATTCTCCAGTTATTCTAGAAACCATCTAGCTCCTGTTTCTTTTTCCTAGAGTCTCCTAGATATCTTTCTCTATAAATACATTTCATTCATGTTATTCAACTTACTGGTAATTCACAAACGTCCCCCAGGTTTACATTTCCACTCCATGAAAGCTCAGGGGCAAGGTCAGGCGTTCCAAAGACGTGCTTTTGAATCCTGGTGCTTCGCTTCACATTCTCCTGAGAAATGAACTTATTCTTTCTGACCTCAATTTCTTCTTCCATCTCTCCTTTTTTCACTCCTTTGTCTCTTTCTCCACTTTTTTAAACTTCCCCCAGTCTAACAGTTTTATCTATATTTTTTTAAAAGTGTGATAAATAGTAAAGACCAAGAATATTCTCTGCCTAGAAGAAAAATTTCAACTTTATATGCAGAACCTGATGATTTTTAAAAAATTATAAAATTTATTTGTCATTAATCCCAGAATTTTATAGTCTAAATTGCTGAGGTAAGAATGCTTATTTAAAAAAATAGAATCAGTTACCGAAACCAAGAGGTAACTATAGATTTGTCTCCTGAATATAAATATATCACATACTTGACATTTTAGATTTAGCATTTATAAAATTCCTTTTAACGATTAGAATATGATAGTGGACCAAACAGTACTAATTGGCTAGCTCTCATGAAACAAAATAGTATCAATAATGATAACATTCAACTCCATTTTCAAAATGAGAGAAAACAATCTTTAATGTTATTTATTTGCAGCCACTACAAGGGGAAAAACATCTTATTATAACATGAACATTTAAGTAATGTTTTAAAAGCCGTAATCACAATATCTTCAACGTGCATGATGCAAATTATACATTCATTGTCCACAGTCCTATCAAGTCAGTTCAAGTTAAAATATAACTTTAACATTTGACAATATATATAATGGAAGGGCTCTTGAGGGTAATTCCTAGACTCTGCCATCATGAGCTCTTTTGTCCATAAAATGGCAAAGTGGGAGAGACGATTCCCAGGATTCTTCAGGACTTTTCCAGTGTTATTCCCCAAATCAGTGGATTTACGAACCAGACCACATGCCCCAGAGGTTCCTGGACAATGTATCCTTAAGCGAGAATGTTTTACTGGTATTGTATAATGGTATTGTATCATATTCATGTTTGAAATTCAACATAATTTTTACCTGCCCATACAAAACAAACAAAAAGTTAGACTGTACAATGTCCCATCTGAAATTAAAGTAGATCCCTCATGAACACAAATCCAATTATACTGGCATAGGCTAAATTACTTATTTGGAGAAAACACACACACACACACAATGTTGCACCAAACTTTCACCTGATTCTTCTGTCCTCCACACATTGGGAATAGCAATGCATACATTCTTATCAAGAAGGTATATACTGGAAATATTTTAACACATAGATTCTAATGAAATTGAAATTCATCTTCCAATATTTAGAACCTAAAATATCAGTTAGAAATCTTCAATCCTGTTTTAAAATTTATAGTATAGGATATTATTTGCAAAAAAAAAAAAAAATTAACTTTATCCAGTTCCTGAAAGTATCCAGAATTTATTCAGCTTAAAATATTCTGCCTGATGAACATTTTGGCAGGACTACAGTGCTCTGTGTTCTTCTGGCAACAGTAAATATTGGCAATGGATATTCACTGAGGACAGAGCGCAGGGTGTTGGAGACAGAGTCACTCCTGAGACAGACAGAGGACTTGGTAGCACCATGTTTACACTGCAGGCTAGAAAGGGAGATGGTTAGAGTCACACATAATGAAGGCAGGTTCCTCAATCATAACATCATATACTAAGACACAGTGCACAAAGAAGACAGACTCACAAATACAATAATCAGAATGTGCTGCAAATGCTTTGAAGGACACCAAGATCTAGATCACAGTAAAAAGGGGATGAGGAGTTCCCATGCACCTGGCTACCTTTGCAATAGAATGAGGTAGACATTAGTATCAAGTTAGATACAAGTAACGGAAGCTAAGCAGGTGGAAGGAACTGGCCCAAGTCAAGGTTCCATAAAGAATGAAACAAGGATTTAAGTAATTGTGGGTATATCGTGATACCCTTTCCCACCTACCACGTGGGCCTACTGGAGGCCAAACACTATAAGCATTCCAGACTATTCCCTTTCATGTTACCCACATAAATGGCTCTGATTTCCAGGTTTGAGGAAAGATACATATTTATGGAGATGACAGGACTTATACAAAACATCATTTTGCAAGCATATATTCATTTAAAATCGATGCCCTCTCCTTTCTCGCCACCAAAATCATTTAGAAGAGAAAAATGCTTACTCTTTTTAAAAACTAAATTGGTGTTTTTCTATACTCACTTCCAGTCCACAAAGACATTAGCTAATTGGGCAACATCACACACAATCTAAACTATTTTTTGTTGTTTAAATTTATAATGCAAAGCATTACAGATTCTTTAAACAGGCATCATAACAAATACCCTTTAGTGATTCAGTCCCTTCCCAGTAAAATAAGAAGCCCTGATCTGAGTATTTATTAAGAGACAAAGTTACAATACTGTAAGGTAGATACATCTCGTTTGTTCAAACTCATACAACATACAACAACAAGAGTGAACTTTACAGTAAACTGTGGACTTTGGTGACAGTCATGTCAGTATTAGTCCACCAATTTTAACCAATGCATCATTCTGGTAGGGAATGTTGGCAATGCATGTGTATATACGCGGCAGGTATATGGGAAATATCTCCAGCTTTTAACTGGTCTAAAACATAAAATTTAAAGACAGAAAAGCACAAATTCATTGATAAAATTTAAAAGATAAAAGGAGATACAGACTTTCTGTAATTCATAGTAATTGCTAAAACTACTAATGGTACACTAGAGATGCTTAGTCAAGGCACAGCCTAATAAAATTTTATTCCTTTCTCAGTCAATCAAGAAAGTATGCAGAATGAGAATGATGAGAGAGATGTCTTGAAGAGATACACACTTACCCTTAAAATGTGGCACATTGTACATTTTTGTAGATACACTGTGGATCAAAATCTCACTTAAGAACCCCTCTTGATTTAACAGCTTTTAAAAAACTCAAGCCTCAGAAAACTCAAATTTCCTTGCTGGCTGCATGTGGTACTTTAGCAGCCTTGTTCTCAAATTCCCCAGCTATTGGTTGGAGCCTCGTTTTGTTTCTGTGACTTGTCCTATAGGCCTGACTCCCCCCAGTGCTGTCCAAGGAGAAGAAGAAGAGGCCCTGTGGAAGACATGTGGAAGTACACACAGCTCCACTCCAGTTCCCACAGATCCAGGAAATCTTCAGGGTCCCCTTCATTCCCAACAAATGCAGCTAACATATGGCGCTTGTTTAAAGAAGTCAAATAAAAGTTACTCAAACTACAAGTGAAAAATAAAGCATTTTCTCATACACTGCTGGTGGGACTGCAAATTGGTGCAGCCAATATGAAAGGCAGTATAGAGATTTCTTGGAAAATTGGGAATGGAACCACCATTTGACGCCACTATCTCTCTCCTCTATCTATACCCAAAGGACTTAAAAACAGCATACTACAGGGACACAGCAACATTAATGTTTATAGCAGCACAATTCAAAATAGTTAAACTGTGGAACCAACCTAGATGCCCTTCAATAGATGAATGGATTAAAAAAAATGTGGCATATATACACAATGGAATATTACTCAGCAATAAAAGAGAATAAAATCATGGCATTTGCAGGTAAATGGAGTTAGAGAAGATAATGCTAAGTGAAGTTAGCCAATCCCCCCGCCCCCAAAAAAAACAAATGCTGAATGTTTTCTTTGATATAAGGAGGCTCATTCATAGTAAGATAGGGAGCAGGAGCATGGGAGGAATAGATAAACTCTAGATAGGGCAGAAGGGTTGGAGGGGGAGGGCGGGGACAGGGGGTTATTAATGATGTTGGAATGTGATGATCATTATTATTCAAAGTACAGTTATGAAGACACGAATTGGTATAAATATACTATGTATACCACCAGAGCTATGAAAATTGTGCTCTATATGTGTAATAAGAATTGTAATGCATTCCGCTGTCATATATAAATTTAAAAAATAAATAATAAATTTTTAAAAAGAAAAAGAAAGCATTTGCTGTTGTTGACTAGAATGCTTCCAGCAAGTTAAAAGCATGAATATGAATTAAGGTGTCCCAGATCACACTGGCTGGGACCTGTTATTTATTTCTTTATGCCACAGTTTCCTCATTTGTACAATGGGATAACAGTGGTATCATCCAGTTGGTGTATTTTAAAATGCCAATCAAAATTGCCTTTTAGGCATATGGTAAGTCAAAGGCAAGCTTCTGTTCAGTAGACTAAAAGGTTTATTTTGAACTATTATTATTCAAAGAAATTACAAAACATTTGGCTATTATTAATAGATTTTTGTCTTACTTCATTTTCCCTGTAATGGTGGTTTTATGTTATAAACTTAGAATTGAAATCAAAATAATCTAGACTTTGTTTTGTAGGATGTCTTAGTCCATTCCTGCTGCTATAACAAAACACCTTAGACTGAGTAATTTATAAATAATTTATTTCTCATCATGTTGGAGGCCAGGAAGTCCAAAATCCAGGACAAAAGGGGAGTAGGATGCTCCCATCAACCTTTTTTTAAGAACCCTAATCTCATTGATGATAGTGGAAACACTCATGGCTTAATCATGTGCCAAAAGACCCTTTAATACTATCACACTGAGTATTATTAAGTTCTAATATATAAGTTTGGGAAGGACATACACATTAAACCACAGCATAGGGTCATTTTTCTAACTTTCTCTGTTAACAGGTCCTACTACGGACCTACTGACTAGTGAAAAGGAAAAGAGAAAGCAAACACCACCACAGTACTGCGTTTCCAAAGCAGAAGTGACCAGCAAAGATGTTACGGATTGGTATAGATTCACAGGTTTTGGGGGGAATCCACACCAGAAGAGTTTGACTTTACTAGTTCAAGTTTGTGTTTTCAACTTTGAAAGGACATTATCAGATACAAATATGCTGCACATATGGAATTCCTGAGTCCTAAATAGGATTAGCCTCATTTTGCAAGGCTTTAGAAGAAATAGGACCAGAGTTGGATTACAACATCAATCTGTGACCTATGATCTCTGGACACATCCTCTGGGACACTGTCGCCCAGACTCCAGGGTTAGTGTGAGGTCCACAGTTCACATCATATATATGGCCTTTTGTTAACACTTGTTGGTTTTATTTGGATCCTAAATTTGTTTACCCCAAAAATGATTTTGCACAGTGAGTGAAGAGACTCTTCACATAGACCACACCTTTCAGAAAGAGCTTATAGTAGCATGTGATATTAAGTCACATGTTGATAGACTGTTCAGGTAAGGAACAGTGTGTGGCTTTATTCCCCAGCTCAACATGTTATTGGGTGAACCAAGCTGAACTGGCTTCTTCCATGGCTAAAATGAGTGAGCACTAAACCAATTCTCTTTCTTACTTATCTCTCAGAAAGCTGGGCAATCCCCATTTGAATAGAGGATGTTGAAAGTTCACTGAATATAACCAAAGTTGAACTGAAAATAGGCCTTGAATAGTTGTGCTCAGAAATTTCCACCTGTTCTTTCAAAACTCCTGAAGTCATATCAATATTTAAATACTATTTATAATGAGCCATGTTTAAATAGTTATATAATTTGGGTCACACATTAGATATTTATCAGAAATTATGAACAGTTCACAGTGCTGGAAATGAAGATGACAAACTTAGAAAAAGAAGAGATGGCAGGAGTTGAAGAGGAAAAGGTTGGTCAAGTTCAAGTTCAGATTGTACTGGATGTGACTCAGCTTCATTACATTCAATATAGACATCTAGAGCCAACAAGCACTTTTACCCCCACCAGCGTGGGTTCCACAGAGATCTTGAACCACAGGCTCCACATAGGATATTAGAAGTTTCTCCATATTGTTCTGAAGCTTGACATGAATCTCCATTAACCCTTAACTACATGTTTCATCCAATAAACATCAAATTATTCCCAAGATAAACATCAGTAGGTGTTAGTTGAAAGGGAGGGGAAGGAGGCTCAAGCCTATTCTGTTTCTTTGAAGTTTTATTTTTGGTTAAATAAAAACTCAGATAGCCAGCTATGGAGACTGAGTTGGTTGAAAACAGTGACCCCTTTCCCTGCAGAAGAAGGCTGAGATGATGCAAAGAACCAAATACATCTTAAAAGAGTTTGAGGAGAAAGTCTAGCACTGCTATAAAAAAGAAAAGCAGCTAAAACAGAGAAAACTCAGAAAGGCACCTAGACAATAGATTAGAGAACATTCACAAAACTATTTTGAGCTCAAACCACAGAGTGACAGTAGGAGTGTCACCTGCTGAGATCCACCCAACGAAAATGACCCCAAATAGGGAAAGGATAAGAACCCCCCCAAATAAGGACTTATATAATAAAATGGTCTCTTCACACAAATCCATGTCTCATATGGGCTTAGTGACACTGAAGACTACAAGCACTCTGACTTCAGAAAGCCAAATCGGGGACAGCCACTCAGGAAGGTCCAGAGCCCAGCGAAGCACCTCCAGCCATAATGCCTTCAAGCTTAACCAGATTTGGGTAGCCTTTCTTTTTTAAAATGAAAATCACCTAAGACACTAATGTTAAGAACAGAACCAGTCTGTGCCTTGACTCAGGAAATGTTCCAGATGAGCACAGGAGGGTTTCTTAGAGGCCCTAACTGGACAGCCTTACCAGTGTTCCTGACTACCACTCTGTGAAGAATTCTTGGTTGTTTACTGGAGCATGGGCTGAAAGATTCCACTACCAAACTTTCAGAGTATACAGAAAAACCCCAGCTTTTAAAAATTCCAGGGGAATTACACAGTAGCACAAGCAGCTTTTTTGATTTGCAGAATTATAATTCACTTACATCAAGATGACCTACTAAGAAGTATTTAAGAGATGGATCTAACTCAAAGAAGGTGCTAGCATATTTGAACCACTCGACCTTCAGATGTCTGGATCTTGATATAAATCCTTTGTTCCTCTTATTAAAATGTGTCTTGCTGTTTTCAATAGTGACATGAAAACTTCAGGACATGCTCTCAGGATATATTAATTTGCCATTGGACTATGTAAGAGAAAATAGTGACAAAGAGTGAAATGTTTTGATTCCCATTTATCAACAAAAAACCTAACTCCCTGGATGATTTGCTCAAGAACCCCACAAGTATAAAATAAACATTGATTTAAATACATGCAATAATAAACCATTTTTTGTTTTCTCTGTTTTTCTTCTCCCAAAGTAGAATGGTCTCAAAGATTAATGCATCGATTCACATTGAGCAATTGCTGTGGGCCAAGGACTGTCTGAAGTTCTAAAAAAACAAAAACCAGGCAGATGGGGTTCCAGCCTCCAAAGAGTTTCCCATGAGATGGAGAATCAGATGCTGGGGAATACAGATCAGACTGGAAGGTGAAAGCCAGACAAGAGCAGTAATAGGAGATCAGTTATCAACTTCATTCTTAATTTGAGACGTTAGGGGAAAAAAAAAAAAAAAGGTCATGGTTAAGAGTCTTGCAATTCAAGAGTCAAGAGAAACCTGCACTTTAGAGCAAAAGTGGCCTCCACATCTCCTATGCAAATCATAATGGAAATGCTGTCAATATTAGTGGTGCGAACACACCTAGCCCACTATGGAAACTCTGGAATTAACATTTTAAAACCATGCTTTATCAAAACAAAATGTTTTATTTGTATAGAAACACCCTCCTTCACGGTATGTCACTGCCATTGCAGTTATTTCCATGCACCCCAACTTGTCTTCAAAGAGTCAGCATCCTTCTTACCATTCATTTCTTGGACTGGGAAGGAAGCTCCCTACAGCAAAAATTCAAAAACCTATTGCAAGCATTTCTCAGAATTTTGAATACAGGTCCATAGCAATTCTTCCTCTTTCTCAAGGGAGCAGCCCGTCTTACCATAGTTAGACTGTCAGGAGAGCACTGCCTGGGGACACCTCCCAGGGAGGCCCAGCTGTGAGGACACCCAGATACAAGACATATTCTCACTCTGCATCAACAACTGGCTGTTCTTGGAGACTTTCCCTTCAATTTCTTATCCCAAAGCACTCGGGTTTTGATAGGCACTTAAGATATTTAAATGTCTTTTCTAGGTAGTAATTAAGATCTTTGAACTAAATGTAATCGATCCTGAATTCTCCCATATTCTCTAAAGTGATATTTACATAAATCTCTTTAAATAATAGCCAATTGAACTTGGGATAACTCGCATGGCTTTGTCAGGCAAAAGGAATCTACAGACAGACTACAGACAGACAGGAGAACAGGGAAAAGGTACAGGTAATGATTGATCCAAGAAGTTAATTTAATGACTATCTGCAGGTCACCGTCTCTATCCCACATATCTACAGACCAATACTTATCTCACTGTAATTACTAGTTTACTTGATTGCCCTCACCAATGTAATCTCCTTAAAGGAAAATAATAGGTCCTTGAGTCTCCCAGCTCCATCAATAAATAAATATTAATTCTGCAATATTTTAATGTGGTTTGCATTTTCCCAGGTCACATTTAATAAAGTAGAAAAACTTTATGTCAGTTGCTCATTCAAGGGCAGAAAAACAAGTTTTCAATATATGCTTAGAGAGGACTATAGAATCATTTGAACCTCTTTTTAAAAAGCTAAGTCTAGAAATATGCTTCCAAAGGCCACTAATTTTTAATAACAAATGAATTCAGGTGGGCGTGGTGGTACATGCCTGTAATCCCAGTGGCTCAGGAGGTTGAAACAGAAGGATCACAATTTTGAGGGCAGCCTTAGCAATTTAGCAAGCCTTCCCTCAAAATAAAATATATAAAAAATAAAAATAAAAAAAAATCTGGGGATATAGCTCAGTGATAAAGTGCCCTTGGGCTCTATCCTCAGTACCCTTTCCCCAAAGAAAAAGAATGAATTCATCACAAAAGCAATACTTGTATCTTTTAACTACATAAAATATGCATTCTGTACTTAGGACTTCAAATGCTCAAATTACATCATACTCCTCCAACCCAGTAACAAAATCTTCACATAATCAAACAGAGGTGAAGTGCACAGCTGCAGAAGACTGAGGCCCAACCCTAATGTTCCCTGGAGGTGGGAGAGAGTGGACTTAAACAGCTATAATAATCATGCCATGGACTTACTTATTGCAGCCACAAACACTTTTCTGCTTGTATTCAAAAGTTTAAACCAAAATGACATCATCACCATCACTAACAAGTTACAACAGAAGTAGGAGGAAAAAAAAGACAGAGAAAAAATATCATCTGCTTGGAAATATATATCTAAAAGCATATCGATTGGTCACCTAGAAACTTATTTATTTCATAAATTGCTGTTCAATCATCAATACCACTTTTTCCCAGCTAATCACACTTTCCAATTATGTAATCTATAATATGAGTCCAGGCTTCCAAACACCACCTGAAGTTCAGAATGTAAGAACTCAGGAGGCAATGTCCTGACTTAGGGTCTCTAAACAGTGCTTAGGATGAGAAAGCAATTGCAGAGAGACACCTGGCCCATAACCTTGATTGTCTATTCTACCACCCAACTTAAATCAAACTGACTTGACCCTGTGGGAAAATGCCTTCAGATCTGTCCACCAAGTATCCTGGGGCATGTTATGGGGAGGGACATCAGGAAGGAGGAGGATGCCCATGGCACTTAAGAATAAGACACTGGAAAATGAATTCTGATCATCATGAGTACTTCAAAATCAAGGAAGTAGGGAAGTGAATCCCAAATATGTCTTCACTGCACTTCTCTCTGCTGGGAAAAAAAAAAGTGATGTTTGCTAATGGTTCATTACAAGTTGGTTCCTGGGTGTGAAGTAAAGCCAAGTCAAGGACAACATTCTGAAACAGATCTTATTGGTAGAGCACAGGTCACATGGCCATGGAGCGTGCCCTTCCATTTGTTTCACCCTTTATTGGAAAGAGGTTCAGGGCTAGCAACCTGATATCTACAGATGAACAAAGTCCCAACTAGAAACTCACAATTGAGTGTAAGTGGACACAGCACAGAGCCAGAGCTCCATTCGTTGTTACTTTGATAGGTTTACCATTCATAGATATGTGACGATTTCAAATCACATGCTTATCCAGGGACCTAATATTCTGGACTTCACAAAGGCTGTTACTATCATGCATTGATTAAGCTGCTTACTGGTGTCCAGAGCTAACGAATGACATTCAGTGATTTGGAAGAACAGACAAATCTGCCCCAACTTTCACTAACCGTATTTTTCAATAAATCCCCACGATGTAATATTATTTGCTTCCCACAAATAACACACAATTTTATTCTCCATTCCAGACTCTACCTTGGGAGGAAGCTGAGATGCACAAGCCATCAGGACTAATTACTTGTAATGTCTCAGGGCTTTAGGACAATTACTACCAAGGTTACTGGCTGGAAACAGAATAATTACACTAATTGGAGTTCATCAGCTATTCATCTTCATAGTGAGCACAACTGATGAGGTGAAATAATTTAGTGTCCCTATACTGAAGTCATTTCAGCTGTCAAAGGTGACTTTCAGGAGACATGTGCCCTCCATGAAGATAACATGCTCTGAACAAACATGGAGTGCTGAGCATGGACCAGAAATTGTCACAGGGCACAGTGATAGGTCTAAGAAAAGCTGACACATCCCTGCCTCCCAGCTACTTCCATCTAGAGGAGCAGAAACATTAAATAATCACATCAGTTGTAGTGAGTCCAGGGACAAGAATGTCCAGTACTATGAGGGGTGGTGATCTTCATGAAAATGACATTGAATAGGAGTAACTCTGTGGGAAAACAAATATTCCATGCAGAAGAAACAGGAGGAAAGATCTTGGAGCTGGGGGCAACTTCTGCAGCCAGTGGGCTGGACCACAGAGGTGGGGAGGGTGAGACTGAAAGTGGGCTGTAGAGGAAAACAGAAGATTGAACATGCAGGACCCTGCAGACCAGAGGAGGGTTTTGAATTGTATTCTAGGTGTAACGGAGAGTTGGGATGGACGGTCTTAGGTGGAGAAATGCTACACTAGATTTGCAAGAGGTAGTTGCCAAGAGAAGGATGGTCTCACTTCAAACTAGTTTCCTAGCTTAAGGTGAAAAGAAATGAGCAAATGTGAGAAATGAAAGAATGATGGTCCCAAACGTTTTCTCTGATAAGCAGGTGCTGATGCATAATGGGGGGAGGTAGGGAAGAATGGAGGAACTTTGGATTGTGCAGAGGAGAATAAGGAGAGGAGAGGGGGTGTGGGGGTGGAAAGGACTGTGGAATGAGACAGACATTATTACCCTATGTACATGTATGATTACAAGACCAGTGTGACTCTGCACCTTATACAGCCAGAGGAAGAAGTTGTGCTCCATTTGTGTACAATGTGTCAAAACACATTCTACTGTCTTGTATAACTAATTAGAACAAATTTTTACAAAAGAAAAAAGAATGCTGTAAGGATGGGCCTTGGAGGACAATGCACAGATATGCCAGCCTTCTGACCTGAATGGAAGAGGGGGCACACATACAAAAAAATTGTATACTTCAAGAGGACCACCAGAAATGGATTGAAGATAAGACTTGCACAAATTTTTAAAAGTCTAAATTTTAATATTTGAAAGTAGCTCACACCCCATGTTTTATGCAGAAGATCATTCACCAGTGGAAATTTTAATAAAAGATATTAAAGAGCATCAACTTTCAATTATTTGGGGGCTAGAGATTTGTTTATCTGGTGTAATAAAATTAAATTGTCATATTCAATCTCACTGTGGATTAATGAGGTCGTGCTCAGGTTGCCATAGTTAATACAACATGATGTGACCTGAAACATGAAACAGGAAAGCAATGATTGAATGACCTGAGCAGGCACTCCCAAAAGTTGTAAAATTCTCTTTAAAAAGAGCCTCTCACAGTTGCTATGTGTAACATACCCACTTCCAGATCTGCTTAGAATGTCCCTCTAAAGAGTCCCTTTAAGTATCACTACTTGTTTTGTTGCTTGGAAAGGCCCCAAGATTCATTAGCCTTGATTTTTGTAGTCATCAAGGATTTCATACAATTCCTGGCAATTACTTCTGCCACCATGGTACCCCATGAAATCATAAACCTGTCACCAAATCCCACTCTTCCAACACCTGCTCTTGTTAGAGCCCCTGTCTTCCAAAGTCTTCAACCCCAAGCCTTTGTCCAACAAAACTCGTCCCTTGGTAAAAATCTGTCTGCTGAATCCATACCTACAAGCATAGATGCTAAAAGAGGATTTTAAACTGGCCTACACATCTGGCCATCTCTTCTGTCTAGAAAGGGAAGGTCTCCCTATCATTGCCACTAATGACAGAGAATTTTAAAAGAAGCTTCCCCAGAATAATTCCCTTCTAATTTAGAAAGCCTGAGTCTGGTTATATCTTTATATTGCACACACTTAGCAACTCTTCCTCTTTCTCTCTCTTTATTCAGTCTCTTATAACACTTAGGAAAGTCTTCAGGTAGAAGGAAAACCTCAAATTTAATGTCAGAAGGAAAAGAAGTTCCCCATGTGTAAATGCCTATTGGTGCAGCTCCCTAAAGCTCTGGGTCCAGGAGGACACCGAAACCTGACTCTGAATCCTGGAGAAATCAACTTCTCTGCATTTCATGTGTCAAATGGAGACCCTTGTGCTGGCCTCCCATGGATTCATGAGGAGGAAACCAGGTTGTCCATCTCCCTCGCCCACTCCCTTCTTCCCGAGTCAGAGAGCTTCAAAAGTTCTTCACTGGACTCTCTTTCCTTATATGAAACAGCAGTTGTCACAGGCAGAATCTCATCCCCCAAAAATCCCTATGTTGAAGCCCTAATCCCCAGAAGCCCAGACTGTATTTAAAGATAGGGCCTTTAAAGAGGTGATGAAATTGAAATAGAGCTTTTAGGATGGTCCTTAATCCAATCTGGCTGGTATTCTTGAAGAAAGAGATTAGGACACACTGAGAGGACATAGTGAAAAAACAACCACCTGCAACCAAGGGGAGAAGCCTCAGGAGTAACCAGCCCTGCCAGCACCTTGATCTTGGACTTCCAGTCTCCAGAATGGTGAGAAAATACATTTCTGTTGCTTAAACCACATGGTCTGTAACATCCTTATGGCAGCACAAGAAGAATGATGCAGAAATAAAGCCACCACCACTTCTACTCCTGCAAGCAGATCTTCCCAGTCTTTCCAAACCTCCCCCTGCAAATACCATGAGGCTGGAACAGTGGAGTTCAGAAGGCAGAGGTCATTGACCGCTGGCCTACAACAACATGATTTTGCTGTCTATATTGCACTGATCAGAAATCCTGCCTACATAAGGGGAATCCAGACACTCCTAGGAGGAAAAAGGAAGATCTTTCCCCTCTCCTATGCAAGGATACTGCTGCAAAATTACCCTGCTGACACTTCCCTCCAGTGTAGCCATTTCCTCCTTTTCAGAAGGGTTTTACCAACACTGATATTTAACAAGAAATGCTTCTCACAAATGCCTCTTCCTCTCTCAAGTCTGCAACTGTGTAGTCAGCTTGGGAGGTAGTTAAATGTGTTACTGGAATCAAATGGAAATGTGTCTCAGTCAACTAGACCTCATGCTAACCACCGTATGCCAAAACTTTGGCTCTATGTTGGATATTTCCTCCACCAGGTAAACTATGCAAACAGCCGCCAACGTGTCAGGGCTTGCTGGTTTGCTATGCTGTGTTCTGCTAATATTAACAACCATCTTAATATCCTGAGGGTATATTTTACTTAAGATATATATCCTCCAGTTCTCACCCTCTTCCAACAGAAATCACACCCAACTCAAAACTGGCATTGGTTTTCTTCACTCTTCTTAGAAATAGCAGTTAACATTTTTTGCAGTATTGCATCACTCTGGACTTCTTTGCCCTTTATCTGAGATTCTTGGCGAACTTACCACACAAATGACAAAGGATCCTCTTTTGGTAATGTGCCTACCCAAGGGGAATCAATACAGGAATGAAACCTGCCAAGTCCTAGCTCTAGGTCTAGAGAATACAAGATCAAGAGGTAACAAAAATGTGTGCTAATCTGCCAACTGCTCTCCCTGACCCCTGTCACTACCTTCCCAACATAGCATAGTAGCATTCACTGCTAGAAACAAGGATATGTTCAAAGAATGTGTTGCTATTGACAGCACTAAAGATTAAACTGCAACAAAGTGATTTTTTAAAATATTTATTCTTTAGCTTTAGGTGGACATAATATCTTTATCTTATTTTTATGTAGTGCTGAGAAGCAAACCCAGTGCCTCACACATGCCAGGCAAGTGCGCTACTACTTGAGCCATATCCCCAGCCCCAACAAAGTGATTTTTTAAGCAAGAGCTAATTAACATGGATTTGGGGTAACCTAGGAGATGAATATAAAATTCACTTTTTTGTTAAATTATCTTTTTTGTTCAAATCTCTGCTTTCAGAGTTGCAGCAAGCTAAACCCCTTATCTTAGAGAAATTAGTAGGACTCCTTTTCCATTAAGAGTTCATCCCATATAAAACTAAAACTCTTACCTTAGAGAAATGATTTTTTAGTTTTCCGTGGTCCAGCTACTACCATCTGCCCTGTGGTCAGTTTAGTTTTCCTGTGATAACCCTCTCCCTGCACATCCAAGACCTTAGTTCAGATGGAACCAAAGCCCAAGCTTTCTGGATGGCAGAAATAAAACCAGTTACAATAGAAAGGCAGAGATAAATGTAGTGAGCTATTAATGACTTGTTTTTCTGTTTTTGCTTCTTCCACCAGAGAAAGGATAACCAAACCTGCCCTGAAACCTTTCATTAGTCAACCATTGCATCAGATGAAGGAAAACACTGAGTTGTGAGTCACAAAAAGAAACACACACCTGGGAGACCATTGTCAGTCTTGTCTTAACAACCTTTGGTGGAGAGTGGGTACAAACACTTGTGACTATCTGTAGGAAAACCAAACGCTGAAAATTCTGAAACCAGGTTTGTGAAGTCCATTTGTGTGAGCCCAAAGAAATTGGAGTTTGAGATATCAACAAAAGATCCCCACTGATAAACCCTGTGTCACTAGTGCAGCATTCGCCCTGTTTACCTAAAGTTGGTGACCATGAAAAGCCTCAGAAACCACTGCCACCATCAGTAGTTACTTGAGATTCTTCTCTTTCCCCTCAGGAAAAGGAATCATTCAAAGAAGGTTTCAGGTTGTCTTATTTGGTCATATTAATGTCATTAGTAAACACCCAGTCACTTAACCTTTCATAAACTGTAGAATAAAGAAGGGGGGAGTTGTCTCGGACCTGCTTACCTATAAATCACTGATTTTCTAATTTTTGTCTTTTCTCTCATCATCTTTAGTAATCCTAAGCAAATGCAGAACACAGATACTGTTTTCCCTATTGAAACAACTGAGAACACCTGTAAATGTCAGAGAAAGCAAATATTCCTATAGCCCCTGCAATCTCTAGGATGAGCTCAGAGATGCCTAGGAGAGACATCTGGGAAAACTGGACAACTGGAGACTTCATATAGGACCATATAGGATCACACTGTGAAGAGATGGTCACTGTTTTCCACTTTGATACACTGTTTCACCTTGATTAGATCTTGCTACTATTTAACTTGGCTCTTGTATTAGTCTGTGTGGTAAAGGTGTTTTGAATAGCCTATCAGCTGGAAAATGATATGGGTCTTTCCAAAGTCACTTTGCTGAGCAATCCGGGAAACTTGTAATTCTCAAAGTTCAACCAGAAACTTTTCTTGTACATCTATTTCTTAATCAACTTAAAAAAGAATTCTTAATTTGAGTTTATTTTAGTAATACATCCTTTTCTGCATCAGCCTAAGTAATGGTTAAAACTCTTAGAAAGCTGGGCGCAGTGGCACACACCTGTAGTCCTAGCAACCTGGAAAGCTGAGTCAGGAGGATTGCAAGGAGGCCAGTCTGGGCGACTTAGAACCACCCTGTATCAAAATAAAAAATTGTTAAGTGGGAGCTGGGAATGTAGACCAATGATAGAACTCTTGCCTACCATCTCTGGGTTTGACTCCTGGTATGGAAAGAAAAAAAAAAAAGTCTTATGAAAACTGCAGTCCCTTATTTATTTCAGGTTTCTCTGGAAAAATATAAATTCCTCAAAGCTCCACTTAAGGCACACAAACAGTTTAACTTGTTAATATGTTTCAAGAATTTCATTATTAAGCCCTATAACTTGTTTTAGTAACTTAAATACTTAGGTTCCATATTTAAAAAAAAAAAAAGTTGCAAATGGACACAATACCTTTATTTATTTATTTTTATGTGGTGCTGAGGAGCAAACCCAGTGCCTCACACATGCTAGACAAGTGCTCTACCACTGAGCTACAATCCCAGCCCCAAGTCCCATATTTTAAGGACTACTTCAGAAACATTCACCTCTTTTAAATCTCAAAACCAGCCCAATTACTGTAAATGGTAATTTTAAAGTAAAAAAAAAAAAAAGATTAAATCTCCTGCTGTATGCAGTTCCCAAACCAATAAGACAGAGAGCACCAGAAATCAGCAGAAATGCTGTCTCCATCACCACCTGTGCACAGTGATGAGCAGCATGCTGGTATTCCCAGAGGCTCTGAGGTTCCTGAGATTCTATGGCAGGGTGCTCCACTGTCCCACTCATTCTACAACACCCAAACTAGTCTAAAACCAACTGGTTCTCCTTTGAAATCTGTACCTGCCATCCACAGACTCAACCCTGTACCCATTGTTCATTTTAGGAAGAAAACCAATACACAGTACTAATTTTTAATTTTATGAAGAAAGGTGTTTCAATACATGCATATATTCTTTGGAATATGAAGAAAATTATATGCATACAATGCAAGAAGCAGAGACGGGAAAAATAAGGGAGACAGATGCCAACGGATGAAGCAGAAAGCATTAGTTACAGAACGTTCCCTATAGGAGCACATGTGGTATAGTAAAGGGCAGAGGAGATCCCTATGAGGAAGACAGAGAGAAATAGAACCCAGATGAGATTTAAAAAAAAAAAATGGTAACAGGGTTAAAGAATGGTAGGTTTCTTTGGTTTTCTTTTGTTGTGTTGTATTGTTCTGTTGTATTTTGTGTTGCAAGCAATGAGTAAGAGTCTGACTCAATGTGACACTGCTTCTGTCTCTCTGTCTCTGCCTACCCTCTTTCCCTCAGCAAGGAGGGATGACAGGAATGAGGTTTTATTGGGAAACAACCTGAAGTTCCCCTAGGCCACTAACGAGTTCATGGGACCTTGTGCAAGCCAGTAATTTCTCTAAGATCCTGTTGATCTTAGAGATAAACATATTAGTCCTGAGCTTTCCACCCTGCTCCAATGACACAAGAATTTACAAAGGGCTGAGGCTGGGATAGTGGTTAAAAGTAGCCACTGACCTTCTGAAAATGAATCCTGCACAGAGACAGAAGTCTAGGATTTGGCTTATTCTAACCTGGCAACCCTGGTTACACAGATGCAAACAGGTGGATAAGCACCTAACCATGTCCCAAGAGCAGAATCACAGATGAGGCATTTGAAGTGTGACTCCCACCCCAAGTGAAATGTCAGGACGTGAGAGAAGAGGCTGACTACATCCACACTCAGTTGCAGTCCTCAATAACAGCAAACACCATCTTCACCACCTTCATTGTCCTGGAAATGTTTAAGAGTATGAGTGAGTGGCTGTTCACTATGACAAACAGCACTTCCGGTACAGAGGTACTTACTGTACTTACTGCTTGAATACTTAAACTATGCACTTAGTGCAACTCTATCTGAATGGATATTGAAGGTGTTATATGTTAAGAGGTTACTTATTTTATCCTAAGGGTCCATGTTATGTAAGATGAAATGTCAAGGCTCACAGGCAGTACAGTGTGGTGCTAGTGAAGAGAACAGGGCAGAAAGCCATAAGACCCAATTTAAGTCCCACCAATTTCTATTAGCATTGGGATCTCAGGTACATTATTTAACTCTCTATTTTTCACTTATTCAAAGATAAAATGTGTCTTACAATTTGTTTGAGGGGATTAAAAGTCAATTTGAGCATGTTATCACGCATGCGATAAACTGTCACCAAGTATCCATCCTCATCCTTTAATTTCCCAAGTTAAAAAAAAAATCTTCAAAGAAGCTTTTATAAAGAACCACTGTAGTCTCTTTCCCTTTGGTAAACTTGGCAGAGTAACTATAACTACCCTTCTGAATCCATAAGATTAAAAAACCGACTTTGCTTAAAGAAACCATTAAACATATCTTACCTAAAATTAGAACGATTCTACCTTTGCTCAAAAGCAAGCATATGTGCCCAGAAGGACAAAAAAAAAAAAAAATCATCTGAATATGCCCCTAAATTCAATGCCTGAAATTTTCAGACCAATTCCAGGATTGATCCACCCCAAATATCTGAAATTCCAAAGAACTTCCTTCATGGTTTTAGGAGGCCTGTATCTAAGGTCTCCATGGGGATAATTGCTTCCACAGATTTGTCAACAGGTAACAGCACCTTTACATTCCTGCCCAATACAGGTTTCAGTTTTCTTCCTGGTATGGAGGGGGCAAAGATGTGGGAAAGTGAAAAGGTGACACTATGTCAGCTGTGTGAAGGGATGGAGGATTGTCACCAGATAATACATGATGCAGAATTTTAATACTGAGGTTGGTTTATCAATCTTACCAGAAATGACCAAGTGACTTCTTTCAATGCTCACTAATGCATATTGGTTCAAGATATAACAAAGCTAAGTATTTTAGGAATCCAAATGAATTATGTCCATAGCCAAGGTCATATGGCTAATCAAGTTGAGCTCATGTCTCAACATGGAGTAAGCCTTTCTCTGTAGTTTCAAGGACTTGCACCACATTATCTTCATTTATTATTATTATTATTATTATTATTATTATTATTATTATTATTATTATTTTCATCTCAAAAAATGCCAATGCACTGTGGAGGCCGAGGTTATATCAACTTTCTACCCCCACTGTGTGTATGCTTTGGAAACTATTACAAGTGTCCTATCTAACAATCAAGGAATCAGAGCTATGCCTGGAGGATTTTCTAAACCACTGACTTCTATGTCCTACCAAACTCTGTCCAAGGCAATAGCATCAGCTTGTCTTGCAATAATGATCCCTTTGAAACAAGCATGTGAATAACTATAGAAATAGGGGATAAAGTTAGGAAAATCAGTGTTCTTCCCCACTTTATGATGAATGTGGATTACAAAGATGCACTGAGTATGTATGAGGCTTTGTCCTGTTTGACAATTTTACTTAATCCTTACAATAACCCTGTATTACTGTCTTATTTTAATGATGAGGACTGAGGCATAAAGAAGCCAAGCAATTTGACAAAAGTCACATAGCTAGTAAATGGCTGAAAGAGAGGACTAATCAGGGTGAATTTGGCCCAACCACACCAAACCCTATAAGTCACAGTATCTAAAAGTCATACTCCCTACACAAAGCACAATTGTTGAAATATTTATTTCAAAGAGAAATTCAAAAAACAAGCCTTTGAAGCCCAGTTCTTCTTACCATATCCAAAATAAATTTTCAAAAGCAGTAAAAGTTCATAAAATATTCAAGTGATAAGGAAAAAAATGTTGTGTAAGGACTTTGCCTTCCCCACTGAGCACCATTTTCCTATATTATCTTGAAGTATTTCCTTATGCCCTGGGCCCCTGTTGTGCTTACAGATGGTTTCTATTTCTAAGTCTCCAAAGCTTTCAGGAATGTATTCCTAGACTTCCAATCTGCTCAATCACAACCTCTGGCTTTGGCTTCTGCTATCCCTGGATTTGCATTTAAATCCTAGTTTACAGTAGAGGGAAAATGGACCCTTTGCCTCTCTTGGCCTCCCACTCCATTCTCCTGCTAACTTCCAGCGGGAAAAGGAGAATGCTGTTGTAATCCCACTTAGGCTTGTTGTCTCCTCAGAATTAAAATTTAACTCTATCCTGTTGAGAATTTGATTCTGTATGATTGTTTTTACTCTTGAGAAGGTTCACAGACAATTTTTAATCACATGACAGCCACCTATCTGTCTGAATAGCTATGCGGGGGAATGGCATGTAACATAATCCTTCTTCTGGCAGGCTGGGAACTGCTGTGGTTTTAAAACTACCTATATTTTTCTCAAAAGAACTTAAATGCCACCTCTTGAGTTACATAGCAGCCCTAGGAAATTCAAGGAGGGTGGCCATCCTGACACCACACAATCTACTCCTGGGCAAATCTCCATACAACACCTTACAGAATTTCAAATATGTCTCCACTAGAGGACAGAAGTTAGGGTATCTGAGAACCTTTCAGATGCCCAGACAGTATTTTATCCTTCAAAAACTTCTATTTGCAACTTCATGGTAATTTCAAGCCGTAAAGTTCACATTCATCACATTATCTAAAGACTTAAGAGACAGAAAAAAAATGAAAAGGACTGACTTGAGAAAACTTGAAAAGATGATAAGGATTCTGCATCTGTCCCAGGGACCATCCAATGCATCCACATATGGTTTGCCCTCAATAGCTACCTGGATTTCAGTTCACACAATCATCAGGAAGACCAAGAAGGTGTGAAAGGAATAGGTCAAGATGAGTTGAGTGAGAAAGGCCTGAACGAATCAAAATGTCTCTTTCAACAGAATCAAATACCAGAGGTACTTGTTTTACTTTTTAACAGGTCTTTTGGGGACATATTTTGAAAAATGAAATTTTACAAGAGATCACAAAAATTAAACAGAAAAAAAAAGTATAAGTCCTTTATTTAGTAAGCATTGTGTACTCCAGCTTCAAAAGTTCATTAGTGTTTAATGAGTTTTGAAGCCTCTAAATGAACATCTTAGCTTCAGATGCTCCAGGCAGCCATTTATTTTAGGAATACATTGGGAGAAATTGAAGATGAGCATATTAGTAGACTAGTGAGCCTTTTCTAAGCATATACTTAGAAAGACAGAAACTGATTATTTTCCAAAGACCAATGTAAAACCACTAGAAAATAATGTTCTATACCAACTAGTTTAGCACATATCATTAATAAGATTTTTACAATCTGTACATAAATATAAATAGATATCCATGCCTGTATGTACATACACACTATGCATACACATGTGTGTATATACATGGTGCTTTAATAGCTTTTAAAATGGTTCTAGATGTTGCAATATTTTTACAAAACTATCACAAACAACACAGGCATCCATTTTACAGTGATCAAATCTCCTGCAAAGGCAAGTTCTTCTCTGGTATCATATTCCAGTTATTTTAACCATGGAAAGAAAATGACGTGAAATTGTTCTGGTGTGAAATTGGGGGAGAAAAAAACCTAAAGAGATCTTAAACCATCATGTGGTTTTTTCAGGTAATTCCCGAGAATTATTAAGAGGCCTCCAAGGATAGGGAACCTAAATGCCTAGGGCTCTGAACATTTAAATTAGGGTGATGTGGGTGGGGAGGGGAAAAAAAGGATCCCTTCTCTATACCACAATGGTGGCCTAAGTACCAGTTAGAGATATAAGGCCACTGTTGCAGTCACTGTTGGTGCATTTTATCAAAAGACTCAACTAGTTCCCTTCCTCTACCTGCTAAAGCTTGGTAAAAATAAATAAATAAAATTGTAGAAATAAAATAACTGATAATTGCTAATATTTGATTTTTAAATTATCTTGTTTAAAAACTCAAAACTCCCTGAATTCAGGGTATACTGGCATATGTCAGCTTGTATATTTAGTCTGTATTTCAACACAAAATTAGTCTGTATTCCCACCCTGCTAAATTCTACCTAATAGAAAAGGAAAAAAAAAAATAAGAAGAAGAAAGAAAGAAAAAGCATCTATAGCCCTCTAAGCCACAATAACCCATTCAATACTAAGCAGCACAGAAGGAATGATCCATGCTACCTAGAATACAGCCAGGCTGCCACCATAGCAATTACAGGCTCTGGTAATATTAAACATGGCTAATATCAAGTTTTTATTAAAAGGAACAAAAGAGATGACTTCCCTCTCACGCCACGTGTTACTGCACCAGTATATACTGAGAATGCTTCAGCATGAATTTTTTTTTTTTTACACATAACCTACTACATTGCAGAAAATGTAGTGCTTAACTCCTATTTGATATATATAGTAAGTCACCTTTAGGAAGGTAAAAACAAACCCAAAAAGAATTCTGAAGGGTTATAACCTGGAAAATACATCATTTGAAAGAAAATCAGCCATCAATGTATATACCACGGCTTCTGGTTAGATTTTGTAGAAATAAATTTTTTTAAAAGAAGCATCATGAACTTAGAACTTCACCATATTCACCCTGGCGGTCCTAGTAGCCATCTCCATGGGGTTTGCATTTTGGAACTCTTAATGAAACAGTAGCGTGGGAATCAAGAGAAACCAGAAGGGTTAGGATCCTGACAAGGTAACCATTTTCTCGCTCCGGTTTTTGTAGGCCATCTTGTTCGTATAAATGCCAAGATGTCTTAATTTTTCCCAGGTGGTGTTACTAGGGGCAACACCCACTGCTGGTTTGAGACCAATGTCCTTTAGTCAAATGACCGGCAACAAAGCTCTGTCAAGAGGAATGGTTAATTGATGCAAATTAAGAAAGCCACCCATCCCGGTAGAGGGATGTGTTACAGGAAAAAGAACAATGGACAGTTCTGGAAAGTAAAATAGCAGTGCACGTTTAAAATATATTTAATCCACAATTTGCCCTCGCCATAAAGGCTAATCTTGTTTTTGGTCAGTTGAAATCAATAAGACAGCAAATGATGAGTGATAGCCTGGGAAAGAGGAAACATACACACGGGGGGGGGGGGCTGTCATTTGTGTCCCAGGGCTTTAAGAAATATTTAGGGCAAAAGCCTTTGTTCCTAGGCTTCGGAGGGGAGTGGGTGGGTGGATGATGGGGAGATCAGATGGGGCTGCCAGGCCCTCCACACCCTGCTCTCCAGCGCATGCGCGAGGCCAAGACAAAGGAATAGGTAATTACAGTCCCGATTCATTCATTTTGCCCGCAGTACCCGAGATCTGTTAGCCCCGGCTGTATTCCCAGAGGGGTGGGTGGGGGCGGGAGGGGGCTGATCCACACCCCTATAGCAGAAGACCACCTCAGTGCTAGTGTTTGGTTTTAACCCGCCAAGCAAGTGCTAGAGGTCGTGGGGAAGACAGAGGTGTGTCAACCCTGCACAAGGCACTAAAAATGCACCCATGTACGCCAAGCTAATTTCAACAGAGTGAAAATTACTCGGGCAAAGGCTGTCCACCGAGTTCGTTTCAAGGCGGAAATGTCTCTGGGGAAGCAGATAAGGAGCCCAGCCAAGCGTTCGATGAATATTCATGAAAAGAATGCGGTTTGTAGCCACGCATTGTGTGTGCAAACGGATCCAGGGGTTCCGCAATTTTTATTTTTCTGGCGATGGGGAGCGGGAACTGGACGTCAGACTTCGGCGATTGCGCCTTACGCAAAAACTGCTAAACCCCAAACCTTAGCGCACAGTGAAGCTGAGCCCCATTAGGGCCGCGCGCTGTCAGGCTGCAGCTCGCACACCGCAGGCCCGGGCGGCGGTGGAGGCGTGCGGCTCATTCTCTGGGCCAATGGCTCAAAAAATAAAAAGCTCCGAGGTAACCCACAGGTTGATGGGAAGGCAATTCAGCCACGTACGAGACTGGGGCTTTGATCGGCTCTGGATGTGCTTCTGGATGCACGCTGTCGCGTGAACCTCGTGTTCCTTGGTTACCCCAAACCAAGATTCAGGAGTCCCACGGGTCAAGGAAACCCATTTGCCAAACCAAAAACCCACCCTCTTCCTTCCGATCAGAGCAAATTCCTCCTCTTCCTTCTCCCCTTACTCCCGCCCCACCCCACCCCCACCCTCCATCTTTCTCTGCTGCGCCCCTCACGCCCTGCCCTTTCGGTCCTGCCGGCTGGGAATGGTTCCGATGACAGAAACGCTCGGTTCAACCCACAACAGAATCTTTGGGACTCAAGCGCTTCAAGGGTTTCGCATTCAGCATTTCCTCCTTCTCCAGCAGCTTCCTTCTGCTAGCCCCCTCCCTCCCAAACTCCGTTTATCAGCCTCGCCACTCCCCTCGTCCTCTCCACCCCGCGAGTGGCCGAAGCCTCCCACCTTAGGGCCCCCCACCACCCTAGATCCCCAAAGTGTGACCGAACCTTCACGGAGGGACTTCACGCCTACTGCTGTCTAATCCACCCGCATCCCGGCTGCCCGCTGTAGGGGGAAGAACCCAGGGGCTTCGTGGGTGGGGCGGGGCGCGGTGGGGAGACAGAGGCCCCCGAGTCCACTGTGGCGGCGGGGCCACCAGATGTGCCTCCTTACCTGCTCTGGGTGCCTGTGCCGCCCCTGGGTGAGCGCGGTGCCACCAAAGGGCCCGGGTCGCTCGGATGCCTGGCCGCTGGCGGAGGCTCTCTCCCGGCTCGACGGCGGAGCCCGGAGCGAGGAGCGAGTTGGAGCACTGCCGCCGCCGCCGTCGCCGCTGCCGCTACTGCCGCCGCCGCCGCCGCTGCAGCCTCTGCATTTCTCGCGCTCGCGCTCCCCCTCCCCTTCCTGCCCAGCGCCCTCCCCCGCCGCGTCCGCCCGCCCTGCCTCCCTCAGCTCGCGGACCCCGCCCGCCTCTCTCCCCTCCCCGCCCCTCCAACCCGGCGCCCCGCCCGCCTCCCCTCTACTCCGCGCCACCTCCGTGCCCCCACCCCCTCTCCTCCCGCAGTCCCTCCCTCCCCTCTCCTCCCCTCCAGCCCCTGTCAGCCCTCCTCCCCTCAACTCCCCGCGATCCAAGCACCCCCACCTCCCTCCCTTCCTGCAGTCCCTCCCTTCGCTCCCAGCGCTCCCCTTCCCTCCCCTACAACCCGGTGCCCCGCCCGCCTCCCCTCAATTCCTGATTATTCGAGAACCGCCACCTCCCTCCCCACCTGCAGTCACCCCCAGCCTCCGCTCCCCTTCATGCCGGTTCCTCCCCTCCCCTCCAACTCTGTGCCCTTCATGCCTCCCCTCAATTGCCCTCTAACCATATTTTTCATAAACCCCCTCCCTCTGCTCCCCTCCATTCCCTTGCCCTCCCTTCCCCCTCCGCGCAGGGGCTGTTTGTGGGGGCTCGCTCCCCCCCTCTCCTCCTCCCTCCTTCCCTTCCTCCCTACCCCCCTCATTTATTTGGAATGGTCGAATAAGAAGTGCTGGGCTCTCGCTCAGACTTAAGGGGCGAGACTGACGCCCTCGCCAAAAGCTACCCTTCGCAACACCCCAATCCCGCCGGCTTCAGGCTTCTCGCTGAGATTCCGCTATACCGGCAGGCAGTGAGGTTGGGGGAGACCTGGTGGCTCCCCTCAGCCCATCAGAACAGATGTCGGCGGGTTTAGAGTGGCCCCGACCGCAGGCACGTCCGGGCTGCTCTTCTGCGAAGGAGACTTGCTCCTCGGGAGGCTCCCCGCAAGGCTGAGCCCCCGAGGCTGCTGTTTTGGGGAAGGGCGACCGCCAAGGTCCAGCTGGCCGGACAGGCAGAGTCGCCCCTCCGAGGATGCTCCTGAGACTTGGGAGAGGAAGGAGGGAAGAGAAGCGCCCGGCAAAGGGGCCGTCGATTTTTTATTTCTGTGCTTTAATGGAAGCCATCAGTTAGTTCTCAGAAGACAGGGCTGGCCGAGGCAGCCCGCACAGCGCTGCTAGAAAGCGCCCGTCAAAGCTGCGGCCAACTGCGTTGTGTCCAGGTATCCTAGGGGGCGGCCACTTTTTTTAATACCAGGACACAAAACAGTCTCCAGGGGTGAGAGATATGTTTACTGTGTTTACCTGTTGACAAGAGGGAAATGCAAACTATAACCTAACGTGACATCGTTTGCAAAGGTAGCTTTCACTAGACAAAAGTCAATTTTACCTTCCCGCAAAACCCGTCTGAACCTTTGGAACTTTTATTTGCGGCAATTTGGCGCCCTCTGGCTGTATTTGGATTATTTTCATGTTCGCCTACGTTTCAGCCAAGGAAAATGATCAACTTGCGGGTTGTCCTACAGGTCGGATGCCCTCTTGACCTGGGCACTAATTCGGAACAAGCTTGACCTCCAGAATCAGGGTGACAAAATGTAACCACATTTAGATAGACACACACTAAAGGTAAGTGAATTTGTATTCCATGGGGGAAAGATAAGTATGTTTTCCCTTAACAAGAAAATTATTGTAACTTTAAGTTAATCCAAATGGCAGGTCAGCCCAATATGTTGGTAGCTGTTTTGCAGTGGAAATGCTGACTGAATGCACAGAGTTTATACGAGGCTGCACCAAATTAGGTCAATGCGTGCAGACTGGAAATGTTCACATTTTAACCAAAGAATGATAAGAGAAAGTTTTGTTTGATTTTTTTTCTTTCTTTCTTTCCCACCACCTTCATTTGGCATTTAAATGAAATAAGAAATTAGGAGAGCACAGGAACAGGGAAGCAAATCACCAGTATGATTGCTTCCAAAGCATTATATTCATTTGAACATTTATTTCCCTTATGCTGGTATATCATGTATGAAGCTAGTTGTAGGGGTTCTCAGCCTCCTATTTGGGGCAGGATAATTCCCACACACTCCCTAGTTTTGACCATCAAAATATCTCCAGATATTACCAAATTCCCTCAGCAAGCAAAATCACTCCAGTTGAAAACTATTGATTTGTAAAATTGTGGACTTTTATAACCGAATTCTCCTTTTTTTTACCCTAACAAATTTAATAAATGTTTATATACAATTTTTTGCTCAAGATAAGAATTTGTTAGAGAAGCTGACTAGTTATTCATTTACCATTCAGGTATTTTTTTATCTCGGTGGTCATCTTAAAATTAGTGACTGTATGTTCCCATTGTATTTACATGATAAGCCTATGGGTGTTATCTTCTTTCTTTGTTCCCTATTCCAATTTAAAAAAAAAAAAAAAAGACAAGCTAAAATTTAATGTTCGGTACCTTCAGTGCTTCTGGCTAAATTTTCATGATGGAGACAGAAAACAAGCCTTTCAAAGGTGTGATTGGAATACAGATCGCAGGTTACCATGGAAACTGGAGGCAAAAGCCTATACCAGTGAACTGCAGGTGTCCTCAATTTTGCCTTCCATTAGATATAGTTGTTCTCTTTAAAGGTTTTTTTTTTTTTAAGAAGAAAAAGAAAGGAATTGTTTATGAAATAGTGATGCAACTGATCAATAATGCTATTAATCTTAAGGATAGAAGCTTTTGGAGAATTTGTAGACTTGCTATAAATGGTGGCCCAAATGTTACATCTCAATGCAACATTACTATTAAATAAATCTGACTTGTGATGTTTTTAGTCTCATTTTTAGTTGTTCTTCTAATATCATAAATTTGGGGGTATATGCTCTTGAAAAACTCTTTAAAACACACTATGGGGATAAATGAATAAGTTTTTGAAGCTCTGGATTTTAGAAAATTGTTAACATTTCTTAATATGAATGTCATATGGCTGTTTAGATTATAGACTGATGAACTTGAGAGCATATATTAAGGGTACAATTTATAATAACTTTAATTAGTTTTCACCATTACATTCATGAAGAAGAAAGAGTGAATATATTTTCAATAAACAAAGCTGGACTTTGTTGATTACAAACTGAATTCCACTGTCATTTTAAATTGTCTACATAATTTGCTCCAGGAAAGCATAACCTGCATTATGAGGCATTTATCAAAAAGAGATATCATTCCGTGATTGCTAATTTTTACTAAAGGATTTGCCATAGAATTGCTTCCAATATAATGGACTCATTGTCACTTAGTCAGTACAAAAACACTAGTGTGTTCAGCCATTCAAATGGCATCTATGGTGTCAGCTGAGATACCTGCCATACATGATTTATATACATTTTATCTCACCTACAAATCTCACTTATGACATCCCTCCTCCTCCCTCCCCATCACCCATGGAGATCTAGCATCCTCCCATCTCCTATCTTTTCCTCCTCAGTAGTAAAAAGAAGGTTAGCATCTCATATAAAAGATGTAGAACAACATAAATAAAGGAAAAGCATGGTGACAGAAGCATCACCCAGTGTTCCTCCAGCCATCTTTGCTTGACATCTTTGTGGATTATTCCTACTCCTGGCCACTGAGGTAACCAGACCCTCAAAGACCAATCAAAATAAAATATATCCAGCTCTACTGGTGAATATTGGGTAGAGGACTGCCAAGCTGCAATTTGTTAAACAAATCTTACCTACAAATTGCAAGCCAAGGACCAGTCAGCATTGTATATGGCAGTGCATCACTTTTTCCCTTTGAATTTATTTTCGATTTTTCATCAAAAGAGAATATTGGAATCTGTGTATTTACTTCATCTTTCTCCTTTTCCACCACCTCCCCACTCCACCCTATTATTACAGCCTTGCTCTTCACACAGCCACATAAGACAATCCCTTTGTTTAAATCAGTGGTTCACAACTAGGGCATGTTGTACTCCCCAGAGAACATCTGGCAGTATCTGGAGGCATTTTTGGTTGTCACTATGGGAGGTATAAGGATACAGGGTAGAAAGGGTACCACCGGCTAGGCAGAGGTCAGGGATGCTGCTAGACATCCTCCAATGACAGGACAGACCCATAAAAGACAACTACTCAGAGCAAAATGTCAATAACAGTGATAACAATGAGATTGAGAAATTCTGCTGTTTGTGAGAATGAAGTTGATGCTCAGTTGGAAAAGGTACTATTTATTTATTTATTTGAGAGAGCTCAGTGCAGAGAGAAGCTGTCTCTGACTATGGTTTGGGGTGTCTTCAGCAGGGCAGCAGCATACTTGAAGGCACAACATATTATGGAGATTTCCCTTTCATCAGGCCACAAAGCACGCTGAGCCCTTCACTGACCCGCCCCCCTCTAACTCAAATCAGTGCAGTTACTTCAAGAGCAATGCCAAAGATTAACATCAGGGGTTCTGAATTCCACTGCCTGTGACTACATGCTGAGTAACTGAAAGAAAACAGCTTAACCTGATTCCCTATTTCCCTTACTTTTTATATACTGTATGTAAAAGGATAGCCAGAAACCTGAGCAAACATCTGTTTACTACAAAGGTCTGGACTTGAAATGAGAAGGCCAGGCTGGCCTTGGGACTGACCTGGGAGCATTTGACCAGGATAAAAGGTGGATGAGAATAATCTCATGGTCTACGGGAACAGTTCTCATTCCTAACCTCCTTCTCATTTTCATTAGTCACAATGCCCCCACCTATCCCTTTAGTTCCAAAATTCTTTTCTACTCACCTGCATTTTCTTTTAAGAAAATATGTAAAATTGATGGTAAATGGTGATTGTCTCACTAACCAGGGGAGTTTTTCCAGGTAGGGCCTACCTGTTCCCATAGGCAAAAGGCAAGGGATTAAAGTGCCTCGCCTCAATCTGGGGGAAGCAGTCCTTAATTCTTTGGCTAGACTCTGAACCCTATAACCACCCTTTAAGCCCTTCAGAACAAGCTCATTTCCAGTGGCATAAAGAATGTTGCAGCCTCATGTTCCCCTGATTCCACTTTTGAACAGATGAGACTGTAGAGATTCCCATGTTAAACAGCATGAGCACTGAGCCCAGCTTCCCCTCATAATACCAACCGTTTCTAATCTCAGATCAGCCCCTATGGGGTTGTAGTGATTAAAATATTGTTACTTTAACACTGGTGCGAGGAATCCTGCCCAAAACAAATTGGCAAGGAGCTAAACAGAATAAAAAGGATGCACATTTTTTTGTTATCAATAAATTAAGCGGTGCCGCTTTGCCTATTTATCCAAGTATAAATACTGTCCAAATGCAATATCTGCCTAACTACACTTTTGATAGACTCCTTTTGAGTCCCAAACAGTAGTTACCGTTACTCTCTTGCTTCTCAAACCCAAGAATCTCCTTCACAGTTAAGCTCAACTCAGTGTCAGAAATAAAGATTTTTGCCTAAAAAAATAATAAAATAAAATAAAATAAAGCAAGATTAAAAGAAATAAGAGCTAGACTGAGAATGCATTGTGGATAAAGTTGGTAGAAATATTTGAGGATATTCCAAATCCAACTAAACCAACTAGCCATTGTGTCAGTCAGTCACTTTAAGGAGAAGCAATGCCATGTACTAAAAAGAGGGAAATGATGACAGGATGTGTCAGGGTACTTAACACAATTACGGTACTTGAAAATCACAGTTACCATCCCGAAGTATCAGTGTTCCTGGAAGACTTGAAAGGAAAAAGAAAATCAACTTCCTTGTATTTAAGATAATAATTGTATCAAAGTCAAACATAAGGAAAAGTGTCAAAAACAATTTCTCAGATACCTACAGCAAGTTGCTGAGCAATGTGTGTAGTCTTGTCCCATTTAAATTATAATTAAATACATGGGAAATGTCTGCAGCATGTGACCCCAGACTGTTGACACAGACCTCCATGAGAGATGGTGCCATTTCAGAAGTGGAGTGGAAGGTAGCCTCTCTTTCTGAAACCACGTTATAAAATTCTACATTGAATGAGTATTTTGGACACTGACCATTTGTTGCTTCGGTAACTATAATATATGATTTGGGGAGATGCTCAGGAGCCCTGTTAGGGTATTCTTCATTTCATGGTGGTTGATCAATGAGTAGTGATTATAGGAACAAGAAGATTTTAGCCTATGCTTAATATTTTTAGCTTACTTTTGTGTCAATGGACCCATAACACACATACACAATATTCTACTTTGTGCATAACCTTGGTGTGTATGTGTGTTTGTGTGTGTCTTCCTCAGTATATCTGAATGACCTAGGACACAGCATTAGTGCTAAATCAAATCCATTAAGTACTTTATATTCTATTGGAAGCCAGTGATCTTTCTTTCCCTTTTTCACTCCTCATAACACTACTATGACAGCTTCAAACCCATAAAGTTTAAACCTTTTGAAATATTCTCAGTTTAAGTTTCTAAGTATGATAGGGTCTATCAATTAATGCTGCATTGGTTTCTATGGCTTTTTCCCTCCAATAAGATTAAAGGTGGGGCTGGGGTTGTAGTCTGTGGTGGAGCAGTTGCCTGGCAAATGTGTGGTGCTGGGTTCAATACTCAGTACCACATATTATAACCAATAAAGGTCCATCAACAACTAAAACAATATTAAAAAAAAAAAAGAGGGAGAGAGATTAAAAGCAGCCGGCATGGTAGCACATGCCTGTAATCCCAGCGACTCAGGAGGCTGAGACAAAAGGATGGTGAGTTTGAAGCCAGCCTCAGCAATTTAGCAAGGCCATAAGCCCTAAGCAACTTCGTGGGACCCTGTCTCAAAATTAAACATAAAAAGGGGTGGGATGTGCTTCAGTGGTTAAGTGCCCTTGGATTCAATTCCCTGTGCCAAAAAAAAAAAGAAAGATTAAAGACATTCAGTGCAACTGGAAGAACCTGAGGGAACTGGTTTCCTCAAATACATTTTATAGCTTTTCATAGGTACCAATGGTTTTAAATTGAATATATTTAATTACCAAAAAGATTAGACTTGTGTGACGCTACCTCTTGTACCACCAAAGACATATAAATTTGTGCTGCAATTGTGTACAATGAATCAAAATGCATTCTGCTGTCATATACCTAATTAAAATAAATTAATTAACTTTTAAAAAGATTAGACTTTATTTTCCTATATTGATTCAGTGTTTTGTCTAGTTTAATAGTCTCAGTCTTTTTAAAAGGGTTAACATCAGTTCTACAGGTAAAAGTTTTCAAACTGTCCCTTCAATGGGAAAATTAGTCTGTCCTTAGAGACCTGTTCTCTGGGTAACTCTTTTTTTTTTTTTAAGAGAGAGAGAGAGAATTTTTTAATATTTATTTATTTAGTTTAGTTTAGTTTTCGATGGACACAACATCTTTGTTTGTATGTGGTGCTAAGGATAGAACTCGAGTCACATGTATACCAGGCGAGCGCGCTACCGCTTGAGCCACATCCCCAGCCCTCTGGGTAACTCTTGTATTCCACTAGGAGGTGACCAGGCACATGATACATCTTAGTGGCTGAGGAAACAAACTTGGTTGTTACCTATAATGGGTTAGAATCCCAAATGTGCCAATACTTTCTAGCTTCCTGTGTTTGAGCAAAGTCCTTCATTTCTCTTGGCCTTAATTTTTTTTTTTTAATCTGGAGAATAAAATATTACCAACATTATTGGGTTGTTCTGAGGGTTATATTTTAAGAAAAAAGTTTATGTAAAACCTTTAACACAGTCATACAACACCCTCAGAAAAAATGTGTCCTGAAGAAGCTAATTTTGTAACAACACCAATTGGATACATTCTCTTACAAAGGGGATAATGAATTTATTAAAGGATAATTTTTAAATAAAGTTTTTACAGGAGATATAGAAATGTTCTCATGAGGCCTTTCATTGTGTCAACCTCAAATTTCAGAAACCATCACATTATAATTCTACTAAACCATTTTTCTGAGAAGGAAAAATAACACCCAGATGGGCAAACTCTGTGCTGGGAGAGAGTCTCCGTGCAGGAGGTGGAGGGGAGGAGGAAGCCTCTCCTTGAACAGTGCTGGAATTTCCACCACTGAGCAAAGTCTCTCTGAAATGCATATCCCCCTAAGGCTGCCTCTGCCCTGGAGTCTCAAGCAGAGCTTTATGACCAGGGAAACTCAGACTGATGGACATCAGGGAAGTCTTGGACCACTTCTGCCCTAGATTATTCTTATTGAATGTTGTGAACTATAAACAAACAGTGCAGAGCAAAAAATGGACTTCTCAAGTGCTCTGTTGGCAGAAAAACAATAAATACCTGAGGGCTTTCCTCCTCTTCCTCTTCCTCCTCCCCTTCTTCCCACCCATTCATTCTCTTTCTTCTTCTTCATTCCTTCTCCTTCTCCCCCCTTTTCTTCTTCATTTAAAACCTTGGCTCATACCTTGGCCCCATGGAGGACGGTTCTCCCATTTGTGCCTGGGGTCTGACGATGGAGACACCATGTCTTGTGCAGTAGCTGTTTAAACTCTGCTCAAGTGCCTACAAATTGCTGAGTGCAAGCCCCAGAGGCCAGAAGCACACAGGAAGTAAAAGGCAACCTGTGCCGCAAAGATTTTTGAGGGCCATAGCTACTGGAGGGATGTGACTGGGAAGTGCACACACTTGAGTGGCTTCTGGAGGACTGGGGGAAGAGTCCAGGCTGGAAGATGTCGGGCCTGAGGCCTGTGCAGAGCTTCCTTCTGGGGTGGAAGATGCTGAAGATCCCAGCAGGGTAGAGAAGTAGAGGATACAAACATTCCTCCAAGGGCGGAGAAAATAAGGTGGGCCACAAGTAATAACTGACAGGAAAGTTTTAAACGGCAACCCCTGCATAAACTTGTGTTGGACACTGCATTTTTTTTAAAGTTGTTGTTAACTGATAATCTGAAAGTTGTTACTAATATTATACTTTTGTAGTCCTGGGAATTAAACCCAGGACCTCACATGCCAGATGAGCACTCTACCACTGAGTTATACCTCTATCTCCTTTTTATTTTGAGACATGATCTCACTGAGTTGCCCAGGCTGGCCTCTGACTTGTGATCCTCCTGCCTCAGCCTCCCCTATAGCTGCTAACACAGGTGTGTACCATAGTGCTCACCTTGATATATTTTTTAAGAGCACTTAAAAACAAAAGTTAATTATAAAATCCCTACCTTCAAAAGTATACAAGCCAATGAAGCTTACGACCTAGAATGGGAGTCAGAAATTTTTTTGTAAAGGGTCCTATAGTGAATATTTTAATTGTTGAAGATCATGAGATTTCTAGAGCCAACTTTACCACCATAGCAGAAAAGCAAGCCATAGGGGATGCATAAACAATGGGCATGGCCGTGTTCCCACAAAACTTTATTTACAAAAGCACATGGCAGGTTGGCTTTGACCCCAAGGCTGAGTTGGCACATTCCTGATCTAGACTGTTCATGATTTCTTCCTCCTGAAATCTCCATAATAGAATGACTTTGAAGCTTCCTTTCAAAAACTCAATTTTTAAAATATGCATTATATTAGTTCCCTTAGGAAATTATTCTGGGGCAATAAATAGGAAGAAAAGAGCTCTCTAATCTTTTGAATATGCTGTATACAGAAGTTCACATGTCGCAAATGGTTATCTTTTCTTTTTTACTTAAGATAAATGCCTCACAGTTTCTTCTGTCATTTCTTTCATCCGTTCACAACATTTCTGACTGCCTGATACATAAAGTAATGAAAATCTATACTTAATCCAAATTTCCATTAGGAGAGTTTCACACTGCCTTCTGAGGTTTATGTTATTTTAATCTAATGAATTTCATATTATCCCAGTAATTGAAATGTGGCTTGGAATATTTGCCAGTCTAGTCTACAATTATCTCCTATGGAAAAGCAAAATGGGGGTGGGGGGAGAAAGCAAGATCACCACCCAGAAGAGACGGAAAGAAGACACATCTTAAGGGAAATAAAACATAAAGTATAATAAATACTAGACTTAGTGCCAGAAATTTTTCTGAAAGCCCATTTTTTTTGGGGGGGAGGGTACCAGGGATCAAACCCAAGGATGTTTAACCATATCCCCAGCCCCTTTTTTATATTTAATTTAGAGACAGTGTCTCGCCAAGTTGTTTAGGGCCTCACTAAATGGCTGAGGCTGGCTTTGAACTCACAACCCTCCTGCCTCAGCCTCCTGAGCTGCTGGGATTACAGGCATGTGCCATGGCACCTGGCTTAAAGGGCTCACTTTTAAAATCGTATGATAGACTACTTCTCCCTCATGACATAGGATATCAGGTGAATCCTGGTTAAATAAATAGACACAGCTCTGTGAGATTAGTTCCTGGAGGTAACAGCTTATAATTTTGAGCCTGTGGTTAGTTCTTTTTCTATTACTAAATGTTGAGAAGCCTTCAAATGTTTATCTAATTTGAATCTAAAATTCGACTGAACCGATGATGTTTTGGGAGGTGGTCTTTTTAAATCATTCTCTGACATTTAGAGCTAGAAGGAACCATGCTGTCCAAGAACCAGACCCTGCCACCTCCCACAGGTAGGGTGGACGGTGGTGATCACTCAAGTCTCAACCATGTCATTCTCTCAGTAGCCAAAACATTCTTTGTAATACTCTACCCTGGAGTCCACTGCCAAGTCCATCTTCCCCCCAAAACTGATGTGCACTTCTTGCCTCCAAACCAGCTCAATTGCTTCATTTAACAGGTTGGGAATCTAGGCACATTGAAGTTAAAGAACTTGTTCAAGTGGTAAACCCAAGTCTCCTGTCAGCGCCATGCCCTTCCTGCTCCTGTTCCCAAAGGCTAGATTACCCACAGAGCAGGGCAGGATGGGGGAGACCATGACTGTTGTGTGAATTCTAACCATGCAAACATTAAGCATATTTTCAAAGTGCCTACTGAATGCCACAAACTATTCCTGGGTGCTGGGAATCTAGCAATCAAGGTTAAAAAAAAAAAAAGTCAGGTAAATGCAGGCAGTCAGGTCACTCACTGCCAGAGAATAACTTCTCTCTGAGGAATGGTGGGCTGGGGATGAGGAGCCAGCCTGTGATAGATAGTCAGGGAAGGCCTCTCAAACAAGGAGCTGAGAGCTTCATGGTATGAACTGACCTTGGAAATATGGAAGGGAGAGTACAATGGCAAAGAAATAGCAGCTTCAAGCCCCCAGGATTTGTTGAGAGGGTCAAAGGCAATGTTCAGTGCTGTGAGCCAGAGTAAGATAAGGATGGATAGGGACCCTCTGTGCTTGGAGGTGGTGTGTCACCTGGACAGGAGAGGTCCCAGGGGAGTGGAAATAGCAGAGATGGTGGATTAGGATTAGCAGAGCAGAAATGGATACATTGAATACGAACAAAACCTTTAAGACATTTTACTGTGACTAAGAAATGCAGCATTACCCAGAAAAAAAAATTGGGGATTAGACAGAGATTTCTTTTTTTAATGAAGGTTACTAAGGCATGCAAATTTGTTAATGGGGACATAGGAAGAGCAGGGAGCTGATGAAAATGGAGGAACAATTATAGATGCAAGGTCCTTGAGAAAGCCAGAAAGTAGAAAAAGGGAAGCACCTACTTTTACAGAGCAGAGACGGCCCACCCACCCATAGCAGGAAGAATGCTAGGGAAGGCAGGCACAGGTGTCAGTCAAAACTAGGTTGACAGGTTGATGAAGTGGGCACGTTTCCAAATATTAATGTATATACACAAGCTTTTGTCAGTTTGATCACTATGGTAAGCTCAGTGCCTACAACAGGATTGATGACATATTAGGCACTTAATAAGTTTTTATTGAAAGAAAAGTATTGCAGAACTGTCTTGCCCATGTGATTTTCAAAATAACCACAAGGTGGCAGGCTCATTCAACAAATCACATTATCATCTGTTTAGCTAATTCTTACAGGGCAATAATAAATAACCAAACCCAGAGAAATGTAGACTTTTTCCTGAACATTTTAACAAAATAAAAAATAAGCTAAAACCTTAAGACATGTAAGCATTCATTTGCTGACAAACAAGACATTTTGCAACCACAAGAAAGGAAATAAAATGCAAAAATTGGCTAGGTTCCCAAGAGCTGAAGATATGCTTCTGGTAGTATAAAATTATTTCCTCTTAAGAATTATTTCCTCTTAAAATAACAATGCTTACTTCTTCCCAGTATATCTCACATTTGGAATATCTCAGTCACATTGATGTAAAACACAAGATTCTCCAAAGTGAAACAGGATCCTCTCTGAGACTACCTAATCTGTATCTGAAATACAGATTTTGAACCTTAATTTCATTTGTATAAAGAAGATGAGGGAGGAGGTTGGGATTGTGGTTCTGTGGTTGAGCACTTGCCTAGCACATGTGATGCACTGGGTTCAATCCCCAGCACCACATAAATAAATAAAATGAAGGCATGTGTCTATCTACAACTAAAAATATATTTAAAATGTTTTTTAAAAGATGAAGAAAAAGAGGAAGGGGAGCAGCAGGACTGGGGGTTTAGCTTAGTGGGCAGCACTAGTATACATGAGGTCCTGGGTTCAATCCCCAGCACCACCAAAAGAGAGAGAGAGAGAGAGAGAGAGAGAGAGAGAGAGAGAGAGAGAGAGAGAGATTAGATTGGCCCTTTTTCAAAGGCCCTTTTGAATCTCTGTGTGTTATTCCTCATAGATAATATCTTAATGTTTATTTTTCTTTCCCAACCACCTTAGAATAATACAAATGATACAATAAAATAATACAAAATTTCTCTTTCAAAAAAGTGACATAGGTCTTGATTCTAGCATTTCTGCATGATTAATCCCTCCACTCTGCATTTTTGTTGTTTTGGTTTGCTTTCTTTGCTTACATTTTAACTGGATAAAATATGTGCAATCTTTTAGGTATTCAAATCAATTGCTTGCTTCATGGAGTTTAGGAATTTGATGGCACCCTCACCTTGCTTATTTTCCCCACCAGCAAAATGGAGATAATAAAATTAGCTGTCTGTGGTTAATTATATCATTCAAAATATGTGCTGCCTCGTTAGTCAGCTTTCCATCACTTTAACGAACCCCTGAGGTAAACAACTTACAAAGAGAAGAGGTTCATTTTGGCTCACAGTTTGGGATATTCCAGTCCATGATCATCCATTGGCCCCATTGCTTTGGACCTGGGTAAGAGGCTCAAACACGTGGCAGGAATTCATGGTGTTTAATGGAGCAACTAACCTAGCCAGGAAGCAAAAAAGAGAGAAGAGACCAATCCCCTTTGAAGGGAAGCTTCCAATGACTTCCCACTAGGCCCTTCTTCTTAAAGCTTAAAGTTTCTCTCCCAGTAGCATCACTCTAGGGACCAGTTCTTTAACACATTGGGCTTCGGGGGACACTTATCTGAACCGTAGCACTGCCCCTCCCTTGTGGAGGATTGCCCTTCTCCACCCATTGATACCAGACATGGCTGGGGATCTGAGATGTCCCTCCACATAATAGGATGAAACCTCCCTACTACACTAAAGTCAGGAGTGACCTCATGACTTGTCTTGGCCATAGCATCTAAAAGAAATGTCGCATGTGTCACTTCTGGGCAGAAGTTTAAGAACAAGCATATAGTTCACCATTTGCCTTTCCCTTATCCCCTCAGAATGGCCCCACTTTTGAGGTAGCCATTGATACAGCCCCATGACATAGGTGGTATGGATGAGAAATGTGAATTGTTGTACACCCCTGTGGTCTGGGGCTATTTTTTATGCAGCATAACTTAGGCTAAGGCAACCTGTACAATACATTTAATGGTGGCTGTGAGCTATAATATCTGTAAAGTATTTAGCCCCAGGTGTGTTTAAGCAGCAGATATATATTAAATTTTTAGTATCCCTGGTCATTATTCATTCATTCATTTATTCATTTCACCTGCCATGATCATGATAAAAACACATTTAGGTATAATCTAAATTCCTTTAAAAGATGTTGGCATTATTTAACATTTTAAAATGAAATTTAGGATGCAATAAAGGGGCTAAGACGTCCTCTTTATGGAAAGCAATGAAAAACACAGATGATTAAGTGCCGTCTGTGGGATGCATTTGCTCAATATTATTTACTGTACAATTAATGTTCATTTCCCTGACTCCGCTACTATGCCTTTGTGGCCTCTATAATTCAGAAGACACATGTCTCTTTGACTACTAAATACAACCAACAGGAAGAATTTCCTTAACCTAAGATTGTGATTTCCTTAATTTCATTCCATTGAATAATTTTCTTCTTCCACTTATGAGTTCACATCACCTAACAAGGGAAAATACACACTCCCTTATCTGTGTTGGAGCAGGGTAGTAATACAAGACTCACTTGGTGCCAAATTAGAATTATTTTTCAGTCCCCTTGATACCTCTGCAGGAAGATCCATTCTCATATGCCCAACAATGCAAATTCACTTTCCAGTTGGTGTCAACTTAGTATTCTTAGCACAGTTTTTATTGTCCACATGCTAACAAGAAACTTCCCAAATGATGGAGATTTCAGCCTGCAGTTTCCACTAATTTTTTTAACCCAAATCAAGCATCATGAACTCTACCCAGTCAGAAAATTCATGGCAATATTCATTGATTCACCCCTTTAATTAAAAAAAAAAATGTCTTCACGCTGCCCTTTTTTCACATGAGGGTTTGAAAGCCAGTTTGCTACAGCTGCTTTCCAAGGTTCAGGACTTAGAAGCAGGAAACACCCAATGATCGCAGACATTCCCTCTCAACTACCTCTGAGCTCCATGGTTACCCCTCTTGACTGGAAACGTGTCCAAAGAAACAGAGGAGAGAAGGTAAGGACAGATCCCAAACCAGGGGAATTAACTGAAGCTGGCCTACTGATGACACAGTGTCCATTCCATTTCCCACAACCTGATCCTGGAAGGCTATAACTGGGAAAATACTGCCAACAGGAGACTGGAGGTCCATTTCCTAAGTGCCCCTAGTCAAAACTTGTTGGGCACTTACTGTGAAGCCCGCTTGCCCACTAGCTTTGCCCACACAGAGTTTGAAAATTGCTCTTAAGTACTTTAGTCTTAATTATAAAAGGAGACCCATGCATCACCAGGTATTTAAGAAAACTTGTATGACCTAGAGGAGACTGGTGGGAAGGAAACCAGAGAAAACAATGCAGGAACCAGAGACGCACACATAACATCAATATCCTCAGAGCTGCTGGAGAGGAGAGCACATTCACAAAATAAAAACAGGAAGATATGAAGCCGGCATCAGAGAGAAAGAGAGATTTCTGGGGAATTAAAAATATATTAATCAACATATACATTTCAATAGAAGATTAGAACATAATAATAGAAAGCAAAACAAAAATATCAAGAAGTAGAAAACAGGAGTGAAAAAGGAAAGACAAAGTCCCAAAATAAGAAGTCCAACATTTCTGAAATTCCAGAAAAAGAACAGAAGAGAAGAAATTGCCCAAGAGAATATAGAAAAATTTCCCCAGAATTGAGGACCACCGCATCCAAATTAAAAAGGCAGTTTGAGTGTCAAACACAATGAGTGAAAAGATCACACCATATTGAAACTGCAGAAAGAGAAGATGCCAGAGATGTCCATGGAGGAAACAAAGGAATGGAGTCAGAAATCAGAATGGCAAGACTAAAGGTAAGAAGAATTTAAAATTCCAGGGGAAAATTATTCCCAATCTAGTATTGTACACAAAATCTATCCATCAAAACAAGTAGGACAGATATTTTCAGATTTCTTTTAAGGACTATTTGACAGTCCAAAAAGGAGGGCACCCAACACAGGGGAATACCAAAGAGGAGTCTCAGGAAAAGATCAGCACAGCAGTCCAGAAGACATTGACTGAGAGCAGGACAGGTGAACCTGGCCCATGAGACAAGAGGAAGCTCTCTTGGTGGGTTAGCTTCCTATTGCTGTTACAAAATACCTGAGACAGTCAACTTAATTTTGGCTCAAGGTTTCAAAGAGTATGGGAACCCCTGTCCCAATGGACCAAAGGGTCCATTGTCACTTGGCCCTATTGTTTTGGGACTGTAGTAACACAGTATGCCATGGTGTGAGTATGTGGTAGAGAAAATTGTTCATCTCATGGTGGTCTGGAAGTGAAAGAAAGAGGAGGGGGCCAGGGTCCCTATATTCCCTTTCAGGGAAATCACTTAGAAACCTAGCTTCCTCCCACTTGGTCCCACCTCCTAAAGGTTCCACCACCTCACAGAGCATCACAGGCTGATGACCAAGCCTTCAATACTTGGGTCTTTGTCGGGGGACATTTCAGATCTAAACTACAGCACCCAGCAAAAACTGAACAGAAGGGTTACATAATGCTTTGAAAATGTGAAGAGTAATACTGATAGATTTTGAAAGAAGAAGTAATGATAGCTTCAGATGTAGCAGAACAAATTAAAAATGAAAGTTGTGAAGAAAATGAGCTCATATACTTTATGTGGCTCAGTGAAGGACCATAGTTATAGAGTCAGGCGATGCAAATACTGACTAATAAAAACAAATGACAGAGTGCTGGGGAAGTACATGGAAAGGGCAGAGGGAAGAGGGAAGGAGGAGCTATGGGAAGCCCCGTCTTCAATCCCTTAACAGAAATTCCATAGAAAATCCCTTAACAGAAATTCTATAGAAAATGTCCCTAGGTGACAATTCAAGAATTACAGAAAGAGCAGGACTAAGATATCAAGGAACTTAACAGGAGAACCAGCCAAAAATTGAAAGACAATCCCCCTAAGGAAGGTGAAAAGGAAGATATGAAGGAAAGGCTATAGGGGAATGGTGTTTTTCATAAAAAGCTTTTTGTACTGATAGCATTTTAAATCATGTGCACATAGTACCTTTGTTTTATTATACTTTTTCTTTTTAATTTTTTTTTCTTTTTGTGTTTCTTTTCTTTTTTATTGTTTTTACTATTCTTTAGTACCTTTGGTTTTTAAAGTCAACTTAAAAAAAAGACACAAATTTATCATTAAGAAATTACCAATCTAATTGTGAAGATAAGACAAAAAGCTTGTAAAAAGAGAATAGGAATAATGAGAGTTTCAATGACAATTAAAGAATAATAGATGGAAACTCACCAGTTTGATTAATTGTCAAAAGAATGTGTCCAGAGTCAGAGGAGCACTCACTGCTGGCTTGAGGTTGTGCAGGAAGAGAGGTGAGACCTAACATGGGCTTTCTTAGAAAGGCAGAATTGTCTACTTGAGCATGAGGAGGTCAGGCTAAGGAATTCTGTGAAGGTAAAAGGAGTTGTGTTAGGGAGTCAGGGGACAGAGAGCAACCCGTATAGACAGAAGCCCAGCACTTGTGTCCACTTTGGGTCCTGTAGGAGCCAACCCACCAAGGCCAATGGAGTCAGGCTCCAGAGGGTCTTGGTAGTCAGGATTAAAGTTGGGATTTCATCTATAGACAGTGGTCCCCAAGAGATGCATGTCCACCCTCAAGATGCCCAAATGGGCAACAATAAGAACATATTTCCAACACTAAGTACGGAGATTGACACCATGTCCTCACCCTTGTTAGATGGCCAAGGAGCATGCGAATTTACCCCAAAGTAGTGTAAATGACTTGACTTTACTTCCTATGTATCATCATGTTTTGGCTTAAATTGGCCTCAAAAGATGGACAAGCAGTGTAAAAACAGATCTGGAAAGAATGTCGGGTTCACCGTGGTGCCTAAAAACAAGGACACATGAGCTTCAAGGAGGCAGCAGAGCAGAGTCATCTACACCCCAGCGCGAGATAAATGCAATGAACTGGATAAAAATAATAATAATAAAATAAAAAACATTAAATTGCAGCAAAATGCATTGCAATGAGGGTTTGCATCCACTGTTTCTGCACAGCCTCCCTCTAGGTGTAAAGTGTGCCTTAGATGACAGCAGATAACAGGGCCAAGTGTCAGGGTTAGCAAGACACTTGAAAATGCTTCCTGTTTCTGCTAAACTCTTTTTTAAAATTTTGATTGTGTGCTTTATTAACATAACCATTTTTATGTATTTTGAAAGGGCATGTTAATTTGTATTTCATGGAGTGTATATAGAATGCAAAGATGCCTCGGGAATTTCCCAAGGTCTGAGGACTGAAAAATGCTGTGTTCAAAATACTGCTGGAGGGAAAAGACTTAGATAGGATGAGGTCCATGAATATTGACAACAGTGCAAGCGTGAAGCAATGAGCTTAAGGGGATTAATCATTCAGGCTTTGAGTTGAAATGATGGAACAAATTTTAGAATCGCTGCAAGTGATCAAGGCATGGGACAGACAGCTGGTTTAACAAGAAAGGGTAATTTGTCATTTACTTCCTGCTAAATATAATTATCAATGGCATAAAGCCCAACAATTAATATGAGATTTATGAGTATATCATTCTTTGCTCATTTCTATGGGAGTATTTATATAATTCTGCTTAAAATCCTATTTTCAGAATCACATAGGGTATACATCTAGGAGCACTGCTAGATGCTTTGAAACCAAGGAAATAATGAAAAGTTACCCAAAAAATCAGTCTTTTCCATTTTATGGAGCTTTCATATCAATTAGATGCTTAAGACATAAACACATAGACGATGGTTAACATTTCTAAGGTGTTCATTATATCCCAGGCATTGTTCTAAGAAATATCCAATATCGCTTCACTTAATTCTGACCAAAAAACCCTATGAGTTGATTCAGTTTTTATCCCCGTTGCCTAGATGTGGAAATCTATGTCAAGAGAAGATCAACAATTTGCTCACAACCAATTGTCCATCTTCAAGACCATCTGACACTAAGGATTCCTGAAGTTGCTCAAAGACACCTTCACAAGACTCATATTTCCTTTTGAAATATCAAGCTATTCCATTCTATAAGTTTTCCAGGTTCTTCCTCCAAAATATGTGAGTTGGAAATTATCAAGATTGTTTTCTGCTCACTGGGAAAGACACAAGTCTCCAATTCTAGACACAACCCACAAATGGATAGACACAATGTAATGAGTTGAATACACAAAAGAACTGAGGTCAATGACCCAAAAGATGGGGTGAGAAGTTGTCAGTTGGGGAATAACATGAAATAAAGGAACAATGACTGACTAGCACCCAATAGGAATTTTGTTGAACATAGACTTGGAAGATCAGAGACTACGTTTGTTTCTACAGCTACTATAACAAATCACCACAAACTCAGTGGTGTACACAACAGAAATTTTCTCTCTCCAGGTTCTGGAGTCCAAAAGCAAAATTCTTCCTTGCCTCTTGTTCACTCCTGGCACCTGCCACCATTCCTGGCTATGGCTACAGCACACCAACGTCTGCCTTGTTCATCACATCACTTTCTCTTTGTGTCTCTCTTATGTGTCTTTTATGAGGATATTTGTTTGAATTTGGGTACCTCACAACAATCAGAGTAATTCCCTCATCTCAAGATCTTTAACTTAATTAAGTACACAAATAAGGTAGTGTTCAGACTGGGATGTGGATGTATGTTTTGGGAGAACAAGGCATCATTCAGCCCACTTCAGAAACATTATCCAAAACCAGCCAACTGAGTTAAATAGTCAAAATATACAACTAATCCAAAGTCTAAGAAGACAGAACAAAGCAAATTGAAAGACAGCAATATACTTGTACAGGTAAGAAGATGCAATCTTTAGGCTCTTAAAATGCACAGAAGGATGTATAAATCGGGTAACTGTCCATTCAAATATTGGCCTGTTTGGAACAACACATGTGAAAAGAGAATTAAATTCAGAAAAAAAAATCAATTAAATATTTGTAAAATGAAGGCCTTTAAAACCAAAGGATGAAATATTTGATCACCAATAAGAGAAAGCTTTGAAAATTAATTGATGGGCCCAAAGCCAGCAGGTAGAGGCTCTGGAGAAAAAAGCCTCTTTCATCCATCTCAAGATAGAGGCATGCTGCTAGTACATTACTGTTGGCTCTCTGGGTACTGATGTTAAGTGTGACATCATGCATTGCAGTATCTCAGGACGTGGGGGCTTGGGTGTAACATGATGCATCAGAAGACCCCAGCCCATTACCACTGTCTGAACTGTAGCCTGAGACTGCTCAAGGCTTCAGTGTTGGGCTCTGTGGCTCACACAGAGTACTGTCCACACCAATCTAGGGGACCCCTGCTTGTCCTTTGCCTCTTTGAAGCTAATTGGCAACTTTCATTCAACCATGTGGTTTTAGGCCATTTCTGGCCCAGACCACTGATTCTAAAGTCTGTAAGTTCCCTCCCTGAGAACTAGCATTCTTGTGTCAGAATGTAGTGTTCAGGGAGGCTGTGGAATCCTTCCTCTGAATGTGAGTGCACGTTCCCCTCTGCCTGGAAGGAGTCACATAAAGTTCTGGGATTACCTGGAGGATTCACCAAACAGACCTCTGAAGGTCCTGCCCTTCTCAAGGGACTCTAAGGTTTGGCTTTCCCCATGTGTTCTCCACAATCAACGAGGCTAGCAGTGAACAAGTTCTATAATCAAAGGGGCAAAAATTTCTCTCATGGCCCATCTCCTTACACACACACAACACAGCCCTGAGTTCTAATATCACAAAAATACCTTATCACACCAGGGAATGTGAAATGTCAAAGGCAGAGTTCTCATGCCTGTCCCAAAAGCCTGCTAGTTTAGGACAAACTCTACCCTGTTCTGGAGAAATGAAACAACGGCAAGGACAAATTGTGGGTGTATGCAGACATACACACACATGCAAATCTTTGCATATGTAAGTGTGTGTCTCTATATATACAGGTATATATTATAATGTCTATATACATATGTATAACACAATATATAATATAGATACAAAACACATATTTTCCTGGGAAGTGTCCTTTCTTTTGAAAGTATATCTTATCTTTTATAGGAAATTGTTCTTTCCTTATGAACTGATGGGAATAGATAATTGTAGCTGTTCAATTATTAATTCATATATTTCAATGCCATTACTTGGGGAAAATGTTTTGAAGTAGCTGTCTTTCTTTAATCTTTAATCTTTTAATCTTTTTAGGTTGCTCGTAAAATCTCCAAGTCTGAGAGTCCCTGTGATAGCTTTACAATGACTCTGGAAAAACCTTGAGAATCCTCCAAAGCTGTTTTCCATATAAGACAGTCCCTGCTCAAATCCCTGGGCTTTGCTGTTCTGTACTCTCCAGGAAGCTACAGCAGGAGGCAGTGAGGCCAGGACCCTCACCTCCACTCAGATACCAACATGCAGGACAGATGGAAAGCCGGCCTCAGCTCAACCAAAGCTACAGGGAGGGCACCATCATGCAAACCAGTAAGGAAGCAGCCTCACCTAGCCACCTGCTATTCCCTCCCCACCCACTTGTTGTAAGCCTTCTAGAATAAAATGGATATGAAGCTTTAATTTAATTGAATGAATTCATATCCTTATACTGCATTTAATTTATTTTTATTTATTTATTTATTTATTTATTTATTTATTTATTTATTGGTACTAGGGATTGAACCCAGAGGGACTCAACCACTGAGCCGCATCACCAGCTCTTTTTTTTGCTATTTTATTTAGAGACAGGGTCTCCTGAGTTGCTTAGGGCCTCTCTAAATGACTGAGCTGGCTTTGAACTCCAAGTCCTTCTGCCTTAGCCTCCAGGGCCACTGGGATTACAGGTGTGCACCACAGCGCCCAGCTAAAAATTTTTAATCATTATGATTTTAGATTTAAATCTTCACCAAAGTAATATTTTCAGCATTTTGGTTTTTCTGGAGATAGATTGGAGAGAGACAGACAGACAGACAGACAGACAGACATTATGTATCCCAATACAGGTCAAAATCCCTTATGGTGATTTACTCACATGCTCATATTATCACATCTCCCTTCTTTCCAATCTCCTGAATGGAAGGAGAGGAAATGTGTAGAAAATCTCCTGTGAACATTAGAGAATTATACATTTACACAATATGGGGGTTGGAGCAAGAAACAAAATAGGGACTCACTGTTTAAAAAATAAAAAGTTTAATGTGTTCCTTAAGATGCATTCTTGACATTTCTGTGAACCACGTGTGGCACAAAAGTGTCCACGAGGGGGCACTGCAGTCAAGGCACACAAGAACATCTTCAAAACCATTAATCTGCATAAATTCAGGTCGTTTTATAAATATTGTCAGAAGTGAACTGTTTTTGCACTGCAGAAGGCCACCATTTTCCAGATATGATTAGAAGAAAATTGCACAAGGCGCTTTTTGCTGAAAAAAAAAATATGTATTCATTTTCTGGCAGTAATAACTAAAAAGCAGCTGACTCCAGCATTCAGAATTGGCCCCAAACTAAGGTCAATGCATGTGCACTCAGGAAACCTGAACCAGCAAAGGAATGTTAACAAAACGGTCAGGCCAGAGATAACATGCGGGTCTTGCAAATGTCAAATTTTGCTCAGCTGAAAACAACCTCCTCTCTTACCCCTATTCTCCCTTACCCCGTCACCCCTGCTGATATCCATAAACAAGGAACTTTAGATGACTTATGCGAGGTTTAAGCAAGATTTAAGAGTGGCAGACATTTAATTTAATAATGCACTGGGTATCACAGCTGAGCAAGGGCACAACCTCATGGGAGAAGGTCAGGTGGCACCCTCCTGGTGATGGAGGGGAGGGAGACCAAGGGTGAGTGCAAAAGGCCATAAACATGTGTTCCAATCCAGCTTAAAAGCAGCTGGGTTTTATTTTGTCATTAAACTAACCATTCTTAAAGGCATTTGATTTATTCATTAAATGAAAAATAAATTTCTTGGACTGAGAGTTCCTAAGAAAAGGAATGATGGGACCCAGGAAGAAAATTCAACAAAGGCACAGTCTAGGCACTCACCACCCAAGCCAGGCCCCTCCGGCCCCTGCTCCTGGCCTGAGCTTCCTGGCCTGCCTGTTAAGGCAGCCACAGGTGGCCTTATCCACACTAAGAAGTTGCCAGAGCCTAGGTCATTGTGACTGGTGAAGATTTCCTTTCACTGGTGCTGGGGTTGTGGCTTAGTGGTAGAGGGCTTGCTTAGCACACATGAGGCACTGGGTTTGATCCTCAGCACCACATAAAAATGAAATAAAGATATTGTGTGTCCACCTACAACTAAAAAATAAAGATTTCCTTTCACTTGGTCAGTTATGTAGATTGAACAACACTCCAAAATGTGTCTAAATCCTAAGTACTACCCCTTATGTGTGAAAGTGACCTTATTGCAAGACTCTCTTTGCAGATGCAATCAAGAGGAGGTCCTTAGGTGGACCTTACCTCAGCGTGACTATTGTCATTGTAAGGAGAGGAAATATGGACAGAGAGATGCCATGGACTGACTGAGGCAGAGATTGGGGTGATGCATCCACAAGCCAAGAAAACCAGGGGATGCCAACAGCCACAGCAGCCAGGAGAGGAGCAGGGACCCGAGACTCCCCTGAAGTCTCCAAAAGGAACCAGCCCTGCCCACACCTTGATTTCAGGCTTTGCAGCTCCAGAATTGAGAGAAAGTAAATTTTCATTGTTTCAACTCATCAAGCTCATGGACCTTCATAAGGGCAGCCCTGGGAATCTGGCACTTCCAACCAAACTGGGAAAAAGCAGAGTGGAATTTGGGGAATGGCAATGAAGAGAGATTTAAGTGACAAAGCACACAACTTTATGGACTTTTTTCTGTTTTCTCCCCCTTTTTTTCTGACTACCCAATACTCAGATTCCTACTTGCAGTATAAAACATTTTTATTTCTTTTTAAAATATTTTTAATTGTTAAAAAAAGCTTTATTCATTTAGTTTTATGTGGTGCTGAGGACAGAACCCAGTGCCTCACACATCCAAGGCAAGTGTTCTACCACTGAGCTACAAACACAGCCCCTTTTATTTCTTTTTAATTTTTATTTATTTATTTATTGGTACTGGGGATTGAACTACTCAGGGGCCCTCGACCACTGAGCCAAATCCCCAGAGCTATCTTGTATTTTATTCGGAGACAGGGTCTCACTGAGTTGTTTAGCACCTCACTTTTGCTGAGACTGGCTTTGAACTCACAATCCTCCTGCCTCTGCTTCCCCGGCTGCTGGGATTACAAGTGTGCACCACCGCACCAGCTTATTTCTTTTTAAATGCTCAATTCCTAGTGATTTCTGGAGACATATTCCTTGTCTTTTCCAGTGCATTTTATAGGCCTCAAAGGCCTAAAATCTCACAGTCCTGTTGACATTTTTAAAACACTTTCTCCCTGGAGTAACTCGACATATTTAATGTAAATGTTCCCTTATTCTTCTGACAGCTAAAGGAAGAGGTAAGGAAAGATATAGAAAAAAAAAGGCTTTTAAACTTAAGGGAACCCAGAGCCAAGTTAAGCATCCTAGGTCACACAGGCTTTTAGTGGATGAACAGGGCTTAAGGGACAGATTCCCAGACTCCTTGTAAAGCCTGTATTAAGTCTCACACAATTATATTCTCTTCTTAATTACCCAACTATGGGAGAAACATGAATATATCTTCCCAAATGAAGGTCAAGCAGCAGAGCCTTTGGGGGTTCTTTTGTGTACCACCATGTACCACATAATGACACTCTGGTCAATGATAGATGGCACATGCGACTGTGATTCCATAAGATTATAGTGACACTGAAAAATTCCTATTGCCTAGTATTTTTACTACAGCTTTTATTTGTCCACAGTGTTTGGTACAGTGAGATGCTGTGCAGGTTTGATGCCTAGGAACCATTGGCTGTACCATACAACCAAGGGGTACGTTAGGCTATACCATCCAGGTTTATGTAGGTAACTCAGTAATATTCCCACAAGGACAAAACTGCCTACCTAACAAGACATTCCTCAGAATTTGTACCTGTCATGAAGTGGATATTTTAGATATAAACATCTCTGATGTTTTGAGAATTCATAAAAGCTCAAACAAAATGGTGCAAATACACTGTCATGCTCTAATTCTCCAGGACCCACAAGATTTTCATTCCGCAAAAGAGCCATTCCACCATCTAGAATTGCAGGAAAAAAATCAAGGCACCAACAGAACTAAATCTCCCCTAATTTCCTGGCTCCACATGTCCCTGACACAGGAAGGTCATTATCTTACTGACCCTAACATTCTCTGCATGACACAGCCCTTCAGAACTCTTTCATGGGCCTAAGACTAATTCCCTCTGCCAAGACCACATCTTAGAAATCTGGCCCAAGCCAGGAAATAATACCTAAGGACATCCTCCTGGGATAACAAAATCCCTTCTTCTCATTGTGCTTTTGCAGATTTGGAACAAACTAAAATTACCAAAAGCACTGTTATAGTTTAGATATGAGGTGTCCCCCCAAAAGCTTATATGTGAGACAATACAAGAAGGCTTAAATGAATGGGTTATGAGAGTCTTAACCCAACCAGTGAATTAATCTCCTGATGGGATTAACTGAGTGGTAACTGAAGATGGGTAGGGTGTGGCTGGAGGACGTGGATCCTTGGGGGTATGCCTTTGGGGTATATATTTTTATCTAGTTAGTGGAGTCTCTCTCTGCTTCCTGATCATCATGTGAGCTGCTTCCCCCACCACACCCTTCTGCCATCATCACCTGGAGTCCCAGGGAATGGAGCCAGCTGTCTGTAGACTGAGACCTCTGAAACTGTGAGCCTCCAAATAAAATTTTCCTCCTTAAAATTGTTCATGTCAGATCTTTTAGTCACAGTGGCAAAAAATGTTGATTTAAACAAGCTCTAAAGAAAATTAAAGGGGAATCAAAGAAAGTCACAGAAGAACCAAAACATGCTGAGTTTTTCCCACAGCCCACAGGTCCTCTCCCTGCCCACCCAAGCTAAAACCAATTCAGAGGAGGATGACCACCTGTGGCCTCCTTGCTTTCCAGCCACCAAGTCATCACCATGTGAAAAGTGCCATCCCACTTCCCTGCCACCTTGGGTCCTAGACAGCTCACCCTCTGGGATCATTACTGACCTAAGGCCAAATCTCCAAACAGGGTGACAGATGTTCACATATACCCTCTGGCTTGTGGGGGATGGTTGGGTGTGGTTCGGTCCCTTACAAATTCTTATAATGGAAGAATTATGGAAAATATAAGCTTAGAATAAACATGACATTCATGCAAGATGAATCACCTGTACGTCACGGCCTGGGTTGAGTTCAGTGAAAGCAAGCCTGCTGAAGGGATTCAGGACAAGGCTACAGGAGAGAGTGGATAGAATGGGAGTGACACCAGCACGGAGAGGCAGCATGAAGGGGGAGCTGAGGAGGTAGCTGTTGGGCAGTGGGATTGGCTGGGTCCTGGAGATGTAAGTGCCAGAGGGGCAGAAGGCAGGAACTCTCTCCAGATATGGATTGTGCTATTACAAAGAACATGGACATTTCCCCAGATAATGGTGAATTCGAGTAGGAAAGAAAGCCAGCCAAATATGATCACAGTTTACATTGAGTGAGTTAGGACTAATCAATTTATATGGATCTCCTCATTTCAACCTGAGAACAACCCTGCGCAGTAGGAGGTGCTGCTGTCCAAGTTCCAGAGCGTACAAGCCTGAAGATAGCAAGTAACTCCACATAAGGTCCACTCACCAGTGAGCACAAAGCCAAAATCAGAACCCAAGTCATCAGCTGTGGCAACCAGGGTGCTCAACACTCTATGCACACACACGTACTCACATGAGCGCGAGTACACACACACACACACACACAACTCTCTTGCTTCTTCATGGTGAGTAGGAAAAGCTGTCACCAGAATATCACAGGGAGGACAAACAAGAAGGAATGGATGTGAAAGAGAAGCACAAGACATGGAGGACTAAGCCCAGATAGGAGGGAGAGTAGCAGACTGCGGGTGATCATGGATATAATGCTGAGACTCAACCTGGTGGATGAGCTTAGAAAACCGGGAGCCCAGAGAGTCAGAGAGGACTTCAGTGTGGCATTCTTCAAAGACTGAGGCCACAGAAGGGAGTATCCATCAAGGAACAAGGACCCCCGACAGCCCAGTGGGAAGGGGTGCCATGGGAGGGAAGCAGATTGGGCCACCCTGGAAAAGACTCATGGAGCAGCAGTGGCAGAAGAAAATGCAAAGAAAGGCTACCCGAGGCCCATGACTTGGTGATCCTTGGACAAGACAGGACCACAGGCCAGAGGGGACTCACAAATCCACAGGGGCCCCTCGAAAATCGTGTTGTTTCCCCGACTTCTGAGCTACCAGGACACTGGATCCCTGGACCCATGGCCAGTTGGTCATTGCCCCAGTGGAGAGCAATCTCTGGGGCCACAGGTTCCGCAGAGGAGGGAGCAGCCCTGCTTCACGTGGGGAGCAGCTGGGAGCTGCCAGCTCACAGGAGAATTAGCTGTCTAGGAAGCTTACCCCGGCGTGCTGAGGCGAGGTTAGTAATCTGCCTCTGTATATGCTTCTTTCCCCTTAGAAAATCTGAAACAGGAAACAGTTTGCTCTAAGCACAGTTGTACCTCGTGCTTGTTAGGAAGGATGGGACAAGGAGTTTCCCTAACACAGCAAGGTCCATAGAAATTACAATGCTTAAAAACTCAAAACTGTGTTTCCCAACCTAATGCTTCACAGCACCAATATGTTTTAGTAATGGTTCATCATAAACCCAGCATTCTCCGTTTTCATGGTAGAACCTTGTCTCCCACTGAATTTCCTTCTCCTTCTTTTCTTCGGCTTCTGCTCTTTGTCTTTCTTCAAGTCTGTGCTTTGCTTCAGTTGCTGCATCAATGTCTCTGCCTTTTAAATTGAGAGTGGCATCCTTCCAAAGGCAGCAGGACTCATACTCATTCTGGTCTTCCAACTTCCTCACTTTCTTCTTGATTATAGGCAACTTCTTGATATCTACAAAGACCATATTTTCCCTTGTTGCATATTTTGCATACATTACACCATTCCATTCCCCTGCAATCGAGCAAAAAGATTCTTATCATTTGGAGAAAAAATCTCAGCAGTAATTCTGTGTTTCTTGCCTCCATAGAAGGCATCAGTTGCACTTGTGGAAGACAACAGTTGCACCATAACCAGTTTTGGAACAATTAATATTGCATTACACCGGATGGCCAAGGCAAGTCGTCCAAATTAAGCAACAATTTTCCTTTGAAAGAACCTATCACTCCCTTCTTATTGCAGTGGTTCATATCTCAGGAATACTGGACTTTCTGATGCAGGTGAACAATTAAAGCCAGAAAAGCTTCCTTTTCTCTAAGTCAGTTAAGATTTTGAAATAAGATGTCTGCTCCTTTTCCACATGCTTTGAAAAGTTTCACACTCTGCACTCTAGTTCTGCTGTTAAGACATGACATACATACTCTTATTTCCTCCTTCATGTAATCTCTAAGGTTCTATATATATGAATATATATATACACAAAAAAATATAGCTGATGGCAGATTTTTCATAAATATCCCATCTATTGTAAATATTGGTTCCTCAGAGTTGTTTTAGAAAATTAGTACACTGTATTAAAAGCAAGTGTTAGGAAATTTCACTTATGATAACTTATAGGTTTCACTTATGATAACTTTTATTTTGGAAATAAACTATTATTATTAAATTGCATCTAAATAAACTATATTTTAAATTGCATCTAACCTGGGTTACAGTTGAATTATATTCAGTGCTTCTTAAGGCTTCATAAAGTAATTTTTCCAACCTTAAAAAAAAAAAAAAACTGTATTGATGGCCCCTAGGTAAAGAGGAAATATGTGGCAGCCACATGAGTAATGTCAGGGTCACTGTCTTCTATTTTTCTAATCCTCTGACTGTCTATTTGGTCAGATTTTTATTTGGGATTCGTCTCAACCAGCCACTAACTGTATGTCTCGGACTTTCTCAACAGTCTTGTACTCCTGCCATCTCTGACCAGTGCTGGGCTGGGCTGGGCTGGGTCATGTTAAGAGAGTCTGTGAGGGTGTTTTTAAGGTTCCAGGAAAACACTTTTTGAAAAGTCTCCTAGGAAAATGAGCTTGAACTAAATGTAGTTCCTGCTTCTGTTTAGTTCTCACTAGTGGTTCTTTGAAGCTGAAAACAGCCCAATATGAGGACCATGAGCTTTTCTCTTGGCCACCGTTTCCTTTTTCTTTTTTATTATGGAGAGTTTCAAACGTGCTCAGTAGTCTGGAGGAAAGAATAGTGATGCTGCATGTACCAGTCACTCAGCGTGGACATTAAACCTCCACTTATTTCAGCCACTGTATTCAGTAGGTGATGGGACAGGAGGGAGGGAGGGAAAGAAAAAAAGAAAAGAGATTCAAATGTGTTGCACAAAACTTGGACCTTGTTCCCAACTCCCCCCATATTTCCTCTTACTTATGAAACCACATTGAAATAGTCCTTAGTACAAATTACACACAATGGGCTTGGCAAAACTCTCTTTAGATTCTGACTTTCAATTGTGATTTCAGAGAAATCATGAGGAATCATTAAAAAGGAATCTATCTCACTGTAACTTACTACTTTGAATGTGACTCTGAAACAAAACTGATGCCAAGCTCACATTTTACTTCTCAGGGATTTTATCCTCTTGCAGCAAATTCCAGTAAGAAGTTTAAATTTTTCCCAGCTAAAGAAATGCTGCTCATGGTGGGAGAAGTGGGGGTGCAGGCGGGGGAGGGGGGTACAAATAACATTTAATACCTGAATATCAAAAAGTGCATGAATACCAGCCAATTCATGCACTTTTATATTTCAGACTGTTTAATGAAAAAGGTCCCATGGGGAGTCAGGACCAGCCACTATTCTTGGGGAGGGAGGTGACATGGGCTTGTCTGTTTGGAGCTTCTCTGATACAGAATATGATTCATATCACCCCCCCCTCTCTCTCTCTCTCTCCTTCCCTCCCTCCCTCCCTTCCTCCCTTCTTGTTTTCATAGCATGTCCTGACTGAGAAAAGGAGAATTTATACATTAATATCAACAGTCCCTTGCTGAAGTCTAGTTTTCTCTGGGCAAGTGAAAGGGAAAGTAAAAAACATGAGAAGTAGGCACCAATTTTAGCTCAAGATCTTGCCATGTCATTTATCACCAGAGTCATTTGAAACCTCCCATTGTGGGATTTTGTGAACTCAAATGACTGCCCCAAAATACTGCCCATGTCTACATAGCAGCAAATGTAGGTTTGGCATGATGCAGGTCAGGGCCTGGAGTCTTGGCCAGCAACCTCCCTATTTCCACGTGGAGTCCTCCCTAGAACCAGTGCTTAAGGCAGACACATCTCTGACATGAATGTAGGCCAACAGAAGAGGGGTGACCAGCTGCATAGTTTACACACACACCCCATGTGCAAATGGAAATAAGGTGAGCCCGTCTCTTAGGGCACAAATGCCCCAGAAGACCCCTCACCAGCAACCACTTTGGCATCTTGCCCTCATAGTGCATGTCAGACATCCCAGGATGGAAGAGTTTCCTCCAGAATCCACAGGTGGTCTCCATTGCTTCAGACAAAGTTTGCTTTCTCAATCAGCTGCAAAAGTACCAGGAAGACTGCCCTCTTCAGAGTTAGTGGCTTGAATTTTTTCTCTGTTCCATGAGGAATAGACAGGTATTTTAAGTTCCAGGGATTCTTTTCTTCGGTTCTCAAGCAGATGATTTTAGAAGGTATGAAGGGAGCTCTGCATACACAGGGAGGTACATAGTAGGTCTTTGCATTTGTCCTCGTAGATTAAGTCCTAAACTGCGTGACTGTGGGATGCACCTAATTTCTAGAATTAGAGACAGGAATGCTTGCTTATGTCACAGATTCTTGTCAGGATTGAATTCTTTAAACATATTGAAAGCACCTGACTTGAGGAATATGTCATAATTTTAGTGCCCTCTTCCAAAAAAAAAAAAATGGAATCTGGGAAGTTGGCTGTTCTGGAACCGAACTAGATAATTTAGTCCAAAATATTTCCCACCATAACTTATTACTCATTGGAGCATGAAAAGGATACAAATGTGGGTGAGAACCACCAGAAAATACTCATGAGCTAGAAGTACTTCATAGTCTACATCTCATGTAAGATATTTTAGATACTTTTCCCCCTATTTTTTTACAACTCACTTAGACATAAAAGAAATGGCATCAGTTAAACCAAGTTTGGAAAGTGAAGTCTTTACAAAGTTTATATTGCTAATTAAATTAAGGGTTTTTTAATAGATCAAGGACAAATAGCTGAGTTCAACAAAATATTTCCTTTGATCTCAAGGTTCTTTACTTCAAAGACAAACCAGCAGGATCACACAGGTGGCTGCCAGTGGTCCTGTCTTAACTTTGGGTGAGGAGCTCCTGGTAAAAAGATTGCACAGACAGCCTGCTTCGAGCAGTAAGAATGCCGGTGGGAATGTCGGTGATTGACTCTGCCCAGACCAGATGCTGATGTGAGATGTCTCAGGAACATAAATGAGTCAGTCGATGTGGGTTTGAGGGCTGGGTCTGTCATTACCCACATCCCATGAGAAAGTAACTTGCCGTCAGTCTTCATGACTGATGAAGACTTCTCCCCGCCTTTTGAGATCAATGATTCCTAACCTATTTATTTCAGAGCTCTGATAAAAAGATTATGCTGGGTCTTTAGATACATGAAATACTGAAATAAGTTTAAGAAATAAAATTCAAGAAGGACCCTCAAGAAGTTTGCTTTATCTTCCAGGAAGAATTTTTTTTTTTACCCTTGTATCTCCAGTGCTTAGTACAGAGTAGATGCTTAAAAGTTCTGTGCTAAATGAGTGAGGGGGAAATGCAGACTGTGTTGAAGGATGGGCCCGGGACTCTCTGCCACTTATATTTGTTCTTCCAATGGATTTGTTGATCCAATGAATAGATCACCATATTCCTTGTAGTAGAACCCTGGTTCTCCTTGGTCCTAGAATGTAGTAGCAAGGAATTACTAGGGTTGGTGGGGAGAAGGAAAATGGGGAAGGGATGACAAGAGAAAGGTCCATTGTAGAGCAAGGAAGGAAGAAGGACAGCCATGAGAGAGGAAGCAGATTTCTAGCAACTGTCTTCCACAGGAGCACCTTCTGTGCCCAGCTCAACATTATCCCTTTAAGTCCAAATTTGCCTCTGACAGAATGGATGGAACATTTCCTCTATTTCCAAATTTTTATAAGTCTGGAGGCCAAACACCCAATTTATCAGTGAAATACACAAGTCATCCTCAATTCTTAGTCACAAAAGAGGTTTTGGGATGCTGGGGAAATCCGAATGCTGACTACATAGTGAGAACATAATGAATAATGACAGCAGACACTGGAAGCCACCATAGCTTTTAGAGATTTTTTTTAGTAACCTCCATATACCTTCAGCTTTTCATTCCCACAATATCTTTGGACCAATTTCATTTTTGAGAATCAAGCAGCTGTTAAAGGCCTGTATGCTCATTGCTATAAGCTCTAGGTTCCATTGGAATCTTTCTACTGGTGTCGCCATTCAGTATTGCAACATTGGTATTCCCTCCACCTTAGATGGATTGTTCTTCCTTTGACGTTGTGGAGGTTTCTTAATCCCTGTCTGCAGGAAAGCAGTCCTTGGATAGAAGAGTGACTCAGTTGAGAAAAATGAACACATGAAATGAAATGAAAAAAGAGACATTCAAAGACACTGGTATGGCTGAGATTGTTTGAGGCTGCAAGTACCAAGGAACCCAACCTTAGGTGCTTTAAACATAATGGCATATACTTCCATAAAGAGAAGTCTAGAGACAGGTGGCTCCAGGGTTACACAACTTCCCTGCTATTCTATCTGCTCAAGAAAGGCAGTGATAGTGTGGCCATGAGGAACACAGCCATTAGATCCCAACTTTGGTGCTTCTTGGTTGTGAGACTTCCTTCAAGTTATCCAACTTTTCTAAGTCTTAATTTCCTCCTCTATAAACTGGAGATAACAGTAGTATCTCCCTCACAAGGTTGTTATGAGCATTAAACCTGGCTAAGACGTAAACTGCTTAGCCAGAGCCTGTCACAGAATGAACACTACATAAGTGTGTAGTGCTCTCGCGAGGAGAGCAGCTCAGCATGGTTTAACACAGTCTCACTGGACTTCAAGTCTACCAAGCTGGCCTCTCTGCCCATGTGGCTTCCTTACACACAGGAGACGAGCTACTTGATTGTGCTGGAAACTGGAATTAGAACCCTCTGCCTGCCAACCCCCATCTAGTTGCCTTAGATACCAAGGGGCAGTTGTGAACTTCCAGCTGGCCTCTTTGCTTGATTTCAACCAGTGTAATGTTTAGGCTCTGTAAATCAGCATGCTGGTGTTGCCTGTTTTACCTATTGTCATGTAAAATAGGGAAGTAAAAGCTGTTTTCCATTTCACTTCACTGTGGGGCACAATATATAGCATGCCAAAGCCCTCAGGAAAGGCCTATAGATCTATCTGCAAAATACAGCAGTGGGGAACATCATTGCCTTACCAGGGGCCTCGGGGAGCAGTAAAAGTCCATAAAGATTCAGGAAAGGCATTGGTCAGCTGTGTTCAAGTTTGCATTTGAAATGTACCTCAAAGGCTCCTGTGTTGCAAACTTGGTCCCCAGTGCAGTAGTGGGCCTTTGGGAAGTGATTGGATAGAGAGGAGGGCTCTGGCCTCATCAGTGGAATAACCCACTGATAGTTGAATGGTTTACTGGGAAGTGGTGGGGGCTATGGGAGCAGGGACCTGCTGGAAAGGAATGGGTCCTTGGGGCCATGCTCTTGGGGACTATATCTTATCCTAGACCCTTTCCCCCACCTCCTCAATTGCCATGAGCTGAGCAGCTTTCCTCTACCTCACCTTTGTGCTATGATGTTCTGCCTCAGGCCCAATACAATGAGCTAGCTGACCATGGACTGAAACCTCTGAAACTGAGCCAAGATAAATCTTTCCTCCTTAAAGTTGTTCATGTCCAGTGTTACAGTCCCAGATAAAAAGCTTGTAACATAAATAGTAACAACCAGTGTATAGTTTTGTATAACTATGTGTCAGGCATTTTCCTAAGGTCATGAAATGGTAGAGTAAGATTGTGCCCTTATAGTCTACATTTAAAGCCGAGGCTCTGGGCCACACTTTCTCACCAGAACTCTAGAAGAATAAGCTCTTTGGTGATCAGTCAGAACAATGGTTCTCAAATTTGATTGTGTATTAGAATTATCCACGAACATTGTGAAACAGAGATTACTGGGTCAGTATGTACCGGAGCAGGCTCCTTCTATCAGCTTAGGAGAGCTGCCCGAGGACATCTCTTCCCAGCTCCACATTCAACATCACCATGTCAGTAGCTTGAGGTCAGTCTTAGTGATGGAATTTAACCACAAGGGTCAGCACTGTAAGGCATTTGCTCCCAGAAGAGATAGTGTTCAACTTTTACCAGCACACCATTGGCTAGTACCCATCTTCAGAGTCTGACTCAATAGTCTTAGATAGCACCTGAGATTTATTGCTTGTGGTGCTGGGGACCAAACCCAGTACCTCGTATATGCTAGGTGAGCATTCTACCACTAAACTGTACTCCAGCCCCTGAAAATTTGTATTTCTAGCACATTTCCAGAGTGATGGTCATTCCACTCATTCAGGGAAACTTGGAAGGCCATTTCAGAGAGTCCTGACTCAGGCAATAGATTCTTCTCTTTCAATTAAAGCAGATGTCATCAGAGCAAGAGTACTGGTGGTTTCACAAAGAATATTGGCTGTGGACAACCTTCTAGCACATCAGTACTACTGAGAGCTAATGTGTACAGAATGTCGACTGTAGGCCAGCTACTGTCTTAGTGCGTTAATTTATTTAATCTTCCCCTTAACCTTGACTTTGGGTTCTGTTACTATTGCTGAGGTTGAAGCAGAGAGTAGTCACATAGTTGCCCAGGTTTATATTGGGAGTCACTGGGATACGAACATGAGAGGTCTGGCTCCAGAGCCCATGAATTTGACGACTGCACCACAATTCACAGATGAGCTCTGACTGTAGTCCTGCCAAATCTAAATCTAGTAACAATTCCTTTAAAAAAAAAAAAGTTCAAAGAAAATGCACAATGGTACATGGTACATGCCTATAATTCCTGTTACTAGAGAAGCTGAAGTAGGAGGATGACAAGTTCAAGGCCAGCTTGAACAATTTAGCAAGACACTGTCTCAAAATAAAATAAAAAAGGGATGAAGGTGTATGTCAATGGTAGAACACTCTTTTGCCAAGCATGCAAAAGCACCTGGGTTCCATCCGTCACACACACACACACACACCCATACAAACCCATACACACACACACAAAAAAAGGAAATGGGAGGTGCAATTTGTATTTGGTTCTCCCAGCTTGACTTCAAGAAAAATGGATAGAAAAGTCTTCATTTGTCTCTTTGTCCTTCCTCTTCCAACCCCATGAACGTGCAGCAGACCATGCCACTGGTTGATGAGAAAGTTGGGAGTCAGTAAACTTTTCCAGGGAAGGACAAGATACTGAATGTTTAAACTTTGTAGGCCATCTATTCCACTCTGCCTTCAAAGGTTAAAAATATGTGAGAATAAGTATGGCTATGTCCCAGTAAAACAAGGTTTACATAAATAGACATTGGGCCCTATTCACCTATAGGCTATGAGGATGGCTTACCCTAAATTCATCTAGAAGTTACTCTTTATTCATTAATAACTAGCAGAAGTTATATCTTTGTTAAACTTAGGCATATCTTCACAAAACAAGACACCAGCACACCTGAGTAACCGTTGAGCAGATACCATGGGACCATCTTCAGAAGACAATCTATTTCTCTGGTTCTAATTTGGGTGTAGAAGACCTTCCTTGCTTTAGATTATGATAGTAGGCTCAGTTGGCTGGAGAATCATGCTGCTGAGGCAAAGGCCCACAGATGCAAAGCTTATCTTAGCTTCAGTCTCCTTGGCCAAGAAGGGACTGAGACAAGCAGGAGAGTATGTTCTCATGATCACCTTACACGTATGTTGACTCGACCATGACAAATTCAGAATGTAGTTTATAAATTAGTGTCATCTTTCTTCAAAAATGTTTATGCATTCAATTTTATAAATCAACATAATGCAAAGAATGTGATGATGCTCTGTTAAGGGATTGGAAAACAATGTATCCCACACCCATCATCTTCTTAAGAGTGAGATTGCCGCCATCTAGGTAAATGCCCCATAACTTTTCTTCTAGGCTCTAACCTGTTCTCCCTGCTTTCAGACTCTCACTGCTCCTGATACATTTTCACAGTGTTCATCCCTGATCCTTCTGAATTTATGACTAACCCTCTCTGGATTACCATTGCTAATTGTCTTTAGATCAAACTCCCTAGCTAGCATTCAAGAACTGATATCATTTAGCTTCATTTTCTCTCTCCTACTCTATCTTAAACTCATCTCATTTCTGTGTCTAAATAGTCATGACTTGAGGAATGATACAAATGTTTTAATTAAATCAGTAAAAACTACATAGCCTTAGAAAAACCATATCCATAAACAAAGGCAAAACAAAGCTATAGGCAATAAGATAATCTAGAGTCAAAGGAATAATCTGACAAAGTTCTAGAAATAGGGCAATAGAATGCAACATATCCCCTCCTCTGAGGTGTCTGATATAGAGTACCTGGACACATAAGGAATCTTAAATACAATAGGGCTGATGCCCTAGGTCAATGTTTTCCAAACTTACATTTTCATTAGAATCACTTGGGTGATTTTTAACTGTAGTATTAATAGATGCCACCCCATGACCAGGAAAAAGAACAGGAATCTAAACTTTAATAAATGCTTGCTTTTGATTATTCATATTTGGGGAAAAGCTGCCTTCACATTACAATCACCTGGAGACCATGCAGAGCAACCACATGGAGAGGCTAAGTGGAAATGTTCTGGCTAACTGCCCAGCTAAGGTTCCAGCCAACATCCAGGCTCAACTGCTAGACATGTATGAAGATGCATCCAGATGACCCCAGTCCCCAGGCACCAAGGAACCCCAACTGAGCCCCAGACATGGCGGAAGAGAGACAAATTGTCCTCTCTTTGCCCTGTCTGAATTCCTGACCAACAGAATCCAAGAGCCCAATAAAATGGTTGCTTATTTTTTAAAAAGTATCAGGGGAACTTTTTAAAAATGGTAGAGTTTAGATCTTGTCCCCAACACATCCTAACTTATTTAGTCCTAGGGTAGGACCTGGTATTAATATTTCCCCATACTTTTTGTTATTAAAAACTTTAAACATCAAGAAGAATTGAATGAAGCTGGGTGCAGTGGTGCATGCCTGTAATTCTAGTGGCTCCGGAGGCTGAAGTAGGAGCATTTTGAGTTCAAAACCAGACTCAACAAAAAACGAGGTGCTAAGCAACTCAGTGAGACCCTGTCTCTAAATAAAATACAAAATTGGGCTGGGGACATGGCTCAGTGGTTGAGTTCAATCCTCAGTATGGAAAAAAAAGAGAGATCAATGAATAATGTGTAAAAATCTGAGATCCATCATATATATCATATATCATTTATGTATCTCATATATATGATGGATCTCAGATATAAATATATACATATATATATAACTATATACATATATATGCATGTATGTATATATAAAGAGAGAGAGAGAGAGAGAGAGATGAACTATTTGAAAATAATATGCAGCTATGACATTGGATCCATAAGTCCTTTAGGATGGAACTATCCAAAAATAAGTATGTTTTTCTATATAACCACAATACCATTATCATATGTAATAAAATAAACACAATAATTTCTTGTTGTCCAGTCCATATGCACATCTCCACTGTCCCCTAAATCTTCTTTTTAGCAGATTTTTTAAAACTGAGATTCAATCAAATTGTATACATTGTATTTGTTCCTTAAGGCTCTTGAGTTTATTGTTCTCCTTTTATTTATTTTTTTCATTACACCAACTTTTTAAAGCAGGAGGATGGATAGAATAGTTGACAATATATATTGGCCTGATTGTCTCTTCATGGTGTCATTTAACTTGGACATCGTTTCCTAGGAGTTTCCTATAAATTAAAGTATAAAAAAAATAGACTCAGAATAAACATCTGGAAGACACAACTCACAGAAAATGGATACTTCACATCAGGTGACACATACTATCAGGTACCATGATGAGTGAGTTTGATCCCTTGATTAGAGAGGCAAACATCCCACCTCTCCATTTAAATATATTTTTCTATTTGCAATTAACAAGGAACCTATGAGGTAAAATTCTGGCCCATTAATACCCTGTTTCCTCAACAAAATTTAAACTATTATTTTTAGCATCCACTAATGACAGTGAAAGAATCATTGCAAAATGTTCATTTTTTTTTTTACTTTTCTACTAAGGCAATATTCACAGTAAAAATTCATCCTTTTATTCTGTACAATTGTTCAAATCTTGAGAAATATATACATTTGTATAACCACCACAACCACTAGGAGATAGAATAGTTCCATACCCTTCCCAAATTCCCTGCATCCCATTATAGTCAAGCCCTCCCTGACCCCAGCCCCTGATAGCCACTGATGTCTTTCTTTCCCTTTAGATCTGCCTTTTATAGAATGGCACATATCAAAAATCAAATATTGTATTGTCATTTGAGTTTGGCTTCTTTCATCAGCAAAGTACATTTGAGATCCATCCCGGTTGTTACTGTGTCAATAATCCTTTCCTTTGAATTGCTGAATACTGTTCTATTGTACGGGTGTATTAGTTTGCTTATCCACTAAGTGACATTTGGGTTGTTTGCAGTTTAGGGTAATTATAGATAAAACCATACAAACATTCTCATCCAGGTCTTTGTGTGAACATAAGTTTTTATTTCACTTGGACAAATACTTAGAAATAGTATTGCTAAGTCATTTAGTAAATGAATGTTTAACTTTAAAAAAAAAACTGTCAAGTTCTTTTCCACAGTGTCTGTACCATCTATATTCCTACCTGCAATGTATGAGTTTATAGAGATGCTTTTAAAATTCTTTCATCCTTTTTGTTTCTTAGCTGGCATTCTCTCATGAAGAAGAGCATGTCCCCAACAAATTGAGATGAACTATAGTTCTGTTTATAAAGTCAGAGTGAATGCTAATTATTTCCACCTCATTACTAATTTTTAGAACAAGAGTTTTATGAGTGTTACCTCCAAGAGCAGCAAGTGACTTCCTCCTTCTTTTTTTTTCTCTTATTCTCCCTTTCTTTTTTATAACTATGGACTTAGAGGTTTTGTTGTTGTTATTGTTGTTTTGATATTTTATTTTATTTATTCATTTTTATGTGGTGCTGAGGATAGAACCCAGGGCCTTGCACATGCGAGGAGAGCGCTCTACTCCTGAGCCATAACCCCAGCCCCTGGATTTAGAGTTTTTATTTCATATTTTTCAATCAGTAACAGTTATCATTCTTTTTAATGCTCAAATTGTCCCAAATTTGCCAACTGGGAAGGCTGTCAATCTAATTCTGTGAACTTTTGATATGACTTCATTAATCGTGGACACTTTTCACTGTCTGGCACAGTAAGACTCCCATCCTCACCTTGAACTTTCCCTGAACCAAGCCAAGAATCAGCCATTTCTCCAAGAAACCTGTTCCTTTTGATGGTTCTTGGAAACCAAGTCTGAGAGCAGCAGGTGTCTCATGGCTACTGTAGTGTCAACACTTCTAGATCCTTTAAGTATAAATACACACACATATACACACACACACACATACACATTTAAATAAAACACTAGGGTATATACAAGCATTGAAATTGTGACATGCCAATATTTCTGATTAAAGCTTAATCTTCTTACCATCTTTGATTTTTATTTGCATCAATTTCTCCTTATATCAGAAATCTTGATTCTTGGTAAAAAATTAACATATATAGTAATTTGCTTTATCCCAACACAAGTAAATTAATGTCTTAATTACAATGCCAGCCTTACCATCATTCAGAAATGACTAAGGAAAGTTCAAGATTTCTTTGCAGTTCTTTTTGTCCTTGTACTATTTATTTCCCATGAGCACTGAGTTCAAAAGTTACTTAATATACTTCTTATTCTGTGTGGTTATATTTCCAACCTGATACAGTTAGGCATTTGTTTCCATTTATTTTCAATTTTAGGGTTTGGCAGAATCTATTCTCAAAGTTTTCCAGGGATTTACCTAGTGCAGTTAAGGAGTGAGAAGCCATAAGGGATTCTTTCCTCTTTTTCCCTTTTCCCTCACCCTGGGCAGGGGGGGGGGGACTTCTGTTCCATTTCCTTCCATTGAAATACCACCTTTTCTTTATAGCTTACTTCCTCCATCCACCCAGGCCTTTCTTTGATCCCATGTATCAAGAGTGGTATTTCCCTGCTCTGGATCCCAATGGCCTTTTAATCTTATTCCTGATAAGGATCTTGAAATATTTTCCTTTGCATTACAGTCCTTGTGTCAAGGGTGAGCAACCTTTTGCTCTAAAGGGCCAGATAGTAAATATTTCAGACTTATAGGTAACATGCATCTCTGTTGCATACTATTTTATAATCTTACATATTACTAGATAGCAGGGCCTATAAAGACAGGTGGTGTCCTGAGATGTGTCCCTTGGACATAGTTTGCCAACACCTTCCTTATGTCATCTTCCTAATGCAAATTTATGAGGGGTTGGAAAAATCTCTCACTCATCCCTGTGCACCCCACTTACAGCAGAGTATATGGGAAAGGATGTTCACTGAATGTTTATTTAATTCATGATTTCATTAGTACTTCAGGGTACTGAGCTGCGCAGAACTATAAAAACACTGCATTAGCACAGACCACAGACCAGTAACCAGTGGATAACATTAACCTTTGTCCAGGGGTGAGAAAAAGGTGGCAGTGGTATAAAGAAGCTAATCATCCTGGATACCAAAACAAGTATGCGAGGAGAGAGAGTTTGTGCCTAAAAATCTACAGAACAGGTAAGATTACAGATGTGGGAACAATTGAAACTCCCTCCTGTAACTCAAGAAGTGGCCTCCAGTACCTGGAAGGGTGCAGGTTGAATAACATTTATGCAAAATGCTGAGGATCAGAAGTATTTCAGATTTTAGAATACTTGCACATAATGACATCTTGGTGATAGGACCCAAACACAAAAGTCATTTGTATTTCATTTACACTCTGCATACATGGCATGAAAGTAATCTTATGCAATAGTTTTAGTGTGTCTGCATTTTTACCATGACCCATCACAGGAGGTCAGGTGTGGAATTTTCCCTTTGCAGCATTCAAAAAGCTTTAGATTTCAGAGCATTTCAGATTTGGGGTTTTGGGATTAGGGATGCTCTGCCTGTATTACCCCTGTCTTCAGGAGGACATGCCAACAATAAGGAGCCTCTACTTGCATCAGAGGAACAAAGATTGACCCCAACTAGAATGGAATGAAACAGACTTGCAGCTGGTTTCCAGTGCTTCAGCACCTGAATTTGTCAGGCCTCAGGAAAAGAAAATAGGGTGCGAATAATGCTACAGAGAACAGAATGTTTTGCTAAAAATTTTTTTTGTGCACACCTTCCTGAAACAGCTCTGGGAGTTTACACCTTAGTGCAAACATGCTAATTTTACTGGGAGGAAAAACCACTGGAAATGCTTTTTGAAAATAATCTGTTGTCTGTGTTCCAGGAAGTTTCTATTGACACTAAATTTCCACCTCTGATGCAAATCCTGATGTCCTGGTGATGTTACATCCTACTGCTGGGACCTCTACCCAAGAGACCCACATCTGACTTTAAAAGGTACAGGTCTTTGTGGTTGCTGCCAAAGAATTTAGGAGTCTGCTTAAAGCATTTTTAATTCTAAGAAAATTTATTTCCATAGGTAGTTGGGATGAAATATATAGAAATCCATCCAAAGGTACTGCAAACATCAGTGTTTGAAGTGACGATTTTGTCTCTTCCTTTAACCTATCTTAAGCCACATGTTGTCATAAATTAAAAGGAAAGAGGGCATTGGAACCAAATGGTCTCTCTGAGTAGCATTAATCCTATTAAGAGTAGTCTGTGACAAGAGCTGAAGCTTTGCTTTTTAAGCACAAGCAAGTTAAACATCTGAACTATTTCTGCTGTCTCTTAAATACTGAGACGCAACACATTTGTGATACTTGTTGACATTTGTTATACTTTTGATGAACAATTAGCCTGCAAGAATATTAACAGGAAATTCCATTCATGAGATAAGCAGCTGTTTGTGCAAAGCTTCAGCCAGATCATGGGACCAAAATCCTCTTCATGCAACTACTGATGGTTGAATAGTCAGCATTCCTTAAGTGTCCGAAAGGAAATGCTTTGAAAATAACTTTTATGGCTAATTTTGACCCATATTTTTGTAAGGGGAAAATAGTTTTTATGGTGAATTTTAAGTCTAATACTTGCAATGGGTAAAATATGAGTGCTCAATAGTGTCCTTAATTACCATGTAAATTTCAAATAACAGTTATCAACAAATGACTGAACCCAATAATTTCCAAGCTGTAATACAGAATCCTAAAACTTGTCTTAAGAACCCTAATTCCAGAGCATATCATAATGCATTAGTATTACTCTCACGAAGCAAAATTCTAAGAACACTGTCTTATTCAAGAAAATTAGCTACTTGTGAGCTCTTAAAACATTTAGTATAATATTCACATTGCAACATTTATTTATCAACCACTGAATTACTGGGGATACAGCTCCAAATGGCTGAGAGGGGAAAAGGCCAGTAAATAACTAGGGTGCTTTGCCATAATAGGATGATGGAAGGTCTGAGGAAGTACTAAGAAGGTAATTCGTTTTTCAAAGAGGGGTAAGGGTTTTATCAAATGTTCACTCACAATGCATCAATCATCAAATCCTATAGAACCTAGCTCCCAAATTTCATTCCCATCTTCCTCTTCCTCTTTATCCCAATGGTCCAGTATCCCCCCTTCTCCACCCCGACATCTCCCTTAATGCCAAAGCCCATCTGCCTCCATCTGGCCTGCTTGCTTCTCGTCTTATTATATACTGAGTCCAAACTTTTTGGATCATGTGTCCCTATTAATAAAATATTTCTGAGGAGTTATTTTTGATATGACATTTATTTAGAAATTATGCACATGTACCACTTACTCTCAAGGTACATATTAAATATCAGTAAAGCTTAGCATTTATTACTAGTAGTAACTTTGCAGATTAAAGAATTCATCTGTGTCCAATTTTCTCTTAATATTTTCTTGCATGCATTCTGGGAGATAGGCCCTCCTGCAACTTGGGAGATCACTTCAAAAGAGCCACATAGTGAAGTTTCTGAAATAATATCAGATCATAATTAAGGCCTTGTCTAAAGTCCTACAATTATGTTCTTTAGGTTTTACTGTAAAATAAACTCAGAGTCCTTACAGATTTCCTTTTTGCCCATTAACAGCCTCAGAGATGACTATAAAAATAAACAGTTATTCACTCAGATAAAGAGATCCATCCCTCATCCTCACTCTCATCTTCACTGCCCTAGACTCCAGCCCTCTGCTCCAGTGCTCCCGGACTTCTGGTAGAGAAGGGGTTAATAGAAAAAGTGCTGCCTGTGAATGGCAATTCTTTTATAAGCTTTTTAAAAATTGACATAATATTTGTGCATGTTTATGGGGTATAACATAATTCAATACACATATACAAGGTGTAAGGATCAAATTGGAGTAATTTAGCATTTCTACTTTCTCGAATTTTAATTTCTATGCTTTGAGGACATTTGAACTCTTGTAGTTATTTTGAAATATTTCATAGACTGTTGTAGACTATAGTTACCCCACTAGGCTATAGTGGGATAACACCAGAACTCATTTCTCTTCTAACTGTATTTTGGTGCCCCAGAAATCCCACTTCTGGGTATATTATATCCAAAGAAATGAAATCATTATATCAAAGAGATACTTGCACTCCAGTGTTTGCTGCAGAACTATTCACAATGGCCAAGATATGAGATCAGCCAAGGAGTCCATCAATGGATGAACAGACAAAGAAAATGTGGGATACATACACAAAGGAATACTACCCAACCACAAAAAAGAATAAAATTATGTCCTTTGTGGCAAAGTTTATGGAACTGAAGGAAATAAGCCAAGCACAGAAAAACAAATTACATGTGGAAAGGAAAATTTAAACTTTTTAGAAAAAGTAAGTTCATTGGTAGCAATTATGGGCTGTTAGATGCCAAACTGTTTTCCAGATGAGACTCTTGAGGCTTAGTTGCCCAAAAGTCTGAACTACCATTTTTCAAGAGAATTAAGAAATATCCCTTTTAGAGGACATTTCCAGCAAGACTCTCCCTCTGTCCTTTTCTTGTCCTCCTCTCTCTTTTTCCCTTTGCAGCACCTAAGCTGTTCATTGAAGCTAGAATTCTCCCCCAAAGTAAGCCATAAAATGGAGAAAGGTCACTCATTTCACCACCACCCCAAAAGTGTGCTTGCAGCAGGTGTCCTTCCCCATCTGCAGAGGCACGAAAAGGATTGTAAACAAGCAGGCCTTGCAGGGCCTCCCCTACCCGGGTTTATTCCCATTAGAACAACCCCACTGTGAGCTCTCACTTTTCTCCACTCCTGTCTACTTTCATCACCCTTAGCACAGGATACAATTTCCCCAGGGTCTCTGGGTCTTTACTTCTGAAGGTCCTCATGCCTCATAAACTTTATTAAATGAATTTGTTGTGCTTTCTCTCATTCATCTGACTTTTGTAATAAAGGTGTCAACCATGAGCCTTATGCTGTGTGAGGAAAAGGTCCCCCTCTCTCCCTTCCTCGCCTACAAGCCAAAGGAGTCTTTACTCCACCACCTGTGCTACTCCTTCAGTGAAGAGTGGGGAGGAGGGTTCATTCTCTCCTCTTTATCCTATGAGGTAAAGAGTCACCTCCTGTGACAAGGTCCAAACACTTGCAGGTGTCCCTAGTCATTTCTTCACCTAAATTTTCACAGAATGTATGTAAATCTCTCCTGCACAGTTGCTAATACTTAATCCCTTTGCATGGATTTAAAGTTAAGTAAACTCATTACCCTCAGTTAGCTCCAGCACCTCATTTTGGAACTAGAACTATGCCCTTCAATAGATGAATGGATAAAAAAAATGTGGCATTTATACACAATGGAGTATCACTCTGCACTAAAAAATGACAAAATCATGGCATTTGCAGGGAAATGGATGGCATTAGAGCAGATTATGCTAAGTGAAGCTAGCCGATCCCTAAAAAACAAATGCCAAATGTCTTCTTTGATATAAGGAGAGCAACTAAGAACAGAGCAGGGAGGAAGAGCATGAGAAGAAGATTAACATTAAACAGGGATGAGAGGTGGGAGGGAAAGGGAGCGAGAAGGGAAATTGCATGGAAATGGAAGGAGACCCTCAGGGTTATACAAAAGTACATACAAGAGGAAGTGAGGGGAAGGGGAAAAATAATATAAGGGAGAGAAATGAATTACAGTAGATGGGGTAGAGAGAGAAGATGGGAGGGGAGGGGAGGGGAGGGGGGAATAGGAAGGGGATAGGAAAGGCAACAGAATACAACATACACTAGTATGGCAATATGTAAAAACGTGGATGTGTAACCGATGTGATTCTGCAATCTGTATACGGGGTAAAAATGGGAGTTCATAACCCACTTGAATCAAATGTATGAAATATGATATGTCAAGAACTATGTAATGTTTTGAACATCTAACAATAAAAATAAATAAATAAATAAAGATTTTTTTTAAAAAAGGGTAGAGAGGAAGGCCTGAAGGTGTAATTTGGAGGTAATCTACGGTGTGTGTATGTGTGTGTGTGTGTGTTTAACAGCATTGCTTAATTCATGAAGGAATCAGAAGGATGGAGTGAGGGAGGAAGGGAAGAACAGAGAAAAGAGGAAGAGTAGGAAAGAAGAGAAGTAGATGTCGGAGAGTTCTCAGATTGTAGGGAATTGAAACCAGACTTGATGGAAATGCCCAAGTAATGCTGTGAAGACAGGCAGGTCCAGGACTTAGGGTATCCTTCCTTGCCATCAAATCACCAGCAAAGATCTCCCAGGCACAGCTGCTTCACCTACGATGTACTTTAACAGAGGGAGCAAAGAATCAAGGGCTGTGTCTCAAGCTTGGAATAACTCCAAGGGAACAATAAAGGAAGAGCTGCAAGACAGAGAGGGGACAAAAACTGAGAAGAAGCCAGAAGCTGAAATCAGAGGTGGCTGGGAGGATGACAGGATGTATCGAAATGTGGGCAAGATCACGAGACATGTGCCTGCAGGACAGGGCATTGAAGCAGATCTGATCTGGACTCGGAAGGTGGGTGGGCGGCCACTGACATCTGGTTTACTCCCACATGAGGCCCTGCTGTGTCTGGATCTCAAACTAGTTGTCATCCTAAGCTAGGAACCTCTCAAGGACAAGAAGAGTAACGTCTCAAGGACCTCTCAAGGTATCTTCTCTAAGACAAGCAAAGCGCTTGCCCCACAATGGATGAAGAAAACATCTGATTCAAATGTATGATATGTCAAGATCATTGTACTGTGTAACTAATTAAAACAAATTAAAAAATGAAAAAAAAGAAAACATATTAATACCAATGCTAATTACTTAATAAGTCCTGAGATGTCATTTAATCATGACTGGTAGGCTAATCTGCAATTGGTAGACTGAGCTATTATTATCTAAAAGTACTCTTGGTTCTTATATTTATTAGGTAATCATAATGAATTGTTTTATATATCTTATAACTTTTCTGGGATTAAAATACTCCTTATTCTTTGGTGGTATCAAGTAGTATGCCAACATCATTGTTCTTCAATGTACTAATGAGCCACTTTGAATAGGGCTATTGTTGGGCTGGGGATGTGGCTCAAGCAGTAGCTCGCTCGCCTGACATGCGTGCGGCCCGGGTTCAATCCTCAGCACCACATACAAAACAAAGATGTTGTGTCGGCCGATAACTAAAAAACAAAATAAATATTAAAAAAAAATTCTCAAAAAATAAAAAAACTAATAGGGCCATTGCTATACTTTGGCTCTTAAATGTCCTAAAGGCCAGTGATTCAAGGCTTGTCCCCAGGGTGGTGCTGTTGAGAGGTGCTACTTTTAAGAGGTGGGGCCTTGTGGGAAGTCCAGGTCACTGGAGACATGTCCCCAAAGAGGACTGTGAGATGACCCTGATTCCTTCCTTCCTCCTGCTCCCAGGCTCTTGATGGGAGGAATTTTGATTTGTCATGTATTCCTGTCATAATGTTCTGCCTTGCCCGAAGCAACAGGGCCAGCCAATTATGGACAAACAGTCAGCTAAAATAGACCTTTTCTCCTTATGAGTTGGTTACCTCAGCATTTTGTTACAGCCACAGAAAACTAACATAGCCAGGATGACCTGAAAAAGTTCAGGTCCCTAGTACCTACCTGGACTAAAAAACCAAATATCTACAGGGACTGTTCTGGGCTGGATTGTATTCCTGCACTATTATCTCAGATGACAACTCTATTTGGAGATGGGACCTTGAAAGAAGTAATTAAGATAAAATGAAGTTTTAGAGTGGGCCCTAGCCCAATATGACTAGTGTTCTTATAAGAATAGAATACCAGGACAGAGACATGTGTGCACAAAAGAAGACCATGTGAGGACCCAGGGATGAGGAGACAACATCTATAAATCCAAGAGAGGTCTCAGGACAAGCCAACCCTGCCAACCCCTTGATCTTGGACTACCAGCTTCTAGAACTGCCAGAAAATAAATTTGTACTGTTTAAGCTGCCTAACCTGTGGCAGTTTGTTGCAGAAACTAATACAGAGTTTGTGTTGTCCAAACTAAAAATCAGTGCTTGTGGCCTATGTGTAAATGACTCAAGCAACTGAAATCCCTCATATCAGAAACCCAGCCACCCTTAATCCATAGTTAACAGTTTTTCTTCCAAACAGAACTTTGCTTAATCCCAGGAAAGCACCTTCACTCAACTCTTCATAAAATCTTATAAGGAGGTTCAGTTGCCATCGCTAGGAATATACCAAATCCCAATTTTGGAACTGAAGTTTTATCACCATGCATCATTTTGAGGACATTTTTAAAACCAAACCAAATATAATTTAGAGAGAATTAAGGGCAGAAATCCACGGACCTTTTTATCCTTAACATGTAAGTGTGGGCTACCTTATTATAAGGGAATGCTGTCCTATTTTGAGGAAATCTAAGAATCCTTCCTGCCTTCATGAAGAGGAAGAGTGAAGACCAGCACTCACACATGCTCAGGCCAACCAACAACATAATTAGAAAAGACTAGACCCTGGGGTGGGGTCGGGGGGGATGAATTATTTTAAACTAAATGTTTTTAAAGATCTAAATCAAAAAATGAATTAGAATCCGGCCTTGGTTGTTGATTCCATACCTTTTAAACACAATGCCTGTTTTCTCCCTCAGAGCTAAAGTAAAAATATCAAAGCTCTTATTTATTAGTATATACTACAAAAATGTTAGCATGTATGTGTCTAAAAGCCTGTTGGGATCCAAAGAAAATGATGAAGCCTCATAAAATGCAAGACAAGTGTGAATTTTTTTTTTATTTTAGCCAAGAAACTTCAGACTCATAGACCTTAAATTATTAAGTCTGCCTTTCAATTCTCACCACAGGTTAGAGAGATTCAGGTAGGTATAAAGGAAAATTATGAAAGTTTCTGGAAGAAATATAAGTATTCCTCTTTGCGGTAAGATGACAACATGGAACCAAACTACAAAAATGCCTAATTCACAAAAGGTAACGAAGAACATAGGGAAAGCCTAGCTGGAGAAAAAGAGTTGCATCAGCTGCTCTGCAGGCAGCAAGGAGGGGAAACTCATGCTCCCAAGTGTTCCCAAAGATAGGTCTGGTGACTCCTAGCCTCCTCTCCCCAAAACCAATACCAAAGCAAAAAGACAAGTGGAGAAAAACCTCCCTGATATCTACCTAGAGTAGGAATCGACCATAAAGGAGAGATGAGTAGCTCAGGGGACATGCAGTGAAAGGTCCCACTGGAACAAACATTCGGTGTCTCTCCTTCCTGACTCACCCACCAGGAACAAGGGAAAAGAGATTGCAATGTGAGTCAGAGAGGACAGTCTCCGTGAACAAACAGGGATAGACTTTCTCAAAAAAGAAAATAAGTAAGCAAAACCCACTGAGCTTGTGTAGATCCATGACACCAAGTGTACTCATTAAAATCCTCAACGTCTCTTCAGACAACAGGTGGGTGGCAGAAGAGTATAAAGAACAGGCTCTGGAGCCAGGCTGCTGTGTGCAGTCATGTCCTGCTTCCTTACTGGAGGCTGTGTGACCTTGGGCAGGTTACTTGACGTCCCTACCATCAACAAGATGGTAATTACTAGGATATTTCCATATGAGGATAAAATTAGTCAGTACATACGAAGCACTTAGAAAAGCATCAGGAACCTGGTTTAAAAGCATTTGTTTTGACTACCGTTGTTATCCTGTTCTGGTCAAAGTTCATAAACCTCCCTTTTCTTTTCACCTGCTGGCTAGGAAGGGTATGGAGAGCTCACGATGGGTGTGGTACCATGCACCATGCTGGTGACCATCAAGTCTCAGCTCCTGGTCTAAAGAAGCTCTCAATCCAGTAGGGGAGGGAGCAAGCATGGGAAGACCCCCACCCTACCCAGGCTCCATTCAGACTCCACACAATAGGGAACTCAAGCCCTGGGAGGAGGCTGACTTGAGAGACCCCCATTTGCCAACACCTGCCATCAACCCCATGAAGATATGGTAGAGCCTCCTCTTGATTTGCAGTGACTACTTTTCATTTGTTTATTTTTATTTAAATGGTCCACCTCTCCCACCTCTTCCTGCTCTGATGTTATTTAATGATCTTACTGCTCCAAGCCAGCCCCTTCTTGCCATACCTTTTGCACAGTTGGCCACTTAAGTATGGACTATCAAAGCACAATAGAGCCTTTCTTTAAGCTCCTGCATTGCACACATAAGCACCCTGACTCAGCACACACCTGTACTCCATGCCTCTTGAGTTAGCATGGCATTCCAACACACGTGTTCCACGTCTTACATTTTTAATTGTTTTATGCCTCCTTTCCTATTCCCATGATCTTTAAGGACAAAGAAAGGAAAAAAATGGTTCAAAAGCAGAGCTGTGATGTGTGATTGGCTGATTGGGCATCATTTGGTGAACAAAGACCCAAAATTTATTCAGTCCACAACCTTAAGAATCCTCTGCTCTGCAGCAGCTTTGCCTGCACAAGTTCTAATAGAATGTGTAGCTGGTACATTGGGAATAGTCAATGCTATTTGGGAATGTCAGGGGCCACTACACAAGACAAGGACTTATTGACCTGAAACTTGCAGTATCAGTAGGGGGTTCTCCATATTCCCAGAGGTCAGAGAGGATGCTACAAGGAGACAAAAGCTGTGGGTGAAACAGGACAGAAGCATAAAGCAGGGCAACTTCCTGCATTACAAGAAAAGCAAAGACTAGGGAATATCTAGATCATCAAGGACAAGGGAAGGAGCTGGAGAGGAAGGTGAAGATAGAGCCTCATGGGAACTTGCATGCCACATCAGGGCATTGGAGCCTGTGGGAACTATTAAAGGGTCTGAACCTGGAGGGGAGTGGGTTACACATGATCAGATTTGTGCTTTAGAAAGATCACTCCAGCAAAGCAAATACTGAATGTTTCGGTTTGAATCTTTAATGTCCCCCCCAGAAGCTCATATGCTGGGCAATGCAGGAATGGTCAGAGTGAGATGATTAGATTATCAGAGCTGTACTTCATCAATGGATTAATCCATTTGATGGATTTATCATTTCTGGAAGCAGGTGGGGCATGCTACAGAAAGTAGATCACAGGGGGCATGCCCTGGGGGATTATTTTTTGTTCCTGGCCCCTGTGTGCTCACTCTTGTTCGCTCTCTCTCTCTCTCTCTCTCTCTCTCTCTCTCTCTCTCTCTCTCTCTCTCTCTCTCTCTCCCCTCTCTCTCTCCCCTCCTCTCTTCCTCCCTCTCCTTCTGCTTTCCAGCTGCCATGAGCTGAGCAACACTCCTCCACCACACCCTTCTGCCATGATGTTCTGCCTCACCTTGGGCCCAGAGCAATGGAATCATCCAACCCTGGACTGAACCTCTGAAAACATGAGCCAAAATAAACTTGTCTTCCTCCAAGTTGATCTTATCAGGTATTTTGGTCACAGCCGTGAAAAGCTGACTAATAACACTGAGTCACACCCAGGCTGAGCCAGGAGGCGACTCAAAAGCTCTCTCTGTGGTTCAGGAACTAAAGTTGAGCTACCGTACTGATGAATGCAGAGATGCCAGAAACATTTTTTAAAAATATAGCAGCCCAGACTAGATGACTAATTGACATGGGTAGACTGGGATAACCATCCTTGTAACTGAGTAAGGGAGCTCTCTTTACCTGTTCTAAAGTAGCAGAAAAGGAAAAGTTTTGAAAGGGAAGTAATAGGGTACATTAAAGAAGGCCTGACACATGCAGATAAATATATTGAAGCAGCAATTGTTATCTGAGTTTGGGGTCCAAGAAAAAGATTGACTTTAAGGTCAAAGTCACAAGAATAGATAAGAGCACAATGAAAATTAAAAGTGGAGATAGCTAGTATGGATTATTTATCTGGGGGAATTTGTAAGGGGAAAAAGACAAAGTACTAAGTTAGGAAAGGTATTTTTCCCAATGGGACCTAAAATATTAATGGCAAGAATAGAATGATCAGAACTAGATGAGAGAGGGTATGTGGCTAAAAGCAGAGGTAAGGGGCTTCATCTAGAACAGAGATGCCTTATTAGGGTCTGTGTTGGAAAAAGAAGTCAGTTACACCTAGGAACTCAATATTCCCTAGAAAATGAGAAAGAAGTCATTCATCCATCACATCATTATTTCAATCACTATTTTCTGAGTCCCTGCTAAGTACCCTGCACCTTAGGCTTCATCTGTGTTCTCTTGGAACTTAAAACCTGGGAGAGTAGTAGTCATTTAAAAATCACCATAAAATAAATGCAAAATTGCAACTATGGTAGGTGCTACAGCAAATTATATAGTTCAATATGAGGTTATAGAACTCACATATATCAAAGCCTTCCTGATGAGCATGTCAATTCCTCTTACTGATAAACTCTTATTGCACACAAGTCAAGACTCTTATCAACATAAGGACATGTCACTTGGTGAAGTGATGTAACTCCAGTCCATGTATTAGAGTCAACTAACAGGGAAAGACAGGAAGAAGACTCAATATGAGCGAAAGCCTTGTACAGTGGGGAGTTTCAGAAATCCCAGGATCAGCAGATAGTCAGTGTGGTCGGAGCAGGAAGAGTGAGGTAGAGTATAGTGAAAGACTGACCTGGCCAGGCCAGGTGGGTCCTTGCAAGGCATGCAGCAGGGCTCATCCTGATCCCCAAAGCACTAAGAAACCATTGACAAGTTTTAAAGTGGGTAGGGAGATGAGCTCATTATGATCACATTTATATTTCACAAACTTTCATAAAGCTGAGCTTAGCTGTGACTTGGAGAATGGAGTAGAGAAGCCCAGAGAGGGCAAGATAGACCAGTGAGGGAAGATAGACCAGTGGGAAGAGATGACTATAGCTTGGAAAAGGGGACAGTGGTGAAAACTGAAAGAGAAGATGCTTTCAAAAAAAATTTCAGAGAGCATAATGGGAAGGAGTGTTGAGGCTGGTTCCTAGATTTTCGATCTGCACCAAGTTGGGTGGATTACAAAGAAGGGTACTGTAAGTGGTCTGGATCTGGGAGGAATATCATGGATTTACTTCTGAATATATTGATTTTAATGTGTCTTTGAAAGGTTAAAGAGTAGATGGCAAGTAGACTATTGGCCCTATAAGCCTGGATCTCAAAGGAGAAGTCCAAATGAAAATATAGAAGTCAGCATGGATAGGACAAGATTGTTTATGGACAGAGTATAAAAGAAAGGAGAGTTCTTAGAATTTGGGGGAGCTCAACAATTCAGTGGCTAGATAGAAGATGATAAAAGTTCAGACAGAAGAAATGAGCAAAAATATAAGGAAAAAAACCCAACATATTTTGGGGAAAAGAAAATAGGTGGTGGACAAAGTTCCAGAAAGAGAGGATGTCTAAGAGTATTACTAAGAAAAAAAAATAATTGTAGACATATCCAGTAGGTTGGCATGGAAGGCAACCCAATGGAGCCAGAAATCACACTGGGATGGGTTGAGGAATAGCCAGGAGAGGAAACCAGAGACAGTAAATATAGACAACCCTCTCTCGTGACTTGGGTGAGTCATTAGCTGGGGATGGAAGGAGTAAAAGCTGAGAAGGTGTCTGAAAGAGGAGGAAAGCTTAATGAGTAGCTGAGAGTTATTAAAGGGAGAGCAGACAAAGAAAAAAAGAAAAAGAAATGGAAGAGTCTGACTCCCATTAATTTACAGTGGCACCAGTTTGCCTGGGTGGGCATTTCTTGCTAGCCATGATAGTCTGAGCTTGGTTGGGAAATCCTAAATTGTGGTTAAAAAAGAAAAAAGGAAAAAAAAAAAAGATACAAGAAAACAATGAAACTGAGCAGCTTAAGAGAAAGAAGTTCTAATTGGTCTTGGGATCTAGGCTCCATATGGAAGGAATTGTGGTCCCCAAGAGGCCAATAGTTAGCTGGAAATGGATAAACCAAAGGATTAGAGGCCTCTATAAAGATGAAATACACATTTAGAGAAAATGCATGATTAAGAAAGCCAAAATGGTAGGTGAAGCCATGCTGCCAGAGTGCCCCAGTGTCCTGCAGCAGCCCCCATTTCTATACCCTCAACTCTGGTCAGACTCACCTGCTTTTGCCTCAGTTCTTTTTGAGGCCCCTGGGCAGTTACTGCCCCTTAGAATCAACCCTCAGCCAATGACCAATGGGAACTAGTGAATCTCTAGCCCAGCTCCTTCCCCTTCCCCCAGGTGGGATGACTCTTGGGACTTTTCCGCTTCCTGCCAGGGTCTTCCAGTGGGAGGCAGTTCCCACTGCCCACTGGGGGAGCTTCCTTGGCATGTGCTCTTGACTAGCGTCTTTGCCCTCATTCTCTTGGTCCTTTATCTCCATGCTGGCATTTGCTCCCATACAAACTCTTTGTATTAGAATTCCTCTTCAGGTCTGTGTTTTGGGGGTGTCTCACCCAAAATAGGGGCTACTGCTCTTGACGTTTTCAGAGGTGAGTCTGTTTGGGGCTGTGAAGAGGGCAGGGTGCCCAGGTGTAGTGAGGATGAATGCTTCTGAGATGAAGAAGCCTTAGAAGCTACCATGTTTGGGGTTATGTTTGTGGACATCAAATTGTCCCACACATGGTGATCAAGAGATGGAGACCATGAACCATGTGACAAGATCTCCCATAATGAGGGCGAGAGATCAGAAGGTCAGTAAATGTCAGGGATCCACTGCATAGTAGGGTGGTTTAGATGGATAGCACAACCCAAAACCAAGAGGATTTTCACAGAAGGAAAATGAAGTGACATCTAGACACAGACAGAGGACAATGCTGGCTAACTCCCTCCCAGATTTCAGATGGCAGGGAAAAGAATAGCCCCCATTCCAGTGGACCTAATTCAAGAAAAAAAATAGTGTCTCTAGGGAGGACAGCAGATCAATTAACAATGGGTTGAAGATACAGCCGAAGTCCTTACAATGAGAAGAAAAGGAGGTTCCAGGGGAGCCAACAAGGATGATATTAAAAGGGTGTGAGTGAGGGAGAGAAATGTCAGCTCCAGGTGCCTCAGAGTAAAATTCGTCAACCACTTTCTGAAACAAGTTCTAGCATGACCTGGGAACCTGAGACCTACAGTCACCCATCCATATGAGATAAAACTGGAGAAAATGAGTCGGGAATCTGATTCTAAGAGCCATGCTGCTGCTAGCCACCACCCCATACTGCCCTTGGGCTTAGTGGTCCAAGACTCTCTCAACAGGAAGGGCCAACTTTAAACTTATATCAGACAATAATTAAATTTTTTAAAATGATGCACAATCAGTGATTGCGTGGAAATACACAAAACAGTCAATAATGATCTTGCCCCTGCTCTGGTATCATTGTCTCTCTTTTCCTTTCTTTTCTTTCCTTCCTTCTTCCCACTTTCTCTCCCCTTCCCTTGCCCTCCCCACTTTTCCTCTCCTCCTCCCCCTCCCCTTCCACTCCCCTTCCTCCTCTTCTTCCTCCTTCTCCTTCTCCTTCTTTCTCCCTGTCTCTTCCCCCTAACCCAAGACTCTGTTCTTACCTTTAGTTTCCATCAGAGTAAACAGAATTATAATCTAGTAGGCTGACAGCAAAAAGATTATTATTTCTGTCCAGGGTTCTCTTCAAAAACAAATCTGCTATGTAGCAACTTCTCAACTGGGTTCTGTCTGCTTTCTGAGGCAAAATAGTTTGAGCCAATAATCTCCTGTTTAGGAGGAAGTGAGAGTCCCGGGAAGATGTCCCACACAGATAACCCCTCTGGATGCAGTGCTCAGGTGCAAAACCCTCCCCACATCCACCCTGTGAAGGTTGGAAGGAGCTCCTCCACTGAAAGCCAAGGCGCATCCCAGAGCCCACAGCCGTGACTGGGCCATGTGGGGGTAGGAAGGCCCTGTGTGCCAACTCTGCAGGCCATCTCAGCCTCAGCTTCTGTGGTCAGGCTGCTTTACAGCTCAAGCATCTCCCTCCCTTAATCTGGCATCCCTCTTTTCCTTTTTACAGGTGTCAATCACCAAAATACTCTCTGATGGCTATGGTTGAAATGTGACCCCCAAATTCACAAGTTGGAAACCCAATCCCCAGGTTCATATGTTGACAGTAATTGGAGGCAAAACTTTTGGGAAGTAAGTAGGATGAGATGTCATGAGGGTGAGGCCCCCATGATAGCACTGGGGGTCTATGGGAAGAAGCAGAAAGACCTAAGCTAGAAGACCCTCATCAAATGCCAAGCAAATTCCAGCACCGTGCTCTTGAACTTCCCAGCCTCTGGAATGATAAGTAAAACTCTATTGCTTATAAATTACCAGTCTCCAGTATCTTGTTAAAGCAAGAGAAAACAGACTGAGACTCTAATAAACATCCTTCACTGATTAAGACCCAAGTAATGGAAGTTCCGGCTGCAATCCTGTTGCTTACTGGGATAAACAATTTTGTCTTCATGGGCCTCAATTTATTCATCTAGCTAGATGATGTCTGTGGTAACTTCTAATTGATAAGGTTTGAAACCTGGCTGCTGTTTTTTGGAGCACATACCATGTTCTGACATCCCACAATTCAGAAAGTTTTTATCTTCTCTTTCTCAGAAGATTGAACCATCATCTCAAATAGAGCTACTTTGGTAAGGGCTTTAAAGAGATATGTTTGATGATAAAATCCGCTCTTGAAAATTTTAATCACAACCTTTCAATACAGATAGTCTCTAATTATTAAACAAAGTATGTTTGTAATTCAAAATCCACTACCTCAACAGAATCAAGAATATGCATTTAGTTCTCTTCAATAAAAACACACTGAATGCCCACTGTGTCTTAGTGATGCAGAACCCAGAGACTCCAGTTGTTCTTCCTCAAGGGACTGATAGCTTTGCAGCAGGAAGCTTCCTGAATCAAAGCTCAAAAGCCTGTTCCATCCATACACAATTCTGATACCTCTAACCATCTAAACCAGGAAAGGTCCATAGACACTTCCAGAAAACAGAAACTTGCATAACAGAAAACATCATCCAATAAATTTATTACTGCACAAGATTTTTAAAAAATGGGCCTTAACACCATTTACTAAGTTATATTCAATAGTGTTAAGAGGTATTGCTTAAGAACTCCATGCAAGATAAGTTTTGGAAACTGTAAGTTTGAACAGGCTTCTTTGCTGAAGAACTTGCTGAGTGACTCAATATTCTATTGTGCTTTTTATGTCTCTAAAAGATGAAAACACAACAGTGCTTAACACTACTGAATGATACATTAAGGAAGTAAATTCTAAGTTATGTGACTTTACTATAACTTTTTAAAAGACGTGACAACAGGAAGCAGTTTCTCAACATCATTGACTATGTGTATTTTGAACCCAGTGTTTCTCTCCCAGCTAAGGACAGATGATCACCTATTCTGATTTTCCCAGGGCTGGGGGTGTCCCTGGAATATGAAACTTTGAGTGCTAACCCTAGGATAAGGTGGGCAAATCAAGGCCATCCTTCACATTGCCTGAAGAATCTCTCAGCATAGTTTGCAAATATTGCCCTAGGTTGGTAAATTTGGGGGCGCTCGGAATAGAGAAACAAAGGTTGTTGCCCCCTTGAGAGCAGAGAAGGGCTGGAATCTTCTCTACCCATCCATGACACCCCCCAGGGTGCACTGCCCACTAGATGTACAGACTGGCCTTTGGCTAACCACCCATGAAGCGACTTGGGCGTGGCAGGCCTGCACGGAACTGACCTGCAGTGCCACTGAATCTACGTAAGAAGGAAATCTGTGCTTTTCCACCAGATAATCTGAGACTTAAGAAATCTTTCCACCTACTCAAAGTTCTGAAAGAAAACTGCTAGACTCAGGAATCTGTGTTTAGTTTCAAAATCCTGGTACAAGCCACTTATTTTCTAGTTAGCTGTTATCTACCATGATGATCATTAACACATCCAGAAGAAAGCAAAAGAGTGAGTAGGTGATAACTTTTCTCAGCTGGCTCAGAGATAATCTCTCACCCCTGTTTAACTTCAGCAAGTGTCTCACTGTAAACTGGAGCAATTCCATGTCCATGGATTCAACAAACTGTAGATGGAGAATATTAATATTCTGTTCTGAACACATGTAAACTCCTTTCTCTTGTTGTTATTCCTTAAAAAAATAGGGTATATTTATATTTACACTGTATGTAGCATTTATATTTTGCTAGTATTAAAAGCAATCTGGAAATGTTAAGTACACAGGAAGATGTGTATACTCTCTCTATATGCCAATACTGTGCCATTTGATACAAGAGACCTGAGCATCTACAGATGTAGCCTCCACAGGATAGGTGAGGCATTGCCTCTGAGGCCTTCACTTTGGAGCATAATTTTCATCTTTCTTTCATTCTTCCTTCCTTCCCTCCCTCCCTCCCTCCCTCTCTCCTTATTTTCTTTCTTTCTTCCTTCCTTCTCTCTTTACCAATCCCTGATGATATAGAGGCTACACAGTTGCAGGAAGAATGTCCCTAAATTATCATTTGCATCCTCAGACAATTTTAAACTCTGTGCAACAATGTTCTGAAAGATAGGTCAGTGGTGCATTTACTTGGCACCAAGTTGAAAATCTGGGAGCCCCTGATGCCTGCATGTACACGTAGTCTCAAAGGGAACTGGGCTCACTGTAGAAAATGCAAACCCACCATCTATGTTCAGGACCTAGGACAAAGCCTTTCACGTAGTAGGCATCCAATAATTGCTTTCTGAATTGAATGTAACTGCATTCTTCCTTCTTGGGCTCACAGAAATGATGACTTCATAGTTTATACGATCTAGTGGCTAGCTACCAAGAATAGACTAGAAAGGGGAAAAATGCAAACAGATCAAAAGGGAGCAGTGGATTGGTAGATCTTGCTGTCCCTGCCAAACGGAAGTCCTCTCAAGGCTGGGGGAATCCCAGGAGCCCGGAAGAAACATTTTATGAAAAATGTCCCCAAATGAATCCACAGCACTAACTCCTTGCAAATTCGCCAATTCACTTTTTCAAAATTCTACCACCAAAAGTCAATCTGTTTCTCCAAGCCTTCAACTATGGAAGATTCTGATGCCCATGGCGGAGTCTCACACAGAGCTGCAGTCTCTGGGGGTCACGGAGAGTGCTTCAGCTCATTGTTCATGGAACTTTTTCCCTAAGAAAAAATAAGGACAGAAAAGGGGTGTGCTCTCTCTCCTGCCCATCATCAAGGGTTGTAGCTGATGGGGTGAGACCAGAAAACAGAATGAGTAGGAGTATGGTAGATTTATTTGATCGTAGTTTTACATGACACAGGAGGCTTCATGTCAAGGAGCCAAAGACTGAGGGTGAAGTGTCCAACTTTATGTTTAGATTAGATGAAGAGTGGACAGCGTGTGAAAATGCGGCTGGATGAAAGGGTTTGAGCTAATGGTGGTGGGTTGAGTGGGGAAACACAGCCAGACCCATCTCCTGAGACTCAGCCTCCCTGTCCCAATTGCCTTCCTGCTGGGTATAGGACAGAAGCCTCCTGAAGAGGCTCTTATTTTCTACTATCAGACCAAGCAGGTCATGGGATTTCTTTAGGTCAGCTCCAACACAAAAGGGCAGGGGACAACTACAGTGGTAATTCTGCAGGACAGGTCACCTTTGAGGCATTGCTTCTGAAGCCTTCACCTTGGAGGATAATTTTCTTCCTTCCTTCCTTCCTTCCTTCCTTCCTTCCTTCCTTCCTTTCTTTCTTTTTCTTTCTTTCTTTCTTTCTTTCTTTCTTTCTTTCTTTCTTTCTTTCTTTCTTTCTTTCTTTCTTTCTTTCTTTCTTTCTTTCTGACCAGGGGTTGAACACAGGGGCACAGGGGCACAGGGGCGCTTAACCACTGAGCAACCTCCCCAGTCCTTTTTGTTTTATTTATTTTGAGACAGCATCTCACTAAGTTGCTTAGGGCCTCGCTAAGTTGTTGAGGCTGGCTTTGAACTTGGGATCCTCCTGCTCAGCCTCCGAAGCCTCTGGGATTATAGGCGTCTACCACCCCGCCCAGCTGGAGTACCATATTTTGAGCTCCAACAAGCAGTTTCTGCGTTATGAATTTTGGGGACACATGCATTAGAGGAAGTGTGCAGCAAAGTCATTGGGTAATGACAGGGACCCACTTACAAACTTAGCTTCACCAGCTTCTGCTATGGGTGCTCACTACTTTAAATAAGTATTTAAAAGATATTGAATAAGTATTTTACAAATACTTATTTTTTTTTTGACAATGAACATTTGGAAAGAAGCCATTAGCCAAAAAGACATAAACACATAAGAACTGATAATAATTCTCATCTTATTTCCACTCAAATGTGTAATTTAAACTGTTTTCATTACTGTTTGTAAAGCAATCTTACTCCAAAGAGATCATTACAAAGCCATTGAATTCCCTGGGTGTCATGTTCAGCCATAAGTCGTTAGTCACAAAAAAAAGAATAGGACAACAAACAGATTAGAAGGGTATTTACCAAAAGAACAAAAATGTGGAATAACAAGAATCTTGTGAATTTGTTTGCTATTTAGACAATTTACACATAACAGTTGGCTTCATTGACTTTATCCCTAAGTCACTGTAAGATTTTACTTAGTTCCCTTGTTAAGTTGGCATCATGGATATGCGTTTTTCCAAGGGAAGGCTTTGGTATATTTATTAAAAGCTCACACACACACACACACACACACACACACAGACTGCTATCGTCGCCCCACATTAATATGACATAGATTAGTATAGCTATTTCACATGTTTCTTGTGAAACTGGATTTTTGGTTGGCATTTCAAAATGCATTTCATTTCATGTTGTTTTACAATGAGATTAATACTGTCTGTGTGAAAATATTCTCTGCACTGGCCAAAATAAATTGTTTCAAAGTTCAAAAGAAAAGGGTGACATATTTCTCATTTTTGCTTCCAGGTTTGATGAAAATGAAAAGCAGACTTTCTAGGCAGACACTGTGGTTTCCCACGTGGGGGGAGTCTTTGCAATGTAAAGAACCTGTGAGAAGCTGTTGGCATTTTGTAAAACTGTGGTTAGAGTGGAATTAGTTCTTCTGCACATTAGGTATTTTAAAACAGCTGTTTGTTGGTGTGTATGTGTTTCTGAAAGAATCTTGTTCCTAAATTATTTTTTTTACCATGGCTTTTGTATGTCTTATTTGTAAAATGTACTTTTGACCTCCCAAAGTATTCATTTATTACAAATTTCATAAATAAACAAAGATCTCCTACCCATAATTATTACCTGATAGAAAGTGTTGGAGTCAAGCACAGTGGTACATGCTTGTAATCCCAGCAGCTTGGGAGGCTGATACAGGAGGATCACAATTTTGAGGCCAGCCTCAGCAATTTAATAAGGCCCTAAGCAAGAACCCAATCTCGAAAAAAAAAAAAGGTGGGAAGAGACTAGGGATGTGGCTCAGTGGTTAAGGCTCCCTGGGTCCAATTCCCAGTACCCCATCCCCCCAAAAGAAAGAAATTGTTCTAACCTTCTGTTGCTGACATAGAGACAATATCCTAAAGTATACTCCCGCTATCCCCTAGAGCATTGATAGTGCTTAAAATCTCACTTCAGACAAATAAGAGAGAGCACTACTTCTAAACTACTTCACCATAGTCGGAAATGACACGTTTAGACAGGTGAGGCCCTGTGGGCTAAAGTATGTTTCTTTCTTCTTGTGGCTTTGATTTTTTTCTCTGCATATAAAGCCTATCCAGATTAAAAGCTGTCAAGAAACCAGCTGTCATAATGCCTATATTCAAGGTTTTGAAAATTTCAAGTGTTCATTTTTGTTGTTCTTTTGCTTTGGGCTCTAAAAAATACAAAGCCTTTGTGACTAGGTTTGATTCCCAAGGGTGACATAGCACAACAACAACAAAATCTACCTCTATCAGTGATGTCTAAGTACTACAATATTTAAGAAGTTAAATGACTTCAAATTCAAATGATAAAACAAAATAATTAACATACACACAATTGCATTGAAAGGCTTTTTAAACCAAATTAGCAACTAGATTTAAAAAAAAAGTAGACTTAAGATAGTTATCTCTCATCAGTTTTTACTGCATAGCAAATTATCTCAATATATAGTGGCATCCAACCATAATTCTTCATTTAGTTCACAACTCTGTGGGTCAGTAAATTGGGCTGGGCTCAGCTGGGTGATTCTTCTGCTAGGGTCACTGATATACAAATGATCATCTGGTGGTTGTGTGATCAGTAGGTGAGTCCTCTGATTTCCTCCAGTTTCATTCAGATGATGGCAAGAGGTTGGTTAGTGAGAATACCTTATTTGCCTCTGATGCATCTCATCTTGTAGGTGACTAGTCTAGGAGGGCAGGGGGAGCACATCATGTGTGCACAAAAGCTCTTGAGTCTTAGGCTCTGATAAAGATCCCAGGTTCAAGGAATAGAGAAAATGACCCCATCTCTTGATGGTATGGGATCTTCACATTACAGGGGCCTGGATGCAATGAGAGACAGGGGACAGGATTTGTGGCCATTTTTTACCACAATATCAAATTGCTTCTTTGAGAACAAGAAGCACCAGGGCCTAGAATGTGCAGGAACTATGGTTAAAATGAAGTTGACCTTGACTTTCAACAAATCAGCAAATCCATCATTGTTCTAATTTCTAAGTAGAGGTAGTTATGCTGCCGGCTTGCATGGATCCCACTCTGCACTGCTAAAGCAGGCTGAGCTTTTGGTGCAGAAACAGTGCCCTTCTTTTGGTTAGAAGCAGGCAAAGACTTTCCTGACAGATTGGATTGGAGTGAGATAAAGAGAGCTCAGGATGATGCCAAGGCTTTCAGCCTAAGCAACAAGAAGCTGACATTGTCATCAACTGAAATGGGGAGGGTTTGGGGTAAGCAGATTGGGTTGGGGGGAGCCTAGAAAATCAGTTTTAAACACCTGTCATTTGTGAAATCTATTAGGCATTCACATGCATATGTCAGGAAAACCCTTGTATACGTGAAGAGTAGTAAACAGCCTCTGCTGCTAAGACACTGTGCAGAGGCCTTGTCCCATACCAACATGTGAAAGAAAGCCTAGGATCAGTAGAGGAAGAAAGTTCCCTCTTCCTGAGTTAGACATTCAGACTCATGCGCAGGTTGAGAAGTAGGAAGCAGATGTGGGAAAAGGGCACCAGGAACAGTAAAGTATGACAATGCACAAAAGTCCCATGAAAAGGAAGAGCAGAGGACTGCTGATTCCATGTGGAAATAATCCACTGAGCATAAACTACCTCTGCCAGCTACAGGCTGCACAACCTTAGACACATCACGTGCTTTCTCTAAGCTTCAGTTTCCCATCCATAAGATGCTGATATCAATAGTGTCAACCTCAGCAGGTTAATTTGAAGATTCCATGAGATGATCCATGTAAAGCATTTCACAGCCCATGATGAGCCATATTGGCAAATACCATGACTGTGCTAATTGCAAGTCCACTTGCCTAAAATTTGCTGGGTACTGAGGTAAAGTTCACATAACATAAATGTAATCATTTTAAAGTGCACAACTTAGTGGCTTTAGGCTACTCAAAGTGTTGTATGACCACTACCTATGTCTAGCTCCAAAATTATTATGATAGCAAAAGAAAACCCTCTACCAATTAAATAATCACACTGAATTTCTTCTTTCCAACAACCCCTATTTTCTTTTTTCTCTGTATGGATTTGAGTATTCTGGATATTTCATATAAACCAAATCATGTAATTCCGGCCATTTGTGTCTGCTTTCTTTCTCCTAGAATATTTCAAGCTTCTTCCATGTTGTAGCACATATAAGACTTTATTCCTTATGGTTGAATGATTTTGCGTGGTATGTACATGCCACATTTTGTTTTCCCTTCATTCTTTGATGAATAAAGTCGTTTCTATTTTTGGTCATGTGAATAGTATTGCTGTGAACATTTATGGTCAAGTATTTGTTTGAATACCTGATTTCAATTCTCTGGGGTTTATACATGGCTTGGAATTTCTGGGTCATATGTCCATAATTTTGAGAGCAGAAAACAAGACTTTAGAGAGGATGATTCTTCCATTGGTTTATTCAATGGCATGTCCTGTAAGCTGCACTCTTCTTTGTACCCTCAGCACACAGCACAGTACCTGGCATCTCATGGGTGCCCAAGAAATGTATGTTGAATTTGAATAACTTCTGCCTACACCTGGACAGTTGTGTGACAGACTCATGGGTAGGAAGAGAGAAGAGAAGCTAAGTAAGGATGTCTTGAATCCTTCATTCCGTGGTTCTCTAAGCCACATTAAAAACATTGAATGGGGCTGGGGTTGTGGCTCAGAGGTAGAGCGCTCGCCTAGCATGTGCGAGACCCTAGGTTCAATACTCAGCACCACATAAAAAGTAAAAAAATAAAGGCATTGTGTCCAACTACAACTAAAAAATAAATATTAAAAAATTGAATGCTTATAAATCCTGTATCACCCGCACACACAGAACATATCTTGGGGAAGCCCTTCCCCAAACCTAATAAGACTCATGGGAGGTTCCTTAATCCTCCTGAGTGTGAATTTCCACTTTGGCACATTTTAATCTCTGGCCCAAAACGTGGCAGGGCTTCCTCCTCCCATCTCTCTCTTTTTTTTTTCCTCTCTCTCTACCCCCTCCACTGTATAACCCTGAGGGTCTCCTTCCATTTCCATGCAATTTCCTTTTATATGCTTCCCTCCAGCCTTCATGGTTTCATTTCTCCTATGGCTCAAAGGAGCAGAACTGAAGGTACCAACTGAAAGCTTTGCTTCCTTAATGTTTTCAAATATTTTAAAATGTAAGCACGGCTCTCAGCCCTCAGGCCATACTAACAAATGGAGGCTGGAGCCGACCATGGCTGTGATCTGCCAACCCCTGCGTGGTCCACACCACATCACGCTGTACTGGTCTAGGTTTAATCCTTACAGCTTCAGAATGAATTTCCACTATATCTTCCTCAGGAGCTGAGTACCCACACTTTAATAGGGAGAAAACATACTTCAGATGTGCTTCTCAGGAAAGCATGCATTTGAGTTACAAGACGGAATAAAGCTTCAACCCTGTTATAAACCTCAAAAGCAGGAGGCAGCAGTAACACAGACTCCACTGAAGCTTTGCTTGATTCTGAGTGCTATAAATAGGAATGGTTAAGGAACAAACCCATGCAACTTAGGGAATTCAGAGAATGGAGCAAGGACACAAGCGGCTTTAAGAGAAGACATGAAGATGAGTCCCCGGGGGACAGAAGAGTCACCAGAAACAAGTCTGTTGGTTTGAAACATCCTGCAGATTAACCAGTTAGGAAACCCAGCCCTGTAAGGGAGCCAGAGCAGCCAGGGTCCAGAAGTAGCCCTGAGAAGAGAGGAACTCCATGAACATCTGAGGTACCAGTGGGAATGATCAGCTCATTCCATTTACACAGAAAATAAGAAAATTGCATGACTTTTCTACATTCTTTGCCCAGAATTCGATCCAAAGAGTAACTGACCTCTTGACCCAGAAGAGATTTTAGAAAAAAATATCTGAACGACGTGGTTATATTGACATGTTCCTTCAGCCCTCTGAATGCAGACTCTCAGTTTCTCTTGGCAGCCGCTGCAACAGTGTGTTGCTATGATTTTTGAGAACTTGTTATGAATGCCAAATAGCTCCTCTTTAATTTAAGTCCATGTCCACTAATTTGGCCTTTGACAAATCTGAGAAAAAACTGGCACACACTACCCACGTTAAAACCTTTCATTTACTTAAAGACGGTCATTAAACCTTCCTGAATCTACTTTTCTCCCAACCAAATGACTCCCAAGCCTTAAACTTTTCTAACAGAACTAATTGTCATCCTTTAAAACACTGTGTGCTTCTGGTTTCTCTGCATGATTTTAACTACAGAAACAAACAAACTCAAGATTTTGTTTGCTAGCAAAGTTTGAGCTGAGGGGAGAACTTGGAGGAAGAATGTATACAGAACCCTTGCCTAAACTGCTCCTGTTGTGCTTCTCGGGTCTCTGTGTCACGCTGGCTTTCCCCACAGAATCACATTCCTGAGGAACCTTCATTCAGTACAGAGTCTGCGCCACATGGGTCATCATGCCACTAAGCCTGTGCCTTGTAATAATCCCAACAAGAGCAACAATAATAGCAACATCTGGACTTTGTGACCCTGTGTTCATGGCTCGAAACTGCCCCACACGGTTAGTCTGTGTATTATCACTGTATTTTCCAGTGAGGGACGTGGGCTTGGAGAGGTTCAAGAACTCGCCTGAGATGTTCCCATGTGTGAGTGCAGAAGTCTTGACTGTAATCTACAGTTGGAGCTCTGGGTTTACTCTCAAACGCATGTGGCCTTCTCTTCCTAACATCTGTTTGAGGATTATAATTAAGGTATCTGTGTCAGACAACTCAGTCTGCTATAACAAAAATGCCATGCATTGAGTGACTTAAAAACAGACATCTCTTTCTCAAGTTCTGGAAGCTAAGATGTTCAAGGTCAAGGCCCTGAGAGATAGGATGTCCCATGAAGGAGCTATTTCTGATTTGTAAACAGTCGCTTTACCTTCATTCTATATCCTCACATGACCAAGAATAGAGAGAGAAAAACTATATACTCTTTTCTCCTCTTAAATGGGCACCAATCCCATCACAAGGGCTCCATCCCATGACCTCATCCAGCCTAGTTATGGTACCTTTCAAAGACACTACATGTTGAGGACTGGTGTTTCACATATGAATCGTTGGCCAGGAGGGACAAACATGTGGTCCATAATAGTACCTCTTCTCATACTTACTGGATTTGTGTTCCTCAGTAAATACTTCCTTTGATAATACTTTCCTGGTTTGTCAAGGTCATTTTCAAGTTTTTTGTTGGCTCTCAGTCTAGAGAATTAGAAACTCCATCTAATGAGGTAACATGTTCAGTTTTACAGTTTATCTTCATTGTCTTTATTCCTGATATAAGAGCTTAAAGATTTGAGCTTTAAATTATGAATGTTAAAAGTAATATGAGTCAGAGACATGATAAATTGTGGTATAAAGGTTTATTAAGAATTGTAATGCAAAAAATAATAATAAAAAGAAAAAAAAAGTAATATAAGCTAACATTGAATTCACATTGTGAGCATCTCACAAACCTAACTCGTTTACCTCTGTCCATGGCCCTAACAGGTAGATACTATTGCTCCTCCCATTGTTTCCAGTTGAGGTACAGAGAGGTTCTATAAGTTGCCCAAGGTCACACAGCTGCACATCTAGACTGCATCTTTCAAGTAGCCTTGTTTCAAAATATATTCTATGCATATCTTGCTACCAATTCTCTTTAAATAAATAATCCATTTTATTCAGGAATTTGAGGAGGGAAATGGGTCATTTTCCTAATGTTATCTATCCATCTTCTGGCTAATGGTAATTTAGGGCTCTGATTTTTTACAATTAGGAAAAAAGATGTTATTTTTTATTGTGAAAGAGGGATGAAGGGTACGTATAATATGATACCATTTGCATATTCCAGTATACATAAAACAATGTTGCTCATTGCTTTAAGAGCTGAATATGTGCTGTAAAGGATGAAGACCAATGTCAGAATCAGGGAAAAGTTGACCTGGGGAAGTGGAGGCAGTAACTAGGAAGGGTGCACACAAAGTTCAATCCTATTTGTAGTTTCCCCCCCCCCTTAGGCACTGTGATGGATATGTGCAGATGATTTTCATACTACCTTTATGTCTTTTTGAATGTTTGAAATTTTTATAATTTTTAAAAAGAGGTGGGGGAAGGAAATTCAATGTGAATTAATATCACACAGCAGGGGACATGCTAATAGTAAGGAGGTCTGATTTCTTTCTTTTTTTTTTTTATTTTATTTATTTATATGTGGTACTAAGAATCAAACCCAGGGACTCCCACATAGAAGGCAAGCGTTCTACCACTGAGCCCCAGCCCCAGCCCAGGAGGTCTGATTTCTAAACCTTGTTCTACAACAAGCTCCTGGTTTAAATTGAACAAGCTGATGCATCGCGTCCTCTTCCTTTAACTATAGAAGTGCTAGAAGAGAGGCCAACAAACTATAGCCCTGTGTTTTTGTAAATAAATTTTTATTAGCTGGGTGAAATGGGACACACCTGTAATCCCAGCAAATTGGGAGACTGAGGAAGGAGGATTGCAATTTCAAAGATAGCCTCAGCAGTTTAGTGAGGCCCTAAGTAACTTAGTGAGACCCTGTCTCAAAAATTTAAAATTATAAAAAACTGGGGATGTAGCTCAGTAGTAAAGAGCCCCTGGTTAAATCCCCAGTACCCCTCCCCCCAAAAAAAGATTTTATTGGAACATAACCATGCCTGTTCATTCACCAATTGTCTACGGCTGCTTTCATTCTACAATTGAGCAGTTGCAAAAGTTTAGCTTTATGGAAAACACTTGCTGAACACTGCAATAGAAAACTAGTCTCCTTCGGCTTTAATATTTGATCATGCAGGATGTAGCTAGGATGTCCATGACATCTGCACCAATGGTGAATCATCAACACCAGTCATCCACACATACAAATGGCTTCAATTAAGCCTGTCAATTACATAACATTGAAGAAACTTTAGAACTTAGAAGTCATGCACAAAACCCTTTGCTGCTATTCTAGAAAGATACGGGCACAGACAATTTCCCCTGAAAAGAATATATCCCAAATTGAATGAAAGAAAACTCCAGAATCCCTAAGCATATTCTACTGCAGCTTGTAAGCAATCATGCTTTGTGGGTTCTGCAGAGATATTTTAGAGTATAGTATTAAATTTATGAATGACATTTCTATTGTAAACAGAGAACTCAATAAGCAATTCACCCACCAATACATAATTGTGGCCAGGAGTAGGAATTCAAAAGTCAGATGGTAAAGACTACAATTCTGGCTTGCACACTTCTTGCTTGGGTATCTCAGGCAATTTGTGTAGATTCTCTAAGCCTCAGTTTCCTCATTTATGAAATGGAGCCAAGTGAACATTGACCTCATGGGGTAGTTGTGAGACTAAGTGAAATCACTCATGGTATACTATTTAGCCTGATGCTAAATAAAGAGCAGCCATTTTTAGCTGCATGTGTTTAGGACATAACATGAATTCTGAAGTGGGTTTAAAAGCAGTTTCTAGTACTGCCTTGAGGACAGACAACAGATACTGGAGAAGTGGAAGGTGATGGGCAGTTACAGTACATCTGCTCCAGGAGGAGCTTATGGGGCACAAAGACCAAAGCAAGTTGTCCTCAAAGTCGCCAGCGGACAATGGCACCCAAGGAACCCAAATGACAAGTGTCCCTGGCACCCTGAAGTGGAGCTTGTCATCCCAAAGTATTTGGGTGTCTTCCTGGCCTCATAGCTTTAGCATAAACTCATGACTGCTCACATGTCTTTGTCCTGTCAGAACTCGTGTGAAACATAACCCTCAGCACAACAGTGTTGAGATGTAGGGCCTGATAGGAGTGTTTGGGTCACGACAGCAGAACCACACTCGGATCCATTTTATAATAGATTAATGTTACTATTAAAAGCATTTGTAGAAGGGTTATTGTTCTCTTCTGCCATAGAAGAACATGGTGTTCCCACATGCACACATGTCCCCAAAGGCCACGGCATTCAAAGAGCAATCTCAGAATCAGAGAAACTAGGCCCTACACTGCTAGCACCTTGATCTTGGATTTTCCAGACTCCAGAACTGTGAGAGAGTGAATTTCTGTGCTTTATGAATTCCCCAGTCTCAGGTATTCTGTAATAGTAGCACAAAATTTGGACTAAGACAATGACATTGACCCATAACCAATCATTGGAACAGAAACAATCACAGACAGACCACATTGCAGAAAAGGTTTACAGTGTGACTTGGGCAGGTTATTTGGCTGCCTTGGACTTTTATTTCCTCGCCATCTCATAGAAAAGTATTAGCCGCATACCTAATTTTATATTTTCTATTAGTTACATTAAAGAAAACAATAAATGGATAAGACTAATTTTAATTTTAATAATGTTTTATTTCACTCAGTATATCCAAAGTGTAATCATTTCAACATGTAATCAATATAAAAAATATATTGAAATATTTTACATTCCTCCTTTCATTACATTCTTTTTTTTTTTAAAATAATAAGACCTCAACCTTTTGTTTATATTGCCTTTACAACACATCTCAGGAGTGCTGCAGGCTCATTGACCATATGTGGCTAGCAGCTATCATATTGGTATGTGCTGGTCAAGAACACACCCAGTTCTTAGAAGACCACTGATCCTAAAACTGCATATTAGGGATGGGGACAATGGCAAGGAAGAAAACTAAACACGACTGCTCCATATATAAAGATTTAAACCACACCAGTAAATGATAATGTATCTTGCCATGTAACGAGAGGGGAAAAATGTAAAATCAGAATCCAGGAAGACTTCTGTCAAGAGGAGACTCCCATAAAGAGCCACCAAAGAAGTAATGTGATTCACGTCTGAAGAAACTGAAATGGTTCTCCTTAAAAAAAAAAATAGAAGAAGAAGGTTATTATGTCTTCTTTGATTTCTTTCATTAGCATTTTGTAATTTAGCAAAAACCTGTACAAGAATATTCACAGAAGCTCTTATTCATCACAGCTGGTTAACCTCTGGAAGCAACCCACATGTCTTTCAGTGGTGAAAGGTTAAATAAACTGTGGAAAATCCATACCATGAACTGTAGCTCAGCCATAAAACAGAATGAACTATTGAGATACACAACAACTTGGATAGATCTCAGGGAAATTCTGCTGAGTTAAAAAAAAATAGTCCATTTCAGAAAGTTATTATTCCATTTATACAATATTTTCACAAAAACAAGATCATAGAGATGAAAAGATTAGTGAGTGCCCCTGGGTCAGGGTAGGCAGGTAGAAAGTAGTGTGGATATAGAGCTGCAGCTAGCAAAGTCTTGAAGTAAAGGCACAATCGTGTGGCCTGACTGCAGTCATGATCACATCATGTGATAATATTGCACAGAACTTAACACACACAGATGTTTGTAAAGCTGGTGAAGCTACCGACAGCTCTATGAGTTGTACCAACTTCAGTTTCCTGTGGTTCCAGAAAATGTGACCATTGAAAAATGATGGATAAAGGGTACATGGGACCTCTCTGGCCATTTTTTACAACTTCCTGAAAATCTTAATGGCTTTGTTTAAAAAAATAATAAATTAAATCCACAAAGAAAAGATCTTTAGGAAAGTAAAAGTTGCTTGGCTAAACCAAGCCCTACAGAAGGCAGCTCCAAGAGGAAGCCAGACCAAGTTTCTCGGAAGCCCAGTGAAGAAGGAGAAATTGGCCCAACATCCATTTCTTAAATCCAAAATAAATGCAGGTTGCAAGGGGGAAAATGATTGATTTGTGAAAATCCAACCCAGTTTGATCCCAGACCCCTGTGCTCCAAATGCAGGACATCACTGCCTTCCAAACTGGCAAAGTGAGTTATGGCCTCAATGAACCAGGCTGCTTACTGATCATCACTTGGTGTGACATCTAATTTCCTGTCCCACAGGAAGGGACAGTTATAAAACCTATACCATGTGATTGTTATTTGGCATATTAGCATTATATCTTACAATTAATCTGTTTTTTCTTAGGCTTTCAGTTCTTTCAGAGAAGATGCTAAAACATTGGTTTTAAAAATTGTAGAATGTTGGTAGAAACTGGTTTGGAGGCTTCAAATGTTAATCTAGTTAAAACCCTAAGATTTTGAACATGCAATACAGTTTGCATTTTTTGAACTGGCCACAAGGGGGGCTTCTTTTATTTTTGCTAGTAAAATCCAGCAGCATAATCTTTAATTTGGAATTTGCCAATATTTTACAAGGGAAAATGAGTTGAAAACTGAGCACATTTGCCAATATCAAGATTTGCCTGTACAGTTTGCAAAATGTGAAATTTATTGAAGAATCTCTGATATATATTTCAAAGTTTGGTTTCCTATTTTTAAATCTGGACTTCTACCTGATGGAAACCAGCCACCCCTTTAAAAGCATGTTCGTGATTTTATTTCCCAGTTGGTGGATGAAGCAGGGCCAAGCCCCATCTTTATTTCTGTCAGTTTCATTATTAACACATACAGCTCAGTATATTGTTGTGGTTCCAAAAGAGCTCTACAGACAGTGGCTCCTTGTTCATTATTTAAGATAATTCTATCATGCAAGAATTTTCCTAAGTGTACTCCCTGCTCCCACACCAACCCCTGTGTTTTGATTTCAGTCTATTTGATAGTTAAGCAAATGTTTGGGAAGAAAATCTCTCATTCTTCCTGAGATGCAAACTAAAGTTTTAGGAGAAGAAGCCTCCAAAGTCAGGTTCCTGGAATGTTAAAAAAGAAAGCACTTTCAGGACACATAGACATCGTAGTCTCTTGTTACAGAGTGTATCTTGCCTTGTTGGTCTTCAACTCTGGCTAGGGTTCTCCTTACTCTACACACACCACTTCTTAAATTTAGGCTCCATTTCTGCATTATTTAGCTACTTATGACAGCTATTGGAGCTAAATATAATACCACGGCAAGCCAGAAGTTGCCATTATTTTTTGGATTCACCACACAATTTGCAGAACTCTATACTTTAAGTTTTGCAAAGCTTCTGTAATAAAACTAAGAGCACTTTTTTTTTGCTAGTCATCAAAGCCAAAGTTTTGTGATAAAACTCAACAGAAAGAGGTTTTTGTCCAACTACTCTGCTTTTTGATCTAAAGGATATAATTGAGAACTAAATCAATGAATATTCTTGATCTATCTTAATTCCCTTAGAAGAGAATTAGGATGGATCAACTGTCCTTGCTGCTTAGTCACCTTCTCTGGGAGAAAGCTGTAACAACTAGTGCCTCCTCTGTCATTGGCCTTGCCCTGCATCCCTGCCTCTGTGCTCTGGAAAAGAAAAATCAGAGAAAAGATCAGAAGGAGGACTGGACTTAGGAGGGAGCTGTGGGAGGGGGGAGTAGTTAGTTTGCTTCAGACACTGTTCCTACCTTATTGAACATAAGTTATGGTAGTCATATGGGCTTCTAGGAAACTTGACCAAGATTTGCTTTGGGGGAAGCATGATCTGATTAAAAGGCACAATTGTTGAAAATACAAAATCTGGAGTCTATGGAAAGACACAAAACTGGGAAATGGAAGTTTAAGTTTTGAGACCCTAGCTTGCCATGACGTGGCTCTGTGACCTGAACTCCTTGCCAAATACCATTTCCTTGCTATGTGCAATACAGCAAATATATAAAATTATATTGCATCCATAATTTCTAAAGCTCATCTCAGTGCTAATTTCAACTTCAGACTCAATTTGTACTATGCATAGTCCAACAATTATTGGGTCTTCCTGGAAAAACAGAGCCCTGGAGCCAAATTCTCTTCCCATGTGACTCACAAGAATAGTTTGCGCTAAAGATTTAACTGAGGCCCTCAGCTAAAATCTGCAGGATGTGACTTTTTCAAGCAGAACCGTATGATGAGCAGAAGTCCAGAGGTCCTTCCTGGAGGCACACCATTTGAAAGATGAGCCCAGAAAGAATGGAGTTTCGATGTTTGATATTTCCAAGGAAACGGTCAAGTGTCTCAGTCAAGTTCAGTCCTGTCAAAGCGAGAAAGGTCGGAGTTTGTTTCTCAGCTTGGCCTGACTTCAGTGGGGATTGGATGCGTGTGTTTATTTTGTGTATTCCTGTGTGCAGTATGAGCTTTCTCAGAGACTATTGGCTCTACAGTGAAATAGGAGGCGGCAGCCATTGGAGCGGCTGCAGGAATGCTTTATGCTTGAAATTAGATCCCTGTGGGCCTGATCTGTGGCTGCCAGGAGCACTGTGAGGATGCTGGAGACGTCACACTTCAGGCATAGTACTCCCAGGCTTTGCATTATGACTGAGAGCTTCACGGCAAGGCCCAGACCTTGTATGGTGGGTGGCAAGGACAGGAGACCTGTTGATCGCGCTCTTCTTCTGCTTGCTTTTCCTGAGAAGTCTATGCAACCTTCTATTCGGGTTTGTTTTCAAACTTTTATTTTCTTTCTTTTTCTTTTTTGATCATGAATACTTATAGTTGCCTGGTCAACCCTCTCAGGAACTGTTGTCTGAGCTACAATCAGTGAGGACAGAAGCATGAACATAGCAAAAAAAGAAGGGGCTTCTGGTGGGGCAAGTCACCAAAATAAATGCACCCCTGGTCCAGGCAGCAGGGGTCCCTACATTTGACCCATTTAAATAACATGCTCAATAATGGAAATAATGGAATGCCCTCAAGGTCATCAGAGGGACCAGATGACAGTTTTGATGGTAGGACCTCAAAATTTTCCTAAAAGGTATGCCGATAAACTAACAATCCTTTCTTCAAAGCATTCTCAACTTTTCAAGAGAAACACCCATTTTATTTATTTTTTTAATATTTATTTATTTTTTTAGTTTTCGGCGGACACAACATCTTTGTTTGTAAGTGGTGCTGAGGATCGAACCTGGGCCACACGCATGCCAGGCGAGCGCGCTACCTCTTGAGCCACATCCCCAGCCCCCCATTTTATTTTGAGGGATTTTAAAGTAGGCGCAGTGAATGAAAAGGATTTGCTAAAAATGATGGAAAATCTATAAGACATTGAAGTATTTTTACCTTTCCAATTATTTCAGGAAAAAATAGTATCTGGTTTCTTTGCACTACACTGTAGTTTGTCCTTTTGATGAGATTTATTTCCTTATTGGATAAAGAGTCTTCTGGGTACAGAGAAAGAGGTTTAGGAATTTTAAAAACCCTACTTAAACAGGGTTATTAATTCTCACAAAGAGCAATATTTATTTAAAGAACTAATTCATTGTAGTGTAGCCTTGTGAATTAACATGCCAAGGGCCTGAGTATAGGGAGGAAGTACAGAGAATTAGTAATGAAAAGAATGGGAAGGAGGAGGCTTGACAGGAGAATTAGCAATGAAGAGGGCCGGAAGGGAGAGTGGCTGACAGTTACTAATCACCTAGTGTTGACAGGCGTCAGTAGTCTCATTACAGGTAAATACCATAGCATTTTTCAGATGTGGACACTGAGTCACGGAGACAGTGAATAGCTGCTCACGCATGTAACACACGATATAGGTCAAGGATCAGAGGCCAAGTGCGTCCAGGGAAGGACTCCTTCATGCTCCACATGCAGATGAAAAGGAAGGTAGCTGGCGATTGGGAGCTGGCTGGGGAGCTGATCTGAGTTTCAGGTCCAGCTCTGCTATTGGTGGGCCGCGTGGCCTTCAGAAGCACACCTCGATTCATCTGGGCCTCCGACTCCTGAGAGATTACAGTCCAGAACTTCAAGCGAGGTGCAATTTCACAAATCTTTTTTAGAGGTAACATTTCTTCTGCCCACTTTGGTGACTCAAACTAGTTTAAGAACATGTGTTTCCTCTGGTTGGTACCAGCATAAAGGGAGACCACTGGGATTGGGATCAGGTCACTGGAGATCCAGAAAGAAAGGGAGCGAGTGTGTTTGGGTAGAAATAGGCTTTACCATGCTCATTGCAAGCATTGTCCTCTAGTCAATTAATGGAAGCATAATTTACATGTCATGAAACACACTGATCTTTATGAGTCAGTAGGATTTAATGATGGTCTACACCTGTGTTAATCACCACCCAAGTCAAGTTGAAGAACGCTTATCCCCCTAGAAAGTCCCCCAGTGACTCTTTTCTGATATATTCTACCCAAGAAGGCAACTACCATTCTGATTTCTGACTGTGGATTAGTTTGACCTGTCTAGAGCATCATAAATGCGAAATCATATCTGTGAATCCATTTTCAACACTCAAGAAGCAGTGAAATTTCTAGGAGACAGAGCAAATTCTTATCCTATTGACTGTGGAGTCAAGGGATCAAGCTCCTTTAGAGGACACAGCAAAGGACAGATGGAATGTCAGCATTGGGCTGCTTTTCCCCAAGAAGTTTATAAATTCCTCAAAAACAGGATCTGGTTTGCTTGTGCACATCTCTCTCTCTGTCTCTCTGTGTGTGTGTGTGTGTGTGTGTGTTTTCTAGGGATCAAACCCAGGGCTTTGCAGATGCTAGGCAAGTGCTCTACCACTGAGCTCCATTCCTAGCCCAGAATCTGGTTCTTTCATGGGGTCCAACCATTGAGAGCACATATTGCTTTCTCCATTAATATTTATACAATCAGGTGATAGTTTACATCCTCTGCACTCATTCATTTATACATTCATTCACTCAACAACAATTTATCAATGTGTAATTATGTGCCCGGAACTGTCTAGGTGCTATTTACAAATAAGACATGCAGCATGGTGTCCTCTAGGGCTCATAAACTTTGTTGAGGAGACAAAGGACATACCACCAGTTGTAAGATGCAGGATTAATCTGCTCTGTTGGCCAGATCATGAACCCGAATTGGAGCCTTAGAGCCACATTTCACTACTCAGTCCATTACTTATTCACAACCTACTGTGTGCCAGGCATGGCTGAATACTGCAGCAGTACAAAAATAAATGAGGCAAGGGGATTACCTTTAACAAGTCACTGATCTCTGGCACAAGGTCCCTTCTTTCAAAAACACTATTATCTCCAGACTCATTGTGCTTTGAAAGACATCAGTGCATCTTTTCCATTGACCTCACCTTTCCATACATTTTCACGAGTCATGTCTCAAGCTGCTTAGGATCTTAGAGTTGCCTAAGGAACTCACTCTGCCAGGCAAATGCAGAAAAATTGTTCTTTCCTGCAGTATTTCAGGGATTTCATAGTCTCTTGGTCAGTTCACTGTCAGCAAAGCCTTAAGAAAATAAACTACAAGCTAGAAGGTGTACTTTTGAGATTTTGAGAGTTCTTCAAAAACACAGAATTAAGTGTCCTAAGCTAAAAAAATCAACACCTACCCTTCCCAACACACACGCTTGCACGCATCCCCCCCCCACCCTTTCTCAGGATTAACCATGGTAGCTATTAGAAGACAAAAGATTTCAGATGTGTTCCACAGATGAATCTTGGATATCACGGGACAGGACAGAGCCAGAACAATCGACTTCTCTTTGGCCAAAACTTTCCCATTAGTGTATCAGAAATGTGCAAGCTCTGATTGCAGAATAAGTAAACAGGACATAATGGGTTTTCAATAACTCCAGCCGAGTCGGACTCCAAGTCTATTTGGAGAGGTTTATTTGACACGCAGAGTCAGTTGGGGGAATTGAGGACAGACAGGTAAAGGGAGTTGAAGTTCACAAATGAAAACCAGTGCATAGGAGTGGGCTGGGATCCACTGCAAATTGGGAAGAAGGGAGACTTCTGATTGAACCATCCAAGAATCGGGAACAACACCCTTGAGAGACCCAGGTTTGTTGACACTATCAGAACCTTAGATGGACACGGGGCTTGCAGAGCTTTGGAACACTTTTTCTTGTTTTCTTTTTGTCAGAGGTAGTGTTTGTTAAAACAGAATCTGAAGCCAAGTCTATCAAAGGGTCTAAAACCACACAACTGGTTCAACCAGAACTTGACTCTGGGTCCTCAATGCCTCGTCTGGTGTGTTTTCTAACCTACATGGTCCCTCTGCTTCTCTGCTATATACACAGCCATGGGTAGGAGAAAAGATCAAGGATAAAAAAGATGTTTATGTTAATTGACCGAAATTATTTTTGTCATGTCTAAATTTCTTTCTGGTTTTAATCAGAAACAAATGAATTTATGTATTCATTGGAACTTCTTTTAACTTAGACTTCTATACGATGTAGAAGACTCAGTAACTGGAAAAAAGAAAGACTCATTTTCAAATGAATCTTGGGGACCCCCTCCCCGACTCTAAAGCCTGGGCCAGCAACAGAACACTGTCCTTCCTCAGAAGCCCTTAGCCTGGGTATTAACTTTTAATTAACAAAGTCATGAAATAATCCACAAAAGGCTGCCACATCTGGAATACAGTCCAAACACCTGTGCCTCAGATCCTTTGTCTTTGGTCAAGTTCCTAGCAGAAGGCAGATGGCACTTTGCAGCTGAATTCTCATGTGGTCCTTCCTTCTGCACCAGTGCCCCGAGGGCTCTCTGTGAGTCCTGGTCCCCTCTTCTGCAGTCAGATTGGATTCCGCCACCCTAACAGCCTCGATTTAACTTAACTACCTTTTCAACTACAGTCTCGATTTGAGACATTGGGGGTTAGGGCTTCAACATATGAATTTGAGGGATAAATAATTTAACCCCTAACTGTGGGAGGCCATCCTCGCACGTGATTTGAGTTACCTCCCTGGCTGGGCGAGAGGCGCTTAGGCACATCTTGTGTTCAGAGCTTTCCCCACCCTTCTCAGGTCCGAGGGCTTGTCTGTGTGGAGGCGTGTCTGGCCACTACCCCGAAGACCCAATCATCGCCCCTGACCTTGGGATGCTGCCCCCCTTAATCTTCATTGGATGGGATTTTCCCCAGAATTTTTGGTTCCCCAATAAAAGTCCACTCCCTGGCATGTTCTCTCTCTAGCTGACCTCTTCAGTAAACCTCGCTACCATCATAGGTGGCTGGAGGCTGGAGCTAAGAGGAGCCGTCCTGAAGCTGGTTTAAAGGTAATTAAAGTCTTGTCTCTTTAAATCAAAACTCCCTAGAGATTTCTCACGTTTCGAACCTTCATTCATGAAGCCAGTGCTGGTGGAGGGCTAAACCTAACAAGAAGTGAGAGAAGGGAGACAAGGACAACGACGGAGGGAGGCAGGATGTGGTCTACAGGAAAGGCCAGTTGTGGCCTAGTCCACCGTGGGGGGGTGGGGGGGTGGAAGGGACCTTGCACCATCAGTCAAATGGCCTTGAGGCTGGAGGCTGAGTCTTCCCGGCTCCTTGTCTGTTAGTCACTGGCCAGCCCCTGCCTGTGTGGTGGGCTGGGGTGGAGCGAGCCTTGGAGTTTCTGTCCAGACATGTCCAAGCAAAGAGTCACACAAAGGTAAGCCACTCGAGAGCTGCAGCAGCTGGGGAACAGGCACCCCCATACCAGAAGGGGGTGAGTGAGGGGGACACCTTGGGCTACTTTCACATTTCTGTGTCTTGATTTACTCATTTATAAAAACTAAATAACAAAACATGAGGCAGCTTGCAGGGTGAAGGATTCAATGATGTACACGCACAGCACTTAGGACAGCGCTGGGTGCACAGCAAGCATGACTGAGGTGGGACATCGTGGCTGTAGCAATAGTGTTAGTATCTCCCGCACCAAGCAGGGAGCTGGGCACACTGATAAGGTGAGAAAAATGGAAGGTGTTAGAAGTAACCTGGTCGCCAGATTAAATTAACATTACTATTATTTCACTTGATATTTCTGCAGATGGTGAAACCAGGAGCATGTGTGATCTCAGTTTCGGTCTTAATCTCTGACTTCACTGGCTTCCAAGGTAAATATTTAAAGTTAATTTATAGTTGTCAGTAACAGAGTACATTAATACTGATAACGGCTGAAAACAAAAATCCCCTTATTAGAAAAGGTGATTAACTTACAAAGAACTTACAATAGTGAAACTGATGTTAGTCATGTTACAAGTTAAAAAAAAAAATGTGGGAATATTTTCTAATTTTCATGAAACCCTGTTCACCTAGCTGCTTGGGTCAATGAAGTGCAGCCCAAAGAAAATGGAGCCATAGAACTGCCTTGCACCTGTGACCCCAGCGAGCTCCTCCACCATCATAGCCTGCTCCAGCTGCCCAGGGCCACCTTCCCTCAACACCCCATCAACTTGGACTGTAGGCTGATTTCTGCTGACTCACCTGGCTACTGATTTCCCTGAAGGGGATGCACCCCAGAGCCCACTGTCCCTTCTCTGGGACTCTCTACCTTCCTCTTTTCCCTCCTCCTCTTCTGCTCCACCCATGCTATTGCACCAAGCCTAGGAGATAACATTGCCCAGATGCCAGAACAGTCAGCAGGTGATTAATATCCATCACACAGGCAAGTGTGGGCCATGAGTGAACAGGGAGAGGTTTTGAGTTGGACACCAACCCATTTCCTCTCCATCAACACAAAGGTGGGAATAACCGCAAGAATGGCTTTTTAAATGCCAGTCCATATGCTTCAAATTTATCCCAGAGTTATTTCCATAGATCTCATTTCTTTCTCTGCCTCCACTCTGTTTTTCCCCTTTTTTTCTTTTCCCTGATTGCCTGCTCAGTCCCTATCTCATTTCCTGTTTCCTCACTAAGGCTAAGAAGCCATGTGAACACCTTGCCATAACAAGTAGCCCTAACCAGACCCTACAACTTACCCCACTGTTCAGAGGACACTGTTCTGGAGAACTCTGCCATTGCCCTCATGCTCACAGACACAGGAACATGAGTCACCAGTGAGACACTGTTGCCACCCGCCTTTCTCCCCAAACCTCCTCCCCCAAAAGAGGAAATGGCCTCTGGCATCGGGATGTATGAACAAGAATTCCAATGCTAGGCATAAAGCATGAGAACTTCCGCCACCAACTTCCGAGCTGGTTATAGGATGCTGGTCTCATGTTTGGTTTTCAAACCTCAAATCTAAAGGAGAATATCACTTGGAGTATGATTTGTAAGAAGCAGTTTGGAGACTGACTCAGTCCTAACGTTACATGGCTTCTGTCATTTAAAAAGGATTACAATTTTTTAAAAGAGATACTCCAGCAATTGAGAGGATGGAAATGAAAAGAGCTGTAATTCCTTTTAAAATGCATAAAGCAATATTATGGGAGAAGGAAGATCACATTAGCCACACTGGTCAATGAAGCTAAAATGAGATGCAATTAAGTTAGTTCAAAGAAAGGTTTGATTAAAGATTACAAAAAGCTCTCTAATTAAGAGGAAAGAAAAGAATCTTGGGCAAGGCTGCTAGAGGAGGTTACAAACTTGTTAGCCCTGCAGACTGAAATGAGAAACCCAACAATTAGAGACGGTCCAGATAAAACAGCATCATTCCAACAATGGACAAGCTCCTTCTCTAGTTATGATCTGTAGACCTAAGTCATGCTCTTTCTGGATATTTCAGAATCCTGAGAGTGAACATGTGTGGCAAGGCCAACCTGCCTGTCACGCCACTCCACTAGAGCTGGTGCCAGAGAAGGCTCCCGGGGCATTTCTCCAAGCTCCGGTCCCCAGGAACCAAACACGATATGCCAATAACTTGTTCAACATGGATAAAATTATCTGTGAAAAATATGATTTGAAGTAAATTGAAAATAGAGAGGACTAGAAATGATTAGACAGTCTAGATTTGTTAAACCCATCTATGGTTCGAAACTTTCTCTCTGCTTCCTCTTATTCCACCAGCAATCTAGAACAAATTCAGTCTCGTGGATTATCTGGGAAATGTTGGCATTCAGAATTACACACTGAATTCTATCTCTTTTTCTTGTTTTTACTGTGGAGGAATTGAGGACACCATCTAGAAGAACTCCTCTAAACCGTTCACCAACAATTCTGCAGCCATATCTCTTCCCATCCAGGGGCTGGCTGTTCCCATCTGCTCCCATGCTGCAAAAGAGCAGACTTTTCTGGAATTGGCAGTAAATTGGCATTTGCACCACTTGCATCCTAATGTAAAAAAAAAAAGAAAAAAGAAATCTCGTCAGAGAAGAAATAGTCAATTCCCCCAAACAAACACTTAAGATGAAGCAGAGTGATTCTTGGTTATAAGCCAGGAGCAATGAAAGGGTATGTCCATGTGTGAATTTGCATTTGAATTCCCCCCAGGAAGGCAGGCTTAGCAAACCAATTAACTAATTAAACCAATTAACCAAATATGTAATTAACCTTGAGAACAGAGGTGTCAACAAAAGCACAACAAAGAAGTCACCCTCCTTGGGAATTGCCTGGTGATTTTAAACTTTTCAGTTTTCTCTCTTAAAGGCATTTCATTTTAACCTTTGGGCCTCAGTTTCTTCATCTGAAAAAAAAAAAAAACTCTGGGTATTGGATTGATGGCCAAGCAGTATGATCCTATGGACAGGATGGAATCCAGCCCAGGGCAGTATGAGCCATACTTCATGGTCCATTGTCTGTAAGTAAATACACAGGAGCTTTGAAGGACATGGTCTGCGGAACACTGGCCCCTTCTTGCTCATTTCTTTTGAAAACACACATGTCCATTATTACTAAAAGCAGAATAAATAGAAATTTCCAACAGACATCTCTTCTTGGAGACAACCATGATCTGGTATTTCAAACAATAAACTGTAGAAGAAAAGGGATGAAGAAAGGGGAGGTAAACTGTTAAAGTTATGGGAGGTCTCCTCGGTGGGGCTCCAGCAGACCAGATCTAGCCAGTCTGGAGTCCCTCCTGCTAACTGCCACATAATCAAATTGAACTCTGAAACAGGACGATTTTTCCAAAAGCAAGGGGTTGACAGCAACCAATCAGAAGGGGCCCAGTTTACCTGAGCAAGAAGGACAAGAAATCCAATAAGGAAGTCACATTGAAATGACCCATTTGCTTTTTGTTCCCCATTTCTGCTTTCTCCAGCCCTTTTCTGCCTGTAGAGGCAAACTCCCTGCTCAGTTCATTGGAACATCCCTTAACTTTGTAGAAAGAGTTTTTGCCCAATTCTAAAATCACAAGTAAAATCCAATTAGGTCTAAAAACTCAAATTACTGTGATTTTTGTCTCTGACAACCATTTCTAGAAGTTTGGTCTTTATACAGAAATCCCTAGGACTTCAGGAATCCTGTGGTATCAGAGCACTTCTGACATGTGGTATATCTTCTTTGCCAAAACAATAAATTAATGCCTTGCCATGATTACTTTTGAGTAGCTCACCTTACAAAATTTTGGTTTTCAAGTAGCTTCAGAAATGTTGCTTAGAATGATTCATGGGAAAGATCTAAGCCTGTTGCCTTTAAGTAGCTTTCATTTAAGGTTGCTGTGAAATTCATTCTGAAAAAAATCAATCAACAGTTTCGTTGAACAGCAAGTAGATAATACAGACCAGAGTCAAGTGTCCATTGACTAAGGTAGATTAAGGCTCAGATCATTATTTATACCATATCACCAAAAACAAAATCATGGAGGAGAGATCTCTCAATCAAATCATTATGGGAAGTGAAGGCTACAACTCTTGGAAATGTGAAGCTTATCAGGGAAATAAATACATATGTGAAATCTCATACTGGGTTTTCCTGTTCCTCCTTTATAAAGGATGCCACTTTTTTGATGTTGACCTTGGGCAAGATCAAAGCTCACCTGTGCTAAGTCAGAACACAATTCCTAATCCTCAAGTAAAAAGATACACTTGTGAACAGGACCGCTCAGCCAAGCTCACAGGCTCTCCACATTAGCAGGGATTTAAAATTTATAGCCAGGCAAGGGTGTCAGAGGCATCACATTTCATTCACTAAAATGCCAAGTACCCCATTCTCACCCCAAGTGCCTGCACTCAGTATTATCTCAGTTAACCTCTAAGTTTCCTCATCTGAAAAGTGAAGGGTCTGTGGAATAGAAAATCTCTATGATCCTCTCATGATTCACATAGATTCTTTTCCACCAATAGAGGAAGAGCCTTCCTGACAGCACACATTTCCATTTCCAGTATTTTGGAGCAAGCAGTACTTTGAAAATTTGGTATGAAAGCTTTTCTTAAGATAAAGAGCTAGCATTTCCTTGAGAATAATGGCCAGTCTCTTTGAAACTTTAGCCAGGGAACTTATCAAATAAAGAAACCACCTCTTCTAGACCATAGGCTGAATCCAAGAAAGTAAAAAAACCCAAATGCCTCATGGGAATTTAGAATTACACAGTTGCTGGCTGAATTGAGAGTCAAGAATGTGAATTTGTTTTGCCAAGATTCTCTAAGAACGTATGAGCTGGGGCTCATTTTTCTTTAAATCATGTAATTAAAGAAAAGAACCTTCTAGAGAGAGAGATGTGTAATTGAAGAAAAGAAACTTCTAGAAAGGTCTGAATCATCTCAGGAAACCAAGTAAAGATAATGATACCTGGTCCCCACTCAGTGTGCTCTTTCTTGCTCTACTTGCACCCCAAATGAGCTGCTGTCCTCACAGAGCATTGGAAACTCTGGTAGCAGCAAGAATTTCAATTCTAACTTGCTTCATATAAACAAAGTTAATTTTATTCTGACTACCTCTATGAAAATTAAGTGCATTAGTACTCACCTATCATAAATTTGTCAATGATTGTAATGTTTGTTAGAATATGAACATTAAATGTTAAGATATCAGTCTTAAAAATTAAATGTAATATTATTATTATTAAATGTTAAAATGTTTTTTTTTTATTTCTTAGTTCCATTGAATAAATCCTAAGGAAGTTGTCAAAGAGATAAAAAATAAAATAAATCCAAGCTGAATAGCATTTAAATGAACAAAAACCTGTACATTTAAAAGGTTTTTCTCTTGCTTATCTTAGTTCCCTAAACAATGACTTATTGAACACTAGGAACTCACCTAGGTGTAGAAAATAAGGATATTATTGGGAGACACAGTACAGTTGCTACCCTGAGTGATGAAAATCACATCATATAAAGATATTTATTTGGGGTAATTCATATAAAACATCAGTATTGAATGGCATAAGAATCTTAGATCTGTTGTGTTCTGTGAATTGTTTAGGGGTATCTTGCTTCTTTTAAACAATGAATGATGGGGGAAAAATGGTAAAGTATCCAAGCATAATATACTGTGCACAATTTTTGAAAATCATTTACAAGACAAACCACAAATTAATTTTTAGGATTCCAAGCATTCAAGACTTTGAAGAATTAAGATCAATATTAAAAACTTGCTTCTAGAAAAGAAAATAATGATGAGAGTTGTAATGATATTATCATCTCTAATTTGCTTGTATCTTACAAACTAAAAACAAAAATGCCAAGAGATTTGTTCATGAGGGTCACCAGACAATGCTTCTTCAATAGAAGGAATGTAGAAACAAAAACTGGAACTGAAATATTTAGAGTCATTTGCAAGAGGGGAATCACTAGGCTGGGATTTCATTTCCAAAACTGACCAGCCACACAAAGGTCAAACCACTTCCTGAGGGCAGCCACGAAGCTTGAGAAAATTCCCAGCATTCCTGGACTCCAAGGCTGGGCTTCCCTAGGGGAAGCCTCTTTCCCACCTGCTGCTTACCCCACCCCAAGCCTCACGTCTGACCTTGCCAACTCCCCAGGGTCCCCCACTGTGATGCAACCTCCTTTCCTGGGATTTAACTTGCCAAATCTGTGCTTTAAAAAATAAATAAATAAATAAACTTCTCATATAACAATATAAAAAAGGCTGAAAGTTGTAAAACAAAGTGAATCTTTCTCTTCACCTTAAGATTCGTATTCAGACATCCTAACACCTAGGTATCACTCTGGTTAGACATTTTGACAAGAACTCTGATTTGCTCCTCCTCCTCCCTGTGTCATCCATAGATTTGAGTGGATTTTGTTATAAGAAATGGAGATCACTGAAGTTCCTTTTAGATTCTGGAGAATCCGTTTAGGGATAAAATTAAAAGTGTGTCAGTAATTCAGCATTATCAAGATAACAGCAATATGTGATAGAACCAGGTAGTTTAGATTTTCAGACTAGATTAAAACTGTGAAAGCAAGAGCTTGTTTTCTCTAAAAGATCTGCAGCCCTGTCCCAGGAAGCTGATGAGCTGTGGCTCATGTGGCACTCAGCATCTCTGTTGCCTCAGAAATTCTGGAGACAGTGGTCTATAGAAGCTGTCATTGTGTATTTGAACATTCACTGCAATGTTTTCTATGGTAAAAAGCACACATGAACACACACACATACACACTCTGTTAAAATAACTTAAGCTTTTGTTCCTGAGTAGAAATAAATTTCTAGAAATTTCTTTCAGAGGGATCCAAGCTCTACAAAAGATATATCACATTTACTAATGGGTTGAACAGTTTACTTGAAAATAATTCTTTTGATTCATAGGAGTTGGGAATTAACATAAGTAAAAACACTGGTAAACAAAGCTTGAAATAATTTTTCCTCTATGTAATCACTTTTAAATGGACCATTTGATTTATGAATAAAGGAACATAATGCAAACTGTTCAGGAAAGAACATATGTGAATAATTAAAAACTACTGGTGGTATCTCTGGTGTATTAAGTTTTATGTGTTTAAGTCGGATTTACAGCAGCTCCTCCACTGGGTGGGTATCTCTGCTTCAGAGCTGCTATTTTGCATAAACTCACAAACTTCATAAACAGAGCTGAAGTACAGTGAGAAGTAGAAAGAGCTCACTCAGCCACAAGCCACCTTGACTGGGGGAGGCAAAGTGAATTCAAAGGAACTGTAATTATTGCCACTGGCAGATCTAATTCTTAGGGAAATACTTTCTTTCTTTCTTTTTTTCTTTCATTAAAAAAAAAAAAAAGAAAGAAATCTCTCCTGGCCTGGGGTGCTTAATAGCAGAGCACGTGCCTAGCATGTGCAGAATGCTGAGTCTGATCCCAAATTATACCAAAAGGAAAAAAGTACATTTCTGCCAGTTTATAGACCAAAGACTTTTTAAGCTAACATATAAACTTGGCAAGGAGGTTGAAAAGATGGTCTCACACTTAAAACAACAAACACAAATAGCTCTCTTCTACAAAATTGGTATGACTTTGTTATAAGTTAATGGCCACTTAGTACCGAATAGAATATTATTTCTCTATAGAGAAATTATTCAAATTAAGATTCTTTTCTAAAATTAATAAGCAGAATTACCTACTTGTACCACTAATGTATTGCTTCCAAGTGAGGAGGATGTACTGGACCCCATCTGGATTGCAGAAGCACCTAAGAGATGTAAAACTCTCATTTTTTTTTTTTTATCCAGGATGGGCTCTACCACTGAGCTACATCTCCAGCCCTTTTTATTTTATTTTATTTTATTTTTTATTCTGAGACAAGGAGACTAAATTGCCAAGCCCTCAAACTCGGCAATCTCTCTGCCTCAGCCACCTGAATCACTGGGATTATGGGTGTGCAACACAGAGTCCAGCACATAAATTCTTTATAGTGGTTCCTGTAGATCTCCAGTGTAGCAAGCCATTGTCACCAACTCAACTGAAGAGATGAAAAGTTTGCCTGAAGAATAAATCAAGCGGGGAAGGTGTCATTCTCTTGTTTCTTCTTCCCCTCCCCCCTTGTGCATGCGCTCTCTCTCTCTCTCTCTCTCTCTCTCTCTCTCTCTCTCTCTTAATTCACAGAACAAAAAAGTACTATTTTGCTTTAAGTAATCCTTCAAAATATTTGAGGAAATGTTTATGAATAGTAAAAGTCAATAATGGTGGTCAGGGTGGCGACCAAAACAGGGAACAGAAAGAATTCACAGTTACCTAGGGAAACTCAATTTCTCCTTGGATGGAGTCTCAGCCCTTCTACTTCTCATGGAAAACACACACACACACACACACACACACACACACTGAGCAAGTGATTGAAGTGTTCCAGAGGAGAAAATATGAAAACAGAGTTCATCACCATAAATCTCAAGAAGCCACTGCCGGATCCTTGGTCATCTGTGCTGGGACAGAAGCCATATCCTCACTGTATGTGGGCTGATTGGGCTCTATTTAGATGGCAGTTCACATCTGGAACTAAGTGAATGAATGGTGTGGATTTAGTTTGAGTGTGTCCTCCAACGTTTCATGATGGAGAAACTCAATGTGGTGATGTTGATAGCTGCTGGACTCTTCAAAAAGTGGGACCCCATGCAAAATGTTAGGTTACTGGGAGTGCTGCCCTCAGAAGACAGTAATGCTGGCCTCCAACAGTGAGCTGGTTCTCAGGAGAGTAGATTGCTATGAAAGAGTGAATGTGACCCCTGAATGTCCCTAGCTTCTAGTTTTGCCATGGGATCTCCACCCCAATGCCATCTGCCATGGGTGATGTAGCCAAGGAGGCCCTCACCAGTAACCAGACAGATGGGGTTTCCTGATCCTGGTCTTTCATCCTCCAAAACTGAGCTAAATAATCTCTTTTCCTTCTACATCATCCAGCCTCAGTATTTCCTTATAGTAACAGAAGATGGCCTGATACACAGTCTTCCAGAAATGGAATTGTAAGTTATCTACTGAACTCACCTCTCCATCCACTACTCCAGCTTTAGGGCAGAGGTCTGAGTTTTCTACTTCCACAGTTCTCCCCAGTGACCCTTCGCTGCTAATTCTGGGTGTGTTTCCTATCCCAAAACTGTCTCCTAACTGGTGTTGCCCTCGTGGATTGACACAAAACTCACGTTCCTGGGATGCAATGTAAGGGTAAAAGAAATTGAAGTTAAAGTGTAAAAGACCGGGCATTGTAAAGTTTCTAAGCTGCAAGGCCTGAGTTAAAATGTAAAGGACCAGGTATTGTTAAGTTCCTAGGCTACACGCAAAACCTAAAATTCCTGTAGCTGTTAAGACAATACTTGGAACCGCCCAGTAAATATTTCCCCTGATCGCCTGGTTGTTTGATAACCTAGGACCCTGTGTGACTTTGCACGTAGACATCGCAGGGCCTAAACCAATCAGTTTGAATGTACCTCCCCCCTTAGAACTGACCTATCACTCCCGCCCGACCTGTTCCCGCCAATGAATGAACTAATCATGTTTAGGAGTTGTTGTTTGATTTTCCCACGGTGTATGATGATTTGTTAAAGGAGACTGTGATGTATGTAAAGTCCCCGCCCTCCCCCAAAAGTGTACTTAAGCAGTGCTCAGCCCCTGCTCGGGGCTCTGGGCTGCTCTCCCTTCTTGAGTGAGCACGGAGCCCCAGCGCGCTGGATTGGATCCTCAATAAACCCCTTTTGCTTTTGCATGAGCCGTGGTCTCTTGGTGGTCTCTTCCTCCGACGTTTGCCGGACCCTTACAGCATGTCTTCCACTCTCCCTCTGTGGGGCAGGAAGTAGGTACCTACCTTTCCTTTTCTCTGTTCCAATTTCTGGACTCTCCCTAGGCCCCAAAGTATGGAGAGGTTGAACTGTGTAACCAGGATTGAAGAACAAAGCAGGGTCCCTCCAGGCCCATCTTTTTCTTTTACTAGCCAGTTTGGTCAAAAGTTATCACTTCTAGAATATTTAACTCTAGACCATGTAGCCATTTTTATGAACCACATAACTAGGGGAAAAATCTCTGTGTCCTGGAAGTGACGTTACTTTATAAAGCTAGGCCTGTGCCTGTACTTGTGCCAGTGCTCAGGAGGCTGAGGAAGGAGGATGGCTTGGGCCCAGGAGCTTGAGACCAGCCTGGGCAACCGAGTAAAACCCTGCCACCAAAATAAAAGGAAAAAAAAGTGATTTATAAATGAGTGCACAGAGTTTCCTTGCTAGACTATAGCGGGGTCAACTTTCAGCCAAGGTGAAATGTTTCTATTTTTTTATCCAAAATGTACCTTTACACTGACTGACCTGCAGGGACTGTCCGGATTTGTGGCCATGCTGCTGAGTTTGTCATAAGCATGATGTCCTGGGATAAGAGTAAATTATGCACTAGGTATGTTACTGAGGCCACTATTTAAAGGAATACTCTGGCAAATCCTTTGATAAAGTAATCACATTTTTTTTAAAATGAAATCATGCCCTTCACAAGGCTGTTCTATAAGTCAATGCTTCATTTTAACAGGTTTGCTGAAAATAGGGTTTGCATATCAGTCGATACATTTTCTCACATCAGTCTAATACCTTATTGCTGTTTATTTGCACTGCCACATGGGGAGCAGTCATGGTGAGGTAAAACCTCTGCCCACATCCATTAAGGGGAAACCAAGTAAGAATAAACTTTGCCACTCCTTGGCCAACTTCTCAGACAGACCCTTGCAAGTAGCAATCAGAGTCAGTGAGCTATTGTTCTATTGCACTATTCTTCATCATCAGAGTGGATTCTGATGGTCTGGATTTCTGATTTTTGCTGCTTATGCAACTCTGTAAACTTCAGACCCCACTTCTAAAAAAAAAAATGGGGACACTAAAAATAGCACCTTGCACATTGGGCTGCTGTGAAGACTTAAATTAGTAAGAAGATAATGAATGTGGTAAATTCAGCTCCAAACCTGGCACACAGCAAGTGCTGAATAAGTGTTAGGTATCACTACCCATTTAAAGACCTGCCAATTCTTTTTAAAATAGGAAAATGCTCAGAAATAGTTCCAGTGATACCTTGGAGGGCCACAAAACATTGATGGAGGAAGCCTCAGAAACTTCCCTAAGTCACCTCTCTCTCTCTTTCTCTTCTGACTCAGAAGTGCCCCAGCTCTGCACATGGGTTGGTAGCAGCCTTGGGGCCTCAACCCCTCCCACCCTCGTTGGCTCCCACCCACAGTGTGCCAAGCAGAGCATCAACAGGATATGGAGTCATCTTCCGTGGTCCCAGCTGGCTTTGATTGTGCTGGGATGGCTTGGCTCTTGCAGCCGCTAGATTGAAAGCATGTCTCAACTTCACCTCTTGAATACAAGGTTGTTTATATTTGCCCAAGACTTTTCTTTCCCTGGGGCCATTTAAAGATCATGCCAAATTCCTTGTTTCTTTTATCTGGATAGAGTCTTTCATAAGGATATCTGAGGGCAGTTATTCTCACTGACTTTTTGCAAATCTGAGAGTTTTTATAGTTACGTGGCCTTTCCCTTACCAGACTGGCTTCACATAGAGCAAAAGTGATTCTTCGAAAATCTACACCAGATGATATGATATCACTCCTCTGCTTTAAACCATTCACTGTGTTTGTCTCAGAGTGAACTCTAACACCCTAGAAGGCTTATGGGACACACACAATGTCCAATGGCTCCCGGCTCACCCCCTCTACTCTTTCCCTTACTTCCTTGTCAGCCTTTGAGTAACCCCTGAGTATGCTCCTGCCTCAGGGCCTTTGCACTTGTTATTTCTTGTGTCTACAGTATTCTTTGCCTCACATATCCTCACAGCTCAGTTCTTTCTGATATCAATTCAAAGGTTACCTTCTCAGGCAAGGCATCTCCTATGCCTTCTGTAAAACAGGACTCATTGTCACTCCTCTTTATATCCTCACTCTGCCCCCGTCTTATGATGTTTTAGACTCACCCGCTCACAATGGATGCATTATTTGACTTTTAACTAGTTTGGTCCCATAGGTAGCAGCTCATCTCTGGCCTCAGCATCATGGTGGTGCTCTGGAGCTCAGAGCACAATGTGCATTTGGCAAGGTACACTACCTGTGCACATAGAGCAAATTCGGCTGGTTTAAAGCCAAGAGATTGAATGTTTGAGTTATATCTTGCTTTCCTGTTCCTCCCCAAAAGCATTGACAAAGCAAGTCAGTGGCTATTATGAAATTTAAATTTCTATAAGAATGGTAAGGAGGAAACAGGTTGAAAAGCTGGCAGGGTTTTATTCCTGAAGGGAACTAATACTGAGAAGGAGAAGTTGGCCCTCACACACTTTCAGATACTAATAACAAACTATCAGCAAGAACGATAACAAAGCCAACAGGGAAAGCTGGAAGAAATGAAAATCATAGTACCAATTTTGATCTTATGCTTCTAATTCATAAACATACTAGGAAATTCCAGGTCTAACCCACACTGGTCCTCACATTTCTGTTTCTTCTCCTCTTCCTATCAACAAGACTGCTTACTATTCTAGAACTGCCTCTGCCCTGGGGAGGAGTTAAGAAGGAGAAATACACAGATTCCCTTGGCCACTCCAGGGCTCTCTGGTGCAGGTTCTGCATCCCACTTGGTTTTGAAATCTGACTCTACCTTCTACTAACTGTGCATCCTTGGGCAAGCTACTCAACTTCTCTCTGCTGAATGTCTTCATCTGTCGTGTGGCAACATTCATGGTCACAAACCACATAACAATGTTCCAGTCAATGACAGATCATGTACATCATGGTGGCCCCATAAGATAACAAGGAACTGAAAAGTTCCCATCGCCCAGCAACATTGTAGCTTAGTCGTTGCTCACAAGGCTGTAGTGGTGCTGGGTACCCAGACCACTGTGCTGCCAGTCATGGGAAAACACAGCATGTGCAACTATGTAGAGTACACAGTGCTAGGGGATGTCATAAATGACGATGTTCCTGGTTTGTATACCACCATGTTTTAATCCCTGTTTGGGAGTGTGCTCCTTCGACTTGTGAACAGTAGCGTGAAGAGTGCCTTGTCGCTCTGGCAGCAGGCTCAGCCACCGTGCACTCACTGTGGCTCTCGACTCTCGGTGGCATCATTCCTCTTCTGCTTGATTCAAGCTTGTGGGGTTTTGTCCACGGTGGCCCTAAACATACAGACCCACTGCAGATGCTGCCAGTAGGAGTCCATGTCAAGTGATCAACCTGGCAATGGATTCAAAACAATCAAGGGCCTTGAGCCCACGGCAGTGAGGCAGTGGGCAGTGGTGCACGCCTGTGATCCCAGTGACTTGGGGGGCTGAGGCAGGAGAACAGCAAGTTCAAGGCCAGCCTCAGCAATTTAGTGAGACTCCATCTCAAATGAAAAATAAAAAGGGCTGGGAGGCGACTCAGTGGTTAAGCACCCCCGAGATCAATGCCAGGTACCAAACAAACAAACAAAAAAGGATCATGATGGTGGAAAATGCCTGGTGACTATGGCCCATCAGGCAGATGTGCCCCACTCTACTGTGGTCATGATCCTGAGGAACAAGAGCAAAGTGATAGAGGCTGTTAGGAATCTGCTCCGTTGAGGACTAAGGGAAACAGGAGTCTTGTCCAGACGTGGAGAAGCCTCTGTTGACTGAACTGAAGACCAGACACATGGCGATGTCCACACAACCATGAAATTGCCTGATGATACACTTCTCAGAACATGTCCCCATTGTTAAGTGACACATGGCAGAAGTGTCTGCTTCTGAGGAGAGAGAAGAGGACTCGAGTGAGTAAAGCAGAACCTTAAAGCCAGCTCAGTCCACTGAAAGTGGCCGGGAGAGAGCTCTGGACTTCCTTCACTGGATTCGCTGTCTGTCCCGGTGGGACTGGGCCCCTGGCAGATCATGTGCTGGGCGCTTGGGGCCCAGTTGGCAGCACTAAAAGGTGTTGGGACTTTTAAGAGGCAGGGCCAAGAACAAGGCATTAGGTCATCAGGGTGCTGCCCTCAGGGATAAGTTGGTTCTCCTCCAACCCTGGTTGGTCCCCTCCGGGGAAGGTTGTTATAGAAAGAGAAGCCTGGCCCCTGAACCTCCCTGGGAGATGAACCATGTGTCATCTTCGTTGCCTGCTCCCACCATTTCAATGCCATCTGTCATGAGGTCTCACCAAGGCCAAGCAGATGAGGCAGCCTGATCTTCAACTTTCACCCTCCAAAACTGTGAGCTAAATAAGCCTCTTTTCTTTATAAAATATTCAGCTTTGGGCATTTTGTCATAACCACAGAAAATGGACTCTTCTTGTAATCCTAAAAAAATGGCATGCAATAGGAGGGAAAATTTAGGAACCTGACCTCATGGAATTAAATAGCCTTTGTCTCTAAAAATGTATTATTACCCTGTCTTTTTATTGTATATAGGTAAAAATAAACCTTATCCTTCTGAAATTTGGGACCTCTGGGGACACGGTGTAATATGATTTAGGAAAAAAGAAAGAAAAAAAGAAAGCACTAAACCAAAAGTGAGGAGGGCTGGCTCTAGTCCTGGTTCTGTTCTTACCTGAGTGACCCAGGTGGGTTTCCATTGGGCCTCTCTCACCTATAAAATGTGGCCACGACCCTAGCAGGTAATTAGAGTCTCAGAGTCTCTTGCTTGGTTTGTTCTAATTTCTGAGTGTCTCTGATTGAGTAAGGTAAGACCCAGGAATGATGGGGAGTCTCAGGATGGTCCAGTTCCTTCTTCCTAGTGATGTTTGCAGGGGTATTGATCAATGCCACAGACACCATCAGAATCCAGCTGAAGACACAGCTCCCTCCGGTTGTTTGACCACACATAAATTGGTAGACCTTGAGGTAAAGTGTAAAACAGGTTAAGAAAATGGCAGCTGAAGCAAACAATGAGAGGAAGTCAGAGCCTGGGGAACCTTGAATTCAGAAAATAAGCTTGGACACTTTCACAGAAATCACCCCCATGCTCAGACAGGACAGGAGCCCCAGGAGACAGTCACATAGGAGGCTGGGTTTGGTACATATGTCCACAATTGAACCCAGAGGCACTCAACCACTGAGCCACATCCGCAGCCCTTTTTATTTCAGGGTCTCACTAAGTTGCTTAGGGCCTCACTAGGTTGATGAGTTGATGAGGCTGGCTTGAACTTGAGATCCTCCTGCCTCAGCCTCCCAAGCTGCCGGGATTAGAGGAATGTGCTACTGTGTCTGGCTTTCACTGCCCTTCTTACAATCTCCCAATGCAAGTTGGAAAATGAGGAAAGGGATGAGGAACACAAATATTTTTCAGGGTGGTGTGTCCTCGGCCTGGAGACAGTGGTGTCCTGGACCACAGAAAAGGGAAGAGCAGAGATGCCACCTCATTCAAATGCCCTTAAATTAGGCTGCAAAGTTTACATTTATTAAAAATCAAATTAAACCGATAAGTCAGTTCGGTTTAATTTGATTTTTAATAAATGTAAACTTTGCAGTTTACATTGCGGTCACACTGGCCACATTTCAAGTGCTCAGCAGTCACATGAGGGTGCCACCCAAGCCAGTGCAGATATAGAAGGACCCCAACGTGGCTGAACATGACACTGGGCAGTGCTGCCCAATAGATACGTTCAAAGATCTGCTTCCGGATCATCTGAATGGTTTTCAGAGTCGAGCCCTGTGTGTGGCTCTTTAGGAAAGGGTCTCAGTTCCTTGAGGCTGTCTGCTCAGTGATTTACAGGGGACTCATATAGAGGGTTTCTCCCGTGCTGTTCTCTTTGTCCTTCAGGTTGTAACAGTCGCTCTCTCGGCTGCAATAGAGCATGGCCAGCCCCACTAGCCAGCCCCACCGGCTCAGGTTTCAGATGCACTTTCTTCCTGAAAGAGAAGTAGAGGCCATAGCCTCACTCCCCCTCTCCACTGCCCATTTACCCACCTTGAAGCACCGGGTCAAAGGAATTTCCCCAGGGAAGGGAGTCAGGGGAGGATTTGGAGCCTACAGAGGAGTAGAAAGATCCATCTGAGATTTATGATGGCCCTCAGATGAACAAGCAATCATGCATGAGTGCCCTCTTTCATGACAGAAGAAATAGCTTTCGTGGGGGCAGGGGAGGATGCTCAGAGGTCATTTTCAGCCACATCTGTGCACCATACACACTGACATGCAATGCCTCATGTAGTTCCACGGAGGGAGAGAGACAGAGAAAGACCTTCTGATCACTCCCCAGGGCCACTCACATTGCAGAAAGTATCAGACTCCAAAATGCAACTAATTTGGGAGTTGGGTTACAGAAAGGTGTGGTATCTCTCACTAAGTTACCCTCCTCTGCAAGTTGGGAGACCTTCCATTAGCACACTGGTTTGGGTTTAAACCACCAAGGGAGGGCACGGTGTCCAGGAGGGTAAGAAAATTCTACTGGAAAAAGCAAGAAGGTCCTGGATTTCACTGCACTGGTGATCACGATAGCTCAGATTCACTAGTCACATTTATTTAGAATCATTTGGTAGTTTGAGGAATCACAAGAGAAAGAGAGAATGTCAGCAATGTATTTCTTGCATATGAATTGCAGGCCTTTGGTTCCTTGGGGCAGAAGGAAGGCCCTGGATGGAATTCCTAAAGTCTGAATGTAAGCAGAGATATCTAGTCCAAATCCTCATCGGATACAGGAATTCCCACACTATTTCCAAAATCAAGTTCTCTAGACTCAACCTGAATACTCAGAGACGAGTCTCATTTTGTTAATTCAGACATCCAGGGATCGACTCAGATCTCTTCCATCACTACCCGCACCCACCTCGCTGTGTCTGACCGCACACTGAAGAGAGCACACGCCTCTGTGCTTTCCCTAATCCCAGGGAGCAGACTCGCCTTTCCTTGGATTTATGCAGTTTGACACTTTCTCAGCCTGTTCCTCCCACACTTACAGGATAAACTTCTCCCCCTCAATTGCATGATTCTAGAGAGTGGTTCATTCACGTTTCTATATGCTGCCAATTGTCTGAAGTGTGGGTGGCAGATGTGAATATAAGCAGTATTTCTATCAGGGCAAGGACTATAATTTGCTTATTAGAAGTTAACTCTTGTCATTTGACGCAGCCTCAAGAGCCAAAGCCCTGGCAGAAGGAAAACAGATAGAGCAAGTCCAAGGCCCTCGCCTAGTTCTGCCTTTTCCACGGACTACAGCAGGATGTGGAGTCTCCCCCCAGGTTTGGCAAACTTACAAAAGCTGGCGAAGAGCCCCACTGCAGCCACGTGGAGGACTTCTCTTTCAAAAATGCCCCAGTGTTGAAAGCACACTTGGGTTCCTTGGTAAAACCATGATGAGAAACCAAGATTGAACCAAGCACCCTTGCCTTCAAGGGAAGAACATGGTATATAGTATCTCAATAGTGTTATTTTTCAAATGAAGGGAATAAAGAAGTCAGGCTGTTTTGAAGATGGTGTTGAGTCAAAATTAGTATTCATTCTAAAACTCCAGGATGTTAGAATGTATTAAACTTCTACATTGAGTAACAATGTGGACTTCCTAAAAGTCAAAAGATAGACAAGTCCTGAATGCTTTTAAATGTATATGAGCTTCATATATTCAATGACAGTTACTCCTAAGAGAAATAGGGGATTACCCATGACTATACTTCCCATGACCAATGGTTACAAAGAAATTTCTGATCCTATTCTGGTTGAGGCCTAGTGACTTTTCTAAAGAGGTGATGTTGATCTTACACATATATGATTGTGGCAAACCTGTTTCCGTACCTTGAGGTTGGAAATTAACTAATACTGGATCTTAGGTGAAGAATAAATCCGCACTTGCAATTCAATACTAGGTGTCCTTGACTATTTTCTGGTTCTGAGCTTTCGCCCACCTGAGGGTTAGGGCAACACAATCCTCATCCTTCTAAAGCCTCAGCTTCCTCCTGTCTCCCTCACCGGTTCATCCCTTCCTCTCTCTTTCTGATTCTCCTCCTTCTCAGATAGCTGAGCACCCTAGTAACTTACACACCTGTAAAAGCCACAAATGGCTCAACCCCATCAAAAAAATCAGAAGCATGTTCCAGGCCGACTTGAGGACTTAGTCTCACTAGTGCATGAGGCCTGTTGCTATCACGTCCCTAAGGGCTGGGCCACAAGCTCTTCTGAGCACCATGAGCCTTCCCTCTGCTGCAAACCAGACAGGGCACCTGCTGCCCACCTTCACCTCAAGGCCCAGCTCTGTCCTTCACCATGTTTCCACCCTAGCCATTTAAATACAAACCTCCTAAATTTGTTCTTATGTGAAAAGAGGACAAAAACCAGTTTCAGTTCCCAGAGGCCTCCTTTGCCTCTTGGTGCATTTCCATTTTTAAAATCAGCCTGAAATGCTAGACATTTGATCCAATAAATCACGTAGAGGGAGTCCAAAGGACCTGTCTCCAGAGATTGGATTCCAGGCCACATACTGTGCTTACCCTAGAAAATAGGAGATGACATGCTAATGGACTCACCCAGAGTGGATGAAGACAAGTTCTCTGTTGTGAATTCAGTCAGCATTGAGATGAGCCTCTGCCCCTTTGTGTATGATCAAGCTTCTCATCACCTAACGTACCCAGGAGAGACTCCACGAAGCACACCTTGGTAGTCTCCTCCCCTTTACCCTTTGACGTGGCTGTTCCTTGGGTCACCTGGACAATATACACTGCTCACCCTAAGACCTCTCATCTGCACAATGCCCAACAGTTTTCAAAGGGCTCTCACAGATGCCATCTCCCTTAGCATTCTCAAGGTTCCAGAGCCTCAGAAAGAGCTAAACACAAGACAGTGGTGTCCTCCAGGCCAGAGGGTGAGCTCTAGGATCAGACTGAACTGAATTTAAATCCTGGCTCAGCCTATTATTAGCTGTGTAGACTTGGTTAAGTCACTGAATCCTCATTTTCACCTGGGTGTAAGATCAGTGTGGTCATACCTCAGTATCCATGGGGAATTGTTTCCAGCCACCCTCCCACAGATGCCAAAATATGTGAATGCTCAAGTGTCTCGCACAAAATGTAGTAGTATTTGCATCAGCCTACCCATAACCTGCCCATAACATTTTAAATATCTCTAGATTAAATACATGTATTATACCTAAGACAACATAAATAGTTGTTGTCCTATGTTCTTTAGGGGATAATGACAAGAGAAAAAGCATGTATATGTTTAATACAGACATATTATTTTTCCCTGCAGTTGGCTGAACCTACAGACGTGGAACCCAAGGATATGAAGGGAGGGCCAACCGTACATAAGTGCTTTACAAAGTTGTGACCTGATCTTGAAGAAGCATCTGAAACATTTAGCAACATACCTGGCACATGTAAACTGTTCAGTGAATCACCATTAATATTAATAGATATGTTTAGCCCACATAAAAGCAATCTGCAAGAAAAGACATAAATTAAAAGTTTATCTTGTCTATTCACTAACTGGCAGGGACAAAATCCCGAGTTGACTCTGCCCCCAAAGTCATAGCTCTTAACACTTCAGGTACAGTGATAATGTGTGCACAGTTGAAGGTCTGCAACAGCCCCCTGTCCCCAAGCTCAACACTGTGGGTGGGTTTCATCACTTGGACCAATGATTAAAACTATGCTTATTCTTTTTTTTCTTTGAATTTTTTAATATTCATTTTTTAATTTTCGGCGGACACAACATCTTTCTTTGTATGTGGTGCTGAAGATCGAACCCGGGCCGCACACATGCCAGGTGAGCGTGCTACCGCTTAAGCCACATTCCCAGCCCAAAACTATGCTTATTCCTTATAAAACATTATTTAGAAATAATTGCAGTGTTGCTATTTCATTTTTTGATAAACATTGTTAAAAAAAATAATGCAAGTCGTTTTACAGTTTGTTTTGTGGAGTTCATGATTTTCTGGGTTTTCTAGAGAATTGGCTGTTGTGGCCACATTAGCTGGATATATGCACGTCTCTTCCTTCTATGTCACTAACTTGCCTTGCTTAGAATTCTGGGCAGTGTATAGCAAAGCTTTACCTCCACTTTAAAATAAACTACCTTTATTGATAAAATAGAATTTGAAAATTGTATTTTTAAAAATGTATCCTTGTGTTAAAATGTATACTCAATGATTCTGCTCCGTGCCGGCTCAGGTCAGAAGTCTGAGATGAGAATGAATAGCTTCAGTGGGTGCACAGGCCAGCTTTCTCAGATGAGCCACAGTAGCAACAACAAAAACATCACCTAAGATCCAAGGCTTACTTTTTGCCTACTTTACAGGTCAACTGAGAGTTCTGGGACTCTGTTTTGTGCATCTTCACTCTAGGATCAAGTTTGTCTGAGCCATGTTGGTCTTGAAGAAAGAGAAAGCAATGACATATCCACCCATTGGCACTTCCCCACAGTGGCAGATTTATGCAATGGCGGATCCACACAATGGTCCATCCACTCAGTGGTAGAACTGGGCAATGGTCCAACCAACATATTGGCTCATCAGTTTCTGCCAGGAAGAGCATACCACAATCCCACTCACATTGTGTAGAAGAAGCAGTCTGTGTGGCCAAGCCTTACACCAGCATGTGGGGAAGTAAACTTGCCCATAGGAGAGTGCAATGCGTGCCACCCAGTGGGGGTGTGCGTACAATCTTTCCACAGAGGGGAGCCTCTGAAAGCAATACCCAGTCTACCACACACTCCTGTTTGAGATCTCTTCTGACAGTTTAAGGGCTATTGCCAAGATTTAGAGAGCAGAAACTTAAGGTGCACCCTACAATAAACCAAAGGCTCAGTCAACAGCAGCCCGTGGCCCGTTTTTATATGATCCATGAATTATGAATGGTTTTCACATTTTTAAGAGTTGTAAAAAAAAACAGGGGGGGGAAATATATGACAAAAACTGAGTATGGTCCACAAAATCTAAAAGATTTATCCTCTGACTCTTTCCAACAGAATTTGTCAACACTTAGAATAAAACCAAATTGGGAATTGGCCTTGTAACCTTAGTTTCATTTGCGCTGGAAGCAATCCATGTCTGTCCTAGATGGAATCAACTTCTGGAGTAACAAATAGAATTTTATTCAGGGACTAATCATCAGAGTAGAATGACTTATTTAGGATCTGGCGTCCGATCTCCAATGACTCTGTCCATGTCACTGGTGTTGCACTAAACAGACTGGATTATAATTTCTTTGTTTTTCCCCCCGTCTCTGTGCCCCATGAAGAGATCATGATAATTTCCTTGATGAAAAAGAGTGAAATGATGAAATGTTCCACTCTCCATCCCGTGCTTAGCAAAGATGTTTTTTTTTATAAAACTACAGAGAATCTTTAGATCTCAGCATTCGATTTCATCATGAATCCCTTGCTCTTAGACTAAATCCCTTGCCAAAGATGATCTGAAAGATGAAAATGTTAATGTTTGTCACTTTTCATTACAATAAAAAATACCTAAGATAACCAACTTACATGGGAAAAAAAGACGTACTTGGTTGGAATCACAGACTTAGAGGTTTTCTCCAGTTGGGGGGCCCTGTTGCTCTGCGTCTCTGGCAGCGCATCATGGTAGAGCCCAGGGCAGAGCAGAACCTCTCACCTTGTGGCTGGAAAGTGAGGGACAGAGAGAGAAAGAGAGGGGACTTGGGTCCCATTTCCCTTACAAGGGAATGTCCCCAGTGACCTAACACTTCCCACAAGCCCTCATCTCTCAGAGGTCCTGCCACCTCCCAATAGTGCCATCTTTATCTTGAGGCCTTTGGGAGACACTTAGGACACAAACTACAGCAGTCACCAGAAGGCGTCTTTAAATACTTCCATAAGGGGTGTTGAAATTCACCACAAACAATGAAACACCCCCACAGTAAGAAAAGCCCATTTTAAATGAAATAAAGACCACTGCCCCCACACTAAAATTAGGAAGAACATCTGACTCAAAAGAGAAAATTTATCAAAGTTAGAGGCATTGGCAAAATTTCCAGAGGATAGACTGCCTACAAAGAATCAAAACAGGGATTATTTGGGGGGGGGGGGGTAACAAAACTGTTCTCTACCGCATGGTGGTGATGGATACATTGGTCAAAACCCAAAGAACTCAGAGTCAGAAGGAGTGAAACTTAATGCAGGACGTTGGAGGATCCAGGATGGATTATAGACCGTGACAATAAATCTAACTGTACTGCAAATATGGAAGATAAATTCAGTGATGGTGGTGGAGTGGAGCTCATCTTAATAAATGGAAGTCAGTGGCTTGACTAGGAATTGTGAGAGGAAGGAAGAAAGAAAGAAGGAACAAAAGAAAGAAAGAAAGAGAGAGAGAGAGAGAGGGAGGGAGGGAGGGAGAGGGAGAGGGAGGAAGAGAGAGAGAAAAAGAAAAAAAGAAACAAACAAACAAGAAGACAAAATTTAAAACTGTACAGAATCTGGGGGAAAGGGAGTGAGAAATGACATAATCCCCTCAGACCCAGGGCCATGCAGAGATTCTGGAAGAGATTCCATAGTCCTGGAAGAGCCACCTGACTTGAATGGCACAAAGTAGGGGACATTGAGGAGCAGAGTGTGGCAGTTCCACCTTCAGAACAGTAGAGAGATGGAAATGAGAGAGACCCAGGCCTGTGCGCATATCATACTCAGGCCTTAGCATCTGGGGTCCTCACTGAGGACAAGGGCGAGCGTGGCAGAGATGGAGGAGCTGAGCTAGCTCGGCTGCTGTACAGAGCACCAGAGATGGGGTGGCTTGACACACCACATCCTTCTTCTCACAGAGACTAGCTGTCAAGCTTTGAGGGAAGGGAGCAGTCCAGGCCTCTCCCCTGCTCGGAGAGCGTACCACTCTGTCCTCTTGTTCACCTGGCGCTGTCCCTGTGTCCCTGTCTCCTCACATGGTGCTCTTGTAAGGACACTGGTCATTTGGATCAGGGGCTCACTGTGCTTCAGTATGACTTCTTCCTAACCAGCTACATCTGCAATGACCCAATCTCCAACAAGATCGTATTCTGAGGTATTGGGAATTAGAACTTCAACCCATGAATTTGGGGGGAACATGACTTAACCCATAATGCACCAAAAATCTGAGTCCTATGGATAAACTATGAGCCATCCCAACTTTATGAATAGCAAAGACATGTGTGCTCTCAGGACAAATGTCACAATACTAGATGAGCAATTGTTCAGGCAATAGTTTTGTTTTGTTTAATCTTGAGAGAGGGATCTCTCAGAATTGCCCAGCCTGGCCTCAAACTCAGGATCCTCCAGCCTCAGTCTCCCTAGTAGTTGAGATTTTAGGGGTGTGCCACCACACCCAGGTATCAGGTCAGACATCCTAATTCCTGCTGGGACCCTCACAGCTGACACTAGCACATCTCTCCGACCCTCTTACTCCACAGTGTCCTTCAGCCAACAGCAGACTCAACTGACTCTAAAGATGAGTCACACGCATAACGGCTGTCAGCTGGGATTTATGTGTTGACATTGAAGAGAGAGAGACAGGAAGGAATCTAGGCAAAAAAAAGCAGAGAAAGATCACATATCATAAGAGGACTTGTCCAAGAAAATAAAGGAAAATGTTCCAAATGGTTTCCCAAAATCTTGAAGGAATTAAAAAGTATGTGACTTCTTTGAAAAGAGAGATCATTTGGAAATCATAAAAAGTCAAAGTAAAGGTGTGGGTCGGCAGACAGACCTGGAAATTTAAAGTGGCAATGTGTCAGAAAAAAATGGAAAAAAAACGAAGTCCTCACAGAGATGAAGCCCATATGAGAAGCAACGAAGAGCAGGACACCCAAAAATACAAACTTGGAGAAAAAGCTTAAAGAAAGAACACAGAAAAGAACGACAATGTAAAATAATTCAAAAGAACATGATACATACAGAAAATGGGAAAAGGATTCCCAATATATACATAACTGATGTCCTTGAAAACGAAACTGTCCCCTGAAAGAAAAGAATAAGCAGACTGAAGTCATGCTGGTCGGGCAGATGGCAAGGCATACAGGCCTCTATATAAACTTTTACAGACCTTTTCATACCATTTTTTTGTCACGGAAACTTCATGAAACCTCAAGAATAAGGAAATAATTCTTCAGGGATCTAGGTTAGAAAAACAAGTTACAAAAGGAAAAACAAAAACGAGAAAAAACCACTTCTTTCCTCAGGCTTCTTCCAAACAACTGTCAGTTGCAGAAGTCGGGGGTGATGTTTACAATTTGACGTGGGAACGTGTGATTCTAGAATGTCCTGTGACATGCATCCCAGACATGCAAAAATCCAGCAAATAGCATCCGTGTACCTCCTCCAGGCAAGCAGTATGACCACACAGGAGTCCACTACAAGTACTGTGTGACATGGACTGGGTTCATCTTTCTGAATCTATCTCCCCATCTGTGCAGAGGGTCTGCCTCAGAGAATTGTTATGATATTCAATGAGATTCTGCAAGAAAACAGCTTAGCAGATGCTTGCAATCATCAAGCACTAAATAAATAGTACCCATTCTATCATCATTGTCACTGAAGTGAAAAAGAAGTTTCAAGTATTGGAACTGCTATAAAGGTGGACAGCACATTGCTAAAGATAACCCTAAATTGAGACAAAAATGGGATTAGCTTTTAAAACAGAATTTAAACAGTATATATCTTGACAATGTAAACAAATATCTAGCCAACAAAAACTAGGAGGTTTCAGGGCACAGAACGTGAGAGTGTATATATTTTTTAAGTTCTTCATTGTTCATAGAAGAGAGGGGAAATATATTTAAAATTATGGGTCAAAAATAAAATAGTCACTCAAAAAGCTGATTTTTAAAAATCTTCTTTACAGAATTTTAAAGTATTCATTTCTGAAATTTAGTAAACTTGGTGAAATTTAGTATAAATTTATTTGAATAAAAAAAAATTTTTCACAAATATAGCATGGAGCACATGGTAACTTTAGGAGTCATTTTTCTTTTTACTTTCTTCTTTCATCCTTCAATATCACTTGTATTTTTATAATACTCATCTATCATTTTAATAAATATGATAAAGATTATTTTAAATAGCTAACATGTCTTCCATTTTCATGGATGAAGTTTTTTATTTTAGGCCAAAAAAAAAATTAGTTGAAGATGTATGGGCAATGCAATTCCATTGACTTCCAATAATATTTTTCTGTTCTTAGTGCAATTGAGAAACTACCAACAGATTAAAGCCAATCTTTCAGAACCCAAAGAAAGCTGGGTTGTTGTTAAAATCGTGGCATTTGCTTCCTTTTAATAATTTCTACAATCTCACAAATGTTTTTATGTTTAAAGCATGCAATCCTCCCAAGACACCTTCTCAGCCAGAAATTTTCATCCCTGGATGCACATTAAAGTGACCTAGGAATTTTTAAAAATACCAATGGTGAGCCCATCCCCACGATTTCCTGGATAAGGGAAGAGAGGCAGGCCAAATCGGCATCTGGGTGTTTTTAATCTCGTTTATTGTTTTCAAAAGTATCCCTTTCTCCATCTCCAGTTTTTGGTTTTTTTTTTCTTCCTTTGAGTCTTCATTGTGGAGAGCAGACAGTTCCGAGATCTGAGTTACTGCCTGAGGTACAGAAGAGCAGTTTCCAGACTCTGCCTAAAACCTTTGTTACTCCATTCTATAAAGCAGTGGTTTGTCATAAGTTACTCCACTTGGAGTTGAAGTGCTAAGGGGGAAGGTCTCTACCTCTTGTTTGTACAAGCCAACAACCACCATCTGCCTGGCACAACCATAAGGCATAAACTGATGAATAAATTAATTATACTAATAAGAATGGACCCCACCTGTGAAATTACCAAATTAATCAGAAGCACAGCATGGGCGTATCAAACTCATATCAGAAAAACCAGGCCCACAAGCTTATTGAACACAATAGATCACCAAATGATGCGACCCCCTCACTCAAGACTCAGAAAAGGAGGAGCACCCTGAGACAGAACAAGGCAGTGCTTCTGACCAGAGTGACGGTCACCCTGAGTCTTGCCCAGGAAAATCACAACAGCCACAAACCTCCGAATCTCTGTCGTCAGGCTTTAGCAGAGTGCAATTTCTCCTGCCCAAGATGACCACACACGTCCCACTCCAAGCTGACATCTCCATCTGACATGACATGTCCATCCGGACCTTGACCTACAGGTAGTTTCAGCACTTTGATAGCTCTGTGCCCTGACAGAGTTCTTAAGCTGGTTCCTAATCTTGTCTGACCATCTACAGTGACTCTTGGCATCAACATCTGCTCTCTGCAGTGCTCTCAGTGCAGCCCTCTGAACCCCTGTGGCCGCCTTAACCCTTTCTAAGCCTTTCTGTAACCGACATATACAATCGTGTGAAGTGTCATTGTGTGACTTGAGTGTTATTAGAAATTAAGACTGGAATAAAAGAACCTGTGATTTACTACCAGGTGACCCACTTGTATTCAATGAACTGCCACTAATGAAAGTGGTGTAGCCTATGAACTTACTGTTGTTCAATAAACTCTGACATTGTGAAAAGACACAATGTGTTTGGTCTATTTAATAATGACACTCGCTCATGACATCATTCTGACAGCTATTCCATTGGCCCCATGATTTTCTATTTCTTACTTCTTTGTTCTTTCCTGTTTGTTTCAGGAAAAGCTCCTAAATCTAATTTTACAATTTACTAATTATTTTTCAACTGTTAATGCCATATAAGTCTTCATTTCTCTTCTTTATTGCAAATATTATATATTTCACAATAGTTTTATATGTTGTGAAAGACTCAAACATATAGGAAAATGTAAATAACTGTGCAGTGAACACATGCATCCCCCAAACTAGACTCTTCCATCATCTTACAAAACTTGCTTTGTCACAAGCTTTTCCCTCCAGCCATCCCTCAAGCTTATCTTATGTTTTGAACATATTTCAAAGTCAGAGAGAGTGAGTATATAGACCAAAAATACTTCAGGACTGTATCAGTACTTTAAAAAAAAAAAAAAACAGGTTTGAGTAACATTGTGATTCTTAGCAAACTGTGCTCCTTCATAGCTTATAGTTTCCTGGCTTGTGGTAATCAAAGGGCTTAAAAATTATTTCTCCTAAGCAATCCTCTTTAAAGTCCTTTTTAAAAAAATCAGACAGCTGAAAGATAATGTCTAAATCCAACATAAAGCAAATACAAGCTGAGAGGATCAATATGATGTTAAACTCCAAGAAGACACAAATCTACATTTTACACTCTGCTTATACTGAAAAGGGAAGACTCGTTGTCTTTCAACCCATGGTGGCTTTCTCTGGACGCTTTCTGATGGAATTGAGAGAGGGTCTTTTCCTTGCCCTTTGATTGATAATTGTGGTAATGGGGATTTTCTCCACCTTTAAATGCTGTCTGCTCCATTCCCAGTCCCAAATCCCTTGGTGCCAGCATTCACCTAAATCACAAGGATTTAGTGAGAATAAATAAAGCAATTTGAGAAGCAATCTGAGGAACATTCCTCCCTTCCCCAAGTTGCTCATGAGGAGTTGATTGATTTAATAATCTTGGCCCTAAAGTAAAACAGGAGTTTGGATGAGTTAACAGCATTTTGAAGTGTTTGCTCTTATCAAAGGTGAGTCCAAAGTTCCTGCTGAGTAAAATTTCCCAAGGACTGATGCATTCCCTTAGTTAATAGATCCTGAAGGTGTGATCTCCTGAGAGGAAACAAGTTCTACCCTGAGAGACTGAACTTCTGTTTACTGAATCCTACCAATGTCATTCTTCCAAGAAGTCACCTACCTCATCTGTGATCAGTCAACGTAACATAAATTAATTTTTTTTTATTTTTAGTTGTTGATAGACCTTTATTTTGTTTATTTATATGTGGTGCTGAGAATTGAACCCTGGAAAATTGAACCCATTTGCCAGGCAAATGTGTTACCACTGAGCCATATCCCCTGTCCTGCTTAATGTGATTTAAATGAAAGTTTTAGCCATGGTGCAGATTTATTATAAATATTACAGTATCATAGGAGAAAATTCTGTCATTAATAACATCAACTCATACCAAAATAAATGTTCTTTTCTGACTTTCACTAGAACACAATTTGTTCTAAATTTTGTTTGATTTTTCCGGTCAAACCATACATTTAATGTTTGCTGAATACTGATGACGTCTGCTACTTAGACACTACTTTAAAGTACTTTCAAGAAGTTCAAAAATTTTCATTTGTGTATATGCAGCTATTCTCATTTAATCAGTTCATATCAAACAATACATACTAGTATTCCTTTTATATTCTAAGCAAAGACTGAGAGAGAAAGAAAAGAACTCAGGCTTATGGGTGTGTTTTCATTCTCTAACAAAAGTTCTGCAAACTTCCAAACCAGATTTCTTCCCAATGAGTGTATAGGCAAACCTTGTGCCCCTTTATAAATAATAAAGGAGATGGAGGCCAAGCTCAATTCTCATTTTATGTAGCCTCAAGCTACCTGGAAGAATGGTGGGGCAGGAGTTCTTCCTTCCGTGGAGGCCTCCTGGATTCCTGGGCCCCTCAACCAGCCATGGAGGACGGGCTCCATAAGCCAAGCTTAGGGTCACAAGCACTTCATCTCTATTGCTATCACCCCAAGAAAGGACAGACCCCAAAGAGGAGGAGGCCACGTGTGCAGGAGCCATTAGTAAGGACAGGTGCAAAGGGAAAGAAAGAGTCATAGAAAATATCTGAGAGCCCCATAAGGTAGCAATTATTCATTGAGCTTCTCATTTTAATGAATTATATTGGTTCTGCCAACACCCCTGTTGGAATAGGTTGCCAGATATATCAGCCTGCAAGATGCAAACATGAGCTCACAGGGCTGAGATCTAAGTGTTTTCAACCTTTTGAGGTTAATATTTTCCTTTAAAACTAAGTGAAAATTGTCCCAGTCAGTTGGTGCTTCTTAGATCTTTTGTAAACTTGGCATCTTTGGGAAGGTTGGGGCCTTACCAGGGGAAGACTCACTCAGCCAATGCCTTCTCACACTCTGTTTTCTCAGTTGATCTCATTCTACAAATGAGAATGGGAAATATTTGTACATCAGAATAAAAGAGAAAGCCCTATGCACCTCCATCTCCACCCCTCTCATGTCTCCTGAGCTTATCTTTCTCTGAATTTTATTAAACGGATAAAACAAATTGGCTTATTGTCATTAAAGATATACCAAGAAACTCTCTTTATCTAAAATTAAAAGATCTCTTTCATCAAAGACAATTCCTGCCCATCCTGACCAACACATACTTGTTACCTCATGAAATATACTTTTGAATTTAACATCAATAATCATGGTAGATGTAAAAGTGTAAATATAAGGTGAGCTGCTTTTCTTCATTCTTCACTCAGTAGGAAAGACTTTCTTATAAGGGACACTCCTTAAAATGGGAACACAGTCCTTTTTAAATATAATACCGAGAGGAACCAAACTAAAAATGGATCTTGAGTTGACCCCATCCAAAGAATTTTGTAAGAGGTGGTCCATGGCTGCCAGGTCCAACTGGGAAGGAAGCCTAGGTTTCCTCTTTCTGCTGATTAAGAGTCTAGCCCTTCTGAGAGCAGCTCCAGACACGGAAGGAAGATCTTATCATGGACCCTGGAAAGGCCCCATTGTTACAATGGTCCTTGTTTCCTTAAAGCAGGGAAGAAAAAGAAATAACGTGTCAATCTCATGCTGACTTGTCAGCTGTTTGGCCCTCAAATCCATTCCTTACCAGGATTTTCTGAACCCTTAGAATATTTCCAAGGACTGATAGGCAGCCCAGGTACCATAGGAAACTGGATCCCCCCCCCAAAAAAATTTTTCAATTATTTAGTGCTATTGGTAATTCCTATATTCACAAGTTCCTATACCATTTGTTATTCCCTGCCAATAAAATATGACACTAACTAGGTTCTGCTAGATTAGACAGAGCTTTGTTCAATTCAGCTTATCTACATACATGACTGATTTCCAGTTTCATTGAATTTTGAACAAAGAATATGTCCTCTAAACTTCTATTTTGGAAAGTTAATTAAATTTATTTAAACGTTAAATTTAATATTAAATTTATTAATGTTTTCTCTGTGGACAATTCCATGATGGAGTTATGTGAATGCCCATAGTCATAAAAGAACATCTACTTTCTGTAGGATATAATCTTATAGCACGTATACTGTTGAAAATGTTTATTTTTTTAAGCTTTATTCCTCCTTATTGTTATCTGCTTAGTTGGTTAAATTCTGAAAGAGATATATTACAATATCCCAGAACAATTTTTGTTTTATATTTTCTTAACATATCTATGAATTTTTGCTTTATATATTCAGGTTTTATGTTACTTTGGCATAAAGGCACATGATTTTAATAAATTCTTGTGGCTTTTATATTTCTATCATTAAATAATATTTCTCTTTGCCGCGTTTAATATATATGGACATGCTCTTATTGAATCACTATAGCTTCAAATCTTATTTGACTAAATGACATAAGAGTTATCAAATATAAAAAAGTAGTATTCTCTGAATTACCAACAAAGACTGGAAAATACATGGAAAAATAAAGAGTTATTATGTTACGGAACTGGATTATGAGTTGATCATTCTTTAAATTCATTTCATTTTATTTTTATTATATTTGTGCAATAAATTGAAATTATTTTCCAATTAAACAAGTAATCTCTGGGTTCCAGTTAATGTTGGGAAAAATAGGGCAAAACCATCATCCCAGAGAAGGAAACTCCACCTTCCCTGCATCTATCCCTCATCTATTCATCATCAAACAATTTAATTTGAAACAGAAAATAGGAGTATCTGGCTACTGCCTCTGGGAAGTAACTCATTTGCTCAAAACCACCCATATCTGATGGGGAGGGCACTTTGTGTTCCAGGTGAGGGGTCATTGCAATTCTAAATGACTTGGAGGAAGAAACCACATTTCCAATTCTTTGGCTTCTTCTCAGTGACCTCTCTCCTGCTTGAAGGAACAGTCTGACTTAGGTTCCAGAAGATTAGAACAAGCTGATCTTTGTGAATATTAGAAAGAGAAAGTTGAAAAGGACTTAATAGATTAGAAGCTACAGGGAGTCCTTTCAGCTGATCCTGGTCCATCAGTGCTGCTTGACTTTTTGACATGACTTTCTCAGAAACTGGATAATGTCTGTTGCTCTCCTGAATAACATTTTGTCAGTAGAGAGTCATGTTCTTTTCCATCCTTTGGGCAAAGGACCTCTAGAAGTTAGTGTAATATCCAATAGTTTAGTGCCCTAGAAATGGCAAAAAATGCATTTCTAGCCAGGACAATCAAATCTATTCTGTCAGCAAGTGACACTTGATCATGTTTCGTGACAGCTGGAAGGAAGTCTTTAGACATTTCTCTAGAGGGTGCAGTGGGATGTCAAAGGAATTGCAGCTTTTAGCAGGAATCTTGAGGGTGCCAAGTTTACACGTGGCTGAAAGATGTTCAATCCTGAAGGAAGCAAAGGAAACAAGAGGGTCAGGGGCCACAGAAAGTGTCCCTTTTATTACCCCAAACCAATATTTTTCACATTTCTCTAAAAGTTAAAGAGGCAGCTTTTTTTTTCAACTGAATTCAAATAGGCATGTCCTACATTCAATCATCTAAGGAAGAAAAAGAAAGTGATTAATACTCAAGCAATAATAACCTAACTTTATGTGCATATCCTCTTAACACAAGCCAGGAAAGACCTACCTGAAACCTGAGTACATCTAGAGGTTTTATCTGATTACATGAAACTTCAATTTTACAGGCAATCTTTTCCTTCAATTAAGTAAATCTTTACCAATTCCATTCCATCCATTGCTCTCTGTATTCGATGTTCCATCTGCTTCCAAAAGTGCATAAAGCTCACTTGTACAGCTGTGCTCATAGCAGCAATATTCACAATAGCCAAAAGGTGGGAGCAACCAGATGTCCATCAGTAGATAAATGGATAAGCAAAATGTGAAAAATAAAATATATATATATATATATATATATATGTATATATATATATATATATAAAATATATATATATACACATACATACACACACACATATACATACACACACACACACACACACACAATTATTCAGCCTTCCAAGGGAAGAAAATCTGACTTTATTTTTTATTTTTTTTGTATCATGGATTGAACTCAGTGCTTAACCACTGAGCTACCTCCCCAGAAGATTAGAACAAACTGATTTTTGTGAATATTAGAAAGAAGAAGTTGAAAAAGACTTAATAGATTAGAAGCTACAGGGAGTCCTTTTTTGAGCAATTTTAAAAATTTGTTCTGTTTAGCTATACATGACAGTAGAATATATTTTACATATTGTATATACAGGGAGTATAAATTTCCATTCTTGTGGTTGTACATGATGTGGAGTTATACTGGTCGTGTATTCATATATGAACAGAGGAAACTTATGTCTGATTCATTCTCTGGTCCTCTCCATTCCCATTTCTCTACTTTTCCCCCATTCATCCCAATCCAATCCAGTGAACCTAAGCACCCCCGACCCCCAGCATTGTGAGTCGGTATCAGATTATCAGAAGAACATTCAGCCTTTAATATTTAGGGATTGGCTTATTTCACTTAACATGATAGCCTATAATTCCATCCGTTTACTGGCAGATGCTATATTTTCATTCTTCTTTATGCTCAGTCCTTTTTATATATTTTATTTAAAGACAAGAGTCTTGCTGAGTTGGTCAGAGCTTCATTAAGTTGCTGAGGCTGTCTTTGGACTCTCAATCCTTCTGGGATTCCAAGTGTGTACCACCATACCCAATGAAAATTTGACTCTTGCTACAACCTGAATGAACCTTGAAGACATCATTCTAAGTGAAATAAGTCATTCACAAAAAGATAAATACTGTATGATTCCACTCATATGAGATAACTTGGAGTGATCAGAATCATAGACAGGAAGTAGAATGGTTTTGCTAGAAGCTATGTGCAAGAAAAATGGTGTTTTAGTCAGCTTTTTCGCTGTGACTTAAAGACCCAGCCAGAAAAATTGTAGAGGAGAAAAGTTTATTTGAGGGCTCACAGTTTCATAGGTCTCAGTTCATAGACAGCAGCTCCATTCCTCAGAGCTCCAGGTCAGGCTGAACATCACATTGGAAAAGTGTTGCAGAGAGAAGCAGCTCACATAATGATCAGACTGCACAGAGAGAGAGAGACTCCACTTGCCAAACACAAATATATACCCCAAAGCCACAACCCTGATGCCCCACCTCATCTGGCCACACCCCACCTGCCTTCAGTTACCACTCAATCAATCCCATCAGGTGATTAATTCACTGATTGGGTTAAGGCTTTCAAAGCCCAATTATTTCTCCTCTAAGCTTTCTTGCATTGTCTCATTCATGTGCTTTTTGGAGACACCTCACATCCAAACCACAAAAAAATGAGGAGTTATTATTTAATAGGTATAGAGTTTCGGGCTGGGGATGTGGCTCAAGCTCGCTCGCCTGGCATGCACGCATCTCTGGGTTCAATCCTCAGCACCACATAAAAATAAAATAAAGATGTTGTGTCTGCCAAAAACTAAAAAGTAAATATTTTAAAAAATTCTCTCTCTCTCTCAAAAAAAAATAATAATAGGTATAGAGTTTCAGTTTTACAAGATGAAAAGAATTGTGCAAGTGGATAGTGATAATAATGATATAACATTATGAATGTATTTAATAACACTCTATGCTTAAAAATGTTCAACTTGGTAAATTTATGTTGCATGTATTTCACCACACACACACACACACACACACACACACACACACACACACAAATTGAGGATGGTTGCTGACTCTGGAGAAAGAGGTTAAACTTCTCCACAGAAGTGAAGGGAGTTGACCCATGACCAATACCTTTGGGAGAAAATGGCTTCTGGTGAACCCATCAGCCTCAGAACTGGGGAGGTGGCAAAGGGTCTGCAGTGTGAGTGTTTTTCATTTAAATTAGAAGGTGGCTTCCTGGGTCAAGCCAGGTTCCAGAGTGTTTAGAAAAGGGGAACTTCATGTGATATTTTGAGTCCAAAAAGAAACAGGAAATTCCAGTGACCTCTAGAGAGAGAACAAGTTTCCTTGAGAAATCCTCACTTAGTTTTCCATATTGAATGAGTTTTGAAGGATTCGAATGACATCCTGAAACACATGTGAGCAATCTCAATCTCAACAGTTCCTCACGGTAGAGTCAATGCCAACAACCCAGACTTATTTTAAGACTTGGAGCATACTTAATGGCTAAAGGGCAAAGTTATGTTCTACCCTGCTCATAGAAGAGATGAGAAGTGGTGTCCTACCTGAAGAATGCAACTACTGAAGTCATTCTAATAAGCATAATATCCTGGCTTCCCTTATTAAAGTAAATACACTGTAAGTCACACTTGGTAGTACATGTTACTATACAGAACTGTAAAGCATCAGACTAGGCTAATGACCTGTCACTTCACAGAATGGGAACGAGAAAAAGAGAGAAGAGAATTAGCATTTATTTAGGTCTTTCTACGCAGTCTTCATCCTGCTGAGTTTTTTTTGTTTTGTTTTGTTTATTTCCCAGGTACTGGGGACTGAACCAGGGGTGCTTTACACCAAGTTACATCCTCAGCTCTTTTTTAGTTTTTGAGACAGAATCTCTCTAAGATACAGAAGCTGACCTCAAACTTGTGATTTTCCTGCCTCAGTCTCTCAAGTCACTGAGATTACAGGCATAAACCACTTTATCCAGTAGCTAAATTCTGTATATAATTTATTTTAGTGAATCCTTGTGACATTTGGAAAAAGTAGTTTTTATAGTTTTCGAATTTTTACAGTTAAAAAGAACTGAGACTTAGACATGCTAAATAACTTGTCCACACTTTACATTTAAGAAGGGTCTGGTTTCCAGTCCAGGTCTGACTAATTCTAGACCCTGCCAACTTAGTATTCATTTACAGTTTAAAGGAAGAAATGGATATGAAAGCCAACAGATCATCATCACCCAAGTGAAATTTGAGATACATGTGTAATATTAAATTTTCTGGTGACCACATTTTAAAAGTTTTTAAGAAGCAGTTTTAATTTATTTTAATAATATATTTTACTTACTCATCCAAAATATTATAATTTGGACATGTAATTAGCATAAAAATTATTGAGATATTTATACTAATTTTCTCATAATAAGCCTTCAAGATCCAGTATGTACTTTACACTTCCAGCTCATCTTAATTTGAACTAACCACATTTCATGTGTTCAACAGTCACAGGTTGCTAGCAGATGCCATACTGACAGCACCACTTAAAGCACTTGCAGATTTATATCATTTACAAATTTAATTATTATGATTTTTTTCTTCATCTAAGTTATTTCCTCTTTTTAAAGATATTGGCCCCTACTATACTGCCCAGCTGACATCAAACTCTTGTGCTCAAGAGATCCTCCTGTCTCAGCCTCCCAAGTAGCTAGGACTACAGGCACCTGCCATTATGCCCAGCTAAATTACTTATTAAAAAAGGACTGTAGGTACAGCTCAGTGGCGGGACTCTTGCCTAGAATACACAGGCCCTGAGTTCAATCTCCAGTACTAGAAAAAAAAAAAGAGAGATTTTATGTGTGTGTGTATGTGTGTATAATATGTATTACACACACACACACACACACACACACACACATATATATATATATATATATATATATATATATATATATATATATATAAAATGCAACTACTGAAGTCATTCTATTAAGTATAATATCATGTCTCCCTTTATTAAAGTAGATACACTGTAAGTCATATTTGGTAGTACATGTTACTACTATCATATATATATATGAGATACACACACATACACATACCAAGACAAGTTTCTCAATTGAGAGTTACCATATAATCCAGCAATCCCACTTTTAAGTCCATGCCCAAGACAGATGAAATTAAATGAACACATTTCAGAAAGAAGTAAAAACATACACCTACACAAAAACCTATACAAAATGGTCACAGCAACATTATTCAAAATAGCCCAAATATTCCAAATGCTCACCAACTAATTAATAAATAGTGAAAATGTGGTATCTGTGGAATAGAATATTACTCAGCAATAAAACAGAATGAAGTACTGACATGGTCTACAACATGGATAATCCTTGGAAACATACTATGTGACAAGAGCCAGTCACAAAAGTTGTCATATTGCATGATTACACTTACATAAAATATCCAGAATAGGCAAATCCACTAAGACTAAAATCAGATTAGTGGCTTCCTAAGGCTAGGAAAGTTGGGGGCAAATAGAGAGTAACTACTAATGGGCATAGGATTTCTTTTTGGAGGGATTAAAATATTCCAAAAATGATTTTGGTGATGATTAGCTATTCTAGAAACCATTAATTCATACAATAGAAATAAGTAAATTATACAGTATGTGAATTTTATCTCAGTGAACTTATAATAAATAAGTAAGCGAGCAAACTCATCTGGACCATGCATAAAATTCTCAAGCAAGGCCAAGGCTTAAATACAAGTTTCTAAATGGCATTTATCTGCTAGTAATAATCATTAGATGTGATTGTTTACAGCACTATGATGTTCTGTCCTCCTGCCTATATCTTCTGTCACTGGCATAAGGGCAAAGTTAAGTTCTACCCTGCTCATAGAAGAGATGAGAAGTGGTTATTCCTATTATTGGTGAGTTTGTCCTACGTGAAGAATGCGACTACTGAAGTCATTCTATTAAGTATAATATCCTGGCTCCCTGAGATAGAGGATTCCTCCGTTATAGATTCATCTTCAAGGAGAGCACCCATCCAGTCAGTCCTAGGGAGGACAAGGCTGCAGTGAAGAGCATCATTAGATCAACCAGATAGGGCTCACCGGAGTTTGTGGTCTAGAAAAGTAGACACGGAACAAAACAAGCCTCGATGAAGAGTCCTAACCTGGGGAATCCCTCCAGAGCTTATAGGATGCTCCCAGGGAAAACAAGGCCAATGTCACATCTCCTGGACCTACTAGCACAGTAAACAGACCAAGAGAACTGATTAAAATAATTTCTCAGGGCTTACTTTTAGTGGCATTACACTAAGTCCCAGGGACCTAGTTTTCTTTTTAAATACTCTGAAGGACAAATGACATCTAATTTTCTGTTGCAGAATTTGGCCAAGATTCCTCATTATACTTATGGTTCAGTAGATTCCAGATTCCAACTCTTCCTAAAAATAAAAAATATGTTTGACATCTCCAGTATTGAAGAGTTTTTTCATATGTTCATGATCCCTCAATGAAAAAACAAAACTCTGGTCAAAGAAGTTTCAAAATACAACTACACACATGTACCAGGAAACATGTTCACAAATGTTATAGCCATTCTTTTATAAAGACAGAATCCAATATCTATCAGCAGCAGAATATTTAAAAGGGACATTTCCTATGCCATGGATTATTACACAGCCATGAAAATGATTGCACCATGTTACTCAAACCAATGTGGCCAAATTTCACAAACAGTGTTGAGGCCAAGAAGTAAATCAGCATGATTGCAGTATGATTTCTAAAACAGGCCATGCTAAATACACTATTTGCTGATATATATATATATATATATATATATATATATATATATATATACACACACACACACCCCCAAAGCAAAAGTATGATTAACATGAAATTCAGAACAGTGGTTATCTGACAGGGAAGGGTTGGGGAAGGATATTCAATCTGGGTGGAACACATGAGACATCTCTGAGGTACTAAAGACATTCCCTTCTTGACATAGATGGTGGTTTTAAAGCTGTTGGTTTATTATGTTGTTTAAACTACACAAACACATTTTCACATACTGCTTGTATATTTTACAGTGAAATAACAGCTCTACATTATGGCTGCTGAAGCAGGCTCGTGTGGATATCTATCATTTTATGCACATATTATCCCGCTTTATTGGTCTGTCATAGATCCTGCATTAGCTGGATTCTGAAATTCAATACTACTTAAAATATATAGATTTCTTTGTCAGGGAGGAGTTTAAGAGTTGGCAAGATATTTGAGATAGAGGATTCCTGGAACCTCGGGAGGGCTGCCAGGGAGCAAGCATAAGCCTCCCGCCTCAGCCCTCACCTGGCCCCTGGCCCAGTCAGACCACCCCCACTGAAAGCAAGGTCAGAGAAGCACACAGACGATGTACACAGAGGCCTGGCTCCCTCATTTGTTAGACCTTTCTCCTTGAACATCAAAAACTCCCAAAGATGACGAGTGGGGGTCATACTGGTCCTTTGGGCAAGTAATAATGGCAGAAGCTCCAATCTGTCTACTCATCATGATCATAAATCACACTTCTAGACATCTGCCTGCACAGAGGCCTGGCGGAACCTTGGTGCAGGAGTTGCCTCTGCAGTGAGGAGACCAGTTTATCTGTAAGCGCATGGGTCAGGCACAGAGCAGGGAGGCTAGAAGGGAAGGACAGTTGTCACTGTTGCAAGAAGCTCACTCTCCCTCAGGCAAACCAGCCAGCCAGATTCTAGGTACTGATTGTAGTCAGTTCTCAATTCTGCAGCAACCACACCTGCGGTTCTGTCTCCAGAATATTCAGATTTCTACTCTGCAAGAAGAGATCTTTTATGAGAAAGATAACCACTGAAAGAAGAAGAACAAAACAAAGGCTTCCAAACAATGGCACAGTCACCTGTTGCCAGGAAAGTCTGCATTATAAAAGATAGGCCGAACAAAGGAAATTTAAGGGACTGTAATTAAAAATAATAATAAAAGAAAATAAAGAGATCTTTTCTAAACCATGTTTGCACAGGTTTTTACATAGGTAGTTCTTGAAGGTCAGCTGTTCCACAATGAATTTACAACTTGGAGATCTTCTACAAAATAGTCAACCTAAATCCAACTTGTTTTCCTCCATTATGCACAGGAAATCGAGTGGGGGTAGGATATGGCCACCCAGGCCCATCCATCAAGATCATTGGAGGGTGCTGAGAATCGAATCCAGTGCCTTACACATGCTAGGCAAGTGTTCTACCACTGAGCCACAACACCAGCCCACCAGTAAGGCACTGGATTCGATTCTCAGCACCACATATAAGCAAATAAATAAATAAATAAAGGTCCGTCAATAACTAATAAAAATATTTTTTAAAAAAGAATAAATGGGGGACTGGGTTTGTGGCTCAGTGGTACTCTCCTAGCATGAAGGAGGCACCAGGTTCAATCCTCAGCACCACATAAATGTAAAATAAAGATATTGTGTCTACCTAAAACTTAAAAATAAATATTTTAAAAAAGAATAAACGGGAATATGATGCTAAGTGAAATTAGCCAATCCCCAAAAAACAAATGCCGAATGCTTTCTCTGATATAAGGAGGCTGATTATTTTGGGTTGGGAGGATTAGATGAACTCTAGAGAGGGCAAAGGAGTGGGAGGGGAAGGGAGGAGGCATGGGGGTGGAAAAGATGGTGGAATGAGTTGGACATTATTACCCTAAGTACATCTATGAAGACACGAATGGTGTGAATATACTTTGTATACAACCAGAGATATGAAAAATTGTGTTCTACATGTGTGATATGAATTGTAATACATTCTGCTGTCATATATAACAAATTAGAATTTTAAAAAAAATTTTAAAAAAGAATAAATGGGTGTGGCTAAAAAAAAAAAAAAGATCATTGGAGGGGGTTGGGGTTGTGGCTCAGCGGTAGAGCGCTTACCTAGCATGTGCAAGGCCCTGGGTTCAATCCTCAGCACCACATAAAAATAAAGATATTGTGTCCAACTAAAAAATAAATATTAAAAAAATCATTGTAGGAACACATTCAGGTTATAGTTACCCACTGCAGACTCTGATACATGCCATCTATTCTTTTTTCAGTTGAGTGTTTGGGAACAGAATAGGAATTAGAACAACTACACTATGTTTACCTTGGTCTGCCTGAGTAGCCATGATTTTCAGGTATGCTTGACTTGGTTCTTTCTTATGGAACCATGGTTCTATTTGCACAATAGAATTGTCCAGATAGAGTGCTGTTGTTAAATACCCGTGTCCTGGCCCCATTCAGAGAAATCCAAACTGAATGGGTCTTGGCAGGGCTCAGGGTCTGCATTTGTTCAGTGGTCTCTGGGGATCTCTTAAAGCATGGCCATGAAAAGCACTGGATACCACTTTAGCCCTATTCATGGCCACTGTACAGATAAAGAGTTAGAGTCTGTACACAGTTTGTTACACAGTCCTGAGTGTTAAAACTGGTAGAGAGCTTGCCTCACATGCACAAGGTCCTTGGTTCAATCCCCAGAACCATAAAAACCAAAACAAAAACAAACTAGAATCTGGTACAGACCTTCTTACTCCAAGGCTACCCTCACTTCTTTGGTAAGCTCATCTAGTCTCCCAGCTCAAATATCATCTATAATACAGGTCCCCTCCAGCTCAGACCTCTCACCTGAACTTCTCAGATGTCCTAGATAGAGATAATTTTTAGTAGAAAGTATAATAATTGTCTCAAATTTAATGTATACAAAACTAGGCTACTGATAACCTTCTTCCCTCCTCCAACCAATTAACTCTTCTCAGAGACTTCCTCTATCTTGGTAAATGGAAACTCCATTCTTATAATTACTCAGGCAAAAATTCTGGGGTCATCTTTGACCCTTCTCCTACATCCACACATAAACTGCCATTAAATTTTGTCAACACTGCCATCAAGTATATATAGAATATGACCTCCACTCACTTCCTCCATTGTCACCAGCCTGGACCAAACCACCACTAGCTCTTGCCTGCATAACTAGCTATCTTCCCTCATTGGCTTCCTGGCTCCCACCTTTGTCACCCAACAACCTCCTTCAACTCCAAGTCAGGGTGGTTTTGTTAACGCGTAAGTCAGATCACACCCTTCTCTGGTCAAAACTTTCCAACAGCTTCCCATCTCATTTCAGGAATTGCACGTGATCTGCTCAGAATAGCCCCTAGCCTTACCTCTAAGATATTAGTAAGATTCCCATTACTATAACAAATATCTGCAATACAACAACTTAAAAGATGTATTTTGGCTCACGGTTTGGGAGGTTTTGGTTGATGTCTAATTGGCTGCATTGCTCTGGGCCTATTGCTATGTGCTTTGGGCACAGTACATCCTGGCAAGGGCTTGTGGAAGGAGAGGCCTATTTACCCCAGGGCTCGGTTTGACATGAGAGGAAGAGAAGGGAATAGGGTCCCAATATCCCTCTGCAAGGGCACAAAGCCAATGGCTGGAAGACCTCCTACTAAGCCCCACCTCTAGAAGGTTTCACACCTCCCAATTGCATCACGGACTGGCAACCAAGCCTTTAACACAAACTTTCTCCAAACCACCAGAGCCTTCGCCTCCTGATCCTCCTCCATCGATTTCTATAGCCACCGAGACGGCAGCAGAGGCTCTCTCACCTTCTCTCTTTTGCTCTGTGGCTTGAGTGATCTTACTTGGCTTAGTGGGCTTTTCCTGGCCACTCTACACAACCCACCCCTGCACTTTCTCTTTTATCAATTCTAACGTGCCATATACTCTCATCCCTGGGTATCAGAGACAGACTGGTTGCAGGACCCCTGCAAATATGAAATCTGTGGATGCTCAAGCACCTTATATAAAATGGCACAGCATTTGCATACAACCTATAATACAACCTCCATGACTGCCCAGCACCCAATGGATATGTTAAGTGAATGAGTAAATAAATGAAGTACTTTCCCCCACAAACTGTGCCTAGGAAGACAGTCATGTGAAAATTCTAGAACTCTCATACTAAGAGAGGATTTTACAGTTATAAACATATCTCCAGTCATTGATGCAAATAGCCAAGAGGGAAGACGTACAAGAACTCCCTCAGAACGCTGGCTTCAAGGCTTGAGGGATCCTTCTGTGCTTAGGACTAGGTCTCAGGGCAGCCATAGCCTTCTTTCTAGAGACCTGGGCTTCTTCAAAATGAGAAAATAACTGAGGATTTCTTTGATGAACAATAAGTAGAAACAAAAACTGACTCTGAAAAGTGGGCATTTTAAAAAACATGTATAGCTAAGGATTTATTGGAGAATGCTTTGGTCACTTAGCTAAACTTAACTTTAAGGGTAAGATGAGGAAATCAGAAGAAAACTTGGCCTGGGACAAAGTTCAAGATGTATTTGGGCCACAGAGTCATCCTACCATTGTTGGGGAATTCCCATAAACTGCAAAACTGGGGCTCAGGCCAGAAAAGGATAATTTCCAAAAAAAAAGTTCCTGAGTGCTTTCCAACCTCACCCTCTGCTACCCAGTGCCCACTGTAAACCCCAAAGGCCATCTTTCCTTAGTGCCAATTTTTATATTTTGAACCATGTTTTTGTAATTCAGTTTAGAAAGAGAGGAGAATACAGACTTTGAGGCAAGGGCTCTACCTCCAGGCTGCTTTCTCCTGACACCTGGCTTCACTCTCATGCCATCCAAGAGTTTCAGCCCAATGCAGGGAAAAGTGAGCCCGTGGCTATTTGCAACTCTCTCCAGGTCTCCCATGAAAGAACAGTTCTTCCTGCATATCGATCTTGGCATTGCCTTCTCTCAAAGTTACATTTTTCTTTAAGAAGAAGAGAAGCTCTGCAAATGGAAAGTTTTCTGTCTGTCTTTTTGTGCTCCTGGGCAGTTGCCTAGAATCAAATCCTCATTAAGACTTCCTTTGCCATCTAGCTACACCAACTCCCTCAGGAGCAAGACAAGGGAGAAGCAAGACCTTGGATTTCCTCTTCTCTCTTTGCATTTACTTCTCCCTCTCGGGTCTTGCTCAAATCAAAGAGATCTTTAAATTGCCAGTCCCAAGCACATAGAAAATGCTCGGTTAAATACAGCTTATTTTGTTCAGATAAAAAATGTGCAAATTACTTTTTATTCTTTCTGAATTCCTGATTGGCTCAGGGCACTGTTCCAAGTCAGACAAGAAGTTTTTTTGTTTTTGTTTTTCAGTTCTAAGTGGGACATTTACTGGGTAAGCAGAGACTCAGTAACAAGCAGGCTGTCTGCAGATGGGCAAAAGCCACTGATGACCCTCATGCTCTTGACCACATCTATTATGAGTCTGTGTTCCTCAAAGTGGCTTTCCTCTGGCTGAGGCAAGAGGACCAGATTTGTATCTTCATGTCCAAAACTTGAGCGAATATGGAACTTTTTACTCTCCCCCTTCCCTGCAGTGGATTTAGCTTGAAGTTTCTACTAAACTTAATTAAACTAAACCAAACTAAAACAAAGCAATGGCTTTGTTTATAATATAATCCAATATAATCCAAACGACCCAAGAAAATAGTATGATTTTAATGCACAAATAATCAGTTTCTCGATTTTTTTCCCTATTCATCATTCCACCAATCTGCTTCAGAATTGCAGAAACTTCCAAGAAACATTCTTTGCAGTTGCATTTTTCTATTTCTTGAGATCTTGTCAGTCAAGGCTGATCAAAATTGAACATTTAAATATTGCATTTGAAATTTCATTTAAATAACTAGCTCACATGAGATAACTTATTTCCTTTTACCCTAGTATTCAAAGACCTTTCAAAATATTTTAATACTATCTGCATTGTCTTTATCCATATTGCTTTTAACATTGTCAACATTATTCTGCTATTTTTTAAATCTCCAGCAAATACAGGGACTTTTATTTTAAGGAGCTCATGTTCTTAACGGCCAAGGACAGGGACATAGACTTCTAGAAGAGTTACAAAGTTAAATTTTAGTAATTCATTTAAGGAACAAGAGGTCGGTACCAGATTTCAAAAGGATGATGCCAAACCTGGTACTCGTACAGCATTATTGGTGGGATTGAAGTAAGAGTTTTCACTGGAGTGTTCCCTACGTTAGGACAGTCCAGAGCTTCCTTTCAGAGTGGGGGTCACTATCAATGTGGGAGACAAACTCCACTTTCTGCCTGACCTCCATTTTACATAAAGTGACCACTGGACTTCTCTAAGTGATGGCTGTACCCAGGATGCTACACTTCCACTTGCTCAAATCCCAAAGAGTAAGTTCTTCCTGCAGCTGACCTTGACACTGAAGGAGCAGGAATCCTGCAGCGACACCTGTGAAGATTCAAGGCAGCACTTCAATACTCAGGCAAAGCCACTCCCAGGGCTTACCTTACATAAGCATAACACAGAAGTGGCTGTAGTGCCACTGGATTATGTAGCTTTGACATACATTTGCCTAGGTGATATTCCATGCTTTAAAATTCCCTAGTAAATCCTGTTTTTAAAAAAAATTTTAATTTGCTTCTGCTAAACACATAAGGAAAAAAATCTATCTAAGCAGTTCTCAAGGAAACTAAGATAGAACAATGAAGTTAAAATTCCTCTGAGGCAAATATTTAGGTTGCTTATGTGAAGATTTCCTATCTTTGTTTGTGTGAACACAAAACAATAAGATAAAGGGGTCTAGATAAGGATTACTGTAGCTGCATTTCTTGAGGGACACACTCTAATCACAGATCAGTTCTGTTTGGAAATCAAAAAGATGACCCACATACCCATGCCTGACACCTGGTTCCGAAGCCAACTGTCCATCACCATTTTTGTGTTCTTATTTTTATTCCATCCATATTCATTTGGTTCCAAGGCAAAGTTTCATGGTGGTCTGCAAAATTCTAGGGTGAATTCCACTTATAAGAGAATACAAAATAGAAGGAGTTAACATTTACAGAACTGTTCAGCATGGGCCATGTTCCACTAGATTCTATTCAAAGTGCTTTGCCTAGGTTATGGGTATTAATCCTTGGTGTGACCCAAAGAGACAAGCATTCATCATGCCATACCTATTTGCCAGATGAGCAAACTGAGACAGTGGTGAAGGGTTTGTCCAATGCCTGAGCATGTGACTGTCAGAGCCAGGCAAGCCAGAGCCTGAGCCTAGGCTATACATCTTTACCTTAGACAGTACATCCAGAAAAATCACAATTAATGAATGAAAAATGGCTTCAAATTCAATCTTCAAATATCCTAGTTATTTGATGTCTTCATTCACTTTTTTAAAAGTAAAATGAATTTTTAGTCATTTATACTTAAACTAGCTAACTTGCTATTGGTTGTCAAGATGAAGCAAGATACAAGACATCTTTCTATGAATATTAGAATAAGGAACAAATTTGAGTTTTTAGTAAAACAGAGCCAAAAAGGATAGGGGAATTCACTGAAAATCCTTAGAGCTCAACCCTTCTCCTAACAAATGAGTTTTTAAAGAAATAATGCCTCTTCCAAATCCTGGAAGTAAGACTGGTCTGTCACCACACATCTGTACTTTTAACTTCCTATTTTAAAAAATATTTTTGGTTGTAGGTGGACAAAAATACTTTTATTTTTATGTGGCACTGAGGATCAAACCCAGGGCCTCACATGTGCTAGGCAAGCACTTTACCACTGAGCCATAATCCCAGCCTTTAATTTCCTATTCTTAAGGTTAGAGTCTAGATCCTAAAGTTATCCAAACTAATGTAATATGAACTTATTCACAGTCAGAGACATCTTCTATCATGCTGTGCATAGCAGCCACAGCTATCAAGACCTCTTTGATTCAACTCCAATTATCCCCACCTCCTTATATATTTGATCTTAAAATTGGATGAAGCTTATTAAGTTTTTATTCTCTGAGTTGTCCAAATGAGTAATTTATCATCCCATTTCACCTAAAGTTTTGTTATTGGGAGAAAAAAAATGCTTCCTGGATTTACATTAAGACTCTATTCCAGTTAAATTCATGGTCAGCTCTGCCTTTTACTTACGCATGCTCAACATACCAGTGTAAAATAGGCATTTCACCCAGAAGCAGAACTCGTTTATTTGAAGTTTATAAAATTAGCAAAAATTCATTCATTTAAAGTTTATGAAATTCCTTTTTTTAAAAAATTAAATGTCAGCATAAATTGTACAATTCCCAATGTCTTTAAGGAAAAAATAAGTTTCTTCCACTGATGAGAAGTAACCAACTTTAGTTAATAAATACATCACATAGTAAAGTTCAATGAACACCACACAAATATCCTTGGGAAAAAAAACACTCATTATTATTCACTTCATCTTCAAATGAAAAATTGGGCTACATCATTATACAGTGTTATTATATAGTATTTGCATAATAACTTTCTAGATACTGATAGTAGTATCTGCAACGTTATTACCAAATATCAAACGGAGACTAGATTTTTGTCATGTTCTAAGAAAAAAAAAAGATTCCCAGCACTTTCTACATTCAAGACTTCCTTGAAGGACAAGTACTATTTCACACATATGTATGAAGTTCAACATTTGCATTCCCCTCCTGCCTGTTAGCACTGAACATAAAACAGTGTCTGCCATCTATGGCCTTTGAGATCCAATAATGGTGTTAGGTTTTCCCACACCATCGGGCCGACTTGTTTTTCAGTCGTATTGTTGTACAAGTTGCCACAAGAATGCAAAAGCTTTTAAGCAAAACTTGGCATCCATGTTGATAACTTGAACCTGCCATGTGAGGTCACGCTATTGTTGACAGTGTTGACCTCAGCAAATAGGAATTTGTATTCTGCATTGTTCTTCAAGTGTCAACAAAAGGAAGAGAAATGTTTTAAATTTTTTATTTATCCTTACATATATTATTTAAATTCACCCATTGATTTGTTAAGTCCTTGAGAGCAGGGACTGTTTGTTTGTTTTATCTTTGAATCTTGGTAAGATTTAGCCATAGACACTAATTAAAAGTGGATGCATGTACTCACAAACATTTATGTATAAATGTGCACCAATGTTTACAGCTGAAGTGATCAAGGGTGCACTTTTAATGGTACTCTAATGGCATGGAGAGGAGCTCAAAGGAAGGAGACAGAGTGCTCAGAAGACTGCTGTCCTTCTCTAGGCAAGCACTGTAGAAGCCAAAGATCAGGAAAATGGCTGTGGGTTTGAAACCAAGATTCGGCCAGACACTCCAGCTCTGGAGCCAACTCTTTATGCTGCCTCAGCTTGGGGCTTGGGCTGCATGCCTAGAAAATTACAACTAATGGAAGGAGAAAGTCAACATGATCAATTTTTAGATCTTTCAGATATTCTATATATTTACTTGTAAACTTGGGTGAAAGCTCATTAAGTGTTTATATCTTCTTTTTTAAAAAATATTTTTTTTAGATGTGATGGACATTTATTTTATTCATTTATTTCTACACGGTGCTGAGACTTGAACCCAATGCCTCACACATGCTAGGCAAGCGCTCTACCACTGAGCCACAACACCAGCCCCTAAATTTTCATATCTTCTTATATGTCATTAGAAACTTACCACTCAACTTCCACTTCACCAAAAGATTTTCAGATTGGGAAAAAAAATATAAAAAGTAGTTACTTGTCTCAGTAGTCTATTCCAGTTAAACTATCTTAGGAAGTATTTAGAAGGCAGAATGGATGAATGGATGAGAAGAGTAGTTGATTCAATTAAGGTTATAAAAGAGAGAGAGAAATAGAGATCCAGGATGATCCCACATTCTCCATTGAGTAACTGAGTAGATAATGGTACCATTTCCCAAGATAAGGAAGGCAAGAGGAGATATTCCCCAAATAATCATTACCAGAACCTGCACCCCTCTCTCTCTTACAGAGTTTGCCATGACTGTTGGGATCCGCTCTTCCACTGATGCCTCTGGCATTATATTTAATCATTGCCTGGATATTCATGATATGCTCCAAACTATTCTGATGAAGCTAAAATCATCTGAGGCACGTTCTCCAGAGCAGACTGTTTTCCCCAAAGCTGTTAATTCCTAGCCCTGCCAGTAGATCTTATGGAGGATCTACCTGATAAGTCTATTGTGCTAAAGTCCACTGGCGTCTTCAAATCAATAAGCTTTAATCCTAGCAGGATCAAATTTGAGATGATAAGCTATTTTTCAATATTAGTGAAACTTAGAGTATAGTAAGTGCTCAACTTTTATGTGGAATTGTAGAGTCACCCAACTAATGAACCAAGTGTTAAAGACAAAGCAGTATTCTGACCCTTTGAGCACATTTTGACATCACAGCAAGGTAGAGCTGCTGGGTGTCAAGTTCCACCCAAGTGTTGCTCCAATTATGGAGACATGAACCTTATAAATGTGTATCTATCACTAATTTGAGAAGCCTATATTAACAGAAAAAAAAATGGCCTTCCTTTTCCCATTTGGGTTGTTGTATAAAAAAAACAAACAAAAAAATGGTATGCAAAGAAAATAAGAGACATTCCTAAAATAAATTAGGCTCACAGATTTTGATGTATATAGCACAATCTCTGTTATATTTCTCAATTCATTATCATAGTCTAAGGAGTATACATTTAAGATTATAAATAATTAAAACCCGTGAGGGGAATGGGAAAATAAACAAGGAGAGAAATGAATTACAGTAGATGGGGTAGAGAGAGAAGATGGGAGGGGAGGGGAGGGGAGGGGAGATAGTAGAGGATAGGAAAGGTAGCAGAATACAACAGTTACTAATAGGTCATTATGTAAAAATGTGGATGTGTAACCGACGTGATTCTGCAATCTGTATTTGGGGTAAAATTGGGAGTTCAAAACCCACTTGAATCAAATGTATGAAATATGATATGTCAAGAGCTTTGTAATGTTTTGAACAACCAATAAAAAAAAGACCACCAAAAAAATAAAACAAAAAAATAAAAATAAAAATAAAATAATTAAAACCCATCCAGTACCCCCCAAATTTTTTTAAATGTTCTGAAATTTTTTTCATTTGCCTTGACCGTAAAAGAAATACTTAGGAGTCATAGGATAGAATGTCAGAGTTGGAAAGACACCTCAGTACCCTTGACTTTGTAAGTGAGGTTAAACTAATTTAAAACAGAGGCTGAAATTTAGGACTGTTGAAAGCAGTCTATGAATCTCTCTTTTGTAATTATGAGTGAAGTTAAAATTCAATGACAAACTTTTTAAAAAATGATATGCCGAATAATAAAAAATGTTCACCTTTAAAGTCACATTATAAGTACCAATGAGGGGCTGGAGTAGTAGTTAGCGGTAGAGCACTTGCCTCATACGTGTGAAGCACTGTTTTTTTTTTTTTTTGGTTTTGTTTTGTTTTGTTTTGTTTTTTGGTGGTGCTGGGATTGAACCCAGGGTCTTGTGCATGCTAGACAAGCACTCTACCAACTGAGCTATATCCCCAGCCCCAGCACTGGGTTTAATTCCCAGCACCACATATAAAAATAAGCAAATAAAATAAAGGTCCATCAATAACTAAAATACATATATTTTTTTAAAAAAAAATAAGTACAAATGAACAAAATGTTTTCAAAAATCAATTTTCTATAGCTCCACCTTAGACTTTGGAATTACAAACCTATGTATATAACCATGAAATTAAGGTAACACTTGCTACCTCAGAGGAAAGCACTGAACTATTCAAAATTATTATGAATTGTCCCTGGATAATCTCTTAGACATTTAAATCATCTAGGACAGTGTTTCCACTATTATTTATGTGAGTTAAACTGTAAATCTGAAGCAAAGCTTTGCTCATGTTCAGAGCCCAATTTTTAGTTTTTCCACTGACTACCAGATTAACTTTCACTTTACTTGGAGACTACCAATTTTCAAATTCATTATTATGTTGTAAGTTACAACTCATTGCAAAGCACATGCTAAAAGTGTTTTGAAAACAAAACTCAGAAAGATTTTTAAAAGCAGCATCTAGCTCAAGGAAGTTAAGATTTTCTTTCTATATTAGGTTAGGTCCTTGGTAGGAAAAAGCAGAGTCATTTTAGTTGACTCATTAACTCCTTTGTTATTTAACCGGATACTTGCCTAAATAACAGGCTGCTCAGCTGGAGAAGGGTGCACAAGTTCTGAAATTCTCTGTGAAAGGTCACCTAAGATTAGTTTAAATCCGAAAATGTAGATGCAGAAGTCTTATCTCACATGCACATGGATCACCTCTCTACACAGATGGGAAACTTTTAGTCCTATGCTAATGTTACTGGCAACATAGCACTCATTTTGAGAATTTATTGCAATCCCACCAAGTACATAGCTCCTGAAAGTCTCATGCAACAGTTGCAATGCAAACATGGAAAGAACAATAAAACATAAATGGTTCGGAGCAATATGGGATTGTAAATATATGTGAAAATGTGGATAGATGTGACAGGAATTCTCTGGGAGACAAGAGGAGGTAGAAGATCACATTTATGGTTTGTTGATGGTCCCTGGCAGATTGAGCTGCCATAGTAAGACACCACAGACTAGGTGGCCTCAACCATAGACATTCACTTCCCACAGCTCTGGTGGCTAGAAATCCAAGATACAGGTGCCAGCAGATTCAGCCCCTCAGAGGGCTCGCTTCCTGGACAGATGTCTACCTTCTTGCTGTATCCTCACATGGAGGGAGAGAAAGGCCACTAATCCCACCATGGAGTCTCCCCATCTGACCTCATGTTAACCTGATCACTCCCCAAAGGTCCCACCTCCTATCATCACCAGGATTAAGGCTAGGACATCAACACATAAACTCTAAGGAAACCCTAGCATCTATCCACAACAGTGACAAATAGAATAAAGAAATCCTTTAAAGAGGTAAATTTCAGTATTTAGGTAGAAGAGGGAATTGCATTGATGGGAAAAGGAAGTGCAATAATGACTATCAGGGCCAGCTCTATAATCTGTGAAGCCCAAAGCAAAGCAAAACCATGCCATCCTTGTTTAAAAGGAGAAAGAAGTATAATCAAAAGACTAACACATAAAGCTTTCTCTGTTCTGCTGTACTCTAATAATGGTTAATGGTGGTTTTTATTTGCTACTTAATGATGTTCTAAGTAAATAAAGCATTTTAAATTTAAAGTATTAGCATGAATTTTATCATTTTCCTTTATATTGTACAATACTAACTAAAAATGCCAATCTAAGAACACTTAACTCCTAGACAGAGTCACAGAAAGCACATAATTCACATTCCTTAGTTCACAGAGGTATATGGTATTGCACAAGTGTGACCCAGGTATTTTTATTTCCCTTCTTGGTATGCATCTGTTCTAGCACTCTCTACCTTTGAAGGCTAATAAGAAAAAAGCCACTAAAATCCAAAGGTTTCTGTGTGGCTCCACTCTCCCTTTCCCTGGCTTCACCATCTCAGCATACGTGGTTGGCCAATACAAAGAGGCAACCTCAGTTGGAAAGGGTAGCTGGAGGGCCTTTGGACATTCATGCTTCTTAGAATATCATTTTTCTTCTGCAGCCAGAACACGTTCTGATTCAAAAGGGAAAAGCTTTGCCTCTCAGAATAGCCCATGCCCTTGCTTACTCATTTTAGACACAAAATGCTGACCTTGGGTTTTCCTTGGTCTCAGTGAACACCCACATATCATGGGTCTCTGAGTTCTGTGCTCATGGAGTACTAAGGAAAATATATGGAATTGGGACAGCTGTGAACACAAATTGCACACACCCCTTCTGCCGCATGGTTCCACTGGATTCACTGACAAAGCTCAAATTCAAAGATAAAATGCTTTGAGAATTTCAGGATGCAAACTGCAGGGCATTTAACCAAGCAAGGGGTTCTGTGTCACCGCACAGTTCCTACACTTATGAAGCTGGCCGTGGTGACAATACAGGCTCATAGATAGGAAAGAATTTAAAAGGCTTAATCCAAAAATGCAATAGTATTAAGAAACTACCCAAGCAAAAATTCTCATGTCCAACGAAAGCATCTGGATTCTAGAATATGACATGAACAGAGGAAGGAATGGAAAGAAAAGACATTTAATCTGACATCTCTTCTTAAGTTGAGAGCTTGGTCCCTCGTGTGGTAGTGCTGAGAGGTGGTGAACCTTTAAGAGGTGGACCTTGTGGGAGGTCCTAGGTCAATTGCAGGGGTACCTTCAGAAGGGAGAGTGGAACCCCAACCTCTTTGGCTTGCTGTTTGGTGATGCCATCCTTCCCTCACACAAGCTCCTGCTACCTTCGATGAGATCCTCACCAAAGTGGAACTGATACCAGAGCCATGCCCTTGAATCTGCAGAACTGTGAGCTAAACAAACCTCCTTTCTTTATAAATTTAGCCAGTCTCATGTACTTTGTTATAGATGCAAAAAATGGACTAATACAATGCCTATTCCAGTTATCTCTTGCAGTATAACAAAAGCCCCAACTGTAGTGGCTTAAAACCATTTTCTTCATTCCTGAGTCATCACATAGAAGACAGACAGACATCTACCCAAAAAGCAAAACAAAACAAAAACTTCCTCCTTGGACTATTACATGATCTCAAAATAAATTTCTTTTGTATTTGTGTCATCATTTTTAAAAAATCATTACTATATTTCCTGAGTGTATAGCCAGGATTATCCTGGATTGCATAAATGGTCCATTAAAATCACAAAAATCCTTAGAAGGCTGGGGTTGTAGCTCAGTGGTAGGGCGCTTGCCTAGCCAGTGAGAGACACTGGGTTCAATCCTCAGCACCACATAAAAATAAATAAAATAAAGGCATAGTGGCCATCTACAACACACACACACACACAAAATAAATAAATAGAATGTAAAAAGAGTTCTTAGAAATAGAAGAGAGAGGCAGAAGCAGGACAATCAGATAACTAACAGCTTGAGAAAGACTCAGCCCAAAGAAATGCAGGCGACCCCAAGAAGATGGAAAAAGCACAGAGACAAATGCTGCTCTTGAGTTTCCAGAAAGAGCCCAGCTCTGAGAACCTCTTGATTTTAGTCTGGTGAGACACTGGAATTCCAATCTAAAAATCTGAAATAATACATCTGTGTTGTCTTAAACCACCCGATTTATAATAATTTGTTACAGCGGCAATTAGAAATTAACTGGTATGGGCAGCACCCAACTTTTAGAAGGATGGGAAACGCAAACCTGTACTGGCCAGTTCAGTGGGTACCAGCCACAATTGGGTACTGAGTGCTGGAAATGTGGCCAATCCAAATGGAGTTATGCTGTGAGTGTAAAATACCCACCAGATTATGAAGACTTAATTTAAAAAGCAAATGTAAACTATCTAATTAAATATATTTTAAATTGGTTATATCTTAATATTTTGATATATTGGATTAAATAGAATTATGATTTAAATTTAAAAAAAAGGAAATTAACTGGTATGGAACACAGCTACACATTTAAAAGGATGTTATAATATTTTGTATTATTTTGTAATATTTCTGGGTATCTAATACTGGAGAGGATTCTAATTATCTGTTCCCCTCTAGAGCTTAGTAAAAAATCTGGGTTTTATTCCATAATCAATAGATTAGGATTTCTAGAGTAGGACCTAAAGCATCTCTAGGTTTTTAAAGCTCTGGGGGAGATAACAAAGCAAAATCACCATAGCAAGAACTAAATAAATCACTGATTGACTTATTGTAAGAAGGCTCTCCTCATTTGAACCCATAATAATCCTGGGTTGAGACCTCCCGGTGGCCCGATAGGGCAGACCCACCAGATGGCTATTTGCATGAGGGACTTAAGGGTACCAGGGAGATAAATTAGCCTGAGAAAAGAAAAAAACAGGCTCTAGATTAATTCCAAGTCATGTTTGGTGTCTGTAACTGAGACCTCTGTAGGTCCTGTGATCTCACCTCTGATTTCAGGAGAGAGACATGCATCAGATACACCAAGTTCAAATCTTTGGTGATCTTGGCCTTTACTTATCTATGCCCAAGCTTCCTCACTTGGAAAGGAAAGATACTAGTCATCCTATCTCTTGGGACTTCCAGAAGTCCTAAATGAGGCTATGTTTGAGAGTCACCAGCACAGTGTCTGGGTCATAGTATGTGCTTAGTAAGCACTAACTTTATAAATCAAAATGGAAATAGCCCTTTCACTAAAACCTCTTTTTTTCTACTTGACATCAGTGTAAACTATGAGTGGAGAAGGATACAGAGAAGGGATGAAGAGAGTCCCCCTCGATGGCTGTGCCAACCATCTCGGACACCTCTCAAGCCTCCTCCTGCAGCAGCAGCAGGAGGTACCTGGCAGGAGGCAGGTGTGCCTGGCACACACCTAGGTAGTCCTCAGCAAAAAAAAAAAAAAGTCTGTATGTCTGATGGAGGCCTCATTACACAAGCAGAGATGACAACAGTCAAGTTATGCGAAGACCTTCTGATTTGCTTGAATCCCAATATGGGTCCCTCTAGATGAGCATAAGGATGTGTCTTGATGCTAAAACAAAAAGTATTTTCAAAGGCTGCTGTTCCAGAGTAGATGAGCTCAGTCAATAGAAACTTTCTGGAAGCTCTATCTTCTTCTAAATCCACTGGTGTATTGTAAGTCAACTCAAAAAAATAACAAGTCCTCACTTGTAGTGCCCGTGAATTTTCATGGTGCTAATTCTCCCACCATGGCTGATATGGACGTGATGTTACCAAGCACTGAACTGTGAAGGGTTTTGCTCACTGGTCCTAATGCTCTCCTGAGGCAGCAAGAGCCAGCTCCAGCAGACCACCTTTGGGACTTGCCAAAACCAAGTGACACGGCAGACATGCTGAAGCAGTTAAATGCTTCGGCTGACCTGGAGAAGGGACATGTCCATGACTTAGAGCTGTCATGGCCAGTTGTACGTAGTTCATTGTCTCAGTCCCACAGGGACACTGATGACCCAGTAGAGAGGCAGTGTAAATAATCTACTCATCTGCCTGTCTGTGGAATACTTGAGGGTGCTTTGTCCTCCTCCTTTATTTTAGCCCTTGTGTCCTGGTGGGAAATAGAATATTTTAAAGAAGATGGAAAGACAATTTGCAGTGCTTCCAAGTTACAGGGCTATAGTGATGGAGGTTTCATTGCACAAGTTATACAGAAAGTCCAACTATACAGAGGGAAATGGGTCCAAGGACTTTTTACTGAGATTTATACGGAACATAAAATTTATCAGAATGACACTGGCTGAAAAGTTTTGGATCATGAAAAACATCCACTTGTGTACCTCCAAATATCCTGGAGACAGTTCCAGAGTTTCACAATCAGCAGATCTGTGTCCCAAGGGTGTGCATTTCCAGCAAGTTCCCAAGTGATGCAGCTGGTGCCTGTCTAGGAATGGTACTTAGGGAACAGCAGCTTATGCACATGAATCCATAGAACTAGCAAATCATCCACATGCTGTCCATCAAAATGCAATGGAAATTCAAACATCTTTTTTTTTTTGCTGTTGTTCCACTATTCAGTATATGTTTCCTAAACAAACTGCAATTTTAAAAAATTAGAATCTATGCTTGAACTGGAATGAAACTTCCAGAAGATTGATCACATTAGCATTAAATTTGAAATGAAATCTATGTTAGGGATTCAAGGTCATGATGGTTCCTCCTACCAGCACTCCTTCTGTCTTCAGGGTTAGCAAACTGTGTAGTTACATAACACACTTGAAGCGGCACAGCAAACAGTGGAGGGACCATCTCCAGGGTGGAGCTTGCTCTTTTCTGCCTCTGGTTAGTGACTAGAACACACTAAGTATTCGAGAAATACGTATGGAAGTGTGCCATTGTTGGAGGGAGAGAGAAAGAGAGAGAGAAAAGGAGATAGAATCTTCAAGATTGTTCACAGGGACCAAAGCTGAGGGATCTTGCCACTCTCTAAAATTCCCAACTTCCTTTTTCTTAGGATGAAGTTGCTGTGTGTACAAAGGTGGTTGGTAACATAGCTTATACCCAGGAGAGATTAAAACAAAAACCCCAAGTGCTATTTTTAACAGCTGGTGTAAGCAGGATGTGAGGGTCATTGTTTTAAAAATCCCATCACCCAACCCCCATCCCAAAAGAAAATCTGAATCAAGGTTGTTGTTTTGGGTTTTCTCCCTGACTCACCCACACACTCTCAACTCATTTTCTAACTGGCCTAGAAACTGTCATTTCATCCTTAGTATTTTCCTGGGTTATTCATTTTTTTTTAAATAACCTTGAATTGTAATAAGATCCACTACTTGCGTTTCAATTTTATGCATATCAGACAAGACTATCAGGCAGGGTTTTCCTGCCAGATTTCAGGGTCGTTTTGCAAATGCCGCCCCTGCTGGACCCTCACTCCAGCTTGCACTGCCCAGTGGGGCCACCTCTTTAAGAAGAGGCACCTACAGTACCCCCAGCCAGTTCTGCCTGTTCATTCCTGTCTTCATCCTCAAGCCAGGCCGACTTCAGAGGCTCAGTTCTTATTCAGTTGTGCTGTTTGATTTTTCTCCAGCTTTTCTGACAGCTTTTGGGGTCAGTGACATCAGGCATTGGAGAGTGGGATGTGTTCAGAGTGTTTAGGGGTAAATAAACCACTTGATAGGATTAAGCCCAGTGGTTTATCTTGGGCTTCTGAGCCTCGGGTCCTTATTTTATCCTCTGTTTAATGAAAGGAAGATCCTCTTTATAAAATATTGGTTTTTTCTTGAACTTGGAATTTTAAGTAATCACTAATATTGCTGAGAACTACTATCGGTTCGGGTTCTCTAATATTTCAGAACGTCCTCGCTAATCTACCAATCTTGGAAGGCATTATGATCATTTCCATTTTACTTAAGGGAAGCCATAGCTTAGAGAAGTTTTGTGTCTTTCTATATAAGACTAAGTGGCACCACTTCTTTGTCTCCAAATAACAATAGCAAATGTTCATTGAATTCTTTAGGCTAATTCCTCTCCGTGTGCTGTTTCTTATGAAATCAAAAAGACGGTGGTGTTGGTTCCAACCTTTTCTCAATCTCCTTATGTGGTTTGGACATATCCCATACCACTTATTATTATTCTGGAGAGGAACTGTGGTCTCAGTAGAAGAAATAGTGTCCCTCGGTAACTAGGTGTGGACTCTGGAGATGACCGTGTGGGTGGAAGTCCTAGCTCTGCTTTTACCTGGCTGTGTGACCTGGAGCGGGTTATTTAATCTCTCTGTGCTTCCATCTCATTATCTGTGAATAGAGATGATAAGAATGTCCTCCTGACAGGGCTACTGTAAGGATCATTCTAGTAAAAAGTGATCTTTTGATCAAAATGGTTGTTTATAAGAGATATAGTTGATTCTCTCTCTCTCTCTCTCTCTCTCTCTCTCTCTCTCTCTCTCTCTCTCCTTCATGTTGGACAAAAACAAAACATTGTCATAAGAGTGAATGTTCTCATTTTCCACAGGAAACATGTGATGAGATTTTAGGTCATCAAGATTACCTCAGGGGACAGGTAAGATACTAACTAAAGAAATGAGGGTAAGTAGCTAATTAGTCCTGAAAACACTATCAGGAGATCAGGCCACATCTGCCAACCTCACCTTCCTACCTCCCTGGAGCTCTGAAAACACGACTAAGAAAGAAAAATCCAGAAGAATTCTAACCTGGGGGAAAGGGAGTGAAGTTTGTTCTGAAGAGATTAATCAAAACTGAGAATGGTGTGAGCTAAAGCGAGGGTATAAATAGCAACTTAATAGGAATGGTTGATATTCATGTGTTGCCTGCAAAATGCTTGATAGAGCTCTTAGGAACACGTGCAAAACCAAAGTACGGGACACTAACGATGGTGGTATGGCACTGTGGTTGCACCAAATGCCCCTGAATTGTACCCTGTAAAGTGACTAGAAGGATTTTTACAAATGCAAGCTCACCTTTGTGCATTTATGTAGCTTCATGAAGGAGCACAAACTCATAGCCTGTATTTTTCAGAATCAAACTCCACCAAGTCCCAGGACTGTGGTCATGCACACTAGTTATGGTACAGTGGCCTGTGGTATGAAAATGAGCGAGAGGGGGACACAGCAGGATGTCATTACAGATCCCACTTTGAAACTGCTCCTGTGCTCCTCTTGCAAATTTCTGGAGTAAATCTGGAGGAGGGTCCTGAGATTGCTACTGTCTATAAGCATGAGTCAGGAGTTTTCTCCAAAACCAAACTAAAACAAAGGAATAAAGAGACTGCTGAGACTGACAAAGGATGTGATACTGTCCTTGGACTCCCAATTGCCCATTTATTTTTAGCAGAATAGTTCATTTTTTAATTTGCTATTTGTATTCAAAGGGGTCATAAATCTGAAATTTTAACATACATTTGTGCTAATAAAATACCATTTTAATTATTATTTTTAAAAGCAAAGTAGGATAAATTAGATGGTAATTATCCCTATGGCTCATCAAGTTATGGTTTTATGGCTAAAGAGGAACTCTGTGAGCCAAAACCCTGCTTTCCACAACTTGAGATAATTGCATACTCCAAGCTTGAAGTAGGGCTATTTCCCAAACTGCAGTGAAAGTGATCAGAGGAATGAACAGATTCCAAGACTCCAGCTTGGCCCTGGGGGTGTGGTCAAATTGGGAAGTGTCCAAAATTCCATATGTGAATGCTCAGAATGGTGATGCTAGGGACTGCAGTGTGGCTCAGTGGTATAGTAAATGTTTAGCATGTGCAAGGCCCTGGGTTCAATTCCTAGCATCCCCTGAAAAAAAAAAAGATAAAGATGGGGCTAATAATATTAAAAATCAAATAAGAAGAGAGGTTTGGGAGTTTAATATGCACAGGCAAGAAAGGAAACATCTTTCTTATTTTTCTCTTTTCTCTCTCTCTTTTCTTTCTTTTGACTTTAAATTTCTCTCTAGCAATAAGAAGAAAGCATATTTACTTTGAATTTTCAGTTTCTCCAGGGTACCGAGAGATTCACTAGATAATGGAAGATAATTCATGTTTCCATGTTTCATTGCCAACCCTGTATAATTTGAGGTTATCGTATGAACCAGTGTTTGCTGTTTAATTTTGCCTTGTGGTTAGGTTGGACAGATTAACAAAGGTAATTTAAAATGGGAAACAACAGTTAAGGGCTCATTCTTAGCCTAGAATCAAGGGTGGCCTTGGAAAGAACTTGAAGCCCTGTTTGACCCTACTGTGGAAATATCTAAGTTATGCAGCAAAGGGGCACCTGCCCAAAGGTCATCAAAGGACAGGGGTGGATCTTCCTGGTCTCACCACTCTCAGGAGGATACCTGGGGAGGAAAGAGGGGGCAAGGTAGTAGGAACACTGGTTCTGTACTCATCTGACGCTGCACTGCTCTCCATGCTCCCCACCCCTGCAGGGAGAACGTACCACAGCCTGACCATCAAGCCTTAGGTATTACAAGGAAAAAAAAGACCAAGATATGTGGATGTTGGCCTAAGAATGAAGAAATCCGAAGACCCTCCACTCCTCTCCCCATCCTGAACTCTCTCCTCCCCTATGTTGACTTGGAAAAAGATAAATACATTCCACTCCCAAGGAAGGATTGTAGATGAGGATGTGCCAAATTCTAGGAAGGGATGTTGCCCCCATCCTAGTACTGGGATCTTCCACCAGGAGACAGGCAGCCACAGACCAGAGTGGGTTCTTCCCTTCCTTGAGGCCACAGTGCAGACACCTGTCAAGCAAACTTAGCTCCTCCTTGTCTTTAGAGAAATCCCCTTGAGAGCTGTACTTGTCCAGTCTTCACAGCACAGGGTGTTCATGCCTGTGCATGGATACGATTGTCATCATCCCATTTCACAAATGAGGAGGCCGGGGTACAGAGACAGGTAGGTGCTGAAGTCACAGAGACGCAGACCCAAGCCATCTGGCTTCCAAGTTAAGAACCCTGACCACTGCACCTACAGCACCTCCTCGCACCTTGTGGAAATTATTTTTGAAGTGTTCCTCTAATTGATCATTGTCTCCAGGAGGGCTGTATCTTTGCCTTTCACTCCTGGACCTCAGAAGCCACCACCACTGTGAATCATTGTAGGTACTCAGTGAACATTTGTTGAATGATAAATAAGAAGCTTGGAACAGAGACTCTAAGTGTGGCTCAGGAGGTTCCCTGGTTCCCTCTCTCCGGCTCCGCTCTCCACTCTTGATTTTTAAGAGTGCTTCTTTCAAGTGACCGAGGAAGAGAAGGACTAAAGAGTGCAGCCTAGGAATGTGAACAGCATGTGCTCAGCAGCCACTCACCAAGAGGAGCTCCCTGGGGGTCCAGCCGCTGACCAGGCAGAGGGGCCCCAGGGCTGAGGGCCAACATCCAGTTAGCAATGGAGGTCTCTCAATTTCACTCCGCCTGTGTATTCTCCATACACACAGCCCCTTCCAGGATCTCACAGGGGAAGGTGACTGAATTAAGGTGTCTCCACATCAAAATATCACCTCTTCAGTACCCTTTAAGGTTCCCCTTCAAACATTCCAAACAGAATTCCTTTTGAACAAATTTTTCATAACAATGTATCCGTAGTCACTGGTATGAAATCTGTGTTCACTGGCTCCTTGTTACCCTCCCATAATTAATTTTCTGTAGACTCATCTCCACGTATTACATATTTTTTTAATTTATCTTGTTTGTCAGCTCTTCCCACCTCCTAGAATGCATGTTCCACAGGGACAGTAATTTGCATCTGTTTTGTTCACAACTCTATAGAAAGGCTCAAAACAGCGTGAGGTCCATAAAAATCATTTTCTTCATATTTGTTAAGTAAATGTTCTATGTAATCACTTAGCATAGCACTGTGATCATTTACTATGATGTATACTGTTTACTACTCTAAATAAAACAAGTTTAAAAACTAAGATGTTTAGGGAAAATATTTAATAGGACAGGGTGACCCAGGGCATGAGTGGGAAGTGGCTTCAATAGAGCCAGGGTTTCTTGTGATAGGGACAAAAATAGTCCTGTCACAGTAATGCAGTAATAGTTGCACAATCCAAGGACTCTGTTAAAATACAGCAAATGTACACTATAAGGGGGCTAGTTGTATAGCACATGAGTTATTTGGAATATAACACTTTTAAAAGTTTTAGCAATAGGAACCATTTAGTTCTGCTTCAAAAATGTTCACTCGACATCCATGTTAATTTTAGTTGGCTAACAGCTAATGACCTCAGGGGAGTGGATATGGCTTCAGATGGTCATTTCCACTCATTACTCAGAAGAGACCCCTTCATGAAGCTCAGCCTCGACTTCAGTTGGACACAATAACTTTAATCCCCCCTATTGAAAACTCACCAAAAAAGCAAAGGAAATAACTAAATAAGAACATGTTTATTGCCAAAAGCCAAGTGAGTTTCTAATTATCCACAAGGACATCAAATAGTGTACCCTTGGTAAAAACATGTCCTTTTGGAATCACAACAAATCTTATGACTGACCTAGGGCCCACTAATAACATCTGTCCTTACTCTGTTCCCCGGGCTTGTTTATTAAACAAGTTAGTGGAGAGAGAAACCCTGATGGAGCTAACCCAGGCTTGCACTTCTTGGTAGTATGTTAAGAGTCTATATAGATTTCTCGTGAATTCCACAGTTTATTTTAACAGCCTCCCTTTTGACTGAATGCCTGCTGGGTGAATTGTCACATACACAGTATACCACCACCAAGAGTTGAGAGGCCACTAAATGTAGTACACTTTTTTCACTCGATATTTTTTCAAAAGAAAAGTTGAAGTCTATAATGCCTGCAGAGTCAGACAGCTCCTTTGAACAAGAACATATTTGAATTCAGCATCATTTTCCCATGTAAGCTGTCTAGATCCCTATGATTTTTAACTAATGTTTCAGAATGTTCTGAAGCAAGCACAATTTCCTTCTTGTCACTACCCCCATGGACCCTCAATGCTACCCTGTAAAGGTTGGACAGTTACAGGCCTGGCTCCCAAAAACAACTCAAGGCTTATGGGCTTAGGCTGTAGCTGATTAAGAACTGCAATTAAAATATCCAACACTGACCACAACTACAACACTGGACCATTTCAGGATAGTGAGGTTCACAGTGATTATGGATATTGCTCTTTTAGAATCATAGGAAGAGCAAAGGTTAATTTACTGGACATTTTCTTTCCCTGTAGTGTCAAGACAACAATTACAGGAATTAGGACTAGACTCCTAGACATCCTATTTCATCATTAGCTTTTAAATTTATACACTCAGCAATTATAAATTTTAGCAATCATCCCACTATTGTTCTCACGAGAAATGAGGTAATGTAAGAATACCATTGAAGATCGTCTCTAGCTGATGTTCTCCAAAGATGTCCTACCAGACCATTTAAAAAGTAAGCTGGGCATGGTGGCACACACCTGTAATCTCATCTGCTAGGGTGACAGAGGAAGGAGGATCTCAAGTTTGAGGTAAGCCGGGGCAACATAATGAACTATGTTTCAAAACAAAATAAAAAGGACCCTGGGTGTGGTTCGGTGGTATTGCCTAGCATGTGAAAAGCCCTGGGTTCAGTCCCCAGTACCCCATCTTCAAAGAGTAAGCATCATTAAAATATTTAATTTAAATTGCATGACCTTTTTCTCCAGAACACAACTACAGCCTTAAATTGAAGCAGAATAAGAAAATTGATCTTGTTTGCTTGATCACTTGATTGACTGACTGATGAATTACAGTGATGCACTATGTTTCAGTCAATGACAGACCACATGTATGATGCAGTCCCATAAGACTATCATGCAGCAGAAACTGTCTATCAACTAGTGTCCTCATAGCCATCACAGCCTCATATACTGACATGATTGGGATGATATCGATGTACGCAAACCCATCAGGCTGCCAGTTACATAAAAATATAGTAAAAGAAGCCAGGCACAGTGGCACATACTTATAATTGCAGCTACTTGAAATACTGAGGCCTGAAGATTGCAAGTTCAAGGCCAGCATGGGTAAATTAATAAGACCCTTTCTCATAAAGTGTGTGTGTGTGTGTGTGTGTGTATATATATATATATATATATATATATATATATATATATATATATATATATATGTGTGTGTGTGGGCTGGGGCTGTAGCTCAGTGGCAGAGCACTTGCCTAGAATGTGTGAGGCACTGGGTTTGATCCTTAGCACAGCATAAAAAAATAAAATAAAGGTATTGTTCCCATCGACAACTAAAAAATACTTTTTTGAAAGTGTATATACACACACATACACACATATATGTGATATATGTACCTGTACATATATATATATATATATATATATATATATATATATATATATATATACACTTGCTATATATATAGATATACAGATAAGTATATATAAAATTTAATTGCATATGGTATCTAATACTTGATAATAAATTATTATTTTACTGGCTTATAGATTTATCACACTATACTTTTTATTGCTATTTTATTAAAAATTCCTTCTTGTTTAAAAAAAATGTGTTTTACTATAAAAAAGAATGCCATGGGGCTGGGGTTGTGGCTCAGTGGTAGAGCGCTTGCCTAGCATGTGTGAGGCACTGGGTTCAATTCCCAGCACCACATATAGCTAAATAAATAAAATAAAGGTCCATCAACAACTTAAAATTTTTTTTTAAAAAAAAGACAATGCCTTGTTATGCCAGCAGCACCCACATGTATCTGGTATTTACCATGTCTCATGACTGTAGTCAAGGGCCATGTTGAATAATTGACCTTACCACTAGGATTTGTATACATACACTCTATGATATTCATATAATAACTAAATCACCTAATGACACATTTCTCAGAATGTATATCTCAATCATTAACAATAACTATTTTCATGTCACCTTCTTTCAGATTGGATTTTTCAATGTCTGAGAAGGATCCTTTGAGAGACTGTCATCAACTCATCCTGGCTTCCTATTTGCTGCAACATATAATATTATGTTTAATATGTGTTTAATCTCTGGTCCATGGTAGGATGATATGCCCCAAATTAATGCAAACTTTTGTGTGTGGTACTTTTTATGGGAAAAGAAAAGTTTATCGTTTTCAGCAGATTCTAAAAGGAGCTTGTAAACCAAAGAGGTTGGGAATTAATTTGACCGAGGCTGTCTCTAGTGACACATAGCCAAGAGCAACTTTGCTTCTTGGAATTTCCTTCTGGGCTTCATTACTCCCGCCAAATAGGGGTAAAGGTTTTCTGGGTAGAAGATGGTGGGGCCAGAACACCATCTGTCTGGCTGGGTTAACCTTCCCAAGAGCCCCTTTATCAGCCAGGCAAAATTTCCATGCTCAACCAGCCTATATGTAATAAGAAGTGCACAATCAGGAAAATCAAGGTTGAAGACAACTCAGATTTGAGAAACAGTCTTAAGCCTTGTTTAGTGGAGGCTGGGTGCCGTGAGCAGGGAGCCACAAGGAGCCTCTTCCTTCTAGCAGTTAGAAGTCCAGATGTCTTCAGGGCTGAGCTAAGTTTTGACGTCCACAGTTTATGACTTGAAGGCATCCTCAGTGTGGCGATGCCCCCGCCAGCCTGCTCCACCAGTGTGGGTCACCACCATGTCCACACCCCACTCACATACACCAAAGCTGATCTTGAAGGCAGGTAAATGTCTCAAAAGGACAGCCCTCCAAACACGTCATGGAAAGCAGGACTCAGTGTTAGAGATCAGGAATTTGAATCAGGTGGTTGCTCTGGACTTCGTGTTTGTGTTGCCCCATATTCACATAGTGAAACCCTGCTCCACAACAAGATGGCATTTGGAGATGGGGCCTTTGGGGAGCAATTAGGTCATTACAGCCCTCGTGGTGGTATTGGTGCCTTTATGGGACTTGCTTCTCAAGTCACTGCTCTCCTCTGTGTGGAGATCAGCAACAGGCAGCCATCTGCAAAACAGGAAGGGAACCCTCACCAGAGACTGGCCATGCAGGGATCCTAAGTTCAGCCTTGGGCACTCAGAACTGCAAAGAATAAATGTCTGTTGTTTAAAGCATCCAGTCTCTATGGTTTGATAGCAGCCCAAACTAAGGCAGTGGTTTAGAGATAGATGCTCAGGGATCTCTCTTTCAGCATCAGTTACTAGAGCCCCTGACTTCAGAAACAGATGGACTTCCCACGTGACTGGACTGAGAGTCCAAGCTTGGAACTGAAGCAAAGATAGCTAACACGGTTTTGAGATTAGGAATTCCCACCACCTCCTCCTTTTTCTTGCCCACCTCTTTCTCCCTTTTAAATGTTATAATTTGGACTTCAATCTGGGTTCCAATTCTTCAACTTACTGTCATTTAATTTCTCTAGACCTTTTTATTTCTTTATCTGGAAATAATATTTACTTTGCAAAGGTACTATAAAAGATCAAGTATGGCAGTGTATAGAAAACTCTTAACACACAAAGGCTAGTTACTAAAGTTAATGTCCAAGCATTCCATAAATTAAGCCTTTTTCAAATTAGTATCACTCTGTTCCTTCCCCCCAAACAGCTCCACCCATCCTTCTTCCTGTTGCCCTTTTCCTGTCTAACCTTGACCTACATTTCAGATCTGGGCTTACATGATATGTCCTTCTAGAAACTCTAGTCTATATTGGGTTGCTTATGACACTAATTTATGTCCATGTAATATTTTGCCAGGTTTCTTCTGGAGAGCTTTAAACAAAATTATTTGTTAGCTAATGACTGTTTGCCTTTTCCACTATAAACTCAGTGAGAGCGGAGATTAAATCCTCTGAAGGTCTCCCCAGCAGTGAGAGGGTGGTTAGCTTTCAGTGTTAGCTTAATCATCTTTGGTTGGAAAAGTGAGTGAATGAATCAGTGAATGCTAAATCAATTCCGATTGAAGACTTGGCAGTTACGTCTTTATGTCACATTTATATCTCCCTTGTATTCTCCTTCCAAAGCATTCAGGAATCATTATTTTCCTGCTCAGAGCTAAGCTATTTTCCTGTTTGATGCTAAACACACACACACACACACACACACACACACACACACGGCCATCACAATCAACATAAACATTTGTTTGTCCTAAGTCAGTGCAGTGTGTTTTCTTTGTCCTGAAAAAGGTCCTGTGAACTATTATAAATAGACACAGGTGGGCAACCAGAGACCTCCTGCTTCTCCAGCACAGGCAAAAAGATCATGTCTTTGGAAGCTGGGGATCCGCGCCCTGGAGCTGCCTGCAGGATGTTATGACCCCTGAGCTTCCTCCAGGGTGGGAATTTACCGCCACTGCCTGAGTTTGTCACATCTTAATATGGCCAAATGTCATCTTAGCTTGAGAGGAGGAATTTTTCACGGGGTCCCACTCCCAGGACAGGAACCAGGTTAGGGAAATCCTGCAAATGGTCCAAAGCTAAAACTAAACGTAGGCTGGAGCTTTGTATAAGCCACCACATGTGAACCAGACAAAACCATGCAGCTCTTTACCCCTCTCCTTAGACTTTCCCGATTCCTTTCCCTCTTCAGGACATATTGGTTCTTCTCCTTAGACATGTAACAGTGTTTTGGTCAGCTTTTCACTGCTGTGACTAAAGGATTCAATTAGCACAATTGTAGAGGAGCAAAGGTTTATTTAGGGGCTAGGCGTTTCAGAGGTCTCAGTCCATAAGTAGCTGGCTCCATTCCCAAGGGCTCAAGGTGAGGCAGGACATCATGGTGGAAGAGTATTGTGAAGAGAAGCAGCTCACATGGTGATCAGGAAGCAGAGAGAGAGAAAAGCTCCACTCTCCAGATACAGAATACATATCCCATACTCATGCCCCTAATGTACCACTTTCTCCAGCCTCACCCCTCCTGCCTCCAGTTGATCCCAACAGGGATTAATTCTCTGATTAAGTTAAGGCTATAACCCAATCATTTTCCTCCAAACCTTCTTGCATTTTCTCACACATGAGTTTTTTGGGGGACATCTCACATCCAAACCATAACAAGCAGTAATATATACAAAGTGAATACAAGATTAATCACATATCCTTTGAGAGATAATCCTTCTCTTACCTACATGAAAAAAAGTGATTTTTGAAATCTTGCCAAGTAGTATTTGATTAATTTTAGTCTACAGGATTAATAGAGGATATAGATATATCGAAATCCATCTTGGGCTACAAATCATTTAAGGTCACTATCAATAGTAATAAAAATATATGAAGAGAGTCTAGCATCTTAGCAGCAAAACACTGTGTAAATTAAACTGAGGTTAAAAAAATTGAGTCTCAGTTTACCCATTTGTAAAATGAGGACAATAATTTAATAGACAAAACAACTTGGGTAAGTCCATAATTAATAAAAATTGACTATTATTTTAATTGTCACCACCTTAATCATCACCAAAAAAGGATAAGCCCAAACAAAGAATTTGGCATTTATTCATTCTGCAGTTTGGAATAAACATGCAGCTGCTTCGAGTTTTTAATTAAATAAACCACTGTTGATTATAAATTCCAAACACTCAACCTGATCACAGTGCATGGTGAGAAAAATACTCTATAGTGAGTCCTACCACCATTATGCTGTAGTGAGCGCAGCAACCACTCACTATGGTTAATTTCTTGTGCAACATTTAGCAAAAAGGCATAGATATGCCTGGGGGTTAGGATCCAAGAACAACAAATGACACTTATGATATCAAAATGGCTTCTCAAATTGTCAGTGCTTTGTTCCTGCATGTTTTTAGTTCTACTCATTTTGTTCTACAAATATTGCTGGATAGTATAGGTTGATAACTTGAAGTCCCTTTGTTGACCTTCACAGTTTTGTGACTACAGACAGCTAACAGGCATTTGTGCTCTTCCAGTTACAAAAAGGTAGCTATCGCTAGGCTGGAGAGATCTGTCCCATATTCTATCAGAAGAAGAAAATGAAGAAGAGACTTTGAACCTGTGACCTCCTTGCCCTGTGTATCCTATAAACCAAACAATTGCCCATGCACAGTCTAAGCATCTTGCAGAGTAATCTATGCATTTGGCTGCGGTTGGTGCCTTCCCCCAACTTTTTTGTGTGACAAACGTGGTTTTACCCTCCAAGGTTCAGCCCAAGAGTGACCTCCTCCTGAATGCCTTCCAAGAGCCCCTCAGCCAGAGAGAGTGGCTCCATTCTTGTTCTGTCAAGCCTGTCATTAAGCTCCTATTCCAAAACTTACCACTCTTAGATGTTCGCCTATCCTAAAACTAAGAGCCAGAAGTATTTGGATAAGTATTTATCAGTAAACCCATGTTGCACTAACACCCCTTTGTATGCCCAAAAACCAGCATAGTTCTAGAAATGGTAGATTCTCAAAAACTCTGGACAGTTCTCCTTACTAATAAGGTGGCCAAGTTCAGATTCAGCTCCAGGCAAAATAGGGAAGTAGGGTCTAGACTATCTTGGGAAACTCTACTTACGGTACTCTTCCTCTTTCCTAAGACTTTGGCTTATCCCAAAGTACTTTCCAGTAGTAAAATTGATTCAGTAAATTAATTCAAAGAATGTATTAATAATAAAGCTAGGTATTTACAGTTAAACATACATTAATTTAAAAGAGAGTGTTTGTATAAAGCAACACTTAATCTTAAATTACAGTAACTTAGTAGCAGAACTCCATGTACTTCATCTTCATCATTGTGGTAAACCATGGTGCCTAGAGCCTCTTCACCAGGTACTTCAGGTTGTATTCAGTAACATCTTCCCACTGTAAGGAGGGCCTAATTCTTCTGTGTTCTAAATCTGGAATGACAGCTTCACAAACTCGAGAATAATGTGGAGTTCTTCCAATGGGCCTCTACTTACCTAACCCACTTGGGGAAACCAACACCCTCCAATCTATCTGTCAAGCAAACTGACTGAAACCCACAACATGCTGAAAACTCGAACCAGTAGGCTATCTGTGGGGTGTGACACACAAGCCAATTTGATAAGCATACAGCTCACTGGTGCTTTTGACATTTGTTTTCAGATGCAACCAGGAAACCATGTGCTTATAAAATTCAGTTGTATTTATTCTCAAATCATTTTATCTGAATTAAAGTTCTTATTTTAATTAAGGATTTAATTAAAATCAGTTTACTACTATGAAAACCCATGAAATCTGTGAGAAGAAAGCTATTGTTTTGTAAATGAAAACAGTGGAATATAGAGACTAAATAAAAGTGAGTGTCTAACAATTAAACTGCTGTCAAAGTAAATTGGATGGAACAACTATAAATGACTAAAGGGAGCTGGGTTATGAAAATCAAAAGAATTACGTACTTTATTTCACAGGTGTCTTTAAATCCTGCCTTTGTTATAAAGAAACCAAAGTTAGAACTCATGGATGATAAATTAGAGGATGTTGTTTACCCAAGAAAGATGACACCATACCCCAATCAGTAGGCTCAAACTAAAAACAGAGGGGAAAAAATTCTTGGCCCTACATTAAAGATCAGCCAAGGGACGTACACGTATGTATTTTAAGTCAAAGGCTTTAAAAGAGATGCATCACTTTTTAAAAAGAGACTCCTTGCCCCTAATCCACTTTTTCAGTTAGATGGGCAGACTCTAGCTTCCTGTGACAGTTTCAGTCACATCAGAAGAGAGGTCCAATAAACTCCTTCAACCTAGCATCAACCCAGCATGCCTGAGAGCTGTTCTCCCTGCTTCCGGTCTCTGTGTATTTCCTTTTCACTGTTCTTATTTACATTCCCACCCTCCAAAAGGAAATCAGATAGGAAGAAACTTTTTGCCTATTTTTATTCCTCTAAAGCATAATTCAGCTATTGGCATTTCATTCCAGATTAGTGAGAATGGTTTGATAGTGAAGACCAAGGAAGAGAAAGTAAGACAATCAAATGGTTAAGAAAGACCAACTGATTTAGCAGGGAAGCAAGGAAGAGGGTGAACAAATAAATTGGAGAAAGCAAAAGGGATCCAGGCATACTGAAATGCAAAACGAAAGATTTAATGAAAAGCATGAGATGGTGTGATTGGAAATCAAGAAAAGAAATGGTTTTATATGTTCAAGTCTCACTCCCATTTGCCCAAATTGGCTCCCAATCTTGAAGGATCAGATATAAATAGATGTCAAATTGAAACTATAGGCTTCCTCCCAGCTCCTCAAACTCTTCCTTCTGTTCTTATTACATCTAATTGATAAGTTTCCCTACTTTGAAGTACCACAAATGTTCAAAAATAACACAGATCCACTCATGCATGCAATTAAGCATAGAAAAATCCAGTCAGGTGGTCTTCAGAAAATGGAACTAAGAGTAGAGAATTCTGGTGTGGAAAAAGGTTGAGTTTGGCAGCTCATAGCTGGCCCTCTGGCTGGAATAGAAACAAGTAAATCAATATCAGCAACCCAGAGTGCTCTTGCCCTTACCCATCACTGTTTGGGTCGTGTCTTGCTATAATTTTAGCAATACTTTTAAAAGTCAAATAGCATGCATTGTTATGCTCATTAGTCCTAATTAAAGTTTTACAACTTTTCTGGCATCAAAAACCAAAGTCTCCAAAATGAAGCCCAACTAAAGGATAAAAACTAGCACATCAAGCAAGAAGACCTGAAAACCTGCCACAGATCAATAGTGGCCAAACTCCAGCTCATGACCAGTGTGGAATCCTTTCCTTCATAATGTAACATATCTCAAAATGACACATTTAGGAGAAATTTTTTTTACTTCTGAAAGCAGTTATTCTTTACATTTCTTCTTCTTTGATTAATGTCTTAGATGATATCTTAAACTGTAATTATTGAAAGTTATTTTGTGAAATCATAGACACATTCATACAAATCCCAAATACCAATCTTTGGAGAAATGGATAATTGTCTGCCCAAACCTGAGCTCCCTCTCATGATATAACTTAGTGGCTAGTAGCAGTTAGTAACCAGGAACTAGATTCCCAGCCTCCCTTGCATCCTGTTGACTAAAGGTCACCAACAGAATGTGTAGAAATGTCAGACGCCACTTTCTCACCAAGTTGATAAGAAGCAGTGAAACTTCTTCTACTGCTCCTTCGCAGTCTACCAGCTTGTGCACCTGATCACAGGGACCTTGAAACCACACAGAGAAGATGGCAGAGCTGCAAGACATGGAGCAGGATCCCTGACTCATGCTTGGAAGCCAGCCACGTGCCGATCAGCAATAGATTTGTGGACTTGAGTGAGAAATAAGTAGCATATTTTGATTTTTGTTTGTTGGCATCTAGCATTATCCTTTCTAAAACATTCATCCTATTTTGAGCCCAAAATTCCTTATTCTCCCTAATGATATGAGCTTAACTTCTGATCCTAAAAATAAACATTTCAGGATGGGTTGGGTGGGAGTTATCATCTATTAATTGTAAAAAAGAAATGTTTTCTAACATAACAAATGAGTATTTCTTTTTAATATTAAAAACTTCTCTCTCCTTCCCAAATGATTATCTGAGGCCTCCAGGACATTCTGTTAGGCCCCCAAATTATTTTAACACATGACTTATTCTCAATCTTTGTTCAATGCTTTACCATTATTTTCCCATACTTCTAATAATACCCTTGCTAATGATGCTTTTTAATACACAGGTCTCAAAATTCCTCTGTTTCTTCTTTAATAAATTTCTTCTCCAACCCATCTAGATCCCCAGTAAGACAGGCAGTCACTTGAGTCCATTAGTCACAATATTACATTCTAATCTTCCCATCTTGCTCCTTTTTCTCCTCTCTTGGCTGAATAGTTAGTATGTTTATGATTATGAATTCTAGTCCAATTATCATTATCTATATCTATCCTTTCAGTCATAAATGCTGAGCTCACAGCTCACCCCAGTGACTATTTACCATATGCTAAGGACATCATATAAGAATGAGATCCTTGATGCCCTGAGCCACTACCCAAGTTTCATGAAACAATTCTTAAATTTACAAAGTGCAAAAAAAAAAAAATTTCTTTTACAAAGTGCAAAATACTCTGGTGTCATGCATTGAAAAGATCATAATCTACTAAATTGATTCTATAAGCTAGTAATGAGCCACAACCAAAACGTGAAAGAGCTTAGACCTAAAACCCTCCATGGTCTGATCTCTATGTGCCTCCTCATTTTGATTTATTTTTGTCACCCCCCAGCATATGTCTTGTCAGGTCCAAATTGCTTGTAAGGAGCTGTGATTCCTGTGACTTCATGCTTTGCACATGTTCCCCTCCCTTGATAGGTCTCCTTTCTCTTCTGCCCGATAACTTCATGTCCTGCAGATTCAGCACAGGGCACTTCATCTGGGAAGCCTTTCTTGGTCTTGTCTTCTTCTTTGTTCCAACTTCTAGAGTGAAGAGTTTTGATGTCTATCAAGGATGTGTAACAGTTTGGGGGAAATGCTTCTACTCCCTTTCTCCACCTTTCTAACCTACAGGAAGAAGGGTTTATCCAGATGACCACAAATCAAGATCAGTCTCTCCACTCCTGTATGCATATACTGGTTTTGTTATATAAAATAGGGACATCTAGCTCAGAGTCCAAGCCATCTGACTTTCTAGAAATGCACCTGAGGGTCCATATCTAACAGGACACACTCTCCAGTGCTCATAGTATGGAGCAACTATGGCCCTGTGTGGAGTCAGCCTTATCCAAAGAGGCCTAAGGCTCATGGGGCTGTTTATACAGATTTAGAGTAGGAATGGCAGGGCTTATAGAAAAACTTTCTGAACCAAGATGTATCTACTTCACATGCCCCCACAAAAGTACCAGAAGTCTTGTAGGTGGAGGTAGAAGGTAGATGCCAGTCTGATTCATATGTGACTCCTTATCTGATCAGGACCCCAAGAGCAGAGAAGGACAAGCTATAAAACACAGCCTCTAGTCTGAATCTGTGGTCTCATGGGAAATGTAGATATAAAAATCAGTGGTTTTATAACGTGTGTAAGAGCGTGTATGTGTGTGTTAGATATGCTAGCAGCATGTGCATTCAGAGCTAGGGGAACAAAGAGAACAGATGAGATAAAATTCCCTTTGCCCAGCAATGAGTGGGAACAAGAAAAAAGACAAGAACAAGAAAGGCTTCCCAGATGAAGTGCCCTTGCTGAATCTGCAGGACATGAAAGTTATCAGGCAGAAGAGAAAGGAGACCTATCAGGGGAAGGGAACACGTGCAAAGCTCAAAGTCACAGGAATCGCAGCTCCTTACAAGCAGTTTGGACCTGACAAGACATTTGCTGGGGGTGAAAAAAAAAATCAAAATGAGGAGGCACATAGAGATCAGACCATGGAGGGTTTTAGGGCTAAGCTCATTCACGTTTTGGTTGTGGCTCATTACTAGCTTATAGAATCAATTTAGTAGATTATGATCTTTTCTTTTTTTTTTTAAGATATCCTATTTTTTTATTGGTTGTTCATAACATTACAAAGCTCATGACATATCATCTTTCATACATTTGATTCACGTGGATTATGAGCTCCCATTTTTACCCCAAATACAAATTGCAGAATCACATCGGTTATACATCCACGTTTTTACATAATGCCATATTAGTGACTGTTGTATTCTGCTACCTTTCCTATCCCCTGCTATCCCCCCTCCCCTCCCCTCCCATCTTCTCTCTCTACCCCATTTGCTGTTATTCGATTCTCTCCCTTGTTGATTATGATCTTTTCAATGCATGACACTAGAGTATTTTGCACTTTGTAAAAAAAATTTTTTTGCACTTTGTAAATTTAAGAATTATCTCATGAATCTTGGGTAGTGTGGTTTACTGGTTTGTTATATAAAATCTGTTTCTCACTATAAACTTATTGTTCTCCTCTGGGATTTCCCCAAAAGAAAATGCTGGCTTCCCTCCTTGAAGAAGCCACCAGTCAACAAATCCTCCTCCAAGACACACAGCTGCCAATCAGCTTGCATAATGTTGGTCCATCCATCCTTCCACATTTATCTAGTGTACAAAAATAGACATTCTCACACTCTTCAGGATATTTAATATTAAAAATATAAGCCTCTGTTCCTAATTCTGTCTTGTGATTTAGGACGAATATTTTAGTCACAATAAGTGAACCCTTAATTAACAAAATACTTTTAAATGTTCATAATTGTAACTAATTAGCTAGTTCTTTAGCACAGGAAATTATTTAGATAGTGCTTTATTTAGGTACTTTTGCAGTTTCTAAGCATCGTGCCTCATGACTGGACATGTTGATATAGTCAACCAACATGAAATATTTGAAGAAAACTTCCAACACAATTGACAGAGGCCAAGATCAACAAACCGAAAAACAAGAAGAAATGGAGACAATTCTGTGAACAAATGGACTTTTTAACTTCAAAAATGCTCTTAGAATGATTTAAAAAAAACTATCAATCAACTAAAAAGTTAGAGAAATAAAATAACTCTTGGGAATAAAAAAAAAGATGGTTGTAGGTGAGGAGATGTTATGAGATGGGTTGGAAAATGATTTAAAAAATATCCCCAAGTCAGATGAACAATTCTGAAAGCACTACTTAGGTACAACTAGAATTGAACAGTTAAGCCAGTGGATGGCAGAGGGTGGCAGCCAGGTTTCTTACTGTTTCCCTTAGAAAAAAGCAAGGGAAGGAGGCTGGAGTAATCCATGTGGGTTAGACTTGAAGGCACAGGGAGAACTCATTTTAGATTAATATAAAGATGGACACACGTAGAAGTCTTCCTAGATATGTACACATACAAGGGTAGCCATGTCAGCATATTTCATTGGCTGAAAAAACCACCTGGAAGCAAAAAGCACCTCTCACACCTCTACCGTGGATTTGCCACTCTTCAAAAGAAATCAAGACTTCAAAGATATGGCTGATTCTAGGACTGAGGATGTGTGAGATAAAGCTGCAGCATGGCACCAGAAAATAGGAAGTTCTGGAGGCTGGAGTTGTGGCTAAGTGGAAGAGTGCTTTTCTAGCATGTGTGAGGGTTTGATTGGGTTTGATTATCAGCACTGCATAAAAATAAAAATATGTAAATAAAAATAAAGGTTAATCCACAACTATATATATATATATATATATATATATATATATATATATATATAGTTTTATATATATATAGTTTTATATATATATATAGTTTTATATATATATATATAGTTATATATATATAATTTTTTTTAATAGGAAGTTCTGGGGAAAAAAAACACCACAATTAGAGTGTGTCAAAAGGGACACAGGCAAAAACTAAAAGAGCTCCCACAGTCAAAGTTTGAACAATATAAACCATTAAAAGAAACAGTATTAGATTATAATACAAAGTATAAAATAAATATTTATGAGTCCATACTGCTAGGCAGCTAAGTAAATGAAAGATGATATAGCTGGATGGATGAATCAATCAATCTATCAATCTATTTATATGGAATAATAGCCACATTACCCTTGCAGAGGAATTTCAATTAATTTATGTACACATTCCCATCTTAAGGAGGTGAAGGGAAACTCTCAGCTTAGATAGATAGATAGATAGATATAGTGTGTGTATACACACACACACACACACATATATTTTAGTTGTAGATGGACACAATACCTTTATTTATCATCATGTGGTGCTGAGGATCAAACCCAGGGCCTCACACATGCTGGGTGAGCACTCTACCACTGAGCCACAACCTTAGCCCCTCTCAGCTTCTTAAATTAAGGAGTTGTCCATAATGAACTCCTCCCAAAGACTATAACATCCAGGGAAAGATGACTTTTCTGTGTAGAAATCATACATTAAAAACCTTCTGCCTTTCCCATTCCATCATCTCTTCTCAGTGCACCTGCTGGATCCTCCATCTGATAAACACAACCTCAGCCCCATGATTACAGTTAGCATCAAAACCATGCTAGGAGTGTGTCCCCTTGACATGATGTGATGGGAAGGGCATGTTACTCTGTAGTCTTCCTCTCATAAACCCAGCACTTCAGCCTAACCATAAAAAAACATCAGGCAAAACGCAACTAAGTACTTTCTACAAAATACTCCACAGTGCTCCTTGAAACTCTTAAGGACATCAGAACAAAACAAGAAAAGTCTGAGAGCCCGTCACAGTTCAAAAATGCCTAAAAAGACAATGACTACATGGAATGTGGTGTCTTGGCTGGAATTCTGGAATAGAAAAGGGACATGAGGTGAGAACTAAGGAAAAGTGAATGAAGTCTGGACTTTGGTTAATAATATCATATCAATATCGGTTAGCCAATTTTGACAAATATACCATCCTGATGTAAGATTAGTAGGGGTAACTGGGTGTGGGACATCAGAAAACCCTCAGTATTATTTTCAAACCTTCTATAAATCTAACTGTGTATAGTGGCACACACCTGTGGTCCCAGCACTCAGGGGTCTAGACAGGAGTATCAGTTGAACCCTGGAGTTCAAGACCAGCCTGGGCAACATGATGAGACTCCATCTCAAAAACAAACCAAAAACACTTCCATAAACATATACAAATATTTTTAAATAAAAAGCTTTTTTTTTAAGGAAAAAAAATCTCAGAATCTAGCACTTAAGGAAAGAAATAATCATAAAAGAAAATGCATGATGTCATTTTAACAATTAATACTCTAAATAAATAAAAGAAAAGATCTGTGGGTATCATAAGGAATGATAAGATACACTTTAACGTTTTTAGTGTAACAAAATATACAGTCTCCATTTTAGAATTCATATTAAAATTCTGCAATAAATTCAGACTTAGAAGATTCTGAGGAAGTCACACATAAAATTCATGTAGTTTTTTTTTTTTTAATAGAGGGAGAGAGAGAGAATTTTAATATTTATTTTCCAGTTTTGGGCGGACACAACATCTTTGTATGTGGTGCTGAGGATCGAACCCGGGCCGCACACATGCCAGGCGAGCGCACTACCACTTGAGCCACATTCCCAGCCCAAAATTCATGTAGCTTTTAAGAGTATGTTTTTAAAACTTTTCTTCAGAGAGAGCATTGTCATTTATACAAGCATAAGACACCTCTAAATTCTCTGAACTAAGCTAGTTGAGGTACATTTTTAAAAGCTCAGGGCTTGGATTCTGCCAAAGTCACTGGACACTTCTGGGTCATATGTTTCTCCATCTGAAAGAGGAATGAAATAATCCTGAACAATCCCTAATGGTCCTTTGCCTCCTAGTTTCCTATCAGTCCATCCAGTGTAGTGAGGAAAACCAAGAAATATTTTGACCAAGTGTGCAAAGGATTTAGGTTAAGGAGTGAAAAATAACCTATCCACAGTAAGCATTGATCTGCTCAATTTTTAAGAATCCTTAGTAATAACCTAAATATTGTATGGCTTTTTTAAAAATCAGAATTTGTTTTCAGAAAATGACCATATACCTTTTGTCCTTAAAAGCCCAAAGAGAAAATACCAAAAATTCCCAAATCTTCTCTTCTTGATCAGCACCTGGTTTTTGTCTAAAAATATTGACCACCTTTCAGAGCGTATCAGGTCTTCAATTTAAAATGAGGTGTAATAAGAGTCTAGCCCCATTTTTTTTCTTTTACAAAACAACTGAAATAAATTTTATTCCTCTACATTTTACATGCCAGTTGTCCCCAGACCCTATGTCTAAACTATAATGGTGGGATAATTTTAGAAATATGAATTTCACAGTGATTAATACATAGATTTTTTTATTTTAAATGTTATTTTTTTAAATTTTATTTATTTATTTTAATTTGTTATACATGACAGCAGAATGCATTTCAATTCATAGTCCACATATAGAGCACAATTTTTCACATCTCTCTCTGGTTGTACATGATGTAGAGACACACCATTTGTGTCTTCATCCATGTACTTAGGGTAATGATGTCCATCTCATTCCACCATCTCTCCTACCCCCATGCCTCCTCTCTTCCCCTCTCTCCCCTTTGCCTTATCTAAAGTTCCTCCATTCCTCCATGCTCCCCCACCATCCCCATTATGGATCAGTATCCACATGTCAGAGAAGACATTGGCCTTTGGATTTGGGGGATTGGTCTATTTCACTTAACATGATATTTTCAACTCCATCCATTTACCTGAAAATGCCATGATTTTATTCTCTTTTAATGCTGAGTAATATTCCATTGTGTATATATAACACAGTTTCTTTATCCATTCATTTATTGAAGGGCATCTAGGTAGTTCCACAATTTAGCTATTGTGAATTTTGCTGCTATAAACATTGATGTTGCTACGTCATTATAGTATGCTGTTTTTAAATCCTTTGGGTATAAACTAAGGAGTAGGATAGCTGGGTCAAATGGTGGTTCCATTTCAAGTTTTCTAAGGAATCTCCATACTGTTTTCCAGATTGGTTACACCCCTTTTCAGTCCCACCATCAATGTATGAATGTGCCTTTCTCCCCACATCCTCACCAACACTTATTTTTGTTTGTATTCTTAATAGCTGCCATTCTGTCTGGAGTGAGATGAAATCTTAATTTTGATTTGTATTTCTCTAATTGCTGGAGATGTTGAACATTTTTTCATATACTTGTTGATTGATTGTGTATCATCTTCTGAGACATGTTTGTTCAGGTCCTTGGTCCATTTATTGATTGGGTTGTTTCTTTGGTGTTAAGTGTTTTGAGTGCTTTATATATCCTAGAGATTAGTGCTCTCTCTGATGTGCATGTGATAACAATTTGCTCCCATTCTGCAGGTTCTCTCATCACCTCACTGATTATTTCTTCTGCTGAGAAGATGCTTTTCAGTTTGAATCCATCCCACCTATTGATTCTTTATTCTATTTCTTGCACTATAGAAGTCTTGTTAAGGAAGTAGGGTCCTAATCCAACATGATGAAGATTTGGGCCTACTTTTTCTTCTGTTAGGTGCGGTGTCTCTGATCTAATTCCTAGGTTCTTGATCCACTTTGAGTTGAGTTTTATGCATGGTGAGAGATAGAGACTTAATATCATTTTGCTGCATATGGATTTCCAGTTTTCCCAGCACTATTTGTTGAAGTTCAGCCCCATTTTGATGACTAACATCTTTCCAGTCCCACAATACCACCTGCCCCTTTGCCCTACATCTGGGCAAGCTGATAAGAAATTCAAAGTGCCCTCTCCTGACACCAGTGGAAGTTCCAGCCACATAGGCCTTAGCCCTGGCCACCTCCTAAAGGCACAAAGAGCCACGCTGCCCTTCCCTGTCCCCTCCAGCCAGTTGCACCTTGCCTGGAAGTCCACCTTGCTCTCCTCCCACAGCCTATGTGACAAACCTTTCCACAGCCTCTTGCCACTTATATGTTGTCATTATTGACCTACAAACCAAACTTTGGGGGGAGTTTCAAGACTCCACAGGATGACAGTGAAGGGAGGGAGGAGCTTTTCTATTTTTGTTCTCATGAATCACACAAGAAAAATTCATCCGCCAGATGCTGTGATCTGAATGTGTGTTTCCCCCCCGCCAACACATAGGTTAAAATACCAACCAAGGTGAGGTCTTTGGACGTGAGATAAAAGCCCTCGTGAAGTGACCAGGGGACTTATAAAAGAGGCCCAAGAGAGCCTTTCACCATGCAAGGACACAGATACAAGGGACCATCTGTGAAGAACAGGCCCCAGCAGACACCTAATCTGCTGGAGTCTTCATCTTGGACTTCCAGAACTCCAAAACTTTAGGAAGTAAAATGATTGTTGATTGTAAGCTACTTGGTATGTGGAATTTGTTAGAACACCCCAGACTACGACAACAGGCAATCCTCGCTCAGAATTTCGGTGTCATCTCACGAATCATCCTGATGGCACCATGCCTAGAGGTAAAATATGCTAGTGAGTTTGTCCTTTGGAAAGAAGAGACTCATCTGCTTTTAAACACCCATCTGGATTTTGGCATGGTTTCGTTAGAACAACAGTGAGAGTGCAAGTCCATGTCTATCTGTTTGTAAACAAACACTAGAAGGTCCTTCCTTTGAAGCTTATTAATATTGTTGGTCAGCTTCAAGATGAGTAACTGTCCTGAATGAAAACTTTTCCAAGGATCTGCCATTTGAAAGAAACTGAGAAAGAGGGGATTTGATTAGGCCTTAACCTTCAGGATTTCTAAAATAGAAAAGCTCACAGCTGCATTTTTAATCATCCAGAGCATGTACATTATTTAGCAACTCCTTTTGTAACTGTCAGAGCTACAGGTGCAACAAGAGAAGGTTAATTTTATATACCCAGGGCATTTCCATTTGCATGTGTGTGTCATATGTTTCATTCTTAACAGCTTAGCTTGAAAGCCTCAGTTAATATATCTCTGTTAAGGTAAAATGGGGACAAAATACTTTTATTCCAGTCCATTGTAATGGGGGGTACTCTGCCATGTAAGAGAGATTATTTTCTCATTAATATTTCTAAGCTCTGTAATGCTTCCATTTTCAGCTGGGTTAAAAATAAAAGACATCATAATAGCAACAACAAAGTATTTCTATCAGAGTAAGAGTAATAAGTGGCTGGAGTGGCTCCGTGGGGATTCTCATATTACATTCATGGAAAACCACCAACGCAACCCAGGCGACATGCAAGTTTGCCGTTCAAAGTAATATATAGCTGTCTTGTGCTGAGGTCAGACTAATCTGGATAAGAAAGAAAAATGCTCTAAAAAAATAAAAGAATGAATGAAAAGAAAGACAATGTCCCCCTTGTTGGCCTGTTCCTTCAGTTGGGGCTGGTCCAATACGCACACCCGCTGCTTCCTGCCGGCATATTCCGGGGTAGGAATCAATTCACTCTTTGTAGATATTAAGAAATTGTGGAGGCATTAAAAAGAGAAACACTGAATGGACCTAATGTGGTTGGAGACAAAGGATGGAAGTGATGAGGTGAAAGAGGGCAAGAGGAAAGCCGGTCAAGATCTGGGGTGATCAGTGTTCCATTTGGCGGGAATAGGGGGACTTGAGGTCATGCCAGAGTCCTCCCAGTTTACTCTTGTTTCTACAGTTGTAAATGTTTTATGTCACCAAGCAGATGCAAACAGCTGATCACACTTGAGACTAAATTTAAAAGGGACTTTTAGAGAATATGATGTTTCTTATAATAAATAAAATGCAGTACTTCTTAAATGTTCCATTTTAAATTAGGCTGTGTGTGTGTGTGTGTGTGTGTGTGTTATTCATCCTGCACACAGTGGTAGAAATATATTCTTCTGCTGCCTTTAGAAAACACAAAACTGTGCATACATCAAGTCTAAGACACACATCTATTATGGCCTCAGGTACAAAATTATTTTAACATTTAACTTTGAAATAATGTTGATTGTTAAAAGCTTTTCTCCACCAGAGAATAAAACAGAGGGGTTCAGGCAGTTTTGTTTTGCTGGTTTGGGTTTTTGCTTTGTATTTTAAGTAAACAGTCAAAACATTACTTTGGTAAATAAATAAACCTTAACTGTAAATCATGCTATGCAGTAAGTAGGTCATTGAAAATTAAAATGATATCAGATGCAGTCTAGGATTTCAGTTTGGCAAGATTACCTTTTGTAATTGCTGTTAAAAAAAAAAACACCTATTTTTATTAAAAGCTTGGGGGAATGTTAAAGTGTTTTTAAATCTATGTTGCAAGCAGAAACTTCTTCCCATGACAAGTAGTATTTACAAAAATTCATCAGTAGCCTTCTTGCTTTAGTAACATTGTATGAGGATGGGATTTTAGCTTTAAAGGTTGCTAAGTCCTGCAGTACCATGGGGCCACTATTCATGTGGATTTTCAATCCAGTACGGGTCAGACCTCTCCTAGAAGTACTAGACCACTGAGCAAGCAAATAGTAAAAGAGGGGAAGTTTCTCTTTATGGAAGTCCAGCTAAAGAAAGAGAATAGACTTGGAATAGTCACTTTACACTCCTAGCAATGAATGGACGTATGCATTGAGCCTCTTACAGGGAGCGGCAACTAGACCTTATGTGCCTCCTGATGGACATACATCTCCACACTGTCTATGGAATAGTTCTACCCCACCCAAAAACTTGAATCTGAATAATCTTTTAGAGTTAAGCAGGTATTCATAGAAAATAGGAGGACTATGAAGATATGATCAGTAAAACCCATCTATGGAAACTACAAGAAAAACAAGTCTCTTCAGAAAATAAATTACAACAAACTTTTTAAAAGATGAAGGAGAAATCCACAAATATTAGGGACAGTTGAGAGTCATAAGCCCATCACAAGGCATGTCTTTATCTGCATCCTGATTCAAACAAACCAACTAAAAAACAATATGACACATGAGACTGTGGAAAACAAGATGCTTTGTTATGGTTAAGCAACCATTGTTGCTTTAGGACAAATAATAGTATTTTAGTCATGTTAAGACACAGACTTGTTAAAATTAATCTTGACTTGACAAAGCAGATATTTTCTGAGATTATTTCCTCCAGGAATTCTGACTATTCCTCCCACCTTCCCCTACCCCTAGGTCAGGTCTCTCCTCCATCTTGCCTTATACATTATCTCCACCTTTGCACCTACATTTATGTAACAATCTCTTTAAGTGTTTGCACCACTAGACTGAGGACCATAAGGTCAAGTACCATGGTAGAATTGATTTGGCTTTGCCTGACACTTTGTCAATGCCTGACACTTGGTGAATCAACAAATGAGTGAATACAGTGATGAGTCCTTAAAACCAACACTTTATTTTCAGTTAGATATGTTTATAGCAGCCAAGAGTTTTCAACTCTCCAACAAAATGATAAATGGACTCTGATTCTTAAGTGGCAGAATTACTGTACCAGCTTTAACACTCACTGTTTTGGCCATTTTTCCTCCAAAGAGGCAATGACTGATGATTATAATAGCTCACTTTCATAGATAGCTTCCTGTACACTAGGCACTGTTATGGACTCTTTACATGTTTTAAGTCATATTTTCATAACACCCATTTAACACAATTCCTATTATGATTACCCTCACTTTACAGATGAGAAACCTGAAGCACAGAGATACGGGCAAATGTCCATGGTCTCAAGAGGGGGTAGATCTGGGACTCAGACTCATGAGATCAGGCTCCAAAACATCCTTGCTTGACCCTGCTCAAATGCATCCCCAGGATAACTAGATTCCTGCTAACCTGGTAGCCATGGAATCGCAGAACATTGCATCTCTGAGCCATGGCAGTTCCAAATACCTGAATCATAAATTATCACTTTATCCCAGCCAGAAAACATGCAGAAAGAGCTGTAACTTCAGAGAGACAAAATAACCAGCATGCCCTATCAGAATAATTTCAGATTTCCCTCAGATGTTTAAGTGGAGTCAATCAAATTGCCACACACTCAAATTCAAATATTTTGCCCATCTGGTTAAAGAATGTCTTCTCAGGATGAGATCACATGTGGCATTGACCCCAGCCATAAGACATCCATCATCAACAGGGAACAAAAATGGATTCCCAATTCAGCTCTTTCCTTCCTGTCTCTTGTCCATATGGGTACCCTTTGTCTGAAATACAAGTTAATCAAGGTTACAAAAACCCAGAACATTCTTCCCCTCCTTGAGGAATTTGTTATTGGTCATAATATCAAAGTATTCGAGTTAGAATAGGATAGAATTTACTTGACTTTCCCTCCACCCCCACCAACCCCAGTGAAGAGTGAGCCAGGCTGACTCCGGGATTCTCTGCTGGGCCATTACTCAAGCCTCAAATACTTCAGCTATCCAGTGACTCAGTGGCCTTCAACCACACTTTAAATAAAGGCCTTCTATTATGTTTTTCACATGTATATACCCTACAAATACTAAGCTCTTGATATGTTTTCCTCCTCATTTCTTTCTGTAGAACTATGCCCCAATTTAATTATTTTAAGAAGATTATTGCCTGTTTTCTACTAAGGTTCAAAAACAAACTTTCCAGTTAATTCAACTGTCAGCTTCTTAAGCTGGTCCGGGCACCACTTGTTTTCTTTCTGTATTCTCCTTTTCCCTTTTTTGGGGGGTGGGGGTGGGGCATTTTTGCTGTGGGATAATATACATACATAACTACCATATGAACCCCTGGGAGCCATGCAGTTCAGTGACACCAAGCGCATTCACATTTTTATGCAACCATCACCCATCTCCAGAACTTTTTTTCACCTTCCCAGTCTGAAACTTGTCCTCATTAAACACCAACTCCCTACATGCGTGCGGCCCGGTTCGATCCTCAGCACCACATACAAACAAAGATGTTGTGTCCGCCGAAAACTAAAAAATAAATATTAAAAAAAATTCTCTCTCTCTCTCTCTCTAAAAAAAAAAATTACGAATGTTTTTATCCTTGTATCTTTTTATCCTTAATTTTTGTATTATATATTTTTATTCTTAATTTTCATCTTTTGATTACTGAATTTATAAGTGTCCTTACTCATTCTCAGTTCCCTATTTCAATCCACTTGCTTACAAGACTGCCTTAAGATGTATTTTTGTGATTCCTTAAAACCAATACTTTCTCGATGCTCTACCACTGAGCTACACCCCCAGCCCTTTCAGAGATAGAGTCTTGCTAAATTGTCCAGGCTGGCCTCAAATTTGCCATTCTCCTGCCTCAACCTCTGGAGTTGCTGGCATTACAGGTATGCACACTAGCTATGGTCCTTAATATACTAAAATATTGGGCAACAAAAGCAAAATTCTCATTCAAGATGAATTTAAAGTCTGCTGAAGAAATAAGCTGCACCACTGTTTACCAAAGGGTTTTTGTTGTTCTTCTTCTTGTTGTTGTTGTTTTAACTTTGTGTATTTCAATAGCATCTCTCCTCATGGACACTGTTAACTACAGATAATGAAAAATTTTCTAATTTTGAGGCAGTTGATTGATTTCCCATAAAAACTTTTACTCATATATCAAGCTTTTAAATAAATAACATTTTCCCATCCCAGATGCCTCTGAGCTGGCACATCAGAAAACAGGCAAAAATGGTTAGTATCAGAAGGAGATAACTAAGGAGCATTAACCCAGGTCAAGAATGGGCAACTAGCCAGGCACAGTGGTGCAAGCCTATAATCCCAGCAGCTCGGGAGGCTGAGGCAGGAGGATCGCAAGTTCAAAGCCAGCCTTGGCAACAGCGAGACATTAAGCAACTCAGTGAGACCCTGTCTCTAAATAAAATACAAAATAGGTCCTAATAAAATGTGAGTCAGTGGTCCAGTGCCCCTGAGTTCAATCCCCAGTACAAAAAAAAAAAAAAGAATGGGCAACTAGTGAAGCAGCTTCTCTGCACCTGAGGGAAAAGGGTGGGGCTGAAAAGACAGTTCCATCTTAAGAGTTGAGTGGGCAGAACACAGACTGCAGTGGGCAGATGTCCCACCTAATCTCCATATGGGTCCATATGGGTACCCTTTGTTTGAAATACAAGTTACTCAAGGTTACAGGTCCCAGGTGCCAGCTGGGAATTCCAGCAGGCAGACAAGGAGGTAGCAGAGCTTAATGCCAGAGAATTTGATCATCAAATTTCACAAGAGTCATTTTCTTTCTCCTATAAATATGGGAAGGTGGAGTTTGGCTAGTAAAATCAACCTCTATTGTCAACCCCTCAACTTTCTAATAAAAACAAATTTAAAAACAAATCACCTCGGATTAGTGTGGAATGGGGAAGGGGCTCCCTAATGAGTTTTCAAGAGCCTAATAAAATACCCTTTATTTAACAAAACACCTTTTATTACCATTGTAACTGTTTTTAGAAAACCTCTTTTATCCCCAAATCTCATTGGGGTAACAGTGTACACATTTATATTCAAACAACGTTTCTGTGAATTTTGTTTTATTAAACAATATGTACTATATTGAATATGATGCATACATAATACATGGTGTTCTGGTGTATGGAAAGAGAGACCTTGAAGTACGTTAACAAGTGAACCACTGCTTTTTGGATATTACTCTCTTGAAATGCAAAAGATGAGGCAAAGGGACTTTGGCATCGGTGAAAATCTCCTTAGGGTAAGAGGCTGAACATAGGTCCTTCAGTGGTCCCAGGACCCCTTTAATAAAGGGAGAAAGATGTCCCAGGCACATTCCTAGTGGGCTAATTACAAGGAACTGTCTACAAGAACCATCTTTACTTACCATACTAATTATCCTCCTGGGGAGTGGGGTTTTGCCCTAAGGTTCTCCCATCTAGAGCCTAAATTCTTCCCTCTGAGGAAAGCATTCATCACTTCCTTCCAGCCCAGCCTAACATTGTGTTGCTTGGGGCTCTTAGGGAGCCCAGAAACAATCAATCACATTTGTAGTGTGACTATCCCTTGAAGGCAGGGAGAGATTTTATGGAGCTTTCAAACTGCTTTCCAGTGACAACCCCCAAAAGCCACTGGTCTTGAAAAGCAGTTGAAATACCCAACAGTTTTATGGTAAATATATTACTCAGAACCACCACCCAACATTTGCTGAAATAAAGCAGAATCCTGAGGGGGGAAAAAATAGCAACCACACTAAAAATATAAAAGGAAATGATAGTGAGGTAGACAAAGCCTAGAGCCCTTTATCTATGTAGACCAAACAACTCTAAAGCTCACTTCAAACATTTTGATTTTCCTTCCATGGACTGGACACAGCTTGGCTGTTTCTGTCATGGGGAAATGTTTTTTCCCTTCCTTATCCCAACATCAAAATGTAACCACAAGGAACACAACATCTCAAATCCCAAATGTTGTTTCTCTGTGAGATTCGGTTCTCTCTCCAGCTGAGAAGTTCATCATATCCCAATATAGTAGCTATTCTTTTACAAGTCATGGTAAACATCATAATAGACGCAATACAGGTAGTAAGAAAATCTGCCAAAAATATCACAAGCTTTCCTTGGGCAAACTTCCTTTCTCTGACTTTTAGTACTTCAAGGACCTGTGCGCATTTGCCCGCCACACAATGCATACTGAGGCCTTTTATGAAGGAATGCCCCCTTTGCTTTCCTGCTTAAACTGCTGTGTGTGTTGCTAGGGGCTGTGAGCTGGTGATCTGGGCCAACAACAAGCCCTTGTGGTTCAGGGATGGTGGCCCATTAAAAAGAGAGAAGAGAAAGGAACTCTGCTCCATCTAGTATCTTGTTCAACAAAATGCAATGAGTATCCAACTCACCCCGCAGAAATCAATTGTTGCAGTTGTCTATGGGAGCACAGCACATTAACAGCTTTGGAAGGGAGGAGAAAAAACTGTACTTTCTTCCTCCCTCTCTCTGGCAGCACACGTTCTGACTTCTGGTGGGAGGGGAAGGGACACAGTCCCAGGAATTATCTCCCAAGCCCTGGGCACCTCCTCAGGCTGGGGATCTCCACAAAGCCCCCAACCTAAGCTGCAAGACAGAAAAGGGATTTATGAGAACAAAGCACATATTTTTAAAACTTTGGGTTTGTAAGCTATTCCACTCACTTGAAGCACTTTAATAGAGAAGAAAAATAGGTTAAGTACTTTTGAAAACTCTCTTCATGTCCATGTATCTCCGTAAACAAGGGTAGCCATAGGCATACATTTCTGCACATAATTCCTCATGTGATTTCTGATCTTAATTCTGGCTTCTCAAAGGTTAGAACAAGACTAACTGATCTGTGTGATTCCCAGAGTAGGGTAAGGGCACAAACACTTGCCCATAGTGTGTTCTGAATCTTTCTTGTGCTTCTTTTTTAAAAAACCAATTTAATTTTTTTCCTTTCCTTTCCCATTCTTATTTCCTTTTCCTTCAAGGTCATAGTTCTCTCCCACATTTTCTATGCTCCTTTGACATTCCTTATTCATATCAATCTCTCTCCCTGTTTTTCCTTTCAGTTTTTACTTCACAAAGTGCCAGCCTTCTAGAATCAACTCAGGCTTTCAGGATAGAGCCGACCAGGGATGAGAGAACTGGGAGGTGCTTTTTGAAGGGTGCTTTTTGAAGGAATTCTGTTGGAAGAGAAATAGATCCCTTCGGACAAAGGGCTGGGCACGTCCCCCTATCCTGCTCCCCTTCACTAAGGGGAATGAGGGGAAACTGGCGTATTGAAATAATGGACAGATCATGCCCAGCTGCAGGAAATGAGAAAGCACATTAAAAAAAAAAAAGTCCCTAAAATTAAAATGACATAAAAAAAAATAGCCGTATGCCAAACAAAAGTTACCAGTTCTCCAGGAAAAACTCATTCATAAATCAGAACAAATTGGTGCTCATCCACTTCAGGGAATAGAAAGAGCTTTCTATGTGCAACCTGTGCTACAAGGACCACCAGCTCTACTGTCAGACAAAACCCAAGCAAGGAGACTTCTGGGAAATGCCACAGCCAAGAATAAAATCACTGCATACATTAGGACAGGTTGCCATGGTGCATGCTATAGTCCCAGCAACTCAGGAGGCCGAGGTAAGAGGATTGCAAGTTCAAGACCAGTCCCAGCAACTTGTGAGGCCCTCAGCAACTTCAATTTTTAAAATTAAAAAATTTTTAAAGGAGAAAAATAATCACTTCATACAGCCAAGAGAGCGTACCACACAGGTGCCTCTCAGATCTTTTCAGCTATCAGGACAGATATTATAATATTCTATAATCAGCAGCATGGATGCTTTATCAAGGTAATGGTATTATATGTTATCCAAGGATGAGAAATTATTTCCCTTTTCTTTCTGTTGTAACGCAGCTCATTTCGCCATGTGTCCCAGGTAATCCTGCAAGTGGACAACCTCAAGGCATTGAGTTATTTCTGCCATCCCTGGCTGTGTTTCAGCACCACTCCCCAAATTAGCCAGAAATTTCAACAGAGCCCCAGCCTTTACTGAGGTTGACAGGCAAAACTCATTCCAGGAGGCTTGACTTGCTCTCCACCCTTAGAGCCATTGAGGTTACCTGTGGCGGTAAGATCCTTTGCTTTCATTCGCATTTTGAAATGAGACCCATGGAAGACGCAGTTGAGTTGAAGTTAAGGAGAGAAACAGATAAAGAATAAATGGAAGAAAGCTCATGTGTCCCCATGTCTTCCTCCCTCCTTTGAGTGAAGAAACAAATGAGAGAACAAATAATATAAGATCCTCTTTTCAAGTTCATAATAATATAAGCTTTTTTCTTGGCACAATAAAGATAAAAATTGGTTTACCCTGTGGCATATGCCCTCCCCCTCAACTTTTTGTTTTGTTTTTAAACATGTTTCATTCTGGAAACTCCAGACACAGGCCCCACACAATTTCTCCAATGCTTTTCTTCCAGAAAGAACATGAAATTAATTGCCACTTTTTAAAAAAAATTTTGTCAGCTTCACAGGTTTTTAAATGATGACGACTTCCAAAAAACAAACCTATGTGGAAAGAATACACTTTTTTCATGACATTGTAGCCTGGGCTAGATCTGTGCTGATCCTGTTTCCTAGAGTTTTTTTTTTTTTTTTTTTTTTTTTAAAGTAAATCTAAGAGAAAGTTGAACATTCTCCAGAGACCTGCTCTCCAGTTGGTGGTTGCCCATGCTTTCTAAAAAGACAGTCTCCAAAGAGAAGGAAAAAAATATTAATCCTGAACCTCTATGACATTATTTTAAATACTTCCACTTTAGGCCAGATTAAGCTGGTTCCTGGATCATTTTCCTTCTCAAAATATTAAAGTGCTTTACAGAGATAAACAAATTAAGCTTCACACATCTTCTCTTTGAAGGAAGCACACACATATTTATTACAAAGGGCAGAATTTTAGTTTTCTATTCTGTCGTTTTCTTTCCTACTGGTAAAAGCAGAGATGACAGGAAGCCCAATAAAAGGTGGTGCTGGGAAAGCAGACAGGCTGATCAATGCTTTCTCTGGGCACAGAGAAGAATGACCCCCCAGTTTCCCAGGAAAACCAATCTGGTGGGCAGAAGCCACCACCAGTTTAAAATGTACAAGTCTTTTTTTTTTTTTTTTTTTTCTGTTTTTGAAAGAGGCCAAACTTGAACTCCCAGCCTTCTGCATTGGATTCCCACGGGACTTTGTTCTTTCTTTAATGGGTCAGCCTGCATTTTGTAATTCAGGTCCTTTCTTGTCATTGTGTTTTTAGCAGATTCTGTACCTTCTTGTAACTCTTAAATATGAGTGCTTCCCCACCTCCCAATTATATGCAATGTATCCATAAGGACAGGGAGTGAATTTTTTTAGAAAGCAGATCAACCATCCCTTACACATTCTTTCTCTTCTCCTATACCCTGTCCTAAGATAATTCCATTTATTCTCTCGCTACTTTGGTGTCATTAAAAAATGCTCTAAGAAGAGTTAATAGGTCTAAGTGCTTGGGAACTTGGGATAAAGGGTCTAAGAGAAACAAGAAAAGAGGAAATGCAAGCACATCCCATAAATTGTTTCAACATCCATGCTGAGAGATTATGAGCAGGCAGAAAACAAAAGGGCCCTATGAGGGATTTAAGAGATAGATTGTATTCCAAGCTGCAACTCCCGAGTTGTTACAAAGGGTTCTTTAAATATTTCTTATGGGAACGAAATGAATTGTGACTGAGCAGAGGATGTAAAAGGGCAGGATGTCAGGTAAATGGAAATGGAGAATTTCCTTGTGGGCTGTTCCCACCTCACTCTTCAATAAGGTCTTTTTTTTCCTTTTCACTTAAGGCTTGGAAGTTGGTTATCCTTCGCATAACTTGCTTCTCACCTCAATATAATCTAGTTCAGAAATGCTTCTGTTGTGATCACTCCCAATCCCATGGGTTGTATTTTTATTTATTTACCCAGTAGTACTGGAGGTGGGACCCAGGGCCACGCTAGGCAAGCGTTCTACCCCTGGACTACACCCCAAGCCCTGGACTGTATTTCTAAATGTAAGAAAATGGAATCCTCATATAATTCATCGAAAGACATCTCTACCTCTTAAAACTTAGGAAAAAGCCTTCAGCACTCATCACTTATTCATCTAATCATTAGACAAGCTTTTCTACAGAATCCAATATATGCAGTCTCTGTGCTATGGGCTGAATTTACTACACATCCCCAAATTACATGACAGTAGGTCCTTTTTAGGGGATCTAGGCTGCATGATCAGAGTAGGAATGTGATGTGTCAGACACCAGCACTGTGACTTCTTTCAGACACCAAGGTTGTTAATGACTATCTTTTCTAAAAACTATCTGCCTCGCAGCAATATATCATTTTTCTTCACATCAGTGCTGCTGAAAATGAGCACCTCTTCTTGTATGCTACAAAAGAGGAAAAAAAAATGGCTGGGGTTGTGGCTCAGTGGTAGAGCGCTCTACTAGCATGCATGAGGCACTGGGTTCGATCCTCAGCACCACATAAAAACAAATAAAGTAAATGTGTCTATCTACAACTAAAGAAAAAAATATTTTTTAAAAAAAGAGGAAACAGAAGTACTTAGCAGCTAAGTAGTTAACCTTACATCACCCAGGAAGCTTCTCCCTGGCCCCCTGCATCTGACAAAAACTGCAGTTCTCTTTGCTGCTCAGCACACCTTTGTTGGAAATAGTGGAGAACAGCTGGATTTTAGAACTTTAGTCCCCCCAACCCAGACTGAAGCAAAACCTTTAAAACACTCAGCTAATTACAAATTTGTAGGGTTTATAATTTAAAATGACCCTGCACTAGGCTTTTCTGGGTTTTGTTGGTTTGTTTTAGGCTTAATTTACTTGTTTTTAAACTGGAAAAGCAAATACAGTTTAAAATGTACAAAGTCTTTTTTCTGTTTTTGCAAGAGGCCTAGACTATCATGCAGAAAGCCCTCTGGACCTGCACAGCCTGGAGCCTCCCCTGGCCATGCTCTGACACATTAACCCAGAGGTCAGCGAGTCTTTTCTGCACATGGCCAGTTAGGAAACATTTTGGGCTTTGCAGACCAGAAGGTCTCTGCCACAACTATTCAGCTCTGCATTTAGAGCTCAAAAGCAACCATAGACAATACTTAAATGAACAAGGGTGGTTGTGTTCCAACAGCTTTATTTTAAAAACAGCCCAAGGGCTACATTTAATCCATCCTCTGTTGCACAGTCTCCTTTGATGTCCAAGTTCTCTTCCTGGGGTCCATAGGTTTCAGGGAATCTCTAACTCTCCCCCTCATGTGTAAGATTTCATTTTCATTCTTTTGTCTTTTTGTTTTTATGGACATTTTTCAGAAGGTAGGGTCCATGGCTCTCATCAGATTCTCAAAGATTTCGTGACTCAGAACAGGTTAAACTTGAGGAATGCACTTCCACTACTGACTGCCCCTGCAGAGTCAAGTTCAAGTCCTATACCAGGGCCTTCGTGTCCTTCTGTGTTTTTAGTTCCTTTTTCCTACAATTCATGAGCAGCACTCACTGCACTGTTATTCCAGTCCCCAAAATACCTTGGAAAGTTTTTTTTTTTTCTCTGAGCCCTCATCAATGCTTTCCAAGCTGTTCAACACACGCCTTCAATTGAATCCAGTTCAGTGCATGAACAAGATGTCTGTGAAGCAGCTCCTCACAGCCAGCCTACAGAAAAAGACGACAGAGGGCAGGGACAGAGGCAGACAAGCAAACATGCAGTTCTGCATTCATCGTGGCAGGGAGAGTTGAAGGTGTTGTCAGAACACACAGGAGAGGGGCCTAACCCGGGTTTGGGGTCAGGGAATGTTTTCTGGAGGAAATCCTCGCTAAGATTGGGACTAAAGAACATATGGGAACCTGAATCTGGAACCAGAAGTTTTCTGAACCCAAAGAGGGCGGGTAAAAGAAAAGACACACGTCTGTCTACAAAATACCATATAGTTTGTCGGAACATGAGGCAGGTTGGGAATGGCCAAAGAAAAGAATTCAGAGAGAAAAAGGTTCATGCCACTGAAGATATCTCCTGACTGATTAATTCAGCCCTTTAATAGAAGTATGAGTTTGCTACTCAGCCTAGCTGGCTGAACAGCAGCTCCCAGAACTGGGAGCTGGTTACAGATGGAATCCTGGATCCAACTCAACTACTGACGCACAACCTGTGTTTTCACATAGGCCAGGTGATTTGTGGACTCAGAAGTTTGGGAAGTGTTCCTTTAACCAGAGTAAACCCTACTCCCCATTTCCTGTGACAAACTCTTACCTACCCAGGTATCCCAGATGGCCCCAAGGTAATAATCCCCCAAGGGACTTGTTAAATTCACAGATGTCCAGTCTCTCCCCTGGATCTCCTTGCTAAGTGTGAGTTGGAGCTAAGGAATCTGTCCAAAAAGCAAGTGTTCAAGGATGATTCTCACGTTAAGGAAGTTTCAGAAAATACTTTTGCTGATCCTGAACTCTGCAGAATGAACTTCTTCTATGGTCTCCTGGCACTTAATCCTCATGTATTAATGGCTTGTCTATTTTTTTTCCACATATCTGGTTTGCTAAGTAGACTGAGCTCTTTCCTTTTGATTTGCGTTTGGGTTGCTAGTGCCTGGCTCAGCGCCTTAAATTCAATAATTGCCCAAGTGCTCACATGAATAACAATGACAGCCGCAAGGCCAATTAGAGTGAGTCCACTAATGAGACCAAAGGTCAAATGTGGCATTAAAATGAAAGTAGTTTCAATTTTAAAGAGCAATTTGTCAGTAGGATTTTTGTAGTGAATATCCGAATCAAGGTTGAGAGCATGTTCCTGTTACTAGTTCAAGCTGAATCTTTTCTTCATCTGAAACTGGAGATCTCTTTCCCTCCTTCCCTCTCTAGCTGGTCATCAGGGCAGCTCTACTTTGCCACCCTAAGTGACCGCCTCTGTGCCTCCAGCCATCACTGTCTTCATTTCACTGGCCTTGCAAGCTGTCCAAGGACTGCATGTCACCATTTGACCTCTGTGACAGCAAATTCCTCTAGCTGACCACAAACTGCATGAAGAAGTTATTTCCTTTTATTTGTTCTCAATTTTATTTTTAACCAGTTGCTCTCCTGGTTTTTAAGGGAATAACTTTTAAAGGAGAAATTAATTCAGTTGTTGTTTTGCTGCCAGTCAAGGACCAGGGAATATAGATATTTTTAAACTCCCGTACAAAATCTCTTGATTTAATTTTAAATTATATTTTTCCTGGATATATAAATAACATGTGTCCATTTTGCAAATTTTATGAAATAATACAAATATGGTGCATCCTACCATTAACAGTGTTAGGGTTGTATCATCCATTAAGAGGATTTAGTCTTGAACACTCTCATTAGCATTTTCTTGTCATCTAAGCCTCATGTGGCCAGAATCAAATGCAGGTCTCTGTAATGTTTTGAAGCTGGGAGTATCACTCAGGCTGGAAAGCAGTATGAGCTTCGGAACTGAACCAGGAGAACTGAGGCTCCAGAGGAAGAGATGGAGTTAAATTCCCTTGCATAAGGAATTCTTAATTTGGCAAAGAAACTGTCAGGAGGATTTGTCCCTCCAGCTCTTTCTGGGGTTGATGAAGAAACTGAAAACAACTACAAGAGTATGAAAAATCCAGCACCCTTCCTAAATGTCCTTGTGTTTTCAAAAACTGTGAAAGTACTTCCTTCCCTTGTCAACCGTTCTCACTTCCAGTCTCCCAGGTTTGCAAAGGAGGTCTGAGTGGACACCTCATAGCATCTTTCTGGTTGCTCTTTGACTTGCACAGTGACTGTTTCTTTAGTCCACTGGAGAGTGGGGCATTTATTTATTTATTTATTTATTTATTTATTTATTTATTTATTTTAAGATGTACATTATTTTTAATTGACATGTGATGATTGTACATATATGTATAGGGTTCAGTGTGATGCATGGTGCTATGATCAGATCAGATACTTAGCCCACCCATCTGCAAGCCAAGAAACTTTCTCTAATGGACCCTCAGGAAAAAACCAAAGAGGGTTTTCTCAAGATTAAGTTTTTTATCGGCTTCTTTCTCTTAAATAAGAGTGACTTTATTGTTTTATTATTTAAAGGCATGCACTCATTATAAAACATTAAAGTAATGAAGAAAAATACAAAGATTGAAATGTCAAATCATCCAACATACCCTAAAACACCTAGTAACTGCTGTTAATTTTAAGGTGGACCTCATCCCAGACAACCCTAGACTCTTAACATTCATTCGTTGGAATATCAAGTGTTGAAAGGGGTATTAATATGAATGAGGATTCAACTTAATTAGATGATAAGTATAAGGTATCTTTACAAGATTTTAATAGAAGATAAAGCAGTTCATATGAAGCAAAGGAAATACTAACAAAACCTCACCTCTGGGGCTGAGGCTGTAGCTCAGTAGTGAAGCGCTTGCCTCACACATGTGAGACACTGGGTTCGATCCTCAGTACCACATAAAAAATAAATAGAGATATTGTGTCCATATACAACTAAAAAAATATTAAAGCAAAAAAAACCCTCATCTCCCAAGATTTGAATAGGGACCTGCTCTCATTTCCTGAATGCAAACTAGATTCAGAAAATAATTTTTTTTTTCTGCAGAACTAGGGATTGGGCCCAGGGCCTCAGGCATGAGAGGCATTGTTATATGTTTGAATCCTTTTCTTGCATTAGTCTTAGGCATTCTTGCTCTTCCCTCTGTGTGTCTTACCTCATCTTCATTGATTTTTATACTGTCTTTTTCCTCTTCATTTAAGGTGGTTATTGTAAGCCTTTTCTCTATGCTACTAATGGGGATGGGGAGGGCAGGAGTTCCTGGGGATAAAATCTACTGCCTTGGATGTTGCTAGACAAACTACCTCTGAGCTAAACTTCCAGACCACAAATTTGGTCTTTAGTTCCATCTCTTCATTCACACACAATTTGTATTTTATTTACCTATGTTGAAATTGTGTCGATATGGCCCTCAGTTGTCTTATCATTGTTGAAGTCTCCTTTTATTCAACTGTTTCTTATCACATTTTTACCAACTTGCTCAACTGCTTATTAAATTATTCTAAAGCAGCATAAAAAGATGTTCCAAAGCAGGCCTCAGAGGTTTGCATCTACTTTTCTGTGAGTGATTTAACCTCAGCTAATCTACAAAATTCAGATAATAAGAATACTTACTTTACAGCATGTGCGAGAACATAGTGTGAAAAGAACAAGAACCTATACCAGTGCCTAGAATGTACTGGGTACCAGGTCAATGTAACCAATAGCACTGGGGCATTGTCCTGTTTCTGGGGTTGCTTTTTTTACCCTAAGCAATATCCACCTATCTGCCATGTTCTGCCTCTTCCCTTTCCCACTGAAGAACAGCGTCCTAGTTACCTTCCCATGCCTTAACATTTTGTTACGAACTCTGTTCAAAGCTTTCCATTTTTTCCATTCATTGAGGGCAAATTCTCTGAAACTGCCTTCCTGCCTTTAGTGAGATTTGTTCTTTATTCCTTGGAATTACTGCCTGAGGTCTCAGCATTATACTAGGGAGCTGAGAAAAGAAACGAGAGCTCAGGTAGGACTGGTCCACTTGGGCTCTGCTCCGAGTTCACACTAAATGTTCCCTGCCAAGGTTCACTGCACCCACTCAAGGGTGTGGCTACGTTCAAGGAGGTTTCTGCAGGGTGAGGCTCACCCACACCCATCAGTGATGAACCTTGGAAAATGGAAAAACCTGATGTATCCTTTGTTCTGTGCTACCCTCCAGAGTGGTGAGGTAGGACCCTAGTTCCTGTGACTTTTCCCTTATCTTTCCCTTCTCTCCACACCAGGGAGGTTGATGAGCATTCTTGGTGGCTGCACAAAACCTCAGAAGAATCTTCTGTTCCTCTTCTTGGCCACCACTCCTACTAATCATTCTAAGATCCCTCATCAAGTTAACTATCAGAACTACTTACTGGACAAAACGAAAGGGGTCTCAAGAAGTTATATATTTGAATTTCCACCCAATGCAGATTCTCTCTGACAATGTCCTTGACTGGCGATTACCCAGCCTCTTTGTGCCAATATGTGGTGGTACGAACAGCCCGTTCTAGCATTGAACATGTGGCATTCTTGTTGTGTGTATAACAAGGCCATTCCTAACAAGTCCAAGTCTGCTCAGTGTCCACACAAAGCAGTCCTCAGCCAGGTCCACAAGACAACTCACATGTGAAAGTCTGCTTTTCCTCTTCTCCAAGATCAGGTCCCTAGCTGTCACAGTGGCTCTGTCTGGGATGTGCTACTGAGCCTCTTTACTATTCTGCTTGTTTTACCTGGAAACAAAACAGCTCTTGCTTTAGATACTGTGTTAGTCTCTATTGCTGCTGCAAAAAGTCACTACCAAGCTAATGACTTAAAACAACATGAGTTTTTTGTCTCCTAGTTCTGAAAGTTAGAAGAGTGAGACAAGTCTTACAAGGACTAAAACCAAGGTGTCACAGCAGGGCTGACACTTCCTTCATCTTCAAAGCACACTGCTCCAATTTCCCTTTATCTTCCTTCCTTCTACATAAGGACACTTGAGATTGTATTCAAGACTCACTTGGATAATCCTGGATACTCTTCCCATCGGAATTCCTTAAGGTAATCACAGATGCAAAGTCTCCTTTCCCATAGATGGTAACACTCTATGGAGACTTGGATGTCTTTGGGCTATCATTCAGCCTGCCACAGACCCTGCAATCAATGTACTCTAAGACTGCATTAGCTTTGTCATCGACCAAGTCCATCTTTTGTTGCTTTAGCATCAACAAAATCTCTCTCACTGTTTTTCACATGAGGAGCAGTTGTGCTGAATCTAACCTGCAATGCTGGTCAGGCCTGTTCTCTTTCCTCTGGGCACATGGAATGAGTATATTTGCTGCTCCTCTAGAGTCAGGTGTGCTCATGAGACTCCTTTGGCTATTGTGATGTGAAATGAACAGTGCTACTTCACTATGAGCTTTAATAGCTAATGAGAGATATGTGATGTTGCTATTTCCCTCTGTCACTGTGAACAGCGTTGTTCCGATGACAGCTTTCTTCAGCCTGAATCCATCAGCCTGGACCCAGAGTGAGGAAAATGTGAACCAAAGGTTCTGGATGGTACACCATGGGTATGTAATGCAAATGGGAAATAAAACTTTGTGGCTTAAATCACTAGAGTTTGGGGGATTATTTGTTACCACCCCTTAATCTATTTTATCCTGACTAATGTTCTTGTCATAGATGAGTCAGTTTTTAAAATATAAATAGAGAATTACTCATTTGTTCCCATTAAATTTCATCTTTTCTGTAATTATCAAGTCTTCAAGGATTTTACAAGGTCTAGAATCTTGACCCAATCATGCTGTCTGCAGTGGATACTTATCACTCTAAAACCTGATAAACAGTTTCTCTATTTTGTCAAAACACTGATTTGAGAAAGTTTCTTAGGACAAAGTCAAATGCATTAGGGCACACCCCTTGAAAATTCTCCAGATTGATGCAGCTCCAAAAATAAAACTTTTACAAAATAATACACAGGAGGCATTATCATTCAGACTGTGTTTCAGCATCTTTGCCACAAGCTATAGGATTTTCAAAGTACTTAGTCAAGTTTGGCAGCACATTCCATTATCACTCTAGGAGCCCTTTAAAAATCAGTTTAGCATGGCAATTTTACCCTGCAGAAGTATGGCCAACTCACAAAGATCAATACGTTCTTAATACTAAGTGTTCTTGGATCATCTAATTAAATAATTATTCTAAAATTATATAAGGACTCATACTAAGATTGCTCATTTGTATTTTCTGAGAACAGATTTTCTGAGATCAGGTATTATCAGACCACTTCTAGAGACATGGGAGAGCAAATGGAAATTATGTTCCATTTTTAGTCTTGCCCATGGTTTTAACTTAAGTATAAAATCCCTGACCTTGGACATGTATATCTTGCTGTATATTTCCCTTTTGCCTTCACATAAGGTACTCAAGCACAGTCATCCTTGTGGAGAGGAAGAGGAGAAATTCATGCAGAAGCCCCTTCTAATCTTAATCTCCACACAGTAGCTAAATGCATGAGTCTAAGTTAAGTTCGATAGACTCTAACACCAAAGCACAGGGTTTTGAATTCTCCTTCTTACAAGTTTTGTGAGTTTGGAAGAATTACTTAACCTCTGATTCTTGCTGTCTTCATCTATAAAGTGGGATAATAGTGGAACCCACTTCATTATATTAAAAGTAGACAATTCAGATAAATTTCATAAAATGAAGTAAGTGATCAATAAATGTCACTGTGTAAGATTCCTCCTTGTATTTCAGGACATAGAGATAGATAATCAATAAATTAATCTGCTGGTCTATAGTTCATTAAAAAGCATCATCTATTTCTTAACAAAATGTCATGCAAGATAAAAATAATGAAGAGTTAAGTGCAGTCCAGATGTTGCCTAGTTCTTGGGGAATTTGGCTGCAAATTCCTTTAAAACATGAGGTTGCGTGCGTTTCCGATCTTCCTCCCTGACAAATGGCTTTGATTCAACATGCTTCAGGTTGCAACTCGTCTTTGATTACCTTTGTTAGTGTCACCTGGCTATCTTAACTGATAGATTAGAGCAGCGTTTCAGAAAAATCCAGAAATCCTCTCTGTGACTTCCAGTTTTCTCTCTTGGGAATCCAAGTTTTCTATGTAAGGACATATTTAGGATTCCAAAAAGAAGAGGGAGGAGGGGAAAACCCTTGAAAGTCCCAATACAAAACGCTTTGATGTTCTTTCAAAGAACCTTTAAAGAAAACAAACTTCAAAAATTTGCCAAAGGAGTGCAAGACTATTATTTCTGATATTTGTAGGCTTACTGACATTTCCATAAAATATTTCCATTAAACAATCTAAAAGAATGAGATATGATCTTTGAATTTATTTTTATTTTATTGATCAGCTAATCAAAATCAAGTCCTCTTAAATTCTTTCAGGCTGAAAAAAAAATGTTTTCATATCTAACAATACCAATGAAATAGTCTATAATTTTCATTAAAAATCCTTTAAGTCTATTTGTGTAATAATCACATTTAATGAAAAAAAGGAACTTCATCTAACTTGGGTTTCCCTTCTCCCTTTTTAATTTCTTTGGCTGGGATATCTTCCTTCCTTTGAATAGAAGAAGGCTGAGACAGAGCGCCATGAAAGTCTGGTTTCCCCACACTTTCATCTTCGTACTTATTTTTTGAAGTGCATTCCTTCACAAAACCATGGCCAGCTCCGCCCTTCCTAAAATAACACCCATTGCACTTCAAGATCTCCCTCCCTCCCCTGCTGCCCTAATTGCACATAAAACAACTGTGCTGTAGTATCCAAGAAGACCATTCTGTCTCTGTGAAGGCAGACTACATAATTTACGGGGCCCAGTGCAAAACGAAAATGTGTGACCCCTTGTTCAAAATATAGGGAGAAATCACTATTAAAAGTACAAAAATGAAAAGCATTCACCTTTCTGCTTTCTCCTGCATGCTTTCCCTTCCTTTGTCCTGGTTTTTTATTTGCTCTTTAATGTCATTGCAAGTAAAGAAAAATTAAAATTTTAAGTGATGAGCAGGATTTCTGCCATTCGCCTTTACATTATGCAATGCCAATTGTTTTTTTTAATTTTTTTTTATCTTTATCTTGTTTATTTATTTTTATGTGGTGCTGAGGATTGAACCCAGTGCCTCGCATGTGCCAGGCAAGCTCTCTGCCGCTGAACCAGAACCCCAGCCCATGCAATGCCAATTTTAAATAGAAGTATCAGTTCATTTAACCCATGTGGACTCAGCCAAATGGAATGCTTCATATTTCCTTCTTTGTGCATGTATCACATGTATTTTGTTCTAACAAGAATAAGGGAAACACCGCGCTAAACCCACTCCACCGTTTTTACTGCGCTTCTTGACATGCACACATTTTGCTACCATTCCTTGCTCTTTGGGTTCTTAAAATGTGAGCAGGTCTCCTTTTACTCAGCTGTAGACATGGCACCCTTACTTTGTATTCAGTTTCAACCATTCTGAACTCCATGCATACTGGGTTTGCTGGGGCAACATGTAAACCATACACAAACAGGGCAGATGGAACGTCTATTTACTCATCTTGTGTATGTCTCCTCTGCTCACATTGTCTCATTATCCCATCAAATTTCACTTGGAAAACACAACTTCAAAGAGAAAATTACGATGAATATCAAGATGGTGGCAGCAAGGAATTTGGCCAAGTATGGGCCCCTTATGAATTGTATATGTTTGGGTCATGTCCCCAAGAAACCAGCCCTGGATGCCATTATGTTGGCACTCAGAGGCCCTTCTTACACAACACCAAGACCACCAGAGATGGGCTATAAAAGGTGAGTAAAGAATGAGAACCAAGGACCTACCCTGTTGAGTCAATATCTTTTAGGAACAATTACTTACATCAGGGGCTCATCAGGAACTTGCTGTTATCTAGTATGTTGCTTTGCCCTGGGAGACAAAAGAATCCCTAATTGAAACATTTTGGCATCCCAGTAAGGAAGAGTATGCAACCAGTTTGTGGACAAGGATTAGAAATAAATTTGGCGAGGTCAATTTTCATAGTTCACAGGATTCTTTTGAACAGTGACCTAAATACTTTCAAGAACACTTTCTGGAGTCCACAGTGGGTTCACCTACTTTAACATACATACGAATTCCCTGGGTAACCTGCTAAAATGTATTTTTAATAAGCTCCCAAAGTCGCATTACCAGGCAAGATGCAATATTGCATGCAACCTACTCATACTAAAAACTATTAACTGTTAATGTGACATTTAAATTTAACTGGACATCCTAAATCTGCAGTAGTTAAATCTGGTAACTCCATCCCTAATGATTCTCGTGCAGATGGGCAGCTTATAAACTCCTAAGTTTTTGTGAAATGGAGCTGTTTACAACTCCCTGAAAACTTTTAAAGTCCAGAGGTGAGATTTTGTCAGCACTGTCTCTGAGGAACGCTTCCTGAACCAGGACACTGCTCTCTGGCTTCTGAGTCTGGCTGGTTTCTTTTCTTCCTCATTGGCTCTGCCTTCTCCACCCTACACAGGAGTAGATGCTGGTTTTGAGGGGCCCATGCATACTCCCCTCTTGCAATTTTGGGTCCCCTAAAAATAATATCCAAATACAAATACAAAGTTAAGTCAAAAGTGAGTCATGTAACATGGGTGAAGGCATCATCACAAATCACACATTATAAGAAGCTTGTTATTAATGTCTACTGCTGTATAATAATGCTTTCCACAATTTGGGGAATTCCTCGATCACCTCTTCAGGTGAAAATTTTTTGTTTTGGGCTAACATTTTCCACAGAAACAATCTAGACTGAAAAAGCAGTCTTGATGAATAGAAATTTAATTTGTATTGTTAATGGCATATGAGAGTCTCTCTACTTCACAAAGAATAAATGGTAGCACCTTTCTACATTTTTAGGATTGTTGGCAAACTGAGGCAGACATCATCCAGATTTTTTATATATGAACAGTCAAATCTGGAAGACCTTTTCAGACTTGTTCTGTTTATTTCAAATCCAGATTTTCTGCTTTTGCTTCTGGGCAGCCTGGGTCACCGATGCGTCCTGACCTCTGAATGCACATCCCCAGGCCTTCTTCCTGACACACTGAGGAACAGCAGGCAGGAGGGTTCCCTAAAGCAATCCCTACCCTCAATCAGCTAGCATTCATTTAAACACAAACTCAAATCTTCCCAGCACACAAGAATACAACCTGTTTGTGATGGCTAATTTTACATGCCAACTTGGCTAGGTCACAGAACCCAGATATTTGATCAAACATTTTTCTGAACATTTCTGTGAGGGTGTTTTTGGTTTTGTTTTTCAGATTTAAAGTTCCTTTATTATTTTATAAGGAATGGATTTTGACATTAAACTAACAAACTACCATTTAGAAAATTTACTTTACTAAAAGAAATTTACTGAAAATTAACACACCAAGGTTGAAAATTTAAATCTAAAATGGTCCTTCTAATTATCTGAAGGATACAGTACAAGTTTGCTTTCTTAAGCAGCTTAAGATCTATTTTTTTCTTTTCATTTTTTAATTTTAATTTGTTATATATGACAGCAGCACACATTATAATTATATTACACATACAGAGCATGATTTTTCATATCTCTGGTTGTACACAAAGTAGAGTCACACCATTCGTGTCTCCATAGATGTACTTAAGGTAATGATGTCGATCTCATTCCATCATCTTTCCTACCCTCATGCTCCCTCCCTCTCTCTCCCTCCTCTTTGCCCTATCTAGAGTTCATCTAAGCTTCCTATGCTCCCCCACACCACCACCACATTATGAATCAGCTTCCTCAAATCAGAGAAAACATTCAGCATTTGGGTTTTGGGGATTGGCTAACTTCACTTAACATTATATTCTCCAACTCCATCCATTTACCTGCAAATGCCACGATTTTATTCTCTTTTAATGCTGAATAATATTGCATTGTGTATATAAAACACAGATTCTTCATCCATTCATCTACTGAAGGGCATCTAGATTGGTTCCACAGTTTAGCTATTGTGTTGTGCTGCTATAAACATTGATGTGGCTGTGTCCCTATAGTATGCTGTTTTTAAGTCCTTTGGTATAAGTCGAGGAGTGGATAACTGGTTCAAATGGTGATTCCATTCCAAGTTTTCTAAGGAATCTCCATACTGCTTTCCATATTGGCTACACCACTTTGCAGTCCCACCAGCAATGTGTGAGTGTGCCTTTTTCCCCACATCCTTGTCAACACTTATTGTTGATTGCATTCTTAATAGCTGCCATTCTGATTGGAGTGAGATGAAATCTTTGAGTAGTTTTGATTTGCATTTCTCTAATTGCTAGATCTGTTGAACACTTTTTTTATATATTTGTTAATTGATTGTATTCTTCTTCTGAGAAGTATCTGTTCATTTCCTTGGCCCATTTATTGATTGGGTTGTTTGGTTTTTGTTGTTGTTGTTGTTGTTGTTATGTTTGGTGTTAAGATTTCTGAGTTCTTTATATATCCTAGAAATTAGTGCTCTATCTGACATGCCTGTGGTAAAAATTTGTTCCCAGATTGTAGGTTCTCTATTCACCTCACTGATTGTTTCTTTTGCGGAGAAGAAGATTCTTAGTTTGAATTTATCCCATTTATTTATTCTTGATATTAATTCTTGCGCTATAGGAGGCTTATTAAGGAAGTAGGGGCCTAACCCGATATGATAGAGATTTGGGCCTACTTTTTTTCTCTAATAGGTGCAGTGTCTCTGGTTTAATTCCTAGGTCCTTGATCCACTTTGAGTTGAGTTTTGTGCATAGTGAGAGATAGGAATTTAATTTTATTTTGTTGCATATGGATTTCCAGTTTTCCTAGCACCACTTGTTGAAGAGGCTATCTTTTCTCGAATGTATGTTTTTGGCACCTTTGTCTAATATAAGATAATTGTAATTTGTGGGTTACTCTTTGTGTCCTCTAATCTGTACTATTGGTCTACCAGTCTGTTTTGGTGCCAGTACCATGATGTTTTTGTTACTATTGCTCTGTAGTATAGTTTAAGGTCTGGTATAGCGATGCCACCTGCTTCACTCTTCTTGCTAAGGATTGCTTTAGCTATTCTGAGTCTCTTATTTTTCCAGATAAATTTTATGACTGCTTTTTCTATTTCTATGAGGAATGTCATTGATATTTTTATTGGAATTACATTAAATCTGTATAGTGCTTTTGGTAGTATGGTCATTTTGACAATATTAATTCTGCCTATCAAGAACAAGGGAAACCCAATTGAGTCAAATGTATGAAAGATGATATATCATGAGCTTTGTAATGTTTTGAATAACCAATAAAATAAATAAATTAGTTAATTAAAAAAAAAAGAACAAGGGAGATCTTTTCATCTTCTAAGGTCTTCTTTTAATTTCTTTCTTTAGTGTTCTGTAGTTTTTATTGTAGAGATCTTTCACCTCCTTTATTAAGTTGATTCCCAAGGGTTTTTGTTTGTTTGTTTGTTTGTTTTGAAGGCTATTGTAAATGGAGTAGTTTTCCTCGTTTCCCTTTCAGAGAATTTGTCACTGATACACAGAAATGCCTTTGATTTATGGGTGTTGATTTTGTATCCTGCTACTTTGCTGAATTCATTTACTAGTTCCAGAAGTTATCTGGTGGAATTTTTTGGGTCTTCTATGTATAGAATCACATCACTGGCAAATAGTACTAATTTGAGTTCTTCTTTACCTTTCAGTATCCCTTTAATTTCTTTCATCTGTCTAATTGCTGTGGCCAGTGTTTCAAGAATTATGTTAAACAGAAGTGATAAAAGAGGGCATCCCTTTCTTGTTCCAGTTTTTAGAGAGTTGCTTTCAATTTTTCTCCATTTAAAATGATGTTGGCCTGAGATTTAGCATAGATAGCTTTTATGATGTTGAGATATGTTCCTGTTATCCCTAGTTTTTCTAGTGTTTTGAACATGAAGGGGTGCTGTATTTTGTTGAATACATTTTCTGCATCTATTGAAATGATCATTTGGTTCTTCTCTTTAAGTCCATGGATGTGATGAATTACATTTATTGATTTCCGTATGTTGAACCAACATTGCATCCCTGGGATGAACCCCACTTGATCATAGCGTACTATCTCTTTGATATGTTTTTGTATTCGATTTGCCAGAATTTTGTTGAGAATTTTTGCATCTATGTTCATTAGAGATATTGGTCTGAAGTTTTTTTTCTTTGATGTGTCTTTGCCTGGTTTTGGAATCAGGGTGACACTGGTCTCATAGAATGAGTTTGGAAGTACTGCCTCTTTTTCTATTTCCTGAAATAAATTGAAGAGTATTGGTATTAGTTCTTCTTTAAAGGTCTTGTAGAATTCTGCTATGTGTCCATCCAGTCATGGGCTTTTCTTGGTTGGTAGGCTTCTGATGGTATCTTCTATTTCAGTACTTGAAATTGATCTGTTTAAATTGTGTCTATCATCCTGATTCAATGTGGGTAAATCATATGACTCTAGAAATTTGTCAATGCCTTTGATATTTTCTATTTTATTGGAGTACAAGTTTTCAAAATAATTTCTAATTATCATCTGTATTTCTGTAGTGTCTATTGTGATATTTCCTTTTTCATCACATCTGTTAGTAATTTGAGTTTTCTCTCTCTTTCTCTTCATTAGCATGGCTAAGGGTCTGTCAATTTTATTTGTTTTTTCAAAGAACCAACTTTTTGCTTTGTCAGTTTTTTCAATTGTTTCTTTTGTTTCAATTTCATTGATTTCAGCTCTAATTTTAATTATTTCCCGTCTTCTACTGCTTTTCATGTTGATTTGTTTTTCTTTTTTAGGGCTTTGAGATGTAATGTTAAGTCATTTATTTGTTGACTTTTTCTTCTTTTAAGGAATGAACTCCATGCAATAAACTTTCCTCTTAGTACTGCCTTCATAGTGTCCCAGAGATTTCGATATGTTGTATCTGTGTTCTCATTCACCTCTCCAAATTTTTTAATCTCCTCCTTGATGTCTTTTGCAACCCATTTTTTATTCAGTAGCATATTATTTAGTCTCCAGGTGTTGGAGTAACTTTTATTTTTTTAGTTTATCATTTATTTCTAATTTCATCTCATTATGATCTGATAAAATGCAAGTTAGTATCTTTACTTTTTTATATTTGCTAAGAGTTGCTTTGTGGCATAATATATGGTCTATTTTAGAGAAGGATCCATGTGCTGCTGAGAAGAAAGTGTATTAACTGGTTGATGAATGAAATATTCTATATATGTCAGTTAAGTTTAAGTTATTAAATTGTATTATTGCTTTCTATAATTTCTTTGTTCAGCTTTTGTTTGGAAGATCGGTTCAATGGTGAAAGAGGTGTGTCAAAGTCACCCAGAATTATTGTGTTGTGGTCTATTTGACTCTTGAACTCAAGAAGAATTTGTTTGATGAACATAAATGCTCCATTGTTTGGGGAATATATATTTATTATTGTTATGTCTTGTTGATGAATGGTTCCCTTAAACAGTATAAAATGTCCTTCTTTATACCTTTTGATTAACTTTGGCTTGAAGTCTACTTTATTTGAAATGAGGATGGAAACCCCTGCTTGCTTCTATAGTCCATGGAAGTGGTATGATTTTTCCCAACCTTTTATCTCCAGTCTGTGGCTGTCTTTTCCTAAGACATGAGTCTCTTGGAGGCAACATATTGTTGGGTCTTTTTTTTTTTTAATCCAATCTGCTAGTCTATGTTTTTTGATTGGCCATTAACATTCAGGGTTATTATTGAGACATGATTTGTATTCCCCACCATTTTTGTTTATTTTTTGGTATTTAACTTGACTTGGTTTCTCCTTTGATTAGTTTTTCCTTTAGTGCAATACCTCCTTTTGCGGACTTTCATTGTTGATTTTCAATTCCTCTTCATTGAATATTTTGCCTAGGATGTTCTGTATGCAGTCTTTCTAGTTGTAAATTCTTTCAACTTTTGTTTATCCTGGAAGGTTTTTATTTCATCAACAAATCTAAAGCTTAATTTTGCTGTATATAAGGTTCTTGGTTGTCATCCATTTTCTTTCAGAGCTTGGTATATGTTGTTCCAGGATCTCCTGGCTTTGAGGGTCTGGGTTTAAAAATCTGCTGAGATACAAATTGGTCTCCCCCTATATGTGATCTGATTCCTCTCTCTTGTGGCCTTTAAGGTTCTATCCTTATTCTGTATGCTAGGCATTTTCATTATAATGTGCCTTGGTGTAGATCTGCTGTAATTTTGTACATTTGGTGTTCTATAAGCCTCTTGTATTTGATTTTCCTTCAAGTTTAGGAAATTTTCTGATATTATCTTATTGAAGAGATTGTGCATTCCTTTGGTTCAAAACTCTGTGCCTTCCTCTATCCCAATAACTCTTATATTTGGTCTTTTGATACTATTCCATAATTCTTGGATGCTCTTCTCATGGTTTCTTACCATCTTCACTGTGTGGTCAACTTTATTTTCCAGATAAAATAATACTTTGTCTTCGTTATCTGATGTTCGGTCTTCCAAGTGATTTAGTCTATTTATGCTTTCTATTGAGTTTTTATTTGGTTTATTGTTTCCTTTACTTCAAGGATTTCTGATTTTTTTTTTCCCAGAATCTCTATCTCTTTCTTGAGGTAATCTTTTGCTACCTGTATTTGGTCCCTTATCTCTTTGTTGGTGTGACCAATGGATGCCTGTATTTGCTCACTTAGATCATTCTTTAATTCACAGATCATTTTAATTATGAACATTATGAACTCCTCGTCTGACATTTTGTCAACTGCACTGTCCATGGGTTCTGTTATTGTAGTATCCTGGCTTGTTTGGGGCACTTTCCTCCCTTATTTTTCATGTTGCTATGTGATTTTCTTTCTTGTATTGTGGATCTGAGGTATTATAGTTTCTACCATATAATCTTGTAGTACCTGTGCAGATTATCTGTACCTCACCTTGATGTTGGGGTTCCAGATCCTGCCGGCATCCCGGGACAGATGCTACTGCAACTATAGGAGGTGGCGGCAATAGTAGGAGATAACTAGAAATAGCAGTAGAGGTGCCCGAAGATGGATGCAATATCTTTCAGAGATGGGGCCTTACACTGACTTTGGGATGCCTGCTCCAAGATGCAGCAGCTTCTAGGCCCTGTCTGTTGTCCCAAGGTAGAGGCTACTGCATGGGGAAGACTATGGGGATGGCTGCAGTGTCTCAAGATGGAAGTGGGTTAGACCTGGGCTCCCAGGTGGTGGTGGTGGGGCAGACCCAAGCTTAACCTGGGCCCTGGCTTCCACGCAGGTCAGCCAAGTGAGTCTGGGTCAGGCCTGAGCTCTGGCAGGTGTCTGCTGGTGGCTGGATGGACTCAGGCCTACCCTGGGTGCTGGATCCTGCACAGGTCAGCCAGGTGGGTCTGGGCTAAACTGACTCAGGCTGATGTCTCTCTGGGAGAGCGGTTTTTTGGGGTGAAATTTACATTTAAATAGGATTACTTTGGTAAAGCAGATTGCCTTCCATAATGGGGGTGGGCCTCATCCAATCAGTGGAAGATCTTAATAGAACAAAGATTGCCTTCCCCTAAATAAGAGAGAATTCTGCAAATAGCCTTTGGACTTGTTTCACAACTTTTCCCTAGCTTTCCAGCCTGCCGGTCAACCCTGCAGATTTGAGGCTAAATTTCTCTCTCTTACACACACACACACATGCATACATATCACATATACCTATTTTGTTGATTCTATATCTCTGGAAAACCTTTGAGCCCCACTAAAATTTCCCTTGCTCTAGTCCCCGACTCACTCTAATGCTCCCTAAACACAGGATAGTATAGCAAACTGGACTTCCCGTGGAAAGATGCAGCAGTCTTAAGGTGAATCAATGACAACAATAACACCTTTGTGAAACATTTACAAAACCATAGAAACACATTACTAAGGCTCCCCACAGTCCCTGGGAGAAACTGGACTAGAGAGAACCCCTGAGGCTTATGTTAAGCAAGCTTCTTACTTAATTTCCTGTTGCTCTCTCTTCCAATGCTGGGGGCTGTTTGCTTCTCCAACGCCCTCCTTCCTAGTCAGATCCAGAACTATAGACTCTGCTACCAAATCTCCTTCCCTCCCTCTCACCCACTCAGGGCATCTCTCCACCCACACTCCCCTACTCTTCATCAGTCTTTGTTCCTCTTTCAACTGGTCCATTTCATCTGCATCCTGACATAAATGGGTTCTCCTTAAAATACAATTTTTTTTTTCTTTTCAGATATTGACCGATTTTTCTGCTTCCCTTTATAACAAAACTCCTAGCATGTCTGTGGGAATGTCATCCATTCTTCCAATGTCTCTTATGCCCATCCCAATTAGCCAGATAGAGAATAAAAAACCTGGAGGCCCTAAGAAACTTGGAGCCCCAGCACTAGACATAGAGGGCAATAAAGTCCAAGTATTTGGGTTTTCTGTTTTATGATGTATTCATGTATGGCTGTTCTTCATCTGTGGTAAACCACAGAATGTTGGGATGAAGGTGAATTTTCCCCCCGAAGATTCATTCCAAAAGGAGTCTACCTACCATATAGGTGCTTAAAAATATTAATATTTTTCTTTGGGTTTTCTTGGGACACGGGGGCAGAGCATTAGTTTGCTAGGACTGCTATAACAAACTGCCATAGACTGGGTGGCTTAAATAACAAACATCGGTTTTCTAACAGTCTGGAGGCTGGAAGTTCAAAATCAAGGTGGGGCTGGGAATATGTGCCCTTCCAATCATGTGTTGAACCTCTAAACCTAGTACCACATTATAACTCAATTGTAGAGCACATGCTTAGCATTCAGAAAACCCTGGATTCAATTCCCCACATTGAAAGAGAAAAAACAAACAAATTCAAGGTACACTGGGTTTGGTTTCTCCTGAGGCTCTCCTTGGCTTGCAGATGACCACTACTATGGTCTGCATATGTTTTCCAAAATTTATGTTGAAATTTAATCACCAATGCATTAAGAGGTGGAGCCTTCAGGAGGTGATTGAGTCATGAAGATAGAGCCCTCACAGGGTTTAGGGAGAGAATTTGCTCTCTTCTGCTTTTTCATCATAAGAGAACACAGCATTCATCTCCTCCAGAGGAAGCACTGCTCAGGACACCATCTTGAAAGTAGAATCTGGGCCTTCACCAGACACCACACATGCTGGTGCCTTAATTTTGGACCTCTAGCTTCCAGACCTCTGAGAAATCAATTTCTGTTGTTTATAAATTACTCAGTCTGGGCCTAAGGTGATATAGCTCAGTGATAGAGTGCTTGCCTAGCACCCGTACCCGTGAGGCACTGGGTTCAATGCTTAGCACCACATGAAAATAAATAAAATAAAGGTATAAAAAAATCACTCAGGGGCTGGGGTGGTGGCTCAGTGGTAGAGTGCTTGCCTGGCATGTGTGAGGCACTGGGTTTGATTCTCAGCACCTCATGTAAATAAATAAAATAAAGGTCCATGACTACTAAAAAATATTTTTAAAAAATAAAAATAAAAGAAGATATTATCTTAATTCTTTAAAAAAGAAAAAGAAATCATTCAGTCTGTTATGTTGTTATAGCATCACTGAGAAACTTAGACATCCACCTTTTTATCTATGTGTTCACAAGGTCTTGACTTTTCTGTGTATACACAGCCCTATTGTCTCTCTGTATGTCCTAATCTCTTCTTCCTATAAGGACACCATTCATGTTGGATTAAAGTTACCCTAAGGGCCTCGTTTTAACTTAATCACCCCTTAAAGGCCTATATTCAAATACAGTCCCGTTCTGAGGTACTGGGTTTAGAGATTCAACATATGATTGGGAGACACATAATCTAGCACATAACAGGTAGTATAAATTTAAACTTTAAACCAGAATAAGAACTGCTTGTGTTTATGAGTTCTCAGGGGAGATTCCATTTTTCAGACCAAATCAAGGCCTAAGCTGTCAAGTTTTCATTTCAGTACCTCTGACAAGAGTTGTAAATTTTCAATGCTGCTTGATTCTAAGAGGGTAGTCCTTTGAAGGACCCAATTTTTGCAAGAATCTCAAAGCCTGTCTCCCATTGCTCATTGCTGGGGAAACACTTAACATTTCAGATTTTGCTTTGACTTCCTTTGGGCCTTTGTGAATTCCCTTGAACTTCTTCCGAGCAGATTTATTTAAACACACACACACACACACACACACACACACACTCACACATTTGGGGGGAATAATTTATAGAAAAGTTACAAAGATAGTATAGAAATTTCCTTTATTGGATTGACATCCTACAATATCTTGATACATCTGTCAAAATGGAGAAGACACTTTGGGTACATCAGTATGAATTAAACTCCAGACTTTATTCAGATTTCACTAGTTTTTCCAAAAATGTCCCCCCACCTTTTCATGTGTGTCTTTTCAGAATTCTACATTGCATTTCATTGTCAGGTGCCCTAAACTTCCTTGGTCTGTGATGGTTTCTCAGTCTTTCCTTCTTTTCAATGATCCTGACACTTTGAGAGGTACTAGTCAGGTATTTTATAGAGTGCCTTCAATTTGGACATACATGGACATGCATGAGTTTTAGAGGATTCCTATTGTATTGCACTCAGCATATCAAGGTGTATGTGGTAAGTGGTATTAATTCAACTTAGGGCTGGAAAAAGGAGCCCTGCCCTTTGATTCTGCAAGCTACCCGATATGCTGCTCATAAATTCATTCTCCTTGCTAAGTTTGCCGGGGTGGGTTTTTCTTGTTTAATTCAAAGAGCCCCATGACTAATTCACAACCCATAATATATTACCCTGTCACTCTTCCCACAACTCCCTCTCCCCAAATGGTCTTTCCTGGCAACAGCAAATTTATCATATTTCCAGCATATTAAAACTCCTCCAGAACTCTTCAGGACTTTCCCTGTTTGCACGAGTCTCTGCACTGACTCAAATGCCAGTCCTGAGACCACAGGGAGTCAGTGATGGTTGGGTGTCACCTTCTGCTGAAATTTCTCTGCTCATCTTGGAGTAGAGATCAGAACAAGGGGCTCCATGTGGGATGGTGGAAAAAAAAGAGGTCTACATAAGACTCTGAGTCTCAAAGGGAAGGCAGTTAGAGAGGCCGCGGGATTGCTCCCAATCGAGGCAGCAGCCAGGGTCAAAGGGAGAAGCCGAGGGGAAAGGATTCACATGGCTTCCAGCCCTGATGAGTACCCTGCCAGCTATGAGGATGCAGCCCAGCGGCTTCACCAGGCAGGAGAGCCCGCTCAACACTCCTGCCCCACCTGAGGCCCAGGGAGACAGTGAAATGTCTCCCTGGGAAGACATGAGTATAGCCATTGTCCCCAAAAATAAGAAAAGAATTACTATCATGAACACCCACTATGTGTCAGGTGCTGGCTTACTGCCTTACCTATCTTATTTCGCCCTCAAGACTCTGACAAGTAGGTGATGATTTCCCAGCTTCTCATTCAACAGATTGCCAAGGGCTCAGTTGCACCGAAGTCTGATTTTTTAACCCAGTTCTGTCTGATGCTGAAGTTCATGTCCTTCCTAGAGTACCAAGGGCAGAAAGAAGAGCACAGGCTCAAGAGACCTTTGGTCAACAGTGAGATCTTGAGCAATTACTTGAACTCTGTCTCAGTTTTCTTGTGTATAAAATGGGTACATGAGACTTGCCTCATTGGGTTGATGTAATCATTAAATGTTATAAGGCAAAGCATCTAACGCCGTGCCCAGGGCAGCACTAAACACTTGCTGATACACTTTAGCCCTTATTGTTATTAGTAATAGCACTAGTAATGCTGTTATTGTTGAGCTGGGGCAACATTAGCTGTCAAGTATTTTATTTAGTGTGACCCTCACTCTTCATCACCTTGTGCAGTGGTGACCGACAGCCTTCTGGGTACTGGAGGTACAGTAGGGAATAAAAACAGACATGACCCACCTCTCTCCCTGGCTTTCTAGTGGGAGAAGGTAGACAATAGACATGCACACACAGTAAACAAGTGACCTGCAATCAGCAGGTCTTCTCTGAAAGGGAAAGCTTGTAAATATTCCAGTCTTTGCAGGCCATATGGTCTCTGTCGTGCTACTGTACTCAACTCAGCCATTGTAACACAGAAGCCGTCTTGGACAACATGCAAGCGAATGCAGGTGGCTCATGTCAATGAAACCTCATTTCAACGACAGACTCGTGCTAGATTTGGCTCATCGGTTGCAGTGTGCTGACCCCTGACAAAATCAGAGAACAGAACATAATTTCAATGACCATGAATGTTCTGAGGAAAATCAGTTGGGATACTATGATGCACGCTAGTGGGTCAGTGCAGAATAGATGGGCTGGTTGGATAACACTGAGCTGAGTCCTCAGTGAGGAGGGGTGAGTGGAGGGTGAGGAAGCACTGGAGGTACAGGAAACACAAATGCAAATGCCCTGGGGCAGGCACTACCTGACTGTTTTGCTCCAGACACAGAGAAGGCAGAGTGGTTGTTGGTAGGAAATGGAGGGGAGAGAGATGGGATGCTGGTCTTGTAGTGATTTTCAGTCTCAAAAGAAGCTGGTATTGGTGCTAAGTGTTAAAAAAAAAAATCCATTGGAGGGTTTAGGAGCTACAGTGAAGGGTTGTTGGATCGCGTTTTAGAAGATCACGTTTAGTGCTGTGAAGCCGACAACGTGTTGGTGACACTGAGAGAAAGACAGGAGGGTTGAGGAAGAAAGGACAGGACGGCAGTGGAGATGCCCTGGACAGAGTATGGCCATGAAAGCCACTGGTGGTAGTTGGGGGGATGACATGCCTTAATCACAAGGCTTAAAGATGGGCTGCTGGGACACGCTGTCTGCAGATCAGAATGTTCTAGTAGGAACGAAGATGATGCCAGAGGGTGGAGGGATCGGGAGGGAGGAGGCCCCATCTGGCTGCTTCTGCGGACTCAGTGCAGTGCAGGCTCCCTGGCAGGTTGTTCTGCATATCCTTACCTCAGTGCCTTCCCATTTGTGTGTGAGCTGGTCCTGGTCCTGAATCACCATGGGCAGTCTTCCTCCCCCAGTCCTTTCACTGGATGGTCTCTAGTTGCCAGAATCCTCCTCTTTCCCCCTCCCTTATCTACTCCCTTAAGGTTGCAATACTCTGGCTTTCAAGATAAAAACTGGCTAACCTATACATTAATCAGTGCAGATATGCAAGCCATCTTATCTTCTGTTTGACTAAGAAGCTGAGATCACGTCGGGCCTCCAATTACAAAATCCTTACCCTCCCTTCTCTCCATCTCAAAATCTCCTTTCTTCCGATGATCTCTTTGGTGCTCTTCATCTTCTTTATCTTCCTTCTGCATTCCAAAAATGACCCTTACCTCTCTTCTTAAGGCTCAAGCTAATCTCTCCTCCTCTGTCATAGTTTGATTACCACTGCCATTCTTCTTCCCCTGATGCCCATAATCTTTTACTTTCTGTAGGAATTCCCTCAAATTTCTTTTAAAGGTGTATGTGTGTATTTGTGTGTGTGTGTCTGTCTGTCTGTCTGTCTGTGAAAGACAGGGAGAGATCTCAACTCAATGATACATTTTACAATGCACTACTTATCTTTTGCCACTCATAGTAACTACAGTCACTTAGGAAGTAGTAGATATAAACAGCTGTGTGCCCACACCAACTCATGAGAGTAGATTGTTAAATTTCAGGGAATTTGTGAGCTATATTTAAACATAGCCATTATTCAAAATTAAGTTCCAAAACCTTATAATTAAATGATTTTGTTAAAATCAAAGATAGTAAATATCCCAAGCTCATCATTTCCAAATTATTATGGTACGCTTTACCATCATCTATGTACTTGTAGTTATTTTGTCTATTGAATTTATTTTGGCAAAAATATTAAATAATGATGAGCTAACTATGCATATCTTCCCAACTCCATGTTTAATAAATGGTGTTGAAATTTTGGTATCAGCCATGGTGAGCATATTTACATGGGACCCAGTGAATACTATGAACCAGGGCTCTCCTCCCTAGTTTACCAGCATACTACTAGCTATAAACTAATTTAATGGACATTTGAATCAGGCTTTCCAGACTCATCTTCAGTAGCTCCACATGCACACTTTCTGTCCTAACACTCTGAACTTGGTAGTTATGTTAGTCTATTTTCCATTGTTATAGCAAGATACCTGAGGTTGGATGCTTTATATATATAAAAAAATCTATTTAGCTCATAGTTTTGGAGACTGAAAGTTCAAACAAGATGATGCCAGCTCTGGTGAAGTGCATCCCTGGCTATGTCAGATGATAGCAGATGGCATCATGGTGGCAATGTGGCGAGAGATCACATGATGAGATGGGAAACCAGAGAGCTCACAGGGGCCTGTCTTGCTCTTTTATAACAATCCTCTGATGAGGCCTAACCAGGGTCCCACAAAACTATCTTAATCCCTTCCAAGGACAACACCATTATGACCTAATTACCTTGCACTAGGCTCTATTTCTTAAAACTACCTCAATACTAGCACACTGGGGGCCAAGCACCAGCCACCTGAACCCTGGGGGGACAAGCCACATGTAAAACATGGTGGTGCTCTTTGCTAAAATGTTTTTCACACTTCTGGGACTTCCCATACGCCCTTTGGCTAGAATGTGCTCTCATCTCTTCTACAAGCGATAGGTTCCTACTCAACCCCCCAGCTCTGGTTCAAGGGCAGCTTTCTTGGGGGATGTTTTCCGGACTCCTTGTATTAGTGGTAAGGTAGCCATAATGAAGTACCATAGGCTGGGTGGCTTCAACAGCAGGCATTTATTTTCTCAAAGTTCTGGAGACTGGAAATCCAAAAAGAAGGTTTGGTTTCCACCAGGCCTCTCTCCTTGGTTTGCAGATGGCTGCCTTCTCCCTGTGTCCTCACATGGTCTTTCCCAGGTATGTTTTTGCATCCTGGTGTCTCTTTGCATGTTCAGATATCCTCTTATAAATACACCAATCAGACTGGATTAGGGCCCACCCTGATGGCCTCACTTTAATCTATCTGCAAATACAGTCACATTTTGAGGTTCTGGGAATTAGGCCTTCAATATAAAAATTTCGAGGAATACTATTTAACCTCTAACATGCCATCAGGCATCACTTTTTATATTTATGGCACTTATAACTGTGTGGGTATTTTTTTTCCCCAGTGCTGCAGATTGAACCCACAAGCATGTAGGCAAGCCTTCTGCCCAGCACCCCCTCACCATGCTGCTGGCCTTTTTTGAGACAGGATCTTGCTAAATTGCTTAGGCTGGCCTCATCTCAATCTCCCAAGTAGTGGGGATTATAGGTGGCAATCACCATGTCCTACTTGTGCATCATTTTATTATAGAAAATTCCATAGGTTTTTTTTGTTTGTTTGTTTGTTTTTAGTTTTCAATGGACCTTTATTTCTATTTATTAGTATGTGGTGCAGAGAATGGAACCCAGTGCCTCACATGCCAGGCAATGCTCTACCACTTAGCCACAACCCAGCCCTCCGTAGTTGTTTTGACATAATCTTTTAGCGTGTCTCTGTGTGCAACTGGTCTGCTGACTTCCTTAATGGTAAAGACCCTATCTTATTCATTATCATATCTCGTAATGTCTGACATCATAAACACAAAATAAACATTTTCCTACAACAACAGAGAGGAAGGAAGAATAAATGAATAGAGTAGTGCTCTGGTGAAGGAAATTTAATATTTCATTTTTCAAAATAACAATGACTTTATGATTTGTATAGGTATCACTAAAAAGATCAGAAAATATAGAAAAGGGTCAAGAACAATTTTTAATTGCCCTTGTCTCCACCATCTGTAGACACCATCTGTTCATCATTTTTGTTCTTTTGTTCAAAGCTCTCTTCATAATTAGTTTTATTATAAGGGGAGGAACAGCCAGTTGTTCCCTAAAATCTGTTTTTTTTCTCTCTTCCAAGTAATAATTTTTAGCTGGATAAAAAACAAATAAATGAAACAGAATCGTATTTCATTTCCCAGTATTCCTTGCAGCTGATGACCGAGTTCTTCCAGTAGAAGATGAGTGAGTAGACATCAGCATGACAACGTCCAGGCATGCCTGCGTGTCCTTGCTCATCATCCCTGCTACCTCCTGCTGCCCAGGGAGCAGAGGTGAGGCTGAGAGCCACACTGAAGCAGGATAAGAGAGAGCTGGAAGGAGCCATGTCCCTGAGGACCTTCCAGAACCTTCCAGCTCTCTAGGTCTTTGTGACAGAAAAACAAACAAGTTTGCTTTCAACCATTGCTTGCTTGCTTGTTAAATTCTATAAAATACAAATGAAACATGTCATTTTGTAGATTTTATTATTTGTTTCTCTATATGAATAAACATAGAATTATTTTATTTTATTTTTCTCCCAGAACTGGGACTTAAACTTAAAAGGCCCCCCGCCCTTTTTTAAAAATTGTATTTTGACCAACAGCTCAGGATGTTGAGGCAGGAGGATCACAAGTTCAAAGCCCAGCAACTTAGTGAGGCTTTAAGCAAATTAGCTGTATCTAAATAAAAAATTTAAAAAGGGCTGGGGTCACTGGTTAAGTGTCTCTGCCTTCAAATCTTGGTACAAAAAAAAAAATCATCTATTTCAAGAAAGGGTCTTGTTAAGTTTCACAGGCTGGCCTCAAACTAGTGATCCTCCTGCCTCAACAGGTAGGATCCAAGTGTGTACCAGCACAGCCGGCTACTTTATTATTTTAGCTTTCACTTAGTGTGGATTAAAAATGGCTGGGAAGGAAAACAATTTGGCAGTTCCTTAAAAAGTTAAACATAGAATTGCCACATGACTCAGTAACTCTATTCCTAGGCATATGCCCCCAATAATTGAAAAACAGGTTTGTGAATATTTATAGCAGCACAATTCACAATAGCTCCTAAGTGGGAATAACCCAAATAGCCATCAACTGATCAACGGATTAAAAAGAATGTGGTACGTCCATACAATGAAATATTATTCAACCATAAAAAGAATGAGTACTGATACACACTGAACAAGGATGAACCTTGAAAGCATGCTGAATGAAAGAAGCCAGTCACAAAACATTACCTATCACATGATTCCATTGATATGAAATATCCAGAGCAGACAAATCCACAGAGACAGAAAGCAAATGACTGTGGAGAGTGGGGGTGATGGGAATTGGAGCAGTGGGCATGGGTTTCCTTTTGAGGTGATGCTTGCACAACACTGTGGATGTAATTAGTACTGCTGGGCCATGCATTTTAGAAAGGCCAATTTGTTCACATAGTCTTGGAACTCTTTTCATCAATGGACTCTGGAATCTAGGCTGGCCAAAAATAGCATGATATGCCTAATGCACAAATTTTCAAAAGGTCTTTCAGTTTCTTCTCTTACCATAGTGGAGTCTAGAGACCACCACCATGTGAACACAGACCAGGAGAAGAGAGTAGAACGGCAGTCCCAGCTGACCCAGTTGTTCCAGCTGCGAAATGTGGGACCACCTGACTGCAGCTGCCCCAGAGCACCTAGGTGACAGACACAGAGTTCAAGGACCAACTCATTGTTGTGTTAAACCACTTGATTTTTGGTGGCTTGATGCACAGAAACAGTTTAACCACCACAAACAGTATGCTGTGTGCATTTTCACCAGAGTTGACTTAACCAGTCTCCTGAAAAGCACTGGGGCATATCCAGGTCTTTCTCTATTCTCAACGACTCTGCTCTGGACAATTTTATGTAAACAACTTTATTTGCCTATCTGATTTTTCCCCCTAATATTCTCAGCTTCAGCACATTTGCATTTAATGGAAACTTTAGGGAAAAAAATTCCAAACACATTCTTAACTAATTAGAAAGACAGAATCAATGGTGATATTAAGTAATTTGAGGTGAGGAAAACCAGACCTTTCCAGGCTGTTAAGAAGAGTTTGCCTAAATATTGTTTTCTGATGTATCTGGTAATCATAACCCTGAAGTTTCTCACAGGGAAGGCCAGCTTTGTTTTGTTTTATTGTACTGACCTTCAAGGCTAGGGGTGTGTGTGTGTGTCTATGTGTAAGCATGCATGCCTGTGTGTGTGTGTGTGTGTGTGTATCATATATAAAATTATAGGGGTTCATGAGTTTTGTAACATTAAATCAGATCATATATAAAAATTCTATGGTTGTTATATGTTTTATATAATTTGATTTAAAATATAAAAGTCATGGGTCTCTGATTTCTCATGTGACCCATTGACTCTGTCATAGAATGTGTTACAAAAACTTATGTTCTAAGCCCCTATTTTCTAGATTATTCCTTGAATGTGTCTATAAGTCACTAGAATTGAAGTCACATGTTTGAAGCAAGGGAGATTTGAAAATTCTTCATTGGGTTAGAGGGATTTGCAATGTGGGGATTCTCGCAGCATATAGATGAGAGCTTCAAAGGGTTTAGGGCAGTAGGGTGTGGCTGGAGGAGGTGGGGCATTGGGGGGTGTGGCTTTGGTGTATATATAAAAACAATTATGAATTATGAATTATATGAAAACAATTATGTCTGAATAACATGTAGCCTCTTATCAGTTATCCTATGAACAAATATAGGGAAGTTTGTGAAAGTCCTGGGAAGAAGGAAGAAGGTTTGGCTTGGGAGTGTAAAGTGTGAATAGCATCTCACTGGGGAAAATTAAAAAGGTGGGGGGAAATGTGGGCCTTCTTAAAGGTTAGCTGTGGGTTTTGGGATTATTTATGAAGAGATGGCAGTTGGGGTACTGAGGATTAGTAGGGGGAGAGAAGGCATGTTTGGGATTTATCCTATTTTGGAGGAGGGAGGAGAAAAAGAGCCTGCAAAAGAGACAGGAGCTGGGAGGGAGTGGTACAGTGTGTGCCTAGCATGCACGAGGCCCTCGCTGGGTTTGAATCTCCGCCACACAGCCAAAGGAAACACACACACACACACACACACAAACATACACACAAAGCAAAACAAAAAAATAAGAAAACGGTAGGGGTGGTCAAAAAGGAGAGAGAACCAGACAAATGTGGTGTCTTAAAAGCTGAGGCCAGGCACGGTAGTGCACACCTATAATCCCAGTGGCTCAGGAGGCTGAGACAGGAGGATGGTGAGTTCAAACTCAGCCTCAGCAAAAGCAAGGTGCTAAGCAACTCAGCAAGACCCTGTCTCTAAATACATACAAAATAGGGCTGGGCTCAGTGGTTGAGTGCCCTGAGTTCAATCCCCAGTACAATTAAAAACAAGAACAACAACAACAAAAAAGCTAAAGTTAAAGACTAGCTACATAATTAGTGGAGCCCAGCACCAGCTGAAAAGTAGGGCCATTGAGAATTTTAAGATTGCAACAACAGAGCTCAGGGCTCTGTGCAACTTAATTATACAGGTTGCACACCTATGAATCAATTCCTGAAACGAAGTTAGAAAATTTTAAAAAAAAATTTTGTTTGGGGGATGAAATGTAGAAGTGAATATTGAGGAGTGGGTTTGTCTCCTTTGGGTTGGTCTAATGGAATACTTGAGGCTGGGTAATGGACAAGGAAAAGAGATTTATTTGGCTCACAATTCTGGTGACTGGAAAGTTCAAACATTGTGGTGCTGTTTCTGACAAGAACCTCTTGGCTGCCTCACAACATGGCAGAAAAAGCAATAAGGGAAGCAGACCTGTGCAAAAGAGACCTTGCGTGTGGGTGCTCTCACTTTACACCAACCCGCTCTCAAGACAGCACTTGCAGAGATAAGTGTCAATCCCTTCTAAGAGTGCTCTCCCAACCCACTTCATTGCCTTCCACGAGGCCCTTCCTCTTAAGGGTTCTGTTTTAGTGAGCATTTTTACTGCTGTGACTAAAAGGACCCAACCAGAACATAGAGGAGGAAAGACTTCTTTAGGGGCTCCCAGTTTCAGAGGTCTCAATCCATAGACAGCAGACTCCATTCCTCAGGGCTCAAGGTGAGGCAGAACATCATGGCAGAAGTGTGGCAGAGGAAACCAGCTCACATGCTGATCAGAAAGCAGAGAAAGGTCTCCGCTTGCCAGATACAGATGTGTACCCCATATCCACGACACCAGTGAACCACTTCCTCCAGTAACACCCCACCTGCCTCCCATTAGCACTCAGTTAATCCCATCAGGGAATAATTAACTGATTGAGTTAAGGCTGTAACCCAATCATTTCTTCTCCAAAGCTTCTTGCATTGGCTCACATGTGAGCTTTTGGAGGACTTCATATCCAAACCATAACAGGTTCTCTACTTTTCCAAGCCATCGCATTAGGGACCAAGCCTCCAGCTTGAACCAACACAGTCCAAACCAAGGCAAGGAATTTGAAGAGAGATGGCCTAGTGGTTCAGGAAAGCAACTACGTTAAGGAACAGCTGTTCACAAACCCAGTGGACACAATCACATTTACTGGCCTAGATAAAGGGCAGGAATGAAGTTGCAAGAACAGGCAATAAGTAAGGGCACAAAATTCAAAGTGTTAAACATGTGATTAACAACAGGGACAGGGATGCAGGCCTTGGAAAGTCAGCTTCCCAGCCTCTGGATTAGTGAAGAGAGTGGAGGCCTGAACATCAGACAAATCAAGAGAAAGGGAGGGAGATGTCCAATGAAGCTCCAAGTGGGCTTAACGTATCATCATGGAGGTTTTCAGGATTTCAAAGATTTTTGTACTATTTTTCATGTGAACAGAAGCAGGACTGTTTTAGCCAGCTTTTTCACTGCTGTGACTAAAAGAACTGGCCAGAATAACTGTAGAGGAGGAAAAGTTTATTTGGGGGCTCACAGTTTCCTCTGTCTCAGTCCATAGGAGGCTGGCAGGCTCCATTGGGGGGGGGGTGTTGAGGTGAGGAAGAACATCATGGCAGAAGAGTGTGGTAGAGGGAAGTAGCTCACATGATGATCAGAAAATACAAATATATACACCAAAGCCACACCCCCAATGCTCCACTTCCTCCAGCCACACCCTACCTGCCTCTAGTTACCACTCAGTTAATCCCATCAGGTGATTAACTCACTGATTGGGTTAAGGTTCCTTTATATCCTTTTGCCTTGTCTCCCACATGAGCTTTTGGAGGACAGCTCACATCTAAACCATAACAAGGACCAAGTATGGACATGGATTGATTTATAAAAACAACACTCATGTTTGTGTGGGATATCACTTTAGAAAACATTCTTATAGTTTGAAGTGACAGGGGTCTAGTTAGAATTCACTGTCCATCAATGCTGTCTAATGAGGTCTATTACACGCTGGCCCTAGCTCTTCTTATCTAGAAAAATGAGTGCCATCAAAAGGAGGTTTTTGAGTATCTTATCTCCATTTTATTTCTTTTTTTCTTCTGCACTTGACTAATTCTATTGCAATGTGTGACATTTAAGGTATCCCCCATCACAATTGTATTTTTTCTATAGAAATGATTCACAGTGGTTTTCAGTTTCACAGAAAAAAATATTTCCTTGAAGATTTTTTGAATGGCAAATTATGCTAAGTAAAGGAAATACTTTGAAGAATTCCCTTAATTTGTGTTTGTTCAAAAAGACAAACACCTTTGAATTTTTCAACATCCAACACTGTAAATAAGCAGAAAGGATGAACTACTGTTTAGTCAAGCACAAAAGGAGTTTAGAAATGTGTCAGTTATTAACTTCTAATTTGTGTGAAAGAACCCTGCAGAACTTTCCCTTTCTGTAACTAGTAATTAAACCATTACTCTGGAGCAATTAAGTGTTGAGTATTTAATAAAAATAAAGATAATGGAACTGACTCTACACCTGCACACATATCAAGATTAGGATCAACAGAAGGAGCATCAACAACAACGAAGCAACTCAATTTGAAAGCACAAAGGAATTAAGACAACACATCTCAATGGAAAACAAATAAGCACGTGGTGGAGAACAAAGAAAGGTTGTATTACTTAACTCACAAATAGACTTACATCACTCTCTCTTATGGTGGGGAAATAGTCCAATACAGTCTAAATAATTGCCCTGAGATTAAGTTACAAAAATGCTTGAATTTCCAAACAGAGTAAAATAAAGTGTTGTCAGTCTTGAAATAATTGATGCCACTAAAACAAGAGAACTTGAGCTTTTTGAGGTGTTTTCTTTTGAAAACATTACACACCATTAACTTGATATCTTTGAAAATAAGTAGGATAGTTGAGAAGAAACAACTCATTCTGACAGGTTCTGGTACCTTGTCACGTCTGAGAGCATGGGGCATAGCCCTCTGAGCCTAAACAGCTTTGTCCAAACAGGAGAACTGCTCCCTGCACAGAAACACCTCCTAAAAGATGGTACCAAGCATGGGTATTCTTAGCTATCTATTGACTTAAAATGTCTTCTCTGTTCATCTTGCCAACAAACCTTGTAAATTGAACACATTTTTTTTTTCAAACAACTGCTTCTACCCCAAATACCTGGGGATTAGATACCCTATTTAGAATGCTTAAAACAACATGCACTTTGCTGTTTGTTCTGTAAATAGAGTCAGTGCTGCAATTTATCTTAATACCTTTTTGAGAATGTGCACACATACAGAAAATCTGATGAATTTTGACAACTTAAAGCAGTGATTCTCAAACTCTGGGCTTCCTGGATACTTACTAAAATACAGACTTTTAGGCTCCCAATATGCTTAAGAGATTGAGTCTTTTTTTTTTTTTAAGTTTGTTTTAACAACTTCTCCTAGGGGATTTTGACAAGACAGTCTAGGGATCATAATTGTAAAACTGATGTAAACTTTTTAAGGAAATGAAATGATTCCATGAAATTGAACTTCATATATTGGATATGGCTCACAATTCTTTGTATGAGTCAAATTAGATGCAATTATTATCCATATTTTCTACTTGACAAGAAAGTGATTTTGAAAAAAAATCAACAAACTTTTTAAAAAGGTGTAGGTTTACAGAAAAAATTGAGTGCCCATATAACCCTTCACCCTCACCCCTATTATTAATGTTGCATTAGTGTGGTACCTTTATTACAATTGAAGAGAACTTATTGGATCGGAGAGTGATTTGAAATGATATGGCCAAGCTTGCCCAATATACCAGTGACTGGGCTGATGCTGAGAACGAAGCCACACCCCCGGAACAAGCTCCCTAGCAATTTCTTTTGCAAGAGATGCTGTGTGCAGATTAATACCATAATGACTGTAATTGTTCTGCTCTAGTATCTGAACACAATTAGGTACAGGACTCATTTGACTAAGCACTTTGGTTGGTGTTTGGGATTGTTATTTATCCTGACTCTATCATAACTTCAACCTTGAACACAACCTTTACTATGTAGTGCCCTAAGCGTATGCAGAATAGAGCAATGACATAGCCCAATATCACTGCTTAGTTTATACCCTACTTTTCCCAAAGGGTAGTGGGTAGAAGTAATGATATTAATGCTAAATAACCGCTCTGAGATTAAGTTACAAAAATGCTTGAATTTCCAAACAAGGATTTGAAACTTGTTTCATTCATTCATTCATCTCTGATACATCTGACATCTCTCAGAAGGTTTTCCCTGGAAGATACCTTTCTAAGCTGTTTTAAAGGTTGCACAGCAATTGGCAGATCCCCGGGAAAGAACTTCTCAAACCATTTGTGGTGAACAACCAGTCATTTGGTTCTCAATCTGCCAACTGCCAATATGCTGTGCCAGGTGTGACTCAGAAGTAAGTCCGACAACACCCAACTGGGTCGATTCAAAGAGTCTATCCATAATGTGGTGGGATGTAGTGGCACTGTTAAATTACTACAAAAGTTTCTAACCCCTGACTTCTAATTTCTCTAGTTGTTAAAAAGCTCTATCATTGCAGTGGACCAAGCAGCATCTTTCCAGGGGCACCTGGAAGCCTGTTAGGAAAGCAGATTGTCAGGAGTTACCCCGCAGAATCCCACTCCACGTGTTAACAAGATCCCCAGGTGCCTTCTGGGCACGCTAAACTTTGAGGAACTGTTCTAGAGGAAACCAGCGCTCCGTTTCCAGATGGATCTAAGCATTCACCCATCTCCCTTAAATCTGTCCATGTTTCCTTTGGGCACTGGGCATGTTCCCTTTCAGTTTACAAGGCTACATTTTCCCGCAGTTATTAAAATGACTTTTAACCCGACCGCAGGAGAGAAAATGCGCGAAGACAGCGTCCAGAAATTCTGCTTAGCCTCGGTTTTCTGCTTTGATCTGGCGCAGATCTTGGCGGACCGCGCCGTCCAGCGCGGAGCTGCACTGAGACCGGTGCCGAGCTCGTTCCAGGGTCCGCTAACATCAAAGGCAGTGAGGACTCTGCCCCACTTCCCATGACTATTTAGTCTCTATCACTACAAGGAAGAGTCACGTCCCCCGCCAGTGCTAAGGTGGACCCCGCGGGAGGACCACCCAGTGCTTTGCGATCCACGAACCTCCCAGCTCCAAGGCGCGCCGAGCGCAGTGGGCGGGGCGGGCGCCGGGTCGGTGGCGGGCTGAGAGCGGGGCCCCGGGGGGGCGGGACGGCATGGGGAGGGGCGGGGCTCAGCTCCCTGCGGGGCGGGGCCGGAGGCGGGGCGCTGTGGTGGGCGGGACGCGCGCTGTCGCTGAGGCTCCCGCGGGCGAGAGCCGGCTGAGCCGCGGCGCCGGACTGCTCACCGCTGCGGCTCGTGCGGGCAGAGCCACTCGGGCGCGCTTTGTGGCCGGCTGTCCCGCTGCCCGCCCCGAGCGCCCGCAGCGGAGCGCAGAGGGAGGGGGCGCGCTCACCAGACCCCCGCCGCCCTCCCCCTACCCGGGGGAGGAATGTGCCACCAGCTGTTCTGCGCTCTGGAGCGCTTAGCCCAGAAGTGAGGAACTTGGAGCAAGAAGAGACAAAGGCTGTAGTTGGGACGGATGAGGTAGAGACTTGGGTTTGGGCAAACAAAAGGTGAGAAAGACGAGAAGGGCATCGGGCGATGGCTGCGGGGGCGCCCCGCGGGCTGGAGTCCCTGGGAGCCGCGCCGTGACACGACGGCTTCCCGGACCTGCCGCCGCGCTGACTTCCGCGAGCCGCGCTCGGCCAGCCGGGGAGCGCGCCGGAACAATGGACAACTTCTTCCCCGAGGTGAGTGCTCCCGGCCGCGGTTCGACCCGGCTGCCCCGGGGCGAGGGGCCGAGGGCGCGGGGTCTGCCTGGGCGCGGCACGCGGCGCCTTCCCCGATCGGAGAGGGGAAACTTTCCGGGAGCCGCCTGAAGTCTCCCACCCCCCTAACCGGCCGGGAGCCTGCGATGAGTAAGCCCGGGCAGGTTGTGTTTTGTCCCGCGCTCGGTGTGTCCGGGAGGTGGCGAAGGTGCGTGGCCCTGTGTGTGGGTGGCTGGCTCCCCGGGTGTCCCGCGGTACCCGCACCAGGTGAGTCCCGGAAAGAGCTGCCTGGCTGCAGGAAGCCCCATAAAATGCTCAGCACGGACGTGCCTTTCTCCAAGAAAGGTCTGGTCTGGCATTTCCTTTGCAAAACGTGCGGGCTTCCTGTGTAGGGGTGCTGCAAACTCTTCCCAAGGAGCCGGCTCAGGGCAGTGTGGGAGGGGGCGACAAGGGTTTAATCAGTCACTTGTGTTCTCTGCCTGCCAGACCTCTTTGGAGCACGGGTTCCATGCTCACCAAGAAGTGCTTATGTCGGGTTTGGATAATTCCAGAGCATGGGATCAAAAGATCCTGTATGTGTGCTGTCTGTCCTTATTAATTTTTGAATTTAAAGCAAATTCGTTGAGGGAAAACTGGTTATTTTAAGAGACAAAACCGATGCCCTCTTTAGGCTGGACACCAGTTACTAGAAACTTTTTCCCTTCTGGGATCGAGAGTTGCTGTGGTTTCTTGGCTCCTTTTTCCTTTCTTGGTTGTGTTTATTTAATAAATTCTGTTTAAGTTTGAGGTTTGAAGTGGCTCAAAGTAAACTTATTTGACTTGAGGGAGACTGATGTGAATTTCGTTGAACGCCTGGGGATGTTTTGTGAATCTTAGGATAATCTTGAAATTTCTAGCAAATCAGATTGGTGAGGGTTTGCCTTAGTGTTAGTTAACTTATTTTTTTCTGCCTTAAATTGGATATAATATTTCACGTTTCCCTCTTCTTTAGATGCTCACTTGCTGTTCTAAGACAGCTACTTCTAATAGCCAAGTGAAATATTCTTGCATGATAATATTCAATTTTTCAAAGTGCTGCCTCATTCATTGTGAAAGGTAGACTGGAGAAAATTAATCATCCATCAATACATATGTTTATTTAAAGGAAAGGCAAAATACACAATTGTGAGACCTTAGCATATTCTAAAATCCGTGGGCTTTTGTTTTCATGTGAAAAGGCACCAGGACTTTTGCGAGTTGTAGTTTGTCATGACCTTAGGGCTTCTGTTTTAATTGCTTTCATCTGTAAGAAAACTGGGGCTCTGCCTCTAGGGAAAGTCTTTACTTGGTGTGTTTGTTTGTTTTGGTGCTCTGGGTCCTTCAGAAAAACTGATGAAACATAGAATTTGTGTACAGTTTCTGGGGTCACCATCCTGAAGCCTGCAGTCCGGGGAGGGGGCGGGAGGGGGACTGGGGGGGGGTGGCTGTCTGTGGCCTCCCCTTGGGAAGAACTGTGCCCTCTAGTGTAAGTGGGAGGAACTTCAGGATAACATGCTAGATCTCCAAGTTCTGATCTCATGTTCCCTATTGGACTTTGGATTATGAATTCTTTTTTCCTTGCACTTACCTTGGGTAAGGAGACTTGGATGCTAGTTTTAATTTCAGTGATTAAGATAATACTGAAATTAGCCTTTACCCATTGTCTACTCCATCCTCTTCATTTTCTACATGAAAAATCTTAACCCAAATGTGATTAGTCACTTGTCCAAGGTTGAAGAACATGTTGCAGAATGCAGAGCCTTCTTCTTTGCTACTAAGGACTTTCAAGCTTCTGGGAAATTCTCATTTATTTAAGGTTAGATTTTCAATCTAGTAATTTCCAATCAGACTTCAAATTTCCACCCCTAAAAATAATAACTTAGGGAAGCAGCAGGGCCAGAGATGCCAAACAGGTGGTATGTTAGTTGGAGACACACTCCTAATGTAGACCCTCTTCTCTCTTTCTCTTTTTAATGTCTTCTAACAGAGCATCCTTTTGTTAAATCGTCCAATGAAGAACATGTTTTAATGCTCTGTTAGAATAGAAACATTAAGCATGGAAGTGATAGATTCCCAAGGACAGCCAACTTGTAGGGCCTCCTTATCACTAAGTAGTATACTATTGTTCTTTGCTAACTTTTACTATGATTTAGAGATAATGACTTGCTGCTTGCCAGACAACAGTATGAAGCTCATGCTAACAACTGAAAAAAAAAATACAGAATTAGATATTGTGTGTTTTATGTATGAATAGTCAAATAATAAGGAAAAAATAGGAGCTACTTGTGAATTGCAGCTGCTCCTCACAGTTAGACCAGGGTTTCTCTAACTGGGTACTATTGACCTTGTAGGCTGGATAGATGTTTGTTGGACTGTCAGGGAGATTGTCCTGTGCATTGAGTAGCATCCCTGACTTACTCATTACATGCTGGTAATAACCTCACTCTCAAGTTGTCACACCCCAAAACGTCTGCATGAGGCAGTTGCCTCTCGGTACCAATTCCTGTACGCCAGGCAAACGCCGCCTTCTTGTCTGTGCTTGCCTGTGTTAAATGGGATCAGGCATCTTATGGCCGGCCTGGGGCCAGGGAAGCCTGTGAGGCTTGTGCCAGTCAGCTGACACAGCTGACTTCAAAATGTGCTCCAGGATTGGAGAGAGGGAGGGCGCCAAACTCCCCAGTCAGGTTTCAGTTTCTTCTTGGCCTTCATTAGATTTTTATGGCTTCTCTCGAGTTAATTGTGTGTGCACAGGTCGGGCGATTCTAAGTAAGTCGTAAAAAACAAAAGCTGACTTCAGACAGAAACTAAGTTTAGGTACGGCTAACCAAAATCAGTTAAAAAAAAAAAAAAAGCAAAGAAAAGGCTCAGCTAAAAAAGTGGCAAGACTACTGTGCAAACTGGTTGATGTTTTGGACGCCGTTTCCATGTCCCCAGGGCCAAGTACAGTGGGGGCCAGTAATTTCCAAATGAACTTGACTTTTCATGTTTTCTATTTTAGGCATAGGTGTGGCATAATGGCTATTTAAGTGCAAGATATTTTGAGGATTATTAATGAGACATAAATGAACATTTTGATTTTTCTGAATAGATCATGTAAAATGTACACAAGTAGGCACTCAAATACCAATATAGAAAGCAGGTATTAATGCTGTAAGGGATAAATTCTCAGTGGAAAATATCCCAGCTGCACCTCTTTCTCATGGCTTGGTTCAGTCTGGGTGGGAATGAACGCATCTCCACAGATGTGAAATGGAAGCACTGACCTCTTTTTCCACTTAACCTGAGAAGACGCCATGGTTTTGGTTATCACCTGGAGCTTTTTTTTAAGCTACAAAGCAAAGTTCCCAAGCCTGCTTTTCTCCCTTTTCTAGTGTGTGTGTATATGTGTGTGTTTGTGTGTATGTGTGCATAGATATATTTCAATCTATTGACATTTTTCTTATTAGTAAAACACTGAGACATTGCTGTTTGGGGCAGCTGCCCCCCACACTAAATCACCTCTCAGTGTGCCTGAAGACTTCCTGTCTCACCATGTCCTGAAAGGTAGCCCCTTTGGTCACTGTGAAATCATATGAGGACATTAGGTAGGTCCCTTTTTCTTTGTCTCCCAGAGGCTTTCTAGTGTCCTGCCTTTTCTGCATGGTCCAGAAGAATTTCTATTGTCAAGTGCTTTTTTTTTTTTTTTTTCTTTTGTCCCTGCTGTGTTGGGGACAGCAAAGCCCTGGGAGCAGCTGCAGGCAGGGCAGTTGTTAGCAGGGAGCAATGAGCTCCTTGGCCAGGCTGGCCAGGAAACTCTGCTCCTCTCAGATGGCCTGCCTGTTGTTGCTCTTTTACCTGTTCCCTAATCAGGCACAAACCAGCATGTGCAGGACCTTCCTTTGCTGTTCAACCAGAGTGGTCCGGAGAGCAGTGTTTGCTTTTCCAGCTCTTCTGGCTGTAAGTGCAGTCACCTTTGAGGACATGAACCTTGACTATGCTCATCTGCTACTGTGACTGGTGGGATTTGGGTACCTTATTATTACTGGATTTCAAAATTTTGGATTCAGAGTCACTGGTACATAACATGTTCATGTCACTGATCTGCTAGGGACATTCAAGAATGAGCCACTGGTTGAGCCTGTATTAGGTGGCCACTGTTTCCTTCTGCCTAAATGCACCTAGGCCTGGTGAACAGCATCCCCTTCCTATAGTTGAAGCCCAGCTCCATCCACCCCTCACCATTTGTGGCCTCCTGGCCAGGTTATCTAGCCTTTAACTGTCTGGTTAGTATGTGGGCATAGTAGTATCTCTCTTGCTTAGTTTTCAGGCAATTTGTGGTAAGATTTACAGAGCACTTGGCACATAGTATATGAGCCATAATGAAAGGTCAGTTACAGTAGCTGGGATGTAGCTCAGTGGTAGAGTGCTTGTCTCACATGCTCAGGGCCCTGGATTTCAACCCCAGAACCACATAAAAAATAGAATAAACAAAATTCAGTGTTGGGGGAAAAGGTAATAGTAACTGTACCTAAAAATTAAGAAGGAACCGCCCTCGATGGTGAATGAAGTACCACTACTCACTGGTCCAGGGAAATCGTGGCCTGGGAGATGTTCCCTAGGATCAGTTCCTGGGCTGGTTGGCGCCAATTTGATTTCTCACCTTTTCAACCTGGATTCTCTTGGCAACTTTTATATTTCTAGAATTCTGTGTAAAGAGTATCCTTATAAAATTAAGTTCAAATCCTTAGTCTGGTTTTCAAGGCCTTCTGATCTTGCAACCCTCTCGTTATTCTTTTGCCCTACGTGAATTCTGCTCCAAAGGATCTGTAACCCTTCCTACTGCAAACCTCTGCGCACACCCTCCTCTCTGCTGATCAGTATCCTGCCTGTCTAGCTCCTTTTTGAAACTGTCCCCAAAGGTCTAGTTCACGGGAGTCCTATTCTCCTGCTCCCAAGCCTACTTCTTCTCTTTCTGTCTTGGGCTTAGGAGGAACTTGAGAGTTGTTTGCTAGCTCAATTAGAGTTAGCTGAAGGAACATAAAGACACTTTACACATAAAGTATAAAGACACGTAAAGTGTCTTTATATTCCCCTTTTCAAATGTGTAAACTGAGCCGGGAGAGTTAAAGTATCTCACTACTAAATAAGCTTTATTAACTCGTGTTCATGAAAAGGTCCTCAAGGGAGGGATTTGACCCCTTGAATAGCAGGTATTTTCCCCCAGAGTGCAGATTTTATGATGGGAGGGGAGATGCATCTCACCTTTTCCCTTGATTATGAAGCACTTTTACAGTTCTTTGAAGATAATAATAAATACGGCTTGTGTTTGTTCAGTCCTTACTATGTGCCAGGCATGCTGCCAAGCAGTTGACATTCAGTAAGTCATTAAATCCACTTAACAACCATATGAGTAAGGCTCTATAATTATATCTGCTCCATAGATGAAGAAAGTGAGGCCCAGAAAGGTTAAGTAACTGGCCCAATGTCACACAGCTAGAAAATAAACTGGTTATTATTTGAACCTGGGTACGCTGTCTACAGAGTCGTGGAGGGCCCTTTGTAGCTGGGCTTTTCAGTCCTATTCATTTCCTTTGCCTTCAGCTTGTGTCATCTTTTCTAGGTTTGCTGTTGGAGTTCTGTATATAGTAAGCAGTTCATAAGTGATTTTTTTTTTTTTTTTGAGTTGAAAACTGCATGGAAATCTGGGAAAATAAGTGGTTGGTCCTCACTCCAGAAACTTTGAAAACCCAACAGGAAAATGATCAGATTTTGAACATGCCACCAATATTTATTTGACTTCCTTTATACTTGGGAATATAGTTTCTAGAGCTGTCAGCCCCAACCTTCTCAGGGTAGGAGGAGGATTTACATAATGAGGCCCTTAGAAAACTAGATTAAAAACTGAGAAGTATTTAATTTATTGAAAGAAAAGGTAAGTCTCATTGTTTTGCCCATTTCTACCTCAATTATTGGAGTATTCTTTGAGGTTTTCTGATGTTATCTCTTCTTTTGATGAAAGATTCTGGCTACTTTTCCAGCCTTTGTCTGCGTCAGTTATTCCCGCTTTAGCTTATTCATTGTTGCACTGACGGCAGGTCAGGTCAGATCACTTCTCAAAGAGCATTCCTTGAATAAAACATTTTGTGGCCTTGCTAAGAGCTATTTGGAAAATGTGTCCTCCGGGCCTCAAGGAAGAAACGTGAGTCCCCAGTTTAAATCTGGCATCTCACATCACATGACGTCATACCAGCTGACTCTGCCAGTTACAAGGAAAGGTGTTGGAGTTCTTGTGGCAAAGCCTCCACTGGCCTGTTGAGACACAGCGCAAGAGAGTGATAGGGGAGCTGGACAAGTAATTGCTCTACCTTCAGTATCTGCTCTTAAGGATTATAGTTGCCTCTGTATAAATGCATTTTAAGTTGTAGTAATTAAAAATGAGATATTTATACTAGGAAAGAAGAGGTAGGCAAGACTGACTCTTGGCACTTTGGGATGGCAACACTTTACCTTTATTACTGTTGGTGATTCTTAGCCCAAGATGAAACAGGATTTGGGGGTGTTAGAATAGAATGGACGTGTTTTTCTTTTCTTTTCTTTTTTAATATATTTTTTTAGTTGTTAATAGAACTTTATTTATTTATTTATATATGGTTCTGAGAATCAGACCTAGTACCTCACACTTGCTAGGCAAGAGCTCTACCACTGCGTTACAACCCCACCCATGGAAGTTTTTACTTGGTCTCTTTAATTGGGTCCCCAAAGAATTCCATAATTCTTTAAATTTTTTGGGGGGGTGTCCTTGAATAATATGTGGGTCATATCCACTGACTGTGGCATACATTGTGTGGAGGTACAGACTTAATTCTGAGGAGTGTGCTGAAGAAAAAAAATAAAAGCTTGGATAAACACAGATTTACTCTAAAGACTTTACTGTATGTTTACATGTCATCTGTAAATTCATTTTTTCTTTCCTTAATCCTGCATTGAACATGTACTAAGTTTAGAAACTATGCTAGGTTTAGAGAATGCCATCATCTGCAGATGAAAAGAAGCTCTCTTGTGTTCAGCGGTATATGCTTTGTCTTGGCCCCCTATGCCTCTGTGTATATAAGCCTATATTGTTTTTTTTTAAACATAAGAGTTGATTGAGAAGAGCTTTAAATGTTAGAAAACTTGCATGTGCACAGGCAGCTCTTTGATTAGCAGGACCATTTGCAGGGCCATGGCCAAGAGGATAAATGTAGGCCCCATATCACATATCTGAATATTTAACATTATGAGCCAGGCTCACAAACTGGCAAGTAAAATGTCTTCTACGTTACATTGACAAACATACCTTTATAAGACAGAATTGAAAAATATATTTAAAGCTAAAGTTATTGCTGAAAATCAGCAGGGTATCCAAGGAATTTAATGACAGTTACCCATGTCTGGATGATCTCTTTATGCGTAGTGACGTTTGCATGAGTAATAAAGACATGGGTGCCACAGTTTCCATGAATCTATTTTTCTTGCCCATATTTTAGCAAAATCACTAATTTGTATGGTTATAGGGAAGATTTTTCCCATCATCTGTATTGTACGGATAGTAACGCCATCATAGAAAACCATAAGCAAGTGGTTTGAATCCTTGCGGTTCTTAGATTGTTCTTCTATTAATTTTAGTCTAGAGGAGGCTTGCTTTGCTGAGGCAGGATAGTAGATACTAACGTTGTTAATAAACTTCATAGAGCAATATTTACATTAAAAAAATTTATGAAATTGCAGATGATAGTTTATTGATTGTATGAAGTATTACAAAATATTTGAACTTAATAAGTCTCTGTCATTTTCACCATTTCTTTTTTTTTCTAAGTTGTAGATGGACACAATGCCTTTACTTTATTTATTTTTTTGTGGTGCTGAGGATCCAACCCAGGGCCTCACATGTGCTCTACCACTGAGCCACAACCTCAGCCCTCATTTTCACCATTTTTTAAAGCATTTTTTTTTTTTTTTTAGCCTCTCTTTTGTTTTGCTGGGGATTGAAACTAGGCTTGCACTTACTAGGCAAGCCCTCTGCCACTGAGCTGTGCCTTCTTCAATTGTTCTTCACTCTTCTCAGTGCTGTAAAGAAAATGAAGGCTGGAGTCAATCATTTAAAAACCTTTGGCTGGGATTGTGACTCAGTGGTAGAGCACTTGCCTAGCATGTGTGAGGTACTGGGTTCGATTCTCAGCACCACATATAAATAAATAAATAAAATTTAAAAAGAAATCTTTAAGGATACATCTGTGCTCATTGCCCAGAAAAAAGTCTATGTGAAATTATTTGGAAATTGTGTCTTTTCCTTTCCTTCTTCTTCTTTTTTAATATTTAGGGTTTTTTTTTTTTTTTTTTTTTTAAATATAGTGCTGAGGATTGAACCCAGGCCCTTGCACATGCTAGGTGAGCACTCTACTGCTGAGCCCCAGCCTCAGCCCAGTCTTTTCCTTCTTATCCACACAAAAGGTTTTCTTATTCAGATTTTTAAATATTTTCTTGAAATACCATGTTTGTTGCATATTTTACATTTTATTCCTTTTTGATTAAGTACAAATTTTGTCTCAAATTATGCTAAGCATGATTTTAAAATGAAATCGTCAAATTAGTTCTGTTTGGAGTTTGGGGAAGCTTTGATGATACTATTCATAGTGATAGTACAGACCAAATAATTGCTTCTAGTTCAGATTCAAAATCAGTACTACTTTCCACCATAACCATGATTTGCAGTTTGACAAATTTCTGCCTCCCACCCCCTTTTTTTTTTGTCTTGGTGAAGTATTGGCACTCAAAAATCTACAGCCCCTGGCAGGGTTCTGGGGCTCTGTAGCACTGCTCATTCTTTTGGGGGATATGTTGACAATTATATGATCATTTTAGGTTGTCTCTAGATGTTTCCTTTTATAATAACTCCTGAACATTGTTGTACCTAGATCATTGCACACTTGTTTGATTATTTCTTGAAGGTAAAATTTTTCAGGAGTGGAGTTGTTTGATCAGAGGGTTTGCATATTTTGACTTGGACTAATTGGTGGCAAAAGCTTGAAGAGAGGAGTCAGTATAGCTTGTAGGAAGCACAGCTGAGACACCCCCACCATGATGTATTTATGGTCATAGGGATTTTGTATTTTCTTATGAGAATCTTAATGAAATGCACTGTTTGTGGAGGAAGTTAGCACACAGGATCCTAGATTTATGCTTCTACTTTTAGGCTCTTCTGTACTTCTTGGTTAATTATAAGCAAGGCTATTGATTGATATAACCCCTCACTTCATCCCAGCCTGGTTACTGATGTTTATTTAAGGCCAAAACACCACTAAGGGACCTGGATGGGGCTGGTGGTATAGCTCAGTGATAGAGCATTTACGTAGCATGGTGAGGCCCTGGGTTCAGTGCCCAATCCTGCAAAAACTAAACAACAACAAAGAAATAGACTTGGATGTGCATCACCTGGGAGCCATTGGACATTTTATGGGGAGTTGTTTTGTGTGGAATTTGCATTCTTTTGTCTTGTAGTGTCCTTGGAGTTAACCCTGGGCAACAATAATTAATATGTGGTTGCTATTCTGACTGTGGAGATTAAAGTAACATGGAACTTGTTATGTGTGTGTGTGGGGGGGGAGGTAATGGGTGTGTTTAAGCTCATTATTTATTAACCCAGGAGATCTTTCCATAGATTTCAAAATGAAAGTGTTGAATGCCAAGTGAAGACACACTCTGCCTTTAACAATGTATGCCATTGTCATTTAGGACAGGTTTGCTTCTGTTTATTTCCGCCCACTTTTCCTTCTAATGATGTGACCCCAGGGGATTTATCAATGTGAAGGTTGAAAAAACTAGTACTCTCATGGAGACTGGCCATCTTACTGCTGCAGAAAAGAGCACATGCTCAAAACCTACCTGTGGAGATGGTTAAGTGTTTTCAGAAACAAAACTCCTGGATTGGATGCGCTGACTTCTTCTGCCACTGCTAGGTTTTTTTTTTTTGTTTTTTTTTTTTTTAACATCTGCTTATCTGATTTCCTGCTGTTGACCAGAGTGGACCACCCTCAGGTAATTTTCAACCTCCGATTTTCAGATGTGGGCAAGTGTGCCCTCTTTTAAGGTCTTCTCAACCCTGGCATCTTTGATGTTTTCAACCAAATCTTTGTTGTGGGGACCTGTCCTGTGCATTATAGGATTTTGAGCATCATCACTGTCCTTTAGACCCTAGATGCCAGTAGCACTGCATATTTCCAGAGTCAGGTGTCTCCAGGTTTCTTCCTGATGTGTGTGTGTGGGGATTGCCCCCAGTTGAGCACTACTGTGCTCTGTCCACACTCTTCTGGCTTTAGATTAAACTTAGGTCTCAATAGCATTTTTTGCCTTCCTCATCTCTACTATTTCCTGATTGTTTTCATCTCTCTGAGTGATGGGGACCACACATTTCTCGGTGCTGAAATTTTATTCTATCTGGTCCAGATTCTCCCCATGAGTTGTGGGCATTATAGTCCTAACTCCATGTTGAGTCCTGTGTTGAGTTAGTCAGCCTGGGTAGGAGGTTCCCGTGCAGCTGTGCTCTCCGCCCTAAGGCTTCCACTGGTTCCATCTGGGTTCCTTCACCCCCAAGTGCTCTTTTAGATCCTTTCTCTAGAGCATTAGAGAAATATTGGTTCTACTGAGTATTACACTGACAGTTGTTCTCCTTTGGGAAGAAGGAGGTTGTCTTCTCACCTAAAGCCTTAAGAACAGGAATTGAACCAGGGCATTTAATCACTGACTTACATCCCCTGGCCTTTTTTAAAAAAATTAAAAATTTTTAAAAATTTCAGCCAGCGTCTTGCTAAGTTGCTGAGGCTGACTTTGAACTTGGGATCCTCCTGCCTCAATCTCCTTGGTTGACAAGAATTCTTGAAAACAAAACAAAACATTTTTTAAAAAAATTTATGGTGATTGAGGTCCAATCCAGGGCCTCCTCAGGCACACTAGGCAATTGCTCTACTACAGAGCTACACCCCCAGCCCTGGACAAGACTCTTTGGGACCCTGAAAAAAATACAACAGGCTGTTCCTGTCATTCATCAGCATCTCAGTAGGACCAAGTGGCAGGGGGATTTCTTTGATGTAAACCAAGACTTCTAAGGACATTGAAAGTCTCTATGACTCAGACATAATAGTGGTGGTGACAGTGAGTGGATTGTCCTCATGAAAAGGTGTTTGACAAGAAAAAGTTGAAAAGGCCTGGGACAGACTCTACCCAAAGGTTTGTGGCTCGGCAGGGAGCCCTGCTGCTCTGGTTTCAAAAACAGGTGCTCCCTAGGAACCTGCTCAGAGTATGTAAATAAGGTGCTGGATGACCTGAGACCAGCAGCTGGTCCTTTGGTTCCTTCCATACTCTCTGGTGCTCTGGTCCTCTGTAGGGGAGGAATGCACCAGTGTGGAAGCTAGGGGAGTACTTATTCCAGTTATTTCATGCTGGACAGGAGCTTTTTCTTGCAGCTTACTACTTATAGCCTCTGGCCTTATACTTTGAAAAATGTTTATGGGGTTCAATGCAAAAACCCAAACAAAACCCTCAAATATCTTAAAAGAGAGGCAAATCCCATGAAAGTGCAGTGTTCTCTTTCACTTTTTTAATACACCAGGTGAGAGCCACCTGATCAGCCAGGGATGGGGCTGTCTCCAGCTCTCCCAGTCCTGGAACTCTCTGACCTACCTTTACCATTACTTCCCGTTTCTGAGCCAGCTTGCTGTACTCAGGTCTCCCCCAACCCCTCCCTGCCCATCTTGCTGTCTTTTCCCATTTGTAATTAAAATCTTAGTTGAGATTGGTTCTGAGCCCTGGGGAGACACCCTGTATTCTGCTCTTACCACTGAGATTGTCTGTGAAAGTCAAGTCAAAGAATTTCTCTACATAGTAATTTTCTTTGGAACACTGTTGTTTTATATGAAAAACATTCAGTTGCCCTTGTTTGTTACCCCAAGGGTGTGTATAAAGTGTGTCTAGTATTTCAGCAACAGGTCGGTGAGCCAGTATCTCTCAACTATGAAAGAGATAAAGACTTTTGTTTAAATTAGTGTGTGTGTGTATAAATCTAACATACAGTTGTCCTCCAGTGTTCATGGGGATTTGTTCTAAGATCCCCTCGGATATCAAAACCCTGTGATGCTCAAGTCCCTGTATAAAATGGTACTGCTAACCTGTGCATATCTTTCAAATACTTTGTCATCTCTGGATTACTTGTAATACTGACTACAATGAAAATGCTACGTAAATAGTTGTTAAACTATTGTTCAGGGAACAGTGTGACAAGAAAAAAAGTCTGCGTGCATTTAGTAAAGACTGGGTTTTTGTTGTTGTTTGTTTGTTTTCAGTGTTTTTGAACCATAGCTAATGGAATCCATAGCTGCAGAACCTACAGTTGTAGATGGCCAACTGTGTAGGCCCTATACATGCGTATATGTCCTATATATGTGTGCACCTGTAGAGATCACATTGAGTATTGTGGCTTCATGGTTCCTGGTGGAGGCAGTTACAGCTATTGGCGTGGGAAACAAAGTCTTTGACCAAGGCCACGTTCCCAAAGATTTTTGCCTAAATCTAGTAAATAAGCTATTTGCTATAAAGAAGTGGAATTTTCAGACATCAGATCTGCCTGAAGGCAAGAAGGAAATTGTTACAGCTGAAAAACCCTATCACCATGAGGAACATCTGAGAATTTCAGTAATTCTCAAGGTCTTAAAAAAAAAAAATCAGTGCAGAATTTATAATCTGCACCTGAACTTCATAACCTTGAAGTTGAACTTGGCACCTATTTTTGAGAAGAATCCCAAAAGAAGGAAAATCTTGGCAACACAATTCCTATGACAGACAAAACAGTACTCTGATGACCCCATGCCCACAAGGCAAGTCTGTGTGAGACAGTAGGGAGGCTGCTTCCAACTCTTATCTTCTTAGAGAGCAGTAAGCAGTTCAAAAACAATGCTGTTTGAAAATTGTGTTCCTCATGGTGATGGAGTTTTTTAGCTGCAACAATTTCCTTCTTACCTTCAATTACTGTATTTTAGATTCTAAAATTGTAGTCACTTAGGGATCTTTTACATAAGACCAGTGCATCTTTCCTATAAAATATTTAAAAGATGGGATCTCTTCTTGTTTTTAAAGTATCCATTAGGAGAAAGAACATCTGATAAAATGTACCCTTTATTATGAAATTGGGGCTGGGTTTCACCACACAATATTTTGAGGAGTAAACAAATCGGGGGCTCTTTGCATATATTGTGATTTATGCAGCTGTCTTTTCATCATAGTTATTAATTTCCAGTATTTTATCATAGAAAATTAAAACATAAGTCATCAGTTCTGAGAATGAGAATGGGGAGCAAAAATAGTTGTAGCCTGGCTGCAGCAGGCTTGTGGGCTATAAGTATGTATTGTTTGTATTTTAAGAAAATGTGCTTCTGAAATAGAGAAGTCCTTCTTTCAAGGAGTTAAGAGGGCTTTTAGCAGGCATGTGAATTTATTTTCATGTTACCTTTGAGATTTCAAGTAGATTCCTTTTATTCTTCAGCACAGATAGCAATGCTACTTTATCTAAACTCTATCATCAAATGATGGGGTCAGAACTATTACTCAGATTGTTATGTACTGAGTCTCTTAAAATCACCGTTGGCACTTAAACCTCCACCAAGTCCCTAAATGCAAGTCTTTAGAGTTGGCATGTGCGTGTGAAATGAAATTAGATATCCTCAGGAGAATTAAAGGCTCACAAGAGGGTTTTCTTTTGCCTTATGAAGTGTTTGATGAAGTTGGATAGCTATTCCCTAGTGGAAAACAGAATTTTAGAGTATATTTAAAAGGATGGTATATCTTGTCTTTATCACAATTCAGTTTAGAAAACTTTTTTTAAAAGTAGATTTTTGTGTGATAGCAGTGCCCTTTAATTTGGCAGTGGTGTAATTATCAAAAGAAGAAAATATGTGTACCTAAGATTTGATATAGTACAGAGGTTTTGGTACAAATTTGAATAAGTGAAACTCTACATGTGGCTCAGCCATTGTGCTGGCCATTAAGCCTCAATGAATCTGCATTTCCTTCTATCCAGTTTTTACTGGTTAAAAATTTATTGAACACTTACCACAGTCAGGGACTGCACTATATCTTTGCATGTATGAATTCACTTAATCTGTCCAATAGTCCTATACAGTTAGTATGGTTTTTATCTCCATTTTTGCATATGAGAACACAGAAAAGGGAAGTAATTTGCCCAAGTTCACACTGCTGGGAAGTGGTAGAACTGGGATTTGGTAGGGGTCTAGCTGTGTGGAACATGAATTCGCTTAGTGTGTGTGCAAGTTTGTAAAAGAGGTGAAAATAGAATCTGTATGGAAATCTTCAGGAATGTGTATTTGGCTTCTCCACATGAAGTGGACCAAAGTCATGTGATAGAAGCCTAAGAGGAATTACCTATTTTTGCCAGTGACTGGAGCAAGGAATACAAATTTTCTTATAATCAAAGCAAAGCAAAAGCAGAGCTTTTTGCTCGCCTAGCACGTTTGAAGCACTGGGTTTGATCCTCAGTACCACATATAAACAAATAAAATAAAGGTATTGTATCCACTGACAACTAAAAAAAATATTAAAAAAAAAACAAAAACAGAGCTTCTGCTGTTTTGTTCTGGCTACAGCTGTGTGGTAGGCATAAGAAGAACTTCTGTTCAGGGAAAAGATTCAGAAAATAGTTTCAGTAGTTTTTATATATTTCCAGGGAGCATCCCTGCTGAAGGCTCAGGTCACACTGAATATCCTAAATAATTTTTCTGGACTTTAGTCTGTTTTTAGGAAACTTCATATTCCCATGGACTATGTTTGCTTTGGATTCCATGCACAGTTTATAAATCTTGCTTGTAACTTGCTGAGTTGACGCTTCTGTCCACTTTGTTCATGGGATGGGCAGTTGTCACAGCTTTGGGCTTGTCGTCTGTTCACACCTTTCTTACCAGAGCTGGAGAAAAGTGCTGTTTCAGTCAAGTTTAGTGATAAAAATTTTAAGGAACTATTTTGGAAATTGATTCCCCTCTACCATTCCCCCCCCCCCCCTTTCAGTGCTGGAGGTTGAACCCAGGGCCTTGGACATGGTAGGCAAGTGCTCTACCACTGAATTACAGCCCAGTCCACAGTGTGAGATTTTAAAAGATAATGAATGGTTTACATTTAAGTCAACTTTTCAAAGCTGTAATTCAGTTAAGGAAGTGATACTTGGTAGCTGCTCATGTTTTTCCTTCCTAAGAAATACAGATTTTATAGTTTAAAAAGAAACCAACTAGCATAGTTAGATCAACAGATATAAATTCTCTGTGATAACGTGTGTAGCCTGGATATTGCCAAGGGTTGGATACAACATCAGAGTGGGGTTAGAGTTATGTTTTATATGGAATAGTAGTATTCAGTCTTGTCTCTATGGGAACATTTACCATTGTCTGGAGACATTTTTGGTTGTTACCACCTATGTGGGGAGAGTATTACCAGTTTCTACTGGGTTAGGAACCAAAGATGCTCTAAGCACCAGATTACACAGGGCAGTTCCCTCAACAAAGACTGATCTGGTCCAAAAGGATAACTGTGTCAGAACTGAGAAGCCTTGATAAAGAAGATTAGTTTAGCTCAGCATGATAATGCATGCCTTTAATCCCAGCAGCTCAGGTGATTGAGGCAGGAGGATTGCAAGTTCAAAGCCAGCCTGAGGTCCTAAGCAACTTAGTGAGACCTGTCTCTAAATAAAAAATAAAAAAGTGCTGGGGATATGGCTCAGTGGTTAAGTGCCTCTAAGTTCAATCTCTGGAACCAAAAAGAAAGAAAATCAGATTGGCTTGTTTCTATAAGATTTTACTTTCTTTTATTTTGTTTTTTAATCATCTTTGTCTTTAAGTAAAATCATCACTGCCAAAGAAATTTCCTGTGGTGTACTTTTTGGAGTATCTGTGAATAATGCATTCATCTGATTTTTATTACTTTTAATACCTTCATTACATTTAGCTATCTTGGTTATTATATATCTGGGTCTGTGGTTGTATCTTAGTTCTTTTATTCCAAAGTTGATTTCTGAGGCATCAGTGAGTAATTGGTCTGTAGCTGTATTTTCTAGACTACTTGCTGATGGGTTTCCACTTATTCTAAGATGCAAAGGCATGGACAATAGGACCAGTTTGCCAAAGAGTGCTGGAACCCGATATGTGTGTTTCTGAGATGGAAGAAGAATAGAAGGGGCCAGCCTCAGCAATCTGCACTCTACTTGCTGAACCTCCTCATGTCCTTTGTTATTTTTGTTAATTACCAAACACTCAGGTTACCAACCCTGATAATGCCAGAGGCAGCCTCCTTGAGTGGGGTCAGTGAAACTTACTAGCAAGCTCCACACCTCTTTTCTTTTCCATTTCTCCCAATTTTGATGAGTGTGTGATTTTTTCTTTCTGCTTAATTTTCACAAAGTGTGTCGTTTTCTTGGCAGCCACAGAGATCACTCTGCAAACTTGGGTAGGGGCAGCTGAATCTGTACTTGGCATTGTTGAAAATAAGACGATTTACAGGCAGGTTTGAAACTAAGTTGGGTCTTCTTAAGGTTCCTGATTTAATTTATTGTTTAGGAGTAGCTTCTTTCCATGCTTCTTGTTGCTCATTTTTCTCTCCTATCAGGAGGAGGAAAAAAAAATAGTTTAATATGATTTTTATTGACTTCATTGCTTTTTATTTTTTTCCCCCAATATTGGAGGTTGAAGCCAGGGCCTTGGTTGTGCTCAGTGCACACTTTACCCACTGAGCTACACCATCAGCCTGACTGTAGCTTTTTTGACATTGGAAGACTAAGTATACAAGACATCTTGCTAGATGAACTTTAATGTTATGTATGACTTGGTTATTATTTGGATGTAATTTTAGTTAAAAGAGTCCTTGGGACTCCACATGGTAATTTAATTTGTTAGACCAAGAGTTGGCACCACTATCAGCTGTTGCCAAGTGAATTTACTAAGTGGATAATTTGTTGAGCACTAGCTGACTTGATGTAAGAATTAAGGTCTCTGGACATGGTTCCTGATGGAATCTGGGCTAGAAAGGTTTGTCCTGAGGCTACAGTGATAACATTCTTACCAAGGCTAGAATTTAACACTTGGGACCTGGCAATTCAACCAGTAAGTGACATGCCCCAGTATTGGCTCATCAGCTCTGTTAATCCAGATTAATGATTAGAAATGAGAATATGCTGAGTGATTTCTTTGCTTTGGAGATTGCTGTTTGTTAAAGACCACTGTTGATGGAATTCAGTGTGATTCAGTGGTGCCACGGGACTTCTGGTTGACCTGGAATGCTGTGAGACTAAGCTAACCTGGCAGCTGGGAAGAGTTCCACTCCCTGCCATTACTGCCTGTGCTAAGTGGTGGCAGAGAGCACCAACAAGGACAGTTGAGTCACTGATGAACTTTTAGAAGTTCCCTCAGATGTATCTAGAACTACGAACCTCTAAGAGTAACAACAGCAGCAGCAGAGGACACTTATGAGGCACTTACCTGGTGATGTCTGCTGTACTAAGTCCTTATACTCAGGGTCTCTTTGAACCCTCTGTGTGTTAGATTCTGTTTTAGTCAGCTTTTTCACTGCTGTGACCAAAAAATCTGACAAGAATAATTTTAGAGGAGGCAAAGTTTATTTGGAGCTCACGGTTTCAGAGGTCTCAGTCCATAGACAGCCTATTCTATTGTTCTGGGCCCAAGGTGAGGCAGAACATCATGGCAGAAGAGTGTGGAGGAGGAAAGCGGCTCAGGACTGATATCTAGAGGGAGAGAAAGAGGAAGAGAAAAACAGAGACAAAGAGAGACACTGCGAACCAGGGACAAAATATTAAGTCCAAAGTGACCAATCTACTCCAGCCACACCCTCCCTGCCTGCAGTTTCCACCCAGTTAATCCCTATCAGGGAATTAACGCACTGATTATGTTAAGGCTGTCATAATCCAATCATTTCACATCTGAACTTTCTTGCATTGTCTTACACATGAGCTTTTGGGGGACACCATATATCCAAACCATAACAGATTCCATAGCTAATATCATGTACAGTTGACCAACCTGGTTTTGAGGGGTTAAGCTCTTGTCAGATTGCACAGCTGGTTGGGATTCCAAGTCTCTTGGCTGCTCCAGAACCGATGTATTCATTTGTTTCCTTCCAACTTGCTGTGCATGTATTTTTCACAGCTCTCACTGCCCGGTGGATTGTCACATCAGGCAGAGATTATATTTCAAGGTTATTTTCATGGCTTGGGTACCCAGTTTTGTCTAGGACTTTCTCAATTGTAGGACATATCTGGGGCTGGAAACTCAATATTTACAAATAAGCAAAGCAGAAGTAGTGGACTCAGCAGAAAGAACAGGTGTGCAGAATTAACAGTGACAAAGATGGGCCATGTTTTTTAGACTTCACTAGTTCCAGCAGGCAGCGGTTCTGGGACATACTGAATTGCTCTTTTGCTGGCCACTCTCTGATACTGTAGACCTACCTATAATGGATAGTAGGTTCTTCTACAACTAGTCCCATAGGCTTTGTAGGGTATTCCAGAAGAAGCTCATTGGGTCCTTGGGAAGGTTATTGCTTGTTGGAATCACGAAGTGGCAGTGAGGAAATGTCACAGGGCCAGCAGTGGGGCACTTTCAGTGAGTGGGCCCTCTCAGTTCAGCTGCCTATAGCTCAGATAAAGCACCTTGTGCTCTACCCAGCTTCACAGAGTGTTCTAGGAAGACAGCTATCTTGGACATGAGGCTCAGCTCACAGACAATGCTGTTCTTCATTGGTTTGTGGGTAGCTTCTGTTTTTTTTTCCTTCCTGACTCTCCTTGCCACCAAAGTCGATGTCCTGGGGTAAGGGGTAGGGTCTGCATCCAGTGGGACCAGCTAAGCGTGTTGCACTCTTCTTCACCTTAACTGAACCCTCTAAGAGGTGCAGGGAGTAACACATCATCCTTCTCCAAGTACCTCTGGGCCCTCCTCTTTTTGTTTTTGGGCCTCTTCAGCAATGTACCCTGACTTCCTCCCCCGTCCCTCCTGCTCTGTAGGTCTGAACTTTGCTTTGCCTGTTATTTGGAGCCCTGGTTCTCACCAGCTTTATTTCTGAACTTCAGTGTGCACCTGTGCAGGTAGCAGAATTCTAACTTGTTCCTCTTTTTCTGGCTCAAGAAGTTGTGGACCCCAGGCCACAATGTAACACCAGATTGCACACCCGCCTTTTCTGTCATTCCCCTGGCTTGGTCCTGCTTCTGTGCTAGACCATCCTCCTGCTGGTCTTCTGTGGTGCACTTAGCATTGGCTACCTGCAGTCTGACTTGTTGCCCTCCTGGGGTCGCAGTGATGACATGTCCTCTTGTCACTTACGCTGGAGTGTCCACTCTGCAGATGCAATTTTTCAAAAGATCCTTTCACTTCCAAACCCATAAAGAAGGAGAGTCTCCAACATCAGGGTGAACTTGAAATTAATCATGCGGTCTTGAGTTTCAGCTAGCCATACAAGGAGAGGCAGAAAATTGCAGTTTGAAATGTTCATAAGCCGTTCTCGTCCTGACGGCCTGGCTTCCTTCCAGAGTTGTCACATATTCAGCTCCTGACTCGTGGCTTATTGAGGAAGACTTGACCAGGACTCAAGATTTGAATTTTTAAAAGAAACTGGCAAGAGTTTTAAGACAATATTGATAATTGCTTGTACCTTTCTAGTAACTGAGAAGAAAGAAATGGTTTTACTTGTGGGTCTGATGCTAATCACAGAAGAAGGAATCACTCTGAGAAATGGAAGCTCTTTTTTGGTAAACTGAATGAAAACCAAAGGGAAGGTAGAATCTTTTCTTTTTCTTTTTTTTTTTTTTTTTTTTTTTTGAGGAATAAACATTTCCCTTGCATTCTGGTGCTCAGTTGGCAGATGGCCAGAAAGCGTGCCTATAGCTCAGGAATCATCCCAAACCAAACTAAAAGGAAAAGCCTGACTTGCAAGAGACTGAAATTCAATCTCAGGGAGGGGACTTGGGGTGGGGGGTGCAGGGCAACAGGGAAGGGTGGTGTCTAGAAGCTTAACCCTTGGTGACTATAAATAGCATACTTACTCACTTGGGTGGCTAAAATACAGACTTGAAGAAAGGATTTTATTCTGCCATTTGGTCAGAGTTGTGTCCAAGACTAGTCTCAGCTCATACTCATTTTCCTTTTGAGTTAAGCCAAATTTTATAATAAAGAGTACTGCTTGATGAGTCCATTAAATATCCAATATACCGCCCTTCAAAATCTTACCCGGAATGGGGGGCATTACATACAAAATAATGCATTTTTTAAACCCTATAGTAAGACCCAGACTATGTGAAGCCCTGTATAAAAGGGGAACAAAGACTGCAGGTAGGGAAGGGATGTGAAGAAGGCGGGGTTGGTGCAGGAGGGAGTGGTGGAGACTGGTTAACTGGCCTTCATAGACCTTAGAGGGCTCAGTGTTTCCAGGCCTTCTACGTTTATTTATTTATTTTTTGGTACCACGGATTGAAGCCAGGAGTATATAACCACTGAGCTCAATCCCCAGCCCTTTAATTTTAAAAGAGGTCAGAAATCTGGATTATTCTATGGAAAATGTTCCAGTTTATGAAATGTTGACAAGTAACGCAAAATGTTTTGGTTTTTATCAAGTGGTCCAAACACAGCTTGGCTGGGACATACCTCTTTAGATAGTGAAAAGTGGTACTTCTTAATTTTGAGCAACAGAAGGGAATGGAATGATGCGTATTTTCCTTCACATTAGTTTTGGCTTGCATCCCAAAATATTTACTTTATTGTGAAGCTATTTTGAGACAGTGAGGTCCTAGATTAAATTTCTGTAGTTTTGAACTGGATCCCCATATGGTCCAGTCTTTCAGCTCATTCTTTATGTTTTACTTGGTTAATCCAGGGATAGAAACTGGATAATCTTGTCTTTTGAAGGAAGGAAAATGTTTTAATTTTGTATTTTAAAAGTTTGCTCTCTTCTTTATTTTTTTGCAGAGATATGAGGAAGAATTGGATGTCATATTAAGATTCTATCCCATCCCTGTTGTGACTTAGCATTCTTTCAACAATGACTGAGTGCCTCCCCACTGAGTTACTCAGGGAGTGTAGTGTAGATGAGAAGGTTCTGGAAGCACCAGAACCCAGGTGCTTGGGTTTCAATGCTAATTTGATGCTTGCTGGATGTATGAGTTTAGGCAGCTAGTCTCCATTCTGTGCCTCACACATCCACTTCTAAGACGATTTTGCTCAAAACTGTACATGCCACATAGGGTTGATGGGGAATAAAATGGTGAATGCATTTAAAATTCTTAGAGGAGTGGCAGTGAGCACTGAAAAATTATTAGATAATGTGATCATTGTTGTTATTACTACTAAAGTTTCTAAAATATTCATGCTCATTTAGTATGGGGTATGGGTTATAAGCATTTTTCACAAAAATTTAATGTGATCCTTGTAATTGCAACTTGAAAACACAATATTATCCCCATTTTGCAGATGTCATATTAGTTATTTTTCTGTTTTGAGACAGGCCTTGAACAACTGGGCTCAAGTGATCTTCCTGCCTCAGCCTCTTAAATAGTGGGTACTGCAGGTGTGTATCACTCTACTCAGGTATACACTAATTTTTATGGGGAAAGAATGTAGGGTGTAAGACCCAGGTGGAGCTCTGACCTGTCATTTACCATCTGCAAATATGGACAAGTTGCTGTCTTCTTGGCCCCAACTCAAGTTTCCCGTATGTAAAACGAAAGACCGGACTACATTGTCTTGGACGATTCTGTCAGCAATGATTTTTTAAAATTTTACTCATTTTTTGAGATAAGATTCACCTAACATAAAATGAACCACTTCCAGATGTATGATAGTTCATGTATATAGATGTATATAGTTCATGGCCGTCGGTGCACATAGTTGTACAGCTATTACCTCCATCTAATCTCAGGACAGTTTTGCTTCCCCCAAATAAAACCCTGTGCCCATGAAGCAGTACCTACCCAGTTACTCCTCCCCAGCCTCCTGCAACCACCAGTTTTCTCTCTCTTTCCTGTGGATTTACCCATCCTGAATGTTTCATATGAACAGAATCATGTATGAGGTGACGTGTGTCTGGCTTCTTTCACTCAGCATGGTGTTTTCGAGATTCATCTATACTGTAAGCATGCACAGATTCATCTTTCCTTTTTGTGGTTAAGTAATTTTCTAGCATTGGCTCTGAGTTTAAATAACTAAGTGTGTGTAAAATACATTGTAAAAATATATACACATATACCTATTATTTGTTTTACATATATAATGTAAATTCTGTGTTTATCTGTGCCAATGTCTGTCTGGCAAGAAAGCCCACATTTAGTTTGGAATGTGTTTATTTTTATTAGTGTCATGGTAGCTCTTCCAAAAGTCCCACTTTGTACTTCTGTTTTCAATTGATACGCCTAATAAACTTTTTGGAGTAGTTTATGTCCCCTAAATATACACAAGCAGTAAAAGCCGTGGAAGGTTTTCAGACACTTTATGGTGGTTCATTCACAGGAGCCTGGGGCTTCCCCAGGGTCACTTTAGTTGGATGTGCACATACGCCTCATGTCTGCGTGGTTTTATGTCATTTTCATCATTAGTCTTAAGTATGTGCCAGTTGATGTGACTGTACAGATTTCCTATTTAGAACAGCTTAAGAGAACATTACAAGGTGGGTTTTTACTTTAGTTTTAAGTGATTATCACTGTTTTGCTCCTTTATTTTATTTTTTGGAACTAGGGGTTGAACCCAGGGGCGTTTTACCGCTAAGCTAGATCCCCAAGTCTTTTTATTTATTTATTTTTATTTTGAGACAGGCTCTTGCTTAGTTGCCCAGGCTAGCTTCAAACTTGAGATCCTCTTGCCTCAGCCTCCCAAGTTGCTGGGATTTTAGGCATGCACTGCCACACCTGTAGTAAAGTTTTGCTTCTTTAATCAAAGAAAGGTAGAGATGAGTTTTTGTCTTATATTTTTAGATAAAATTGAAAGTTCAGAAAAAGGAAGTCACGTGGATGTACATTTTGCTCATTCTTATTTTCTTCCCAGCTGCTAAGACCTGGAAATGCTCAAGCAGAGATTTCCTGTTCTTTTTCCCCATTTAAAAGACAAGTCAGAAATATGTGTTATTTGCCTTTCTCTATAGTGAAGGTGTATATTCTGTGGGGCTTTTAAAGAGGAAGTGTATGTTACCTTATGTAAATATTTGTAATGACATTTTAAAATATTGTCTGTGTAATCTTTTTTGGATATGGTAGTACTTGGGTCTCATTTAGGGATGAGAAATTGTCCCTCTTTGTTGTCTTTTTCCAATAAATTACTCTAAACCAATTTGCTAAAGGACAGATTTGGTGATTGCTCTTCGGGTTTTGAAGTCTTTGTTGCTTCATGGACTATCCCACCCTTCCTGGGTTTCCTTGTTGGTTCGTTCTCTGTCTCCCATTTGAGAAACAATGGCATATGATAACAGGCACACATGACCTAGAGTTACTTCTGCTTTGAATCTTGGTTCCATCACTGAATATATAGAAGTTGCAAAGAGGCAAATAAAAAACAAATAGAAAGCAAAGATTTTCAGCTGCCTACAGAAATGACCATGTCCTTTTGGGTTCTCAGATATAGATATTTTTCTCCTCTGCATTTAACCAGGGGCTTTAGAGGAGAGTGGGTACCCCAGGAGCTATCAACACGGAGGGACCAACTGGGTGGAAGATCTGGCACCTCTGGTTGTGGGGGGGTGGGAGTGGAAAGAAGGTCCCCTTTGTAGTGTGGCCGAGCCAGTGATGGCAGAGATCTTTGAGTTGAGAATAGAGGAGGAGGAGGTTAGAGAGACGATGATTGTGATCCGGTGGTTTGGGCCGTGTTGGCTTCTTACACCCAGTGTTTAGTAGTTACTGATTTAAACCCTTTTCCAGTGGGCCTGAAGAAACAGTCCTCTTCTTATTGACTAGTGGTTCTTAAGCAAGAGCAGTTTTTCTCCCCAAGAGATATTTGGTAATGTTTGCAGATAGTTTTGCTTGTCACACAGGGGACTTAGGTTACCCAGTGAATATAAGTCAGGAATGCTGCCAGACCTTTGTGACCTTGACATAAAAGGTGAAGGACACAACACAGAATTAACCCCAAATGTCAGTGGTGCTACTGTTGAGAAACCTGCCTTAGTCCATCCTGAACTAAGGACGACATTCCATTAGTCCTTGGAGCAACATGTGAGCTCTTTATTCCAGTGTTTTGTATTGAGAGGTGGAGGAGCCATTCCAGACCCTGCCCCTCATGACCATCAGGTTGTTCTGTAAGTCTTCCACCACACAGGATTGGGACAGCACTGTCACGACAGGCAGTAGTTGCCTTCAGAGCCCATTTTGGATTCGGGTCATGTGTGTGTGACATCATTACTTTTGTGAAAATGCCAGGTAGGAGAAATCTCATGCTTCTGATGGACTGCAGGTGAGGATGTGTCCAGCCTAACCTTAAAGTGCTTTTCCCCCTTTTTAAAAAAAAAAAAAAAAATTTGCCATGGAAGACATAGAACAGGAAATTGGACTCAACATTTGCTGGATTTTTGTCCCTTCTCAGATGTCACTGTGTTAACAAGCTCCTTGTGACTCCTCAGGTTGTCACCCTGGATCCACACATTGTCTGAGCATGGGTAGTGCTCGTGGTGACTTGGAATGCAAAAGATTCTATCCAGACAACTAGTATCTTTGAAATCAGGAGTTAAGTTTCTTAGTTTCACTCCCAGAAGGGAGTTTATTCTTTAAAACAAACATAAGATTACTTAGTAATCTTGGATTCTTGAGAGCTATAAAATGTGTCTGAACTGTGGGTTGTGTCTGAGGTATTCATCTTTTCCTGTGGCAGACCCTAGAATGGAACTATATAGTTTGGTGGCACTTGCCAGTCAGTGGCCCATTGCCTTGGCTGGGGTTCGTTCCTGCAGGAGCTGCAGGTTGGGTTTCAGGGAGGGCTGCTGGCCTTTGGACTGGGAGAACCTTCCTTTTGTTGCCCCTCCCTCCCACTGACCTCCTGCCTCAGTCCTAGAACAAAGGATGAGCTCCAAGGGCAGATCCAGACCATAGTAACGGGTGGGGGAAGAAGGATTCAGGGTCAGCAGGGAAGTGTATTGTCGTCAGAGGACAATGGTAAGCTTTGCAGAGTGAGATCAGACAAGTGTACAAACGCACAGGTTGCATCTGCCTGGCGCACTCAGTCCCATCTTGGAGGCGTTTCCTTCAGAGGGTTTGGAAGCCAAGTATGCATTGTTAGCTTGCAGATAGGTCCTTATATCAGCTCTAGAATCAGGGATTTAGCCCGCTCCCCACAGCCTGCGCGATTCATGCCTCGTGTGTTCCACATGCAAGACTCATCTTGTTCCTAGAGGCACTGCCTGTTCTGCTGCTCTTTATGCTTTCAGTGACATAGCCTGATATTAGTGTCGGCATTTTCAACCCGGCCCATCATTTCAAATACTTCAGCTCATGGGATACAGGACCTCACTCCCATTTAAACACACAGTTCCCTTTGTGCTTGAGCTGTACTATGTCATTTCTCTGCCTCCCAAAGGGCTCTGTATTTACCAGTTTTGTCTCTGATTAAACTCTTTAAGAGCAGCCTGTTTTTTGAACAGTCCTCTGTGCCAAGCTCTGTGCTGTGCTGTTTTACTACTATTTATTCTCTCATTGAACCCCTTAACTGCTTTGTGGATTAGAGTTTGTCAACTGTATCTCGTAAAAATAGGACACCATGACTTGGGAAAGCTGAGTGAAGGTGGGTGGGTCGAGGGGCGTTGTGTGTAGTTTTGAGGATAAACTTTCCTGGGCTCAGTTAATTTTATAGTAAGTAAATTATACATCACTAAAGCTCTTCTGAGAAAAGGAAAACCAAACCTGTCCTACTGCCTGTTAGCTCTGGGACTTAGGCAGGTTTTTGAACTGCTCAGCCTCATTTCCCACATCTGTAAAACGGGAGCATTATTAGTGACTCACTCGTAGGGTGTAAGAAGTGAAACAAGTCAGTCCATGTGAAGGGCCCAAGACAGTGGCTGCCACATGGTCATTGTGCCTGCTGGTACTTACTACTTTTTACCAGGGTTACCCAGCCAGTAGGGGATCAGAGCCTGATCCACTGGATTCTGAATGCCATGATCTTGCCATTGAATTTTGTGTCCTTCTTGGCCTTGACATGATGCCTGGTCAGTCCTAAAGGCTAAATAGATATTTGTAGAATGAATGAATACATTTGGAATTATAGGTGGCGGTTGTTCTGCAGGTAAAATGAATTTGCTAAAAGGTCAGAATCCACCTTGGGATGTATGGTAGAAGGAGAGCAGCAGGTTAGAGTTCTAGAAGGACTTCTGTATACCTTATCTAGGGCTGGAAAAAAAAAAAAGCAAATAACTTCTTAAATCATTCATTTTGAGTGAACTCATGCCTGTGTGGAAAATATGGCTTCATGATGGTCTGGCTGTCGAAGCTGCTGGGGAGCCAGTAGGGGTAGGGCCCTCTCTACCTCTAGGAAATGACCTCCTTATCTGCCCTGAGGACAGCACAGAAGGACAGAGCTGCTCCTGGTAAGGAACTCTGAAAAATAGTGGGTGTTGATAGATAATTTAGGCAATGTGTCTGCCCGGTGAGTTTAAGTCACCTCGTACTTGGATCTTTGTTATGAATCCTTCCTCTATCACACCTTCCTTCCCATCTATGTTCCTTCCTTTCTGGTGCCAGGTATCACACTGTGCCTCAGACCACTGTAAATAAGTCTATATATCTCTCTCCTCCTTCTTTTATCACATTAGAAATATCTGAGCCTGGTTGGGAGGCAGAAGGAGCCGTTTTGAGATCAAAGTGCATATTTCCTGCTGCTCACTATTCATTTAATTTTCTGATTTTATTTGCGTTAGCTCTGAAGTACCAGTAACTTGGACGGTGAGCCAGCATGTGCAGTTAGGAATTCGAGAGTTTAGAAAACACCACTGTGGAAATTGCTGTGTGTTTTGTATTGCAGTAAACTGCTGTTTTGTTTTTTTTTTCCTTTCGTCAAAAATGTCATGGGCAGTCTGTGTGCTATTTCCCAGAACTGGTTAAATCATTTTATATGTTGGACTCCGAGAATTTACATTCTTAAGAGTGATTCTGATTTATCATGTTCTTTTATTATTTCAGAGGTAGAGAAAAAGATTTTTCTGCCTCTAAAATAGGTTGGATGAGGTAGGTGACATGATGACTAATTCATGCGTACCTTTGCCTGTTGTCACTGGGGAATTTTGTACACATGTTCCCTGAAATGAGGAAAAGCAAACATGAAGAAGCCATTGCATTTGTGACTTTATCTTTGTTCAGTCACCACCTTTGCTGTGAGTCTACCTTCTGGGGTTGAAAACACTTTAGCCATGAGCCACATGTGGCATTGGGCACATGGACATTCCCAATCAAGATGTGCACGGGGCCGGGGGGGAAGACACAGCACATTTTGAGAATGAGTAGGGAGAAAAGAGGGGCTGGAGCTGGAGCTCAGGGCTGAGTACTTGCCCTAGCACGTGTGAAGCACTGGGTTTGTTCCTTGGGAGCACCACATGAAAATAAATAAATAAAATTGCTCTGTCATCCACAACAATAACAGCAACAACAAAATTTTTAAAAAATGTCAAACGTCTAGAATACATTTTTTTTTGTGTGTGTTGAAGACATGTTGAAATGATACTAGTTTGAATCTATTGAGTTAAAGAACAGATAATGTTAAAATTCATCTTTCCCATTTCTTTGTAGTTTTTTTCATTATTTGGGGCTTTTTTGAGATAGGGTCTCGTTATGTTCCACAGACTGTCTTCCAGCTCCTGGGCTCAAGGGATCCTGCTGCCTTAGCCTTTTGACTAGCTGGGACTAAAGCATGCTACCAAGCTTTGCCAGTAGGGTTTTTGTTTTTTGTTTTTTTTTTCCTTTTCCTTTTTGTAAATGTGACTGGTAGGAGGTTTAAAACTACACTTGTAGCTCAAATTACAAATTGACTTGGCAGACAGGAAGGGTTCGGATGGAACCAAGACCATTGAACAGGAGATTCTGAAACTGTGAGACACTGGGTTTATCCTTAGCACCACCCCCCCCCCCCCACACACACACACAAATAAATAAAAATAAAAAATAAAATGAAGGCATTCTGTGGATCCCTGGGAGCTGCTGCTGGTCATTCCTGCTTCTGCCCCCTTCCCAGGAGAACCTCTGAGCAGCCTCCTTGGTGACTACTTCCCCGCCTGCCTGCAGTGAGAATTCTGTTTATCACCCATCTGTGATTGATGACAGCAAGAGGGTATGCATGCCTGTAGGTCAGCTCTTATTAGAACAAAACAAGTTCAAGGAGTTCTCGAGATTTTCAGGGTCTGCAGAGCTTTAGTAACACTCTTCAGCTGCTCCCAGTGGATTTGAGATGATGGTTCTGGATTCTGGGTCTGCCACCTAGGCTGTGTTTCTTGTTGCTAGTTTTTCTAGGACACACTTGCATTTTAAACAGTTAGGGAGCTTTTGCTCTTCTTAAATAAGAGGTTTGAACCTTTTTTTTTTAAATTTTTTTGTAATTGTATATGGACAGAATGCTTTCATTTTATTTATTTATTTATTGTGTGTGTGTGTGTGTGTGTGTGTGTGTGTTGCTAAGGATAAACCCAGTGCCTCACACATGCTAGGCAAGTGCTCTACCACTGAGCTACAGCCCCAGTCCAGTTTGAACCCTTTTGTCTGTGTCCTTCTAAAATGGTACTTGGGGACAGTCACGGTAGCCTGTAAGTGCCAGTGTGGAGGAGGTTTTTTCCTACACTGGCCGTCAAACCTCCAGGGCATTTGTATGGAGAACAAAGAAGTTCAGATTGTTTGCCATAGAAATCTTCTTTTGACAGTTTTAACAAGAGAAAGTAGCATACAATATGTGCTTTATATGGATATCTGCAAGGAAGATGAATTGCCAGTTGGGAAGCCAAGGTGTGGGCTTCAATGCAGATTTACATGAGTCCATCTAGAGGTGCTAGTTAAACTCCATCAGGCATTTTGCAGCTGTTTTGGAGTAGGACTTTTATAGTGATATTTTATTGGTGTATCTGTGGTAGTATTGCAGTGTCCCTAAATCATACGGATAAAGAGCATTTTCTTACAAAGTACAAGCTTCAGGTGATGTTTAGTGGCTTACTTTGTTTTGTGATGGGACTAGGTAATCTTTTAAAGAAAAAAAGACTGACTTCTTTTATCTCTGGAGGCTGGGAGGTCCGTGGTTGAGGGGCCTTCATCAGACCAGGGCTTTCTTGCTGCATCATCTCATGGTAGAAGGCAGAAGGGCAAGAGGACATTGCGAAAGGGAGCATGTGGAAGAGGGCCAAGCACATCGTTTTGTCAGGAACCTACACTAGCCCACCCCTAAGATAAGGTATCCCACTGTTGGAGATTTAGTTCCCAGCACCTGAACTTTGGATGACACATTCAAACCACAGCATCCTGCAAGCCAGATTTGTTGATTTGTTATAGGGACACTTCTTTCCAGACTTTTAAAACCATTTCTAAATGGCAGGTTATGCACTGACTACCCTTTCAACTAAATAATTTAAAAACAAATGCTCGCAGTTTGCAGTGAATGTTAATTATTGGAGTAAATCATAACTGCAGAGGTCTGTACCAACATTTTGTAGTAAATTCCTCAGGAGCAATGCATTCGATTTTGTGGATAGAATATTTGTGTGGTTTCCTTCCTTCCCTCCTTCCCTTTTCCCCTCCTTCCCTTCCTGGCTTTCTTTGGAGCTCATGCTTTCCCCTCTGGGCCAGCTATTTGAATCAGCAATTTTATACCCAGGGCTCTATGTTTAAGCTGGTGTTTGCTTCCTGGGAGAATTTTTTTTTAGTCAGGCCAGGTTTGAGAATCACCAAGTTGGTGAATTTGCAGATGGGAGGAAAAGGAGCCCACATTTATTTGGATAACTGTCTGGAGGACTGGCTCAGCTTAGCAAAAGTGTGCTTCCCCACTGAGACAGGGCCCAAGTTCTGATGGAGCCACTGAAGCTCCAAACCCTGGCATTCCAATCCTTCATGTCTGGACTTGATTCTTGGGCACTGTCAACATTTAAGGGCCTCACAGTGGTTTGATGCTGCTGTAAGAGCCTCCCTCTTAGACCATTTCTGTCCTGTGAGAGTTTGTTGGGAGTTTGGCCACTGGTGACTGTTGCCTCTGAGTCATTAACTTACTCTGCTGGCAGTTTCTTTCCTCCCATCAGCCTTTGGAAGGCTTCATTTCTCAGAATATGTGAGACCAGGAGTATTGAAGGTGAAGAGGTCAGGAGCTGGGACCATCACGCACAGTCAAGTGTAGGGCAATATCCTGCCTCTTCAGTGACACTCTTGCCCTTACAGGTTTAACCCATGCATGTCCTTCATTCCAGCTAGGACTTGGGCTGCTTACTGAGTGGGGTAGAGTGTGTTGGGAAGTGCTTAAATTGTGGCTGGTGGTTTGGGAAGGGTGGTGGGGTCAGAGAGAGGGTAGGGTTGCTGGAATTCACTCCTAGGGAATTGCTCTGGGTTACTCAGGTCTCTCTGGGGAAGTGGCTCCCTTGCTGGGATGAGCCTGCTGTTCCCTCTTTATTCCCAAGAAGCCTCAATGATTTTGGTTCACCCCAGCAGGGTCTTAAGCAGTCTCCGCTCCCCACACTGACTCTAATGAAGGAGATCTTGAGGGTATCCAAGTTTTGAGGGACTGAAGGTCTTTTGAACTGAGAACAGAAATGGAAAATGATCCTTCACAATGACTTGGCTACCACTGGTGTGTGTGTGTGTGTGTGTGTGTGTGTTTTGTGTTACTGGGAGGGAACCCCAGCTTCGTACATGTTGGGCAAGCACTCTACCACTGAGCTACATCCCTATGTATGTGTATTTACATTATACATAGCCCCATATATGTATTTTAACATAATTTGAAAAAAGAATATAGCATTGCATAACAAAGTAATTTTGCCCACTCCTTACTGGTGAGGGGGAGATAATTTTAGTCCTTCATGGTTTCTAGGCTTGGCAGCTTAGATTGTTGAGACTATTTGTTCCTGAACTGGACAAAGGTGAATGCCTTCATTGTTCAGTTTGTGTGGAGCTGTTAATAGTTTATGGATGGTGATTAAGTAGAGCCGCATAAGCCAATTTACAGTATGTCTTACCTTACACTGGCGCTTGGCTAATTTGCAGAAAATTGGACCTTTCAACTTGATGATGGGGACCTGACCCACTCAGCCCCTGTGAAGCTGCCTCCTTGCTTTCTTCAGCAACATCCTGGGGTTTGGTACTCTGAATGTGTCCCCAGGTTTGTTCTTGTGGCATCAAATTTACATTTGCCTGTATTGTACCACAAGCTTCTGAAAGCGAGACGTGTCTGTTATTAACCCTGTCTGATGTCTCTGGCACAGCATCTGGTGGCTAAGTGAATCACTGGGACCCCTTGCTCTCCAGGAACAACTTCTGAACACCCACTCTCCTGCATCCTCAGCATTATCCCTTATTTAATCTGTGCAGTTCCTACAAGGCAGATTGTAAATTGAGGCCCATGGAGGTTAATTTGTTCAAGGCCACTTGGCCCAAATGTGGTCAAGCCAGGATTCCTGTTCAAGCATTTGATCCCCTGGTTTGAGTCATCATTGAAAACCACTACTAAGTCTGTTTTCTGTTGCTATAACTAAATGACCAAGACTAGGTAATTTATAAAGAATAGAGGGTTATTTAGCTTGATTCTGGAGGTAGGGAGTCCAAAAACATGATGTGGAGACTGGTGATGTCTTCTCACTTTATTGTAGCATGGCTGAGGTGAGCATCATGTGGCGAGATGGAGAAAGCTCCTTTTATAGCAAAGCCACTCCTGCAATAACCCTTTAGTCCATTTATCCATGAATGGATTAATCCGTTCTCATGATCCGCTTCCCAAAGGTCTCATCTCTCAACAGTGTCCCATTGGGAACCAAGTTTCCAAAACATGAAATTTGAGGATACATTCAAGCCATAGAACTTGAATTTCAGTCTAACCATGACAACATCTCCAACACCTGACTGGTATTTTTGTTGTTTTTCTTTAAACTGATAAGGCCATCAAAGAGGCAAAGTCTGGGCGTCTGTCACAGACCAGAGAAAAACTAGGGAGGAAGGACTGCTAGATATAATGTCCTGGAAGAGATCCTGGGACAGAAAAGGGACATCAGAGAAAAACTGGTGGAATCTAAATAAAGTGTGGCATTGAGTTCGGGATAAGGTGGCATTGTTGGTTTCTTAGTGTGACAAATGTGCTGTCATAATATAAGATGTAAAGGCACACAGGGACTTCTAATATTACAAGTTACAATTCTAAAACTTTCTAAAATGAAGAGATGACTCAAAATCTACACTGACTCCCCCTACACACACACACACACTCTCTCTCACTCTCTCTCTCTCTCTCTCTCTCTCTCCCCCCCCCCCTTCCCCTCCCCCGCCCCCTCTGGCTTGTCACGCTCCTGCATCTGTGTGCATCCCCACCCTTGCTGCCTGGTACCTTAGAGAAGAGTCTCCTTCGATTTCAATACATGAGAGTGGTGGAGAGTTAACCAGGGTAGCATAGGCTGGCTGTGCACGCTGCCTTTGCGTTTGTTTGTTTTGTGGCTCTGGGCTGGGACCCAGGGACCCGCTCATGCTAAGCCCACACTCTACCACTGAACCTCACGCCCAGCCCTTGCCTTTTAAAAAAAGCAGTGTCAGCCTGTTCTCAAGTGTCTGGGAAAGCCAAGAGGAGAGGGAACAGGGAGAGAAATGAGAATGGATTTCAGTATGAGGTATTGACTGAGAGATTCTTGGTAGATATCTAGAGGCACAGACACAGGCACTTAACACCATAAGTTTCTCACCCTCCTCAGCCCTTACAGCCCTTCTTTCCTGCTAGATGTAACCTGCATTGCTGCTGTTTTAAAATGCTTCGTACTGGAAAGCGGGAGAAGTTGTCCTCTGGTGGCTTGGAGGAAAGGAGGGTGTGTGTGGTTAATTAGGCGGGATCTGTATGTTCTTTGGTTCTGTAGCAAGGCTTTCAGAGGAAAGAAAGGGGAAACAATGTGGCTGGAAATCATCTGGGTGTGACCCAAGAATTTGTCAGACACAGGGGTACCCAGTGACCCCCATGTTGATACTGGGTTGGGTAGAAAAGCCCTGTATAATTGAAGCACATGCCTGAGTCAGCTGGTGCAACCCTTCACGTACTCCACCTCAGACAAATGGTATTACCTCGTTTTGTGTGGAGAGGTTTCAGATAGTTAACTGTCCTGAGCTATAGGGAGTAGAACTGGAATTGAGTCCGTATCTTCTAGGGGAGCTTCCAGTGCCATTTTAGCGCCCTCATACGGAAATCTTCCAGTGGCCCTGCCCCTTTCTATGATCCATGCAATTCCTCCAAAACCTACCATGCATTTACTGGGCATTCAGGAGAGCACTGAGCTAGGGCAGGGGATTGGGAATGAATGAATTAAATCCTTAGCCACATCCAGCATGCCTGCCCTGTTCTAGGTGCTGAGGATTCGGTGGCAAGTCAGACAAATCTTCTTTTGCCTTCCATAACACAAGTGACATAAACATTGTATGAATATTAGTATTACATCCAGTCCCCAAACTCAAATGTCTTGTTTTGATGTTCCAGAAAGAAACATATAAAAACTAGGCACCAGGCACTGCAGCACATGCCTGTATTCCCAGCAACTTGGGAGGGCGAGGCAGGAGGGTTGCCAGTTGGAGGCCAGCCTCAGCAATTTGGTGAGACCCTGTTGCAAAATGTTTAAGATACAAAAGGACTGAGAATGTAGTTCAGTGGTAAAGCACTCTGGGTAAAAAAAAACAAAAACAAAACAAATAACCAACTATTTATGGTCATTTGTCTTCTAACGAGTGTGAATTCCTTTCTAGATATTTATGTGTGACAAAATAATAGCCAGCATTCTTTTGCTTGTAAATGACAGAAACTTGTGCAAACTGAGAAGAGGACTTTCCTTGTATACGTAATGAGGGAGGTCAGGGATGAAGGTGGTCTTCAGGATAATTGAAGTCAGAGAGTGAGTTTCTCTCCCATTGTTATTTGAAACACAATTCAGACATCATGAACTTCACCCTTTCGAGCTGTACACAGCAGTGGTTTTAGTATCTCCACAGGGTTGTTCAGCCATCACCACTATCTAGTTCCTCACATTTTATTCACTCCGCATCTTAGCTGTCAGTTACCACTCTTTGTAGCTGCTCCCCACCTCCAGGGTTATTTTCTGACTGTATTGATTTTCCTTCTGGACATTTCATGTCAACGGAGTCACACACAACACTTCTTTCTGACTGGCTTTTCTCACTTGGTATAATGCTTTTAAAGCTTATCTAAGCCTCTCCCAGTTCTTCATTCCTTTTTTGTGCTAAATAATAATTCATTGTATGGGCATACCACACTTAAAAAATATTCCATTAGGATTGTTTCCTATCTGGGCTATTTTGAACAATGTTGCTCTGAACATTTGCTGTGAATTTTTGTGGATCTTTTTTTTTTCCCTGGGTATATACCTAGGAGTAGAATTCCTGGGTCATATGAGAACCTTACAGGTAACTTTGAGGAACTGCCTGATTTTTTACAGCAGCTGCACCATTTCAGGTTGCCCTCAGCAGTGTGAGAGGGTTCTAGTTTTTCTACCTTCTCACCATCATGTTATCTGTCTTTTGATTGAACTAGATGATTTTGTATGCACTTTTAATTTAGGAAGTATGATTTTATGAAAAACATTGGCTGTTTTTGAAACAGTAGAATTCTGCAAAGAAGTTAATATGTATGTGACAGGAATGAGAAATAGCTGTTTCAAGTGTCTTTACCTCCTGGGCTCTTGGGTCATTCATTTTTATGAAGTAACAACAAAACCCTGTTCTGAGTAAGTTTGTGTATTTTTTCTAAAGACACATGGTAGCCAGAACACAGCCAGGATTTCATTAAGATAATCCTATCACTTTTGTTTATTTGTGTGTGTGTTTTTTTTTAAATGGTTCTTGTTGAGAAAGGACAATCAACTAGGAAGCAAGAGGCCAGGGACTTCTGCTGTGTTTCACGCAGAGTGTGAACATCCCAAGGTCCTTTATTGCCCTTTCTGTTCTGTGGAAGGATGGAACCATGGCTCTCATTGCCCTGGGTCCCTTCAAGAGGATTTCCCACAGATTTTAGAGAGTTTTTAGGACAGTTTTGTACATTTTATAAAAACCACATGTCCTGCTTCTTATCTTACATGATTATTCCCTGCAGAGCTAAGCAACCGGTTAGGGAGAGTGTTAGAATGGGCAGAGTTTACCCCTATGCTCTTTATGGCCAGAACAATTTTAAGTACTGGTAAATCTTTCTCAGTGCCTAGCAAAAGTATCTGTTGGAAAGATGAGCTTGTCGAAGGAGGAGTCATCGGTGGGTGGAGCAATTTATGGATGGATGAATGAGTTTTAGATGTGCATTGATGATCGGTTAATTCATAGGTGGAATAATAGATTTTGTTTCTCAATCATATTCCTGCAGGTTTTGAGATGATCTCAGCAATTTGGAGATGTTTATTTTCTGGAATTATTTGTTGTGATTTAGTTGCTGTGATTTAAAGAGTGGCTGTGTTGTAAGTAAGTGTTGTAAGGAATTGTGAGGAGGGTGAGGAAAATCAAAATATAAGAACCAGGACTAAATTAGTTGGCATGGTGGAACCCCATCACCGTGGGAATCAACTTTAGGCTACACAATCACACATTCATAATTTAGGCATCTCGCCCTTTGGCATAGTTCAATTTGGGTTTGACTTTGGGAGTGTGGGAAGCCAATGAACCCTTGTATCTATACCTGGGGAACATTGAGCAGTCTGGTAGTTTATTGGTAGAGAAAGAAGACCCTTTACTGTTTTCTTTCCTTTTCCCCTCCTTTTTTACCTCATGCTAGCCACATACTTTTTCTGATATCCTCTGAGTGGAAGCTGCTCTTCCTGGTCGCTGACAGTGGTGACAGCTTGTGACATTATTGGCAGGATAGCTGGAAAGAATGGAAGTCACGTGATCCTCATCAAGCGCACTAGAGAGCTGGGACAGACTGTGGGTCAAAGTCATCTGTGAACTTTATAATAATGAATTCAGGCAAGCTTGCCTCAGTTTACAGCTGACTGTGCTTTTTAGGTGTGTTTGTGGGTTGGCTGGTTGTGGAACACTTGGTCAGCTGTGTTATCAGTAACCCTTAAGTCCATAGGCAATCCAAGAAGTGGTAATGATGATGATATAGTTAAAAGCTGCAAATACAGTGTAGCTACAAATAATGAAAATACATTCCTTATAAAAGTGTGTAGTAATTTGGCAATACTCTTAAAGACTTCTGTAAGACAGTCTGAAGAGTTACCAACACTTCTGGCCTACTTTTTGGTGTGGGGAGGTTATGTCTGTGATCTCATTTTGAAACAGAATGTCAGCAACACATTTTCCCTCTGGAATTTAACGGCAGCATCAGTTCCAATGGGCATGGAACAGCTGTCCTTGGGCTGCCTATATAGAAAATAAACCCCTGCCATTGCTCCATGACAACAGGAAGATAGGACAAACTTGGGCTCCTCAAACCACATATTTCCAGAATTGCCAGCTGTGTGCTTCCAAAGCTCCCCACTGGAGCCTCATCTGATTACATTCCCCTCCTCAGAAGTGGTGCAGGTTGGCACTTCAGACTGATACCCAGGTGCCTTCTGCATCCCTTACCTAAACCTAAAACCACCCAGATTCCATTCAGAGCCAGTGCAGCCACAGGCTGAGTTTACACTTTTTTCTTCGGAATCTGAGTCAGTTGTCCACAAATGATTGCCAGCCTCAGGTCCAGAACCTGCAGCTAGAAGACAAGGAAATGAGTCAGAGGCTGACGTAGCCATAGCCCTTGTGGGTCCTGCTTGTTTGTGTGCTGAGTGGCAAGGGTATGTAAAGGCCACCCACTGCGACTGAGATGCCTGGGCGTCAGGCCCAGGGATCTGGGGAGGGTGCCTGTCACCTCACTCTCTTTGCTGGTCCCTGCTGAGGTGGAGAAGGGCCATCTCAGCAGGGGCGAAGGCTTAGACTTTGCCTTTGGCTTCCAATCCCCCCCACCCCCCTCTGTCCAGCGCTGCATTTTTCATGACCATTTCATGGGAGTGATTTTACGCTTCACTTTACTCCTCTCCATTCTTGTCTGCACCAAGTCACACTTTCTGTATTGGGGTTTGCAAGATTTGGGGGGCTAAAGTTAAAGAGCACGGTGGTCATGCTGTGTCATAGTCTCAGTCAACTTCATGGGAACATTAAAAGTCAGCTCTATTTGAAAACAGAGCCCAACCCGCAGAGAGGAAGACAAGGAGAGGGTCCCTTTGACACTGCCATCAGACCATTGACCCCTTGTCCTTTTCCCTTGTGTTTGTCAAAGGGTTTGAATTATGCTGCTGCAGCATGCCCTCAGTGCTGTGTGCACCCAGCTTTAATGCTGCCGGAAATTAGACCTGCCCCAGGTGTGCTTTATCTGGACAGAGCCTGCTTCATGAGGTTGTTGAAATTCATAGAACTTAGAAAGTGGAGTCTGCTTGCAATTAATTAGGTCACTCACAACGAATGGCTTGGAAAACTCCCTCCATCTGACCAAGACTCCAGAATTTTGTATTTCTCTAGAACAGTGGTTTTCAACTAGGATGACCCCCTTCATCCCCAACAAAGAATTATCTAGTCCACAGTATAAATAGTGCCAAGGTTGAGAAACCTGTATTAGAACTTTTACTTGTAAAAGCCATATGTCCCTTGATACAGATTTGAGTAATAAGAATTAGAGAAAAACACCTGATAAATTGGAAAGGAATAGTGGGAAAGAGGGAGATTGTAAAACAGCAGAAAAAGGGCTATTTTAGTCTGTACTATTATAATATATTACCCACATCCAGTTTCTGGAATTCATCAAGAACAAGACCCCCCCCCCCCACCCCCCCCCCCCCCCCCGCCACACACACACACACACACTTCCAGTGCTTCTACACCAGAGATCTTCTGAGCCAGGTTGTTATAGGCAAAAATGTACTTTCTTTTGGCGGCTAAATTAATACAGATTTAAATAACCATATTAGTTCTCACATCCATTCTAAAACTCTTTGATCTTTGAATTAAACAACAACAACAACAAAAAAAATACAGACCACATTTCAGGAGCAAATTATGACTTTATCTTGTAGGTTGCTAGAGAATCTTGAACTGTAGTACTTACCATGGGCCAGGTGAGCTGGTGTAAGAGACTAGGGGACCTGGAACCCTGTCCTGGGTCTGAGACTGAATTGTCTACTTGGCTAAAGGACGTTCTCTTTTTTTGTGAGTCTGTTTAGAACATGTCACATAACATGGTGGTCTCATCTCCCTTTAGAGTTGTTTCTTTACCTCATTTGTAAACTCCCTCCACCTCAGGAAGGTCATATTTTTAAACCAAAAGAAGTAGATTCGTTTTTTAAAGGTAAATAGTAGGCTGAAATCTCTAGTCGTGATAATGTTCTTTTTATCTTAAAGCAGGGATCAGGAACTTTATGTGTAATGAGCCAGAAGGTCAATATTCTAGGACTGGTGCAAGGACTTCACTTTGCTGATGAATGCCTGGGGGCGGGGAGCTGCCAGTCATAAGGCATTTGGCCAGGAGTTATATTTTCCATTGGGGGGTGGGGAAGGGGGGAGTTAAAAATTGGAGACAATGATACAGCCTCCTTAATGTCATCCTTTGCCTAGGACCCTTAGCTTGGGCAAGTCTCTCAGATGGTCTCCTAGCCCCCTAGTCTGTTTTAATGGAGAGCAGGGACTCAATTCAGTATGGGACCTTAAGAGGTTTACTATAGCTTTTGTCCTTTTACTTACGTCATTTTAGATATTTTTTCTTTCCTTTTTTTTTTTTTTGGGTGTGTTTGTGTGTGTGTGTGTGTGTGTGTGTGTGTGTTGGGGGCGGAGGAGGCGGAATATGTTTCTTGAAACTGCAATTGCTCAATTATAAAAACGAAATTGTTTTTTTTTTTTCCTGCTGTGGATGTTCATATACAGCTGAGAAGTATATAGGAAAGTAAAAATTTTTTAAAGTTTAGATGACTTGAAACAATCAAGGTTAAGTGCACAATTGAATGGTTTTTTAGTACCTTTAGACAGTGGTGCAGCCATGACCACAGTCCACATTTAGAAAATCTCCCTCACCCTCAAAAGCTTCTTTTTCCTCATTTGGTCGTTGTCTCTCCTATTCCTAGCTCTGGGCCCATTCATCTACGGTCTTTGTCTAAGAATTTCCCTTTTTCAGAAGTTTCATTAAATGGAAACCTACAGTATGTGGTCTTTGTGTCTGGCTGCTTTGACTCACTATAATGTTTTGGAGGTTTGTCCTTACTAGATAATGTATTGGAACTTCTCAGTGGTTTGTTGTTGTTGTTGTTGTTTTTAACTGAGAAGTTCCATTATGTAGTTTCACTGCGTTTTATTTGTCTCTACCAGTTAATAGACATTTAAATTTTTTCCAGTATTTGGCAATTATAAATAATATTGCTGTGAATACTTGATGAGGTGTAGCTAAGGAGTTGAATTGTTGGGCCATATGTCTAGGCTTTTTAAAGAAATTGCCCAGCTAGCCAGGTGCAGTGGTATACATCTGCAATCCCAGTGACTCGGTGGCCCAGGCAGGAGGATCACAAGTTCAAGGCCAGTCTCAGCAACTTAGTGTGAGACGTTGTCTCAAAATAAAAAATTAAAAGGGCTGGGGATGTAGCTCAGTGATGGAGCATCCCTGGGTCCAGTCCCCAGTACCAAAAAAGAGACAGAAAAAAAGAAATTGCCAAACTGTTTTTCAAGGAGGAAATAACATTTATATTCCCACCAGTTTCTCTACATCTTCACCAACATTTGGTAGAGTCCGTCTTTTTTATTATAGCCAGGAAATCATTTGTTGGCCATAGGAAATTGAACCTCTGTGAACCTCACTTTAGAAGAAAGGGGTGTTATTACTTGTCTGTCTTACAGGTTTGCTCTAAACATCAAAGGAGATAGGAATTTATGTGCAAGCACTTTGTATTGCAAAAATGTTACTGGTCATTATGTATGGAAAAGTTTTTAGTTATTAAATTGAACACTCACATATCTGTCTAAGAGAGAGATGAAAACTTGTCCAAGTTTTAATAAAACGTGTGTTAGGCTTAAACACGTTCCACTTGCTTATAAAGGCAATTTTGACTAAATTGTGAGCTTTCTCCATATGTTAGGGTGCCTGTATTGTATATTAAATTATCAGCCTTATTTAACAATGAAAGAATATAATGGTTTGCATGTGGCAGGCAAAGTTTTCTTCCCCACTCAAACTTGGATGATCTGGTAAATGTCTGCCTGTGACTTCAATTTCAGATGCTTGTGGGTGGCCTCTCTTGGACCTGGGCATGTGTGCTCTGTTCTAATAGAATAGAAGTAGAAAGACTGGGGCTCAGAGAAACCGCCAAGAACAATCTGTGCAAAAATATCCAATTTCAGTGGTTTTACTTTGCAATCCTGATTCTGTGAAAATTATGTTTATACACTTTCAAAGAACAAAGACAGTGTTCTGAATGCATTTCCTTTCTTCCTTGTGGAAGACGACTATTTATTATGGACTGGGGGAACTGATCAGTGGGCTCTGGGGTGGAATTCTCATAAAACTTTGTTATCAGCAGCTCTTCACACCTGTGAAAAAGACCTTTGGACGCAGAAGCTGAGGTGTATGTTTGAGTTTGTAGCACTGTGTCAACAAAGGGCTTTTAGTGCTTTCAAAGGAGAAGGTGAAGAGAATCTAATAAGGGAAAAAAACACATGCTGGACTAAGAGTATGTCATGTGTGGCCTCTGGAAGTCGGAAGGTTTATGTGAATCCTGGTGATGATTTGTATTCATTTACTAATATTATATGATAAAATCATAGTTTCATTCTGACTTAATTGACAGTTTTAATGAAGTGGAGAACAGGTGTGTGAAATCCTTTTTGATGGAAATGGTGCTAATGATGGTCAGAATTAAACAGGAAGCTGTGGACCCAGGGTTCTGGGATGGAGGTGCATTGTGAATTATGCTTCATGACTTTAACCTAATGAGTAACAACTCTCACCTCATAAGGCTTTGGGAATTTCCCAAAGTGTGAGAGTGCGTGTGCGCATTTGGAGGTATTTCAAACTTTCAGTGTTTCAGTGAATTAAAAAGAAGATGAATTTAAAAGAAGATGAATGAAGGCATTCAGGAACTTGGAAGTCTTTCTCTAGACAGTTATAGATAATGCGGTTAGGGTATTGAGTGACATTTGAGAGAGTGGCCTCGGCGCTGTCTGAAGTCACTGTTCTCTTTGGAAGCAGCTGTTTGCTAATAAAGAAATTAGGACTGACAGGCAATTTTAAGTGTCATTCTTTCCATGTGTTACCAGCGTCTCAGCCTGAAGCCAGAGTCAGAGGGACGTGACTGGTCAAGGGGAAGTGGGAATTTGGCCCCTGTTGGTATTAATGTGTGTTCTCTAAATAGGCAGCCTGCAGGATTTTAAGTAGAAACACGTATTCATTTTTTATGCTCTTTTAGTGGGGGAATTCCAACCATCTTAGGGAGATGGGTAAAGAACTATGGATGGGGGATGGGGTAAACAACTCAAACTCCCCATAACCCTGGGAATTGAATGTCTGTGGGGAGGAGTGGCTGGTAAAGAATTGGGGTGCTGCGAGAGCCTCTAAACTCACTGAGGAATTAGGTGAGCCAGTTTGTGGGGAAAAGAGTTTTAACCTTGGCACCTCCAGCCCCCTCTGTCTTCTTGGAAATGCTTGCAGAACCTCCTGAGCAAGTGGCCCCTCCTTCTGGGACCCCAGGGTCTAGCTAGGTGGCCACAAATGCTTTCATGGAACTCAAGGTTGACTAATAGGGATCCTGAGTATGACAGCAAACATTTTAGGTCCTTGACTGAGGGAGTTAAACAAGGTCCTTATTGGCACAAGGGAAAGAACTACTAAGTCTAAATTTTATATCTTCTGACATTTTCTTTTTAGGAGGACAGGAGAGAATAGTTATGTGAGAAAACTGTCCAGTCAAGGTGACCTCTTTGTTGTTGTCTTCCAGTTGTTGGCAGATTCACGAATGCATTTTATTTATGAATTATGTGAAGGAGGCAGAGTCAGTGTGATGTGTGAAAAGAGCATGGGATTAGGAATTGGAGAGGCTTGATGTAAGACCTGCCTGGGTCGCTGCTCATTTATCCAGTGGGAAAATTCTTAAAAAATGGAAATGGAATCAGTGCCAAAAAATATGGCCAAAATGCTAAGTTGCAGAAGTTATAATCTTTTGCCCTCAGTGGTGGAATTCTAACAAATTTCATACTGAGTTCTTTAGTCCCTCTTTTGGAGATTTCAATTGACATGTAGATTTTTGTACCCGTGGGGTGGGGTGTCAATGGAATGGTCTGATGTCCTCAAAGGAGACTAGTGTGTGTGATCTGGGAAGACAGGAGCCACCAGAAGGCTCTCAGAGGGGTGTTTTGACCTTGTCAAACCTCCTGTGTGGAGCCCGGCTGCCTGGTTCAGGTTCTATGTCAGTGCTGTTGCTTATTGGTGTTGGGCTAATTACTTTACCTGCGGTCCTTAGTTTCTCCACCTATAAAATGGGAGACATGTACTGGGATGTGTTGAAATCTGGGCTCTGAGCTCCACAGCACAGCTGCTCATAGGGTGCTTGTGAGAGTGGAATTCAGTCATTTAGAAGAATCACTGACACACCGGGAGCACAGGGGCTGCTGTTTTCCTGCTTTCTCTGTCAAGCAGGATTCTTGTCACACTGTGGATAGGAAGGGCTGTGGACCATGCTTTCTGAAGGTTTCTTCTTTTCTTGGGAAGACATTTTCTTTTCAAAAAGATTTTTTTTTAAGCCATGTAGGGTCATGGTAGTTTTGAGAATGATGTTTTGCCATAAAATACAAGCCAAACTCATAGTTAAATGATGTTTGTTTTGCTTACAGGGAACACGGGTCTGGCTGAAGGAAAATGGCCAGCATTTCCCAAGTACTGTAAATTCCTGTGCAGAGGGCGTCGTCGTCTTCCAGACAGACTATGGTCAGGTAAGAGCCAGTTGCTGAGCTTCCACATCTGCTTTGGGTCACCCAAGGGCAATGTGCTCTCCCCTACACCCCCTTCCTCACCTCATACCTTGAAGTTTTGTCTCAGTGATAAGTTAAAATCCCAGAGGACATGTAGAATGTACACATAGTGCCTATAGAGATGAGATACAGTCCCCACAAAGGGAACACACCAAGTGTCCCCACCAGAATACCATCGACATGGTGGCCTATAAACAATAGAAATCTATTTCTTGTGGTTCTAGAGCTAAAGAGTTCAAGATCAAGCACCAGCTGGTTCTGTGTCTGGGGAGAGCCCTGCTCCCAGGTGCATTCTTGCTGTGTCCTTGATGCTGGAAGGGGCAAGGCAGCTCACCCAGGTCTCTTGTATAAAAGCCCAAATCCCATTTCTGAGGACTCCACTGTCACACTCTAATACTCCACAAAGGCTTTACCTTCCAATAGCATGGCATTGGGTGTGGGGGGGTAAGATTTCAACACATGTACTGGGATGATTCAGTCCATAACCCAGAATGAATAATACTGGCAGGTCAGAAAGCAGTGAGGTGGGGGTGCAAAGGAAAGATGCATCCTTCCTGGGCATTCCCCCAGTGACTCACCCCTCCAGCCACACCCCCACATACATACCTGTCAGTCATTCAAATTAGGCTGGATTGATGAGGTTACAAATTTCAAAATCTAATCACTTTATCTCTTAACAGTTCTGCATTAACACAGTAGCTTTTGGAGGGACACTTCATATCCAAATCATAGCAAATGTTCACTTTAAATTTCATTTCACTCTAAAATTTAAAATACTACAGGTTAAAGCTAGGAACACAGAGAATCAAAATGCTCCCTTTAACTCGTAATTATACTTTCTGAAGTATTTGCAGTTGGAAGGAAAAAACGAGCAAATAACATGGCTCTCTCAGTTTGTAGAAAAATATGCATTGGTGGGGGTAAGATTTCAAGACATGTACTGGGATGTGTTGAAATCTGGGCTCTGAGCTCCACAGCACACAGGCTGGACAGCACACATCCTGAAGTTCAAGATTAATTCTTCTTAGTGCGACAGAATTTTGAAAGAGGAGATTTTAAAAAATACCATTGTTCTTCAGAGTACAGATATAGGTAAAAGACCCATCTTTGCCAAAGGGTAAAATTCAAGACAACATTGAACATAGTCTTTTCTGGAATGTTCAGGAGGTGCAGTGGCCATCATTGCATCTTGTAGAACTGAGTAATAAGTTCTAAATTAGGTTTTTCACTTGGAGGGACGGGACTATTATCTTTTTCTATAAAGAGTCTAATATAATTGCTCCAAAATAGCTTAGTGATATCAGTTTATCTAAATCGTATTTGAAGGGTAGTTATTTAATTTACCCTCGTGAACTTCATCAAGGCTCCTCCTCGGTGTGATGACTGCATTTCATTTTCTGTTTGAATTGTCTTTATTTGGGTCTTCCAAAATACTTACTGGTTGGGGATTTAAACCCAAATCTATAAGTAATTGTCCTTCTTCAACCCCTTCTCTTTTCATTTGCAACAAATATAATCAGATTTTATTTTAAAAGTTATTCTTCTCATTTTATTAATCCCTCCAAAAGTCATTAGATCACCCTATTCTATCAAGTTGTCCCCACCCCTAAGAAAGTTCCATTTGTTCAAGCCACACAGGAAACAGTACTAATCACTTGTAATCACAGCTCTTGTTTAAAGCTGGCTCTTACCCTTTTGGTTTGACCTGCTTATTTTGACTTCTTGGAGTCAGTGCTATGGACCTAATTTTATAAAGCCTGAGAATGGTTTAGTTAGTGTGGGGTGACTTTCGTCAGTTTTTGCTGTCCTCACACCCCACTTTCTGCCCTGCCTAGATGCTTTTTTTTTTTCTTTCCTCTTTCTTTTTTGTTTTTCTCTCTGGGCTTTGCCTCTTAGTGACTTGTTGTGGGCAGCCTTTTGACTTCCTCACACTTTTTCACTACACCATCTGTTGTTTCCTGGAGAAATCTCCCTGAGCCTGTCAAAAGCTGGAAGTGGACAGTGGCGGGCAGCCCAGCATGTGTCAGATTTTAGAGCAGACCCTGCCAGTGATCGGGATTTGGAAAACTGAAGCTCAGTGACTTCACCCATAGGTGGGCAGCAGTCAGATCTGACTGGAGGGAAAGTGGCGGGTCCTCACTGTTTTCAGCGGAATGCCTGCTTTCCTAGCAGCCAGGAAGCTGCATTCCAGGCTTCAGGCTCAGCCAGCTGTTGGGTGGAGGCAGCTGCCTGGGTAGAGTGGAGGTAGGAGCATGATCTTACCCACCAACTCTTAGGAGCCTGGAACAGGAAGTGAGTGAGCAGCAGCTGGTGAGGCCCCACAAGGGATGGCAAGCAGGAGAGGCCCCTGGGGCAGCTCCAGCCCTGGGAAGCGCTACTGGGTGATGAACTGTGGGGCGAAGGGGAGACCAGCCGGGAGACAGCATGACTTGTGAAGATGGAGGAAACAGAGTTTGAGGACAACAATTATGATGCCAAAATGGTGTCATGAGGATACAGTGACTCAGAGCCAAACTGTGGGACAAAGAGGACAGTTCCCCTTGATATTATTAATATATTTTATTATATGTGATTTTTTAAAAGTTTATTCTATTCCTTCAGACTGACTTCCCTCCTTCCCTCCCTCCCTCCTTCCTTCCTTCCTTTCTTTCTTTCTTCTTAATAGGAATGACTTACCCATTTTTTTTCTCAAAAGGAAAGAAACATAAGATGTGGGGGGGTTTGGTCCATAATAGCTTCTCAAGGCTTGGATGTCTCCTGTATTTCAGTTGCTGCTTCCAATGAAACCAGCCTATGGATTTCAACCTGTGAAACTGTCATTCTTAGGGTCAAAAAGAGTTGAGCAGTAGTTTGTGCGGTTCAGCCTAACAGCATGTAATGGCTCTCCATTTTAATTTTTGCTTTAGTTTATCTGCTTATGATTTGAATGTAAGATTTTTCTGATGACTTATAGTAAAGTTCAACAAAATAGAAAGTTTTTCGTCATTCCACTCGGGAGGCAAAGCATATGCAAAGGCCTGGCTTTTGAAGTGCCACTGCCTGCCTCAATTCTGCAGCTGTTGGTTCTGTGTGTTTGCTGACAGCTATCATGTTCTTTTTTGGGCTTTTGCTTTTTCTGGCAATTGTATAGTACAGGATCTGCCATGATTGGTCTCTTCTACAAATGTCCAAATTGAAGTTGAGAGGAAAATGAATAAATGTACAGTTTTTGGTCCTTTTTCTTTTTGGTCCTTCTACTGTGTATGTGACTTGTTTACTGTGGTATGTATTTTTATATAGACTTTATATAAAATATAACCATTTTAACAATTTTTTAACCATTTAAACAAATTTTAGGCATGTAAATTAAGTCTGCATATGGTGTTCTGCATCCATCACCCCTATTTCCAAAACATTTGAATCTCCCCAAATAAAAATTTTGAACCCAGTAAGCAGTAACACCCTATTTAACTTATTTTTAAAACTACTTGCCTCTTAGATACTAATTTTTTTTTTTTTTTTTTGGTGCTGTTTTAAAAAAATACTAGCACTTTGGAAATTCTGGTTTGTACCTGTTCTTAAGGAGTAGAAAGAAAGATGGCTTTAGACCCAATGCTGGGTTCCCAGAATAGAGAATCTGATAGTCCAATAGGTCTGCCTAGCACAGCTGCCCACTTGGCCCTGGCCACATGCTCTGCATGTGGGGTTGGGCATTGCTACCCCTATGGGTGGGTGAAGGGCTCTTCTCAATAGGTGAGTGGGCTGTCAAGTCATCCTAAAAGTAGCGACAAATGGGGCACGCAGGTGACAAATGACAGATAATTTTTTTTTCCAACTGGATGTATTTGTCTTCTTTCATTGAAATTTTAGTAGGGTCCCATCTGTTATCCTGGAATCCACATCCCTCAAAACAGTGCAGCTGTATTAAATGGAACACTGAGTTGGGAAGCTCTTGAATTCTATGTGCTTTTCTCACATTTCGCTGTTGCATCCTGGAAATACCCGTTTCTGAGATGGACCTTAAACATCAGCCTGTGGAATTTCTTAGAGTCAGAGGTCTATCCTCAGGGGAATGAACTCCATAGGGACTTGTCTTGCTTTCAAGACTAAGGAAACGGCACTTGTCCAACTTCCTTAGTTTTGAGTTTAAAAAAAAAAAAAAAGTTTTCATACTCTTAAAACCCACGTGGTTCTAACTCTCTAGATGTCTTCCAGGAATGCAGTTTGGCATCTGTGGCTGAAAGATGGAAAGTCAAATGTTTCCATTAATTTTTACCCTGGGATTATAGAAAGAAGAAAAAAGAAAAACTTTGCTTGTTTATTAGTATACTTAGCTCTAGGAAACACATGTCTTTGCTTTCAAAACTGCAGAGCTCTGCATGGGAAGGTCACTTATTGTAACCTGGGAGGAGACTCTTGCTTAAGCAGGCCAATTCTTTGTTGTTCCCTTACCTCCCTGGGAGCCTGGTTCCTGCAGAGATGTGTCTGGTTCCTTGCCTTCATGCAGGGGTAGATGTCTCTAGTTCCCCCATCTTCATTCAGGGGTGAGCACACTGGTAGGACCTTCTCAGGAAGATTTCTCAGTCTCCTCAATGAGCCAGGCCTCAACTTCCTATCACATGTGTTTATTTCAGTCTCCTGGTCAAGTCTCTGAGGATGGACACAACTCATTGCTGGGCCTCTAGTACCTAGGTACAGAGTGTGGCCCATGGAGGCAGTCTCCTGCAAATACTGAATGGATGGAAGTCACCCCATTTGTAATCACCTTGAAGCCAAACAAATCATTAGAATGCTGTGTATTCTGTTAAGACTATTATCACATGACTTTTTTTGTTTGTTTGGTTTTTGTTTTGCTACTGGGGATTTAACTTAGGAGCAATTTACCACTGAGCCATGTCCCCAACCTTTTTTTATTTTTTATTTTGAGACAGGATCTTAGTAAGTCACTTAGGACCTCACTAAATTGCTGAAGCTGGCCTTGGACTTATGATCCTCTTGTCTCAGCCTCCTGAGCTGTTGGGATTACAGGTGTGCACCACTGTGCCCAGCTGTCATTTTAATGAAGAAGTTATAAGCCTTTTTTTTTTTTTTTTTTTTTTTTGAGACAGAGTCTCTGTTACCCAGGCTGGTCTTGAATTTTGGTGCTCAAGCAGTTCTCCCACCTCAATCTGCTGAGTGCTCAGGGACATTAGGCCAGAAATTATAAATCCTAAAGGACCACAGGTGGTTGAAGGAAGTGCCACATACACAAGCATCATGGTGGAATTTCACTGTATTATTTCTACCCAAGAAGTGGATAAGCCACCTATAGACCATAGGATCAGAATGAAATAAAGATAAGGAAGAGTGGCTTTTTCAAGGGAATTATTTCATTTGATAGACTTCTGAAAGAGATAAATTGCATTTCTGTTTCCTGGGGGGAGGGAGTAGATGTTGAGAGTTCAATTCAAATTCTTTTCTCAGAGTTTGGCATTTCAAACCTAAGATTGCATTTCCATAATCGTTTATGGTGACAAACACTATCAGCTGGGTTTGTGTTCTGAGGAATGTGAACTAAACAAACGTCATAGACCTTCACTTGCCAAGGCCACCCCACTGCTGGGATCTGCCATATTTTTAGTACCACCCCACAAACCATTGAAAAGGCCTCCCTAGTTTCTGTGAACTGTTTCCCTGCTGCTTTAAGTTAATCCAGCTTAAGTGGATTTAGAAGCCAGCTTACTCCTGAACCTTTTTTTCTAGAACTTGGCGTTTGTCTTCCTACCCCAGCCACTTTGGACTGAGCAGCTGGGCCCTCCCTGACTGTCCTCCCCACGGGTGGAGAAGGGATTGAATCTGTGATAGCAGTATTTACTGGCCCCAGTGAGGCTCCTGCTGATTACACACACATAAAAGAGAGAGCAGATGGCCTTTACTGTGGGTCATGACCCTCTTTGGCTTCCTGTCCTCCTTTGGGGCCACTTGTTGATTTTCTGCCTGACGGATCTTCCTGGATCTTGACCCCCATTTCCTCCTGGAATCCACTGAGTGTGCCTCTTCTTCCCAGCACTTGGGCTTGGCCTGCCTGTGCCACTCATCTCTGGTTGACTTTCAGATTCCAGGCTCAGCTTCTGGGTAGCTCAGCCCATTTGTTCCTGGACAAGCCTGTGGTACATCCACATCTATCCTGCAAGCAGGATATTTCCCTTTGCGAATGTCTGAGCATAAGGAGAAGGGTTGATGTCTGGGGCCACAGGCCTCCATTGTTGCTTGCAATTTGGGGGTTAGCTTCGCAAATTAAATTTCCTTGTATTTGAAGGCAAATTGGGTACTATCTTGCGTTCTTGTACCCATGAATGCTGAAAATAATTAAAGCTAGACACTTAAGCTCAGACCAGGCTGGAATTTATGACTAGAAGAAATGAAACAGCTGATTAAATCAAACTCGATCCTTTTATTTTGAATATTTATAAATATACCTTTCTTATAAATATCTTTTAGTGAGAAATGTGTGCAAAGACCTCATTTAGAAACAAAACAATTCAGAAATTATGTGAATTAGACGTAGTATCATTTAATGTTGGGTGGAATTTCAGTGGAAAAAGCAGAGGCAATTTGTTAAATTTGGGCGTTTGTCTGTGAATGGGTTGCATTCCTTTCCAAAAATTCATTTATAGGCCTGGTATTTGGAACAAGTTTTTCGAAGACTTAGTGATGTTCATGGTGAGCTGATTACCCAGCCCACCAACAAAGACCTGTTCAGGCATCTGCAGTGCCCCAGAGCCAGGGTGATGCTCAAGCCCGCCATTGCTCAACTCTGACTTTAAAGAAGTGTTCAGGGTTCCATTCCAGGACACAGCCATGACATTGGGGACTCCCAGTCTTCCTGTGATCCCCTCGCTGGTGAGCAGGGGTAAAGGAGCTCCCTAGTTCTTAGCCATGTCTTCCTGGTGATCGGTGAGGGCAAGGCCTCATCAGGGTCTACTTTCAGGTGGGTGAATCCAGGCAAGAGGATGCTGTACCCGCTGACATCTTTCTAGCAGGATCACACCAGTGCGTTCCAATCTGTTAGTCCTGTTTAATTCTCTCAGCTTCCCTATGAGGAAGGCATAGGTAGCCATATGTAAGGATATGGATATCGATCCTCAGTAGGGTAGTAGTCCAAGGGTCCATACTTGTCTGTTGTCTGTTTGCATCCAGAGTTGATCATCTTCCTACACAGAGGAATGTGACGTAAGAGAGCATGAGACTGGGGAGGAGGTTGGTGGCTATGGACTATCGTTGCTCTGTTATCTTTCCCTCTCTTTGTAGGCTCCAGGGACTTATTCTAGCTGACTTTTGTTTGTGATGACCTTTATGCTTTCTTTTCAAGATGGCAGGATCCCATGCCATCTTCCCTGTTTTGTTTATTGCTCTGGGAAGATAGAAGGGTTCCATTTCCCCTCAGTGTTTCACGGTCTTGTGTTCATAGCAGCTTCCATGCTGCTTCCCCAATAGAGTGGTTTTCAGCCCTGATTGCATATTCTAGTGCACTGGAAAGCTTTTGTAGGGAGCCTTGGCCCTGCAAAAATGATGAAACTGGCATCAGAACTGGGTGGTTTTTTGGTTTTTGTTTTGTACCAGAGGTGTTTAACCACTGAGCCACACCTCAGCCCCCTTTTTAATATTTTATTTAGAGACCCTGTCACTGAGTTGCTTAGGGCCTCACTAAGTTGCTGAGGCTGGCTTTGAACTCACAATTCTCCTGCCTCAGTCTCCGAGCTTCTGGAATTACAGGTGTGCACCACCCAGCCCAGCTCAGGGTATGCTTTTATAAAGCATCCAACATTCTGTATAATGAGCAGCCAGGTTCTGAACTGAACTGAATGAGTTATCATTGACTGAAAGACTGTTATCTCAAAATATTACTTTAAAAATTGAAAAAAGCATAATTTTTGCAGTTGGGACTCAGATGGCACTGGTGTTACCTGTGATGCTCAACAACTAGGCCTTAGGTTTTCCCAGATAGTTCCTTTACTGAACTTCTTAAATTGTGTGTTAGCTTTTGTTCACTGTGACCAAAATACATGACAACAACCATTAGAGGAAGAAAGATGGATTTTGACTCATTGTTTCAAAGTTCGAATCTGTGGTTGGCCGGCTGCATTGTCTTGGGCCTGAGTTGAGACAGAGCATCATGGTGGAAGGAAGCAGTGTTCGTGGCGGCCAGGAAGCAGAGAAAGACTTTCTAGCTCTGAACTGTGGGGAGTACATTCATATTGTTTCTGAGCCACCCAGATCATGGCAGTGGATTCTAGCAGCCTCAACGCCAAGGCTGACTTGCTTCTCCCACTTCCCTCTAGTGTTCTCCTGCCCTACATGGAGAGTCTCCTTCCTGGGCTGGTTGAGAACACAGGGTGAAGAGGGGTGGGTAAACGGGTAGCAGCTGTGGCATTAGAGAGAGAAGGAGGCATATGTCCAGTGGACTAGCTGGTAACTTCTATTTAGGAATGTATGCTACTTAGAACTGTAGTCAAAGTGTGAATTCTAGCTTTTATTTCAAACTCTCTGATTAGGTAGGGTACTTGTGACAGATCGAACTTTCTAAGGTAACAGAAATGCTTAGTGTGTTGCTGTATGTGATTCATCAGGGCTGTATGTAACTGAATGCAGATTAAACCCCATATTTCAAAGAAGTAGCATCTAGCTGTTTTGAAGACAGCTGTTTATATTGAAACAACATGTGTCATGAAGACGTGACGAAACTCAGTATTTGTGTAATTACTCCTGTGTTTAAGTGAACAGGAGCAGTGGACCACAGCCCTTGCATGCAGCCTGGTTTTTTATGGCCTACAAGCCAAGAATGGTTTTTACATTTTCAAATGTTTGGGAAAAGTCAAAAGAAGAATATTTATGACACATGAAGATTATATGAAACTCCAGTTTAGTAGAGTCACATTGGGATACAGCTGTTCCCATGGCTTGGCCTGTTGTCTGTGAGTGCATTCATGCGACAACAGTGTGGTTGAGGCACAGCGCCCGCAGTACAGACCATCTGCTGCTGTGCAGAAAATGTTTGCTGTCCCTGATCTAAAGGATCACTTTCCCCAGTTGCTTCTGATAGGATATTTAGTGCTGTCTTACAGTGGTCCCCAGTCCTGGCTGTACACTGGACTCATTTGGAGAACTAATAAATGAGGTTTCTGGGCCTCACCCCAGGGTACAGCTTCCCTGGATGTGAGTTCAGGAATCTTTCCACATCCAGCTCAACCAGCCAGTCTGAGGCAATGCTGTGAACTCTCATGACTTGCTAGTAGAACATTCATTGTTAAGCCCCCTCATTTTGTTTTCCCTGTGAGTGGAAATGCCTAAGATGGTCAAAGCAGGAAGGTAAAGATAGGAAAAACCCAATTTTCATTTTCTTGCCACACATGGCTGTGGCTTTCAAAATTGAGCAGGCACTGGCATCCCCTGGAAGACTTGTTAAACCTCTGAATCCTGGGCTTCACCCTAGAGTTCCTGATTCAGCCAGAGTCTCAGGTGGAGCCTGAACATTTGCATTTCTGATGGGCTCCCAGGAGCTGTGGATGCTGCTGGTCTGGAAGCCATGCTTTGAAAGCACATTTGTAGGGCTTGGCAGCCTGTATTTTTTTTTTTAATCCGTGTTCTAAATAAAAGCATCTGATACACCATCTTCCTCCCAAAGCACGTTCTTTAAAAACACAGATGGTCACTCACATAGGCCAAGTTACCTTTTTTTTGACTGCTGCAGCCATAAAGGAACCAGTGTTGTGTCAGAAACAAGACGGAGTCTGGAGATCTTAGTCTTAAACACTAACACCTGTCAGTGGTTTAGTCTATAACTCGGTGGGTTTTTCTGGGATGGTTTAATGGAGAGCTGCTCTCAGGCACAGCAAAAAGGTAGAAGCCCATGTGCTGTGTATTAATTCCAGCCCAACACATTTCCAGGGATGGTCTAGGCCTTCTTGGAGTATTTTATAAAGCAAGTCGATTGTGCTTATACACATCCAGTATAAATCTTGCCCTAAAGCTTATTATTAACATGAAGAGTGGCTCTATTATTAACTCACCATTTGCCTTGCTAGGAACTACATATTCCTTGTTTTCAAAGCCAGGTGCTACAGCCTGAGGAGAGTGTTTCTCTATTTTGAAGCTGCTGTAGAGCTCCTGAGCTTTCCATGGATGGATTTCTGTCTAGTACATTCTTTTCTCCCATTGTTCCTATCAGCTAGCATCAAAGAACAGCAGGCCAGTAACCAGAAAAAAGCTAGGACTAGGTGAGGCATTCCCTAGGGTAGGAAATGTAAAAGACACTGGCTCAGAGTCATGCATGACCCCCCAGAGTGGGTTCATCCCAGCCATCTTGTCTCACCTGGTCCCTGCCCCATCAGAACTTAGGAGCAAGACTCCCTAGTTCAAGAGAGCCCCTCTGTAGGATCAGACTCAGCTCTTGTTTTGCTCTAATGGTTCATCAATGACTTTAAACTATTCTAAGGAATTACTCTATTTGAAGAGTTCTTTCTTCAGAGATTCTGCATAAATCTTGGTCCATACATTTCCAAAATTGTTTAAGATGAAATGGCTGAAATATACTTTGCAGTGGGTGAGATATTTTGATTATTCCAATGTATTTTTGAGGGACAAAAGCATCCTCAAAGGGTTTTCTAGATGAAGACTTTATAAAAGGTCTTGTGCAATCTCATATAATACTTTAATATTACATTTATAAATTCAGCACATGGCCTGTATTAGAAGCTTCAAATGCAGTGGCTTCATTTCAGAGGGTAAAGTCAGTCTTTAATATAGCTGCTGTTTGGGTGTTCCAAATGGTTCTTGGAGTAATTTTGAAATAATTAATAGTATTCCTGAGTCTTCTAGTGAGGGTAACAGGGTAGCTCACCCTTGAGAATTCAGCAAGTATTTCATTCTCCTGGAATGATCCTCTGTTCTGAAATGGATCCATCTTCCTGCCATGTCAGAGTTCACAGTGTCTAACTCCAAGCATCTGCTTTTGCTCTTGCAAACAGAGCTAATGACAGATGTTAACTGGCTGAGTCCAGAGACAGTCATTCCTGTGACAATGGCTTGGAACATATGCTGTCCCCAGTTTCAGGAAGCTTTTGTAACAAAGGACTCAAAAGAGACCACGCCTCCAGGGAATGTTGCCAGCATGCCTTTGTAAAGGATAAATCCTGTCCGATTAACCTAATTTCCTTCCCCAAGCAGTGTAGACTAGGGAGGTTGAAATTGCAGTGATTTTAACTTTAGCTTTATTTTTAAAGTGATATAAAGTATATTTAAAGTTAAAATTTGAACATAGCTCATTTAAAATGTTTATTCTTCTGTCTTACTATGCTTCATCAAAGAACTTTAACTTGCCTCGGAAAATAGTATGGTGTTCCTTATAGACATTGCTGGAGGGGGCAATAGTCAGCATCCAAAACCCCACACTTATTTTGGACGTCACCTGTTTGTGACATTTTTGCAATGATGTAAATATGATATAAAATGATTCTTCCTTATGAGAAGAGTATTCATTACATTCAGAGTATCCATTATTGGCTCATTGCTCTCTTTGATGGAAATTTTAAAATAGTTCATAGATGTTCCTGGAGCAAATGTTAAAAGAGCAATAGTGGTGGGCTGGGGATGTGGCTCAAGCGGTAGCGCGCTCGCCTGGAATGCGTGCGGCCCGGGTTCGATCCTCAGCACCACATACAAACAAAGATGTTGTGTCCACCGAAAACTAAAAAATAAATATTAAAATTCTCTCTCTCTCTCTCTCTCAAAAAAAAAAAAAAAAAAGAGCAATAGTGGCTAAAGCCACTTTTTAGCACTTAGGATTCCATTAGTTAAAAACTTCCTTTCATAAAACTTTTTTTCATAAGTTGGAACTGTGGTATGAAATGAAAAGTTGTTTTTTTTTTTTTTAATTTAAGCATTTTTTTTTTTTTTGCAGTATAACTCATATCCCATGTAATTCATCCACTTCATATGTACAGTTCAGTGGCTTTTAGTGTATTCAAAGAATCGTGTAGTAATCACTACAGTAAAGTTTTGGATATTTTCATTACTCAAAAAATAAGTTCTATACCCCTAGACTGTCATCCCCAGCCTTCCCAGTATCATCCCTCCAGACCTAGGCAGCTGTCTTCCACAGCTCTGCCTGTTCTTGATATTTCATTGAGTAGAATCATGCAGTGTGTGAACTTTTAGAGCAGGGAGTATAATCCACTGGTGGAGCACTTGCCTGGTATACTTACAGCCCTGAGTTTGATCCCTAGCAAAAAAAGAAGAAAATATACCTTGCAATATGAGATTTTTGTGTGTGTGTGGCTACTCTGAGTAGTCCTAATGTTTTCAAGCATCACTCGTCTTACAGCCTGTACCAGTTCCTTATTCCTTTTTTACTGCTCAATAATATCCCATTGTATGGATATGCAACATTTTATTTAAAAGAAATAGTCTTTTAAACATAAGAAAAAAAATGAACATGGAAGAATGGTTAGGCCTACATATATAGCCAATTCTTGTGGGCTTCATAATGGGTCCCATTTTAATATTTCTGAAAGTAAGGATATCTTGATTGTACAAATTTAAAATCACCATTTCCCTTAAGAACAGAGGAAAATAGACACATTTTTTCATAGTTCTGAGAAAACTGATAGATGAGTAAGTCTTAAGAAATGGTCTCCATAGAAGAAGCCCAGAAAATGGGTATTAAGTCAGGAAGAGGTTTGGGGTTCATTAAAGAGGTCTGATGTATTCTCTTACGTGAAGAGTGTGTAGCTGCTACTGTCTCCCCCAGGATGAATGGATGTCATCCTGGATAAGAGGTAGCACAGAGGAGGCACTGATGCTGAGGATCAAGTACAGAGGACAGCTCCACACAGCAGATGGGTGACAGCCTTTGAAAATAGACAGCTCTCTTCTGTCTGGGAAATTAGTCATGCCATAGGTATACCCCCGAAGGTTGCCAGGGACCATTTCCCTCCTGCTCTTGTGCCCAAGCAGGTGAGAGATTGTCAGGGAAGCTTCCTGTACGGGGAAGACTGTTATGATCTTGACCTCAGAGGGATACACAGTGACCACTGCAGGTTGCTTGGACATTTACCTGGGAACACTGCAGAGTGGAACAATTTTTAAAGAGAAGGTAGAGCTTTAAGAAGAGAATGACATGATAAGATCCTTGTCTGATAATATTTTTATTTTTTTTACAATGGACTCTTGAGGTTTTCTTTTCTGTGGTGCTAGCGCTGGCTTATGTCAGGTGTAGGGCAGCGTCATTTCTATTTCATTTCTCGTCCCACCCTCACTGGTCTCCAGGAGCAGAGTTTACTGCTCTTACACCTCGGCTCCTGGACAGCTGCTTGGCAAGGGCTTTCCAGGAATTCCTGGAAGAAAGTCCTAGGAGGTTTACGGGTCATTTTAATTCAAGCTTTTATTTATTGGCTATTTGTTAAACTCAGGGATTTGAGGAGGAAAAGACTTTCCAGATCATTTAATTTGTCTGTGTTATTTTACGTGTAACCAGACTTGGAGCAGAGAACGTTAATCAAGGTCACGTGAGAGAAAAATGGAAGAATTGGGAGGAAAGACAGCTTCTCATGGATGGACGGACCTCATTCAGTGTTAGCAGGCCACCTCTGTTTGAGGGAGAAGTCTTTTTTGAGTACCAGTTAGTTTTTTGGTACATGGTGCATGGTAAACTCTTCCGAATGAGTGCATTTAGGATAAAAATTAAAAATGACAACCTGACTGATAAACGAGTTAATTTACATATTCACAGAGACGACTTTTCCTAAACACCCATGATAAAGCCGGTGTACATAGACAGCAGTAGACATCACAGATGACCTAGACTCTGTACTTTTGTTAAGTGACTTTAAAAACCAGTGCTTTCAATTGTCTTACCCACTTAATCTACCTAAAGTTATATATAGGTTTTGTTTTCATTGGGTTTTTCAGTGTATCTGTCCATCCATCATCCATTCCTCCTAACTGGTAATCAGCAAATTTTCCTGATTTCTTCAACTAAATTAACTAGTTAAATCACACATTTACATACAAATTGAAACTATTTTTAAAATTTGCATTGTTTGGTGTAATTTTCCATTATACCAAACTAAAGAGAAACAACAGTCATGGGTTTTGGAAATCTGAAGTCTCCAAAGGTCCCTGTCCCCACTTTACCCCTTAGCACCAAAATGAGATCCTGTGTTGGAAGTGTTTCCTGAGCCTGCCAGGCACAGAATTCTCCACAGCTCATAACATAGTTTCTTTAGATTCACTTTGTTCTGAATCTCATGACAAGCACATGACTTAAAATGTCACTTATAAACACCTGTGGACACCCCCTCTCTGTTGCACCAACAGAAGCAGTTTCAGGATCCGTCATTCCAGGAACCTGACTTGCCAACTATGAACTGAAGCTTAGTACGTGGGGTCGGGATTCCTAGGCCACTGCTCTAGGTTTACTTGTAACTTTTTTTTGTATTTATTTTTTAGTTATAGACGGATACAATGTCTTTATTTTACTTTATGTGTTGCTGAGGATTGAACCTGGTGCCTCACACATGCTAGGTGAGCGCTCTACCTTTGAGCCACAACCCCAGCCCCTGTAACTTTTTCTTAAAAAGCATAAACTCATGCAGGGGAAGAGCAATGACAACAAAAATCACCAGGACACCAGTGGCCACTTTTTAAATTCTTCCAAGTTCAGAAATGTAAAATGGACCCTGGGGTAGGAATGAAGTTTTTATGCCTTCTGCTGTCTAGTACTAAAGCCATTTTATATGACAGGAAAAACCCAGGTGAAACATTTGCTTTCCACCCACCCAAACTTTTCAGAGGACCCCCTTAAGGCATCTGAATGGACGTCACTCCAGCTCACTTATGTAGGTCCTTTCTTCTGCTGTTTCTCCCTGCCAGTGTCCATTTCAGATCTTGTTCTCTTTAACTAAGAATTTTTTTTTCTATCAAAAATTATTTTTAAAAATATGTCAACAGCTGGAGGTTGGTCTGTTGGATTTGTATATGAAGCCTAAAAAATAAGAAACAATGAATGAATGTAGGTGCTCTCTCATGAAGACAGTTTTCCTGGACTATCAGAGGAGACTGATTATTAGTGATATTAGTATAGACCAATTAATTTTTTACTTATCTAAAAGTATTCCTTTGTCTCATTGATTCTGGGTCTACCACTGCCACAAGGATAGACTTGCTAAATAAATAGTTCAGTGTCACTTTTTTTTTTGGGGGGGGGGTGGGCAGTGCCAGGAGATTGAACCCGAGGGCTTCATGCAAGCACTGAGCTACACTCCCAGCTCTGAATAAATAGTTTAAATGTCAGCCTTCTCAGTTACTTTGTGTGAAGAAAATCTAAGCCATCTGGGCTTTTCGTGCTTTTATTACACTGGCTCTAGAGACAGAGCAAAACGGCTTTTGTTTTTGGGTCAAAGCAGATGTATGCAGCATGCCATCTTAATTTCTTTTGTATGTGTTGGCATGTATTTTAGCTACTTTGAAATGTTGAAAAGATTTCAAACCAAGCTGGGAAAGGACAAAAAGAAATCATTTTTTTCATGACTAAGTTTACTAGTTGAAATATTTTGTGAACAAGTATCCTCTGAAATAAGAACATTTATTTAACACCATTTGGATGTTTCTCCAAATTTGCTGTTAATCTGGTCTTTTGGCCAGATGTTTAGCTTATGTCTGAATCTTGCAACTAGGATTTGATTTCAACATATACAAGAAAAGAATGTAGAATGGTGAAATACTTTGGTGTTATGTTAATGTAAAGTGGGAGAAATGTTGTGGGATAATCCCAACCACAAAGCCCTGCAACAATCTCTAAATGTATTCTCCTAATTCTCCCTTACATTTCTTTGCTAAACCATGCTTTTATAGGTACATCCTTTATTGTGGGAGCATAGGCCAAAATTTTATCTTTAATAAACATTTAGTTATAACTGACTCTCAGTGAATCTGTTACTCTTAAGATTGTGTCTAGGGGTTATCTTTTAAATTTATTTTTAGTTACCTGTGGAAAAGCTATTATATTGCCAAAAAATATATTACACTGGGGAAAGGGGATTAAATCTCTTCTTTCTGTCCAGCAGCAGATTAGATCGCAGTAATCACTAAATGCCACTGATGTGCAGATAAAGGACTGAAATGATTTTTTGGTTAATAAAATGGAAGGGGAAAATACTTTTAAAATAATTGATTCAAATAAGGAATTATTTGATGCTTTTGTAATTGCTATTATTTTAGCCTTCCTGAGTAATATTCATATTTCTAAGTGTAGTTGAAAACACACACATGCCCACAAGTTGTACTGCTACCCTTGGAGGGGCTGTGGTCCACACCTGAGGACTAAGCCCTAAAGCAGAAGCCTTGCCCTTGATGGTCACTGGGACCAGCAGTGTCAGTCAGGTAGATGGATACCAGCTTCTTGAGTTGTCTGGTTCAGACTGGCCTTTCTGTAAGCAACTGGTAGGGATCAACCCCAGGTTTTTCCCAAAGACTTTACCAGAAAACACAAATCCTAAATGATGGGAGGAGTAGGTGAGAGATGGCTTAAATTAAGTCCAGGAAATGCCACTTTATTATATTCTTTTTTTTAAAAGAAATTTAGAGCTGCATTTAATCATAATTTCTATGGTAAAGAAACATGTTCAAGTCTTTGTTTAATCATGTTCCTCAACAGCAAGAGAAACCATTTATAAAATTGGTGCTCAGTAACATGCATTCACTTTGGGATGTTCTAGATTCCATAATGATTCTTTTTTTGTGGTTACCATTTGCATTTGGGCTCTTGTGACCAATGATAACCAGCCGATACCAACATCGTTTCTCTAGGATGAATCTCATGTAGGTTCCATTTGAATATTATACTATTTTTAAATAACTTATGGTGTCTGTCTGTGAATCTGTGAAATGGTGATAGTAATATGTTCCAGGTTGGCCTGAGGAGTGGGGAGGGAGTGTCTGAGTGATTAGGGATGTGCCTGCTATTGCAAAAACTCTGCGCTTGTCATGTATCATCATTCATCACCCCAAAGGTGGATCCTACATAATGATGATGCTCCTCCCCACCTTTTAATACCCACCATGCTGCTGCTGATGGAGATGTCTATGGCCACCAGCTTCTCTCAACCGTGTTCTAGATACTTCTGCCAGCAAAGAACCAGACAACCCAGGTTTTGGAAATAAATGAGTGAAGCTGGTGCTTTTTCGTGATGACCAAAATTTGGGAGATTTTCTTTTTATGATAATGGACTTCTGTGGAGCCAGGTATTAACCTTTATGCTTGGGAGTTGGTGGGAAAGAAGAGACGAGACTTGGCAGGTCCATTCTAGACCATTTCTATCTCACACCCAGAAATGACTGTCGCCCTTGAATGACTTCAGGGTGGTTTTAATATTGCAGAAAGTTTGGTGTGAAGGAAATTTCATCCAAATCCTGTTTAGTCTTATGATACTTAATGACAGTAATGTTATAATTAGTCTGCCAGTACCTTGTCTTTCTGTTTGGCCTCATTTCACTTTGAAAACAATTAATATCCAGCCCGTAAAAGGAGTTGGCCAAGGTCAGTCAGCATTCGATACTCTTCAGCACCTGGGTACTGTAACCCACTGGTTACCAGGCCCTTGGATTCCTGCCGCAAGAAATTCTAGGAGACAACATAGACTTGTCCTGTCTTTCATTTTGTCAGGTAAGGGCATTTGATTACTATTTCTGTCATTTTACTTTTTAAAGACAATTTTAACATTACCCCAAACAGGAAGGACATAATCTCAGAATAAGGGATAGCTTTTTAAATTGAAGAAGTCAAGCTTTATGAATAGCTCTATTGTCTTACATTTCCCCTTTGGCTACTGAAAGTTAGTCTGGGTTAAGGGTTTGGAAATTCTGCAGATAATTCAACAATGGGGCTCTATTACCTATTTAAAACCCCTTGTTCCTGGGCCTTGTTTAGGGAGAGGTTTAATTCTGTACAGCCACTTTATTCTATTCCCTTCACTTAAAGATAAGTTTTTTGATCATTTTAACACATCAAATTAAAGTGTCAATTACAGGTTTGGCTAATATAATAATTTAAATCATATATCAATAACTTAAATCAGATATATAGATAGATACACATACACACACATAAAATATATCTGTAATTCCTTTATGTGAATAAAATCTTTTTTTTTTTTTTTAATTTTTTATTGTTGGCTGTTCAAAACATTACATAGTTCTTGATATATCATATTTCACAATTTGATTCAAGTGGGTGTGAATAAAATCTTACTGGAGAATTTACATGTTTTATAGGCAATATAAAGAGAAGTAAGCAGAATTCCTTCATTTCCTAACTGGTTTCTGTGAGACTTGTAAGAGTTTCACACACTTTGATTTGAAAACTCTTGATTGAGACCCGTGTAGGCAATACAGTGCTTGTTCTTAATGTTGCTTGAACTGTCACCTACTTTCACAGTTGGATTGACATTCATTGTAAGGACAAAAACCAGTGCACAAGGTGACGCTTAGAATTAGCAGTCAAGTGTGGTTTAGGTACTAGAATCCAGTTTATGCCATTGTTGTGTCCTAGTGTGCTACAAGGCCACGTTTGGGAGGGACAACCAGGCATTCAGTTCTGGTAGGTGAATTTAACTAGTAGAAATATTAATTGAGTTTTCTTGCTTCATTTAAAAATATTTCTAGTTTTTACTGTGATTACCTTTATAACTATGTTTGCTCTTTTCTTTGTTTTTCTCCTAATAAAACAAGGAGAGCCAGTTAGACACATTTTTGGAGAAAGTAAAAGGGGACAAATTTTAAAGTCATTGAATATAATCATTATTTTCAAGAACCATTGATCTCTGTTCCACTTTCCTCACTACACTAAAGCTGAAGGTCTATGTAAGTGAAACATGAACCTGAGTGTAGTGAAATGTATATTTTTTCTGTGGTTTATGTAAAATCCACACAGCTCCATTATCAGCTCTGAGTTGGGCAAAGGATTAATTATTCAAAGGGAAAAAAAGTAGCCAAAATTTCTTGGAAAGAAAGTAATTTCTAGTGTCATGATTAGAGAGAAAAAATTCAGGGGTACTCAAGGAAATCCGGATTGGAAAATGGATTGAGTTCTTCATGTTTATGGGGGCAACAGAAGGGAGAAAAAGTGACTAGCTGGTCAGCAGCTGAGCTGGTTGAGTGACTAACTCATGCCCATTTCTCCCTGTTTCTTTGCCAGTCTTTGTGTGTATTGGGATAAATTAAAATGAAGTCATATGGTCAAGTGTTTGAAGTTCTTATGTAATCGTGTCATTACTATTTACTTATTGGTGTCCTTGCTTAACCTTCCTAGGTCAACTTGTGCAAACTAGTTTGGGTATTAATGAACTTCAGAAGACTTAGAGGATTTTTGGTTAAGTGTTAACTGTCCATTTCCCATGACTGTTTCCCCTCTTTTTTTTTTTTTTTTAAATCTGTCTTTAATTTACCCGTTGCCAAGTACTTGACATGCTGTACAAATAATTAATGCAATTTGAAAATATTGTTTACTTGATTTTTAGCAATGGACAGGCAAGAGTGATTGAGTTCGTTTCAGTTAGAAAATTAGACAAGGGAGTCCAGGACCTTATGGATGCAAACAAAACATATCCGAAGCAGGAGAATGGAGCATATGCTGATGGCACCCAGAGGCATGTACATTGGCATACTCATAGATGATCATTTGGCTCCTAGTCCTGCCTGCCATATATTAACAAATATAACTTCAGACAAGTTCCTTAAGCTCTTTGGTATCCCCAATTTTCTCATTTATAAAATTAGGATAAGAACAGCATCTTCCAGAGGGCTGATTGATAGATATAGCATAGGTATTGGCTAGATTATATAAATAAGAATTGCCATAATGACATGTATCTATGTTTATATATAGATATTTGTGCATATTTGTGTGTATATAGTCATTTATATGCACATGTAAGTCACAGCATCTCAGTCACTGCCATAGAAAGTTCAAAGGTGAGAGTGGGGTGGGGCGCACACTTTAAGAAAGAGCCCATGGAACGTTCCAGGGTGTGTGGAGATCAGTGCTAGATCAAGCTAGATGGGTGTGGTGTCACCTGGCTGCCAAACATGGCAGGATGAATGTGTGACCCAGGGCTCAGGGAAGAAGCAGAGCAAGAGGAACCAGAATCTGCAGCAGGATTTCCAAGGAAACACGCTGTGACGTGATGGAACCAGCGGCTGCTAGCAAATAGGAACTAGAATCATATCTTGGCAGCAGCCTGCACTTCCAAAGTCCTTAGTCCTGCATGTCCTGACCACTTGTCTGATGCTTCCAGCAGCCTTGTGAGCTAGGGAAGAGGGTATTCTTTGCACAATTAGAGAAAGATGGGCTCCCAGAAGTGCAGTGACATGTGTCAGTCAATATTCGCCTAGTGACAGGGCTGGTTGGGACCCAGGGCTGACAGGGACCACGTTTCTCTGATGGAGCTGGCCTCTGCCCAGAGCCCGTGGGCTTTCTTTGGAGTACCTCTTCAGGGCACTTCAAAGATCAGTTTCCCCATCCACTCATTCCCCTGATGCACTGCAGCAGCATTTCTTATTTATCTACTTCCTCAGCTTTTGCACGTCCCTGGGTACAGAGTCAGTACATTTTGAAGAAAAGAGCTTTGAGCAAAAGATGGGGAAGAGGCAACTTTAACCTCCATCATGAGAGTCAGAAATTATACTTCAACAGTTCTAGGGCCCATTATCCAAAGTGTTTTTATGTGCAAAGGGTTTTGTCTAAGATACCCCTTACTAAGGTTATGCTTTTACTGAGAAGGTAAGGATATACTTTGCCACCTGCTTTTCTGTTTATTATGCGATACTACCCCCACTTCTTCCACCCTCCTCCCCCAAGGCTAGTGTCTCATGCCTTCTGTGATTGAGTCCTTTTTTTGCCTAGTTATCAGATATTGTGCTCATCTCAGCAGGGAATGTCATGGCTGTGTAGAGTGTGGGGAGCTTAAAAATGCTCAAAAAATTCCAAGCCCCCCGTCCTCCAGAATCTAGAATAATGAGGTTAGGACGAAGAGATCATGGGTTTTATTATTAGACACACTGACAGAAAAGCTTATTAATGAAAAACAGTGTGTAAGAAAAGTTGGCATAGAAGTCAGCTTCCATTGTTAAAAGTTCAAGTAGCTTGGCTGTGTTGGAGGAGAGCCCGAATTAGGTATTAGCATTGCAGGCTTGTGGGCTCGTGCATTTGATGGTCTGTAGAGCTCATGGAAACATACCGTCCTTTCTCTCTCGGAAAAATGGTAAAAATAGAAGAATTTTCTAATGAAAATTAATCTCTAGTTTTGCCATTTGATGCTTGTTTGATGCATAATGTAAAGAGTATTAAATTTGCACAAACACATTTTGGTGTCAGTATTAAATATGAAGCCATTTTTCTACAAGTGTAGAAAATCTTCCATTGAGGTTTAGCCCACTTAATGAAATTGTTCTAGTTGTTAGTACAGTGTTCTGACCTTTTGTGCAGAAATATTTTTTCTCTTAAGTAGCTTAGCTCAACTCACAAAATAATTATCCTTAATGCCTCAGCTCTTTTCACACAGTGAAAAGGCTTTAACAACTTTAAAATTGGGTTCATTTGAAAATATGCAGTATTTCCGAATATTTGTTTCTGAATTTGTCTTTAGGGTTTTGCATATCTACAGTTTCTGAATGTTTTTTTTTTTTTTTTTATCTCTCTCTCTATCTATCTACCTACCTACCTATCTATTTATTTTCAGTACTGGGGATCAAGCCAAGGGATGCTCTACCACTGAACTATATCCCAGCCCTTTTTATTTTGAGACAGTCTTAAGTTGTGGAGGCTGGCCTCAAACTTGTGATCCTCTTGCTTCAGCCTCTCAAGTCACTGGAAATACAGCCATGCACCACTGTGCCCAGCCATGCCAGTAGCAGCTCTGTTCCTGGTAATCATTAGTGCTAGAATGATAGTATTTTTTCACAAGGCCATTTAAATCTGAAAGAACCCAGTGTTACTAGTGAATTGTCGACCAGAGAATTTCATAGGACAGGTATGCTTAAGCCCTTCTGCTTTATCCTTTCTTTTTAATTGCCATGTTGCAATCTTCCAGTAGGAAATGTGACTGGAGATGTCAGAGCAGTGCTTCCTTCTCTCATATACAGGTCAGCCCATCCTTTGCCTGGCACTAATGTGTTCATTTCTGTGCTAAGTGCCTGCCTTGGGTGTGTTTTAAAAACAACAGCTTTCTTGAGTTATAAATCACATGCCACAGAATTTCTCTCTTTATATTGTACAGTTCAGGGAGGTTTTTTAGTATATTCACGGAGTTATGCAGTCATCAACACAATTTTAGAGCGTTTTCATCGCCCTGAAGAAAACCCGCAAGCAGTCTGTCCCTAACCCTCCCCTCCAGGCCCTGCCAATCACTAATCTGCCTCTTTGGATTTGCTTATTTTGGACATTTCATATAATTATATAATATGTGGCATTTTGTGTCTGCCCTTTTTCACTTAGCATGTTTTCAAGGTTCATCTTTGTTTCAATGTGTATCAGCGTGTCTTTCCCTTTACAGCTGGGTAATATTCCGTTGTGCAGCTATACCGTGTTATGTTTAATCACTCATCTCTTAATGGATGCTTGGGTTATTTCCACCTTTGGACTAATGGGAATAATGCTGGTTTGAACATTTGTCTTCAGCTTTTTGTGTGGTAATGTTCTTGGGTATCTCTATCTAGACATGGAATCACTAGGCCCTTTGCCTGTGGTAGTACTGTTTAATACTTTGGGGAAATGCCAGACTGTTCTCCAGATCATCAGCACCACTTCACATTTCCACCTGCCATGTGTTAACTCGTGTACTTTTCAAAGAGGTATATGTAACTGTCAAGAGAACAGTTAATTTTTTTATTTTAAAAAATATCTATATTGTGATTAAAATGATGTGCACTTATTCATTCTTATCTAAGGAATCCTAAGCATCTAAGAGTTGGCTGCTCTGAGCACATGCCCTTTTCTCAATTCTCAGATGTCCACGAGGTGAGGGCTGTATCACTTGGTGCATTTTGCCAGCATATTCTTTGTCAGTTTCCATCTGGCCATCTTCTCATCACATGTGTGGTCAAGGAGTGTCTGGGTTTGGCCTTCTCTGGTGTCTTTGCCCCTGGGAAGTAGATGGGGGTAGCACCAGGTTGATGAAGGCAGACTCAGAACATTGCAGGTGTGGGGGTGGATAATGCAAGTGGGAGTAGCCATTGCGTGGATGACAGTTGGTGTCTGCAGCAGCAGGGGGAGGATCTACTCTCTGGGAGCACTCACCATTTGGTAATGAGTGACGGAGTACAAAGAGCCCATTGTTCCTTTAAAAAAAAACAAAAAACAAAACAAAACCTGTGTTTTGATCCACTGGCATTAGAAAATGGAAATGTGAAGAAATGTGATGTTATAAAGCATATCACCTGAAAGGAAGGAGCTTCAAACTCTGCTTTTGGGAAGCTCAGCGGGGATGGGAAGCTATGCAAAGAATGATGATATTGACAAAACCATGGTCATGTTTATCACTCATGACCTTGGTTGGCTCTCTGTAAGGTTTCAACTAGACTCCCATTAGTTTCTCTAACTCTCAAATACGCTGGCTTTTAGATAGTAGGTACAGATTTCTGGTACAGGATGTGCGGGACTTTTACAGTGTTTCTCTGCATAGACATTTAGAGACAAACAGTGACTTCTTATGACACCAAGGGTATTTTGTCCTCTAATTTTGCTTGTGCTCTATGGACTGGAAAAACTCAATGCATGTTATTAATTTTTTCCAATGTTATTAAAAGTGCTCCCCCCCCCCCCAACCTTTGCCCTCCTTATTTAGTGACCTTTTTCTCTTTCTGGCCTCTGCCCTTCCCTCTTCCTTTCAGTGATTCAGGTAGGGTTTTTTCCATCTCTGCAGATTTCCTTGGTGGTGGAGGTGAAGTAGTAATAGGGAAAGTGTGGTGAGATACTTATTTCATGTTCTAAACTGTTGTGCTTTGTCTCTGAACTTTCTGATTACCTTCTGGATGGTATGTTTTCTTCTAGTCTTTGTACACTAGTTTGAGCCAAGCTGACCTCTTGCCCTCTTTGTTCATCTTTTACCAAATAAATTGCCAAAAAATGACTTGGTTTCAGTTTGCAATCTGGAATCATTCAGATTCTATTTTTGTTCACTAGATTCATAAATACCTCCATGGTGTCTCTACATGAGCTCCTGATTCTTACTTGCTACGTGGAAAGGTGTTTGTTTGACATGAGTGACCCTGGAGAAAACATAATGCATAAAACTAGGATTCATAAAAATTGATTTTGACTCTGTTTTAAAACTCAGAGATATGTGCATATTTGGCTCAGCTACGCCTTTTTCATTTCAAAGAGCCCCCAAGGAATTAATATCCTATTATTTCAGTTTAAGATTTTCAAGGCAGACAGTACATGAAAAATGTTGACTTAGGACAAAGTCTTTGGAGTTAGGCTCTGGATGACAAATTGAAGGTCCTCACTAAATGGTGGTGGCACCATAGATGGGCAGCTGATGGCCATCCCTTTAGCAGAAGTTTCCAAGCAGCCTTTGGGACCAGGCACTTGATGAAGCAGTGAGGACCTGGTCTTCATGAGATGCGTCCTGGTCCTCATGGATGGGTCCAGTACAATGAGAGGCAGTTGTTCATATCCCTACTGGGTATAGACACCATGATTCCTTCTTGCCCCCCTTCCCATTAGCCCAGATGCAGCCCCAGATCCTCATCAGGAAGCTCCGGGGAATCGGCCACTTTGACATGTGAACTGTCACCCTGATGACTAGACGAGGTGAGAAAGGTGAGATGAGAATGTAGTATAGTAAGTGACAGGAGAGGTTTCTGCCCAGGGTGCTGTGGAGACAAGTGCTCTGGCTCAGGCAGGGCTTGGTGAAGAGCAGTGACCAGGAGGACGTGGCCAGCCAAGGAAGGAATGACCCCAGCAGAGTTAACTCTCCAAGGACTCCAGGTCAATCTGATAAAACTGGAGTCAGTTTAGGAGGAGTGGCCAGAGCTGCTCAGGAAGGACACTGGAGAGAAATCATGCTAAGGAATTGATACTTTATCTTGGAAGCCACTGGCAACAACTGTGGAAGAATTTCAGTCCTGGAATGACCAGTTTAAATTGCTCATGACAGTAACCGACTCAGGGATTTGAGTTCCTAGCCGGTGCTCCTTCGTATGTGATCTCACTCTCTTCTCACAGGGAAGGGCCAGTGTTTTATCACTGTCACGGAGGGGAGTGGAGGGACTGTCACAGTGAAGACTGCTTGGCCCCCAGCCCACGTGGCTCCAACTTGAGCAGTTTGCTTTTTTAAGGAGTAAAGATTCCAGCAGATCCTATTTGAGAAACGCCAACTAAAGAAACCAAAGTCTCGACTCTAAAAATACCTTTTAATTTTAAATTATCAGCACCAAGAAAAACCAACATCAGAACTAGATTTTTTAATGTCATTAAAATAAAAATTATAAAATGAGTGTATCTTGAATTCTTAATTTGAGAAACACTGGATCCATGCCACAGAATGTAGAGGCACTGAAATGAATTCCGCCCAGATGGAGCCAGTGAGGACCCAGGAAGGGGAGAAAGGGTGGATTCCAGTGGGGTGGGCTCTCTGATCTCCAGGTGTTGGAAAGCAGATGTGGGGACCAGCAAGGTCGGGGACAGGATCTTAGGTTGATTGGTTGCCAGCTTGGGGAGTCGACAGTAAGGGATTCTGAAAGTAAGCATGGGGAACTCTTGTTTTTTAATTGCTGGGAATTGAACCCAGGGACACCCTACTGCGAGCCACATCCCCAGCTCTTTTTATTTTTTGAGATAGGGTCTCCCTAAGTTGCCTCATCTGGCCTCGAACTTGGGATCCTCCTGCCTCAGTCTCCGGAGTCCTGGGATTACAGGCGTGTCCTTGTTTTTCATGCTTGTGAAACATTCAGGCGGGGTTGGAATTATTGGAGGGGAGAGTTCAGATTCATGTTATAGCTCTGTGTCATGTGAAATGGTCTGGGCTTGTGACCAGGATGGCACTTAGAATTAGTAGGACCAGTCTCCGGGGAGGAGCCAGGAGCCTCAGGAACGAGAGCTTGTCCATCAAATGTCCAGCCAGTGTGGGGCTGGTACCCATCCCTGCCTGTTCTAGGAGAGGCTCTCAGGGATGAGACTGCACATGCTCCAGGAAAAGTCCCTTCAGGTGGGGGCACTTGGTTCCCTTGTTTTCTTTGAAAGCTGTTCTACATGTTCATGTTTCAAAAATATGTTGATTCCAGGGGCTGAGGTCGTGGCTCAGTGGTAGAGTGCTCACCTAGCATGCACGAGGCATTGGGTTTGGTCCTCAGCACCACATAAAAGTAAAATAAAGATATTGTGACCACCTAAAACTAAAAAATAAATATTTATATATATATTTTACTTATCCAGTGTATTCATGAATGGTGATGTTGATTGGACACTTTTTTCCTAGCAATGTGATGAAGTTTGAGAATATGGGGAGAGTCATAGGAAAAGTGTAAAAAGCAAAATGGAAAACACCTATAAGCTTGCACCCATTAGTGGAGTTCTGATCTATTTCCTTTCAGTCTTTGGTTCACGTGCATTTTTTTTAAATTTTTTAAATTTAACTTTTTGTTTTGATAAAATTTTAGATCTCCATTTATTTGTAGGCAATAATAAAGAAAGATGCCCTGCACACAGTTACCCCCAGTAATAGTGTTTTGAAGAGCCCAGTCTCACTCCAGGATGTCAACAGGGGTACAGTCAAGATACACAGTCTCATGAGTGCAGGGACCCACCCTCCTGTGGCCCTCATAGAGCCACACTCATTACCCTCCTGAACCCCAGAAACCTCTAATCTGTTCTTCATTCTTGGTAATTTTGTCATTTTGAGACTATTATGGCAATGGAGCCCCACAGCATGAAATAAACTTCTGGGACTGGCTTTTTTCAGCTTTGGGCTATTATAAATAGAGCTGCTATGAACACTCATGTGCAAGTTTTTGTGCAAACATAAGTTTTCATTTATCCAGAATCAATGCCCAAGTGTGGACGCGCCTGCGTGTGTGCATCCGCGTTTTATAAAATAAACCTAGGATTATACTGTGTGGGCGTGTAGTACAAATATATCACGAACTTATTTTAGTATCACTCTAATGTAAGACATTTTTGTACAGTGATCTTTTTCTTCATACTAAACAGATCGGTGTGGAGAGACTGGCTTAATGATTTGAACATCTTCCTTGTGTTGGAAGAGTTGGCCTGCGTGGTGGGAAGAGCTACAAGAAAGCTCTAGAGTAAATGTCTTAGGACAACTGGCTCAACAAGGGTGATTTTCTTTGCACAGTAGATTCTTCTTAAAAATTAAATAAAGATTTTCTTTTTGAACATAAAGAAATGTAATTTGGCATTACAGAAGAAATCTGAGGAGGGGAGATAGAAATAACAGGTAAGGGTGCAGTGGGATAGGAGAAATAACGTCTAGCATCTAGCATTCTAGAGCACAAGAGGATAACTATGTTTGACAAAATTTAATTGTGTGTTTAAAAATAGTAGAGAAGGATTTGAATGTCCTCAACACAAAGAAATAAGTCTTTGGGCTGATGGATACAGTTGACTGATCTGATCGTTACACATTGTATAAAACGATTGAAACCCCACACCACTCTCCATAAATATTTAAATTATGTGTCGATTACAAATTTAAAAATTAAACAAGAAACCTGTGCACAAGCCTCCCCTGAAAATCACAGTTTCTAACCTTGTGTGCACATTCAGACTTGAGGTCTGGTTTTCCACAAAATGCAAGTGTCCTGATTATATTCTTTAATGGGTGTGCATGTGTTAGCCATCCCTTTGTAGTTCACTTTTCCCACTCAAGTTTAGTAAGAGGGGTCAGGGCTGGTTTGTTGCCTGGCTCTTTCTGGATGGAGAGCTGTGGTCATGCAAGCCAGTTCAGATGGCCCAGTTCATGTGGCTCCACATCTCCTCCCAACTTATAGGCTGCTCCCCTGGGATCTGTGACTTCTTAGACTCCTGCTCCTATCTGGCTGCCTTGTGGCGGCATCAGCAAGGTCTAAGATGGCCGGTTCAGAGGTGCTATCCAGGGACTTGCGTCAGCACAGCCTCCTGTCCTTGTCACGTCCTGCATATCCTCCTGGCACTTGTGGTGGTATGTCATCTGTGCCTCCATTTGGGGGCAGCCCCTTTTGTAGAAGGGATTAAGAAAATTGCTTTCCTGTGGAGTTTCTAGAAGGTTGGTTTCATTGATTTACATTTTATAGTGAGTCCCATTCTTTATATCTTCTTTCTAGAGAAACAGTTGCTGCATTGTGTTTGGTATTAAAATTATTTGTGGTGATGAGTAGGTAGAATCTTAACTGTCCCTCCTTAGTGGCTTACGTGACTCTCAGTTCCCGCAGTCAGAAGCTACGCACTGAGGTGGCACATGGAGCCCCTCACATCCCAGACCCTGCCCCAGCCACACTCACCTGCTAGGGTACCCTGTGTCTGCTACTTTCCCAGCCACTGCCTTCCCAGGTGGCTTCTTCCCATCGTATATGGGGCATATCCTGATCCAGCCCCCATGGGTTTGGGTTGCCTGTTTAATTTTCTGATCCCTCCAGGGACTATGAGCTTGTTCAAGGGCGGGGCTGTTAATTCATTATTATCTTTTACTGTCCAGTTCACAGCCTGACATGGATGACTGAAGAAATCAGAGAGTGTATAAGTGAAAAATGGAACAAAACTAAACCTAGACCCTGGGGAAAGAGATGAAAACTGGCCTTCTCTGTCTTTCAAAGGGCCATTGGAATTCTGCCCTTTGTACTCCTTTTCCTTCCACCCTGAGTGAGCTCTTTGCCCCTGTATTCATGATTTTGCCCACCGCTCTGTCCCCTGACCTCAATTAGTGTAGAAGAGGAACAACCCACAAAAATCGAGAGAGAAGTGGGCAGGCTCCGGGAGAAGCCTACCCTCATAGCTCTGATCTTCTCAGCGTCTGGCCCTGGAGACAGGCTGCTTCACTGGATACACTTGAAGATCATCTCAGGCTGAGAATGTGCTCAGTGGCTCACAGCAGATAGCTGGCAGAGCTGGAATTCAACAGGTGTCCCTCAATTACTGAATAGAACAGGAATTCAAAGGTGTCTTTTGACCCTCACAGGTATGACTTCACCATGCATGCCTTTTTAAGACTCCCAGGAATGCTTCCCCGTGCTATGTGCTATTGGGCAAGTTCCCCAACTTATCTGATCCTCTGTGAATTTATCCTTAAAAAATTGAGCAACAGTGTTTCTTCCTTTCTGTGGACCAAATGAGGTACCATAATCAGTGTACCCAGTGTAAGCAGCCAACGCCTGTAAGTGCCCATTTCTTCTGCCTGGCCCACTTCCTTAATTTGTTTTGGTACCAGATGATGCGTTGGGTGCTGAAAGCCTGATGACAATTGAAATGATTTAACCTCACTAAGCTGGGCGTGGTGGTGCACACCTATAATCCAGCTCCTCCAGAGGCTCAGGCAGGAGGATCACAAGTTCAAGGTCAGCCTGGACAATTTAGTGAGATCTGTCTCAAAATAAAAAGTACTGGGGATGCAGCTCAGTGGTAGAGTGGTTGCCTACCATGCATGAGACCCTCAGTTCAGTCCCCCGTACTGAAAAAAAAAAAAAATTGAAAACAGTTTTTGTTTTATTGTTTTATCTATATTTAGAAGTTGGTTATCTAGCAAAGTTTCGGAATATTCATTTATATAAAGATAGTTGTAACCCCCTGTGCCATGACAGCTAGGGTGCTGAGTCTCTGACAGGGTGGAGCTGAATGTAGGGCACTGCTATTACTTTCCCCTGCACCCTGGGGGTGGACCAGTATCAGTTTGCTTTTGATGAGATTTCACTTTCTAGTGGACTTTACACGTTCATCCCTCAAATAGTGTCCTCAGTCTACTGAGGCAGCAGCAAAAGCAATAGGCCAAGAAGAGTTTCAGTTAGGCCAACTGTTGCCTTCTTAGTCTGGACTCACAATCCTTAGGTTGTCATTCTAGACCTTGGTTACAAAGAAACACAACAGTGTGCATTTATGGAGAATGCAGTCCCCACCTGGCATCCCCTGGCAGTTGGTTCTAGGACCACTGCCCTTAGGATATGAAAACCTGTGGATGCTCAAATCCCTTAGATAAAATAGCATGTAAATTACCTGTAACTCAGGGGTATCCTCCCATATACTTTAATTCATCTCTAAATTACCATAATACCAAATACAATACCAAATGTAAATTCGCAAATAATTATTATACTGATTGTTTAGGGAATAACAACAAGTACAGACACTTACCCCCTGGATATTCCACATCTGTGGTTGGTTGAATCTGAGGACCCAGAGTGCACAGGTGCGGAGAGCCCACTGTCATCGCGGAGCTGGGGAGAGCACATGCCAGCCACTGGCAGCGCAGAGCCCGTGAAGCTCCACTCGAGGAACTCAAGGCTGCTGTGTGACTGCTCATGCTAGCCATGTGTCAGGAGGCAGATGGCTAATGACCTCTGTCGCCAGTCACTACTTTGGTTCCTGAATTACTGAGCCAATACATAAAAGAAAGAAGGAAATTTAGGAGATGCATCCCCTGAAGCAAGGTAGAATTTCAAGGAAAATCTAAACAAGACCAGCCAAATTTGTGCAGAGGTATGAAAATGGGGGAAGCAAGTGTTATGTTCAAAGAGTTTTTCACCAGGTGTCTTACAGGCAAGGCTGTCATCAAAAATATAGGCTGAATGTACCTCCTGCCCTATTGCTCATTCTCTCCTCCAGCAAGCTGGTATTCAGACCCTCATCTGCAACCTGGGCTCCTCTACTCCCTAAACTCTGGATTATTTCCCTATGGGATACTCTACGTTGTTCCTTTCCTTGTGTCCCCATAGGAATAGCTGTCTTCCCCACTGTAATTGGGATTGAACCCAGGGCCTCTCACATGCTAGGCAAGTGCTCTGCCATTGAGCCTCATCCCCAGCCCAGTAGCTACTTCTGTTGAGTTCTCATTGGGTACAGTCACTATGACTTTTGCCTATATTATTTTCTTTAGTCTTCTCATGGATTCTATGAGTTAAGTATTCTTATCATCATCATCATCATCCTTATTTTAGAGGACACATGCTCCTTGCCCTTGAGTAATAGCATGTATTAAGGGGAAATGAATCCAGCTCAATGTGATTTTCAAGGCTATGATTGCTCCTTATCTCCTTCTGCCTCTTCATACACATTATACCCATTTTGAGGGCCAGGGCCATTACTCAGTATGTATTGAGTGTATAGTGGGCTAAGGCTGAACACTGGGAGACAAGATAGGCAAGGTTCTTGCCCTTGTAGTAGGGAGGTGTAAATCAGTGTAGATCACCTCCAGCATTTAAAATAAATGAAATAGGTAGTAAATATGGGGAAGCATCACACATTGTTGTCTGTTTTCTGTTGGTATAACAAGGTACTTGAGACTGGGTAATATGTTAACAATAGAGGTTTATTTGGCCCAGAGTTCTGGGAACTGGGAGATTTAAGAGCATGGCACTAGCATCTTCTCAAGAGATGGTGAGAGTAAGTGTTGCTTTTATGAAACTGATGAGACTCTACAGTAGTTTACAGTAGAAAAACATACTGTGGTCAGAGTTTGAAAGATCCTGACCAAGAATGTTTAGCTTGGAAGGATTAGGTGATGATTTTGAAGCCAGGTGGTGGGTAAGCCCTCAGGAACTGCAAAGGAGCTATGAAGACAGCTGGAGCAGGGCTGGGCAGGTTGTCCTCCACTCAGTGTCTCAGTGTTGGCCACGAAGATATCATTTGAGCTGAGACCTGAAGGAGAGTAGCAGGGTGACAGCAGTCCAGACACAGGAGGAGGTGTGAGGATCTGGGCAGGAAAGAGCAGGGGGACAATTCCCAGGAGCAGAGATGGAGTGGACAGTAGTGCTGGACCACAAGGCAGTATAGTTAGAAAATGCTTATGAAACGTGAGCAAATCCCAGTGCCTGGAAATCACCACCCTCACCCTCACCCTTCTTAGCCTGGGTCCTGTGAAAAATAATAAAACACTGAATTATATGATATCACCATGCTGATTTTATTGGCCTCTGTTCGCTGTTTTTATCTCTTTGATTTTTTTTTAAACACGTACTTCTGTGTGTTATGAAGAGTTTGCTCATAGGCTCTGGCTCGCTGCTGCCACTTTTTCTGATACCTGGGTGGACATGTGGTTTTCTGGCATGTCAGGCATTTCTAGACCATCGTACCTCACACTTGGCACTTCTGGGTCATAGCTTGATGTTTGGCAACATTCCTCCCCCTGCCCAGGGTACCACTGGCACCCATGTCCTCTCCCCTAGGCTATGACAACCAAAAATGTTTCCCGACACTGCCAAATGTGCTTGGGGAGCGGAATCGAGAACCACTGCTCTAACAGAAATTTTAGGCTAACGTCAGGTGGTGTTGCCATGACAGAGAATGTCCTGTGTCCCCTCTGTTGATCATGTCAGGATTTTTTTCATTTCTACTTATCTTGAATTGGGAAAGTTAGGTTTTATGTCTGAAAGCTCCAAATGAATTGTAATAAAAGAAATCTGTAAATGTCTGTATGTTATAAAAACTGTACAAGCAGGTAGGGGCTTCCTTGAAATATTTGTACTGTTCTACGGTTAAAGATAAAAGCTGTTTTATCTGATTAGTTGACTCCCTGCCTTTTCATTTTTTATGCAGCAGTGGACCTATAGTTGGTTAAATCTCTGAGGTTTTTTTTTTTTTTTTTTCCCCATTAGTGTTGATTGGTTACCTCTGTTCTGCCCCCACACAAACCCAGTTCATCTTGTGACCAGTGGTTTATAATTCTATAACAAGAGCCGTTTGTTCCAAACTGCTCTAAGTTGATTTCTGCTAAGTTGATTTCCTGACTATGAATCTTCCACATTTTCTAAACACATAGCATTTTTCCTGGTATTTGCTCCCTTGAAGTAACTCAGCTTATTCTGAGTTGGGTTTTAGAAATACATCTTATTATTGCATTGTGGCTGTCATTTCTTTTAGAAACAGTCCTATTTAAAAGAACCTCATTCTTGAAACTGGAAAGTTTCTTCTCTGCTGCTTGGGAATAATCTTGCACAACTCGTACTCCATTAATTGTTGCACATAGAAGTGACTTTTGATAGTTCAAGAGGCTCTCTTTAAAACTTCTTGAATAGGATTGTGGGTCTTATTAATCCTTTGAAATCTTTCCAAATTAAATCAGTTGTTCATTCAACCAGTAATGCATTAAGACACCAGAATGCAGGGGCACATTGTGTCCCTTACCTCGGTAGCTTTTCTCCTTTGATGTTCACCTGTCAGTGAGGCTGTCCCCAAACACCTGATGTAAAATAACTCCCTTTGGTCGGCCTGTCCTTTCTTCCCCTCATTTACAGGTTGTAGACATTCATCACTGTCAGTGGATCAGTGATGCTGAGTATTTACTTGGATGCTTGTTTTTCACTTCCTTCCCCTGAATTGGAATGTAAGCTCTGTCCCTAGCTGCCTGGTTTGAATGGAATTTCTGAATTTTTAAATTTTCGAACACTTATATGTGCCAGATACTGTTCCAAGATCTTTAGCAATGTTAACCCATTTCTGGATGGATGATCATCCTTCCTTTCCTTCGCAAATACATTTTTTCTCCACTTTTTCATTCCTTTTTTCTTATCAGCTGCAACTCTATATCTTGACATATGCTTTTAAATTTTTTTCTGTTTATAGCCTCCTATTTTGTCTATCTCTCAACATGATCCTGAAGTCACAAGAATGAATAGTTGGAGTTTTTTTTGTTTGTTTGTTTTTGATTTTCCCACTTCTAGAACGGTAATGTGCCCACATTTTGTACACAGAAGATGGGGACTCTGTTTACAGATCACAGCATTTTTTTTTTCTTTTCAGTGACTGTACCCAGCTCTGAGCTGTTCATTTGGACTCATGCACTGTCTTGCTCTTTCTGATACATTAAAAAGAAAGGAAAATATTTACATATAACATAAAATTATCATTGCATGTGTGCATGTGAGAGAGACACACACACACTAAGTATTGTAGGGTATATATGATTATTTCTAGAAAGCATCATCAATATGATCTTACCTATAGCTAAAATTTTTAATATTCTAAATAATTTCTGTCTTTAAATTCTGGATTGCTTCACATACTCAGTAAGAAACTGATAGGCACAGTTTTGTCAACATTAGGAAAGACTTGGTGACAGTGAATCTACAGAGCCTTGGGTAGAAGATAGTTGTGCTGGCTTTGGTGCCCTGTCTTCTTTTCTGGAAGAAAGTGTTGGAGGCGAGTTGAGTTGTACTTTGAGCTTGCAGAGTGAGGTGAGACCTGGGAGGTGGTACAGTTCCTCCTTTCCGCTCCTCAGCTGGCCAGAAGTTGACGGGGCCAGGCCGGTTCTGCCACTGCCTCACCCCATCGTCACTTTCTATGGAAGACCCAGCCACCCTGTCCAACTGCCGTGTTTCTGGAATTCCTGCCTAGATGGGTGTCCCAGGGATGTGGCAAGCTGGGAAGGGCAGAGGAGTGTAATTGCTTAACATCTGGAATTCTGTTGGTTGCCTTAGGACTACTTTTACTGTTGGCCTGAGTTTCCATTTCTTTAACTTTCTTCCATGGTATTCATGACTCAAAATGAAAGGTCATGTGTTTCTTCACTCTGGAATGTCCTTGTGTCTTTTGCTTTAATACTTGTTTTTCTGGATGTGGCACACTCTACCCTACACTCTGCTGCAGCCCCAGGCCTCTGCCCAGCCTGAGTGCTCACATGGCAGGTTGGCCCCTTGCCCTGAGGTGGGGCCACCAGTGCTGCCTCATTCCGCTGGTGGAGGTCCGAGCCCAAGGAGCAGCTGATGAGATGGCTCTTGCTCAGGAGAGACGGGTGGGTCCCCGCTTTGGCCTCGAGCGCTTTCTCAGGACTGTTTGTGACCAACTTTTATGGTTCATGTGGCAGAAATGCCACAACTAAAGCTTTCATTTTCTCCATAAATATAAAACATGCCACTTCTTAAGGCTCAGGAAAACCATTGGAGTGGTATTTTTGCAATTCTTGGTGTGTTATTCACTTTTGCAAAAACATGCCATTTGTTGCCATGTAGGTAGCTAGTTGCTTTTTAAATGTATAATTTCCAATTTAAAATTTCTGCAAATATTCCAGAAAATTGTTTTTTATGTGTAAGTGTGTATGTGTACCTGTGAGTGTATACTTGTGAAGGTTATATGTTTTATATTTTTCATGTTGCTTACATCTTTCCTTTTTTTTTTTAAACCTATTGGCATTTTTGTTTTACTTAAATGATGATTGCAATAAAAGTAGCATAAAATCTACTAACTGGTAGGAACTGGATATGTAGTTCAGAGATAGAACCCTTACCTAGCATGCCCAAGGCTCCAGGTATGATGGCCAGCACCACAAAAAACAAACAAACAAACAAATACAAAACTTTACCAACTAGTAAATGAGTAAATATGGAGAATTCCATAATCAGATGGTTTTACCACATTTGTTAGTTTGGAGGCTGGTCAAGCTTTGGTCAGCTGATGGGGCTTAACTTGCTGTGTGCGGTTCATCCTATACCAAATCAATTATGATAAAAGATCACTGAGCAGATCTTCACAAATACATGTTAAACTCAATAATCAAGCCTACTGTATCAGAGTCTCTTGATGAACAAGCAGCAGTGTGTGTGTAGCACTCATTGCTGCTGTTGGGAATTTTAAGGAATATAGGTTGTCAACGAAACAAATTTTTTAAAACTCTGAGCATGGATCTGTTTAGCCTATAGATAATGAATAGTTATGTCTTGGTTGAGAGGGCATGTTGGCCAGCAATATTTTCTAAACATTGATGTTCCAGTCTTCAAACAGATACATGGAATATATATGGAATAAATAAGAATTTATATAATATTTGAACTATTGAAACTAAAACTTAAATTATTATAATACTTAATTGATGAACCTTACTGAACCTTACTGAAGCTTTGAAATTACTGTATGACCCAATATAAAACATCTTTTGGGAAAGCCAAATTGCTTTCTAAGGACTTAGCTAGTTTCTTAGCTGTTATATAGCAATTGCAGAAATACACAGAGAAATGAACTATAGATTTGTAATTTCTATGTTTCTCAAAGAATTGTTAGTGCTTAAACTAATATCTTTTAGAAATACCTGATAGCAACTGTCAATTAATTGTTTCCCTTAGAAATATATAGGTGACATAAAGAAAATGATTTTTTAATTGAGGATCTTCATACTGAGATTGTGTTGTTGGTTTGGGAAGCTTCTGTGAAAACCATTTACTGCTGATTAAACAACTGAGTTTGTCTCCCTCCCTCAGGTGTTCACTTACAAACAGAGCACAATCACCCAGCAGAAGGTGACCCCTATGCACCCCATGAACGAGGAGGGTGTGGACGACATGGCCGCCCTGTCAGAGCTCCACGGAGGCTCCATCATGTACAACCTGTTCCAGCGATATAAGAGAAATCAGATATATGTGAGTTCCACCTCTAATTTCTTCAAGAAGAAGTTCCTCGAGTTTGAGTGACAGTTTATTTTTATTTTCAGTGTATTTCCTGAACCTCTGTTAATCTAAGTAAAACAGTCTCCGAGGGTTTTACCAAGTTAGAAACTTGATTCAACAAACCATCTTCTCCTTAGGTTTATTGCCCGAATTTTGTCAGAGGGGATTTGGTTTCTGTTGAAGGACCTTCTGCACACTGAGGTCATTTGCCCTCTTTCTTCTCAAGTGCATGCCCTGTCCCTGTTGTAAGGGACTAAGAAGTCACCTGGAGTTGTTTGGCTTTCTCCATCAAGGACTGGGGCAAATGTTGACTTGGAGACAGGCCATCTAAGCTTAAGCTGCTTTCTTTCTTTCTTTTTTCAGTTTTCTGTTTTTATAGATTTTTACTGCTTTTCCTGGCTCTGGAGCTCTTCCTGGGGGATTTTTGCATTCAAGGGAATTCAACTTTCCAAGTTGTGGGGTTGCTTTTTTTGCTATTTTGAATGGAGAAATGTCCACAAAAAAGCACTCGTGCATTTCTTCTCCTTAGTTTCATGAAATTTGAATAAACCTATATTATAAAGTAATATGTAAAAATTACTTCTAATATCTTTTTGACATTAAAGTACAGATATTACACTGTGAAGATTTATTGATCTCTGTATTTCTTTCCTTTTTCCATCTTCCTCTTAGCAAGTAAAGATTTATTGACCTGTGTATTTCCCCTTTCCATATGCCTCTTTGCAAGTCTTAATAATAAACTATCAATTTCAAATTCATATAATTTTAAAAAGTGCCAAATTTTGATACTTGAAAAATTCTGACCTTTTAGTAATTTTTAGGAGTAATTTGTAACTTTGCTAATGTTGGGGTTCTGATTAATAATAGTATCAGCCTTTGACGTGACTAGGGGCTACTGCCCGAAACCCCAGGTATGCTGGCTACTCAGGACTCTACAGTATCCCTTATCTTGGGGAGGAAGGGTTAGGACAGAGGAAGAACCAGGTATTTGTGGATTTAATGCTTCGTTTTCCCCAACTTTTTTTAAAAAATAAAGTATGTTTATTTGCCTTTTTTTTACATTGTGAAAGTGTCATTTTTGCCAGATTGACCTAATGTTTGCCAAATGTTTTCAGGCAGCCCTGTCAATCGTGTTGTAGTCCTCTGACTTGCTGGGCTTGCTTACCCTAAGTCTCTAGATTAGAATGGTTTCCATATGTTCTTCAGAAAAGGTAATGTTTATCCATGTTTATGTAAAAGTGGCCACATATTCTGCATTTTACATGTGTTGGCAGAATGTGCATTTATTCTTTTGTCTCCTTCTCCAAAATCTGCTTACATGTGACTAGTGAATTAACTAGCTGTGGAACACCCATTACTCAGGGTTCTGCTACTGCTGCACTCTGCAGCTATTCTCATTATTAAATCCCCCACACTGTCATGTAACTACTTGCCAGGTTTTTTAAGGACTTATTTTGCCTTCCTTGAGCCAAGGACACTGCCAGGCGCCTGGTAGTTGTGCAATTAACGTTTATAAAATAATTGCCACACATTACAAATAGCCTATTCTAGTTGATACCAAGATATAAAGCTAGATTTTGAGGATTCTTTTTTTATTGGAGTATGTCTCTTTTAAGCATTTCTAAACTCATAGTTTTTTGTCTTTACAGAAAAGACTCAAGTTTATAAGTCCATTGGAAGGAAAAACCTATCTAAGAGTACAAAGGCAGAGCCTTTGTAAGTTTTTTTTTTTTTTCTTTTTCCCTTTAAATAATAATGATGTTAAGTTTCATTGCTAAATTGCCCAGCCAATCCTTTGAATAGGATCATGGTCCTGTTTCCTAGACTGAAGGTCTTTTTCCTGTGTTTTGAGGGAAAAACTCAGGATTTTTGTGCATTCAATTTGCAGTTCAATTCAGTTAATTCTGCTTTTATATATATGCCTCCCTCTGATTTGGGGACAATTGTATTATTATCCATAGGGCAGCCCCCATGATTTCGCTATTACCACTGAGGTTATTTGTGAGGGATGCAGCACCTGCCAGACTACTCAAATAGAAACAAAACCACCACTGTCAGAAAAGCCACCACTTTTCTACCTTGAATTTCATCTCAGAAATACCTGCCTATATCTTTAAAAGATTGTGGGGGGAAAAATGACTTGAATTTTGCCAGAGGTATTATATTAGTTTTCTATTGCTGATGTAACGCACTGCCATAAGTGTACCACCTTAAAATAATCAGTTTATTTCCTTGGATTTGGTAGGTCAAAAGCCTGATAGGGGTCTCCCTGGGCTGAAGGCAGTGGGTCACAGGGCTGCCCCCCCACCTTCAGGAGGTTCTAATGGAGGATCACTGTTCCTTCTTCCAGTTGTGGGCAGCGGTCCGCGTTTTCTTGCTGATTGTCACATGAGTGCTATTCCTAGCATCTAGAAATCATACCCCGTGGTCCCTGATTTGGTGATTGAGTCCTTTTTGTAGCTTCAAATCTCTCCTCCTCTCTGCCTCTGCCTCCTCCCACACCCATAGCCAAGAAGGGTTCCCTGCTAGGGTCTCTTGGTCACACCCACAGGGTATTCTCCCCATCTCAGGGTTTATAATCACATCTTCATGCTTAATCTGCAAAGACCCATTTCTATACCTGACTGGGCTGTAGGGATGACTGTGAATGTCTTTGGGGAGGAGCTGTTGTTTTGCCTCCCATTATGAGAAGGGTCTCAGCTGCTGTCCCTGTGCTCACCACTCCCGCCCACTCGTGTGTGCATTTCCCATCATCCTTTGGCTTTGTGCTCTGAGCTGGCAGGCCACCCAGGTTGCTGGTGAGTGGAATTACCTCCAGGTAGAGAAGTCAGCTCTTTCTGCTAAGAAGGACCTTTAGCTTCTCTCCTTGGGGACCAGGCTTTTTGTCTAAGGACTTTATCGGAACTTAGTAAACTATTTCTTTTCCCCCTAGATTTCTGCATCTTCCACTGAAGTGGCGTAGAGAATGATGAAAAGATAAAAGCCTTCAGGCCAAACAAATCAAAGTTGAGCCTCCCTTTTCTAACCTCCTCTTCAGCTCTGTATGAATAATTTAATCTTTCAAAATGTCTGCTTTGTTAGTTTGTTTTTTTAAAGCTACCCCCCCCCATCTGGCAGGGTTGTTTTAAAATAGGTGAAAGCCTTAGAAACTTAGCTTCTTATCCAACTTGTTCCTCTCCTATGAGTAAGCATTTATTTAGAAAGCTCCTGCCTTGAGCTTGGTTGGCATTGTGTTCGATGGGGCTTGAAAGAGGTTTACAACATTGGCCCTAGCCTCAAAGCCTGGAGTTTAGCAAGGAGACAAAACCAAGGCCAGTGCCCAGCATACCATCTTGAACAATTAAAGAAAGTCTCTTGTTGAGAGAAACGTCACGTGCGGGTCACGTAGTCCTGGTTTTGACCTTGCCCCTAACGCTTACCTGGGCCCCTTAACTGATGCTGTGGGTAGACGCCTGCCCTGGGCAACACATCTTTGTTGGCAGTGTCTGGACCACCTGGCTTGAGCCATGCTGCTGGTGCTCTTACTGTTAGGGCAGCCCCAGTCTCCTGCCATTGGTGTGCGGCACCCCTGTCCTGTACCCTACTGCTGATTCCCTTCCTCAACTCCAGGTCTTGCTGTTTGAGGCTCCTGCTCTTAACTTTCCCATCCTGTAGTGGAGACCTCTGCCCCTCTGCTCCCAACCACCCCTGGCTTCTACCCTAAACCTCTTGTCCTCACTCTCCTTTCTCTTCCTACTACCTGATAAGACCTGGTGAGGACAAGTACTTACACCTGTTATGTTTCTAAGACTTCAGGAGAGAATGACTGGGTGTGTGTTCATGGTCCAAAGAGTAAGAGCTGGGGAGAGAGAACCTATGGGTGGGTCAGAAAGCCTCAACTTGCTACAACAAGCTCTATGGAGAGGATGGTCTTTATAAAGGAAGTATAAATGTTGATTAGAAGAAAAGGCTGGTGGGACCCCATGTGGAAAGATTGAGAGATGATAGTCTGGTGTATAGACCTCACTGAATCCAGAGAAGGTTGTTCTTGCTTTGGATTCAGATGTTTGCTGGGGAATGTTGAGCAATGAGATGGAATAAGCAGGAGGTTTAGAAAACCATAATGTATTTGTTCTCAGCTTGGATGATCCTACCCCTAGAGGATACTTGGCTATATTGGGAAACATTTTTAGTTGTCACAGATAGGTGAGGGGGAACTAATGGTATCTAGTGACTGGTGGCAAGAATGCTGCTCACCATCTTAAGGTGCACAGCGCAGCCCTGTCTCAAGGAGGAATCTGGCCCAGGTTGTCAGTAGTACAGGCCAGGACCCTTCCTTCATGCAGCTAATCTGAAAAGTTTGGGATTGATGGTGTAGAGAACATACCATTTTTTTTTTATATTTGTATTTTAGTTGTAGTTGGACACAATACTTTATTTTATTTATTTATTTTTATATGGTACTGAGGATTGAACCCAGAGCCTTGAATGTGCTAGGCAAGCGCTTCACCACTGAGCCACAACCACAGTCCCAAGCATACCATTTTTGATAAAGGTCCTTCCTTCCTTCCTTCCTTCCTTCCTTCCTTCCTTCCTTCCTCCCTTCCTTCCTCCCTTCCTCCCTCCCTTCCTCCCTTCCTCCCTTCCTCCCGTTCTCTCTTTCTCTCTCCCCCCCACCCAGGGACTTGTGCATGCAAGGCACACTCTACCAACTGAGTTATATCCCCAGCCCTGGATAAAGGTTTTTGAAGGGAAAATTTCCCTGAGAAAATATGTTTAGAAGAGTGGATAGGGAGGTGATAGGAGATGCCAATAGAAAGAGTACATTGGCTGAGAGAGGGTTACAGGAATTCAGTGGTGAAGACATGAGGGTTTTAGACCAGTGGAGCCACGGAAGTGAGAGAGTAGATCTGAGAAGCGTGGAGAGGGAGGATGGAGGCTTCCATCTTCCCTCAGTGCTGATCCAGCCTTGTCAAGCAGGAAGGCTGGTGAGGAGACATGGTGCTGATGGTCTTGGCAGCTTCTTGAGGAGAGCAGGAAGGGCGGGTGGGTTTTGGATGTCTCTCCTACTGTATCCTCTGGAGCCTAGATCATCTCAGATTATGTGCCCAGCAACTAAACAGTGTTGACACGAGCAGGCGAGGTTTCTAAGCCCTGTGTCTACAGTGCAGGGACTGCCAAGCTCCAGGGTGAGGCAGTTTTGTCTTTTGCTAAATGGAGGAGAAGCACACTCCCTCCACTAGAGGACTTGTGGAGCTCTGGGGCGATTGCATGGAGGAGACTCTTCTCCCAACCACTAAGGAATGGCTCAAAACCACATCACGGGGAGCCGCAGAGAACCTGGGAGCTTGCCTGCAATTATGGAGTAGAGGAGGGCTGCAGAGGAAGCCCATCCATGCTCCACCCTGCCCTTTGGGTAGTTTGTTGGTCTTGCTGAACAAACAGTACAAAGATCAGAATCAAAGGAGCCCATTTGAAGAAGTGAGGCTGTGTCTAAAGATACATGCTTTTTTAAGCACAAAAGATGGTTCACAGCTACTGTATTTTTAGGTGGTTCAAAAATATCCCTCTCTGGTTAGGTGGCATTCCAGCCCGAATCTGTAAATGTGTTTGATGCTCCTGAATTAACTTTGAAGCCTGCCTCTGTGAATGTCAGCAGTCACCAGCCAATTAAAGAACTATTGATTTTATTCACCTGCAGGGAGATCACAGCTGTTCGCATTGCGCAGACCAGCCAAGCTCTGCCGTGGACGGAGTTTTCTCTTTGGAGGACATGCAGATCAAAATGTGTGTTTCATTTCCTTAAGTTGAGTCTTCCCAAAGTAGACTGTTAGGTTTGTTTCCATCCCTTTCCAAAGGCGGTATCCAGTGGCAGCGTGCCCCTCATGGACACAGGATGATCCCAGGTCGGATGGTCAGTCTTGATGTGTGACACGTACCAGGAACAGCTGAATGTGGTGCAGTTTGCCAAGGGGTTCTTGGCTTGGGGATTTTTTTTTCTTTTCTTTTCTCACTTGAAATCAAGACTTATGTTGCCAGAAGATAATTATAACCATCTGTTTGACTATATATATATTTTTAAACTTTACCAAACATTTGTGCTCTTCAGTGGCCACTTCCACATCAGCACATGATAGTGGCAATTAGAAACTGGTTTTGTCTTTCTTTACTTTCCCCCTCTGTTCAGATTGCTTTTAACTAGGAGAGGATTTGAGTCAGAAATTCACTTGAGGGCTGGGGTTGTACCTCAGTGGTAGGGCCTTGCCGTGCACATGGGAGACCCTGGTTTGGTTCCCAGCACCTAAAAAACAAAACAAGTAAACAAACAAAAACTAAATAAGTCCCAGTCAGTCTTTAAAAAGGAAAAGAAATTCATTAAATGAAGTGGAAATGCCAGAACTTCTAAGAGCCAGGCTTCATGAGTTATCTATTGTAATCTTGACTTCTTTTCAAGACACTTGCATACTTAACATTTTTAAAAATTGCTTGAAACTGATTTTCATTGTGTAATTGGACCAAGACAAAAAAAATTTTGTTATGTAGAGGGCAGTGAGCATGGAGCACTAGAACAAAATTAAACACAAATTTCTTTGATGGATTGGTGGTCAGATCATGTGCCCCCTCCACATCTACACTGATTCAGCCCTGCCCAGGTGCCAGGCTCTGTACTGCACTCCAAGGCTGCACAACTATTTTTGTTCACAGTAATTGTTGAAAAAATTACAGAAATGTAAGGCATTGAATTGATTTGGTGAGGTCAGATACTAACCTATTGACTGCAACTCAGATGACTGTGAGTGTCATAAAAATACTGGGAGCACAAAGAATGAGCATCAGAGCCAGAAGGGGGTCAGAAAATGACTCCCAGACAAGGCGTTAGTTCCCTGAATTTGCAGGACGTGTGGGGAATTTGCCAAGGAGGAGGGTGGCTCTCCTGGCAGCAGATCAGCATGTGATCAAAATAGCATGATGCATTGATCTAGATTTAAGACTGGAGAAAAGGCTACACACCACCCGCTGGCAAGATGGCCACAAGCAGGCAAGGACAGGCTCTTGTGTGCAAGTTAATGAGGCTGAATGGACTCAGGGAAATTGCAGGAGTCAAATTCAAACCAACGTTTTCGAAATCCCACTCTGGCAAGAGGTTGGTGAATGAGTGCAGGAGGCATCAAATCTGGGAGGAGAGGTGACCGGTAAACTAGATGGGAATGGTGGTGTGCCAATCATGAAAGTCTGATGGAAGAAGTAGAGTCCAAGAGTTTAATTGGCTTTGGTGGTCAAGGAGACTGAATTTCCATACGATTACTGGACTACCCATTTGGATAGATGCTGGTGGTATTAGTCAGGATGTAACTCTGTGCTGTTTTGAAGAGTCTTGTCCATGTTGAGTTTGAGCCATCTCAGGATGTCCAAGGGAAGATGTCTAGTAGACCACTCAGTATATGGATTTGTAACTTAAACTGAAGTTGCACTCAAAGTAAAGATTTAGAAAGTGAGTCATTGCCACATTGAGCTGGTATGATTGAGGGAGAAAAAAAAGAGGGGAATGGTAGGTCGGGGATATATCTGGCTTATGATTCTTAACAGTTCTTCCGTTTAAGCCGGGTATGGTGGCCTACACCTGTAACCCCAGTGGCTCAGAAGGATCATGAGTTCAAAGCCCAGCCTCAGCAATGATGAGGCACTAAGCAACTCAGGGAGACCCTGTCTCTAAATAAAATACAAAATAGAGGTGGGGATGTGGCTTAGTGGTTGAGTGCCCCTGAGTTTAATCCCTAGTACCCCCACTTCCCATACAAAAAACAAACACAAAAAAAAATTTCTTTCCTTTAGGAAAGTGTGCATGGCACAATTCTACACAACTAGTTTCCCCAGTGCATTTCAGCTGATTTACATCCAGTTTTGCAGAACCACATGATGAAAAGTTTTATTTTCATTAGCAATAACAATAATAAATATCTCTGATTTATGTAGCATTTTCAAATAATAATCAAGTGAGTAACTGAGGATGCCTTGTTGTTACTGATCAGAATCTTAGGCCCAGAGAGATTTAGGACCAGGGCAGGCAGCTTCAGGACTGAGGATTTGTCCACACCATGAGCATGTCCTAGTTGGAACTGTGATGACCACACAGTGTGGACCCCTGGGTCATTACAGATTTTCTTACTTGATTTTTAAAAATATGGTATATATAGGGTATAGTGTAATCCCAGTGGCTTGGAAGGTTGAAGCCAGAGGATTGCAAGTTCAAGGCCAGCCTCAGGAATTTAGTGAGGCTCTAAGCAACTTGTCAAGACCCTGTCTCAAAATAAAAAGGGATGTGGATATTATTCAGTGGCTAAGTACCCCTGGGTTCAAATCCTGGTACCAAAAATTTTTAAAAGGTATATATTTGAGATATAGAACATACTCATGTCAAATCATACTTTTTTTTTTTTTCCTGGTGGGGGTTAGATATTAGGACTTATGCCTTTATTCATTTATTTATTTATTTTTGGTAGTTGTAGACGGACAACACGCTTTTATTTTATTTGTTTCATTTTTACGTGGTGCTGAGGATCAAACTGAGTGCCTCACACATGCTAGGCAAGTGCTCTGCCACTGAGCTGCAGCCTGAGTCCCTATTCTTGTGTCTTTTGCAAACCTTGAATTGGTACATTTTGGATTGAAGAAACACAGTGAGTTTCTCCCAACATTTTAAAGCAATATGTGATACAGCTGTTCCAAATTATTAAAATGGGCAAGGAAATGTATTTTTTGGTGAGGTATGTGGAACTTTTCCGACTAGAAAATTGTTTTGTGTGCTTCAAAATAGGATGTACTTTCTATTTCTGAACAGCCGTTAAAGTGACCAGGCTATTTATTCTTGTGGAATTTGGAATCCAACATGAGGAAACTGGTACCTGGCCCTGCCTCATGCTTGGGGGTGGCATGTGTTCATAGTCTTAAGCTGCACAGAGTCATCATGGCCATTTTTGGAGCGGTAATAATAGGCTTATGTAGAATGTGAAAGGATAGAAATATGCAACAAATGCCCACCCCCTGTAGCTCTCAGGACTTCCTGTGACACTGTCTTCACTCCATCCTTCACATAAGGCTGTTCTTGCCCCAGCTGCCATTTTTATTCATGTTGCATGTTGGACTTTCCTTATTGCTCAGCAAATCTCTGAAACACACAGCCTTTTTTTTTTTTTTAAAGTGACACAGTCATCCATGCAAATATAAATGAGGTGTTATGTTTAAGGTGGGGGTAGGGAGGATGGTGGTGTCCTTGGCCCTACTACTTTTGCCAGTGAACCTCCAAGGTTTCAAATACTGTAATTTGTCTTTCTTTGAATAGACCATTGTGAACTACTGCTGTGATTGCCATTTCATGTTACACCTCTGTTTTAGCTGATATGGAAGTGCCCTGTTGCATGTACATAGGCGCAGACAGTAAGAGCTTAATAGTAAAGACCTTCAGTGGGGGGCTGGGGATGTGGCTCAAGCGGTAGCGCACTCGCCTGGCATGCGTGCGGCCTGGGTTCAATCCTCAGCACCACATACAAACAAAGATGTTGTGTCCGCTGAAAACTGAAAAATAAATATTAAAAATTCTCTCTCTCTCTCTCTCTCCCCCTCCTCTCTCTCTCTCTCTCCCCCTCCTCTCTCTCTCTCTCTCTTTAAAAAAAAAGACCTTCAGTGGACTGAAGCCCCTGCCCCCTTTGATAACCTGTTATGAGAATATAGTCATGTGTCATTTAACAGCTGGGATAATATTCTGAGGAATGTGTCCTTAGGCTATTTTGTGGTCACATTTAACATTGTAGAGTGTACTCTCATAAACCAAGTTTGCTATGATATCACTGTGAAATATAGTTTTATGGGACCACTGTTGTATATGCAGGCCATCTGTTGACCCAGACATCATTATGTGGTGCATGACTAATTCATTAGGACCTATGCTGTGATATCAGTCTTTTTGGAGGTTGGATTGAGGGAGCAAGACTGTGGGAATCATGGAGAAAGGAGGCTTTGTAGAAACTGAGTCAAAACAAGGTGAGTCCCTGAGCAGGGCAGGTATTGTAGATGGCAGGAAAGAGGGTGGATCCTAGACATAATTAGAAGTGGAGTGTTCAGGACATGGAGACCTGGGGCTGGGTAGCATTCTGTGCATGGCTGAAGGCACTCTACATCCATGAGATGGCACTCTGTCAAAACGAGAGTCTCCATCCTCACTGTTACTCATCCACCTCAAGACTACAGAAAGAGCATCTTACTGCCACCTTGTTCCTCCCAGAAGAGCAGGAGCAGTGGCCTCTGCCTACCCGCACCAGGATGATGTCAGAGCAGCTGATGATGGGCAGGTAGCCCTCTTGGCCAGGGGATTAAGAAATGTCAGTTAAAGCTGTTTTGGAAACATGTATACTTAATTTAAATCTGCAACAAGGAAGAAGTTTCTGGATTCCCAAAACCTTTTAAGCAGTGACTTATGTCAGTGACAAGGTAAAATAGTAAAGCTTGTGCCTTCATGTTGTAAGAGCCTTGTTTACCCTTGGTACTAAATGGGGGCACTATAAGGGAATTTTATTTATGTATGTATGTGTGTATGTATATATGTTGCAAACTCAAGGCCTTGCACTCTATCACTGAAATGAACCCCCAGCCCAGCGTTTCGATTGTTAATGAGATAAGGTTTCTTATTATTGTTAAAAGGGAAATAAAAAATCAGATTCTCTCTGTAACCAGCCAGATACACATTTTACATTTTCCTTGCTTTTTTTTTTAATTTAAAGAAGAGATGTCAGGTTGTTGAAGTTTGTCTCCAACTCTCTTATCTCTGTTGGTATGTGGGTGTGCATTTGTGGAATTTACTGTCATCCATGACAAAATGTTTTTCTTAATTATTTTAACTCTGGTGAAATTACTTCCTCCCTGAGAATGTAAATGTCTTTCGTCCTCTCCCTTTCTAAGTGGTCTGTAATTTGTCAACTGCAGCATTTTTGCTTCTCATTTTGATTTAAAATTTGAAGGCATGTACTCTGAAACTTCATTAAGGTTAGGGAACATATTGTTGTTTACCCTGCAGCCTGGGCTTCTTTGCAAATCTCACTTTGCAGTTAGAAGAGATTCCTTTCACCTTTTAAGAGAAGAAAAATTTTAATTTTTCTTTTAAATTTAAATTTAATTTTTTTTAATGAGTATGTAGCAAAATACTTGTTACATAAAATTTACCATCTTCTGCATTGTTCTGCTTGCACTTCAGGAATGCTTATGTGTGTTCACACTGTTGGGTAGCCTCCCGGACTCTTTATCCTTCAAAGCTGAAACTCTGTTCTCATTAACAGTGCCCCATTCCTGCCTAATCCCAGGGTGTTTGCTTTCCCTTTTTTTTTGCTAAGAGTATTAAATACGGCCTAAACTGCCAGTTAGGGTACTTTTTTTTCAGATTTCTTTTTATACTCACAATATGAATGTTGGATTTCCAACTTCAGAATAGAGAGGACCATACAGTAATACTTAACACTTGCAAAGAGGTCAGGTTGGAATGTTGTCATTTACCGTAAGTGTTTGGTCTTTAAAAATCAGGTGCAGCAGTTTATTTCATACTTAAGTAGAGAAGTGTCCCAAACGTTTTTAGGGTAGGAGAATTCTGTGCGTGGTCTAGATTAAAGCTATAAGAGTGGATCACGAGGCATGAAGAGCTGTCAGTACTTGAGCAGGCAGCTTCTAAGGTGCTTATACTTTTATATTTATATTTACTTTGAAAGATGGAAAGTTGGGTTTTTTATTTTCCCTTACTTTGTGGTGCTGGGGATGGAATCCAGGGCCTCATTCACACTAGGCAAGTGCTCTACCATTGAGCTACATCCCTAGTCCTAGCAGGGAAAGTTTTAAATGTGTCAAAAATGCAAGTCATTTTGAAATTTTTCTTTTCATTGGATGTTTGCCTGGTGTCTAAATGAAAAGTAAAATCAAAGCCTAGTTAGGTATCTTCCGTCAAGTTTTTAAGTTAGCTCTAACAACTATCTTTTGTCTGCAAAGACTTTTCAGCATCTCAGCCATCCCTTGGACAGACCTGAGGATGGAAAAGCCTTCTGCCTTTTATTCTTCAGGGGATTTGGAGACATGCTCAACCTGCAGGGTGGAGAAGGAGCAGGCCATGCCACAAAGCAGCAAAGATTTGTGTAGATTAGAAGATAACCTCACTTGCAGTGGGCATAGTTTTTATGGGCAGAGTATGGGTGAGATAAAAATTCTTAAAACATGTTAAATCAACTACACTAACCTGGGTTTAAAAACACAAGGGTGTGAGCTGTACCCCTCTGAAGTTTTCTATTACAATGGGGAAAATCGAGGCTTTTTTTTTTTTTTTTGTTAAAAGTCAGCAGTGTTAACATGGAGCTTTTAATTTCATAACAATGCATGATAATAAGGTACCATGCTTTCTTCATGGTAACTCACTAAGCTGATTGACAGTTGAGCAGTGCATCTTTACCTTCTTATGAGTTAGGTGTTGAAGCTCAGTGTGATTTTAGAAAACATGCACAACCAGTAGAACCACAGTGATCACTGACCATGACTGACGTCTTGCTGTAACTAAATTAAGCACATCAGGTTTTGTCCTTCACCCCCATAGCATGTGCTTTTTCTTACGTTTTTTTATTTTGGTGCATTGTAATAGGGCATCATGATGGGATTTGTTGTTACATATTCATATATGCGTATAATATAACAATCTACTTTGACCAGTATCACTCCCCAGCACTTCGCCCCTTCCTCTGCACCTCTGCAGCATGTGCTTTTTGAGGCCGTGGTGTGAGAGGTTCCTTCCCTCCTGAAATGTGATGGCTCTGTAGAGCAGTCTTTTGATGTGTCAAATGGTTTTTCTGAGTTTCAAGTCATAGGCCATCTGCAGTTGGTGGCACTAGTGCTGTGTGGCAATTGACCAGGTCAGCAGGGAAAAGTGTGATCCTCGTCGTGTGTAACCACTGAGAGATGGACCACATATTTGCAAATTCTGTGGGCTGCCTTCACATGGAACAGCTGCTGCCAGGAATACCCAGCTTCCTTTGGCCTCCGGAAGCACTGGTGATTGTGTGGGGAAGGCACGCAGGACCGTGACTTCCAGGCTGTGTGTGGTCTAACTGGCACAGCTGCCACATTTTCAGCCTGAAACATAGGAAACTCTTCTTGGGCAAAGTATAGTGTGAATTACTGCAAATAGAAATAGTTGTAAGATCATTTGGGTGTTACATCTTCACCTTTGTCATCGTGCCCCCCCTGTCCCTATAGGAAAACTGCATCATCCACCCTGTGGAATGAGCAATAGTCTAAAAGATGCTGGTTGGTGAGGTTCGCCAACTATGAAGGGATGAAATGATTGTGAGATTCTAGCAGAAATGAGCATTCCCTCAAAGAAAGCGTATGTTAATGACTAGAATTAGTGATTGCTTTATGTGTACATCAGTACATTAAGAAAAAAGGGCTCAGGCTGGGCATGGTGGCACATGCCTGTAATCCCAGCAGTTTGGGAGGCTGAGATGGGAGGATCACCAACTTAGCAAGGCCCTAAGCAATTTAGTGAGATTCTGTCTCAAAATAAAAAATAAAAAGGGGCTGGAATGTGGCTCAGTGGTGACAAACCCCTGGGTTAGATCCCCAATACCAAGAAAAAGGTGGGGGGGCTCAGTTCAGAATTTTACAACACTCATACAAATATGTTAGGAACAGGAGGTACAGAATATCCAAGGTAAAGGTGTATCTTAAAAAAAAAAAGATTCATTAATGGTAAATGTATATCCTAATACTAAATTAAATGAAATATAGCAATGTAAAATTAGTCATCTTATTTCTGTTTATTTTTGCAGTGTTGGGGGTTGAACCAAGGACCAGGTACATGCTATAAATGAATCATTATATAAACCAGAGGTGTTAGTACATTCACAGTGTTATGCAACCGAAGTCTCTGTCTAGTTCCAAACTGTTTTCTTTAGCCCAGATGGAAACCCTCCATCCGTTCAGCAGTCACTCCCTGTTCCACTCTCTCCCATCCTTAGCAGCCACCAATCTATTTCAAGGGATTTGGCTTTTTTAACTTGGTATCATATTTTCAGGTCTCATTCACATTGTAGCATGTCCCAGACTTCATTCCTTTTTCTGGTAGAATAATATTCCATAGTTTGGATGTGCCACATCCTGTTTCTCCGTTGAACTCATGATGGGCATCTGGGCTGTTTCCTCCTCTTGGCTATTGTGAATCGTGCTGCTGTGAACAGGGGTGCCCAAGTAATTCTTTGAGTATCTGCTTTGAATGAATTCTTTTTTATAAGCCTATAAGTAGAACTGTGCACACAGATGTGCCCCTGACACTCTGTAGAGTGGCATGGTGCATTTGCTCCATAAAAGGTGGTGGTGGCAGTTGTAGGACTCTGCTTGCACCCACATTTGATTTACTTCCTCCCTGTGTCAATTCTATAAGAAGAATTGCTATGGTAATATTATTTGTATTTGACTTTTTTGGGTTCAGATTATTTCCAAAATATGTTAGACTGTCTTATATTTGAAAAAGTTATATAGAACATATAATTTTTTACTTGATGTTCCTGGACGTTACTATGACTATAAATTACTACAAATTGTTATAATATGGTTCTCAGCACGTTCGGACTTTCTGTCTAGATTTTCTTCTTTTGTTGTTGTTGTTTTGGGGGTTTTTGTTTTGTTTTGTTTTGTTTTTTGGCATTTTGCTTTTTGCTCTATTGAATTGCTATACTTAATGAATGTGTTAAGAGAAGCCTCTGTAATTAGGTTGCTTGGATTCAAATATCATCTCTACCACTTACTGGCTCTGTGTCTGTGACTACAGAATTTTCTCCCTATGCCTCAGTTTCTTCATTTGAAAAAATAAATGCCACCAACCTCATAGAGTATTTTGAATATTTAAGGGCTTGTCCCCCACCACCCCCTGTGTGGTGTGCCAGGGCTGCCATAACATAGACCCACAGACTGGATGGCTTAAATAATTGATATTTATTTTCTTAAGAGTTCTGGAGGTCAGGACTTCAAGATCAAGATGTCAGCAGGATTAATTTCCTGAAGCTTCCTTTCTTGGCTATGTTCTTGCTGCTGCATCTTTATGTGGCCCTTCCTCCAAGTGCACGCCCCTGTGTCTCTGTGTGTCCTAATTTCCTCTTATAAGGACACAGTCAGATTGGATTAGGAGCCCCTAATAGCCTATTTTTAAGTAATCTCCTTTTTAAAGGTTCTATCTTCAAATATGGTACCATTCTCAGGCACTGGGGTTAGAGCTTCAGCACATGAATTTGAGAGGGACATGGATGTGCCCCTAACACTCTGTAGAGCCCTTAGCATGGTGCTTTTGTTCCACAAAAGGTGGTGGTGGCAGTTTCAGGACTCTGCTTGCACCCACATTTGATTTTCTTCCTCCCTGTGTCTAGAAACCAGGTAACCAAACTGTCCTAGCATCTTGAGGAAGTACACGTCTCTATGGAAGGGACCCCAGGTAATAAGCTTTAGTGATCTTATGGCTTCTGTTTAGTTAATCTGAAATTCTTATTTAATTCCTGGCCTTGAGATTGTCCTAAAAAGGTGAGATTGGCAATTATCTAAGTTCCAGGTAAGTTATTTGGCACTTTGTGATGTACTGTGGTTGCTGGAAGAAGGCCTAGCATTTTCCAAATGGTCTTGTCACTTTTTAAAAGCTGTGGCTTCCCCATGACATAAAATTTGCCATTTTGACTATTTTAAGTGCATATCCACATTGTTATGCTTCCAAATAACTACTGACACCTCCAGAACTTTTTCATCACCCTGGACAGAAGTCAGCACTCATTAAGTAGCTCTGCTTGCCCCCTCTCCCCCTACCCCACCCCCCTCTATTTTATTTTCTCCCTCCCTTACCATTTTAACCCTCCTGTAGGGGCCACCCCAGGAGCAGCCAACTGGAACCAGCTTCCTTTGCTCCAGGGAAGGGATTAGGATTAGGGAGACCACCCAGGCAGGGGCTTGGCCTGGCCCCTCACCATCCTCCCCTCTTATTTACCTTTCTCTGAAAGCCCACTTTGAAATGGCCCCACTCATTTGTGCAGAAGGTCAAAATTTGTACCAGAAAGGGTGGGGACAAGTTGATAGTGGGGAATAGGGGTCACCTTTCACTGTAGTGCATACCAGTGGGTCGTGCTGGCATGCGGATGTGGAACTGCTGTCAAACTTGCGCTGTTGGAGAGCAAGTCATCTGCCAAGGCTCCCTGGGTGTAACTCCTGCATCCCTGTCCCCATCTCTGTGCTTGCAGACCTACATTGGCTCCATCATCGCCTCGGTGAACCCCTACCAGCCGATCGCTGGCCTGTACGAGCATGCCACCATGGAGCAGTACAGCAGGCGCCACCTGGGCGAGCTCCCTCCGCACATCTTCGCCATCGCCAACGAGTGCTACCGATGCCTGTGGAAGCGCCACGACAACCAGTGCGTCCTTATCAGGTAACGCGCAGGGCTAGTGCAGGCCGCCAGGGGGCGCGAGGGAGGAGGCGTGGGCTCTGGTCCTGGAGAAGGAGGGCTTTACCAGGATTGGCCCAGCTCACACCTGCTCTGAGACCTGGAGAAAGGCTTTTCTCACTACCTGATTTCTCAGATGGAGCTTTCTGTTTTGAGTAGTTTGGTGACTGCAGTTTTCAGAAAACATGCACTTAGAAGAGCTAACTTTGAAATCTTAAAAAAGCAGATGTACCATGTTGTTGGGCTCTTTGCTTAGAATTGCTCCTTTCACCTGTTCATTGTCATTTTCTCACTCCCTCACTCCCTGCCCTCAATTTGCCTTAATTGTTCTTTGGTTTGTTTCAGTTATGTGGCATGGTGCTGTCTGTTTAAGGAAATGCTGCATGGTTCTTCCAAATTTAAATGTTTTATGTATGCTAGTCAAAATGCCTGTATCCTCAAAAAACCTTTCTGTTTTCTCTAGTCTAATATGATAAAATTACTCCAGATAGAATGTCCCAAATTTAAGACTTGAATAATCGGGTGCCTCTAATGTTTACCCCTAAATTATCTACAGAAATGGATTTAGTATGGATATGGCAAAAGAATGATGCAAGAACATGTTTATTTCAGTTTTTTTAGTAGTGAAAAAATGCACTTGTCATATCTATTTTAGACAACATCCAACTCATTTTGAAAAATAAAGAACCAGGAACCCCACCATCAAACCTTTATCACTAAGAACTGTCCAACAGTAGTAGAAAATATGTATTTTTAAAAAAAGATATTTCCTGGTTTTGCTGGGTGTAATTGTGCATGATTGTAATCCCAGCATTTTGGGAGGTTAAGGCATGAGGATCTCAAGTTCGAGGCCATCCTGGGCAACTTAGCAAGACCTTGTCTCCAAATAAAATTAAAATGGGTTGAGGGTGTAAGTTAGTGCCCAGAATGTGTAAGACCCGAGATTCAGTCTCCAGTACTGAAAAGAAAAAAGAAAATTCTTAATTTCCATTATTAATTAGTTCACATTGATCTTATCACATATATTTAGTGATGTCCTCTTTCATCTTCTTGTTAATTATTTAAATTGGAATTGTGTTCTGGTTGTGATCAGCACACCCCTGGATGATTGCCAAAGCAGATGTGATGAATGTTAGTTGTAGTGAGGTTTCCATGGACTATGCAAGCATTTCATTCATTTGTCTGTCTGGGTGTTTATTCATGGAACATGAGCATTACTGAGGAGTGATGGTCTAATAAAACTGCAAAAGTGAAAGATTTTGATATGTTTTAGGTGACTTCCCAGTCCCCACTTGTGGCACAGTAATTAATATTTTAAAAAGAAAAGGGTAGCTGGGCACAGTGGTGCCCACCTGTAATCCCAGCGGCTGAGGATCCTGAGGCAGGAGGATCACAAGTTCAGAGCCAGCCATAGCAACTTAATGAGGCACTAATCAACTAGTGAGATAGGGCTGGGGTGTGGCTCAATGAGATGTGTGCATTGGAGGAGGACAATAAGAAAACCATCCTGGCCCCCCACACTGATTTCCAATTAAATGGAAATAAGGCATAAGAAGACAGATGGAGAGCCATATGCCATCTTTAGAGTCCCAGCCAATTGGGCTTGCTAGCACTGTAGCCCAAAATTAGACCTACAGACAGACAGAAGCACCTGGTTGTGAATGGGTACAGCCAGGTAGCCGGTGACCACAGTTGTTGTGAGAATCCAATTCCCAGATAGTGAGGAACAGATCGGTGACCACAGTTGTTGTGAGAATCCAATTCCCAGATAGTGAGGAACAGATCGAATGGGTAAGTGTGCTCAGCCTTTCTCCCTAGTTCTCCCACCAGGGAAGCCACACCTACTGCTGGAGGGGGAGCGGGCGGCAGGTGTGCCAGAGGAGCCTCTCCTCAAGATCCTCAAAACCCAGGCAAGGGAATGGAGAGTCGCCCTAACTGAAGGCACCTGAGACACGTTGACACTGTCCCCTATGGTATCTAATTGAAGGTGAGGAAGAAATAATTGGCTATTTTTTTGAAGGATTATTGTGTGTTGGACACTGTGCCGGGAACTTTCCAGGTACCAGTGCATGGAACCCTTCCGGCAGCTTTTGATGTGGGACCTCTGTGTGCTACCTCCAGGAGCCATTCAGAAAGCGACTTTCAGGGGAGTGTTTTTAAGGGTGGTTTTGACCTGTTATTGTCCTTGTGGTGATTTCTTGTGTTTCTAACAGATGGGAATTACACACATGGGAACAACTGTGCTCATTCCCTGTTACTATTAACAATGTGTGCGTGTGAGTTGTAGACATTCATTTAACCTGATTTGTTGTTGATCAAAGTGAAGCCACTTTCTTACAATAGAAACAGCTTTTAAGAATAACATGCCTAATAATATAACTTGACTTATAGTTCAGTAGAAGCACTATGTGCTTGTTTCTTAGATGACTATGTTAAAGTTTTGAAGTTAGAATTAAAGGTCATTATATCAGCATACAGTATATAATTTCATAAGATGAACAGAAAGAGAACCTAACCTGTTTTTAAGAATATCAAATTGTTAGTCCCACTTACATACCTAAATATTTTCATGGATAATTGCTTGTATTTATTACTTCCAGTGGAAAAAAAAAATGAGAGCATGACTAATATATCCCTTGCTAGACAGGGCAGTTTAGGAAGAAAGTGAGAAATCAAATGAGATCCTTGTGCGCGCGCGTTAGTGTGTGTGTGTGTGTGTAAATAAAATAAAAGGAGGTTGACATTTCTATTCCAAAGACCATAGTATTTAAAAATTAAGGGGGTGGGGGTGGGAAGTGAGTCTCAAACAGAAAGCTCTCATTATGTAAGGTTGATGAGAAAAGAGTAACTGTATATCTAAATTAACTCAGGAAACAGACTTTAAGAATATAGTTCTCACTAAAATGTGTTTTGATTTTAACAGATCTTTCCAGCAGTTCTTTTTTCTTTTTAAGTTGGGTGTGGGGGGGTGTGGAGCTGTGGAATTAAGAGAATAAAATTGAGTCTGAAAGTATAAATTGCTGGGTGTGATCTGCCCCCTGGTGGATAAAATGTGTTACTACTTTCAAAAGATTCTCTTGGTGCCTAGTGATGTTAAAATCAGAAAATATTTAATCCTTAGCCCAGAAATGAAAGAATGAATAAACAAATGAGTAAGAAGATAAGCCTCTTTGGATCTAGACAGGAGTTTATGGTCCAGTTTTTCATCCTGTGCCTGTGGTACAGGCCTTCAGGCCTCCACACTTATTTGTCTCATTTTTAAGACTGTCACCTCTCTTAAACTCTTCATTTTACTTTTGTGCATCCATTTAAGTGGAATCTTATGCTTTTATAGTTTTAAATGTAAAAATAAAACTTAATACATATGAACTTAAAACTCATTAGAATTTTTTTTTTCTCATCTAATTAATAAGGTCAGCATTTGACCTTGGTTTATCTAGTACAGTTTTTCAGACATTGTGTTGGGCCATTAGGGTTTAGTTTATTATGGTCTTTTTATTATATATGACCTTTTAAGATAACAGAGAAGTACAAAGACAAAATTACAGCCAGTTAACTTGCATATCACATTGGCACTTATTCATGAGTTATGAATCAAGGCAGCCTCATTCTACAAAATAAATGAGAGATCCTGCTGGGAACTGACAGAGCAGAGGGTTTTGAAGGGTGGGAATCAGGAAAGAACCATGGAGAAGGGTCCGGGTGGTCAATATCAGGTTACCTTCTCGTAGGGGTTGAAGCCGAGTAGACTTTCTTATTGCACTGATTCAGGTAGACTGGAGTCTCCTGTTTTCAGAAACAAAACAAAACAAAACAAAAAACTAATCCGGGGACTCAAAGCTTCAGTTTTGATTATGTGGCAATTAGCATAAGTGATTCCATTTTGGTTTGATCTGGTAAGTGGGGACTAGTGCAGGAACCCAGCCTAAACAATGGCTTCCCATCGTTTTTGTTTAACAGTGAATAGGCCTGAGGCCTGTTTCTGTTTGCAGCGAGGCACCCAGGAAAGGGTCTGGTAGAGGCCAGCTTTCAGCAAGATGAACAATCCAGAGTGACTATTGGTTTATGATCTTCACTTTCTCTTCTTCTTCTTTTTTTTTTTTTTTTTTTTGGCTTGTTGGGGGTGGAGTTCAGAATGTGAGCAATTTCTGCTTAACTGTGTCTTTTATATCCTGGAATGATAATTGGGTGTTTGGTCTTTTTCTGTTTCTAGAAATGATGGCTTTGGAATGCTGAAGAAAACTTAGGTCCTGGATTGGAAAGGCACCAAGCAGAGCAGGGCATGGGTCAGGGCTCTTGCTCCTGTAATTCTGCAGCAGGAAATGGGGTGGGAAAGGCAGTGAAAGGGAGCTGAAGTCCATTGAGAAGACTCATTTGTGTGTAATGCTCTAAGGAACCTCGGGGGCAGTGTGTGGGGAAGCTGAGGCTGGCAACTCAGTTTGCAGAGGGACTTACTAAAGAGACTAGCTTTCATCAGCAAACCCAAGACTTGAACTTAACTCTCTCTGACATAAGAGAATCCTACTGCTTGGTGTAGGGCCATGTCTTTAGGGTTTTGTTTTCTTTGCTAAGACTTTTAAACTTAATTCTTTAGACAGAAGAGATGTTTCCAAAGTCTTCTAACAAGATAGGAAGTGATCTGATTTATATTTTGAGAAAATCACGTGGCTCAGGAATTTGATTCACAGGAAGAGAAATGTTTGATTGTCAGATGCCAACAATAAGTAGGTGTAAGGTGTTTTAGTCAGCTTTTTCACTGCTGTGTCTTAAATACCCAACCAGAACAACTTTAGAGGAGGAAAAATTTGTTTGGGGGCTCATGGTTTCAGAGGTCTTAGTCCATAGAAGGCCATCTCCATTCCTCAGGGCTCAAGGTGAGGCAGAACATCATGGTGGAAGAGTGTGGTAGAGGGAAGTGGCTCACATGATGATCAGGAAGCAGAGACTCCATTTGCCAGATTCAAATATATACCCCATAGCCACACCCCAATGAACCACTCCCTCCAGCCACACCCCACCTGCCTCTAGTTACCACTCAGTTTATCCCATCAGGGATTTTTCACTGATTAGGTTAAAGATATAGCCCGATCTTTTCTCCTCCAAACCTTCATTGTCTTACACATGAGCTTTTGGGGGACACCTCACATCTAAAATATAAAAGTACAAAGAATATATTTTAGGTTTGGTGGATAAGACCACCTCTGCTGCACTACTCAGCTCTTTGCTCACAGATGGGATGAAAACATGGTAAAGTAGACTGTGTACCAATAAAACTTTATGTGTAAAAACAGGCAGCAGGTCTGATTTGAGGGTCATCATTTGCTGACACTGCACTGAATCGAGGGAATACGACATCACCTCTGCGGCTAGGAGATTAGCTGGACCACTGCACCCTGTGTGCTCTTTTCCTGCAGGTGTGTTCTGGATGCCTCCTGTCTGTTTCCTGGGGATGTTGCTCTGTCTTTGAGCCTCACTGCTTCTGATTCTTTGACCTTTCCTCCTCTGCTGGATCATTAGCATTATCACTCAAAACTTTTTCTCTCTCATTTTCTTTTTTTTTTATTTGATAGAGCTGGGGCCTTGTGCATGAGAGCAAGCACTCTACCAACTAACCCAGCCCCCTCTCACTCAAAACTTTCTAATATGTCCCTTCTTGGGGACAGAAAGGTGTGCCTTTGATCCCACAGCCTCCTTAAGCCACCCACTTTCTGCAGCAAGCTGTCCCAGCTCTCCTGATGGCTCTCCATCCTTCTGGATTTCTGGTTGGTTCTCTGGCCACTTCTCAGTTCCTTGATCATTTTTCACCTTTTTTTCTTCTGAACTTCTTATGCTGCTCTTTCCTCCTGTGTCTGTGTGTCTCCCAAGACTGACCTATGTCCCCCGAGTTCCCTGAGTTCCAGACTTCTGCCTCCTAGGTATCATCACTGAGATGTCTTATGGGCACCTCAAGATGGTGTGTTGTAAACTCTTACAGTTTACTTCAGAAACGTGCTCCTCGTCTTCTGCTTCCCTTTCATCCTGTCCTTTCCCGAGTCTGAGACTGAAAATCACTCTTCTTAATCTAAGTTATTCTTTTTTTTTCTTTGTGGTATTGGGGTCATTCCACCAATGAGCTAAAAATTTTTAAAAAATAAAATAAAAAATGTTTTGGACAGGGGCTTGCTAAACTGCTGAGGTTGTCCTTGAACTTGTGTCCTCTTGCCTCATCATCCCAAGTAGTTGGGATTGTGGATGTGCACCACCAACCCTATCCAGAAGTCATTCATTCTTGGGGCTGGGGCTGTACTGTAGCTCAGTGGTAGAGCACTTGCCTGGTACGTGTGAGGCACTGGGTTTGATCCTTAGCACCACATAAAAATAAACAAAGTAAAGGCATACTGTTCATTTATAACTGTAAAATCTTTTTTAAAAAATTATTCACTCTTTTCTTCTCCAACTTAAAGTAGAATTACATACAGTACAATGTCTTCAGTGATCTTGAGTATAGCCTAAGTCTTCACAGATGTACAGTCATTACCAACACCCAGAATATCACACTAGCAGGCTCCCTGGGTCCCAGGGGTCATTACCCATGTCTGTCAATTACTGAGCTATGTGTCTTTGGCCCCCCTGTTTCCTTTCTCACCTCCCTCCTGTCCATTTTCCACACAGAAGTCAAAACCTTTCTTTTGAATCTTAAATCTGGCCATGCCACTGTCCTGCTTAAAGACACCTGATGACTTTCCATTATGCCTATAAAAACTCAATATTTTTAACATGGACCATGGGGCTTCTGGATTATATTTCTTTCTCTTTTTTATTTTCATTGTTATAGTTACAGAATTTCGATGTGTTCTTATTTTTATATTTTGTTTTTGGTTTAATAACATAAGATCATTTTGGTTCGAGCAGATAGACACATTTTTGCTGAAGCCCATTTGTACTTACTATCCTGTCGGCACCAAAGCAGAGGTCTATAATCATCATGGACTTATGAAGAATTAAAAAGAAGTAGGGACAGACGGGGAAAGAGGTGGGGGAGAGTTAAGTAAAAGTGTACTACTTTCAGAGTTCTGTTACTTTGACATTAATGTCTGAGGACATCTGGCATATTTCTGTGTTTTAGCAATATGCGAGTTATTTAATTTTTTATTCTTTGTCTTGTTGATATAACACTTGCACATCCCCATGTGTGAGTAGTCACCATTTGTCTCCTGGTGCAATCTTTATTAGTCATTTTTTTTTCATTACTATAGTAAAATTTCTGAGATAATCAACTTGTAGAGAGAAAAGGGGGTTTTTTGGCTTGTAGTTTTGAAGGTTCCAGTCTGTGATGGATTGGCCCTGTTGGTTTAGATCTGTTGTGAAGCAGCACATCCTGGTGGGAATGTGTGATAGAAAAAAACCTAATTCACCTAATGGATAGGAAGCAAAAGAGAGAAGAAAGGCCAGAGTCCCACAATCCCCTTGGGAGCACACACTTCGAGGGGCCTGAGAACCTGACAAAAGGCCCCACCTCTCAAAGGTTCCATGCCTTTCTTTATTTTTTTTTTAATATATTTTATGGGTTTTAGTTGTAGTTGGAAACAATGCCTTTATTTATTTATATGTGGTGCTGAGGATCGAACCCAGGGCCTCCCACATACTAGGCGAGCCCTCTACCCCTGAGCCACAACCCCAGCCCCAATTCCATGCCTTTCAATAACACCACCCTGCAGACCAACACATGGGCCTCTGGGGGACATTCACGATCTAAACAGTAGCACAGCCCTGTCTGAATTTTCTGAAGCTGCTTTTAAGGGCAATAGTTTTTCAATTTGGCTTCACAGAATCATCTGGAACGTTTTGTTTTGTTTTGTTTTTAAATGCTGACGGCTGACTTCTACCCTGCAGGACTGGATGAGGGATATGTTACTGATGCTAATGTGAAGCCAAATTTGAGAAGCTCTGATGCAGAGCACGCACACATCAGAGTTTTACTTTTGTCTAAGGTTTACTGATGCATCAAAAAGAAGTACTTAAAGATTCTTGAAGAAGATGCGATGCAGTAAGGACAGGTCTAGCTGGAAATGGGCAGAGAGGGATATCTGTGACCATCAACCACCAGATGTGTGGGTTCTCTTTGTATATCATCTCTTCTTCAAGTGCATGTCCCTAACAGTGAGAGCTGATGACAAAGACAGTTCTTTTCTTTCCCTTGACCAAGTCTTTGTATGCTCTCCATGGTTGTCTTTTGTCATGTTATTCGAGGTGGGTGAATCTCAGGGGAATGACACAGTCAGGGTTTCCTTGTTGCCATGCCACTGCTCTTGGTGGGTAGGGGAGGGACTTGACTCCTCTGCGTGTTTCTTTGTTTTGGAGATGTGCCACCCTGAGGGGGTCCAGATGGCAGGAAGGTGGAGAACCCAGGGAACCATGATGGGGTTTGCAGGCACAGGTTTGGCAGTGGCATATGGCTCTCGCTCAGTCATTCAGTACCTCGTGTCCATTGGCCATGTTCAGCTCCATTGGCCGACTGACCGCCCTCACTTCAAGGGAGGTTGGAATGTCCCCTTCTGTGGGCTGAGGGATAAAGAAGTGGGTTTGGGGAATGACATTGTTTCTTCCTCACCTATTTTAACTAAAGGACTTATCCTCTAGTGTTCATTTTTAATAATTCAGTCACCAACAGCTGCTAGGTAGGCATACATTCTTTGAAATATGGAGAGTTATTTAAATGCTTCCTTGAAACTTTCTCTCTCAGCGTGTGTGTTCTATGCTCAGTGCACTATGGCCAAATGCCTTCCTTGGGCCCAGCACGGGGCTGAGCCCTACCAGGTATGTGGAGATGCAAGCTCAGCCCTGTGCTCAGAAGATTCCAGCTGCTGATAAAGGAAACCCAACCGAAGCTGGCCCTAACTTCCATGGGTCTTTGATTATCTCAAATAACACGGGGTGGGACAGTTTCAAGGTTGGGGTTCAGCCATTCCCATTGGGCTCCTCTCTGCTTTTCTTGGCTTTTGCTTTATGATCTCAAGGTAGGTGTGGATTCTCAGGTATTTGTTGTCTGCAAGAAGGGGACGTTTTTGCTTGGTCATTCTTGGGTGTGTACCTACCTTGCCAGGAGCCCTGGGCACCTGCAACATGAGGTCTCTGAGGTGGGAATCATGGCGCCCTCCCATGCCCAATGTGCTGGGCCTGGACCAGCAGAGTCCCCAAGGGGTTATGTTACCCCATCTAGCTCCCCGGTGTTGTCTCTGAGTCATTTCCTCTCTTTTATTACATGTGCTTAATCATCCACCACATTTTCAGCAATGCATCTCTCTCCTGATAACACCCCAGGTCTTGGCAGGCATTCCACCAGATCGTTAGGATACAGAGGAACTCTTCTGTGAAGCCCGCCATCAAGCACTGATCAACCTGCTACCTCGCAAGGGCATTTGTCCAGCTGTGCTCCTCATTATCCTTTTGGTTTTCTTTCCTTATAAGTTCAGCTTCTTTGCTTCTCCTGTTCTCCCCACAGTATCAAGCATGGCGCCTTATACAAAATCTGTTGGGCTTCTCCTTCCAAATCCGTCTCATCTCCGCACTTCCTTCTGCATCTCCTGTCACGTTACTTGTATCCTGGACCTGACCACTATACCCCGGGTAATAGCAACAGCCTGTCTCCCTGAGGGAGCTTTCAGCCCTTCTAGCGATTTCCTTCCAGGACTGTGCTCTCTACAGTACCCTCGACGGGTCAGTCTCACCCTCCTGCTCCTGCCTGTGCCTCTGTACCAAGTCAGTCTTAACCATCTTTCTGTGCTGCCTCTGGTGTGGCCCAGCTGCCCCGAGCAGTCCCATGTCCTGTGAGAGTCCGTCCAGGCTTGTCTGGCTACTGTACTTCACTCGCATTATCATTACCCGGAATCCTTCCCCTTTCCTCCGTGCCTGCCTCATTATTGCCAGTCTTTTGAGGCATGTCTCAGACCTCCTTTACTTCTTTCCATGGCACCCTCTGTCTAAGTTGTTTTGTTCACTTTCCTGACCCATCACTAACACTAGGTCTCCCAGGGGCTTCTGGGCAGACAAACCTGCTATTCTGTTCTGGCTCACTCTGAGGATGAAGTGATTAAGTGTGGGTCATTCGTGTACCTTCAGGTTCATTCCTCGTCTTCTCCAAAAAATTGACTAATGATTTCACATTCATTCACTTGCTTGAAGCTTGAAATGTGCTTATTCATTTAATATGTATGAACCCACTGCTCTGTTGAGGTGTTTGGAATACTGCAAAACAAAGCAAGATCCCAACTCCTGCAGGACTTCCCTGCCATGAGAGCACCATCCATTTTGGGACATTTACTTAACAAAAGGCAGTACTGTTCACCCATGTGCTAAAAGAGGCCTGTGTAGGACTGAAGATGGGGCAGCCGGCAGGAGAAGGAACCTTTGCCTCCCTTTAACTCAGCTCTTCTACAGAGGAATTTTTCGAAATCTCCCTTTTCCCACTTTTTAGCAGTTGTTCTGTTGAGGAATTATGTGCCATTGACCACACTGGTTGTTTAAAACAGTACATACACTGAGAAGCACAAACTTCTGCATTTTGTCTTTCAGTGGTGAAAGTGGGGCAGGGAAAACCGAAAGCACTAAATTGATCCTCAAGTTTCTCTCAGTCATCAGTCAACAGTCTTTGGAATTGTCCTTAAAGGAGAAGACATCCTGTGTTGAACAAGCTATTCTTGAAAGCAGGTATTTCTTTTATCCATTTTCTTGTTTCCAACTAATAGGATTTGCTTTCCCCAGCATGGAATAGTTTAGATCACCTGGTCGAGTTTCTCTTTTTCTTGCCTTCTCTTTTACAATTCCTTAAAAACCGGTCTTGACACGCGTAGCACCTTCTAATAGCCCCAGGAGCAACTCTTTCACTCTGGGAAGATGCTCCTGACCCTTCCCTGCTGGGCTAGTTTGCCATGTGGCTGGAGGAGCAGCCTCCTCCCTGCCTAGGAGGCTTTCCAAGCTTCTGAAGGACCTGGGCCAGATGGGCACTAGCTAGTCTGGCAACTATGGAGGAGAATCAAATCAGCTGGCTTTGGAGAGCATTTGCTATCAGTGGGAGCTAAACCTCCAGCCCTGTGTCACAGGGCCCAGTGTGCAGAGGAGCAAGGAGGGATCTGTCCAGCATTCCGCCATGGGGAGGCTCAGGGTGAGCAGAATGGCATTTGCACAGCCTCTGCTGGGACAGATTAGTGACACGAATTTCATAACAGGAAGTTTCACAATTTTGAAAGGGGGCTGTGTGCCAGGTATCATCTGAATTGTTATTGAAGATAGGTAATTGCCTGGTATCTGATTTGTGCCTTAGAAGATATTAGAACTCATAGGGGAGGGGGTATTGCAGAGCCTGTTTTTTAGAGAGTCAGCAGACTATAAGTGATATATCATGCAACCTTTTTTTTAAAAAAAAAAAAGCAAACCCTTCATTTCTTTCAATTGTAGTAAAGTATACATAACCAAATTTAAAATTCCATCAACTTTTCCTTGTATAGCTCAGTAGTTATAAGTGCTTTCACATCATTGTGCAAACATCTCCACCCTCTATCTCCAGAACTTCTGTTTTCTCCTGCAGCCCTTTTTGCAAATAGTTTTGTTGGAACCCAGCCATGCTCAACTGTATCGTGTCTGGCTGCTTTCAAGCTACAGTGGCAGAGCTGAGTAGTTGCCACAGGGACCACATGGTCTGCAAAGCCTAAAACAAGTACTGTCTCGTCCTTTACAGAAGAAGTCGCCAACCCGTGGCCTAGCCTGACTCCATTTTACAGTGGCAGAAGATTCAAAATATTAAATGGGTTGCCCGCAGGACATACAACAAATGGATGACATTTTCAGGACTGGAACCTTTTCAGCTTTTAGAATTTGAGGGCAGGCTTTTTCTTGCAACCCCTGACTCGTGTTTATAAACTGAGGCTAGTTTGCACAGGGATGAGCTGTTGTGGTCTTAGCCTGGTCTTATGCTTTGCCAGCGTAACTAGCTGTAGATTCTTGCTCTTATTCAAAATGGATGTGCAGGATGAACCCATTTCAGCAAGTATTTGAAAAGTCTGCCTATTCTGAAAATAAACACAGCCACTCTGGGTCTTTTGGTTGCAGATTTTTTTTCTTCGTTTGTATATTTTGACATTTGTGAGAAATGCTTTTGCTGTTTTTAAATCTGCCCTAATTAATAACCATCTACTGTTCTCATTCCTTCACAGCCCCATCATGGAAGCTTTCGGCAATGCAAAAACAGTGTACAATAACAACTCCAGTCGCTTTGGGAAGTTCGTTCAGCTGAACATCTGTCAGAAGGGAAATATTCAGGGCGGGAGAATTGTAGATTGTATCCTGTTTCATTTACTTTTGTCTATAGCATGTAACTGTTGTCAGTGAAAATTGTTCTGATTTATCCCAAAGCCCCAAAAGGAACATGAAATGGATCTTAATCTGGCTCTACCTTTTATTTCCTTTTTTTTTTTTTTTTTTTTTTTTTGGTGTCAGAAATTGAGCGCAGAGAAACTTAACCACTGAGCCACATCCTCTGCCCTTTTTTATTATTTATTTATTTATCTGGTTAATTACTTATTTATTTGGGGGGATACCGGAAATTAAACTCAGGGACACTCAACCACGCCCCCAGTCCTCTTTTGTATTTGATTTAAAGACAGGGTCTCATGAGTTGCTTAGTGCCTCACTTTTGCTGAGGCTGGCTTTGAACTCGTGATCCTTCCTGTCTTAGCTTCCTGAGCCACTGGGATTATAGGCATATGCCACTGTGCCTGGCAAGGCCCCACTACTGAAAGGTTCCACAGAGTTCCCCACCCCCCACTACCTCCACACTGGAGATCAAGCTTTTAGCATGTGAACCTTTGGAGGATGCTCTCAAAACTATATCTAAACCATAGTAATTATCAAACATCAGATATTTGTTTTAAATCATTTTCATCGAATAGTTTGGGACATGATGAAGTATCAGGTGTCAGGCTTAGAATTCAGTTGACATGAAGTAGTCTGGGCTTTGCTTGTTTTTTGGCACTGCAAGTTTCAACCTCAGAGGAATAGGGAACTGTAATTAATCAGGTAACAAAGAACAGAAAATTGAGAACTAGTGTAACGTGTAACATCTTTGTTTTATTCCTTGACTTGCCATTGCTTCTCACATGAAGATTTATTAGAAAAAGTGAGTACATGCTTGAATTCATATTTTTTCCACAGTAACAATTTTCAGAAATTCTTAGTTTGTGTGAATTAAGCAGAGGAAACGTCTCTGAATATAAATTTGGTTTCTCTCCGCAGAACCGAGTAGTAAGGCAAAATCCTGGGGAAAGGAATTATCACATATTCTATGCGCTGCTGGCAGGGCTGGAACATGCAGAGAGAGGTAGGCGGGAAGGGGCAACACCAGATGACCTGGGTCAGAGACTCCTTCTCCACTTGGGACATTCACTCGTCAGGAGTAAATGATGATGCTGTCCACATCCATCCATGGCCGTGGAATGTGATTAATGAGGGTACCGAAAGATACCCAGTTCATTGTAGGGCAAAATAATATCTAGAAAGGATGATCAATAGAGCGATCTTGAATTTTTGTTTGTTTGGGAGTCTTGGAACATTTTTAATTTGAAGGATATTTATGAAAAATACACTATGATAGCTGGTTTTACTTTTAAATCAAAGCCAAATAAAAGTAATTTCTAAACATTTGATTGTTAAGAGAAAAAATAAAACTCTCGTCAGTTTTTTTTTTTCCTCCTATCCCATTTGGTATGATTAAGCTTTTTCTATTTTCCCTAAATTATGATTACAAGGAAACTTAATGATCCATTATTAGGGGACTGTTAGGGACATAGGATTATGTGTGTACTGTAGTTTTAAAAATCATAGAATGCAATCTCCAGCACAAAAAAGAAAGACAATAAAACAACAACAACCCCCCCCCCCAAAAAAAAAAAAACACACATATATACACACACACACAAAATCACAATGTGAACTCTTTTGAATTTTGTCTTACTCTGGCCAACTGAGTATTGATGCTATATTTTTCTTTTTCTTTCTGTAGAAGAATTTTATTTATCTGTGCCAGAAAACTACCATTACTTGAATCAGTCTGGATGTATAGAAGACAAGACAATCAGTGACCAGGAATCCTTTAAGGAAGTCATTGTAAGCATTTTTTAAAATTATTTTCTCTATTAACAAGCTACAGATTTCATTTTCTGTTTCAAAACATTTTTTTCTTTAATAGAAATAATTACACTTGGAAGGATGTATGAGAATTCAGGTATTTTCTTCTTATACCAAGTAGAGAGGAAGACTGCCCCCCAGACTGGAAGGGAATTCAAGAAATCCTCTTTCTTTAGAAGGTGGAGAGTTAAGACCCAGGGGTGGCTTACTTGGAACCGCCTATGCAGAATGCCTACCCTCCACTAGGCAAAAACAAGAAAGTTCTAGGCTTTGCATTAGCACAAAGAGGTCCTTAGTTTTAGCTTACAAGTCAGATTTCTTTTGAAAAACAGCTTCCATACTAAAAACAAATCCCTCAGCTGTTGGACCCAGTGACCAGTGTGATATCATCCATTTCCTGGAGCCTAAATGTGACAGCCATTTCTGATTACATGAAGAGTGGGCATCTTAAGACTGGCATGCCATGGTCTCTAGCAGTTCTTACACATCACAGGGACATTTAAGAAACCTGATCATCTAGTACTATTAACAGCCTACCTGACCGAGCATGGCCAGGAGATTGTGGTATTGTGAGCCCACTTTGGGCCAGGGCCCTTACTAGAACCATGGAATGCAGTGCATCTGGGGTTGATCCGTGATCATTATCATCATCATCATCATAAATGCAGCTGACAGGAATCAAGCACAGTTGGTTCTCTGGATCCATGTGTTTCCTATCACCAGATTCAACTAACCTTGGAACAAAAATATTTTTTTAAAAAAAGTGTCTATACTCAGGGCTGGAACTGTGGCTCACTTGCCTGGCATATATGAGGCACTGGGTTTGAGTCTAGCACCACATATAAATAAATAAATAAAAGGTCTACCAACAATTAATAAACTATTTAAAATAAAAAGTGTCTGTACTGAACATGTACAGATTTTTTTCTTGTCATTTTTCCCTAGACAGTACAGTATAACAGCTACTTATGTCCATTGTATTAGGTGTTACAAGTAATTTAGAGATGATTTAAAGTGTATGAGAGGATGTGCAGAGGTTATATGCAAATAGTGTGTCATTATGTATAAGGGATTTGAGCATTCTGGGATTCTAACTTCTGTAGGGGATTCTGGAACCAGTCCCCTGTGGATATCAAGGGGCAACTACTTATTATAAGGAGTGGAGTTATATCTGTCCTATTAATAACCCTATCAGGTCATTGGAATAGTTGTCTGTGTTCTGAGTCTCAGAGAGGTTGGTGACCAGCCTACCTTGATGCAGTGTGTGATGGAACCAGTATCCAAACACTTTTTACTTTTGGTACTGGGGATTGAACTTCGGGGCACTTAACCACTGAGCCACATCCCAGCCCCTTTTAATATTTTATTTAGAGACAGGGTCTCACTGAGTTGCTTAGGGCCTCACTAAATTGCTGAGGCTGGCTTCCAACTCACCATCCTCTGCCTCAGCCCCCTGAGTTGCTGGGATTATAGGTGTGTGCCACTACACCCAGCTTCCAAACACTTAACCGAAAATCCCAGACTCCAAACTACCAGACATGGCCCACCTGCTTTCAATGCACCTCAGATTTGTCTCTTTAGGTTGTTGTTAAAAGACCAGCAATTCTCTATTCCATATCCCATTTTAGTCTCATAGATTGTATAACAATGCCTTGTGCAATAGAATCCAAGTATTTTTATTTTTTTTCCAAGTATTTTTAAAGTGGTCAAAAATCATACATCATCTCTCCACATCAAATGGTATATCCTTAAGTTGAAAATGAAATTTCAAGACAGGGTGAGCTCAAATATGATTGTCTTCCTCTTTTCCTGTCTTTTAAAGATGTCACCATTTCTAATTCAGAGTGATGTCTTCCATTTCTAATTCAGAGTGATTTTTATCACTAGTTCCCCCCTTCCCCCCCCCACCCGCTGTGGTACTGAGAGTAGAACCCGGGCCTCACACATGCTAGGCAAGTGTTCTATTCCTGAGCGACACCCTCAGCCTTTTACCATCCCTTTCTTAACCTCTTAGTGGTTTCCTGTGGACAGCACCATTTGCAGTGTGTACACCAAGAGGCATGGGAATCGGCCCTACAAACCGGGCCTTATGAACTGTTTTTCTAAGTATTGTCAGCCTCTGTATTTCTGGGCCTCACATACAAAGATTCAGCCAGCCCCAAGTAGAAAATATGTTTTAAAACAACAAAATGATTGCATCTGTATTGAATATTTACAGGCTTTTTCCCTTGGTATTATTTCTTAAACAATGAGTAGGGCAAAAAAAGGCTGTCTTGTGAATTTTTTCCTTTTGTTTCTTTCTTCAAGCTGAAGAACAGTAATGTTGATCACAGGCTGTTGTACCTGGAGACAGACAAGACTCTTATATATCCCGGTCTGGTTTCCCTGCAGTCCCATGCTCCATGAGCTGGCTGGCCACTAGGGTGTACTTGGCATCTAGGGATTCCCTGGCCCTGGGAGGGCCCTGAGAAATTCCACGGGTGGAGTTACACTCTCTTCCTCTGGGGGCACCATTTTCCCACTCAGAACTGTGTGTGCTTTTTATTAGCTACAGTTAACCTTGGGAGCGAGGTTTCTTTTCAGCGATTGCTAGCTTTTATTGCTAAAGCAAAATCAGAGGTTTTGGCATTTAAAATTCAATCTTATGACCAGAGGTTATATCTTCTAGAAAGGATATTGACATAATGAATATACCTAACAAATTTATTCTAGTTAGACATCCAGTTTATAGAATATATTTATAGATCCTTAAACATTAATTTATAAATATTTTTGAGTGTTGGCTCACCAGTAGTATCAATGAAAACTTAGCTGATGTTCATTAAGTCACATATGAGACATTTTTGCCATTATTATTTAACCTCGTTCTGGAATTTCAAAATGGAAGGAGGGAGGGAAAGAAGAAAAAAATCATACATCATGTGTCATTCTGTGCACAATGAGGGTCTGTCATCTTAAACCTATGGTAAGCAAAAATTGGGAAATAATAGTTTAAGTAATTCATGTATTCATAAAATGAGATTCCCTTATACCATGTAAAACATCAGTTCAGGTATATTTAATTATATGGGAAACTTTGCCTATTGTATAAGAAGTGAGGAGGGTAGGAGGTAGCTCTCTATAGATAATATATATATATATATATATATATATATATATATATATTGCTATTATTTATATGAATTAATGTATACAAAGCAATATATATGTATATTCTTTTAAAATCAACATTTTCATATCATATACATATAGCAATTGTATGTGCAGAAAAAAGATTAGAACAAAAATGTATACCCAGATGTTATATGGCAAAATTCTAGGATTTTATTTTATTCTGCATCATTTTCTGTAATATGTTTTCAATAAACATATTGACTTTTTTTTTCTTTTTGGTAATGGGGATTTAACTCAGAGGTACATTACCACTGAACTACAACTCTAGCCCTTTTTATTTTTTATTTTTTTTAGATTTTGAGTTAGGGTTGCTGATGGCCTCACTAAGTTAGTGATGCTGAACTTGAACTTGAGTTCCTCCTGCCTCAGGCTGCCAAGTTGCTGGGATTATAGGAGTACACCACTGTGCCCTACAAGAACATATTAACTTTTTAAAAACTATTATATGATAATTTTCCTAATATAGTTTCTGTCATGCAGTCAATGCCTCTGTAGCCATAGGTTTCTTATCCATTAATTGTAGGTTAATTAAGCCTTCAATGGTTTTATCTGTACTGACCATGTATAGACCTTTTTTTCTTGTCATTATCTCCTAAGCAATACAACCATTCACACCACATTTATAATGTTAGGTAGTATAAATGATCCAAAGATGATTTAAATTTACATGGGAGGATGCATATAGATTATGTGCAAATGCTGCACCATTTTATATAAGGGACTTGAGTATGTGTCATTACTGATAACAGCTGTCCCACCTTACTGCCTCATGAAGCACTCTGCAGCCAGGAGTGACAGATGTGGTTCATAAACAGCATTAACCAAAGTCGGTTTTTATATACTCCATATGTGCAAAAATCTGCCATGTGCCAGGCACTGCGTTAGGCACCAGAGACTGCAGTGAACATGTCAGACGTGTTACCTGTCTTCTGCTGGAGAAAGGAAAAGATTTAGAACAGAAGTTTTATGTCATTTTTCTCAGTATTTCTAATATCAAATACCATTTAAATTTATATATTTTTATTTTAATTCAATGAAGCTCCTTTTCTCAGAGGTAGTGGAATCAAAGGGAAGGAACCACATTCTGTTGGAGCTCAAGGATTGTGTGTTTACAGAATATGCTAAAATGTTAAGGGAGAATAATTTATTTCTGTGAATTATGTAAGCAAGTGTCACTTCTGTTGTTTATTTGTAGCTATTAAAATTGTCTTGATTATGTTATATCCATTTATAAATATGTCAACATGAACCCCACTGTTATATATAACTATTAATGCACTAATAAAAACATTAAGTATATATTATTCTTTTTGTGGACCCTAATGTCAGTGTACTCTGCAATAGAACCTTTTGAGAATATTGCTTATTTTATTGAGAATGTTTTGTGTTTTCAGAATGCATCATTGACAACAGCTTATAGTAGATGTAAGAACCTGCAGGGGTTTTGCAAAGTTTTAGTGGAGATCTGGTTTTTCCTGGGACAGAGGCAGTGAACCTGCACTCAATTTCATAGCCATTTTTAATAATTTTCTAAAATGCACTATAAATTTTTCAGTGAGGATGAAAAGCTATTTCAATTCAAAAGTAACAATTAATTTATTTTACTGCCTACATTTGACCCACCAGGATGGTGGCCAATAAAATGTATGTGAGGTAACAAGAGCCTTTGATGAACAATAATAGTCTCTTCATTCCACTCCACAAATACTGTGGCCATGGACCCCAGCTGGAATTTCCTGATCACACAGACCTTACTACCTGCATCCGTGGGTTTCAAGTAGTGCGAGACCATGGTTATGTATATATACATTCGTTCAGCATGAGTCAGATTTTTATTAAGATTTAAAGGATTGACTTTTTGCTTCATTTTGCCAAAGATGGAAACATCAGTCTCTTTCAGTCTCGGAAAAGGCAGAAGTTGTCAATCTAAAGAACATACAGATCGTCCACAGATAGTGAGTTTATTCAGGAAGTGATTTTGTTCAGGAACAGCACTGCAATGTGTATTCAAGGAGGTTGAGGCAAGAGTAGGGTTTTAAAGGCAAAATGGGGAGGATTACTGAAGTTTGTTTGTTTTGTTTTTTAATAACAGCCCCTGGCTATAAAGGTCAATAGCAAGGATGACACCCGTCTGAGGTTGGACAGGTGGTTGTTGGGTAGATGTTACAGAAGTGATTTTGTGAACTTACAGTGGCTTCTGCCCAAGGTTGTGGTCCTGGCAGTCTTTTGTGAAACTTCTTGTCCTTGGGCACAGGTGCATGAGATTCCCCCAACTTCACGACATTTTGGCCTTATTTATTTAGTTGGGTAAGCTTGACATAAGTGACTCCATTTTCATTTTGACAACTTTCAGGGGCGTAAGAAAATTTTATACATATAAAAAAATTTAAATAACATTATATCATACAGCATAACATAGCATTACATAATAAATCATTTTCAAATTACAGTTTATAATTTGCTGTGTCCCAAATTGCCTCCCCTTCTACCATTTAAGTCATAACATTGTTCAAGGTTCGTCTGAGGTCCCTGTGTCCTCTGAGAGGGCAATTCCTTTTTCCAGTGTGACAACCTTTGGTGCTTGATAGTTGAGACTGTATCATATATTTGTTGCCTTTACACACACACACACACACACACACACACACATTCGCAAGCATTATTTTTTATGTGCTTAATAAAAGCTTTTATTGAAAGTATTTTTTATAACTCAGTACCAGTTTTATAAGAAGTTGCTATTTGGCAATTCTGAGCCACACTGAGAATTTCCCAGGGTTTTTTCAGTCTTGAGCCATATTATTGAGATAATAAAATAATTATAATAAGCCTTTAAGTGGCTACTCTTGCCAAGGGGGGATTGCTTGCTGAACTGACTATAAATAGGACAGCAAGAGACAGTAAATGGAGACTCTTGCTAGCAATTGTAGCACACACACCCACACTGGTGATAATTGGTTGCAGCCATTAAATTACCCCATCATATGATTAATGCAATTACCACTTATCACTATACTGCTAGTTAACTAATCACTTAGAGCTAAACTTGAAAGCAAAGAAGTCACAAATTTATGAATATAGTAAACATTAATTTTATTTCATTTCATATTTCCATATACAACCTTTCTATGTTTTAAGAACTTAATCAAGGAATTTTTTATGGGGAATGTATTGAGGGTTTTCATTTGCTAGTTAGGAATTTTCTGCTGCCATGTACTTATTTTTTTAAATCTTACTCTTTTTAGTATTATGTGAAGTGTAGATAGTTAAATTGGTAAAGATTTGGATTTTGTGTAGTCATTGTAAGATTGACTTAGAAAATTTTTATAAACTATAGTTGGGGGGTATGGCTCAGAGGTAGAGTGCTTGCCTAGCATGTGCAAGGCCCTGTGTTCAGTCCTCAGTAACACACACATAAAATTAAAAAAAAAAATTTGTAGTTGTAGATGGAAAGAATACCTTTATTTTATCCGTTTTTTTTTAAATGTGGTGCTAAGGATTGAACCAGTGCCTCAAACATGCTAGGCAAGCACAGTGCCACTGATCTACAGCCCCAGCCCCCACAATACTTTTTAAACATACCAGTTCTGAATGTCTTCTTTGATTTCCTTCTTTAAGGTCCTGTAATTTTCATTGTATAGATATTTCACCTCTTTCCTTAAGTAGATTCCCAAGTTTTGGGGCTGGGATGTGGCTCAAGCCGTATCGCGCTCGCCTGGCGTGCGTGCGGCCCGGGTTCGATCCTCAGCACCACATACAAAGATGTTGTGTCCGCTGAAAACTAATAAATAAGTATTAAAAAATTAAAAAAAAAAAAGATTCCCAAGTTTTTTTTTGTTTTTTTTTTTGTTTTTGAGGCTATTGTAAATGGGATAGTTTTTCTCATGTCCTTCTCAGAGGATTTGTCACTGATATACAGAAATGCCTTTGATTTATGGGTGTTGATTTTATGTCCTGCTACTTTGCTGAATTCATTTACTAGTGCTAGAAGTTTTCTGGGGGAGCTTTTTAGGTCTTCTAGATACAGAATCATATCATCAGCAGATAGTGCTAATTCCTATATCCCTTTAATTTCTTTCATCTATCTAATTGCTCAGGCCAGTGTTTCAAAAACTATGTTAAATAGAAGTGGTGAAAGAGGCCATCCCAATGTCATATGTGAGAATTTTAAAAATAGAAATGAAAAATTATTCTATAGTTCTTAACCTTATTTCTTTGCTTTTATCTTTTAGAATAAGTCACTGATAAATGTCTTGAAATTTGAATAAAGATTTTCCCATAGGTTTTTTTTTAAACTGATAAAGAACTTACAAATAGTTCTTATTCTTTGCATCAATGTTTGCCTTTACCTCTGAAATAAGGCTTCTCACTTTTGATTAATTTGTGGTTTTAAAATATTTTATGACTAACTTCATTGAGATATAATGTACACGTAATAAAATGCTTCCATTTAAATCTATATGAAATTTGAATTTTTACACCCATGTCCCCACAACCAATATCAAGATAAGGAATGGTTCTGTACCCAGATAGTTCCTCTGCACCCCTTCCCAGAGAATTCTAGCCACCTTCACCTACTCCTAGGAAATTAATGATCTAATTTCAGCCACTGTAGTATAGATTTATCTTCCCTAGTTTCATATAAGAGAAACAATACAGTGTGTATTCCCCTCATCTAGCTTCCTCCTGTCACCTACTTGGAATGTATCACTATCCAATCTTTTGTTTGTTTTTTGCTGTTGGTTTTCCATTGAATAGTCAGAATCTTATTTATCTACCAACCCATTAATAGTCTGATTTTTTTGTTGTAAAAATATTATCAATGCCTGTAAAACATGCTAGAACATAATGTTCATGTGTCTACCAACACCATTAACTAACAGTTAACCCTAACAGTTACTATTGCAGGTATTTTCACTTTTGTAAAATTTTCTACCAGCCTGATCTTTAAAAATAAGTGCAAAAATTCAGTTTGGGGGTCTGAAGGTATAGCACTTGCCCAGAGTGAATGAGGCCCTGGGTTCCCTCCCCAGCACAACCAAAAGGATTTTTTTTTTCACTTTTTATGTAAATCCATAAGAAATGTAATTGTTCTTTATAATGTGTATAATTTTCTTTAAAAACTACATTACTATTACAAGTTTGCTTTGTATATTTGAGTTGTCTAATTCTAAGATATATCTTTTCACTTAGAATTTTTACAGTCTCTACTGTAGTGAATATTTTACAAAAAAAAAAAAGCTTTTCTGCTGAAGTTTTCCTTGGAACAAATTTCTGGCCTTGATATTATTGGATATTACATAGGAGATTTCCTTTTCTTTCTTTTTTTTTTTTTTACTTAGAAAGTAATGTAATTGAGTGGATAATAACCCTTAATTTCTAGCCTTTGAGTTACTTGAACCTGACTTTAAATCATGATTGTGTAACCAAGAAAGAGTTATTTAATGTCTATGAAACTTTGTTGTTTTTTCTCCAGATACTAAAATGATAAGATTGTGTGTGTGACCTGGCATGATACTACTACATAGTTGTGTTGTTTTCCAGAAAGATTACTAATTTAAAGTAGCAACAAGCAGTGTATAAATTTCCCTGTTCCACCAGTCTTTAAGTTGATAATTCAGAAATTTTTGCTAGTTTAATAGACGTGCCCTCAGATTTGCTTTAATTTGCACATATGTGATTTCAAGGAAGAGAAACATTCTCTGTGGGTTTGCATTTCCTCCCTAGAAGTGCCTGTTCTGTTTTTGTTGCTCACATGTCTTTCAGGAGAGTTTTTAATTATGTCTCCCTCTCCATTGTTTGTCTTCTCCTTCTGGCTTTATTACTTTTTCCCTTTAAAGAAATTAGACCATTCACATTTAAAAATCTCCAGTTGTTTCCTTTGCAGTTTCTATTGTCACAGTGGTACATGGTTCCATTCTTCCTGGTCTCCTGCTGGTCATTGTAAGGATCCCCTTCTCTGTACAGCTCCTTGTCATCAGTGTGTCAACAAGTCTGTCCTCAGGGTGTGTGTGGGGGGAGGGGGGATTCTTTTTAAAAGCCTTTTTCCTTAAAAGAATATGCTTCTAAATCACAAAAGAAAATGAATGAATCTTAGATTTGATTCAGAAAACACCTGGCTCAGTTGTTTAAATGCTTGTTCTAGTAACAAAAACCTAGAGGTGACTTTATTTTTCCCAAAACAGCATTACTTAACTTCCACTTACTATCCTGAGGCCAAGACACAGTCATAAACATTCTTTGGAGAAATTAAAAATAGAGATATCAGGACTGTCCAGGAAAAATAGATCCTCATCTATTCAAATTTCCCTTCAGTGTCTGTTGTATAAAAGAAAGAAAAGAGTGTCCCATCAATGGAGTTCCTGAGTAAGAATTTTATTCCATCTGTTTGGTCCCTGTGCTGTATAACCATCAGGCAGGGGCCTCAGTTTACCCTGAAGTCTCATCAGGTATGAGTCCCTCTAAATACCAGCACCACCCCACAAGTTTTATGTTAAGAAAACAGTTCCTTCTTCTTTGACATATCCTGTTACCATGGTCATTATCACTGTTATCACTCCCTCAAGTAATTTTTTTTGTAGAATAAATACAGGGCTTATGTGAAAGGTATTTATTTTATTTCATTGATTGGGTAATCTCTGAGCTTTCCAAGTCCTTTCTTTATCCCTCTTCATTCACATGGGTCATTGAAAAGTGAGTCGTTACTATCTGTTACTTGTTTTCTTACCTTAAGAATAAAACCTCGTAATTTTATCGAGCCATGAATATTTGTTCGTTTCCTTCAATGTCAAGATCAACATAAAATTACCTGTGTCTATATCCTTGCAGACGGCAATGGAAGTGATGCAGTTCAGCAGGGAGGAGGTGCGGGAGGTGCTGAGGCTGCTGGCTGGAATCCTGCATCTCGGGAACATTGAGTTCATCACTGCTGGTGGGGCACAGGTGTCCTTCAAAACAGGTGAGAGGCTGCACCTGCCTTCAGCCTTCCTCCCTTCCTTGGAGTCTTCCTCTTGCAATTTAAACCTAGAAATTAACTGACTGACCTTTTACAGAAAGAGGTTTTCTGGCCCCTGCAGTAGAGAACTAGGGAAGTTTTTATTCTCTCTCTTTTTGGTGCTGGGATTGAACCCAGTGTCTTGGACATACTGGGTGCACTTTCTGCCACCCAGTGCCCCCCAACCCCCAGCTGAAGATCTATAGAATTTTAGCTGTATCTGATGTGAAATGTCAGCTCGTAAAGGGCCAGGGCATATGATCGTTACTACTGAAAGGGGATGGTGTCTTTGTTCTCCTTACTAAGAAAAAAGGAAAATGGGCCAAATAAGTGGAAATAGGAACAAGGAGGACTTGATGTAGGGAAAATATTAAGTCAGGTGGACTTGAGCTTTGCCCTGGTTTTTAGTGTAGCAGTTAAGAGCTTTAGATTTCCAAGCCAAAATGCTGGGTTCAGATCCCAGGTCTGCCACAAGCTGTGGCCTGTGTTGTTAATCCCCTAACCCTGGTGCCTGCTCAGCAGGACCTTGGAGATCTTTGTCAAGATAAAATGAGTGAATATACATAGAGCTTTCATTTTTCTGGAGCGACTTATTTACCAGTGTTTTGAGTACTTTTCTGATAGAAGCAGTAGGTGAGGTGCTAGAAGCTGGGAACTGGAGGAGTTCGGGGTCTGTAGAGGAGATGGTCTGTAGGCCAGTACTTCTCAAATGTTTGATCCCACCCAGCGCTCCTCAGTATCCTCAAATCATTGAACACAGGAGTACTTTTTTGATGTGGGTTAAATGTGTTTAAATGTTAGAAATTAGAACAGAGGCATTTAAAAGATTTATTAATTCATTTAATCATAAAAATAACAGACCCACATCATATTAAAATAAATATTTTTTATTTAAAAAACTGTTTTCCCAAACAGAAAAACACTGTTGTGAGAACAGTTACATTGTATTACCATTTCTGCCAAATGGATTCAGAAATGTTTTGCTTTGTGGTGTCATTCTGTATAGTTAGCTCTGAACCTATTTGAGGTCCGGTGGCTGGTTTATTTTAGGAGGCTGTGGGTGTACTTAGGCCTTACACTTTGCTTTTAGCTCTGGGCAGGTCTGCAGAGTTACTTGGGCTGGACCCAACGCAGCTCACCGATGCCCTGACCCAGAGATCGATGTTCCTCAGGGGAGAAGAGATCCTCACGCCTCTCAATGTTCAACAGGTACCCACACTTTGTCCGCAACACCTGTCTTAAAATACACCCCTGGGATTTCAGATCTGTGACTTTGATTCACACAAGTGACTGACATTGAGCTGTTTAAATGACTTTGGCTCATGGTCCACATGTAGAAGATATCCAAGTTTTGGGAATAGACAAAGATGTTGAATTAATTCCTGAGAGACAGTATAGCATAGTGTTTACAAGGACAGGTCTAATACAAAGCCCCTGAGTTTGAGACTTTGTCCTTACACTTACTAATGTCCATTCTTGGAAAATATATTTACTGTGCCTCGATATCCTCCTCTGTAAGTCAACGGTAATTATCACACCTAATTCATAGGATTCTTACAAGGGTAAAAATAACAAATATATGGTAAGTTATGCCTCCTTCAGAATAAACATTAGCCATAATAATGTGTTATTGTTGTTGTTCTTATACATGAAGTCAGTGCAACAGCATGTTTCTTGTTGCTTCTGCTGCTGCCTTGAGCCAATTTGTATGCACTAGCCCTTCTGATATGTTTTTTAATTGGATGAGTAAAAATGTTAACCATATCATGAAGAAAAACTTCTTGTGTACAAAGTAGAAGTGGAGGAGAAGATGAAAATTCTAAAACTCAGGTCTTAATCAGTGTTTTAAACCTGACAAAATGTGTACTCATATATGTAGACTCAGGTTCTTTCATATAACTGAACATATAAAGTTGAGCTTAGAACCCTGATACTTCAAGGGGCTCTTGGAGACTCTTACTGGAAAGTCAGTCAGTGAGTTTATGCTTTCTCTAGATATCTGTGCTTTCCTGCACAGTGTGGATTTACTTAACACTGGGAGCCTAGGTCCTTCCTCAGAGCAGGTGTGGGCAGTTGGGGCTATTAGCATGTCCTGTCCCCTAGGCAGTGGACAGCAGAGACTCCCTGGCCATGGCACTTTATGCACGCTGCTTCGAATGGGTGATCAAGAAGATCAACAGCAGGATCAAGGGCAAAGATGACTTCAAATCTATTGGCATCCTTGACATCTTTGGATTTGAAAACTTTGAGGTAGGCTTCCGAAGAGTGGGACACATGAAGTCTGTTCTGTTTTTTGAGCAGCTATGAAGCATATCTCTTGAAACAGACATGGATATGTTTCTCTGTCAATTTTTTTTTTTCCTTTTCTCCACTTTTATATGTAGTGGTGAGGGAACTAAAGATTTTTGTTGACCATTTCCCTTCTCAGGTTAACCACTTTGAGCAATTCAATATCAACTATGCAAATGAGAAACTTCAGGAATACTTCAACAAGCATATTTTTTCTTTAGAACAATTAGAATATAGCAGGTAAGCACTTGCAGACTTCCATTTCAATTATTTTTTTTTTAAATCCACCAAATCAGATAGTTTAAAGCTGTATTTTAATTTGACTTGTTCTTCTTCATCTCTCTACAGAGAGGGATTAGTGTGGGAAGATATCGACTGGATAGACAATGGAGAATGCCTGGACTTGATTGAGAAGGTAAGCAGTTGTTGAAAAATGGTAACAGTCCCAAGGGTGTCCAGCCGGGCTGATTCATATTTATGGGAACAAAATAACTTGCACGAACTCGTACATCAAAGATGTGAATGTTTAGAACACAATGGACCATTTGGAAGCATACATGTAAATGTGCGAGGTTGAATTTAAATACTTGGCTGCTTCAGACCCATTGTTTCATTGAACTCAATGTTTTATAATCGACAATGTGTGAACTGGCTTCAATAGATCTTAGTGGCAGAGCCTTACCAGGCTAGTCCAGGAGTAGATTAGCCAGTTGCAAAAGACTGATTCCCCAAATTGCAGTGGCTTCCATTTTTTGAAAAATATTTATTGTAATTTAAATTAGTTGGTTTTCTTTATGGCATAACATTATAAATTTTTCAATCCAAGAAGTTACATGCTTTTTCTTTTGACCAGTGGCTTGATAGAGAACAGAAAGAAGCTCTAAAGTAGTTGGAAAGGTAAACATTTCAACATTTGATTCATTCATCCTTTTCTTTTCCACCTGTAGAAGCTTGGCCTCCTCGCCCTCATCAATGAAGAGAGCCATTTTCCTCAAGCCACAGACAGCACCTTACTGGAGAAACTGCACAATCAGCATGCTGTATGTCAACCCTGCTGGCTCTTTATTTCCGAATTGCTTTTCTGCTCATGAAGATAATGCACAGATGTGTCTTGGCCCAACTTTGCTTCCCACATTTAATTATTTCTTTTCAAATGAGAGCTTTCTTCCTCTGATTCTAAATTGAATGTTAGATTTGGGACTACTTGTTAGAATATGCCAAAGTTCATTGTATGGGTGGAAAATGGAAGCATTCTGACCTACTGTACTGACACAGCAGAGAGGTAGATGGTTCCAGTGCATCTTCTACTGTGTCTTAAACTGACGGTGCATAACAGGCACTGCAGTTCACCACCCACTGTGTATGGTTTTCTCTAGAAGTTCAAGGAAATCAGTGAGTGAATTAAGGCATTTGTATCTTTTTTCTTTTTTTCTTATTAGAATAACCACTTTTATGTGAAGCCCAGAGTTGCAGTCAACAATTTTGGGGTGAAACACTACGCTGGAGAGGTAACTTCTTATTGCAATAACTTAATATATTTGTGCATTTGGTATTAAGAGAAAGTAGTAGTTTCAGAAAACAGTCACAAATTTATTGAAATAATTTTGTTTTAATGAGTCTAGCTTTTAAAAGAGTTGTTTCTAGCCAGGTGTAGTGGCTCATGCCTGTAATCCCAGTGACTTGGGAGGCTGAGGCAGGAGGATCACAAGTTCAAAGCTAGCCTCAGCAACTTAGTGAGACCCTGATTCAAAATTTAAACTAAATGGTCTGGGAATGTGGCTCAGTAGTTAAGCACTCCTAGGATCAATCCCTGGTACTAAAAATAAAATAAATAAATAAATAGATAGGTAGGTAGGTAGATATTTAGATAGATAAATAAGTTGCTTCTCACTTGAAACATTTCTGTTGACCAATTTGTCCTTCTCTCTTATTTTTTTTTGTGGTATTAGGGATGAAACCCAAGGCCTTATGCATGCTAGGCAAATGCTCTAATACTGAGTCACATTCCCAGCCTCTCTCTTTTATTTTTTAAGTGAATTTTTAATTTATTTTTTCTGTTTATTTGTTTATGCGATTTATGTGATCGAACCTAGTGCCTCACATGTATTAGGCAAGTGCTTTACCACTGATCCACAACCCCAGTCACTCTCTTATTTTTTTTAAAACTAGGTTCAGTATGATGTCCGAGGCATCTTGGAGAAAAACAGAGACACATTTCGAGACGACCTTCTCAACTTGCTAAGAGAAAGCCGGTATGTGGGTCTCCTCTATGAAGTCATTAGCAAGCAAATTAAAATTTGTGCAAATGCACTTATTCATGTATACAGAACAAATTACTACTGTGGAAACCCTTGACATTATATTTTCTTTTCCAGACAGTATTTCATCAATACAATGACACAGAGATATATAATAATAGCAGTGACTATCATTTAATGAGATGTCAAAATAATAACAAATCCATGAGTTAGGTACTCTGATTGATCTCCTTATGTAAATGAGAAAACTGAGGCATGGAGTGGTTAAGTGACTTGCCTAAGACCTCTCAACTGGTGACCAGTGAGCTGTAGAGCTTTGTTTAGCTAAGAAACTTGAGACCCTTAACCAGTCAGACCGCCTTTCTTCACTGCCAGCTTGGAGCAGAGTGTTCATTTCAGGCTTGGTATTGTAGGATCCAGGTGTCTCTTGTTAGTACAGGGGTGACAAGAAGATTAACCTGTTGTTAACTCAAGTAAAGTTCTACATTTATTACACTTTCGTTTACTAACTCATGAATTATAAATTCACACCATTAATTCAGTAGCTAAGGAAAACATACAGAAACTTTTAATGGTTTGTTTAGCTACTTGTAAGTATTAAACTGGGAAGCTTCCTATTGTTGGGAGGCTTTGTTGATGGGCGAGTGTTTGGGGGAAAGTCCTGGCCTGAAAGCTTTTTATACTGCATGGATCTATAACAAATAAATTATTTTTTTTAAAGCCATTGAAATTGTCCCACATCCCTTCAATTTTTTTTTTCCACACAGAAATACATTTTTGATATCTAAGGAAGGAAGTAACACAATTGTTAAAAAGCTATAATTCTTTTCAAAATGTAAATACCAGGTGGCCATCCTGTCACTTAGCTAGTGGCTGTGAATTGGGGTGAAGGGGAACCCGGCTAAGCTATTAGCTGAGAGCTTAGAATTTGAAGTTTTTGATCTTTATACTTGTTTTAACTGATCCTCTGTGAAAATTTTACTATTGATAATTTCAACAGCTATTTTCATTTTAAGATGAGTTTTCATACCCATTAAAAATGCTTTAAAATACCACAGCATGTTATCTGTCAAAGCAGTTTGAAAAGATTTTAAATGATACATTTAAATAAAAGCTGCATATGGGTTTTAAATAAAAGCAGTTTGTTGTAGTGGAAAGATCACAGGCCTGGAGCATCTGGATGGGGCTTGGCGGGTCGCCTCTCTGCTAGTGTTGGGCGGTTTTGTGATGGGGTAAGGAACTTGCTGTTTCAGCCACACACCTCTGCAAGCTGAGGGCTTGAGCTGTTGGCTCTCTCTACCCTTTCACCTCTGACATCTTTGACCTCTTAATAGAAACCAAGCTTTTCTCCAAGAGGTCGACTGCACAGTTGGAGATCTTAAAAGAGTGAGCCTTGCACAGCCTCCCGGAACAAACTCGAAAAAGTGCTGCAGCAGAGCAAGAAGCACTAACATTGCCACCTTGGGGATACGGACTCCTAGATGTCCTCCCTGCCTTTCCTGGTGATAGTGAAGCCACCAAACTCCCCATTATATCCCGTATCTTCCATGCAAGGAGGATGGAAAATATGGGGAAACATTTTTTGTTTAATTTTATTAATAGTGGCAGTGGAATTTATAGAACTTCTTAATAGTAATGACAATGACAGTTAACATCAGTACTTATCTTGTGCCAGGGACCATGCTCTCAACCTTTTGCATATCATCCTTGCCTCAGCATTAGGAGACAGTTTTAAAATGATCGCCATTTTCCAGATAAAAAATCTGAGACCAATATTGGGGGGCCAGGGGTGATTCACCCTCGTAGCATAGCTAGCAAGTGATGGAGGCGGAATTTGAACTTTAGTCTGCCTCAATCCAGATTTAGTGTTCCTCATTAGCACCTTCCCATAAGTTAACTGGTAGGGTCTTCACAACACTGTAAGAGCAAAACAAATGTAGTTGGCTCTGCATTTCTGTGGTTCTGCTTCCATGGATTGAACCAACCTTGGATTAAAAAAATAATGCATCTGTGCTGAACACGTATGGACTTTTTTTTGTTATCACCTAAACAGTATATTTTAACAATGGCATATACACCATATTAGGCACTATAAGTCATCTGAAGATGATTTTAGGTATATGGGAGAATGACGTGAGGGACCTGAACATCTTGGATTCTGCTGTCCACTGGGAGTCCTGGAAGCAATCCCCTGTGGATCCCAAGGGCTGGGTCTGTCGCCCTACCGGTCAGGAAACCCAGGTGACAGGGCTCAGGTGCTGCTCTGGAAAGCACAACACTCCTGAGTGGGAGGCCAGCCAAGTCACTGTCCCTCCAGTCCACTTCTCTGCGATGTCTGCTGCTCTGAAGGCTGGTATAGTTTTTCAGTGCCTGAAGGTCGCGGCAATAGTTAGTTTAAAGTCCTTGGAAGCTGTCTTAGCTCTTAGGCCTCAGAGTGCCCCTTTCAGTTATCAGTGGGAAAGTGTACCATAATTATAGTAATCGGACGGCTAATAATTGGGTGTGTGTGTGCCTCACGATCCTGCTCTTCCCTCACACAGGTTCGACTTCATCTATGACCTCTTTGAACACGTCTCAAGCCGCAACAATCAGGACACCTTGAAATGTGGAAGCAAACACCGGCGGCCCACAGTCAGCTCACAGTTCAAGGTTAGTCTCTACTGGGGCTCACGTGAGTTCATTGTTACTATGATTTTTAAGAACCCAAAAGAGGATTTAGGTATAGTAAGGACTATGGGAATGTTTGATTTTGTTTTCTTTTATATCATGCTTTTCAAATAGTCAGTCCTTTAGAAATATACACTGTTTGGGTTGGGGTGTAACTCGGTGATAGAGTGTGTGCCTCACATGCGTGGAGACATGGGTTCAATCCCTAGGACTTCCCCCTAAAACGTGTGTGTGTGTGTGTGTGTGTGTATACATGTATATAATATATAGTATACATTTATGCAAATGTTTTTGTGTGTGTATATATGTATGTATGTATATAAACATATATAAAATATATACATTTTTTGAAGCAGATGAAAACATGGTTTTTAAAAATTATTATTAAATAAAGGAGAACTGTTTAAGCCCCAGCTTTTTAAATAACAGATCTCCTTAAGAAGGTCTGTTTTAGTTGTAGCTAGGCACAGTGGTGCACACCTATAATCCCAGTGACTCCAGAAGCTAAGGCAGGAGGATCACAAGTTTGAGGCCAGCCTGGGCAACTTGTCTCAAAATAAAGAATAAATAAAAAGGTTGAGGGTGTCACTCAGCAGTGATGTGCTCCTGGATTTAATTATTAATACCACAAAAAAAAAAAAAAGAAAAAATGAAGTTCTGTTTTGCCATCTTATTTGTGTTTAGAAGCTCATGTAAAAATAGTGGTTTTTCTTCCCATGTCTGAATGTCTGTATTTTTCCCAGGTATGTTTGCAATATCACAACTAGATATAGTGACTAAGTTCAGATTTAAATAAGATTAATTTCAGTTACTTTGTCCAGGTATCTGGAATTCAAGGAAAATGATTCTTATTTGCATTTTAAATGTGTAAGCATTTTATCTACCTTAAAAGGTAGAGTATAATGAAGATATTGCCCTCAAATGGAAATCCCAGCATGAAGAGAAGTGGAGTCAGTTCTTCAGCTGACACTAAACACACCCTGTGAGGCTGGCCTCCCTTTGGCCTCTCACACAGGGATGCTCGGGGCTCACTGTGTGCAGCCTGATGTACACTGTAGGTGGAGATGAGCTGCCACACTGGCATGCAAACAGCATGGGTGGTACAGCAGTAAGGTTAGGTGTTTTCCAGATTAGATATAATGTAATAAACACAATATTCACGTAACATAAGCTATAATGACAGCAGCTACGTATTCTGTGCTGCACATTGGGCTAATTAGTTTATATTCATTGTCTGGGTCACTGCTCCTATAACCCCATGTGTGCATGTTATTGTCTCCGTTTTACAAATGAGGAGACGGAGGTTTGGGGCAGAGCAGACCCACTCAGGCCCTCAGAGGAGTGAAGGTGGGATTTGAGTTGGACCTCAGTGTGTCTGACTGTACAGCTTCGGCTCTTAATCTTCCAGTAGAATTGCTTTCTTTTTCTAGGGTGCCCTATCCATTTGCCTGGAGTGTCTTAAAAGGCTTTTTGAACATTTGGGACTTGAATTGGGTGAGGAATGAAGGAAAAGGGTGGGTGGCCTTCCAGGTGGAGACCAGAACAGGAGAAGAGTCCGGAATCCGGGAGTAAGTCTTCCCTTTAAGGCTCTCTGCAGACAAGGGCCTGTGGCAGTGCACCTAGACACCAGAGTATGAAGAGCCAAGAATACCAGGATGCTTTGTCCTCTTAGAGATCCTAAAGCTTTCGGAGCAGAAAAGTACCTGATCAAGGTGTCATGGACAACCTGGTTTTCTTCTACAGCAAAATTGTAAGAAAAAAAGGGAGCTTGAGGGAAAACCAATGAATTAAAAAGAGAAATAAAAGATACATTAACTATGGTGCATGAACCATTTCATTCTGATGCAAAAAAAAGGAAAAGAAGTTTTTAAAATTGTAAAATCTGAGACAGAACAAATTTTAAACGTGAAATGTTTAGCCATTGTACATTTTAATGTTTATTTAGTTGTTAATATAAAGAATCTATATATCTTTTACGTGAAATAATATTTGACTGATGTCAAAAGTGTTCGGCCTTTAATAATACGTACTGAAATATTGATGGGTGAAATAATGGAATGTTTGGGATTTGCTTTTCCACAAGGGGTACGCCTGGTGCGTATGGAGACAGAGACCAGATGAAATGAGATTAGCCTTGAGCTGCAGCTGGAGATGAGAGCTGGTGACCCATTGTGTCTGCTTTAGAAAATGTGAAAAATTCTCCATAATAAAACCTGGGAAAGTTTAGCAAGTAGAATTACAGATTGATATAAAATCTAACTGGTGACTTAAAGGTGAGAGTGAGAGATTGTGGCTCAAAGACCAGCCAAGTACTCTCCTAGGCTATTTTGATGAAATAATGAGTTTATAGAAATAATTTCCATGGAAAATAGGTACCACTCAGAATGGCTGTTTATTTGTGTGTGTGTGTGTGTGTGTGTACACACACACATTTTTTTGTGTGTGTACCAGAGACTGAACCAAGGGGCAATGAGCCACATCCCCAGACTTTTTTTTTTTTTTTTTTTTTTTGTACTTTATTTAGAGACAAGGTCCCTCAGTTACTCTGGGCCTCACTAAGTTGCTAAGGCTGCCTTTGAACTCTTAAGCCACTGGGATTACAGCCATGTACCACCCACCCAGCCAGAATAGTCTTTTTAAAAGGTTGTGCTTCAAAGGAAGTAATAAATACATTTCATATGTTATGGAATAATTCCAGTTATAATGAATTGTAATATCTTTTGCCTTGTTTTACATTAAAATGACATAATTAGAAATGAAAATCTCTTAAGTTACTCCTATGATTTATATTGTTTTTTTTTTTTTTTAAGCCTTGTTTCCAATAAGTACCTAGGGTGTTGAGAAATGTAAAGTGGCCTAATAAGAGAACAAGTCAATACATACCCTTTCCTTTCCTTTCCTTTCCTTTCCTAGGACTCCCTGCATTCCTTGATGGCAACCCTGAGCTCCTCCAACCCCTTCTTCGTGCGCTGTATCAAGCCAAACATGCAGAAGGTAAGATTCACGAGTGCCAGGCTGAGTCTCTTCCTCAAGGACACAGCCACCTGGGGTGCCTGCTCATAGATTTGGTTTCTCCCAAGTCCTTTCGTTACAAATGGTTGGAAATGAATATGACCTTCTCATAACCTGGCATTAAATGGAAAAACATTTCCTTTGTCCTCTGAGTCTGTTGGTCTGCTTTTGAATGATGACATTAGGCTTTCGGGAAGTCTATTTTAAAAGGAAATATTGTGAAGCCTTCACATTTTTCTTTAGCATTTGGATTGATATTCCTATATCCAGCTCCAAAATGCAGTATACCTATTTTGAAAAAGTTCTTGGTGTGACTTTTGGTTGTGTGGTTGACTTGTTGTTGTTGTTGTTGTTGTTTTGCTTTATTGTCAAACATGATGAAGAAGCTATACTATAAGTAGTAATGCTGAATTTTAAATTTAGTTAAATTAATTGATTGAAACCAATTTGAAGACATCGTATAAGTTGTTATAACATAAAGGCTCTTCTATTTTTAATGATGTAACTCAATTAGAAACAACCTGAGAGTAAAAAAGGAGGTTATCCTAAATTTAAAAAAAAAAGGGGGGGGGGGTATTAGAAACGTGCTGTTGCTAAATCCAAGGCTAAATGGGTAACCCTGCCTTAGTTAATTTTGATTAGGCAGACAAGACTCTTAGAAACCTTTCTTGAGAGAGAAAAACACCCTCAAGATAGTCATGTCCAGAGATTCCTCATATTAAAGAACTGCCATCTTCATGAGGATTAATGCTGCAAGGGGGCAAAATTGCAAAGTATGCAGTCAAGGGGAGAAATAAAGAATGTCCACATGCTTCTGCCCTTTTCAATGCTTTATTCATTCAAATTACTCAATACAATTTCACTCTATAGGTTCTTAATCAAGAAAATGACAATCCTTAGTGCTAGGCACTGCAATAGACATAATCAATTCACAGCAAACAATTCTAGATTAATTAATTCTAAGCACTGTAAAACACACTTAATCATGACAGGCTAATGACAGACATTCCCTCTGCACGCTAAGTTCAAAAGTCTTAAGGTTTTATGTCCAGCAGATGCACACTCACTTAGACCGCGGTGACCAGGTCCGGAACCAAGGCAGGCTTTTCCTGGCATGGAGTGGACAACCAGTTGAGGAGAAGTTGCGGCTCTCACCAGGGTCCAGACGAGGCGGTAGAGTTTGAGAGCAGTGAGGATCATGCAGAAGATCAGGAAATGATGAAAAATGATGGGATGTCAGGTCCTCATCAGGCTCTCCAGCTTGAGAGCATCCTTGTTTCGGTTGGCGGAATCCCTGTTCATCAGCTCTATTATTTATACTAAATTTGGGGGCTTTTGACCCCCTCTTTCAGTCCTTATCAGCTACGACTGGATTTCTCCATGACATCATTTATCCTAGGATCAGAAACATCTGGTCTAGTAGTCTCCTCCCTGATCTTCTCGCCTTTCCCTCTTATCAGGTGAGGACAGCCTGCCAGGGGCTTCACTCTGTTGATCAAAGTGAGGGGAAGTAACTTGTTTGAGGCCATACTGGAGGGCTCTGTGGATGTGCCTGGTGAAATAGCAGGTTTAAAACTGGAGTTTTTAAAATGGAGTTGCTTAGGCTCAGGCCTAAGGCCATCTTCACATGGATGGGTTACAGGTGGGCATCCAAGGGAGGATGAGAAATCTGACCTGGACTTTCTCCCGTGAGATGGGTTACAGGTGGGCATCTCTGTAGTAAACCCCCTCAGTCTGTTGCCTGTGAGGTGAGAGGGCAGGAACCTGGCCAGAGCAGTTTTATATACAAGATATGAGATGACTTAATGTATACCATTTTTGTAGTTTAAAAAAATAACACCTTTCCATTTTTCAAATTTATATTAAAATGTTTTAGGTCAAAGCACAAAAATGGTAATATAACAATACATAAGGTTTTTTTGGACACAGTGTTGGAAATTAATAGGTAGAACCTGTCTGTGTGTGACACTGTATCACGTACACTGGTTTATGTTCCTGTTGCTATACTGGGTGATCTTCAGCAGGCGTGTGCACAAGGCAGTGTGGTCGGGCTTCGTGATTCTAGCATACACCTCAGGTGCCACTTCATCTCTGCCAGTGTTCTTTCCGTGCTTTTCGATGGGGTAGTAATACCATATTTCATCCTTCAAATGTACAAGTCTTTTTCTCAGTCAAAAGTCTTAGCTGCCAGGTTGCACATTACAGTCCCTAGGGAGCCATGGTTTCGTGAGATGTTTTTTTTTTCCTTTTTTCCTGTTATGACATATAATCTTGCAGTTTTACAGTCAGATTCAGTGAGACAGGAATATGTCCTGGCAGTGCTGTGTTGAGGATAGAAATTTCAGTTTGAAAACAAACTTGATCCTCAGTGGTTTGGGTTTCATTCTTAGATGGCATGGAATTATTTTTTTCCTTTAAATTGTAGAAGCTTTTGAAATTAGGCCTGCTTGAAAACACTTCAGCAGTCTAAATGTTGAAGAAATTACTTCTTTTTGATGTTTATTTTTCCACGCTGAGATTCAATTGTACCCAGTTGCTTTGGATTTTGCACTTTTAAAAACGAGCCAACTCAACCTCATGTTCCCATTTATACTGGCTCCTGGCCCTACTATCTCCTGACTTAGAGCACACACTAATTAATAACACACCAAGAGATGGGCTGTAAAAACTGTCTTACTGCCATTTGAAAGGCACCCAGAAAATGAAGGCCCAGGCACAAGAACTGACTTGTCTGAGATGTAGGTGTGATTTATAAGTGTCAAGATGCTAATGAGAATAGGGAAATACTAAGCTATGCATCAATTAGCATTCATTTGATGCCATTGAAAATATTGTTACTGATATTTATGTTCTATAAAACGTGTCTTGGAGTTTTTTGCCAATTTCTTTAGTCCAAAGATGAATTCTTCTAGAAAATTCCATAGGGAAAATCTTGCCTTCCCTGTGTGCAGCAATGGGGAATGTCCATTTCTGGCTTTAGGGCGATGAGTCTCCTCTCACCTCACGTGTTCCTGCATTTGGTTCATAGTGGGAGTCTGGGAAGTTGTATTTAACTCTATGTGAATGTAGGTATTTTGTGTACTGTTCAGGAACAAGTGTTACGGGGATTTGGCAGATTCTAGAGGTTTTTATTTTGTTTTGCTTTGTTGAGATTCTGTGGCCAAAAAAGAGAGAAGAAAAACAGCTCTAAACTCTGTCCTAAGAGCTGTAGAAAAAGAAGATGGCTACTTTTGTGCTTTTATGAGCAGGTAACATGTGCAGGATTCATACATTGGCCCACCGAGTGGGACCACACGGCCCAAGACCCATAGAACGGGCTGTTCTACTCTGTGGCAAGTGCTTGAACCCCCCCAGTGGGTATTTGGGCCTAAAGAATCTGGGAATCCTTCGCGGGGTTTGATTATTTGGTTTTATTGTTGGGTTTTTGTTTTCTCGGGTTTTTAAATTTAATTTAATTCTATTTTATTTTGGGGGGGTGTTTGTTTTGAAAAGCAGTAGAAGGAGGGAGACTGTAACTGAAATGCTGCAACACATGTTAACTCAACCGTTAACAACATGTGGCCTTGTCTTTATAAACAGCCTTTCACTAATCTTGGGCATTGTATCAAGGGCACCCACCGACACTCACTTCTTTGGGAAATCCTCTTGGCGCCAAGTTAGGAAGGGGATTAAAAAATACATCTGCTGACAGGAGGAAGTCTGCAGCCAGTCCTCGGGTTCCAGCACCTCTGGAGGATGAAATCTTCCATCGACCTTAGAATCTGCTGCTCACAAAGGGCAGACTTCTCCATTAGGTGACTTCTGGTTGCTTTCTTTCAACCTTTACTGTGATTTGCTTAGGTAGTAGTAGAGGCTGCCCCAGAGTGCCCCAACCAACCACAGGTTTCCAGATGAGAGCAAACCTGCTTGGCCTCCTCAGAATCTCTCCCCAAGGGCATCCCTGGTCTATGATCTCTCCCTGCCTGGTATTTTAGCAAATAAGTTCTAGTCAGAAAAGTCTCTCATTAACATTCCTCAGAAAAACCCTGAGGAGATTCAAGACAGAATTAAAGATGGGAACAGACTGATAAGCATCAGGGAGACCTGCCTGTGTGGGAACCAGTTGTCTGCAGTTCCAGGCAGAGTGTGAGGCCGGGGCCACTTGCTGCAGAGTTAGCTGGGGCTGCCTCTGCTCCCTTCTTTCTGTAGGCTAGGCTTGGTGCGACAGGGACTCCAGGAGGAAGCATCCTGGATTCCTTTTAACTTGACATAGCAATATCCTGACAGCTTCCATCAAGTCTCCTCGTGAAAGGGGCTTAGGTCACCTCAGTTTCCCCAGGGCTGGGATCTGGTGGAGGAAGGCATCCAGCAGAGGAGACCTCCTGGAATAAGGCTCTCTTCTGAGGGAAGAGTGAGGCAGAGATGCCCCCAGGGGAGGCTGCTGATCCGCTCCAGAGGAGGGCAGCCAGAGGTCTGGCAGGTGAACTATGGTGGTGTTTTCTGGAAAAGGAAACATTGAGAGAAAAGGAGCTGGACCAAGGTCTTGGGACTTCCTGTCTCCTGTCCTGAGATATGAGGACCATAACGCTCCCACAGAGATGACCTCAGTGTCAGTGCCTTTTACCTAACAGAATCCTGCTGACTGATCTTTCATGATGCTTTTTTTTTTTTTTTTTTTTTTTTTTTGAGACAGGGTCTCACTGAGTTGCCCAGGCTGGCTTTGAATTTGTGATCCTCCTGCTTCAGCCTCCCGAGTTGCTGAGATTATATGTGTGCGCCACTGCGCAAGGCATGATGCTACTTTTTTTTTTAATATTTATTTTTCAGTTTTCGGTGGACACAACATCTTTATTTATTTTGTTTTCATTTTTATGTTGTGCTGAGGATCGAACCCAGCGCCCCTCGCATGCCAGGCGAGCGCATTACCACTTGAGCCACATCCCCAGCCCTGATGCTACTTTTTATGTCACACAAAGTCCTTCATTTTGATGCCTGGACAGCTCATGAGGACACGTGTAAAGTGATAGCCATGCAGATGTGGTGGAAACATGCCCCTTTGTTTCCAGAGTCCTAATAACATGATGAGTGGATTCCATTAATCCAGCCACTGATCCAGGGAATGGCGGGTGCTGCTTACCACTTTTTTTCCGATAGGTTTTTAATGTTTTGAAACAAAAACATTTCTTTAAAAAAATCTGATAACATCCTGGCACATTTCTTCCTTTGAATTTCTAGTCCTCTTATTCTTCTGTGTCTTTATCTTCTCTTATTTCTCATTATCCTTAATGAACTTTTTCCCAGTAGCACTTTGGGTTTAGTTTTAGGCCTCTGTCTCTGCATCCTAATACCATACTGTGAATAAAGTATGCCAAGCTCGTAGGAGACCTGACCAAGCCCCACTCTGTAGGCCTGTCTCATACTACCTGTCCCCCTGCATAGCTCAGGTGCAGGCTGGCTCAGGTGTGTGCTCTCTATACCTGAGCTGCTCAGAGGGCATGTTGTATGCAGCTGCCCATGGTTTGTGCCAAGCTCTGCCAACAGAAAGGACATGTGTGCTGTCGTTAATCATTACTACCATAAGTTCTGTTCTAGTTATATATTTTATTTTTGGCATATTTTTTCCTTGTGATCATCTTCGATTTGTGTAGTCGAAAGTCACCCTTGGTATATACCAATACAACCACTTTGGGGCAGCATTTTCAATATGTACCAATCTTGCATGTTAATAGGTTACTTCACTGCATCTACCTCTCTCAAGTGACCCCTTCTCAGATAGAATACCTGTAGGGTTCAAGGCCCTCTTAGAACAGCCAAGCACAACATCAGAGGCTTTGTACATAGGCTCTTCTTCATCCAAGATTGGTGCTTCGTCCCAATTCTCTGCGGAACTGGGACGAACTCTATGGAACACATCTTCCTGCTCCAGTAAACAGCCTCCTGAGCCTGTTGGAGGCTGCTGTGTTTTGTAGAGCTTTGCTTGCCTTATTACTGACTATGTTTGTTTTCACTTGTTTTGTTTCTTACTTTGTGATTATTTTTCAAGGCCTACATTTCCCCTTTACCACCCTCCACCCTCAGCTGCTCCCTGCTCTACCCCGTGAGTACTCCTTTACCTGCAGGACCTGGGTATTTGGTCACCTGTGTTCCATATCAAGGGCTCCTGGGGCTCTACGCCACTCCTGCAAGACAGGGCTCTGGTTCTAGCACATCTTGGTGCATCACAGCCCTGCTGCCTGGGAGGAGCATTGCAGAGCATCCAGGTATGGGAGCCCACAAAGATGTGGGATGAAAGTGGAGTACTGGGATGGTGTGACCTAGGTTTCTCTCACTAAGACTTTTCCCACTTGGTCTTATGTGGCCTCAAGATTTTCTGCCTTCTGACGTTTGAGTATTGACAGCTTCTGCTTAGGGGGACAGCTATGTGTGTTGCAGGAGGCCAAGCTGACTTGCAGCTACTGCGTAGTACTGTAAGAAGCCATTAATTCATGCTTACATTGCATGTTTATGCTGGTAGATAGACTCAACATTCATATGGCTTCTTCTTCCTCAATTTAAGCTGAATCAACAGGAAAATCTGAAAATATTGTCAGACCCTTTTTCTTTTTAGGTTTTGGGTTTTTTTTTTTTTTTTTTCCTTTTGTTTTACCCTTGAAGACTGAACCTAGGGGTACTTTACTACTAACCTACATCCCAGCCCTTTTTATTTTAATTTTGGACAGGGTTTCACTAAGTCTCATAGGGCCTTCCTAAATTGCTGAGACTGTCCTTGAACTTTTTTTTTATGGTTCTGGGGATTGAACTCAGGGGCACTCAACCACTGAGCCACATCCCCAGCCCTATTTAGAGACAGGGTCTCACTGAGTTGCGTAAGCCTCACCATTGCTGAGGCTGGCTTTGAATTCGAAATTCTCCTGCCTCGGCCTCCTGGGCTGCTGGGATTACAGGCCTGAGTCACCACGCCCCTCTGGCTAGACCTTGAACTTCTGATCCTCTTGCTTCAGCCTCCCAAGTCTCTGGGATTACCAGTATGCACCAACAAACCCACCTTGAGTTTAGTTTAGTGCAAACCTCTGGTAGCCTTTTTTTTTTCTCATTTAAAATTTTTCTTTTTCTTCTTTTTGGAGGCAGGTACTGAGGATGGAACCCCGGGGTGCTCTACTACTGAGCTTTATCCCCAGTCCTTTTCTATTTTGTTTTAAAACAGGGTATTGTTTAATTGCCCAGGCTGCCCTTGAATTTGCAATCATTCTGCCTCAGCCTTCTGAGTAATGGGATTGTAACCAAAAGCTTGGTCCTCGTCCTCAACACCAATCCAATAAGGAAGACACGGTCTTGAGGAAAATAAAAAAGAAGGTTTATTTCTCTGCTAGCAAAGGGGACTTCTGTCCCAAAGGCTGTGATTCTGTTTATCCACATGAATGGAGCTTTTATAAAGGTGATTCAGAGAAAATGAGATCAGAGAGGAGAGATCAGGGAAAAGAAGATCAGGGAGGAGAAGTTTAGGGAAGAGAAAATTGGGAAAAAGATAAAAACATGTAAGTTTCAAAGCCACAAGGGATGTAGTCAAAGCATCAAATGAACCCCTATTATAGCGCTACCACACCTGGATAAAAATTTCCTATAGTTTTTGGCACTGTTATTGGAATAACATTTTTATTTCAGTTTTTATTAATACAAACATTTACACAAAATTTGAGCATATACCTAGTTCCCATATTACACCTAGCCCCACATATCCAATTTCCTTTCATTAACATCTTGCATTAGTGTGGTGTGCTTATTATAAATTGAACCAATATTGCTACATTATTATGAAAGTCCAAAGTCTACTTTAATGTTTTACTCTCTGTGCTGTTTTGGATTCTCTGAGGTTTGTTTTGTTTTGTTTTTTTGTACTGGGAATTGAACCCAGAGGTGCTTTACCATTGAACCACATCCCTAGCCCTTTTTATTTTTTATTTTGAGGCAGGGTTTCTTTAAGTTGCTTAGGGCCTCCCAAAATTACTGAGGCTGGCCTCAAATTTGCACTCCTCCTGGCTCAACCTCCTGAGCCTCTGGGAGTACCGGCTTTTGCCACTGTGCCCTGTGGTTCTTTGACTTTTGATGAACACATACTGTCAAGATGTGTCAGAATACCAACCGTTCATAATCTGTGCATCATCAGTAAACATTCTTTTCAAGTAAAATTTTATAGGAATAGGGTAATTCCTGATTGTCTGGCTGAAGGCTGAAGCATTGACAATGAGGTTTCTGTTGCACATGATAAATTGTGCATAATATTTTTTTTATATAGAAGAGACTCGAGGAAGTATGCAGGCATAAGCTAGGGAGCTGGGAGTTTCTAAAGTTATCCCAATTGTCAGCTCCTGTGACTTTCAGCCTTTTGAGATGGTTCTGCTTTCTCTACATTCTTGTGGAGGAGGGGAATTCTACTGGCATTCAAAAACCATGAATAGTTCTTGCCTTTTCTCCGATTACCTCTAATGTCCGGATTGGTTTTCCCCATCGCCAGCAACTGGAGCACCCATTGCCAGCATCTTCTTTTTTTGACTTTTGAGAACATCTTATACAAACCTGTAAAAAGGCAGCTTTACCTTTTGAGGAAATTTTAGTAATGGAAGCGTTAAAGCAGCCATTCTTCTCCCCAAACAAAACAATACCAGTAAACCCCTCAGTGGTCACTTTCGTCCTGTTTACCAAGTTGTCATGGCAACTATTCAGCCTTACTCTCTAAAGACCAGGATAAATAGCCATAAATGAACTCAGCTCAAGTGAAGAGTGTTGTTCTCAGGGTGGATTTTCCAAGATCACAACCAAATTGATTGATTTTGCCCTGGGGCAGTTTAAAAAAAAAAAAGATCATCTTTCAAAAATCAAGATTCTTTGGGCTTTTAAATGTATTTGCACACAGTATGTATGAGATAGCTTGCTCCTGTAGATAGAAATATCTAAAGCAAATATCATTACGCCAGCCTGGCCAGGCTGGACTTCCTTTGAGTAGAATCAGGAATGAATTAAGCAGGCGCAGCCCAAGGCACCACATAAAAGAGCTGAAGAAAAGCCCGTTTTTGTGTCTGTCAGCTTAGATGCTCGCAGCCCAGACTGCTAAAGATGCAGCCATTTACACTGCACAAAAACTGAAAGGGGAGAAAGAAAACCCAAGGTAGGGTTGTTCCTCTTATTTGCTTTGCTTAAAAGTTTCATGTACTTTGCAATGGTTGTGCTGGTGTAAAACTCTGCAGAGGTTAAATAGGAAAGGAGTGGATTTTGCCATTTCTCCGAGCACCAGAAGTGTTTAGTTTCTAAACAAATGGGTAAGTACTGATTTTGATTGTTTGTACAAGTTTGAACTACTAATTCTTTCTTTAAAAAGAAATATGAAGGACGTAATCCAATTATCAGATAAGTCATTGGTAATGTGATATATGTTTGACAGACTCCTTTTATTAGAAAAAACATTTTAAATTGGAAGGTGGACAGTAGTGGGGGCTTCTTTTGTTTGAATTTACTTGAAAGTATTTCTCTGTAAAAAAAAAAACTTACACACTAATTATATAACTTTTCTTTTCCTTGTTGGAGCTTTAGAAATCTTTAAAGAAATCTGCTCAAGAATAATCAGTCTCTTTTTGGACTGCATTATAAACTGGTTTACACAAGTGTGGAAATATGAGAAGTTGTAGGAGTTCAATGGTCATCTGTTGAATATTGTGTGCTTGTTTCACACCCATAAACACATGTGGGAATTTTGCAATCAGCCTGGAGAAACCTGATGAGGCACATTTTGGATTCTCTTATTCCCCAAAGCGAGATCTCCAAAGAAAGGACTAAATCGAGTGCCTGAAATGCTAATCTTTGCCTACACCCTGACTGCAAGAATGGGTGTTCAGTTGATGTCCAGTTCAGTTGATGTCCAGTGTTGAGTTGCTAAATGCACCCTTGAAGGGAGTGACTGTTTTCAATGTGAGGGTGGTCTTTCATAGTAAATTGAGTTACTTAAATAAAATGAATAATAATGCACTGACTGCTACCCGGCTAAATCTACTTTAATTGAAACAGATAAAACATCTAGAAGTAAGTGGAAACCCAAATATTAGCATGTGAGAGTAATTAATTTGACATAAATGTATTACCCTCTTAAAGAAAAAAAAGCCTATGAGTCAGCTACGGGAAAATACCACACATTTCTAACCCTCTCAATACATGAAAATTGGTTTTCTCACACACTTGGTTAAGTTTAAATATTGTGGATAGACAGTCCCTAGCCACTTTTTATATGTGTGTATGGTGTGCTGGGGATCCAAACCCAGAACCTTCTGCATGGAAGTGCTCTACCCCTTAGCTACACCCCAGCCCACACTGCACTCTCCCAGTGAACACCATGGAATGTTAAAGGGTGTATGGGGAAGGTGGTGCGATTAGACCCCGGTCTGCCCTCCTTGCTTCCCACTGGGATGTACCAAGTGCTAAACAGAATACCCGTCTTCTGCTGTGTCCCCCACAGGGGTACACATGGCCCTCCTTACTGCAGCCCTCTGGCCCTGACTTCCTGAATGTCCTCCAATGAGAACAGGAGTCCCACGGGTAACTTTCAGCCGCTCCTTGCAGGCAGGATTGTTATCCTCTAGAGTGAGAAGCCCCACGTTAACATTTTCATGGGCAACTTCCTGTGTGTGTGGATTCACTTGAGGTCTGATCTGGACTCCCACTGGCCGGTCACCAGCTGTGGGAAGGACTGCTGACACTTGGAGCAGCTTCCCCTCTCCTCCTGCTCACACAGGCTCCCCCACACACCCTCATCTGGTGGCTCCAGAGTGAAGGGGTTATTTTGAGGATGGAGACCAGGGGTGGGTTCCAGGTCCAGGTTCTAGTGTCTAAAGCTCCCCCTGGGATTTCTCTCAGCCTCATAGCAGGTCCTCGTAGCCTGCCCTCAACATTTCACCGTGTTCTTGCCTTGGGTACAGTTTCTTATTCTCTTCTCAGGCCAGCTCCTTGCCTTATGCTAAAATATATACTACAAAGAATAGAAACAATAAGAAAAACACCCTAATAATTGCCATTTTTTGTCTCCACCTGTCCCCCAACATGATGGCAATACTTATTGCTTATAAATATTTGGAAAATATGCAAAATGTTTTTTTAAGATTACATTTTGTTGAATAGGTACTCTTTTAAGGACCATAATCTACCTTAATTTTGTATGTTGTTATTATTTTTAATTGTCATCCTGAGAATTAAACCCAAGACCTTGTACAGGATTAACAAACGTGTTCTACCACTGAACTCCATTCTTGAGCCTATTTTATGACAGGATCTCACTGACTTTCCAGGCTGGCCCTAAACTTGTGATTCTCCTGCCTAAACCTCCCAAATATCTGAGGCCACTGAGCCCTGCCAACCTACTTTTTTTTTTTTTTTTTCCGTTAAGATATTTTATTGCTCTTTTAGCAAAGGAGAAACATGGGGGAAGTTCTGTGTCATTCTGTTATTCTGCCAGTCGGGGAACAGAGAGTTTTTAAAGAGATGATTCAAAGGCTACATTCCGGCTAGGGCATGTGGCTCAGTGGTTAAGTGCCCCTGGATTCAATCTCCAGTACAAAAAAAAAAGAAAAAGAGACTACATTCCAGGTGTTCTCTCTCCAGAGTTGTAATTAACTTGTTAATTTGAGAGATAGTCATTTTCTTAGATATTCTGGTGCATCGTGGAGGTCTGAATTACTTCATTCCAGTGGTGGACTGTGCCCAAGTACATACCTCTGCCTGGGATGAGGAAGAAAGGTAATCCTGTCCTCCACTGGCCCAGGTTAGGGAAGGGAGAGGTTAGGGAGGGGAGGGAAAATGGAAGAGAAAGAAACATGTCCTTTTAAAAATAAGTGGCGGGCTGGGGATGTGGCTCAGTGATAGCGCGCTCGCCTGGCATGCGTGCGGCCTGTGTTCGATCCTCAGCACCACATACAAACAAAGATGTTGTGTCCGCCGAGAACTAAAAAATAAATATTAAAAAAAAAAAAAAAATTCTCTCTCTCTCTCCCCCACTCTCTCTTTAAAAAAAAAAAAAATAAGTGGCAATGGCAGAGCAGAAAGGGCTCTATTCAAAACAAAGTGGACCACTATTGCAAAGAGAACCAAAGCAAACCCTTACAATTGAAAAACACAATAAGTGAAAGAAAAAAGAACCTTACTGTCAGATTCCACAACAGAATGAACATGAGAGGAGGGAGCCAGTTCACTCAAAAAGATCCATAGAAATTAATCTGAATAATAGAAAAAGAATTTAAGAAAATGAACAGAGCCTGGGACAGTGGTGGGGCTAATATTTGTGTCCTTGGAGTCCCAGGAGAGGAGTATAAGGCTGAAAAGATATTTGGTGAAATAATAGCTGAAAACATACTAACTCTAGTTGAAGACACAAACTTGCAGATTTGAGAAGCAGAGAAAATCCTATCCAGAAGAAAAAGAGAAATTAACTCCAAAATATGGTTACTTTGTAGTCAAATTGTGAAAACCAAAGAAGAAAAGACAGAAACTTTTTAAAGTAACACAAATGTGTTACCTGTGGAAGAATACTAGTTCCAAAGGCTGGATTTCTCATCAGAAACCATGGAGGGTACAACACTAAAGGAGGGGAGAAGGGAGAAAGTGCCAAAAGAACTGTCAGTTCAGATTTGTTTCTGTTGGTAAACAGCATATCATGAACCATTCCTATGCTTTTTTTTTTTTTTTTCCTGAGTATAGAATTCTGTCAGTGAATGTGCTTTAAAGTCAAATTTCTACTATTGGATTTTTTTCTTTGTTGTTGTAAACAATCCTATATTAAGTGCCTCAGTACTATTTTCTTAAATTCTTGAAAGTTTATTTACTAAATCAGAGCACATATGCATATGCACATAGCCAAAATACCCTTCATTAACACCAAAAAAAAAAAAAAGGAAAAAATTTTTGCAATGTGTATAACAAAGGACATACAGCCTGAATATATAATGAGCCCTTACAAACCACTAAGAAAAGGACAATGTTTTAACAGGGAAATTAGTAAAACACATAAACAAGAAATTTACAAAAGGTTAAATATAAATGAAAAATAACCTAACATCCTCCTGCCCCCCATACTAGGGATTTAAGTACTGAGCTACATCCCCAGCCCTCTTTCTTTCTTTCTTTATTTCTTTGGTGATAAGGTCTTGATAAGTTGCTGAAGCTGGCCTTGTATTTGCAGTCTTCCTGCCTCAGCCTCCCAAGTAGCTGGGATTACAGGTGTTTGCCACCATGCCCAACCTGACATTATTAGTGGTATAATAAGAAAGCACACAAGTTGAAATATCGAGATAACTTTGGCAGTGTGATTATTGAATGATGTTGTTGGTTTTGTATTGCTTTATTTTTAATTTTTATTCATTTATTTATATGTAGTGCTGAGAATCAGTCCCAGTGCCTCACAAATGCTAGGCAAATGCTCTACCACTAAGCAGCAAACCCAGTCCTTTATTTATTTTGATTTTGGTACTAGGAATTGAACCCAGGGGCACTTTGCCACTGAGCTATGTCCCCAGTTCATTTTGTTTTCTATTCTGAGACAGGATCTTGATAAAAATTTTAGGACCTCACTCAGTTGCTGAGGCTGACCTCAAAATTGCAACTCCCCTGCTTCAGTCTCCCAAATCATTGGGATTACAGGCATGCATGACCACTCCTGGCTTTTGTGTTGCTTTTTAATAACGTCCCAGGATCTGTGATTATTTGAAGAAACTACTATTAATGTGCTTTACTGCCCAGAGTTCAGATTATTGCAGCCTTTTCAAAAGGATCATCTCATCCTGTTTTTTCCCCCTTAGTTTCTCTTGCTTACCTTGGAAGATATATAAAGAGAAGGATAGATACAGATGCTGAAAGAGAGAGGAAACAGGTGAATAGGAATTTGACTGGATCCCACCTTAAGCAATTTTCTCTTCACTGCTAAACATTTGTTCAAAAAGTCTGTACCCATGTCTCATTTCTAAGGCCTGTGGGATCTGTGTGGCGCTGGGCCCCCTTCTGCCTGCTGCTTTCTGTTGCAGGGTTTCCCTGCCCAGCCTCCTAATCCCCACCCACTCCCCTAGACCCAGGACACCGCTAACCACCCCTCCTTCTTTGGCACCTTGACCAGGCCTCCCCACCCCTATGCCAGGCTCTTGACTGGCTCCTCTAGATGGAGGCACAGCCTAGGGCTCTGCCCTCGCCTCCTCACCTGCTCTGCTCCTCAAGAAAGGCCGCCTTCTCTCCCTGGAGCTCGCAGCTAGGTGAGTACCTGTACCTCTGCACCACCTTCCCAGCTCAGAACCCTCCTTTCAGCTTTGCTCCCACTGTCTCCTCCAGTTCTGTGACTTACTCTTTCTGTTCTAGTTCCTCGGGTTTTCTACTTTGTGCTTCTGGTACCTGGAATACAAGTGTGTCCATAACTAAATTTCACATTCTTCCCCTCCCTTCTCAGCTGCCTTTTAGAAAGATGATTCATAAGCATTTTCTTCATTATCGGGTTCAAGCATCATCCCTGGACCTTGACACTGTGGACACTTCCTTGTTGGGGTCTCTCCTGTGCTTTATAGGATATTCAAACACCAGCCCAGTTGTTAACCCAGTGACAGCCCCTACCTCCAGAAATCCAAACTGCCACTCCTTGAAAACCATTATGCATTTCTTATTGCTTTTAACCTTATGTTTTACTATTTAATGTGACCATAGGAAATTGTGTGTCATTTAATGTTTTCCAGGTGGGGTACATTGAGTCATTAAGTGAAGCATGTCTTTTTCTTTTCCCCTGCATGGAGTTAGAGACTGGAAACTGGGGGGGGGGGGGGGGGGGTACTCTCTGTGCCTGTGTCCTGCACCATTGTGCAGCAGCTCTGTGCTGTCCACTTCCTCAGATGAATGGATGCCCTACTTTCAGCCACTCTGAAAGGATAAAGCAGCTCATTAAAGTGTGCCAGACACTCCATTTGTCAGTATTTCACTTCAAAGGAAATACTGTTTGGCTTTGGAATTATACTGTATATACTACTCACATTTTGCCTCCATCAAAATTAAAGTGGCCCCATTAAAGATACTGTAGCATCTTCTACCTCCCCTCCTCATTTATGAAGGTGAAATTTTTACTAGAAAATAAATGTTTGACATCTTTTAAAAAGATCTTGTTGGATAAACAAGAAAATGAGGTAAGAATATAGGTAAATTTAGATAACTGAGATTTCGCTTTTTGGACTGATAGGCAAAAAGACCGGATTTAAATGCAAAATCTTTTAGGCACATGTTGTCCATGCTGTTTTCTTAGGAGACAATTAAGTTTAAATAAGGTCCTTACAATACTTACTAGAGAATTAAGACATTGAGTCAGAGAGACAGACATCTCATGGGATTAGTGTAGTTGGACATAAAACATGGTTACCATGTGAATTGTGGTTTGAGGACATGCAGAGGAAAATTATTCTTCCTTGCTTTGGTGTTTACTCTGGAATGTTCTGTGTGTTTGATTGATTGCCTTCCATCACCTCCTGCAGAGCTCTGGTCAGTGTACCCTGGACCCACAGGTGCACATATTGGCCACCGCCTATAGAGGTTTCCATCAGCCATATCTTGCAAATTAGGTAAATGAGGTCCTGTGTGAGGTAGAAGGGCAGGTCCAACCTGGTGGTGATGCATTTGACTCTGATTTCCAGAGTTCTGACAGCCTGTGAGGGTGCTCAGGGTCAGTCATCCAAGGGGGAAAAATGGGCACAAAACCTGCACAGGAAGCTCTGGGTGACTGGTCATCTTCAGAGGAACTTCATTTGCAGCCTGGCTGCATCAGCAAACAGGCCACTTCTTTTGGACAGCTCCTGCTATCCAGGGCAGGCTTGAGGCCTTTCCTGCTTGATAAAAACTCAGGCTCAGCTGAGGTCCGTAGGGCAAAAGCATTTCCCTTCTCATGCTCAATTTAAAAAAGTAACTGCAAGACAATCGCCACTTGTTCTCTGTGACTCACCTTTCCTGCTCGTAGCGCATCCACTTTGCTTGTTATGGCACGTAGCAGGAGGCCTGGGAATACTCAAAAGAGCCTTTAGCAACTGGCTTGGGTGCACAGGCTTTTTTTGTTCTTTGTTCTGGTTCTTTTGGTGGGCGTGCAGCTGCATACCTAAAACAGATTGCACCCTATTGGGTGCTGTGGAGACTGCTGATTGCCCAAAGATGCGGGGCCTGGAGAGGGCACTGATCAAGGGAGTATGAATAGAGACTGTATAGATGCATGCTAGCTGTATTGAGGGGATGGGTGCAGAAATATAGGAAGGAGTAAAGAGATGCACAGGCCAGTTTCAAGTTCCTTCGCTTTCCATTCACTCTTTACTGACTGGCTGACAGATCATGGTTTGTGGTGCCAAAACATGGGTAGGAAAGTGCAGAGACAGACCCTGGAGGATTTTTTAGAGTGTTCCCTGTATGATGTGTCCTGGTAGTGTGTCTAAACAGCATTCACCCTATGGTCTGGTCTCACTGGTTTTGTCGTGTGAATCAGAATTTCAGCTCCATCCTGCACTTATTCCTGCTGGCCTGGTTACTCCATAGCAATTTATGAATTAACCCTGGACCATTTTCCTACATCTTTCAGGGTAATGGCAGAAGGCCCTCAAGATTCTTGAAAAACATGATTTTGTTGCTGTTTGCCCAGGGACTAAAGCAGCCTGTGCTGTAGCCTGCATGTGGTTAACAAAAGACAAAGCAGGTCATCTTTCTAACACTTCTGGAGTAAAATGATGAATGATACCTCTCAGGAGATGTCGCATATCACGAGCTATTCTGGGGCTTGAACCCAGGGCCTTTCAGAAGTTCTGCAGAGACTCCTCCTGCCTTTGGCCAGTAATGGGTCATTGGCCTCTCACTTAAGTGCTCAATTTTCTCATTGATGATGCGAGGACAGAGTTCTCTCGTTTGGGGGGTGGGTTTGAGGATTGATAACTGAGCATGCCCTGAACTCCTCACTCTGGCACGTCACCACTGTGGTCCCAGTGCTAGTGTACAGTGGTTACCACGTTCATCATTGTGGAAAAAAACAACAGGTACTTTGGTGGTGACTCTGATGCTGATTGTTGCAACCATACAGCAAAAGAAGGATTCATTTCCTCTCATAATTTGTAATTTGAACTTATTACCGTTTATTAAACTTGGCAGCACATTTCCAGCTACAAATTGTGAAGGACCCCTATTCATTTTGGCTTAGACACAGGGAAAGATGAATTCATGGAAAAGTTAATATCAGGACCCTGTAAACTAGTCTTTAACTCGAAGATGGGTCAATGTTAAGTACCCAGGATCACTAATGGAAATGTGTGGAAGATGTCGTTCTAAGAGCAGGTAGGGGAAATATTGTCACAGTGAAGTCTTCTGTTTCCTGACCCTTGGGTTTAGGAGCATGTACTCCCCATTCCTTTTTTTAAAATCTCTTTTATTTTTTAATTAATGATTTTATGTATGTTTTGCTGTTGTGGAGCTTGAACCCAGGGCATTTCAAAGGTCAGGCAAGAGCTTTACCACTGAGCCACATCCCACAGCTGCTTTTATTTTTTTGAAGGTTTTACTTAGTTGGTGGAGCATTCTGTTTATAACTTTCACACTAATCCTAGACACCAGTGTCTTGCAGAAAGGAACCAGTTTGCACATGACACCAATATGGTACCTTGTGCATTGGACACCTTCCTGAGGGTGGGAGCCTGCTGCTGGGAGGGGGCCTTCAGATTTAAGCAACTTGGACTGTGCAGCACAGAAGCCTAGAGGGCCTGGCTGGGTGTGGAGCTAGGATGCTGGGCCCTCCAGGCCCTGGTGCCCACTGTGCTTAGAGTCCAGCCTGAATAGAGTCCTGGAGAGGCCCTGAGGATGGGAATAACCTGGCCTCTGAATGCTGCCTGACCTCCTGTTCCCTAGCAACTCCCAACTGCTCAGTGCAATATTTTGTGGTGTTTCTAATTTATACTTAACAGATATTGGCTGTGATCGCAGGCTGGCTAATTTCCCATTATGACACGCAGACAACCACTTTGATACATGAATAAGCAGGAGAAAGGACTCCTAGAATGCGGAACTCAGCAAAGCCCCTTCCCATCAGGCCAGCCTTCCCTCTGGACAGTACTTGCAAGCAAATTACTACTTAGCACACAGCATTGAACAGTTTTCAAGTAAATTTCTATTATTTTTTCTTTTCTTCTGGTATTTTAGTATATCTTCATGAATATTTATAAATCAGCTATATTCATTATGGAAGAAATTTTTTCTGGGCTGTATATTTTTATGCAAATGAAGCCCCTACATCTGGTTTTTCCTGTATCCTAAGCAGGGTGTGAAACCCTCAGCCCTTCCAGCTCCAGCCAGACTCTGCCCCTCTTTCTCATGTTTGGTGGCTGTCTGTTTTTCTAAATTTTGTTTTCACTTCTTTGTGAGAGTTTAGACTTCTGAGTTCTAGTCTGATTTTTTATTTATTTGTTTGACTCTGAGAGCCATTGTTTTTCTGTGCATACTAAATTTAGAAAAAAACAACAAACTTTTTTTTTTAACTAAGTATGATGAGTAAATTCTATCCTCCAGAGAATTAGAAGTTTTGTGTCTCTGAAATTCAAGCACCTTGAAGCAAGGAACCATGCATGTATATTATCCTGATTGTCATCTATACACTGAGTCACACTACCAGGGTGGCAGGTCTTATGAGGCTGTTAATGTGGTATTATAAGAAAGTCACTCTGATGAAGCCTTCCAGATCTCAGTGACAGTGTTCCAGGCTTTGGACATTGAAGTCTGTGGCTGCTGGGCCCCTGGACCCCTTATTTTACTCCCGTTTCTAGTTCAGCATCCTGATTGCATAGCCTTAGGGGTTGACAAGTGACTCAGTGAGTTCCGCAGCTGTTTTAGCATTTTGATGACTGATGGCCCTTCTTGCCAACATCCACAAAGAGAGACAGCTGCCCTCCTAATTTGTATTTCTCAGCATGATTTTCCAGAGCCCTCTGAATAAGGGGCCCGTGACCTGGTCAGTGTGGTGAATGGTCGAGTAGGAGCAGAGCAGTGACCATAGAGGGAGACTAAGGTTTAGATTTGTGAGATAAAAAGGTTTCATCAGGTTCACTGGGCAGGAAGGCAGCGATTGTACCTAGGAGGAGGGCTGCACAGGGAGGATTTTGCACTTTCTATTGCCTTTTCCAGGGTCTTTGGTCTGATTTAGAATATATCTGTAGTCCCTGCTTCCCTCCCCACTCTCTCTGGCTTTTTCTTTTCTTTTTGCAGTGCTGGGGATTGAACACATTGCTAGGCAAGGGCTGGACCACTAGCTACATCCCCACCTCTCTGGGTTTTTTGAGAGATTCTTGCAATCCCTTTTTTTTTAATTCTGGGAATGGAACCGGTGCCTCCAGCATGCACAGCTGTGTTCCACCACCAAGCCATGCCCCCAGCCTTACAGCACATTTAATCAACTCTCAGAATTCCTTTTTAAAATATCTCAAATTACTAACCTCTTAATTTTAAATTTATATGATCTGTCCATCATTTAAGATATCCCCCTCCAGCCTGCTCCCGTCCTCCCAGAAGAGTGAAACGGTTCCTTTTTGCCACACAAGCCTCTCAGTCCTTACTTAGTGTCCCCATGAGCCCCCTTAGAATTTCATTTTTTTTGCCTTGGGTTTATACGTTAACCTTAGACTGTTTGTTCCCAACTGCAGTATAGCATTTATATTCTAAAAAGTGAGTGCTCAAATCCAAATGTTCAAATTTGAATGTTCACAAAGTGAACTTGGGCAGTGAGCTATGGTCGTAAGTGAGCTATGGTCATAAGCTCGCATCCTCTACAAAATCCCACGGTTCAGCAGCTCCCTGGCCTCTCATCCTGTTGCCAGTCCTGTCTTGGGTCATGTCCAGTTTTGCTCTCACCCTCAGATTCCCCACGGTTGCTGGACAATTTTAAAAAATGTGCTCAGGATGTAGCTTAGTGGTAAAGCACTTGCCTAGCATGTTTGAGATCCTGGGTTCCATACACAGCACCACAAAAAGAGAGGAAAAAAAGAACATTCTTTTGATCAATGCTGGTCCACATTTACAGTGTCCTTGGGTACAGCGTTCCTGCTCCTAATTACCCTGATACCTTTCCACACCCTGAACCTTGATATCCCTGGCCCCCGGCACATGACCTCCCCCTTGTAATTCACCAAAGCACTGAGAACATCGTCTTTAGCCTGTTTTGCCTCTTCACCTACAGGGAACCCTTTCTCCAGGTCTCACTCCCTCTGTCTAATCCTCATTGTATCTTAAGTACTGTGTTCCTAGAACTCCCCCATCTCAGGTTGCCTGGGCATTGGGTGCTTTGGATGAGGCCACCACCTGGTCATTCTCATCTGATTTCTGTCTGGGAAACCTGGGCCTCTGTTCTGTTTGATTCGGGCTTTTCTGACCTGAACTTGACCGCTGCCCCTGATTTCTTTCTGGCCTTGGCATCAGTACTGCTCACCCTGCTACATACCAACTTGCCCTGGGGATATTTTCAAGGTTCACAGAGTTAGCTGACTAACTTAGTGGAGTTTCCAACTCTGCACCATCCTTGCAGTTACTAGGTAGACCTTGGCCTTTTTTTATTTTTATTTTTTGGTGCTAGGGATTTTTCCCCCCCTGTGGTGCTGGGGATTGAACCTTCTGACCTAGCTGGATCTTCACATTACCAAGATTGAACCTCTTCCCTGGGGAGTTCCCCTCTTCCTTGGGAGCACTTATTCCCCTCTCTTTGGGAACCTCTTCCATCCACCAGTAGCTTACACAGGTAAGCTATGTGCACTTGCTGCCTTTCAGTCCCCGCCCCTGGCCCAGGGAAGCCTCCCACTCTCCATAGGTGACCTGTGCAGTTAAATTATGTAAATGTCACATTTAATAAGACACTTTTGAGCCAGGTATAGGTGGCACATACCTGTACTCCTAGCAACTAGAGAGGCTGAGGCAGGAGGATTACAAATTCGAGGCCAGACTGGGCAATTTGTGACACCTGTTGCAAAATAAAAATTTAAAAAATGAAACAAAAGACCAGGTGTGGTGGTGCACGCCTGTAATCCCAGCAGCTCTGGAGGCTGAGGCAGGAGGATCTTGAGTTCAAAGCCAACCTCAGCAAAAGCGAGGTGCTAAGCAACTCAGTGAGACCCTGTCTCTAAATAAAATACAAAATAGGGTTGAGGACATAGCTTAGTGGTTGAGTGCCCCTGAGTTCAATTCCTGGTTCCACCCCCCCCGACCCCCGCAAAAAAAAAAAAAAAAAAGAAACCAAAGGCTAGGGATACAGTTCACTGGTAGAGCATTGCCTAGCATGTATGTGGCCCTGAGTTCGTCCCCAGTAGCACCAAAAAAAGGGCATTGTCCGCATTGTCAGGAATTCTAGCCAAGGCCATCTGCCATTCTCAGTCTTTCTTCAGTTTTACAAAGTAGATGCTATAGCTGCAAACCTTGCAGCCTCACAGAACATAGTCATTCAGTTTTTTTCAACAGTTTTTCTTTCTTTCTCTCTTTCTCTTTTTTCTTTCTCCCTCCCTCCCTCCCTCCCTTCCTTCCTTTCTTTCTTTCTTATTGAACCCAAGGCCGTATGCATTGTTAGGCACCATTGAGCTACACCCCCATCACAAAGCCCTTGTCTACTCAGAGTAAACATTAATCCTAGGGAGAAAGCTGAGCCAAAGAGACTCCTCTCTGCTCCTGTCTTTTTGTTAGGAAGGAAAGTCTTTCCCAGGAGTCCCTTGGTAGGTTTGTCTCCCATCTCCCTGGTGCCGGCTTCTCTGCCTGGTTCTAGGGCCTGGCTGCACTGGAAGCCAAGAAAGTGAATATCTGGCAAAGGTGAATGAGCTGACCTGGCTGGCGTGGAATGATCTCATCCCCAAGACACTGCCCTGAATATAGTTGGAGTTCCTTTAACAAGGGGTAGCTGTTGGACCCCCCTAGAGGGTGAAACTATAGACACGAGGGATAAGATGGAAAGGCAGAAATACAGAAATGTTCAGATTTTATTTTGTGTGCAAACTAGAGGACTTTTAACTATGTGATATCAGATTTTGTGACTAAACATTTTATACTTCTGACAATTTCAAAGAAAGATTTCAATACCTTTTCTTCATCCATTAAGCCTGATTTTGTGTTAAATGTTAGAACTTTAGGCAGTTACTGAGTAATATTGTAATAATGGCAGAGCTGCATACATACTAATATGAAGAAAGATTGTCCACATAGTACTCAAAATTAGCATTGGTACCTTCTAGAACAGCACCTCTCCAACTATATGTGGCAAAGGACAAATTTTTTATTCCTTATTCGTTATGGATTGATATTTTTGAAAAATACAATAAAATGATGCAGTTGTGTCAAACTGGTATAAAAGTTCTTAAATGCGCACTCTCACCTTCAGCTTGGGTCTCAGCATGAACTGGCACCCGGCACAGGGCCTGCTGGGGGTTTTCCTCTGAGGAAGAGCACAGGCCCTTGAGGTCACTGGTCATGTGACCTTGGGCCAGCCACTCGCTTGTGTCCATGTCTGTAAGGGAATGATAATCCTGTCTTGCCCACTGGTCTTAAGACAGCTCTTTGAGATTTAGTTAAGATAATAAAAATCCCTGGTACGTAGCAATCCATACTTGAATATTAGTGCCATTGTTTGCTGTTTCACTTTAATTCAAGAGAGAGAAAGTTGCTTTCCTTTCAGTGTTGAAGATTGATGGCAGCCCCCTTTCAGCAGGCCGGGGCTTCCATTAGCAGGAGAACTCAGCTTTCTCTTCCTGGCAGGGCAGCAGGAGCGTGCACCATAGGAAAGCGCCCAGGTGCCTTGTCCCCAAGGGAGCTGGCATTCAGGCGTGAAGAACTGCCCAGACCTCCTAAGAATGGAGTGGCCAGAGGCGCACAGTGGGGGAGTGTTCCCCCCACCCCCCCCACCCCCCCACCCCCCCCTCCCGCGCACAGTGGGTTCCAGTGCCTGGCCATGGAGGGAGGGGAGGTGAGAGCAGCAGGTGCAGGGGCTGTGACAGCAGGAAACCAGAGGGAGCAAGAAGGAAAGAAGAAACTGGAGGAGGTCAGGCCTCCATTGCTGTGAGGCAAGGAAGCGCTTGACCAGATGCTCAGTGTGTGTGGTTTTCCAGCCACCCCTGGGCTTTGGAAACAAGTTTGTGACAGGCACACAATGGTAGCTAAGATTGCGGTGGGTGAGTGTCCCGTGACACCCTGCGAGAGGACGTCTCACACTGCATGCTGGAGCCGCCCACCAGGCGTTTCCTTGCCAGTTCAGGACAGGGCAGGACCATGTGGGCCTATTCTGCCCAGCTTTAGCCCACAGTCCCCAGGTGGCTGTCTTTCATCATTCCCTTAGGCACTGAAGTGCTGGTTCACTGGCTTGTTTCAAAAACAAAAGTCAAAAACTTAATGTTCTGGAAATCTTGGGGTGTCTTTGGAAATTAAATGGAAATTTGTAAGATTAACACATATTATTTGAGAATCATTGTCTGTATCTTGAAAGATCTTTCACACATGTTATTTAAAATTAATGGAAAGTCTTCACATCTAATTTATTCATTCAGACTCATTGGCCTGGTGAGAACTATTAGGTCTCTTCTAGTTCACTTTTTTTTTTTTTTTTTGCCTAAGTGTTGTTTTTCAATTCGAAATAATAAATGTTGGTAAGAAGTAATATGTTTAGTCTCTAAGCCTTGTATTAAAATAGTTGGACAGCTGGGCACGGTGGCACATACCTGTAACCCCAGCTGTTTGGGAGGCTAAGGCAGGAGGATTGTGAGTTCAAGGCCAGCCTCAGCAACTTAGCAAGGCCCTAAACAACTCAGTGAAACCCTGTCTCTAAATAAAATACCAAAAAGGGCTGGCAATGTGGCTCAGCGGTTGAGTGCCCCTGGGTTTCATCCCCAGTCCTTGCCCTGCCCAAAATTTGTTGGACAGTTCGTTTATACAAAGCATGCTCTACATGTCAAACAAATGCAAATAGAATTATAATTTTAACCTTATATTTCTGTTATTTTTCAAGTCTTTATGGAGCAGAGATTCTATTTTCTTAGAGCACCATTGTCCAGTGGACATATAAGCCACATAAACAATTAAACATTTTCCAATAGCTATATTTAAAAGTGTCGAAATTAATTTCACAAAAATGAGTTTTATATAAATATATATATAAACATATATATATATAAATATATATAAATATATATTTAGCCCAGTATATCCAAAATGTTATGATTTCAACATACAAAGTCTCAAAATTATTGAGGTACCTGACATTGTTTATTTCATACTAAGTTTTTGAAATCTGGTGTATAAGTAACTTCAGACAATAACTCAGTTTGCACTAGTCGAATGCCCTCTTTGCTTTGCCTGTTTGTTTTGTTGTTGTTGTTGTTTATTTTGCTTTTTTCTTTGCTGGGAATGGAACCCAGGGCCTCCTGCATCCTGAACACAGCCTCTGCACTGAGCTACATCCCCAGTGCTGGCTTTTGTTGTTGAATTTAGGATCAGTAAACTTCTGGTAAATGTTTTAGGCTTTGCCCATGTATCGTGAAATCAGTTACAGACAATTCATGGCTCTGTTCCAATAAAACTTTATTTATAAAAACAGGTGGCAGGCCGGATGTAGCTCTCAGGTTGTCCTGTGCCAGCCCCTGCTTTGACTATATGTATTATCTCAGTTGGGTTTTAATCCTCAGAAGTTGATTTCTATTTTGGTCTGCTATCAATATAGCTATTGTGTTGAATTTCATTCAGGAATATTCAGGAAATATGACCAGGAAATAAACTTCATTGTTAAATGATGAATGCTTTGGAACTGCAGGAATTCTCCTCCCCCTTCCTGAACTTGCACCTTGCAGGAAGAGCAGTGTGGTACATCGTGTTGACTTACATGCCATTCTGCCTGGATTGGAGTCTCCACTGTGTTGGGCATGAACTCTGTGATCATAGACAAATTAATTCACCTCTCTGTGCTTCAGGTTGAGTGTAAAATGGGGGTAACAGTAATGCCTATGCCATAGAGTTGCTAAGATTAAATAAAAGCTAGCTTAGTGCTGGACATAGTCCTTAGCACGCGTTAGCCTTCGTTTTTACAGCTGTCACTAGTGCTGCTGCTCACAGGACTTCTTGTGACATCACTATCAGCAGAATTAGTGCAGCTGTCAGCACCACCACCACTACCACTGCAGAGATCTGTGAATAGAAGCCAATCCATGTCGATGGAGACAGCCATCCACAGGTGATCATGGTGACCACTTTGTACTTAAACCTGCCCCTGAAGGAGAGGCACTGCTACAGTCTAGGGTACCTTAGCAGGATCTGCAAGGATTCTAACATTGAGAAGATTTGGGTCCCTGTTGCCCTCTGCCCTGGTAAATGCTATGTGATGTGTCTCTGGTTACTTACATTCTGTCGGCTGTTTGCAAACACTGAGAGCTACCTTGCCCTCCTCACAGGGTAGCAGCAAGAAGCAAACGACATCATCATGTACGGAGAGTAGCCTGTAGGTTATAAAGTGTTACACAAATGATAACCAATAGCATTTCCCAAATGGGTCCCTTTCTTTGCTTTATATCACAAGCTTAATTTTATCATCATGGACTGATGTAATTCCTAGGGTGATTCTAAAGATTAAATGAGACAGTACATGTAGAAGTACTTAGTCCAGTGGCAGAAACAGTCTCTGCTCAATGACTAGGTAGCTGTTATTTTTATTATTAAATTTTCAGTTTAAGACTTAGCAGATTATCATAATCCATCTCTTCAGATTTTCATCATTTGGACTAGAAACATTATTAAATGACCTTGTTAATGGTATGACAGATGAACTCCCAAATTTCATATTCCAGAATGTAATAGGAAAAATCTGAGAGTTAAATCCCTATTCTTCCCATCATCAGTAATTACTTTCTGACTGAGAGACTGATATGCCAAACTAATACTGAATGAACACTGACACTTTATAAACCAATGGCGGGAGACCTGCAGTATGGTCTTTCCCAGGGATGTGCCTTGTCAGGAGCCAGGTTTTCACGGAGGTAGAGGTGGGCGGCACATGCAGGGGTTGGAGAGCTGGGTGTTGGAGTGGTCATCTTCAATTCACTGTGCTTCTGACACCCGCCACCAAAAGTGTAGGACCATGAAACAGAGTCCTTGGGGGCAGAGGAGGAGGTATTGACTGGAAACACTCATGCTGGGACCCTGTGGTTCTGCTTTTTTATTTCTTTTCATGTCCTGAAAGTTGGATAAGGAAAAACTATAAACTAGAAACCTCTTACAGGTCCATCAATGGGGATCTGATCAAATGTGTTCTGGTAATGGCAAGTTTGCGGCTGGGAAAAGACAGACCCAGGAGTCTTGACAAGGATTCTGTAGGACTCCCTTAGGTGTTAGGGGCAAGGGTGGAATGTTTTTATTTACATTTTTAAAAACCAAAGTGTGTTCCTCTGCACACCTATGAAGATGCCCATGTGCACACACATACACATATTCTATTTATGCATGCTTAGAACACATCCAGAAGGAGACACAAAAAAAAAAAACTGGGAAGAATGGTTTTCTCTAGGAGAGCTGTGGGGTTTTTACTATCGATACTTTCTATATATCCTCATTTGAAAACAAATGCTTTGCATGCTTTTTTCTTTCATTTACCAGCAGTAAATTAGTTAATGACAAAAAAAGAGACAACTTTAGTCTTTTGCATCCATTCTCATTAAATTGTGTACCAAAATACTCCTTCATCACATCTGGCCACCAATCTCTTTCCCATAGAAATGCATGCCAGTCCCACCCTGTAAATAATTGGAAAAAAGCATAGGGTATGGAGCTGTTTGGGGGCATGTTCTCTACAGACCCATCTTGAGGACTGATTGAGTCTTATGACCAGCAATAACCCACGTCCTTTACCTTCTTAGCCCTGCTGGCCCCAGGACCCTGGAATGTTCTGCTGTTGTTTTCATGAAAGTCAATGGAACCTAGTTAAATAGAATTCATTTTTCTCCAGTTTTCTTGCAAAAGGCTCATTCCAATGAGAGAGAAGCCTGGTCCCCACCATCTGCCACCTGGTTATTTAATTGTTCACATGAAGGAGTTTGCATGGACATGAGTTTTCAGCTCAGTTGGTAAATATGAGAAAGTGCACTAGCTGGATCATATATTAAGGCTTTGAGCTTTGTTAAAAAACTGTCTTCCTAGTTGACTGTGCATTTCACGTTACTGACAGCTATGAGCGAGAATTCCCATTGCTATGTATCCTTCCAGCATTTGGTATTGTCTGTTTTCTGGATTTTAATGTTTTAGTAGGTATGCAGTGGTGCCTCCTTGTTGTTTTGACTGATAATTGCCTAATCACAGGTGATGTTGAGCATCTTTTCATGTACTGATCAGCCACCTACAGATCTCATTTGGGGAAGTATCTGTTCAGGTAATTTGCCCATGTTTTAAATTGGGTTGTTTTCATACTGTGGAGTTTTAGTGTTCTTTGTATATTTTTGATAGTCTTTTTTCAGGTGTGTATTTTTCCAGTATTTTCTAGTCTACTGTTTAATTTTTCGTTTTCCTAACAGTGTCCTAGAAAAGGTTCTTAATTTGAATGAAATTCAACTTACCAGTTTTTCCTTTCATGTACAATACTTTTGGTATTGTATTTTTAAATCATCACTGAATCCATGGTCACTAGATTATCTCCTGTGTTTTCTTCAAAGAGTTTTGTGCTTTCCATTATACAAACAGGTTTATAATCCATTTGCAGTTAGTTTTTACAAATGTTATAATGCCTGCATATGGATTCTTTTTCTTGCATATTGATTTCTGGTTATTCCAGCACCATTTATTAAAAAGACTATCCTCCTCCTCTTAATTGCCTTTGCTCATTTGTCAAAAATCAGTTGACTATAGTTGTGTAGACTCACATACTTTTTAAGCAGCAAAAAACCATTTTCATTTCTTGAAAACCTGTTTCACAGACAAAACATGTCTGTTAACCAAACATGTACATTAGAAGCAAGTACAAATAGAACCACAATTTTTCTGATGCAACACAGCAGCCTTAGTGTGTACCTGATCTGCCAGTTCTGTATGCCAGGCAGTTCCAGGCCATGAAGGAAAGTGTGAGCATGGTCACTCTGAGCAATTCAAGGGAGGGGGAGATTGCAGATGACCCAGTTGCATGCTCAGGCAGTGATATTATGGAGGAGGGACCATTTGAGAGACACCTTGAAAGTCCAGCGGACTCCAGAGTTAGAAGGAGGACTTTTCTGGTGGAGAGGCTACTTCCGCTGAGGTGAAGACAGGAAGTGAGTGGTGAATCCAGAAACTAGAATGAACTATAATTGAACTAAAATGCAGGGTTTGTGATTGAGTGGAAAGGCAGATTGGAGCCATGCTTCAGGGACCTTGGACATGAAGTTTGAGTTGGCGTGTGCTTGGTGTTTGTGAAGGGTCTGGTGTGACCAGGCTGGGCCTCAGGAAAGAGGAATGTGCATATGTGCATATCTTCTGTGTTCACCCTCTTCCTTGTAAGGAGCAGGTGGGTCTGTGTGGCTCTGTGGTGAGCAGGCAGCTTCCAGCTTCAGGGGGACCAGGTTTTCCTTGCTTAGGTGATAACTGTTCTGGGGCCAGGGGTGTGGCTGAAGGCTGTCCTTGCTGAGTGAGAAATTTCCATACTCTGTAATCTGACCTCCAGGACTGACTCACAGCTCCACTTTTGCAAGTCATGTAACCATTTAGCTTCCTGTTCTCACCTGGGGGGGTTGCCTTTTCTGCAGGGAAAATTAGTTTCTGCCTCTTTTCTGGAAATGTGAAAATTAGCAAGTGGCAACAACTGTGTAAAATGTTTAACAGCCCCGGAGTGAAATGACTGATGTAAGTACAAAGGGCCTTTGTCCCTTGTTTAATTGGCTTTTGTTTACTGCCTGTTCAAGGTCAGGGAAATTATATTGCTGCTTTAGTAACCAGGCTTTGAAACACTGTTCAAAGCATGATAAACTTCTTATCTGATAATATTTATTCCTTCTCTGCTTTTGTGGGTTTGATGTGGCTAAGAAAGCAAATAGAGATTGCGATGACCTGCAGGGTCCTCCGAATTAGTCAGAGGCGTGATCAGAGTTCCTGGGTGAGACTTCGAAGCCATTGTAGGACCTGGGATGATATTTTATTAGTGTAATGTAATTGACTTGCGGTAAGTTCTTATGGAATCCTCAACTTATTAAAGCTGAAGAGGGATTTCCAGAAAGTAAGGTAGGTTTGGTTGCACTTAAAATTGAAAGGGGGAACAAAATACAAATATACCGAATATATAAAATGCTCTCTGTAAGGCTAGTTGCAGTATTTCTCTGTCCCATGATATTTACCTATCAAAATAAAAATCATGTAATGGTTCAATTTACTAAATAATCAGCATGTTTTATATTTCTTAGAATCATGGGGAGCAGTCCTCATAATATGTGTTGTAAAGTGTTTCACATGAATTAGGTCAAGATTCATTTTAAAATATAAGGGAAAGTAGAATTCTTAATTTTAGAAAGTTATGCTGTTTACTTTGAAAAAACAATTGACCAAGGTGGAGGGAAGGTTTAAGTGTTACAAGAGAGTTTTAAAAATGTCTTCTTGAATAAACCTCTAGGGCTGCCAGAACTGTGGGTGTCCTGCTGTGGTCTTTGTCTGGCTCTCTAGGGCCATTTGTGAGCTCAGGGCCTCCTGGACACCAGCTCAGGACTCAGTGCCATTTTGCATTCTAAGCAGCTAAGCAGTGTGGAGCCCTGCAGCCTGGGTGTCAGGTCCAGGCCAGGGCTGACTTGGCTTTGATGCATCCCGTACACTTAAGTGGTTGCTCCATCTGTGGAAGGCTTTCAATAATTTTTTTTTTTTTTTAGATGATGATGGACCTTGATTTTATTCATTTATTTATATGTGGTGCTGGGAATCAAACCCAGTGCCTCACACATTCGAGGCAAGCACTCTACCGCTAAGCCACAACCCCAGCCCCTCAATAAATATTTTTAATGGATTAAAATAATTAGGTTTTCTTTTACATAACCATCAAGATGGGATCATATTTAAATATTTAGACTTGGAATAAATTACCTCCCCAGAAAAGAAGGAAAGGACTCCTCTTAGAAATAAATTGTTAGAAACACCCTTAACAATGTATCAAGTTGCAATGAGCATTTGTTATTAAAGCAAAAGCAGTCATTGTTAAATATGTTGTCACATGTGGCGGCTGCAGTTGGAGAGTGCCCTTCTGTTCACCCTTGGGATCCAGTTAGCTTGAAAGTCTGCCCTTGGCAGATGCCCAAGGGGCGCACAGAGATGCAAGTGAAGTCAAACCACAGTGGGTCAAAGAAGAACTTCTGCATTCCATGTCAGTTATCTGAAGCTGAGGTGCAAATAAGGATGCCATTCATGAGAGGGCTGGAGCTGGATTTGCTTGGAGTTTGCTGTTTGATCTTCCGAGGTTTCCTTGTTCAGAAGTCTTTTCTGCATACTGACATTTGGCTAAACTCACAACATAGGGAACCGGTTTCCTATCCTTGTCACTGTAGCTCTTCAAATTTTGGTCTCCCCTCCCCCCTACCCCCTCCCCTTTTGTTTTTGATTTTTAGAGATGGAGACTTGCTGTGTTGTCCAGGCTGGCATCTTCTTACCTCAGCCACCTGGGTAGATGGGCTCCAGGTGCCAGTCAGGGAGCCCCCACCAAAATTGGGATTTTAATGCTGTACTTCTGAGTTAACATCCCCAGCCCTTTTGGGAAATTTTTATTTGAGACAGGGTTTCTGAATCACCCAGGGTAGCATAAAATTTGTGATCTTCCTGCCTAGCTACCTGAGTAGCTAGGATTGCAGGTGTGTGTCACCATGCCTAGCTATCTAGATTCCGCCTCATGCTTCCCCTGAAGAAGTATGTATCCTTTTGAAAGTTATATCCTAAGAAAGCATGCCCTGTTTTTAGAAATATGCTGATAGGAAAATAGGTTTGATGTGTACAAGTTTGATTGACATTCAGTACTAGTTTTCAAAAATGCAGAACTCTTTGATATACGTTCTCCATCATTTGATTTATTTTTGTCTTTTGGAGTTGGGGATTGAACCAATGGCCATTACCACTGAACAATCTAATTATTCAATTTTAGCAATATTAAATCCCTTGAATAAGCCATTTTCCTTATTGGCCTGCAGTTTTCTTATCTACCCACCCAAAAGCCACAAAATGGAATAAAATTACCCACCTAAACCATCAGTCAAGTTTGTGTGTTACAATGCTATCTATGTTGAAGGATTTCTATCAGCACCTCATTCTCATAAACAAAACAAAAGCAGCCTGTAGTTCCTGCAGGGCTGCTAAGCAAGGATCTGAAATTCCTTCAATTTCAAAGTTGTTGAGAATTTGAAATTCAAGAATTTAAAGTCAAGAATTTGAAATCTCTTCCTGAAATTAAAGGACTTGAAATTGAAAGGTTTGAAATTCCTTCAGTTTCAGAATTGTTGAATAAGAAATAGCAGATCTTTGAGGCTAGAATAATAGAATTATCTTTTTTAAAAAAGCATTAATGTTTTTAAACATTTATGATTATTTTAGACTTAATAATATATCCTTTATAAAGAAATTGAGCCATCTGTTGATTAACCTATATGAAAATTCATTCTGAGATTAAGGCAAAATAAAATAACCTAGTTAACAATAGCTACTGTTGAAAATTAAATTCAACTTAGATATTTTTGTCAGCCAAGGCAAAATGGGCAATACAGTACATTTTCTTTCTTTTTCTTTTTTTTTTTAATTCCCCTCTCAATCACCATATTTAATTTCACTTTATTTTAGCCTGCCTTAATTCCTCTTGGCCCATGGTAAGTTATAAGTTAAGTTAATTACAGTCAACTATATAGTGATCAGTTTATACATTTATAGTCGGATAAAGCACACCATTTCTTCTAGAGAAAATTATTTTTTTCCCTTCAAACTGATTTTTAAAAAGTGACCCTGAAGATCCTTTTTAGGGACAGTGGATGATAGCAGGGTGAAATGAGAATCTACTTCCTGTCAGCCCTGTCTCCTTACTCAGCAAGCCCTCCCCTCTCTGTGAGGCGAAAGGTATTGAGTATTGTTCTCTTCCAGAGGCTGTGGGCCTTGGAGGGTCTCACCTCAGCCATAGTGTTGGATCTCCCCCATCATCACCTGAAATGCTTTCTTGCACTATAGAACTTAATCATGTGTGTGTGAGATTCCTGCCTTCAGAGAGTAGAGGGAGGTCTCCCTGAAGTCCTAGCTGGCACTGGTGATGAATCCAGTGTGGCAGGCTGGATTCTCACCCATCTCCTTTCCTGCCTTCCTCCCAGGGTTCCCAGGTTGATATTCTCAAATGCTGAAAAGGCAGCAGAACATGGCAGTCCACATGTCTTCTTTCATAAGCCAGACTGACCTCCCCTCACCATAGACAGGTGTCGTGCTTCTTACAGTCACTATGCAATATTTATGAAATTAAGGAAGGCTGGGTAACATTCAGGGCAGTCAGATTCAATAAATGCATGCACTCTGTCTTCTTGGATGTAAACCACCCTCTCTGGTCTTTGTGTCCCCTCTGTCCCCAGTTGTCAACATAACTGGGGACAGAGGTTCTTTATATAAATTTTAAGCAGCAGGAGATGAGATTTGCCGCAATTGTGTTTTTTTGTTTTGTTTTGTTTTTATGGAGAGTTTAGTGTGCTCAGTTATCAATTGTTTGTTTTTGTCTAGTATTTCCTGTCTTTTTTTGGTTTCAGATTATAGAACTAGAAGCTTTTCAAATTTTTTTGTTTGTTTGGATTCAATTACCGCTAGTGTAAATTGAAGCTAAATATATTTGATCATCTCCGGGACATAAACTTCCTCTTAAGCCCCTCCCTTCTTGCCATTTTAAATGCCTCAGTGTCGCCCTGGCCTTTAACACACTCTTTTCTTTTAAGACTTTTTGAGATAGAATTCACTGATCAGATAGTTGACTCATTTAAAATGTGCAATTCGGGGATTTAAAAAGTCCCCACATATGTGAAACCATTATCATAGTCAGTTTTGGAACATGTTCATCCTCTCACGGAGAACCCCCCTGATTCTCTAGCTGTCTACCCTCCTATATGGACCCCTATCTCATCCATCAGTCCATCATTAATATACTTTCTAGAGATTTCCCAATTCTGGACATTTCATTTCATATGAATGAAATCATATGACAGGTGGTCTTTGGTGATTGGCTTCTTTCATTTGGCATGATGTTGTTATATTGTAGCATATTTCTGTAACATGAAGGTGCTGTGTGGGGGTGGCCTTTGTATTCTTGGGTTCCTTATGCATGAACTCAACCAACTGTGGATTGAAAATAATTTGGACAAAAAAAAACTGTATCTGTACTGAATGTGTATGGATTTTTTCCTTGTCCTTATTCTCTAGCATTTTAGCATATGATTTAAAGTATAGGGGAGCTTGTAGGTTATATGAAAATACTATGCCATTTTATATAAGGGACTTGAGCATCTGAGACTTTGGGTATTCACAGGGGGTCCTGGTCCCTTTCCCACTCACAGATGCCAGTAGACAACCATATACCATTAGATGGGTGTGTACCATATTTGCTTTATCCATTCATCAGTTGATTGACATTCTCTTGTTTCTTGTGACTTTCCCAGTATCCCTTCTGACAACCTTTTACACTCTCCTGTTCTTTTTCTTTCTTCCATTCCAAAGTTCATCCTGTGTCTGATTTTTTCCCATTGTAACAATTATTATTTTGAAATGTCTCCAAAGATACAAAGTATTGGAATTTTTCCTTTTTATCTATGTGACTATTTCCTTCTATTAGTGCAGTCTGATTTTTTTTCTATCCCTTTTTTTAAGCTACCTCTTCCTGCCACCACCCATAGCAGCACCCCCAACTCAGTAATGACTTAGCACTAGCATGTCTTTCCTGCTTTTCTGCATGACATTATCTAGATGTGTATATTCATGTGCACATCCAAAGATGGGGCAGGTGTTGTGGTGAAGGGCCATTGCTGCTTTTGTGAAATGAGCTTAGCTTCTTTTTCTCAGTAAAACCTTATGTAAGGGCCCAAAGTCAACTAACATGTCTTTCATTTGGATTTACTTCTTAATAGCTGCTATTTTTCCTGGTGTGCATGGTTTTGAAGTGGACTCTGCTGTCCCTCTGATGATGGTCTTGTTCCCAGTGTTGTATATGTGGACACGGGGATTCCTTCTGCAGCACAGGTCTGACCTTGTCTGTGGCCAGTGGCTCTTGAACACAGCACCATCCATTTTGAGCACACCTTCAGCCCAGGTCCCTCCCAGACTGAAGACTGAGCTGGGCAGGTTCTTTCTCTGCTTCACAGCATTTGTTCCTGCTCTTTCTGAGTGGAGCCCCCTTCCTCCAAGCTCTGGTTCCAGTCCACACGCTGCCATTAGCCTTTCAGTAGACTTTTCTCTCCTTTGTTCCCAAGGAACTTAATTTGTGTTAAAGATACAAATTATCTTTAATGTGGTATAATACTGGGCTTCCTGCCATGTGAGTGGTAGTGTTTTCATACAGGGCACCCCCCTAAACTTCAGGGTCCTGGAAAACAAAATCCAGCCTCCTACCCTTTTGTGTATCTTCCCTAGGAACCTGGAAACCTTGCACACAGTAGGTGTTTAATAACTATTCACTAACCAGATCCAGCTGGGACTCCTGTGACCATAATTGCCTGGGGGGTAGAGCTGTTCCTTCCAAAATCCAACCTATTTGTCACCATCCAAAGGTCACTGTTAGCACACCACAGGCAGTCTTTGTTGGGGCAAACTCCCGCTCTGGAAAACTAGTTACCAGTCCAGACTGGAGTGCATTAGCAAAGTTTTGAAAAGCTAAAAGCCTTTAAGTTGCTTCTTGTCCAGCCTCCAGCTGTGACATCTTTGAAAGTTAAATTCACCAGAAAAGGAAGTTGCCCCGCAAAAAGAGAAGCACCAATGGAAAGCCAGGCTTGCCCGTCTCGTGATTGCGGGGTGGGTTGCTCAGGGCGACAGTCAGCCTGTAGATCCCCCATCCCCTGGTTAAATTGCTGGGAAGGGGCCAAAGGACAATGGTGATGGGAGTCTGGCAATAGCAGCCGCTCCCAGCGACTGTTTCCCTCCCCTCCATGAGCTGTATCAAATCCTACAGCCACACCACACTAATTAGCCCGAGAGTGGAAAGGGGTTGTCATGGCGACCGGGCACTTTTTAAAGCGCAGGAATGGTGTTCATTATTGTTCCGTGTCTTTCGCTGTGGGGAAAAGGTCAGTGTGGCAGTTGTTTTCCATATGAATTTTGGCCTGAGAGCCCAACCGAAGGTGGAATGTCCCTGGGAGAGCCTGGAAGATGGTAAGTGCGCACAGCAAACTTCCTGGAGGGGGAGGCCCTTCCAATAATACCTTTCAGGCTGTTTTAATAGCTCGAGCGCTAACTAAGGAATTGTGCGGACTTTTTCAACTAGAGGCTGGAGGAGAAAGTATTTAAAGAAATTTTTTGCATCAGTTGCAGCCAGAGCTACAGATTTTTGGAAGCTGGAGATTTTGAATTAAACTCTGAGGCTCAGATGATTAGCTCCTAAATGTGGGTTTCTCTGATATGACGAACTTAACAAAAGTTGCATAATTCAGATGCTTTATTCAGTGTTCGTTTGGTATCTCTTCACTATCCTTTGTAGATTGTTACTGGTTCAGATTATATCCCCAAGTTAAATAGAACAGAAGCAGCAGAACCAAATAACTTCAAAACAAGTTACTTAACCTCTACCCTCATTTTTAAAACCTGAGACCCGGCCTAAGGTCTGCCAGGAGTCATTTTGTTTCCATATTTTATGCTTCTCTTACTTTTCTAAGGATAGTTCAATCTAGACTAAAAATCAGAGAGCCCCAATTCTTAATCAGATAGCTCCAGCTCTTTGACTGTTTGCCCTGATTTCTTGGCTGCATTGGTCAGAATACTGCTAAGTAAAGACGACTTGGCCAGTGTTTGTATAAGAAATTTTTGAGAGGAGTCAGCCTGCTAGAAGACAGCAGCTATTCCATCAAAAACTGTCAGAGGGTGTGCAGAGCATTCTTTAAGTTTAGTTTTTGTTAGTTTTGGAAGTGTGCAGGATATCATGGCTTTAAGCCTCATTTTGTGTTAGTGACTGACCGCATTTGCTAAAGACCACAGATTAAGCTCCTTGCATTTTTTGTACCTTTTAGCAATAGCATCCTTTGGTTCTGTTTTACAGTCCCTTTATTCAAGGTCGTGCGGAATAACAAAATAAAAGTTAATTAAAGGGGATGGGGTGGTTGGATTAAAAAATGAATTGCTGTTCAAAAAGCTGTAAATGAGGAATGACCCACTTTTTTCTCTTTATCCTAAAAGAAACTATTGTCCTGGAAGCAATGCCAATTTGTTTGGCAGCTGAGCAGAGAAGAGAGCACATTTCAGATGCTTAGTCTTGATTTGATTTCCTGTCTTTAATTTGTATGTTCTTGGGCTCACTGTGTCTAGTATGGGACTCACAATAAATGCGATATTTGACTAGAAACTGAGGAAATTTAAATTCTTTTTGTCTCTTTTATGCACTGGCCAGCATTACTGGTCCCCTTTTCCCCATCCCTCCGTGAGCGCGCGTGCGTGAGTGTGTGTGTGTGTGTGTGTGTGTGTATGTTTCCCCCTCACTTTCACTATATTCTGTAACTTTAAAATGCTCTTAAATTGAAGTTCAAAAAGTAAAACAAAGGGATATTTATGATACATTAGATTCTTTGGAAATGGATAGATTTTAAAATGGTGGTACATTCATGATACTTGTGAGATAGGTATTTGAACATGGATATTTATGTTAAGAAATTATTGGTAAGTTTTAAGGTATAATGGTGTTATTAAAATATGATATATACTAAAATATTTACAAATGAGATGGTATGAAGTTTGGAACTCTCTTGAAAACAGAGGGAGAGGATGAAAGCAGGCTCCTGAAGGGGGAGGGCTAGCTGGCATGGTCGTTGAGGAGAGGTGGTACATCCACTGGGGTTCATTTTCTAGCCTGTGTTTTTGTGTATTTTGTTCAAAATTCTACAGTTATGTGTGCACACTCGTGAAAGGCAGTGGTGAGGATGGCCATATCAGCACCGTCTTATCTGACTGTGTCATCTTGCTGCATCTCGCCTTTCTTGTGCTTTAGATGCCAGACCAGTTTGACCAGGCAGTTGTGCTAAACCAGCTGCGGTACTCCGGGATGCTGGAGACGGTGCGGATTCGCAAAGCCGGGTATGCGGTCCGAAGACCCTTTCAGGATTTTTACAAAAGGCAAGAGAGAGCTCAATGGATAGTCCTCTTTTCTTTTCAAAGGGGTGGGAGAAAACAAGTAACCCTAGCTCAAGGTGACAGTGCCCATCTCTGCATTGCAGGTATAAAGTGCTCATGAGGAACCTGGCTCTGCCGGAGGATGTCCGGGGCAAGTGCACAGCACTACTGCAGCTCTACGACGCCTCCAACAGCGAGTGGCAGCTGGGGAAGACCAAGGTACAGTGGCAGAGGACAGTCAAACACCAGAGACATGTAGGGTGATGCCCGTGAGGCGTAGTGTTCCAAGATACTGCTCACCATTAGCTTTTTAGTATTTGGAAAAAGCTCATGTTACCATATCCACTGCCATCTTTTGTCTTCCAAACACTGGAAGTTTTATGTGAAGTCCTTGACTCCTCAAGGACAGTGTTTCCTCAGGAGACACACTGAAACATCTCGTCCCAACTTTTCTCCTGTATGTTCAAGCAGAAGACACATGTTGGCTGGTGAGTGTCTCAGGGTCACAAATGGACGAGGCAGCTCCCAAATTTCCAGAAATGAACCCCCACACCCCCACACCCCCACGCCCCAACCATTCTAACTTTCTGTAACTGAATGTTGGATGGTGTTGCTGCTACCGCAGCAGCTGCTGTGCAAGAGCCAGCAGGCAGTTTGGAATTCTGCAGGTTGCCAAAAGCTCGGTCCAGACAGTGAGAAGTAAAATCTGCTTTGGAACATGTTGCAGTGGCAGAGGCTTTAAGCCGCTTATGCTGGACAGAGATAAGTAGGAAGCAGTCTAGCCTGAACACCAAAAATCAGCCATGAAATCAATTGAACGACCTCTTCTCCTATGTCAGGGAATTGCCAAAACCTCACTTGTTCCCCACTCCCCTCCAGGGCCTTATCACATGGGAAAGACACAAATATGACTCCGCACACAGAAATGCAGGCAGTGGAGGTTATCTCTCCAAAGAGCTCGTCCTCCCGCCTGATCCTCCCACCCCTACACATGCAATGCAATGTGACCTGGGGCCTCTCACAGGCCAGGCAAGCACCCCATCTGCAGCTGCACCTCGGCCCTCAGAATTGCATTTGTAATGTCGATATTTTTATGCACATATAAGTTTTTAAAGCCAAGATCTCTGATTATAATCATTTAACAGGTGTGAACAGAGGGTTTCCCCACAGCTGCACAGTGGTGCAAACCTGTAATCCCAGGGACTTTAGAGGCTGAAACAGGATGATCACAAGTTTGAGGCCAGTCTGGGCAATTTAGCAAGGACCTGTCTGAAAATAAAAAAACAAAAAGAGCTGGGAATATAGCCAAATGGTAAAGCAGCCCTTCAAGGACCTGGGCTTGATACATTGTTATACAAATAGAGTGGAGGGATTTCCTCCTCATAGCAGAATAACCTTTATCCGACTTTCCTGAATCATCCTTTCTTGTCTTCCCGAGATTGAAGGGACTGGTGCTGGACCATGAACTACGTGTCCTGGCCCACAGTGAGATAAACCTTTAGAAACTCCAATAGCAATTTTATAGTAATTTTATGCCTATTGAATCTAGTATAATAACAAAAATAATGAGATTTGCATCTTTTATATACACATATACATATATATTTTCTTATTATTTTTGCAAAACTGGCAATTGATTGAACTGAGGTTGCTCTACCACTGAGCTACATCTCCAACCCTTTTAAGTTTTATTTTGAGATAGGGTCTTGCTGAGTTATTGAGGCTGGCCTCAAAATAATGATCCTCCTGCCTTAGTCTCCTGAGCAGCTAGGATTGCAGGTGTGTGCCACTGTGCCCAGCCTTTTGTATATATTTATACCAAAAAATATATTTATTTTTATTGGATTTCACAAACATATTACTCCATGGCAGGCGGGAAGTTTAAAAAGCACTTTTCTAGAAAACATGACCCTATGAATTTGCAGTAGACAAAAAGAAAAGGAAAAAGCCTTGCCCACAAACAACAGCCCTGACTCAGAGATGCCTTCCTTCCCCCAACCAAGTTCCTTTCTTCTGACGTGCAACTTCCTCCTGGGCAGGTCTTCCTTCGGGAATCCTTGGAGCAGAAGCTGGAGAAACAACGGGAAGAAGAAGTTACTCGGGCAGCCATGGTGATCCGGGCCCACATCTTGGGCTATTTGGCACGGTAAGAGCCATGCCAAGGGGAGAGGGCCTGTAAGGGGCTGTGTGTGGCTCCATTGGGGTAGCCTGAGTCATTAGCATGGAGGGGTGTCCCAGGTCAGGCCTCTTAAGTAGCCACACCAGCAGCCCAAGCCCAGTAAGCCTGACCTGGGCGGAAGCAGGAAAGAGTACATGCCACTTTTTGACATCTCGGTTGCAATTCTCATTAGAGGATTCTACCAAGATGCCTAAATTATTTGCCTAGTTGCACTGCATCCTATGCTGAAGCCACAGCACCTCTGTTTACTTTGGTATTGCAGGTTAACTATACCTTGTCCAAAATGCATGGGACCAGAAAAATTTCAGATTCCAGAATTTTTGGATTTTGGCATGTTTGCATGCACTGTACTGGTTGAGCATTCTAATGTGACACTCTGAAATCTAAAATGCTCCAGAATCTGATTGTCTTTTTGTTGCAGTGCTAAGGATTAAACCCAGGGCCTCCCACATGCTAAGCATGCCCTCCACATAAAGAACCCAAAACTTTTTGAGCATTGTGTCAGCACTAGTTTCAGGTTTTTAGAAGAGGGATGCCCACCCTGTGTCATTTTTGTCCATGCATTCTCTAGTTGTTTGGGGAAGGAGGCACCTCCTTTTAACTGCATTTTAGTTCTCTCCACTATGTGTAATAGCGGGCCACGTGAAGCTTCACACAACCACATTTTCTGAAATAGAGCATTTTCTGAAATAGAGTGCTCTCTATGATGGTATTTTGCTTTGTTTGTTTTCATATGAGCAGGAGAATATATCATATCTACTTGGGTTCTGTTTACCCAGCTTCCTGCCGGGCAATTTGAAGTCAGTGTTAGGGGTTCTGTGTTTATTTAGACAAGATAGTGATAGAGTTCTTACTTGTTTTGTTTATTATTCTTTTGTTTTCTTCTGTTTTGATTTAGCCAAAGGGCCTCCTTGTTCTCTCCAGTCTCCTAATGAAAGTATCTGATGAGAGTACCATTTCAAAACTAAGTTCTCTCCTCTTGTCTTGAAGCCTTAATGAAGCTCATTTGAATAACTCACACCTCATTACTTCAACTGCTGTTCTTTTCCTTTGCAGAAAGCAATACAGAAAGGTCCTTTGTGGTGTAGTGACAATACAGAAGAATTATAGAGCCTTCCTTCTAAGGAAGAGATTTTTGCACCTGAAAAAAGCAGCCATAGTGTTCCAGAAGCAACTCAGAGGCCAGCTTGCCCGGAGACTTTACAGACAACTGCTGGCAGAGAAGCGGGAGCAAGAAGAAAAGAGGAAGCGGGAGGAAGAAGAAAAGAAAAAACAGGAGGAAGAGGAAAGGTGCGATGTCTTTCTTCCTTGGATGAAACAATAGGACACATTTTGAGTTTTATGCTCAATCTCTCTCAAGAATTCCCAGTGGACACTGCAGAACCTACTATTGAAACAAACAGGGATTCTTGGCATCTGGAATGTAAAATTCCTTGGCAGTATTTGAAGCCCAGTTCTGTGCATATTTCTGTTCACACATAGAATAGGGACCATGCCAAAGGCAGAGGCTACATTCTTCATATTTCTTAACTTGCATTTAGCAGAGCTTTTTAAAAGTTACATTTTGCTGGATGTGGTGGTGTACACCTGTAATCCCAGCTACTCAGGAGGCTGAGACAGGAGCATTGCAAGTTCAAAGCCAGCCTCAGCAACTAGCAAGGCCTTAAGCAATTAAACTGTCTTAAAATTAAAAAATAAAAAGGGTTAGGGAAGTGGCTAAGTGGTTGAGTGCCCCTGGGTGTAATTCCTGGTACCTAAATAAATAAAAAATAAAATTACATCTTGGACTGGGGATATAACTAAGTGGTAGAGCTCTTACCTAGCATGAACAAGGCCCTGGGTTCCACCAAAAAAAAAAAAAAAAAGTAGATTTTGCTGAAAAATCATTCTACAATTATTATGATTTTTATCTTCTTTTCTCTTTTCCATTTTTAGAGAAAAAGAGAGAATGAGAAGAGAAGCAGAGCTCCGTGCCCAGCAGGTGATGATTACTGTAACAGTTTGGCCTCTCCCTTATTTGCTTCCCTCCCACTGCAAACACTGAGTGTAGGAATCAAAACTGGGGGTGGGGGGGTGGGGGATAGGTAGATAGGTAGAAGGAAAGAACAGCTTGAGGAAATGTTTATGGTTCATTTTCTTACATGTTTCCATTGGGGAAAGCTTTGTGGTTGTCAAATTTTATTGTGATCACAACAGCATAGTTTCTTGAAGCCAAGGAAAACCCTGTGTTAATTTGCTAGGATTGATGTAATTGTATACCAGACAGGGTGGATTAAACAATGGAAACTGAGTTTCTTACAGTTTTGGAGGGTGGGAGTCCAGGATCAGGCTTGGTTTTTCCTGAGGCCTCATATCTTGGACTTGCTGATGGCCACCTTCTCGCTGTGTCCTCACATGGGCTTTCCTCTATGTTTGCACGTCCAAGGTGTCTATGTGTCCTTATGACTTCTTATAAGGGCACCATCAGGTCAGATGTGGACCCACTCTAAGAGCCTTCACCGCTCTATATGTGCTGTCTCCAAGTACAGTCACATCCTGAGGTGTTGAGCAGTACAGAGGCACAGTTCAGGTCATGGCGATCATATTTCATCATAGTTCCAAAGAAGGAAGATGCTTGTGGGTTTTGGTAGTGTGACATTCTAAAACCTACCTTCCCATTGTATTCAGGAGGAAGAAGCCAGGAAGCAGCGAGAGCTGGCGGCCTTGCAAAAGAGTCGCAAGGAAGCCGAACTGACCCGGGAGCTGGAGAAGCAGAAGGAAAACAAGCAGGTGGAAGAGATCCTGCGCCTGGAGAAAGAGATTGAGGACCTGCAGCGCATGAAGGAGCGGCAGGAGCTGTCCCTGACCCAGGCCTCCCTGCAGAAGCTGCAGCAGCTGCGGGATGAGGAGCTCCGGCGCCTGGAGGACGAGGCGTGCCGGGCTGCGCAGGAGTTCCTCGAGTCCCTCAACTTCGACGAGATCGACGAGTGCGTGCGGAACATCGAGCGGTCCCTGTCCGTGGGCAGCGAGTTTTCTGGCGAGCTCAGTGAACTTGCCGAGAATGCAAGCGCCGAGAAGCCCAACTTCAACTTCAGCCAGCCCTATCCCGAGGAGGAGGTGGATGAGGGTTTTGAGGCCGACGATGACGCCTTCAAGGACTCCCCCAACCCCAGTGAGCACGGCCACTCGGATCAGCGGACAAGTGGCATCCGGACCAGCGACGATTCCTCCGAGGAAGACCCCTACATGAATGACACAGTGGTGCCCACCAGCCCCAGCGCAGACAGCACGGTGCTGCTCGCCCCCTCTGTGCATGACTCGTCCAGTGGCGAGTCCACCTACTGCATGCCCCAGAACACTGGAGATCTGCCCTCCCCGGACGGCGACTATGACTACGACCAGGATGACTACGAGGATGGCGCCATCACCTCTGGCAGCAGCGTGACCTTCTCCAATTCCTATGGCAGCCAGTGGTCCCCAGACTACCGGTGCTCCGTGGGGACGTACAACAGCTCTGGGGCTTACCGGTTCAGCTCCGAAGGGGCGCAGTCCTCGGTGAGTAGCCCGGGATGTGGAAGCGCTCCACCCTCTCACCCCCTTGTCATCTGTCCCCTTAAGACACACGTCTAGAACCAAAGAAGGTAATTAAACCCCTTTCTCTTTCCAAAGGCCATTTGAATTATAAGTGATACTTTAATGTGCTGGTGATGGTTGGAGCCCAAAGCCCAGAACTGAATTTTGCCCAGGACCTTCGAAAACAGGCATTTTAAATGGAGCCTTAGGTTTGCTTTGCTGCAGACACACCCCAAACTGGAATCAAACTAGCCATGGGCATATTGAGAACTTTCTTTACAGTAACTTCACAATCCACACCACACTATGTGATGTTATCTTGTACTGGTTGTAAGGGAGGAACTTTTGAGTTTAAATATGCTCTTTCCAGTTTCTAATGTTATTTATAGTTTACTTTCATTTTTCCCCCTTTGATCATGCATTAAATGCTGTCTTTACTTTCTAAGACTTGAAAATGTTTTAGCATAGTAATTTAAAGGAGATTTAACTCTTGCATGGTTTGATTAAAATTATACCCTTAAAGAACAGTGCTCTTTTTAGAATCAAGCCTTTGGATTAAAGTATATCTTGTTTTTTTAGGTTTCAGTTCAACTGACAGTTTGACCTTAAAAATTAGTATTTTGTTATTCTGAATTCCTTTGCCACACTCCATTGTAATGTTATGAGCTGAGAGTGAACTTTTTGATCTGTCATTTTTTGATGTTTACCTATGCTGGCATTTTCATTGCTTGATTTCCATCCTTTCTCAACATTAATGTTCTGTCTCTTTTCCTCTTTCTCTAGTTTGAAGATAGCGAAGAAGACTTTGACTCCAGGTTCGATACAGATGACGAACTTTCTTACCGGCGTGACTCTGTGTATAGCTGTGTCACACTGCCTTACTTCCACAGCTTTCTGTACATGAAAGGTATGACCTACAGCCCCAGAGCCTGGGCCAGGGTACAGCAGTGGGAAATGGATTTTGCCTTCCTTGAACTGGTTGATGGACCTGGGAAAGCCACTCCATTGTGCCTCTCCTTGGAGTTATATGGCTTAAGCAAATGGGAACACCGTGCTGGGTTGGCTTAAGGATGGTTGTGGTCCTGCTATGATGAGCATGGCTCTGGCACCCCTGGTTTGGTCCACAGTGATAGGACAAAGAGTTTGCAACCACTGAGTTCATTTTCAGCCCCTCTCTCCTGTCTGTTGCTGCCCCCTCTCACTCATTCTCTTTCTCTCACACATACAAAAACAAATGTGTGTGTTGTTACTGCTAGAAGTAACAGACTGCATTTCCTCATGCACAGGGTGTTAGAGAACCTAAAAAGGTGATGCTCTGGGGAGCAAGGATTAAAGATATGACAGGGCCACAGTTTGCTTAAACTGCTTACAGCACCCACTTCCTGAAGAGGATTTTCCTTTAATTGCTATTAAATGCTGAATATACTATATTAGACTTTAGCCCTTGGGAACCCTGAGCCTTATACCATTTGGAAAATGTTTTACTTAGGACCTGGTACTCGTGCCTTGTTCCTATTCCTGGCTCTCCCGGCCCCTCAGGGGAAGGCATAAAGAAAAACTGTTTGGTAGGAGTTTTACTTGAGTGGCCAAGAGGGAACCCTCATTTCCCACATGATCCTGGACTCGATGGGAAAGTCAAGAACGTGGGGACAGAGCAGAAGAGGAACCAGCCTCCCCTGGTGGTGTCTGACTCTGCTGCCCTTTCTTTTCTCTCCTTTTCCTGCTTTCCCCCATCAAGTGTTTTGTCTTCTCTAGTCCGTGTGTGTGTGTGTGTGTGTGTGTGTATGTGTGTGTGTGGTGCTGGGGATTGAACCCAGGGCCTTGTGCATGCAAGGCAAGCACTCTACCAACTGAGCTATATCCCCAGCCCCTCCAGTCCTTTTCTTCACTTTTTTTTCTAGTGCTATTTCCTTCTTTCATTCTTCCATTTTCTCCTCTTCTTTCCCTTGAGAAACTTTTATTCTGCCTCCTTTCCCTATTTCCTCTTGATTTTTGTTTGTGTAGTTTTTGCTTTGGGATGCTTTCTTTCCTTTCCAGTTTGTTTCTCGGCTCTTGGCATATTTATCTTTTCCATATGTCATCTTTTGCCCTCCTTAATATTTTCTTCTGCCTTTCCTGTGGTTTTCTTTTCATTTGATTTATTTTTGCTAGGTCTGCTGCCTTTGTAAAACAGGAGTCTGATGATTAATATCAGTCCTTCTCTTTAAGTTCTTCATCCTCTGCCTCAGATCCAAAGTGCTCACAAAACCCCCACCAGGTTTGATTTAGGGGAGACTTGCCTGAAGTCACGGGGGATCTTAATCAAGACGTGTACCCACATTGGAACCCCTGATATGGGAAAATATGTAATCACAAATCAGAACCTAATGATCCAATCAATGTTTAATCATGGCATCTAAAGATTTTCTTAGACATTTCTCAGGTAGAATAAATATAAGCTTTTTATTGATATAATTCCTTCCCCAAATTAATTTCTAGTTCTCTAAATTTGCTTTAAAATCTCCTATAATATCACAGTTGATTGCAGTATTGGCATTGAAGCTGGGCACAGTGGCACACACATAATCCCAGCTACTCAGGAGGCTGAGGAAGGATGATCACAAGTTCAAGGCCAGCCCGAGCAGCTTAGTAAGACCTGTGTGAACATAAATAATCTAAAGGACTAGGGGTGTAGCTCAGTGGTAGAATACTCCCTGAATCAATCCTCAGTACCACAGCAACAAAACAGGCAAACAGCTAAAAATACGTGGCTATGTGGCTTTGGTTTATTACATTGTTGTCTGACTAAAACTAAACGATTAGAAAAAGTAGAAAGTAGAACATTTAAATCAGAATTCATAGAGGTAACTATTTTGGAGTATCTCTTAATAAAGTACATTACTGATTAAATATAGCATCAATTAATTTTTATCAAACTCTTGAATAAAATAATGCCCAGAATTTTCAGAGAAACCATAAAAAAAGAAAATACAGTCAGCACTTTGTACTCATGGGCAAGGAGGAGGTTTCACCAGCCAAATAGCTTACTAAAGGTGTTTGCAGTTAGGAAATTAACAGCATTGATCAAATTCTCTATGTGATGCTGTATCAGAAGAACATGTAGAATCCCGAGGGAGGGCTATCACTGGTACTTCTGAGAACAGAGGAGTGACAGGTTCCACACCAGTGGTGAGGGCTGCTGTGGCGACTAATGCTGTCTTTGACACAGCTGAGGGTGAATGCGATCATTTAACGAACAGAACAACTTTGTACTACAGTTTTCCTTTGGACTTGTTTTGAAAAACCCAGATTAAAGTCACAAATCAAAAAATAGTAATAATGTTTCACTGGGAGTCCTTGGCAAGTTTGCTGTTGGTTAGGAAACAGCTCTGGAGTGTGACCACACAGGGATCTCAGCCAGACAAGCAGAGAGCACTTCAGAGGTGAAGAAAGCCGGCATCTGTGCACTGCAGCAAAGCCAGGGGACTTCCACCACCTCGTTGGTTCTAGTCAGAGGGTTGGTTACACAACCATTGTCCCAGTCCTTGAGGAAAGATCTCGTTTTCCAATCTATAAAGTATTATTTTTGCTTATTTAACTATCCATGTCAAATATCTCTTATTACTGGGTGATCAAAGATTGAAATATGGGAAGTCTCATAATAAAGTGTTGAAGTAGATTCTGTCCTTCAGTATACTAGTTAAAACAGGTTTTTAAACAGTCATGGTATAATGTCACTCTTAAGCATCCTCAGGGAATCTATAATACTAAGATAAAATTGTCCTGCGGAAAGGACATTGAAATTTTTTTTAATTCTGTGAAAGATAGTATCTGCATATTCTTTTAATTTCAGCTAGAAAGTTTACTACTACACAAATTTAAGCTGAACTTTCTCTTTTAATGTCCAATTTCTCGGCTTTTTTTTTTAATAATGTCATCTTATAGCTTCTCCTTTAAGCCATTTTCAGATAATGCTCTTTGAAAAAACCATGTTTATACATGTATACCATATATTTTTTAAATTCTTTATTTATTTATTTTGTGGTGCTAGGAATTGAACCCAGGGCCTCCTGGGCAAGCCCTCTGCTACTGAGCTATCGCCCTCAAACACCATATTTTCTTGTTCTTTGTTAGACTTTATCACCAAATGATGGAATTCTTGTTCCACATTGACCAGATGTGGAAGGAAACATATAAAGGATACCATCTTAAAATAACTTCCCCACTTTTTGGGGCATTTGGAAGCCACCATTATCCATACACAGAAATGGTTCTAGACTCATTCCTGGGTGGGAGTGTCAATTCTTAGTTGCCTTTCTGTGTGCTCCGTACAGTCTTCTCAGCTCAGTGAGTCAGCGCTGTTTAGTCCGTCAGGAGGGGCACCCAGCTGCTGTGAGACTGGAGCCAGCATCTCCAGCCTTCCGTGAAGGGTTTCTGAGTGCAGCTCAGCCAGGCAAGGTTAAAGACTGTCTGTGCCTTGAGACCTGTTACAGAAATTGTCGTCCCATGTGATTGACTTCTTAAACCTTTTCCTTTAAAACTTCCTCTTGGGGCAACAGGTGGCTTAATGAACTCCTGGAAGCGCCGCTGGTGTGTCCTCAAGGACGAAACCTTCCTGTGGTTCCGCTCCAAGCAGGAGGCCCTCAAGCAAGGATGGCTGCACAAAAAAGGCGGTGGCTCCTCCACCCTGTCCAGGAGAAACTGGAAGAAGCGCTGGTTTGTCCTCCGCCAGTCCAAGCTCATGTACTTTGAAAATGACAGCGAGGAGAAGCTCAAGGGCACCTTGGAAGTCAGGACAGCCAAGTAAGTAGATGAGCCTGGGTGTGGCCCTTGGGCGGTGCTGTGCACTGCTTGCTAATTTGCGCCAAATGATAGAGTGCTCCCTTGTGCACGTTTCTTGCAGTTAAGAGGCTCCACTAGGTGTTGAGTCTGATAATTCTGTTCAGTGCATTGAATTAGTAGGAATTTAAGACTTTGTGAATAATTTGCCTTTTGTGGTTACGCTCAGACATAAGTCTCTCATTGGGAAGGTGGCCCCTTGAATGTACAGTTAACCCACTGGAATTATGTTCGCATGCAGGAAAAATGGTGTGAATCTGCAGCAGTTGGTTGAGAGTCCTTTCATGGGTTACCTTGGCACTTTGAATTCTTCCTCGCTCTGGCTATTAGCCAGCAGTTTAATTAGCTAAGTTGGGAGCAGACTGCCAGTGTTGTGAAATGGGTCATCTATCTTCTACCTGTGTCCTCAATGCTAGCCCTTCCCATTCCCAGCAATAAGAGGAACAAGACTGGCCTTTGAGTCCCATGGAACCACTCTCTCAGCCACCCTTTAGAGAACCAAGGCTTTGGATTATCAAGGGACTGTTGTTTTTGTTAAAAACTAAATAATGTTATTAGAAAATATCGTTGATGCTAAGGGTACCTTATCTTCTTGGGTACTCAGGTACTAGGTAAACTTGTTTAAGAGCGATCTGTGGCTGTACTCCACTCAAAACTGAGCGACTATAAATATTTAAGAAAGTGGTAAAGTAAACTTGGAAAGATCAAATTAACCCCGAAGTCATACAACTTAAAAATGAAATGTTGTTTCTCATCAGCCAGCATCAGCAACTTCAGAAAATTACTCATGGGCAATGGAAAGTTGAATGACTCAGAGAGGAAGGTCTTTATGTATTGGCTTTAGGACAAATCATGAGTGCACAGAGCAGCACATTGGACATTTCCAGGCTGCTTCTTTGGGCTTACTAGGAACCAGTCTAGGTGTTTTGGAAATTCAGGTGCGAGTCCTACAGCAAGTGTCCACAGCATGGCACAGCCCTGCCAGCCTCACTGCCCACTCTCAGCCCGGTTACTGTGATGTTCCTCTTCATGGTTTCATAGTTGGGGCCACACCCCCAGCCCTTTGTAGGTGTATAGGCTTAGGCATAAGGATTGCAGGTTCAAGGCCAGCCTGGGCAACTTGGTGAGAACCCATCTCCAGATAAAAAATACAGAGGGCTGAGGATGTAGCTCAGTGGTATAGCACCACTGGGCTCAACCTCTAGTACTTAAAAAAAAAAAAAAAAATACCTTCCAGTATTAAACTCCAGTTGTTCCAATTTCCCACAGTTATCTCATAAATGGAGGTGGTTTAGGTTGGTTTTATAGTTTCTTTCTTAAAATCAGAATCCAAATGAGGTCTAGACTTTGTCGTAGGTGTTGACATTAGGTTTCTTGCTTGATAGACACCCCACTCCCCACATGCTGTCTTCCACTAGTTAGCTGCAGCTGAACAACTTCATTGGCTCACTGATTTCCAAGCCTCACTGGTGCCAGGCCAGTGCCTTCTTGAACATGATCTTCATTCTCATTTTTCTTCTGTGGATTAGCTGTTAGACTTCCAGTTCAGGTCTTCTGCACACCAGTGCTCCATAAATGGCAGGTCTCTTTCCAATTGTTGCTTAGGAGCATGAATTTCTTCAGGGGCAACAAACATGACCTGGTACATCCAGGGGTATGACTGTAGACTGTTAGGGGTCACAGAATGGTGGTAGTCATCCCTCAGAGTCTGTAGGGTGTTGGTTACAGAACACCCTGCCCCTCAGGGGTATCCAAATTCAAGTTCCTTGTAGAAAAGGGCACAGTATCTGCATGTAAACTACACATCCTCTATAAATAATAACTAAAATATAAATGCCGTGTAAATAGTTATACTGTATTGCTTAGGGTATGATGTAAAGAAGCAGCAAGTACGTGTTCAATACAGGTACAGGCTTTTTTCTGAATATTTTCAACCTGCTGTTGAGCAGACCATGGACACACAGGGCCAACTGTACTCATTTATTACCTAGAAGATTTCTAGCAAGAGAGACTTCTAATCTGGTAGTTATGGTCCTAAGGTACTGTTTGTTTAGGCAAGGCAACATAAATGCTTGACCCCATCCCTTACCCCAGTTTCCAGGAAGATGAGTGGGTTCCCCTGCATGCTCCACTGATGGCAACTTTGGGTATTTCATTTATTTTTCCAAGTATCAGTTGAGCTCGTGCATTTTAATGTATTTAGTGGGTTTTCAGTCATTGCAGCTTTTCACAGGGATGCCTCTCCATGTTCCCTTGTCTTTCCCATGTCATCCTGGTAGTTTTTAATACCTTCCTTGCTTTCTGATAGAAGATGTTCCCTACTCTTACAATTCAAGCTGTATAAACAAAGATCTCCTGAGTGTTTGCTTTGTTACTTTGAACTTGAGGCTTTGGGCGGAGTCCTGAATTAGAGCCTAGCTGCATGATTGGAGCCCTGCCAACACGGGGAAGCTTTTGAGTCCCTGGGCCTGCCTGTGTTATGAGTGCTTCCCAGGATTCTGATGGACCACTGTGGTTCAGAACCTTGGCCTCACAGCTAGATCACAAGGTCTTACCCCTACTTTCTACACGAGGTACCCAAGTTCCTGAGAGAAAAGTGGGTCATCCAAGAACAGTAGGCAGGTCAGTTTTTCCTGGGAATCATCTCCCTGCCCAGGAGGCTCCATTGCTAGACCCACTGGGTCATATTTGTCCTTCCACCCAGAGGAGGCCTGCAATTCTGATCTTAGTTTTTTTAAAGAATATACTTATCTTGTTTCAGTGATGATAGCAATATGCTTGTTAGAACGGTCTTTCTACCAGTTAGACTGTTTAAGTTTTTACTGTGAGCAGCTCTACTACTTTAGGTGTCAAAGCAAGCTGCCTTTATCCCCAAGACTGTTCTCCATCAAATATATTGCCATCTCTGATCTGGTGCCAACATCTGCTTGTGTTTTACCCTGATTTTGTTAATTCACCCTCCAGCATCTCAGGAGTTGTTTAGGGATAAGATCAAGATGATGGTGAGATCCAAAAATACCAAAGGCCTCTCTTCACCCAGTGGCCCCTGGTGGAAATAGTGTGTCCCTGTTGGGTGGACCGCATCAAGACAGCAGCCTAGGCCTTTAACTGGGATGGAAAGCTGTTGTCTTAGTGTGTTTGGGCTGCTGTAGCAGAATACCTCAGACTGGGTGATTTGTAATGAACAAAAATTTATTTGACTCATAGCTGAGAAGTCCAAGATCGAGGGGGAGAAAAGGCCAAGAGATTTAATTGGCAGCCTCAAGCCTTTTAATGATCAGCATGAATCCATTCATGAGGGGGGAGCCCTCCTAAGAGGTTCTCCTCAGCTCTGTTGCATTGGGCATTAAGTTTTCAACACCCGAGCTTTGGGGGACACATCAAATCATAGCTGCCATTATAAAGTAGGGAAAGAGATCAGACAGGAGCCACAGGAAAGCCTCTCTAGAACCTAAATGGGAAAGGCATTGGACAGGCTGTGTAAAAGAGGCCCCTCTCTGGAGAAGCCAAGGGATACCACACACACAACACCATACCCTGCTCCTGGGGTCAGAGAGGAGCCTGGCTCCCCCTGGAGGTCACAAGAATCTTCATCATTTCTAAGAGAAAAATTTTAAAAGGCTGGTATAGGTACAGTGGTCCCACCAGATCCTGGTTTCACGTTCCACAATTTTACCTGTGGTCGATTGCAATCTGAAAATATTAAACAGAAAATTTCATATTTTGAGGGAGAGACTGTTTATGTAACTTTTAATATAGTATGTTGTTAGAATTGTGCTTATTGTTGATTACTATTGTCAATCTCTTACTGTTCCTAATTTACAAACTAAGCTTCATCACAAGTATGTGTGTATGGATTGGGCATTTCTAACCCCCAAATCCAAAATGCTCCAAACTTTGTGAGTGCTGACGTGATGCCACAAGTGGAAAATTCCACACCCAACCTCATGTGATGGGTCACAGTCAAATATAGACAAAACATATACTAAAAATACTTTATAAACTACCTCCAGGGAGCTCAGGGTCTAGCACAGTAGTAGGTTATAGGCTTAGCATGTGAGAGGCCCTGGGTTCAATCCCCAGACACCAAAAATAAACAACTCTGGCTGTGTGTGGAAGGTGTAAAAGAAACACAAGTGAACTTCATGTTTAGACTTACATCTCATCCCTGAGACATCTATCTCATTATATACATGCAGATATTCCTAAGTCTGAAACACTTCTTATTTCAAGCATTTTGGATAAAGACTCTTCAACCTAGGAAAAATAGTCATCATAATAATTTGGATTCAGTAGTCTGATTTCCAGTACCCATGGAAATCTGGTTTCCCTATGATAAGTGGGTACTATTGCATATAGTTTTTTAGTAACAGTTTCAACTTAGTCATAAAAATTCCTTTTCTTGGTTTTTTATTAGAAATTCTGTGTTCTTGATTTTTATTCATTGCTTTTGTTTCTTTGCAGAGAGATCATAGATAACACCAACAAAGAAAACGGGATTGATATCATTATGGCTGATAGGACCTTCCACCTGATTGCGGAATCCCCAGAAGATGCCAGGTGGGGTCTGCACTCTCAGCTTTCTTTTAACCACGTCCTTCCTCACAGGCATATGCAGCACACAGGGCACTGTTCACCTGGTTCGAGAAGTTTAACTGATGTTCTAGTTGGCTTTCTGTTTGTTCTGTTCTGCAGTCTTTAAACACAGCACAGATTTGGAACTTCGTCCTCATGTGCCCTGCACAACCCTCCTGTTTATGTTAGTTCAGGCTCTTATGGTCACTGATAGTGAGTGTAAACAAGGCTGAAAGCCCACTCTCTGGATGTTTCCAACTTTGAAAGCGAACAGCTTGTATGTGCACAAGGATCTAGGGAACAGAAGCATAATTTAAGCAGGGGCTGTTTAAATAAATGATAGTGCTTTGGAAATTGGAGGCTTTTAAAAATCTCTGTGCTAAAGTGTTTGAGAGACAAGATACTAAGTTAGTAGAAATAAATCTGTAGGAGGCAGTATTTTAAGTATATCATGTATATTAACTCACCAGCAGTCCAGCGGGTTAAGTATTATCATTACCACTATTTGTTCTTTGCAGAGAAAGAGTTGAAGGTATGGGAAAAAAATTTGTAAGTTTACGAGCATCTGTACAGATTGCACATTTTTCTTCTTAGTGAATTTCTAATTAGATGTAATGCAAGGCTTGTTTTTTTTTTCTTTTTTCCTTATTTTTGGTAGGGGGGGTGCTGGGGATTGAACTCAAGGCACTCAACCACTGAGCCACATCCATAGCCCTATTTTGTATTTTTAGTTAGAAACAGGGTCTCACTGAGTTGCTTAGCTCCTCGCCATTGCTAAGGCTGGCTTTGAACTTGTGATCCTCCTGACTTAGCCTCCCAAGCCGCTGGGATTACCACGCCCAGCTTATAAGGCAAGCTTTGTTCTATTGATGGAGGCATTAGAATTCCTACATTTCTTTCTTAAGGAGTTTGAATTTTGATTGAGACAAGAAAGGATTTCCCTATTGGCTGGGGCAAGTTGCCTCTGTTTCTGGACCTCTGGTTTCCATGTTGGAATGCTGAGGACATGGAGCACAAAGTTCAGAAGAACTTTTTGCTTTTCAGTGAGACATCACAAGGTCACATAGTAAGTGTGACTCAGTGGAGTCACTGTCCCATCCATTCTGCTTCTTTGTAGGGTTATGTTGGAGGTGACTGTCATCAATTCTGGGCAGCTCTAGGTTCCAATTTATGAGGGTAACATCCAATGGCCTATGTATTATTCTTCAGTTCTCATCCCAGAAGTCACTAGAACCCTCTGAGTTCTCAGGGCTTCTCACTACCCTTTGCCCTTTGAATGTTTTTAAGTCAATATAACCTCTCGATAGTAACACTAAGGGTAAAGACACCAGAAAGTAATTCTTCCCATGGGAACAAACTGAAACCCTGGTTTGACTCATAAATTATAACACAAACTGGAAAAACAAGCAAACCTGAAATTACAGCACCATCATTCCGTCTGGGACTCCTAGAGACCTCGTGTGGTTTTTTGCGGTCCAGGGAGTGCCCACAGCTTTTTAGCTGAATTATAGACCCAGCGTTTGGCAGCTGTCCTGTCTGTTTTATGCTGTAATGAACCTGCTAAATTTAGCATCTGGGATATTTTAGCCAAGGACTTTTTCCCCTGACCAGTGGAACACATTTTTAAAAATTCTCTTTTGGACTCCAAGTTATAACTTGATTCAGTGAAGAAATTTTATAAGTTTAAGAGCATCTGTACAGATTGCACGTTTTTCCTCTTAGTATATGTGTGTGCATGTGGCACACATCTTGAGTTTATATATTTTACAATTTTGATTTAGGGAATTTTTAAGCTCAGAGATGACTAGAGGGTTGCCTTCTGCTTCACCAGCATTTGACGGGGCAAGTCCATCTTAAGCTGCTTTTCTTGGTCTCCCTAAGCTGTTGTTCAGATTGAATGTTTTTAAGATCTTATTCACGTTTTCTCCTCCAGGAATTACAGGAGATAGATTTTAATTCTTTGCTATACGGCCTAATCTTTATTTGTGGGTGTTATTTTTTCACTTAAATATCCCATTGCATACCAGGTACTTACCCTTCTGTATTATTTAGTAGGGGCACACATATAATATGTTTGCAAACCCTTAGTAGGAGGATGATGACATAGCTTCTCTCTTACTTGTAACTTCTCACATGCTGTAGTTGCTTAATGCTAAATGAATAGATAGCCATTAGTGATCTTTTTCCTCGTGCATGTCCTGATTTTTCTGAAGTTCACAAATATTTTTCCTTACTTTCTGTTTATGGTGAGGCTTGAAGTGAGAAATCTCATTTGAAATGAAGATGGGCGAGTTATCTGGTGGAAATAACTTTCTGCTTTCTACTTTAAGCTATTTTTTTCTTCTTTCCCACTCTCCAGCGGTTTTATTCACTTAAATAGAAGTACTGGAGTATTTAAGGAGTAGAGAACAAATACCCAGTGCTGTGCTTAAATGGGCTTAGTTATAGTATTGACCTTCTTAACCTTGTAATTTATTTTCAAGACAGGGAAGGAGCCTGATTGACCTCTAGGGTATACGTAAGATTCAGTAAATGTCCTTGATTTAAGTATTTTAGGTAGAAGTATGTATTTCATTATTTACTGACAGTTTCTCAAGGAACATACCAACATCAGATGTCTGTGGGGATTTTGAGGAGAGGTCTTCAATAGACATCAGAACACATGATACTTAAAGGTGCTTTGGCTGCTTTTTTGAACTTTCCCCTTGGTAGAGTGAATCCCACATTTCCCTAAGGAGAAGAAGGCAAATTTGAATCAAAGGTGCTTGGAGGAGATGATATTTCCACAGAGAACATGGAAAAGGGCACCATTGCTTTGCTAGTCCAACCCTTGGCTGCCCCTGACAGCTGTCCTCTCTCCACAGCCAGTGGTTCAGCGTGCTGAGTCAGGTCCACTCGTCCACGGACCAGGAGATCCGGGAGATGCACGACGAGCAGGCAAACCCACAGAATGCCGTGGTGTGTGAGCACTGGGGGTGGAGGTGGGGTGTTCCGTAGGGGCAAGGGAAAGGCAATCAGGATGCAAAAAGGACAGGACCAGGAATTTCTAGATAATCTTTTAAAATAAAAGTATAATAATTAAAGGGAAAAACAAAACCATTTAGGTTAAAAATTATGCATAGAAATAAAACAGAAAGTTACAGATGGTTAGAAATGTAATGTATTTTAATTTTCCTACCTCAGACCTTTAAAGGAACAAAAAAAAATTACAATTTTTATGACATCTTGGAAGCATATGAGACTTTTTCTTCAAAGGACTAGGCGAATTCCAAAATTGTTTTCTGTCTCGATCCCAGACACAAAGTTATAAAATACTAGTTTATAAGAAAAAATTATTTCCTCAGAAGAAGAACTTGAAATCAAATAAAATATCTTAGCAGAGTTAAGTGTAAAATGTAGTAAAATATAGCAAAAAATCAGAACACATATACTGCTGAAAGAAGTTCATGAATGTTCTTCACTGAAGATATTTTGAGAATGTGAGGCAATGGTTAATTCACAACACTTTTAAGGAAAGGCCTGTAGAATCTGCCTGTCTCGGCTGACCATACTCACTAAGCCAAAGGGACCTCTCCTCAATAATGGTTATTTTGCAGTTAATTAAAAAAGAAGGTATCTCTTTGGTTTGCTGATTGAGGGAGTCGTCTAGGGATGTTGCTATTCCATGTGCCCCACCTTGATGTTCTCTCACTTTGGCTACTCCTTGCTCCTTCCCAGGGCACCTTGGATGTGGGACTAATTGATTCCGTGTGCGCCTCCGACAGCCCCGACAGGTAAGTTCAGATGACCAAGCACTTGCAAGTGCCCACAGATCCTGTGCCTGGCCACTACCCCCTTCACTGCATCGTGGCACCACAGGGCTTGGCATTTCCCATAATCCAAAGTTTTCCTTTTTGGTATCCAGTTTTACATCACCTCCTGGCTGTCTTTGGAGTGCAGATGGAAGCAGTGGAGACCTAATTTAGACAGTCACTTTAAAACAGCAGCAGCATAAGGGGAATATTCTTTATTTGGTTGGAAGGACAAACTTTGGATTCATATGGAAAAAAAAATCACTGATTGAGAAAATGCTGTTTCCTCATAAGGAGGGTATACTTCTATATTTTACTAAATTTGAAAAGGATTTTTATGTCAATGTAAATATAGAACTTTAATAAATAAAACCACAAACATTTCCTTTTTTTGACATTTCTGCTTTCTCTGTGCCCTTAAAGTAACATGTTTGGGGTATCTGATTTTGTACAAGGTGCCTTAGCACTGATCAACAACCCCATCTTTTTCCCATTTTTAATTTTGAGGCAGGGCTTCGCTGAGTTGCTGAGGCTGGCCTCAAACTTGTGATTCTCCTGCCTAGGCCTCCCAGGTCACTGGGATTGTACATGTGTGCCACCACACTCAGCTGTAGGTTTTGCTTTTTTAAGGCAAATCATCTTTACAGTCTTTGTACCTAGTGAGTTTTGTTTATTGTTTATTGTTTTGCTGCTTGTAAATTCTGTTCTTGGTCTTCAGTAAAAGTGGCTCTAGGGCCAGAGTCAGAATCAAAACTGACTAATGCTTTTAGTAAGATAGCCAGAATGTGAATATGAGTGTATTAAAATTGACAACAAATATAGTGTCTACTGGGCAGGAGCAGGATTTGAGCTTGGTGGGTGTGGGAGGTCCTCCATCATCCTACCACTAACACAGCCCTTCTAACTATGGACCCTTTGTTTTCAGGAGTGAACCTGCACCTTCTTAAAGATTCACTAGACAGTCACTTTAAAACAGCAGCAGCATAAGGGGAATATGTAATCTGTAACAGGAGCGCATTGACAGTCATTGGGGCCAGGTTCTCACTGCAGTGCTTAAACCTCCCCGCTTACCTAATCTGCCTCCTCTTCTCTCACATCCCCTTACTGGGCACATGATGGTCCATGCTGCGAACTTGACATCTTGCTCAGATTTTTCTCTCTTCAACTGCCCAAACTTTTCCCTTCTCAGGGGGGGTGGGGGGGGGCTTTTTATGTTTATTTTTAGGGGGACCTTAAGTCCAACCTTTTTGTATTGAATTCCCTGACTATTACAGTTCAATGAATCTTCTGTTTCTTGAACTTCAGTAGTATTTCACTGTGGTAAGCACTTGAACACATGAGAGGGTGAGGTCAAATTCATTAGTTTAAGCAGTTAGGTATAGGAATTAAGTGTGAACATAGGCTCATGAGCAATTCAGAGCTTTGTCACAGAAGAAGAGCTGAGTATGACAAGTAAATTTCCATTATCACTTTATCCCCACTGAGAGATGCACCCTTGTTGGATTGCTTTGGAAACATGGACCCAGCTGGCTTTTTGTACCAAGCATACCAAGTGCATAAGATGTTCCATTTACACGTATTTACTGATCCTCTTACCAATGTCTAATGCTCATTCCTGACCCGCAGAAATACTATCCAAGGCAATATCCAGAGGCAAAAAGAAATTGACTTTGGAGAAACATCAAAAAAAAAAATTTCCCCCATAGTCACCTTATTTAGCCTTTCCGGAACTGAGTTTCATCTGGAAAGTTTTGCATGAAGAAATGTTTTCCCTCCAAGGACCTTTGGAATGAATGTGTTCCTCCAAGTTTAAAGGTTAATGATGAATAAAATAAATCCTGCAGAAATGAGCAAAGTTTGCCTTAATACAAAAAATACAAATAGCATAACAGTGTTTCTCCCTGTGACCCATAAGCCAGGAAAAAGGCATTTAGTTTTGGTGCCCAGGGAGATGATGCTGACAGTAGAGCTAACAGGCTGTGCTTCCCTCTCCCCTGTCACTCAGACCCAATTCATTTGTGATCATCACGGCCAACCGGGTGCTCCATTGCAACGCAGACACGCCAGAGGAGATGCACCACTGGATAACGCTGCTGCAGAGATCCAAGGGGGACACCAGAGTGGAGGGCCAGGAATTTATAGTGAGAGGTGATTGCCCTGCATACTTGCACTGTCTTTTTTCTAGACGTCTATTTTCCTTTGTGTAGATACCTGCATCATTTCCACTCTGAGCAACTTTTCTGAGTCACTTTGACTCTTGAAGTTTTTAAATGTGAATAAGCAAAGATCATGGCCATTTCCTAGCAGGTAGAAATGCAGCCCCTTTGTGTTATACAAATGATTGTGTGGTACTTGGGTTTCTCTTAAAAAAAAATTTTTTTTTAATTTTTATTTTTTAATGATTTTAATTTTTTTGGTACTAGGAATTGAATACAGGGGCACGTAACCACTGAGCAACATCTTCAGCCCTTTTTTATATTTTATTTAGAGACAGCGTCTTACTGAGTGGCTTAGTGCCTTGCTTTTGCTGAGGCTGGCTTTGAACTTGACATCCTCCTGCCTCCTAAGCCACTGAGATTACAAGCGTGCACCACCACACCTGGCTCTTCAAAAAGTTTTGTTTTCACTTTTCAGTGTTAGGGATGGTACCTGGGGCCTGTGTATGCTGTAAAAGTGCTCTACTGCTGAACCACACCATGGCCTATAGTTTTTAATTCACATTTGAATCTTTCTCTCCAGGGTGGTTACACAAAGAAGTGAAGAACAGTCCTAAGACGTCATCACTGAAGCTGAAGAAGCGGTGGTTTGTCCTGACCCACAACTCCCTGGATTACTACAAGAGCTCAGAGAAGAACGCCCTGAAGCTGGGCACCCTGGTCCTCAACAGCCTCTGCTCTGTCGTGCCACCGGACGAGAAGATATTCAAAGAGACAGGTAACCGGGCTGTGGACTGGAAACTGTCCTGGGACTCAGGAAGTCAGATCACAAGGCTTGGGCTTGCTCCAAGCAGAGGAGTGGGATTCCTAGGTACTGTGTGTACTTTCATCCCCCTCCCCCAAAAGGAACTTTGCTCTTGAGTTATCTCTGAGGCTGGCTATAGTCAGCTATTCAAGCATGTCATATTTAAGCCATAGTAAACAGATTTGATTTACAGAGGTATAGAAAGACTGATAAGGACAAGAAAGTGTAGATGGACACAGAGCACACTGATCACATTTGTGTTTTTGTCCTTTTCATCATTGTGCCGTAAGGGGCGTGCAACCTACAAAAGATAAATCCTGCCTTCCTAGAGCAGGAGGAGCAGCATATAAACATAGAGGGGTTTCTTCATTTTGTTTTTCTTCTAATTTGGAGAATTACAAGGTGTTCTGGAAGATTACTTACTTTGATTTTTGTTTCCAGTTGTGATTTTGTGCTTTTTAAACATAGTCACACAGGTCTGGGTGGGTCAGGTGATCTCTGTGCCATGCACACCACTTAGTTCCTTGTCCTCTGTAGAAGGGAGAGCTGGGTGGGTGGCCAATGGGGATGGAAAGTCAAAATCCAAGGAAGGGTCTCAGTTCATTCTAGAGCCTAGAAATGAACACTGGTCTATACCTGCTGCTCTTTAAAAGGAAACGTTACAGTTTACGTCTGTAAATCTGAGTTTTATCTTTCCCTCTTTACTGAAATCTCCATATTTTTTAATGTGTCATTGATTACTGAGTGCCAGTCACATGTAGCATTTATCAAGTGTTATTGAATTAAATCATTAATTAATTTAAAGGGACCCCGGTCTGACACAATATAGGTTTCTAATGGTACTGAATTTCTGGGGCTCTGGTGCAAGAATATCACCTTGGTCACAGAGTTGGCCCCAATGTGTATATGCTGCTGCTGTCCTTGCAGGCTACTGGAATGTCACTGTCTATGGGCGCAAGCACTGTTACCGGCTCTACACCAAGCTGCTCAATGAGGCCACTAGATGGTCCAGTGCCATTCAAAACGTGACAGATGCCAAGGCCCCGATTGACACTCCAACCCAACAGCTGATCCAGGATATCAAGGTAAAATAGAGCAGCTGAGAGTCGCTCCCACATGCTGCCCTCAGCCATTAAGACCATAGTGTAGGCCAGTGCAGCCAAAATTAGTGCTTGGTTAATCTGGAGTTAGGAATCTAAATGCAAGATTTTAAGTGAAAATATTACAGTAAAAACATTTTGCTTTTAGGGAGGTGCCGGATGCTGCAGCTGACAAAAGCCTAGATGTTGGTCTCAGTAGGCACAAGGACTGAAGGGCCTCCTGGCCACAGCCGTGTGCGTGATCTGGGTCCTGACCAGGTTTCACCTCAGCTCCAGTTGGGACCTTCTAGGAGTAAGACCACAACTCTACCCTGGCTGCGCAGTTTCTAGACCACAGAAGTAGGTTCATGAAGAGCCCAGATTGGTTTAGAACTCAGGATCCCTGACAGGTGCCTCCTAGTGCCCAGAAGCTCCATGTCTCTGGATTAACATTGATTTTATGTCAAGTTGTAATGTCCTGTTTATATAAGTTTAGTGGCTCAGTAAATGTATGTCAGTTGAAGGAATCAATGATTCAGCCATGGGCAAGAGTGGAAATGGAGACATGGATGTTCTGGTTGCTCTGCTCACAGAGCTGACAGTCTCTGGCACAGAACCAAGTCAAAGGGATCCTGTTGACGACTACGGTTCCCCGTGCAGGCAGATTCCCAGGGCAAGGAGAAAAGCTGGTGCTGTGGCAGGAAAGACGGGAGAACGGTGGTGAGGCGGTGTTTTACTGATGTACGTCAAAGACAATCAGTCATTGGGATTCAGGTGGCAAATGCTGCCTTTGTGGAGAGGAAGAGGGGCTGATGTGTGGCTAACATTAGCCTCCTCGGTCCAAAGTGATGTTTGTAGGCATTTAGATCCAAATTCTAACAAATTTTTCTCTAACATTTCAAAGTGTTCCATGGAACCCAGGATGCTAGATATAAATCACCTCATTTTTGAGTTTAAAAAAAAAAAAATTATTTCTTGAAGGTTTCTTTTGAAAAAGCAGTGAAAAAAGAAATCACATATCAGCTACACTGTCTTTTCAAAGCTGTATCATATCTATTTTTATATTCTCTAATTATGAATTCAGGCATTCAAAGAATAAATAGAATTTTCCAGATATGAAATAATGCTGCTTAAGAAATGAGACAGTTATCCTAATTTAAGTCCACAGAAAATTTTAAAAGTAATTAAAATTTTTTCTTCTGGCCTTCAAACTGAGTGCTATTTGAAAAAGTTTCATAGTGGAAATGAAACTGCCACGAAAGAATGAGTCATCACCACTCCTCCAACTTTTCTGTTTATTTAAAGCTCTAAAAATAACTTAGCTTTTTCATATTCCAGATTAACATTTTAGGAGCATCAGTACACGATCTAATTCTATGAGAAGGTCTCTTAATTTTCAGGGCAGGCATAGAAAGGAAGAGTTTTCCCAGGAACACATGAACATGTATAGTTTTCAGGTATAGAGAGGATTCAAAAAAACAATTAAGAACTAGCAAAGAGGGCTGGGGTTGTAGCTTAGCAGTAGACCGCTCCCCTAGCACATGTGAGGCGCTGGGTTCGATCCTCAGCACCACATAAAAATAAATAAATGAAATAAAGGTACTAAAAAAAAAAACAAGAACTAGCACAAAGCTGGGCACAGTGGTGCACACCTGTAATCCCAGTTTAGGAGGCTGAGGCGGGAGGATTGCAAGTTCAAACAACTTAGCGAGAGACCCTGTTACAAAACAGAAGATCAAAAGGGCTGGGGATATGGCTCAGTGCTTAAGCACTCCTGGGTTCAAAAAAAAAAAAGAACTAGTATGTGGTAAGGCCCTGGCTTTCATCCCCAGTACTGGGGCGGGGGCGGGGGGAATAACTAGCAAGGGATATTTTTAAAATGAATTATAAGGGCTGGGATTGTAGCTCAGTGGTGGAGTGCTTATCTCGCCACTGGGTTCAATCCTCAGCACCACATAAATAAATAAAATAAAAAGTTTTTAAAAAATGAATTGTAAGAGCTGGGGTTGTAGCTCAGTGGAAGAGCGCTTGTCTAGTGTGAGGCATTGGGTTCAATTCTCAGCACCATGTACAAATAAATAAAATAAAAGTCCTTCAACAACTAAAAAATATTTTTAAGAATGAATTATAAATAGAGATCACATGATTGATGGGCAAATCATTAGGAAGAGAAGTTTAAATTAATTTTCTTAAGTATATATAATCTCCAAGGGGACATTTTTAGCAAGGGGATGATATGTACACATAAAATAGAGTGAGCTATGCAAGGAGGTATTTTTGTGTTTTGTCCTTAAACCACATCATGGTTCTCTTTCTCTTTACAATGATCAGCTCTAGCTTCCCACCGGCATTGCCCCATTAAACTTGTTGTGGATGTTGGAGATTTTTTGTTATATATGGAAAATTACTGTTGATTCTCTTCACTTAGGTGTATATTTTTGCTTTCTTTCTCATAATGACTTCTTTATTTTCAAGGAGAACTGCCTGAACTCTGATGTAGTGGAGCAGATTTATAAGCGGAACCCCATCCTGCGATACACCCACCACCCCCTGCACTCCCCGCTCTTGCCCCTCCCCTATGGGGACATCAATCTCAACTGTAAGTCCAGAATCCCATCGGACCTCAGGGGCTGTGATTTTATTTTTTCCCTAATAACTCTGAGCTCTAACAACTTAGCGTCTAACTCAGATACTTAGTCATCATGAATGGGGATCTCAGAGTTTGGTTTTAGAGGTACGAGGGCTATAGTAAGATTTAAAGGGACTCAAGATGCCAGCACTCTACATGAACTCTCAGTAAATTAAATCAACACCTTACAATGAAACAGGCCTATGTTAGATGATTTTGCTCAAATGTAGGCTCGTGTACATGTATTTGGAGCACACTTTTAAGCAAGATAGTTTGTATCCAGGTGCATTAAATGCATTTTCAACTTAAGTTACATGGGTTTATCAGAATGTAACCTCATCATTATGTTGAGGTGCATCAATACCAGATAAGCAGATCCTAAACGATTTTGCATTCTAAGCACAGAACCTGTTCAGCCATAGACTACTTTTTTTGTTAAGTTGTCAATGGACTTTGTTTATTTATATGTGGTGCTGAGAATGGAGCCCAGTGCCTCACACATGATAGGCAAGCACTCTACCACTGAACCACAACCCCAGTCCCATAGGCTATCTTTTAAGTAAGCATTTTATGTACTAAAAATATGTATAACAAAACAGTGTGCCTTACCCACCTGTGTTTTGCTGCTTTGTTCAACTGATTCTAAAGTGTGGGGCACAGGGTGGGCACTGTATCAGGAAGTGGCTGTCTCCATTCATTCCTTCCTCTTGTCTGCGTCATACCCCTTTGAGACATCCGTTTTGTTGCTTTTCCTAGTGCTCAAAGACAAAGGCTACACAACCCTTCAGGATGAAGCCATCAAGATATTCAATTCCCTCCAACAACTGGAATCCATGTCCGACCCTATCCCAATAATCCAGGGCATCCTGCAGACAGGGCATGACCTCCGGCCTCTGCGGGATGAGCTGTACTGCCAGCTCATCAAGCAGACCAACAAAGTGCCCCATCCTGGCAGCGTGGGCAACCTGTACAGCTGGCAGATCCTGACTTGCCTCAGCTGCACCTTCCTGCCCAGCCGAGGGATTCTCAAGTATCTCAAGTTCCATCTGAAAAGGTAATGCCCAGGGGCTATGAGGTGAGCAGGAACTGTTTCACGAGTGGGGAGAGGGGCAGTCCCAGTTCTGACAAAGAGCACTCTGTAGGCAGGCACCCTTTGGTCTGCTTCAGCAAGCTCATAGGATGCAGATGTCCTTTCTTCAGGTCATGCAAGGCCATGACAGGGACCAGGTCACTTTGATGTAGCGTCCTCATGTGTAGGATATTGGGTACATTTAATTACAGAAACAGAAAAACCAACTTGGATATTTATTTCAGGCCAATCAAGTAGAAAACAATCTGATTTAAGTTTTTAAAAAATGTTTAAGAATTTTATTTTATACTTGCTATTAATAAATTTTATTGTGTCTGAGATTTATAAATAGTTTAATTTAATTGGATACATTCAACAGTAAAATGGGGGGCTGGAATTGTAACTCAGCAGTAGAGCGCTTACCTTGTATGCGTGAGGCACTGCATTCAATTTCCAGCACCACATGTAAATAAGCAGATAAAATAAAGGACCATCAACAACTAAAAAAAATCTAAAAAAAATATATAGAAATATGGTTATTATTTAGCAGATAAACCCATCTGTTACCTTATGTAGTTCAATCTACTGATTTTGGTTAACTGTGGGGAAACAACTTTCATAAGACATTAAGAAGCATGAGCCAGCCCTGGTGGCGCACGCCTGTAATCCCAGCAACTTTAGGAGGCTGAGGCAGGAGAATCACAAGTTCAAAGCCAGCTCCTGCAATTTAGCAGGACCATGTCTTGGGGATGTGGCTCAGTGGTTAAGTGCCCTTGAGTTCAATCCCTGGTACTAAAAAAAAAGGGTGGAGGCGTGGGGGGGAGCAGCAGCAGCATGAGACTTAGTTGAAGTGTTAATGGCACTGGCAAGGTGCTTGGCAGTGGGAGTGCCCCCCCCCCAACACACACACACACACACCAGCTCTTTATTTTTTCTGTAATTAGGCTGAAATCTGTACAGAATGAACTGGGCACTCAACAGGAAGGTACTGCTGCCTTCACCATCTTGGGCTCCAGGACCTTCCCACAGCCCAGATCCCAAGACCAACCAGTCTCCATCTACAGTTAATAGTTCATATATTTGTCTCCTAGGGTACGGGAACAGTTTCCAGGAACCGAGATGGAAAAATACGCCCTCTTCATCTACGAATCACTTAAGAAAACCAAATGCCGAGAGTTTGTGCCTTCCCGGGATGAAATCGAAGCTCTGATCCATAGGCAGGAAATGACGTCCACAGTGTACTGCCATGGCGGCGGCTCCTGCAAGATCACCATCACCTCCCACACCACAGCTGGGGAGGTGAGGCGTAGGGCATGCCCTCATCCCACTTGATGCACAACTGCCCACACGCCCAAGTCAGTGAGGTCATGCACGATTAGACTGGCTGTCTCGTACAGTACCCAGCTGCTCGGTAAACAGGGAAGCAAGCGCAACCTGCAACCAATTGCATGTACCTAGAGGTTCAAATAGTTCCTAAAGATGAGTGGAAACAAAAAGTTGTACTCGTGCCTGCTAATCTGAGAAGCAGCTGAGAATCTAGTAGAGGCAGCAGAGTTGATTCAGGTACATTGCTGTGTTCCTGAAGGATGTAGGGTGTTATTTCTGCAACAGAGTGTTTCTTTTTCTTTTAAATATTTTTTTAGTTGTAGATTGACACTTCATCTTTATCTTGTTTTTTTTATTTTTATTTTTTCCTGGTGCTGAGCATTGAACCCAATGCCTCACATGTGGCTCAACCACTGAGCCACAACCCCAGCCCCAGGGTGTTTTTTTTTGCCACGTGAATATTGAGAATGTTGGGTCAGATGAACTTTTTTTTTCTTGGAGTACTGGGGGTTGAACCCAAGGCATGCTGGGCCTACTGTTGAGCTACCTCCACAGCCCGCCCCCACTTTTCTTAATTTAATTTTAAGATAAGATCTCACTAATTTGCCCAGAATTACCTTGAACTTGAGGTCCTCCTGAGAAGCTGGGATTACAGCTGTGCACCCAACTCATTTTCTTTATTCAATTTAATCTTAGCATTATGAAACCCATTGGCTAAAAGAATTAGTACAGTAAAACCTCAGAAGGCTTCTTGTGTGGAAGAAGTATCATTGAAGTCACTTGTTTTTTGGAGTTTATGAATTTATTAGCTAAAAGACAGTACTTCAGTGTTTTTACTTTCCCTATTAGTATGGGTTTGCAAGAAATGTGTCCATTGATTGGTAAAGTACCCTATGTTCTTCCTTGGCAAGAATGAGATAAAATTAACTTTTAAGAGAAGGGAAAGCCAGGCGCCGTGGCACATGCCTGTAATCCCAGCAACTAGGGAGGCTGAGGCAGGAGGATCACAGGTTTAAGACCAGCCTCAGCAACTCAGCAAGGACCTAATAAGCAAAGCAACTTAGCAAGACCCTGTCTCAAAATTTTATAAAGGGCAGGGGATGTGGCTTAGTGGTAAAAGCGTCTGTCGATTCAGTCCACTGCACCAAAACCAAAAACAGGAGAATAAGGGGAAAATGTCACCTTTGAGATTCTGGGTGATCATACACATGACAGTTTCAGGAGGCTACTTGGACCCTCACTTGTGCCAGCAGCTCCCTCTGGGTCCACATGAAGGCACGTTCTAGAATTATGTGTTGGGACCATAGCCTCCAGAGCTGAGGAATTCCCGTGTGTCTTCCAGGTGGTAGAGAAACTGATCCGGGGTCTCGCCATGGAGGACAGCAGGAACATGTTTGCCTTGTTTGAGTACAATGGACACCTGGACAAAGCCATCGAAAGCCGAACCATTGTAGCTGATGTTCTAGCAAAGTTTGAAAAGTAAGTTCTTCATAAAGTGCTGAAAGGGCAAGTAAAAAATGTCAGAGCAGGGGCTGAGGGTTTGGACTTCCATTCCATGTTTGGTTCACTGTATGTTCAAGTTAGTTGGTTTTACCTGGGTTGAGCATATTTATCTTTTCAGCTCTGCCAGCTGTGTTTCTTGATTACTAGAGGAAGCCACAGTCTCAAATATGATTTAACTTGAAACTGGTTCTTCAACCCATTCTCTTTCTCAGTCACTTATTGTATTCATTGTCTTCGAATTTCTTGATTCTTAGGTTTTCACTTGTCATAAGCTTTGAATTAGGCCATCAGCCAACTTAGAAGCTCTTCAAACCACTTTTGATGTTTCCATTATGAAATGCACCTGCAATATCACACTTGGAGTTTCACACTTTCATTTTTTATTTCGTGCCCCCTAGGTGGTGGCACAAAAGTTATTCCTCAGCATAAATGCAGTCTGCATACAAGAATATTCAATATTTATGAATCATTTCAGGATTGGTAAAGGAAATGAAGAAATGACCTTTGTTTCTTTCCATTCTGTGGATTCAATATAAGGCCTAACCGGTACTAATCAATCTGGGTTCCTCAAAAAGTACTAGTTGGCATAGTTTTAACTGAAGGCTTCATGTTTGTTTTTGTAGAGTGAGACTTCTGGTTAGATAAAACTGCCGGGAACTATGATTAGCCCCCCCTTTTTCTCCCCCGGCCCATCCCCATCCCCAAGTCCAGCCTCACTGTCATCTGAGCATGGTCAGTGCCTCCTCCTGCCATGTAAGTCAGCTCCCTGCAGGCCACCCAAGGGCCATCTCTCATTTTGCTTTCTGAGTCTTGTGACTTCTCTCTCTAGGCTGGCCGCCACATCAGAATCAGGGGACTTGCCTTGGAAATTCTACTTCAAACTTTACTGCTTCCTGGACACGGACAATGTGCCAAAAGACAGTGTGGAATTTGCGTTTATGTTTGAACAGGTAAAGAGAATTCTTAAAAATAGATCCTTGCTGGCACACAGCAGAGAATCCCATGATGGAGCCTTATAAATCCACCTCTGGTCCTTAGAAATGGTGCGTGGTGCTAGATTCCCAGCAGGGACAAGGCCAGCGGCTCTAGCATTCATTTGTAGAATGGAACTTCTACAAAGTTTATGTCAGCTTCCCTGCCAGAAACTCTTCTCATTTGAGGAACACAGATCACGAGGAATAGAAGCTGTGGAACGAGTTCAGTGGTATCTGCACCAGGGAGTAATTTTGGGTTGAAAATGGTAAGGGGCTCAGGGTATGATTTTCTTCAGGCAGTCAGGGAGGGTGACATTCAAGAGCAGTCATGAGGGGGGCATGGGCATCCTGTAACAGTGCCGCTCTGACCACAGGGCTGTCGCCTCCTCCTTTCAGGCCCACGAAGCAGTTATCCACGGCCACCATCCAGCTCCTGAAGAAAACCTCCAGGTTCTCGCTGCCTTGCGGCTCCAGTACCTGCAGGGGGATTACACTCTGCACGCCACAATCCCACCTCTCGAAGAGGTTTATTCCCTGCAGAGACTCAAAACCCGCATCAGCCAGTCCACCAAGAGCTTCACCCCCTGCGAGCGGCTGGAGAAGAGGAGGACAAGCTTCCTGGAGGGGACACTGAGGCGGAGCTTCCGGACGGGGTCTGTTGTTCGGCAGAAGGTTGAGGAGGAGCAGATGTTGGACATGTGGATTAAGGAGGAAGTCAGCTCTGCTCGAGCCAGCATCATTGACAAGTGGAAGAAATTTCAGGGGATGAATCAGGAGCAGGCCATGGCCAAGTACATGGCCTTGATCAAGGAGTGGCCTGGCTACGGGTCCACGCTCTTCGACGTGGAGGTGAGAGCTGGCTGCTGTGCGGGTGGGCAGGTTCATGTGGCGGGAAGACAAGTTGGAACACTGTGCTCTCTCACCCTCTTTTATGAAAGCCTCCCGAACTTTACCATTAACACCTCCTACCTCCCCAGAGCTTTTTTTCTTCCTTTGCAGTAAATGTTCCTATAATATTTTAGGAAGGAATACAAAATTAAGATGTTATCTGTTCTTTTTTTTTATTTTAATTTTTTTAGTTGTATATGGACACCTACTTTTATTTCATTTACTTAATTTTATGTGGTATTGAGGATCAATCCCAGTGCCTCACATGTGCGAGGCAAGTGCTCTGCCACTGAGCCACAACCCCAGCCCCTTCATCTGTTCTTAAATAATTGCTACTTGTTCCTATGGAAGCTACAGAACTGATTTTTTTAGATGCTGATAGAAACCTGCATTTAAGTTGTTTAAAATTTTTAGCCACCAGCTGAGGTTTAATGAATTTCTGATTCATTTCCCGTTTTTTTTTTTTTTTCTTCTTCTTTTAATTTTTTTAAAGTAGACCATTATTTCAAAGGAATTCCTACTGATGATCAAAAGAAGGTTTTGACCATCAACTTTTCATTTCTCTGATTGTACACGATGTAGAGTCGCACCACATTGTGCAGTCATACATGTACCTAGGGTAATGATGTTCATCTCATTCCACCATCTTTCCAACCCCCATACCCACTCCTATTCCCTGCCTCCCCTTGGCCCAATCAAAGTTCTTCACCAGCCCCCCACCACCACCCAAAACACACACACCCATGGATCAGCATCCACTTATCAGAGAACATTCAGCCTTTTGTTTTTGGGGATTGGCTTACTTCGCTTAGCATGATATTCTCTAACTCCATCCATTTACTTGCAAATGCCATGATTTTATTCTCTTTTATTGCTGAGTAATATTTCATTGTGTATATATACCACAGTTTCTTTATCCATTCATCTATTGAAGGGCATCTAAGTTGGTTCCACAGTCTAGCTATTGTGAATTAGAGAGCACATGACTTTGAAAGCCCAAATATTTCCTCTCTGATCTGGCTTAGCTTCCAGTTTCTTATAGTCACAGTAATTCAGTATGTTATCTGATGACTTTAAATTGAGGCTCTATAAAAATCTAAATGTTAATTTTAGTTTCTAAGATCCTTTAATTGCTTCTCATTGGATGCTGTTTGGGGTTTGGTCCATGGTTGGTTCAGTTATGTTTGTCCCAAAGTATAAATCAGATGCTTTGTACCGTGTTCCTCCTCTTTTCATCATCCTCAATTTATACGTCTCCTGGTTTGCACTGGTTCAGCTCAGCCTACATTGCTGTTCTCTCCACTTAGCCTCCTTTTCTTCCACTGATGTATGTAAGAAATCTTAGTCAGACAGTGAACTGCCTGTTTACACTAAAAGGCAAAAAGTTGGTGCTGCTCCTGTAAAGAAGAGCCAAAATTGCCTGGCACACGGGGACTTGGAGAATGTTCCTCTGTGGCCATCCCAGAAAGGATTAGAGAAAGAACTAGAGACAGCAGCAGACCTGGCTCAGGCCACTTGGTGGCTGGAGATCTTGGTCAAGTCCCTGGCCAATGGCATTATCAGCCCTCTTCCATGTGGCTGATTCAGGTGGCTAAATAGTAGAATGCTTCCAAGAGGTGAAGAGTCCATACAGCACCTTAGACTGATGAGGTTCCCAGTTCGTAAGATTGATCATCTAGTCAGAAGTCAATCAGGGTAGCCAGAGAGCTGCCGTGAATACAGTGAATGCAGTCAGAGTTCTGTGCTGAGCTCTTGTCTCACTCTGTCTGGTGGCTTCTAGACTGTGTTTCTCCTGCCTTGCCATTAAACCTTCATCCCAACTCTTTTGGCCACCAGTGCAAGGAAGGCGGCTTCCCCCAGGAGCTCTGGCTGGGCGTCAGCGCGGATGCCGTCTCTGTCTACAAGCGTGGGGAGGGAAGACCATTAGAAGTCTTCCAGTATGAACACATCCTCTCTTTCGGGGCACCCCTGGCAAACACGTACAAGATCGTGGTGGACGAGCGGGAACTGCTCTTCGAAACCAGTGAGGTAAGAGGCAGAACAGGCATGTGTTCACTGGTGACCTTGAGGAAAGAGCAAGGTGGCACCCCATTTCCTGACACCTTTGACCATTTGGATACTCTCCTTGTTTTTATATGAAAGTGCAGTATTGTGGCCCCTCCCCCCAAATTAAGCCCAAATTTCTTCTGCATACCTTTAAAATAGAGAAATTTGGTTCTATTTTATCAGGGAGGAAAGGAAGAGAAAGGGAAATGATAAAGATGTCCATGAAAAAGCATAATATTTAAAGTGAAAATTAGACAATTGTGCCAAAGCATTGCAGCAGTGAGACTTGATTCTGATTGCGGTCACAGAGCAGGAGGGAGCCGAGGGGCATGACCATCTGTGTAGCTAATTCTAGATCTCAAAGTCATACACAAAATAGCCTCTAAGTATGTCAACTCCAAACTTTAACAAATATAGCAAGAATACTAGTCTCCTGAGGCCTGCACAAAGGGAGTGGCTGGCGGCAAAGAGGTAGACGGAAATGCTGCCCATGGTATGATAACGAGGAGGGTGCTCGAGGTGCTGGAAGGCAGGGAGGCAGGGGGTGCCATGCAGCAGGCACCCTAGGCAGACAGAAATGCACAATGAGAGGAAAGGGCTGGGGATTCCCCAACCAGAGGGCCCCAAGCGCAAGGCTGTAGGATTTGGGTGAATCCAGTAGACAATAGAAAGTCACTGTGGGATCTTCATGCATGACACTTCCACAGTGATTTTGCTCACAGTGATCTGGAGTGGGATTGGAAGGGCAGAGGGATCAGGGAGATGAAGCCTGTTAGGATGGGGTCACAGGACATAGCCAGCAGTGAGGAGGGCTGGCCAAAGAGGGTAGCAGTGATGGTGGCACCCTTGGAAGGAGCTATGGGAGCTCCCAGTTTTATGAGGTGGCTGGTAGGGAACAGAAGCAGGCCAGGTGTCGGGACAGCTTCCCAGAGCCCTCTGCTGGCCTCCATGACCAAGGTGCTGTTTCTTCCGCTGCCTCCCAAGGGGTAGACCAAAATTGGTTGATTCAAATTTCAGGACTGATTGTGAACTTCACAGTTCTCATTTGTTTTCAGTAAGGGAAGTAATTCTAACCCTGATGATACCCAGACTAGTGTCTGCAAGCTCTCATAACTTATCTAAAGCAAAACTGTTGTTTTGCATGCATGAACCACCAGGTGGCGCACATTGTATTTGGAAAAGCCGCATTCCCTGACTAGGAATAGGTAAAGGCAGCTCAACTGAAGACAGGAGCCCTGAATTAGTATGGAAAGCTGCTGCCTTATGCTTGGAGAATAAATAGAGGATGTCTGGTGTTCAGGCTGGGCCTTTTGACCTGGTGGAAACTGGTAACCAAGTGTGGGTTCTGCTCCCTTGGGCAGGTGGTGGACGTGGCCAAGCTCATGAAAGCCTACATCAGCATGATCGTGAAGAAGCGCTACAGCACCACGCGCTCCATGAGCAGCGAGGGCAGCTCCAGGTGAAGACAGAAGAGCCCACACAGCCAATATCTGAACATGCCACCCTCTGGCTTAGGCCAGCTCCAGGGTCCCGAGTCTGGCCAATGGCCAACCTGCCCAGGCTTTCTGGAAGCCCCTCACTGGGGGAGAGGATTCTCCAGGGGTCCTTTTCGCCCTGTCAGCTTCAATGATCATGTATTAAGCTGTCAACCTTAACAGTCTGCACAATTTCCAAAGCTTTACTACTCTTAGATGACACATGCCTTAAAAAAAGAAAGGGGAGAAAAACCACGCTGCCACCAAAGCAGCCAGAAGTGCCTTAATTGGGATCCAACCCGTGGACCTTAACTGTGCTACTGAGGGGAGGTGCTCCCCGCGGGGAAACCTGCGGAGTGGAGGGGGTTGTCTGTCGTGATTATGCACTAACCTCCCAGCCTGATTTCCCTGCGGTGAGGGAAGGTGAGGGAGTGGGGAGGTGAGGGCGGAGGGGTGGTATATTTTAGTTGGAGCGCTGCTGGCAGCCTTCCTCGTGGACATGTATTAACTTTTTTGCTTTGTTTCATCTTCTGAGTGTCTGTGCTTGCCCGTGCATGCCTGTGTTCATAAACTCAACACTTTTAATCATTGTTTCATGAACATTAAACACAAAGGGAAGAGGATGTGCAATGGTGTAAACAGTCTGTATATTTTAATAGTTCAGAGTTCTAGTCTTCAGTTGTGACTTTATTAAGGTGGTTTTATTAACAAACCGGAATCCTGGATTTTCCTGTCTTTGCTGTATTTTGAAAAAACATGTTTTGACTCAGTTTTGTTTTACATGTAGCAAAGTCTGCACTCTGTGTCTGCTGTATTACAAACAGATCTGCAGCCCACAAGATAACTGTATTTATGAACCACTCTTAAAACTGCCGACTCCAGTACTGTCTTTAGAGCAATATGAAGTCATTTTATTTGGAGTCTTTGTATTTCTAAAAGAGTTAAGTTAAAAAACATTTTTCTTTGGAGGTAAGCCTGTACCACTCTGGATAGATTACAGACATAATGGCATTGAATATGGGGAAGCTACCGCATTGCTGCAAGGGGTAACACAGGGGCGAACCTCTGAAGCACACCCGTATTAAACGCTGAGGCTTTGGTAAAATGAGACCATTTTATCCCAAGTTTATGTTGGTGGTCAGAACTGGCCCCTCTAAATAAGTCAGCATTTTTGACCAGAAGAAAAATATTCTGGACTTGGACCTTTATTTTTATACGGAAAAGTTATAAAGACTTGGGACAATGAAGTCTACCCATTAAAAAAAAAAATTGCCTTATCCCTTATGAACAACTATGTGAAATTGTTTGTTGGCTCACAGAAAGTCTGACAATAAAGGATATTAGCTAACATGCTGTGTGTTTCCTTTATCAGGGTGACTCGAAATAACTGTGAGGGGCTCATTTTTGTTTTGATTTTTGGTTGTATTGCTTTTGGCTCTGTGTTTCCTGTATATTCATCCCTCGTATCTGCAGGGACTGGTTCTAGGACCTGCAGGAGTGAAAATCTGCAGATGCTCGGCTCCCTTATATAAAATGACACAGTATTGCACATAATCCTCACACATCCATTCGTATACGGTAAATCATCTCTAGATTACGTAAAAAATAACATGCTATGTAGGTGTGCTGTACTGGGGAATACTGACTAAAGTCTGTGTGCTTGATACAGTTTTTTTGTTTGTTTGTTTGTTTGTTTGTTTTGGTACCAGAGATTGAACTCAGGGGCACTTGATCACTGAGCCACATTTCCCAGCCCTATTTTGTATTTTATTTGTAAGAGACAGGGTCTCACTGATCTGTGATTAGTTGGACCCATGGAAAAAGAATCTGTGGACTCTTTGCTCCCAGGCTCAAAATCAGGCAGATTAATGGCCATCTTGATCATTCTCTCAGAAGGTGAAAGGATTGGTAAGTGACATTAGACACATCTAGTTTTTGAAATATGTTTTGTCAGTCTCCTTTGCCTGTCTCCAAAATATGCCTGACCTTGAAATCCATGATCCAGACCCGCCTGCAATTCACTGTGCTGCAGAGCACACAAGCCATTTGGCCATGCCCTGGGAAGTCACCTGAAGCCAGGTGCTACTGAGAACCTGTGGCCTCAAGGGGTGGCAATTGAAGAGGCTTGCTGCCAGAGGGCTGGATCCCCTCTGGAACCACTACCTGAAGGGCGCCCCCACCCTCCAGTTACATGAGCAAATGGCAGGGAAGGAAAGGGAGAGAATAGCATCTCCACTGAGTGCCGGTAGCTTTGTGTGCTTTAATGTTTTATTTGGAAGTATTTGGAGATTCAGAGGGTGCTGCAACGCAGCATACAGGAATGAGAGGTCCACACCACCGGGTCCCCCAGTCATAACAGCCTGCAATGCTGCAGAACTGTCCCGCACCCTGGAGAGGAGCCCATAGCTTCCTCAACCCATGGTCCATTCTGAGTCCCCGGTTCTGCACATGCTTGTTGGTATGTTTGATGTCCATGGCTTTGAATGACCTGAGTGGGGGAACTGTGCCTTTTTATTATTGAGGTCAGCATCAGAGTGAAGGACAGCGTCATTCAGATTTAAGCTCAACTATATTTTCACATATTCTTATTTTTAATTCTTTGGAAGAGAATACACAGGTGATTTTTTTAAGTATTTTTTTTTAAAGAGAGAGAATTTTTAAATATTTATTTTTTAGTTTTTCGGCGGACACAACATCTCTGTTTGTATGTGGTGCTGAGGATCGAACCCGGGCTGCACGCATGCCAGGCAAGCACACTACCACTTGAGCCACATCCCCAGCCCTGTTTTTTTTTTTTGTTTTTAAATACTAAAGGTAAAAAGTGACTTTTCCTCCCAGCATAGAATTACCCAGTTTTCCATCCGTAGAGCCAAGGTTGTTTTGTTTTATTTTTGCCATTTTCTTAAATATTCTTCCAGAAATACTTTAAACTGTCCCAAGCATGTACCCACATATATATCCTCTGCCCCTGTTATTTATTTTTAAAGAAAATATAAAAGCCTAAACCCTTTTGTACCTTGTTTTTCCCCCAGAACACTGTTTTAATTGCCATTCTTCATTAATACTTAGAGATGTTCTTATTCTTTTCAACCAGTGTAGAGTACAGCAAACAGCTTTGTGGGAAAAAAGAAATGGCCACCTAATTTATTTCTAAAAATAGTTCAGAAATCTAACAGGGCAGTTTTTTCAGTTATGAGACTTGATTCAAACAACAATCAGTCGACATAAAAATATGTCATAATAAAGTTCTACATTATCTAGGTCATATGCTGGGGACCTTCAATAAATTCTAGAAGTAGTTTACAAATATAAAAGCAAGTGCTAATGAATACAAAGATTCCAATGCACCAGAAGTGTTTGAGAAAAAACTAAATATACATAAAGCTAATCCTTGGTGGGGGGGGGGGGGGGGTGGGGTTGAACCCAGGGTGCTTAACATTGAGCCACATCCCCAGCCCTTTTTATTTTTTTTTTATTTGGAGATAATGTCTCTCTAAGTCGCTTAGGGCCTTGCTCAGTTGCTGAGATGGGATTTGAATTCATGATCCTCCTGGCTCAGCCTCCAGAGCTAAATTTAACCAATATATTTACAGCTATTTCATGCAGTTGATCAGAAAAGCATTATGATACACATGTGGGGAAATATGGGGCTTGGATTCTAGGTTTGGCACTTCTATTTTCAAAGTATGCAATCTTTTAGACCAGGTTTCAGCAAACTGAAGCCCAGAAGCCAAATCTAGCCCGCCACATGTTTTTTTAAATGGTTTTATTAGAACAGATCTGCACCAGCAAAGTTAAGTAGCTTTACTCAAGGCTGAAAATATTTACTCTCTCATACTTTTATTTAAAGAATTTGCTGCCAGGCACAATGGCACACACCTAATCCCAGTGACTGAAGGCTTAAGCAGGAGGGTGGCAAGTTCAAGGCCAGCCTCTGCAACTTAGTGACTCCCTGCCTCAAATCAAAAAATAAAATGTTCTGGGAATGTAGTTCAGTGGTAAAGTGCCCGCCCGTAGATTCAATCCCCAGTAAAACAAGAAAGGATTTACTGACTTTCCTCTTTTAGGTAATTACAGAAATATATTTCCTTTATAACTTCAGCTGTAGTTAGAATTTCTATTCTGTGTTATGTGAGGGGTATAGTCCCCATTTTTGAGATGGGTTTTTGTTTGTTTAGTTGGTTGGTTGGGGGGTTTTTGTTTTTTGTTTATTGGGGGTTTTTTTGGTGCTGGGGATCAAACCCAGGGCCTTGGTACATGCGAGGCAAGCATTCTACCAACTGAGCTGTATCCCCAGCCTGAGATTTTTGGTTTGTTTTTGTTCATTATTTTGAGTGAATCGCCTCCTCTCCCTGCATTTCCCCATCAGTACAAACTAGCTCAGCATCACCTCTCATTTCTCTTGATCTGTCAGTAAATTGATTAAAGGACATAAAGTTTCTCCAGGACAAAGACATCCTTCCACCTGACCCAGGACATCCAGCATTCTGCCTGCCTCAAATGCTTTAGGGGCTCAACTTAGCCATAAGTAGTGAACAGATTACAGCCCCACCTTTCAACAAATTTATTATGAAAATGAGATAAATACACATGAACATGCTAAATAACTGCATAGATAGCCTGAGTCAGGTGAGTATCAATAAGGTAGCATTGCAGATGCCTAAAGCAGGCAGATGGATGTGTGGGAAAGGGTTGTGGGCTCTGAGCCGGGTCTGCAATATGGCAGGTCTTGGTTGGTGAAGAGGAAGAAATTCTTGCTGGAGGGCCCTGAAGAACCAAGCTCAGGTGTGGAGTAGAGATGGGCTTGGGGCAGGTGTCAGTACAAAGTCAGAGCATGCTTTCATTTCATCCCCATTGTGTCCGTCCCTAGCTTATAGTCTTTTGCTAGCCAGCAGTGACAAAGGGAACAGTACTGGTGACACCCAGTACCTGCATTCCACAAGACCAGAGCTGGAATTGCTAAGCATTTGGAATTCTGGCAGTGACGTGCTGGTAAATTAATAAAGGCCTGCTTCAGAGTGTTTGTTGGTTTTCTAGGTGTAAATATTCCCACCGTGGCTGCTTCCAGACTCCAAGGTGGCATCACTGAATGCAGAGTCAGAATGAGATGCACACAGTCAAGTTTCCCAGCTGCTAGGAGCCAGGGCTTACACAAAGTATAGAATCTTGTCCCTATCTTTATTCTTCCCAGGGACTTCTCTTTTCCATTTCAAGTTCTAACAGGATTGCATTGATAAGCAGTTTGAGACTTGAACAGGTCTACTCCTCAGGCACTCATACATTTGCTTGGTGGCAAACAGTTGGAAGATTATAGTTCTTGTCATTTCCCCCGTGATAGGCCAGAAAAGAAAACAAATAATTCCTATAAATCTGATCTCTTGGGAGAATGATTCTCTGTAAATTCATCATGTGACTCAGCATTGAGGAAATTTAATAGGTCTCTTGATTAGAGATAATATGACCCCAAGGATCAACACCAACCATAACATAATTCAATTAATTTTAATAAGTACGTATTATTATGTTGCTATTTGGATGAGAAAACAACACTACTTTAGTGGGATTTCAAAGGAAATAAAAGTATCTTTAGTAAGTTACTTGAAGACTAGTTGGGAGTAGAGGATAGGCAGATAGGAGACAATAAAACAATTGGAACAGCAGGAGTATGTGGGCAGTCTGGGCATGTGTTGAAGGGACCCAGAAAGAAGAGTGCAGAGAGCAAAGTTTTGAAAGGGACTTTGAGCCAAAACATATAGATTTATGACATTTAGCGTATGCGCCAGTACAGTGACACAAATGAAGAAAATTCACAAGGTGAACAACCATTTATAAAGCAAAATTTTAAAAATAACACCTTTACAATGCTATCACAAGCATTTAACATTTAAAAGGAAATCTAAAGGAAACAGTGTCCTCTTGTGTCACAGCTCCTGACTTTTTTTTTTAAGAGAGAGGAGAGAGAGAGAATTTTTAATATTTATTTTTTAGTTATTGGCGGACATAACATCTTTGTATGTGGTGCTGAGGATCGAACCCGGGCCGCACGCATGGCAGGCGAGCGCGCTACCGCTTGAGCCACATCCCCAGCCCCTCCTGACTTCTTTATGCTAGTCTGAACTGAAAAGTAAGTTAGCTGGGTGCAATGATGCATGCCTGTAATTCCAGCGGCTCAGGAGGCTGGGACAGGAGGATAGTGAGTTCAAAGCCAGCCTCAGCAAAAGCGAGGCAGGCGCTAAACAACTTGGTGAGACTCTGTCTTTAAATAAGGCTGGTTCAATGGTTGAGTGCCCCTAAATTAAATCCCAGTATCCCCCCCCCAAATAAAGTAAATTGATTCACAAAATCGTATGAAATGAAAGGTAGAAATTGCTGTGATGTGAATGTCAACTAATCATAAGAGCAAAGCTATGTATCAGATGGAAAGAGACTGAGGTGGTCAACTCAATTTATACTTATGCAGATGAGGAAGCCTAAAGCTTATAACACCTACTGTGCTGGTCCCTGTGCTGAATGTAAAACAGCAAGACAATCTAACTTCTAAAATAAAATGAAAGTCATTCCTTCATGACAAAGAGAAAGCACCATTAATTTGTTAGTAGAGAGCTCCTGCTTGGAATGTTTATTTTGTATCTTAAACAGCTGGCCATCTAGTACTTGGTAGAATCATGAATTTTTTAAAAGTTAAGTTTCGGCTGCTATTCAACTCCTGCCTGTCATCCCCCGGAATCACCCATGCAAGAAGCACATTGATTGCAAATTGATACCTGCAGCAAAGCACACCGCTCTGTCCGGATTCTGCAGGAATAGTTCTTTGTCATTCCAGCCTCTGCTTAAACATGGTCTCCAGAGGGTCCTACCTTACCACCAAATTTGAGTCATTATTGTCCCACCATTTGAAGTAGCACTTGCTACTAAATGATTTTTATTCCAACTAGAATCGTAAGTTCCGTGAGAGCAGAAATCATTTCCTATTATCACTGTCACTCTGTTATCTAGAACCATATCTGAATGTACTAGATACTGAGTATTTCTTAATAAATGAATAAATTGTAACTTTCAATTTGGGGTCACGCTAGCTGAGATTCCCTAGAGAACAGAGCATGAGGCAGAAATTAACTACATGTACTTCAGGAAGTGCAATCCCAGGGCAGCCAGGAAAGGGAGTGGGGTCAGGGAGGGTGGGAAGCTCTCCTGTGTGGCTCTTCTCACCATGGCCAAGGGCAGCCAGGGAAGTCCCACCCCAGAGCAGTCAGCAGCAGGAAGGAAGATCTACCTTCCTGGCTTGGTTCTGTCTCCCTTTCCTTGCCTAATTGCACTACATGGGTAGCCAGCTTCCCACATTTCCATGTCATCTATCTGGTGCCTTTAAAACCCACTTAAGAATCCAAATGTGGTGGGATGAGGAACACCCCCACCCACAAAGATACCCGTGTCCTAATCCCCAGACCCTGTGGATGTTCCTTTTTGGCAGAAGGGACTTCCAGATAAGTTATGGGTGTAACAGGAGGAGATCATGCTATTTGTCCAAATGGGTCCCTCATAAGAGGGAGGCAGGAGATCAGAGTCAGTATGAAGAAATGGGACGATGGAAAAGGTTGGAGTGATGCAAGAAAGGGGCCACAAACTAAGGAATGCCAGCAGCCCTGGAGCCAAGAGGGGCGTGGAATCCTTAGAAGGAACCAGGCCTGATGGTAGACTCATGAAATTTGTGTCAGAATTTTGACCTCCAGAACTGTAAGAATATTAATTTTGTTCTAACCCACAAAATTTTGTGAATTTTATGTGTCACATAATCTACAATCTTACATAAACCCATCGCAAACATACCTTTCATATTTGATTACAAGCTATTTAGCCAGGACAGAATTCTTTTATTTAGACTTGATATAGAATTTATATAGTTGCTTTAGCAAACAAACCCCTCTATGTCTACTACCTATCACAACTGAAGATGGTTTCTTGCTTACACAACCGTCCAATATTGGTATAACACTGGGAAGGTGCTGGCTCTTTCTTGTGGCTATTCAAAGGCCTTGACCGACAGAGGCAATTCCTTCTTTTATATTTAGCTTGCATGGTCTCCCTGGGCACAGAAACTGCTGACATACAGAAAGGAGCAGTTGACTGGGTAAGGTCAGCTACCTCTTAAACTCCTCAGCGGAGAGATGATGTCACCTCTGCTTAAGATCTGCTAGCAAGATCTAGTCATGTGGCATGGCTTATGAGCAAAGGATGCTGGGAAGTATAGCCGCAGGCTGGGCAACTGCCCCTCAGTAACGGAGCTTCGCTACCGTAAGGGAGTGTGATGCTGGCCAGTCAGCTCCCACTGCCACAGCCTGCCCCTCTGGCCAAGAAATACCCACAAAGACTCCCCCAGATACAGAAAACTCCTCCTATAGCCAAAAAAGAACACTAAGGTAAGTCAACTCAACATCCTGATGAGCTACTGAATCCCTAGGAACAAAACAGGCAGGCAGCTATCGGGAGGGCTCAATCTGTGTAATAGAAAGAAATCAAGGATGGATGATGAGGAGCCCACAAAAAGCCTCTGTTCTTTGTCAGTTTCTAGGCCCAAGCCATTGTTGGGAGTGAGGCCCACCAACTGAAGAAAAGTCTGGGTCCCCAGGAGGAAGACCATAGCAACAGTGTGAGGGCCTAGATCTACTCCCCCAAGAAATCTGCTTGGGTGACTGACAACTGTTGACAAGGTCTTAACAGGTATAACACACAGAGGCACAAATCAACACCATGGGCCCCAGTAAGAGTAGAAGAATATTGGAACTAGGTAAAACATGGAGACTGGCTCAGATCCAGCTTAATAGGGCCAGTGATCTGCAGACCAACCCAATGGTCATTCATCTACCTCCCAAATATAAAATAAAATTAGACATCCTTTGTAGTGCACACTCTCACTTTGGTTCCTTGGCTTAGAGTAAGACTATCAATCATAATAGAGGACCCAGGACAATTCTCTGAAATGAATCTCCTCCATGACCAAATAGTGCAACTAAAATAACATGCATCCTGGGGCAAATTGCAGGAATGGGCGGTCAACCCCATTATATCGCCATTTAATTCACAAGTCTGGGCCTTACAAAAACCAGAGCGATCTTAGAGGATAGGATGACAGCAAACTATGGCAAACTCAACAAAGAGTAGTCACCATGGCACTTGCGGTGCCAGATGTGGCATGATTGCTAGGTCAGGATAGCTTGGCCTGAGTTCATGTTATGTGCAATGTAACTCAGTCCTCCTTAAATTCTTGTTTTTTGAACTAATTTCAAATGAACTTAAATTAGAATATATAACAATGTCTGACCAAAAAAAAAATGAAACATGTAGGATTCTTTCTTCAAATAGAGTTATATAATTAAAACATAGTAAATGTCATTTTCTGTGATGATAAATTATTCATATGGTGCTTACTTGGCAAACACAATCATTCAGAACATGGCCAAGAATGTGCAAGGAAGCAAAACTTGGCTTCATATGAGTAACTAACAACTGTCCATGTGAGCTTTGCTGATTCCTCTTCTACACACACACACACACACACACACACAGAGTCAGAAAACCTTACCTTCTCTTTCATCACACTCAGCTAATGCCCTCGTTTCTCCCCACTCGCCTGAGCCCTCTGCAGTGGGTGATCTGTCATCTGCAGAACCCCCTAATCATCACCTCTCCTGAGTTCTCTGCACCACCTGGCTCTAAATGAAACCCCCAAACCTCAAAACCTTGTGGGTGAGGATTGACTATGCGATGACCTGCCCCTTGTACTTCTTTATCTTCTTTCTTTGCAGAAAGTCCTTAGGCACTTGGAGGCAATGCCCTTGGTCCATCCATTCTTCCTTGTCCAAGTATCTGCTTATCTTTCTCTGCAACACTATTCTGGAGACTTCCTTCTCATGAACATCCAGTGACTGGATTCTTGTCCTTTGGCCTCCTTACTTCCCCAACCTTCTCCCTCTCAACTCAGCCTCCTTCTCTAAGCCGCTCCATCTCCATTTTTTCTCAGCACACCTGAGAAAAGCACGCTCCAACAGTGATGCCCCCTGAAGACCTCTAGACGCACTGAGCCCACCGCCTTCTTCGGTGTCCATGGCTTGCTTCCTCCTCTAGTTGTGGATCTCTGGTCGGTCACTGTATTTTCATTTGTTATGTACCTTCAACTTCCACCTGGCCTCTTTGTCTCCTGTGCTTGTCTTGGAAAATCCCACCCACCAATAAGTCCAATTCTCCAAGTCTGTATGTGATAGTTAGCCTTGTGTGTCAAATTGGCCACTGGAGGCCCAGACAGATGCCTAAACATTATTTCTGGGTGTGTCTGTGAGAGTGTTTCTGAAAGAGATCAGCATCTGAACTGGTGAACTCAGTAAAGCAGATGCCCACCGCAGTGTGGGAGGACAAGGCTCCATGTGCTGAGGGCCTGAATAAATGGAGAGTAGAGGAAAGTTGGGGTCACTGTCTGCTGACTGCTTGAGCTGGCTCATCGATTCTCTGCCTCCAGAGCTCTTGGTTCACTGGCTATCTAGCCTGGACTGGGATGCGCACCACTGGCTCTCTATCTCAAGCCTGGGACTGTGCCACTGGCTTTCCCAAGTCCCAAACTTGCAGGCAGCAGTTTGTGACACTTCTTCCTTCCATGATTATATGAGCCAAGGCCTTATAATAAATCTTTATATATACATATGTGGGAGGCCAAAGTGCATGTGTCTCCTCTTCTGATTGGTGTGGCATCGTAGGTCACTCTGTGATCTGGTTGCCTAGGTAACCCAGCCGATTCCCCCCATCCTTTAGGGTGCAAGCCACTGTGTCTTCGTGCCTGGGTGTGTCTTCTTACAGCCCAATGGGTGGAGCTATGCTCACCTGTTCCTTTGTGATATTACCCCCTTGCCCTATTTAGGATAAAATGTTCCATAGAAATGCCCTTTGTGTGTCTCCTTCTCTTACGCTGCCCTTGGTTGTGGCCTTCCTAGATGTCAGTCAACCTGCTGACAGCAGACATCATGAAGCTAGACTCAGCCCCTTGAAACCTGACCCCTTGCCTCATTTGAATAGCTTCTCAATAAAAGGGGTCAGCACGTGCTCTCTCGCTCTCTCTTTCTCCTGACCCTTAAAGTCAGAGGAGCCGTCACAGCACCCCCAAAGAAAAAGGTATTTCTGTCTCTTGTGTGGTTATTTCACACAGCCAAATTAGCCCAGTTCCCCTGGAGTGACCCCTGAGTGTTTTAGTTGCGAGCAACCTGGCATACATATATCCCACCTTCTCTGGTTTCTCGGGCATTTCAAGTGAGACCTGGCTTCACGTTCTCCACGTGCAGATCACTCTGTCTGGGATGGCCTCGCCTCCATGACCACCTCCATTCAAGTCTCTGCTCAAATGTCATTTCTCCGATCACCCTGTTTGCTGAAGTCACCTCTTCGAATGTAATTATCTGTCATTTCCCCCTCTTCTCTTCCTCTCCAATGCACTTAACATGTATTAGAGAGCATTCTGTGAACTTGCTGTGGTCACTGGGACATTGGAAAATGTGACCCAAACAGAGACCCAGCAAGGAATTGTCCTCATGGACCCTCAACTGCAGGACAGGGAGGCTGAGCTAAGAGGCCACATGAAGGTCAGCTGAGCACATCAGCCCAGCCAACTGCCAGCCATTCACTCCCTGGGGTCAAAAGCACTGACTAACCCAGCAGCCCCACGCAGATTTACTGGAGAGCTGCCTCTTGAGGGTCTCCCCGACGGTCACCGAAATTTTGCTTTTTCTGAACTGATGTTCTTTCTCTCCCTAAATTTATTTGTTCTTCTCTATCCATATCTTAGCAGTGACACCAAAATGTAACCAATTTCTTAAAGGTTTGGATGGTTAATTTTATGCATCAACTTAGCTAAGTTACCGTGCCCAGTTGTTTGGTCAAACACCAGTCTAAATGTTGCTGTCGAGGTATTTTTAAAGATGTGATTAACTTTTGTGTGTGTGTGTGTGTGTGTGTGGTGTGTGTGTGTGTGTGTGTATGTGTTTTGTAGGCTTCTTTATTTTTTAAAAAAAGATGGTGAATTTTATTTATTCATTAAGAAGATACTATAACTAAAATCTAACCACCACATACAAATGATATCATCTTGAATTACTAGAATATGACAAAGACAACTCCTCCCAGACAGCTTGAGCTCCTGGATTTGTTCAGCACAGAGGAACAGGAACACCTTAGTACTTCAGCTACAGCCCATATCCATTGTCCACGACCCAAGCTGTACTCTGAATACTCTATATATACAATCTCAAAAGCCTAGATGGTTTTTCCTACCTATTCATCTTTTCCTGTTTTCTTTCTTTTTTAATTGATTTTTTATATATGTGACAGTAGAATGCATTACAATTCATATTACACATAATGATTAACTTTAAAATCAGTAGACTTCGAGTAAATCAGAGATCCCTCTGTGATGAGGGTGGGCTACATCCAACCAGGTGAAGGCCTTGAGAGAGAGAAAAGACTGGATTCCTCTAGGAGAAAACTCCTCTGAGAAGAAGAAAGAAATCTGTCTCCAGACGACTTTGTATTCAAGACTACAGTATAATCTCCTGCCTGAATTTCCAGCCTGCCAGCTACCTGGTAGGTTTGGGATTCGTCCATACTCAAAATTGAGGGAGCCAGTTCTTTAAAATATCTCTCGAGAGTGGGGTTGTAGCTCAGTAGTAGAGCACTTGCCTAGCATGTGTGAGGCACTGGGTTCGCTTCTCAGTACTGCATGTAAGTAAATAAATAAAATAAAGGTTCATCCACAACCAAAAAGTTAAAAAATAAATAAATAAATAAAATCTCTCTCTCCTTCTACACATACACTCACACACATGCACACATATTGGTCCTCGATATCCAGAAAATCCTAACACAGGGGTTTTCTTTGTGGGGCCTCCTCCTCTTCCCAGCATTTCTTCTGTCTCATGTCCTGCTGTTGCAAGCTGTGAACACACTCCTGTGTCCACTCTGTCTCCACTTCCCCACTCTTGCATTAGGCCCTGCATCTCTCAGCTGGACTATTATAAAAGTCTCTTACTCAGACTCACTGCCTCGTTTTCCAAACCACCTGCCATTCCAACAGAGTTACCTTCCTAAGATAAACCTCTGATCTGATCATGTCACTTACCTTCAGAGTGTCCATATGGCTGCTCATCACCCGCAGGATACAGTTTGTTGTAGTTTAGATATGAGGTGTGTGAGACAGTGCAAGAAGGTTTAGAGGTGAAATGATTGGGTTATGACATCCTTAACCTAATCACTGGATTAATCCACTTGAATGGATTAACTGGATGGTAGCTGTTGGCAGGTAGGGTGTAGCTGGAGGAAAGGGTCATTGGGGGCATACCTTTGGGATATATATTTTGTCCCTGGTAAGCTGAGCTACATATCTCTGCTTCTCGATTATCATGTCCTTAGCTGCTTTTCTCCACCACACTCTTGCCATGATGTTCTGCCTCGGCTTAGGTTCAAAGCAATGGATTTGGCCATCTATGAAGGAGACCTCTTTAACTGTGAACCTCAAATGAACTTCTCCTCTAAAATTGTTCTTGTCAGGTCTTTTGGTCACAGCAATGAAAAAGCTAACTAAAACACAGCTCAAACTTGCACATATAACACGAAAGCTCTTTATCAACTAGCCCAAGTTAAATTCCTAGCTTCATCTCTCCTATTCCCTCTACAAGTACTCCACGTTCAAGCCATAATTAACTAGTTGTCAGTTCCCAAATACATCATACTCATTTCACACATTTAAGCTCTTATATATTCTGTCTCATTTGTTTGGGATACACAAACACACACGCACACACACACACACACATATACACATATATTTGAACCCAGTGGTGCTTTACCACTGAGCCACTGAGGCTGGCTTTGAACTTGAAATCCTCCTGCCTCAGCCTCCCAAGTCACTGGGATTACAGGTATGTGCCACTATGCCCAGCTGCCTACCAATTTTTCTGAAAACCTTTTGAACTACTCTTTAAACCATAGCTCAGAGTTACTCTTTGTTCTAAAGCTGTACTGAATACTTGGTTATAATTTTTTGAAAGTGAAAAAGGTCTTTTCATAAACCTGATATGTTGAAGTTAACATACTCATACTTCCCAGAAGCAGAGGGATTCTCAATTGGTCCCTTGTCTTATTCATAGACACTTAGTCCCAGTGTTCTGTTTGGCTCCAGTGTTTCTTGAGTGAGTTTTGTGGGTTAGTTTCTGCCCCTTGGTGGTAGAGAACATAATGTTTGTCTTTGCACCACTTATCTTCCAGGATCCTGGAAAATAGCTGACTCATAATATAACAAATTTGAATTTAAGTCACAAACTTCTGTTCTAGAGAAAAAAAAGATATCTCCTTCCTTCTTTCTTTCCTTCCTTCCTTCCTTTTTTTATTCCAGGGATTGAACTAGGGGCACTTAACCACTGACCCACAACCCCAGTCCCTTTTTCATATTTTGTCTAGAGACAGTCTCACTGAGTGCTTAGGGCCTTGCTGAATTGCTGAGGCTGTCTTTGAACTTACATCCTCCTGCCTCAGCCTCCCAAACTGCTGGGATTACAGATGTGCACCACTGTGCCTAGCAAGATATTCCTTTCTTGTTGCTGATGGAAATGTCAGCCATCACTGGATTCCCTGTTAAGGGGCATCATGATGATTTCAGTCAAACAAGAGCTCACAAAAGGAGAAACCACTATCACCAAGGGGACAGTCTTGGGGAAGAAGGAGAATAAAACAGTCTCTTAAAAAAATGTATAAGAATTATCTCTTTCCTTCTGAATAACATTTTTTGTTGTTTTGAAATTTTTCAAACCCACAAAAGAGTTGAAAGAACAATACACTGAACACCCGGATGTCCCTCTCACAGGTTCCCCGACATCTTACCACACCTACTTCCTCTGTCTCTGTCTAGACACACACACACACACACACACACACACACACACACACACTTCCCTCTTGCAGGAAGCAGGCAGCAGCTGTCATAGCATTTGATCTTAAATTCATCTTGCACCATTCAGAACCAGGACTTTCTATAATGCCTCTGTAACACCATTATCACCCTAAAAAAATCAACATTAATTTAACAACATCATCTGACATATGCTCTGGGCTCCAATTTCCCTAATCATCCTTCAGAATGTTCTTGATAGCTGCCATTTTTTTTTTTTTTTTTTGATCCAGAGTCGAATCGAGCTTCACTCTGACTTGGCTAATTTTGCTCCTCATTCTCCCCACTCATTGTTCTTGACGTTCAGCTCTTTGAAGACCAGGGCTGGTTGATCTGCAGAACATTCTACATTCCAGATTCCTCTGTTATGTTCAGGTCAAATGTTCAATTTTGTCACATGGTGTCTCTCCCATGACTGATTTCTGTGCCATTTTGACACAGATTATTTAGTAGTCTGGGAACACGTCTTTGCTCTCTGGCACACAAGATGTTCTGAAGTCTGACCTAGGATCAGCGAATTCTCTAAGGAGTTCTGGTTCTTTTGGCAGGAAGCCAATACCTAGTCCCTAAATAAGCTTATTGCTGTGGGTTTATCGTTGATTCTAGGTTTTTTTGGTGGACAAAGTAGGTCTTTATCTTCTACTTGCTGATGGCTCCCATTCAGGCCCTAACACAGGCTTCTCCATCCCTCCCACCCCACTCCATGCCCTAGCTCACTTCACTGAAAACCCTCATTAGTTCCAAGAGCAAGACTGCAGGACTCAAGTATGGTCCTTCTCTGTGGTGGCTGAGTTTCTCACTGGGCCTGGCAGCAGGGGGAGCAGCAAGTGCCCTCAGTTCAATCCCCAGCACCACTGGCCAGCAGCTGGACTGTACCCAGGCAGTTGGCCTTCTTGGAGTGGGCAAGCTATACAGGAGGACAACTGTTCAATTGGACATTATCCAAACACGCACCTGTGACCTGATTCTTCAGAAATGGACCTGTGGACTTTTTACATAACATCAGCTTTTGAAGATTTCCTACTGAAGAATAAATTAAGGACAAAGCTTCTTTTGTTTTTCTCTGTGAAGATGACATGTTTCCCACAAAAAGTTACTTGCTCATTTTCCCTGGAGCAATGTCCCCTTGGTGAGTCCCTCCAACAGGGTTCTTAGTAGAGTATTGTGGTTAAACCACCGCTGTGACTCAGACTGGTTTCTCTTTCTGACTTTTCACACTGCAGAGAACTATTGTGAAGTTCCATTATTGTACCAGCTTTGGTACCTGTTGCAGAATTTTCCCAAGTGGTTCAGTTAATCACTACAAAACAGCCAGGAAGAGAATCCAGATTCCCACAGGGATACTTCCACCTTGAGTCTTGATGGCTCCCATTCAGGCCCTAACACAGGCTTCTCCATCCCCCCACCCCACTCCATGCCCTAGCTCACTTCAATGAGGGTTTTCAAACCCTCATTAGTTCCAAGAGCAAGAGGTAAAATGACCCTGCAGGACTCAAGTATGGTCCATCAATACCCACAGCAGGCTTGGGGGTTAAGTTGTCACTCCTACCATCCAGACAAGGACATTGAAACTCAGAGAGTTTGTGTTGTGACACAAAGTTACAGAGCTACCACACTCCTCTGGATGCTTATGTTTTTAATCAACATTCCATTTCGAAGTATGTTAGAATGGGGAGGAAAAATAGGTCTCTTAAACTCAATGAAACGTAGTAGTTTGTGGAGGAAGGACATCTACGGTCAACTCCAGATCTTCCTAAGAAGCCCGTGTTCTTTCTACTTATCAAGGGGTGATGGAGTAGGTCAGAGCTGAGCTGCAGATACCCAAGGGCATGAAGAGGTTGGGAAGATGGGGAAGGGTTTCACAGCATCAGCAATATCATGGATGGGAAAATTTCCTTGGCGTGGGGCTCAGGACAGCGAATCCCACTTCAGTCAATTGTTCAATTAGGAAGCAGTGAGGAATGCTGCTTCTAGAAAGAGATTGAACCAGAGATCTGAAAGGTAGCTCATAATTACTTAGGTTTATAGTTCTAGAAGACTAGGCAAGGCTAAGCACTTGGGGGTGGGTGCTATGAGCTGAAAGCTGTGTTTTAAAGGAGAAGCACCCAGGAGGGTTAGAAGAGGAGACAGGAGGCTGCTGCCCTGCAGACAGGCTTGAACTGGAATGGCCACCTAAGACCCTGAGACTGAAGAACATGGGCTACATAGGATGTATGTAGCATTCAAGAGGAGTTCTCAGCAATTGTTGACAGATTGGAGAGAGCAGGGAAGCCCGTATAATTTAACATCCACCCCGGGACAGGTCTGAGAAAGAGAGTGAAGCACCATTAATAACCATGCCAGATGGCAAGCACCACGACACTCACCCAGGACAGCCCTGACCCATGGTTGGTTACTCCAGATAGAGGGGATACAGGGGAGTCCACAACCTCTCTGGTGATTGCCCTCTCCCTATCTCTTTTTCTTGCCCTTAGGACTACAGGTTCTGGTGTTCACAGAGTCATTGTCCATGCTACCTCTTTTGCAAGGAGAGTCTCTTTGTGACCTTCACTTGTCCTCCCCTCAGAGCCTTCAAGAAGTCAGACAGCCCCACATAAATGGGGGAAGGAAGAGGTTTTGGGGGGAAAATTGGGAGGCTGAGGTTCAGTAGGACATTTCCCTATACTCCTAACCACTGTGTGCCTGGGCAGGATTCTCTCTGGGGTCAACTAGGGTGACATTTCTAAGGAGGAGCCCCTCCCATCTCATTCTCTGCTGCTTCTCTTCCTTATAGGACAGGAGCAAGAACAGCCTTGCCATGACCCCATTCGATGCTAACAGTTTGCAGAAGTTCTTTTTTTTTTTTTTAAAGAGAGAGAGAGAGAGAGAGAGAGAGAGAGAGGGAGAGAGAGAGAGAGATTTTTTTTTAATATTTATTTTTTAGTTCTCGGCGGACACAACGTCTTTGTTCGTATGTGGTGCTGAGGATCGCACCTGGGCCACACGCATGCCAGGCGAACGCGCTACCGCTTGAGCCACATCCCCAGCCCTGCAGAAGTTCTTTAGGGAATCCAGCTGCCTACACCTGGGAAACTTGAGGGTCTGTGAGAAGCTGTCTGGGAAGGGAACCATTGAATCTGGGAGACCCTGCTTTCAAGAGCATCTCTTGTCCCGTGGAAAGGAGAGAGGCCTCTGTCCCAGACAGGCCCTTGTCTATACCCCTTGGGTGAATGCTCAAAGCCACTTCATGGGAAAGTTCTGCTCCTGCACCAGAGCACCTGGTTTTAGGTCTGCAGGGCAGGTGTGAGGGTGCCAGTGGAGTGATGTGATATCCTGATGTAATAATAAATATGTCTTCACTCTCTGTTCCTGGCACCAAGCTTCTAAATACCTTGGGAATTTCTGAGTGATAAAGGAGAGGCATATATTTTATTCACCATGAGCCCCTCTCAGCCCTACCTGAGCTTAGACTAATGAGGTGATTCTCTGTGGGACCTAGATAACTGCAGATGGGGCCTGTAGACAGAGGAATGAACCATGCTGTTAGAAGTTGGCAGTTTCAGCCCTGCCCCCAGCAGACTCTGGGGAAGGAAACAGGACTGCAAATGAATCCATCACTACTGGCCAGTGGCTCAATCAATCATGCCCACATATTGCAAGCTTCATTAAAACTCTCAGTGAAGAGGTTTGGGGTTAGTGAGCAAATGCTTCCAGTGCTAGGAGGGTGGTGTGTGCCAGCTCCCCAGAGGAGCTTCTTCTGGAGACAGATGCTCCTATGTTTGGGACAATTGGGACCTTACCAAAGGATGCTGATTTGGATCCCTTATAATATCCTTTATAATAAACCAGTAATAGAATATAAAGTGTTTTCTAGCTGTTCAAGCAAATTGTCAAACCTCAGGAGGGGTCATGGGAATCCCTGATTTATAGGTGATAGGTCACATCTGGTGGGGGCCAGGGACTTGTGGCTGGCATCTGAAGTGGAGCAGCCTAATGGGATGTAACTTTAAACCCATGTGTTCTGATGTTCACTCCAGGTAATTAGTGTCAGAATTGTTGGTCCTTAGTGTCTGCAGAGTTAGAGAATTGGTTATTGATATGGAAAATCCTACTTATTTGGTGTTAGAAATGTTGTAAGCAAAAAAAGAGGAAGAGAGACAGCTTCAATCAGTCTTTCCTTCCTTCCTTCCTTCCTTCCTTCCTTCCTTCCTTCCTTTTTCTTCAGTGCTGGGGATTAAACCCAGGGGTGCTCTGCCACTGAGCTATATCCCCAGCCATTTTCATTTTTTACTTTGACACGGGATCTCACTAAGTTGCAGAAGCTGGCTCCTGCCTCATACTCCCTAGTTACTGGTATTAAAGACTTGGTGAAAGCTTCAATTTTCAATGAATTATCCTACAAGCTGACATCTGTATTGTCAACTACAATAAATACAATCTTAATATTTCTTCAGTGTTTTAGGAAGCATTTGAATCTTGCAATGTTCTGACTGTGCAGAAACACCTGCTCTGCATAGCCCAAGAGGCACTTGTCACACCAGCTAACTGCAGGCCTGCAGCCCTTATCACAATCTGAAGTGCCACCAGATTTTGTGCCTAATTTCTAGCGAACTAAAATTAGAAACATGTGACAAGCCAAATACACACTTTGAAGGGTTGTTTGTGGGTTGTAACTTGCATAGTTATTCCACTAATCTAATTTTAGCATAGGAAATACCTCTAGAGACTGGAGGCCTGATTTGGAGACCTGGATTTGAAGATAGTCACACCACTGTTTTGCTTAGATGGTGGATGTCAAGTTGGAGTTCCAGGGACCTCAGGAGACTGGTATTTTGATCCTGTCACTTCCTTGGGAAAAACAAAAAACAACAACAAAGAAACCACCAATCTCCAGAACACTCTACAGCTCATAGGACTCCCATCTAAATCTCTATGAATGATACTCAAAACTTTCTTTATCTGATCTGTTTATCCTTTCAAGTACAGAGGCTCCTTGACTTACAATGGGGTTATGGCTGGATAAACCCATCCCCGGTTGAAAATACCATTAAGTAAAAAATGGCTTGAATACGCCTAGCCTGCTGCACCTCACAGCTGAGCAACACAGTATGCCACACACTCTGAGTCGTTTCCCCTCATGATCATGCGATTGACTGGGAGCTGCAACTTGCTGCTGTTTCACACATTTCCAGCCAAGGAAAAGATCAGAAATCAAAATATGGATTCTACTGAATGCATATTGCTTTTGCATCATTGGAAAGTTGAAAAACCCTAAATTGAGCTATTGCAAGCCAGGGATTGTCTGTCCTCTGCCCCATGCAGTCACGCTGAGCTGGCCAGCGCCTCAGCGCCTTCATCTTGGTCATGCTTCTGCCAAGTTCTCATACAGCCCATTCCACCTGCCCAGATCTGTCTCTTGTTCAAGACTCCTGCTGGTGTCTGAGCTGCAGTCTCCTGTGTGTAACGACCTAACTGACATTTCCAAAGATAGCCCCAAGGAAACAGCCTCCTTCCCAAACTGGCTACATCTCTCCCTTCTCTTAGTGAATGACAAGGGAAAAATCCCCAGTGGGGTCTTACCTGCCTCGGGCTCTGTTCAAGCCAGGCTCCAGAGATATTTTTCTAAGACACACTAGCTGGGTCGCATTAGAGTCCTGCTGCAAAGGCTCCTAAAGGCTTCCCTTGGAACAAAGACCTGGAGGCCTGAGCTGGAGGTCAGGAACATCCTGGTTTCTTCTGAGGGCCAGGCTGCTTCTCTCTTGCCTCCACGCGGAGCACCTGACTACCTTCTTCAGGTTCTTTTCTTCCTATGAGGGAAACCAGCATTTGGTTCATCTGACCATAAACTGAAAACCAGCTTCTAATGCATGTTTAATGATGTGAATGAAAAAGTTAAGAAATCATGAGCGAATGATATAGATGTGCAAGAGGCAAAAACAAGACCATAGAAAACAAACAAACAAACAACTGTAATAATAAAAGGGCTGCAGACTAGGACCACACCAGAGCTTAGGCTACTGACTCAGTTGTAAATGATAGGCCATTGTGAAGGGTTTGGGAGTTAAGGCACAGCATTGATCATGCTGTGTGTGTGTGTGTACTAGTAGATAGACGGGTGTCTTTTTGGGACACACTCATAGAGTGTGTTTAAATATATCCTTTAAGGTACATGTATCTGAAACTTAATCCCCAAATTCACATGTTGATGGTTATTTGGGGGTGGGGCTTGGAAATTAGGGTTAGATGAGATCAAGAGGATGGTTCCCCCTGTTGAAACTATTGGCTTTATGAGAAGAGGAAGAGAGACATAGGCTGGAATGTTCCCTTCTTTCTCTTTCTCTGACATTTCCACCTTAATAATACAATAGGAAGGCACCAGTTAGATGCTAGCACAATGCTATCGGACTCCCCAGCATTTAGAACCATGAGCCAAATAAATTTTTGTTCTTTTTTTAAATTATTGTTTGAGTTGTAGAAAGACACACAGTATCTTTGTTTATTAATTTATTTTTTTGTGTGGTGCTGAGGATTGAACCAGTGCCTCACACATGCTAGGCAACTACTCTGCCACTGAGCTATATATAGCCCCAGGCCTTACATTTTTTTCTTTATAAATTAACTGGTATTATGTTGTAGCAGTAGAAAATGGACTGACAGTGTGACCTCAGTTCCTTTTCATTGGCTATTTGAACCCTTAAAAAAGCCCTTGTGGGTATTAGGGAGCCATATACAAATTGGATACACAAATAGATGTCTGGGTGGCCACCTTCTTGGTGTGAGGTTGTCATTTCTGGGAAGCATATCCTTTACAGAATGCTTGTCAAATACAAGCTACTCTAGTTTGGATAGTCTCATTTGTATATGAACAACAGACATTCAACTCAAAACAGAACTAGTGAATTCCTTTTGAGGGTCAGTCACTGAGCTAGGCCTTGGTAATTCATCTGGTCAGAGGATCTTTAGAGAAAGATATAATCTTCCTTCCTATTTGCTCTGTCACTACTGTTGGGTGATGATCTTATTTATACTTAGAGTGAGCTATTTAGGGTTTCTTGGCTCAGTAAGAGAAAAATTAGGAAAAGTAAGGATAAGGAATAGAGGGTATGTAAGAGGAGGAAGGTGAAATGGCTTTAATAAAATTGTCAACACACAAAAACTCCACCTGTAGGACTGATAAACAAAGTAGCACATATACCTGTCTTCTTTCATTCAAGGAACATGGGCCTATTTAGGATCCACTATGAAATGTGTTAAGAAAAAAGTAATGACACTGTTATAAATCCCTCTCATTCTAAGGCTTAGCTTGATTTTGCCCCATGAGACCTTCTAGAGTGGGAATTAATTATTCATTATTTTCTCTCCTATTACAAGCTTTCTACCTACTTTTAGAAGAGACAGGTGAGTGGCCTCTTCTGGAGAGTTCGTGTGTGTATATGTATGACTGTTTTTTTTTTTTTTTCTTTCTGCAGCTGTATTATTTCCTAAACTGTCTCCTTGACTCAGAGTTCACAAATATTTCATCTCATTCTTGTTTTTGTAACAGGGATGCACTTTATGCTTTGACTATATCCCTTTTTGCTCTAAAACTGACACTTTTTTTCTTTTTCCCAAACTTCTTCTCCCTGATTGTCTTTTCCCTGACCTTCTCCTCCCTCATCTTCTTTTCCCTGAACTTCTCCTCCCTGCTCTCCTTCCTAATCTCTCCTCCCTAATATTGGAAAACGGGATTTCTCTGATTCACCTTTAAAAAAAAAAAAACCTGCTCCCTTTAATGGGGAAGAATCACAGCCTCTGAGACAGGAGCCCCCTGTGTTTCTCCTTTGCTAGGAAAGAAATAAACCTTCTTTTTCCCCTTTTCTCAAAACCTTGCTTCATCATTGGATTGGCATCAGGGGTGAGGACTAAACTTTCTGTAACATCTTCTCTCAGGTATATGCCAAGTTTCCTTGCTTTTCTTAAATCTATATTGTCAAATTGTCTAGTTTATTAGTGTTTATCACTTTGTTCTCAACATACGGCAAAGCAAAATTCAGGAGGAAATCTTAAATGCTAAGGTTACCAACAAGAGTTTACAACACCCCTTGAAACCTGGGGACGAGGTTCACTGTAGTCAGCATTGACATCATCTTTCAGTTGTCTCAGTGCTGAATAAATTATTCAAGCATCACAAAGATAATTAAAGGGAAAAAACCACCCAGTCGCACCCATTTATGCATCTATGCCAGTGTCTACTCCTTCACACAATTTGTCAGTACTTATTAGAGGTCAGAGGTGAAAAAGACAGATTAGAGCAATTAGTCCAGCCTTGTATGCAAAACCATTTTGTGCAGCCCTTTCTCCATAGTAATTTTAAGACAGAGGAAGAAAACACTTCACAATGCAGATCCGTTCATGGGGAGATTTATCATTAAAGGGAGATAACAAGTGTTACAAACCACAGGTAGCTACCGGAACTCAGCTTTTATGTATCTTGGTTGCAGACAGCTTTTACTACTTCAATGGATCTTGACGACAATAATTAGAATTCAAGGGGAGCAAAGTAACATGCAGAATCTTGCAAACATGTTTCTGAAAGCACATCAACTCTGGCCTAGCCAGCGGGGATGCCTGTTTCCCATCTCCTCTGCCCTGTGTTTCCAGGACCAGCAGCAGCACAGGGTGTCTGGAGATGAATTTCAGGATGTCATAATTATGAGTTGTCTCAAGTGCTAACCAAAGACCAAAGCATTCAATAAAGTATATTTATCGAAATTTCCTCCAGAGGGAGGACCTACATCTGTGAAAAGAGTCTTTGGTGGGAAAAGTACCTGAATGTTTTCTACATTGTTTTTTCATTTCAGTTATCATGTGGCTACTCCTAGGAAGGCAAGTTGGAAATGTCAGATATTCTGCATTGCCTTCAGGTTAACCAAATCTCCTGTCGCTAGAGGATCATTCAAGGCCCTGGGCCAATACGCTTGACCAACAGTGCAACTCCTCCTGCAACTCATACCTTCTCTCACACTGAACTCCCAATAGGAATTATTACCCCTACTCTGCCCCACCTCCACTGTACTTCCCTGTGTCTTACAAGTCAAGGCAGATGCCAGCTATCCTCAAATCCTCCAGAAACCTGATTACTCCACTACTTTTCTAATTTTTTTAGCTTCAATTAAACGTTTTTTGCAGTAGTGAAGTTTGAACTCAGGGTCTCATGCATGCTAGGCAAGTGCTCTACCCTTGAGCTACACTCCCATCCCTCCTTCTCCATTTTTTTTTTTTTTTTTTGGTACTCTGGGTTGCTTAACCACTGAGCCACATCCCCAGACATTTTTTATATTTTGTTTAGAGATAGGGTCTCCCTGAGTTGCTTAGGGCCTTGCTAAATCTCTGAGGCTGGCTTTGAACTCTTGATCCTCCTGCCTCAGCCTTGTGGGATGACAGCCATGAGCCACAGTGCCCAGCTCCTTCCCTATTTTTTTTTTTAAATTTGTAGTTGTAGAAGGACAGCATGCCTTTATTTGTTTAGTTTTTTATGTGGTGCCAAGGATCAAACCCAGTGCTTCACACATGCTAGGCAAGTGCTCTGCCACTGAGCTACAGCTACAGCTCCTCCTTCCCTACTTTTTTTTTTGAGAGAGAGATTTATATTTATTTTTTAGTTTTCGGTGACACAACATCCTCATTTTATTTTTATGTGGTGCTGAGGATCGAACCCAGCGCCCCGCGCATGCCAGGCGAGCGCGTTACTGCTTGAGCCACATCCCCAGCCCCTCCTTCCCTAATTTTTTGATGCAGAATTTAAATAAGAAATCTCTTAACATTTAGCAATGCTTTTGATCACAGCAGTTATCACAATTGTAATTGCTGCCTTTTTGGATTGTGAGCCTCTGTAGGTAGAAGCCGTATCCACAGAGCTTAGTAATGCATGGGCACACAGTAAGTGTTTATAAACCTTTGAGTGACCTCAAAGGGCATATATCACTTTTAAATGCAACATGTTTTACACAAGTAAGAGCCCACATCTACACTGCACAGATCATATGCATACACAGAGGTATATAATGACCATCCAGATGAGCATGAGCATTATAGAATATTACCCAGACTCCTTTGTTGAAGTAGTGTGTGCGTGCGCGCGCGCGCGCTGGTGGAGATTTAACCCAGCGAGGAGGTCTACCATTGAGCTACACCCCCACCCCCCAATCTTTTTTTGGTTCTTATTTTAAGACAAGGTCTCTCTAAGTTGTCCAGGCTGGCCTTGACTAGCCTTCCCATTCGCTGGGATTACAGGCCTGTGCCACCACCCTGCTAATGGGCTTTAATTGCTTGGGAATGAGCCCAATTCTATCCATTCTGTGAAGGCAGGCTGGTGCAGGGGAGGACGTGACATGCCCTGATTCTTCTGCAGGTAGAATTCTCAGGATTGAGGAAAGAGTACTTTATTATAGAAAAAACCAAGAACGGGATCACAGAGGAGGCGATTTTCAACATGCAGACGGTGAAAAGTGAGCATTGAACAATTATTTTGCTTTCCCCTTTCACCACACTCTCCCAGGAGTACCAGCCCCAAAGAGACCTCTGAAGAGGAGGTTTCAGAATTCTGTGTCATCTCCCTGATACCCACTTGACGCCGAGACCATAGTGACTCTTAAGTAACCACCGTCCAAGCTTACCACACCTAGCTGGACACGTGCAGAGAGTTCAGAGCACCACGTCCAGGCTACGAAGAAGTTTCTTGCTTCTTGGCTACCAGCTCAGTGTACTTTGCACAGAGTAACCCGCATTTCTGACCCAAATCACAGCCCCAAGCTAAGAGGAGGAGCACCCATCACTGAGGCCTGGCGTTTCCTAACTAGTAAAATCAGAGGGCCGGCAACTCTTTAATTGACCCTAGATGTTGTTGATGTTTTTTTCTTCCTTTTTAAATCCAACATTTGTATCGGCTGTTATTCCTAGGGTGCAGAAGACCTTTGCTATGGTTATGGTTATGCATGCAGGCGTCCCAGAAAGGACACCGGGCGGGGCTGGGGCTGGGGGATGGGTCCTGGGGACTGGAATGAGCTGCCAAGAAGGGAGGGGAGTTCGGATAATGTCCTCAAAGACCATAGGATGGGCGATCGGTGGCCCTGGCTTGAGAAAGTGAGTGTCCCATTTATTTGACCCGTAGCCCGGACTCCCTTTTAGATAAGCAACCCGGCAGCGATCCTCTCCTTGGCCCTCCCCCGCCGCTGGAAGGGAAAGGGGGTTATTTTCGTCGGATCCCGGCGAGGCTATCCAGGGGACTCGGGCTCCCCGGGGCCGCCGCCCAGCCAGCACCCACCGCGCACAGGATGCCGCCCGGCCCCTCGGCGCTCGGGCCCCGCCCCTGCGCGAACTTGACCGCACCCACTTCCCCCGGGCTGCGCCCCCGCCGCGGCCCGGGCTGACGTCACAAGGCACCCAGCCGCTGGCGCCCCGCGGCGAGCACCCCGCGCCCGGACTCGCCGCCGCCCGCCGCTCTCTCGTGCCGACAGCCAGGCGCGCGCGTCTCTGTCCCCGCCTGGTAGCACCGCTGAAGATGGCGAGCGCGGCGCCCCAGGAGAACGCCGAGGAAGGATGCCCGGCTCCGGCTGCCGGGGAGCTGGCACTACAGCGGCCGCCGCCCCAGGCTCCCCTGGAAGAGGAGGCGCAGGAGGAAGCCCCGGAGGAAGGCGCGGCGGCAGCCGGCGCGGGGCCGCAGGTGGAGGAGGCCGCGGGCCGGGTGCCCGCCGCGGTGACCTGGCTGCTCGGGGAGCCGGTGCTGTGGCTGGGCTGCTGCGCCGAAGAACTCCTGAGCTGGAAGAGGCCGCTGCGCAGCCTGCTCGGCTTCGTGGGTGCCAACTTGCTGTTCTGGTGAGAGCTCGGGCTGGGTAGGGGCGCCAAGGAGGGCAGGTGACCTTGGGGCGCCCGGGCAGGGAAGAGGGGGTGCCCATGGCCGGGTGCGGGGCCGAAAGCCGTATACTGCGGTGGACTAAGTGTCAACCCTGCTTCACTTTCTCACCCAACCTTTCTCAAACAGGTAGATACTTCAACTTTCCTCAAAGACTCACTTGCCTGTACAGAGTTGTCACCCCCGTGTGTGCATCCAGGCTCAGAGGCGAGGTGGTCTGCAGTCCACACGCACCTGTACCTACAGATGTTCCCAGCACACTTGAAAACTTAGGCTTTCTGAAACTCACAGGTCTTGACCTGCTCTTCCATGCATGCAGGAGCAAAGGTGTTTGAACTTGTGTTCGTTCTTGCACTCCAGAGGCATATCTGGACCAGCTTAGGTACACTCTCAAGACTGCTGGCTTTATCAGCCACCAGGGATGGGCACTGAATGATTTGTTTTTCCTTCCCCTCGAGGGTTGGATTTACTGTCTTTGCTCCCTGGTGAGAAAATAGGAGGCAAACAAACAGGTGGATTATGCACATCACCCCCCCCCCCCAGGTGTGCCCAGTGTGGAAAACAGTCATATTTCCAGGTAAAGTCCCAAGAGAATACATGGGCATGTTCTTTTAATAGCCCTGAACAATGGATCTGTTTCTCCAAAAAGCCATCTTCACAGGTGAGAAGGGAAGTGTCTGACATGGAAGGCCCCTCTCATCTGTTACCTGTGTGACTGAGAGCAGAGAAAAGCTTTCTTTGCAAAGTGCAGAGTAAGCAGTTTTACTAACAAATACCTTGTTACAGGACATAGATTTCTTAACCTTAAATTGGGAAATAAATAAATGCACAATAGAGACATAGGCTGTCATTTTTCTAGATTAACTTGATCACTGTGAAGATTTTTCTGCAGATTCATGCTAGCCCTGGTTTTCTCTTAAAACAAGCTGTGTCTTGTCAGGGTTCCTGAGTCTTCTAGCCACTGGTGTTTCTCCAGTTTATTCCAGGTCTATTCTATCCTCTTATGAAGTTGCCTGAACCCTCAAATAAGGAGGATGTGCTGTATTGTGCTAGGCTGGACAGTGGCCAGTAGTCTTAGGGCTGTGTCTTACTCATTGCACCAAAAAACACCCAACATTTGAATTTTTTAAGATTTTCTTTCTTAATTTAAAAAATATATATATTTATTTTAAAAAGTAACTAATACAGTTCCTCAGTTAAAAGTTCAATAAAAAGTTTACTTTTTTATTTATTTAAAAAAGTAATCAATACAGTTCTACAGGTACAAAAGTGTAAGCATTTTGAAAATGTCTTTCCCACGATAGTCCCAGGCCTCCCATTTTCTTCCAGTGGCAACCAATGTTGCCAGTTTCCTGCGTATCTTTGCAGATAAGTTCATATTTCAGCAAATACACAATTTTCTATGCAAATTATGGAATGTCATATGGGCTGCTACTCTTCTTTCATGGTGATCCCTTCCATTTTCTTTCTCAGATGCATAGAATTCTTTTGTTAAGTATGTCTCAGATATTTAATTTGTGTCCTATGGAATCACTATGATGATTTCCAAGCTTTTGCAAATCCATTGTTAAAACTAATGGTCTTTTTCATACATCATTTTGCATGTGTACAAGTGTTTTTGAAGGTTAAATTTCCAGAAGTGAAGCTGCTGCTTCTGAGGGGTTGGGCACTTGTAATTTTAAAGGATCTCACCATATTGCATTTGCTGGGGTTTTACCAGTTTATACTCCTACCAGCCGTGTGCCTGTTTCTCTATACTCTTGCCAAGAATATTTTATGAAACTTTTTGATCTTGTAAATCTTACAGGTGGAAAAGGATATCCCAGCATGATTTTTAATTTGCATTTCTCTGAGATCAAATATTTATTTTATTATGTTCAGGAGCTACTATAATTATGTTTTGACTACATTATCTGTTTATAAATAACCTTCATCTATTTTTCAATTGGGCCATTTGTCTTTTTCTTATTGACTTTTAGAGCTCTATTAATATTAAAGACTGTAGCCTAATTTCTGTAACTATAAGTTATAAACATTTTTCTGTGATGTGTTCTTTTTGTTTGCAGTGCTGAAAATTGAGCCCAGGGCCTGGTGCATGCTAGGCAAGCCCTACCACTGAGCCGTATTCCAGCATTTATGAGGCATTGTTTAATAACACCTATTGAAAATAATGGTTTTGACATAAAATAATTGAAAGGCATATTTGGTATTATGCAGTGATGTCTTCCATCTGTATATATATATATATTTTAAATAAAAACTGTTACAGAGGCAAATAATGGCCAGACATTCAACCTAGTTATAATCTTATTTGTTTTATTTCTTCTTCTATTTACAGTATCTGCATTCCAGGTGTGTATTTTCTTTGACAGAAAGATAACAATACTGCTCTTTAAATTCTTTTTTTTTTTTTTGTACCAGAGGTTGAACCCAGGGGTGCTTAAGCACTGTGCCATATCTGCATCCCCTGGCCCCTTTTTAAAAAAAAAAATTTTAAATTTTGAGACAGGGTCTCTTTAAGTTGCTTAGGGCCTCACTAAGGTGCTAAAGCTGGCTTTGAACTTGAGATCCTCCTGCCTCAGCCTCCCAAGCTGCTGGGATTACAGGCACATACCACTGTGCCTGGCCTGCTCTTTAGATTCTGAAATATTTGTTGCTTTTGTGTCATAATTCACTGGAGTTTGATTTCATTAAAATTTTGAAGTTTCCCCTCCTTTATTTGCCCATCCAGGTTTAAAAGGCTATTCAGAGTCGAAAGATTTTTTAAATAGTGTATTTCTTATCAAATGATCTTAAATTGTATAATACTCAAACATTTTTTTCTCCTAGGAATTCTAAAGCTTGCATTTTCTGTGAGAATAGAAAAAAGATCAATGTTAGAAATATGAAGAACCCAAATCCTATCTTGATCAACAGTGATTTTTTTTTCACCTTAATTGGTATTGTTTCTTTTTTGTGGAAATTAACTTTTTAAACATATAATTTTTGAATGATTTAGTGCCTGTGCCAGCAGTTACTGGAATGACTTTCATCACCTACCCATTACCTAAAAGATTTTAGTGCCAAGCACTAGAAAGACAAAAACTGAGACATCACCATAACAAGAGGCTGTAACTCAAGTCAGCATGAAGCAAATGTGGTAGAAGCTTCTGGAAAGGACAGTTTTGAGTTTGGGAGGCACAGTGGCATTGTGTGTGGTTGGGAAATATTGTGGGGACTTCATAAGGAGATCTCTTCATGAGGAGATCATGCTTAAACCAGACCTTAATGGACAGTAATGGCTTGGGTCGACTTGGTTCATGAGCAATAGTGGTCCAGCCCTAAGGAATAAAACCAGGGGGAGAGCACCTTGAAGGTGTGCTGAGGATTTCAGCCATAGCACAAACAAATGGATGTGATGGCCACATGAGCTGGCAGAGAGCAGTGAGGGGACAAGGGACATGAGGCTGTCTAGGTGACAACAGGACATGTTGGGGGGACAGTGGTGCCTGAAAAGTTGTGCCGAGTGTTTGGATTTATTTTTGCAGTAGGTGATGGGGGCAATAAAAAATGCCTTGTAAAAGTATGGAAAATATTTTTTAAAATATATTTTTAGTCATCAATGGACCTTTATTTATAAATTTTTATGAGGTACTGAGAATTGAACCCAGTGCCTCACACTTGCTAGGCAAGTGTTCTAATGCTGAGCCACAACCCCAGACTGGAAAATATTTTAATGACTAAGTAAATGGTTTGTTCATTTCTACCATGGATTGCTATAGAAGAGTAAGAGACAGTAACTGAAGGCAGCCACCGTGGGCAGATTTTACAAGGGTTATTTGGGGCAAAAGAAGCACAAAATAACATTAGCAGAATGATTCTTTTTTTTTTTTTTTTTTTGAGACCATGTTTCTCTATGTTGCCCAGGCTGACCTTAAACCTTAAACCCCTGGGCTCAGGCTGTCCTCCTGCCTCATCCTCCCAAGGAACTGCCTAGCTGGCACTGTAAGTGAGCACACACCACACCCAGCCATATGATTCAGTTTAAAAGTTTAAAATGTCCAAAAGTGCACAGAATTGATTAAGGATACATCCATAGGAGATAAAACCACCAAAATGATTGATCATTCTTGAACAGATATACACACACACACATACACACACACACATACACACTTATCTATGATATGTTTATGAAAAAGCCTAAAATATGAAAAAAAGCTAAAACATTGATATTCACTCACAGACCACACAGAGTGCCCATCTCAAAAATCACTGTTTCCGCAACTGGAATAGATCCGGTGACAAAGAGTTCCTCAGTCCCAGGGCAGGCAGGGCCTCAGGTCATACTCCCACTCTGTACCAATGAACAACACATTTTCAAAATTCTTTTTCTTAATTTACAATTCTATTTATTTTTAAAAACAACTAACATAGCCTCCCAGTTCAAAAGTTTAAAAAGCAAACAAAGAGTAAACATTTTGAAAATCTCTTTCCCACGCCCGTCTCTGGCTACCCAGTTTCCTCCCAGAGGCAACCAGTGTTACAGTTTTCAGTACAACATGAAATGGGATGAGCACAATGAAACAGAACATGCCAGCGTATTTTTTATTTTAAAGAATCACCTGTTTGCTGTTTACTGTCAATAAAATGCACACACACTCTACACATACAAATTGCATATATGTGTATATGTTATATATGTGTGCGTGTGTGTAATCGTGATGGCAACCAAGACCTAGAATACCCCATTATCCCAAAAGGGCTTTTTGGGTTCCTTTCCTGTAAGTACCCGTTGCTGGGAATTGGTCCGTGGGAACTGGGAACTGGTCCCTATAGATTAGATTTGTCTTTCCTAAAGTCTCTGTAAGTGCTACCTTGCAGCCTTATGCCGTTTGTTCCCGGCTTCATTAATTCAGCCTAACATCTTGAGATTCACCCCCTTTGACTGCTCAGTAGTGTGCCACTTCAGGATTACAACACAATTTGTTTATTTGCAAGGTGGCTTTATTTGAGTCATTTCCACACTTGACTATTTTTATTATTGAAGCTGTGGGGAAAGTTCAGGCATAGATCTTGGGGTGAAGGGTAGGTTTTTGGTAAGGGAGTGGTGAACTCTAAGCCATGCCTTGTATGGTCATGTGATGATTGCCTCAGACTGGCAAGGAATGGAACAAAAGGTCCATCTTCTAAGGCTTCTTGCTGATCATGACTTTGAAATTTAAGGGCTTATAATTCAGCCACTCTTTGGGGGTACATTGCCTCTGTAGCCTAGAAAGCTACTGATGTGATGAAGTTTGAACTCACTAAATGCAGAGAAGCCTATGCATGGCCCTTTTACCCAGCCCATTTGGCACTCATGACCATACTGCCGTCTATTTGCCTAACTGTTGGAAATGCAATGCACTGATTTGCCTGCTGTGACTACACAGGGACACGCCTGGCACCTCTGGCTTTCGAAGATCTAGATTAGGCTGGACACTGCAGTGGGAACACTGATGGGACCCATGGAGAGTCCTTGGAGCACCATCTGTGAAGTTGGTTTGAAAGGTTACAGGGACCCACCTCCCACTTGGGGTCCAACGCCCCTTCTCTCCCAGTGCTGGTGGGTCCTCCAGCTTGTGTTTCTCCTCACAGTGTCCTTCTAGACCCAAGACATTGACATCTGCATCATCTGGGCCCCACCCCACACCTACCGAACCAGTATCTCTGGAGGTGGGATTGAGACACTTGGGTTTTCCCAGCTCTCCAGGAGATTGGATACACTGATGTCTGGGAAGTGCTGTGTTTGAGCTCTTTCTGGGGTCATGAACTCTCTTCCTCATAAGGCAACGTTTCCTTTGTAGGATGATTCTTAACTAATCCATGTTTTCTATTTGTTGAGTTAGTGATTTCTGGAGCTGCCTAAGGATTCAGGTCCCATCTGAGAGTAGTTCTCTGTTTGTTTCAAAATTCATCGCATTCTTTTCCCCAGCTGAGAAATCCTGGACTCCATGACTGCTGGATTCTTAGATGGCTTGCAGATTCTTCTGAGCATGGTTCTGTTTCTCTCCATTCCTTCTTACATGCAGCAGGCTTCCCTGGGAAGGAGCACTGGATTCTTCTGGCCACATAGCCTAAGATAGCATTTCTTATTTCAGTTACAGTAGCACACTTCTACAGCCATACTATTGTTGCTTGTGAGACACTTGCCAAACTATGTAATTATCCTTTTAGTAGTTTGTCAAACTTCAATTACTACATTGATCAATAAGGATGTTCTCATTTTGCATTCATAAATCCTATAGTAACCCAGTGAGTTATGTGTTCTATTTTGCATGAAAGGAAACTGAGGCCCATAGAAGGTGTTTGAACTATCAAAGATGACTTCAACCTGTCATGTTCCATAGAATATTCATGATGGTAATTATTGTACATTTTCCTTGTCTGGTACGGTAGCCAGTAGGTTCTAGTGACTGTTGAGCATATAAAATGTGGCTGGTGTAACTCAGGAAATACACTTTTACTTTTATTTCATTTGAATTCACATTTAAATAACCACATGTGGAGAGTGGCTAGAGTTAGCACAGTCCTAGATAATAGGCATGGGGCCAGCTCATGAAGCCATATCCATTTTCCATAAGTTCAGTGTTTTTTTGGTCTACTCTAAAGAACACTAGGAGACATCTGGGCCTTACATTTTCTAATATTACAGAATCCTTTATGATTCTAGCATTGAGTAAAAATAATTATGTTGGAAGAGGCATTGCTTCTTTTTTTATTGTCACATTATTATTTATTGGCAAAATAGTGGGATTAATTGTGATGCATTTATATATGCCCACAATATAGTGGGGTCCATCATTACCCAGCACCTCCCCCTTTTCATTCCTCATCCCTTCTCTTATCTCTTTCCTCTACTGGTCTCCCCTACCCATGGCCCCCCTTTTTTCCATGAAATACTTTTTCCCCTTCTTTTTTTAATCTTCCACATATGAAAAGAAGCATGATCCTTGGCTTTCTGAGGCTGGCTTATTTCACTTAACATGATGTTCTCCAGTTCCATCTGTTTTCCTGCAAATGATGTAATTCATTCTTCTTTGTGGCTGAGTAAATCTGCATTCTGTAACTACCCCACATTTTCCTTATCCATTCACCTGCTGTCAGACCCTGAGGCTGGTTCCATAACTGGACTGTTGTGAATCAAGCTGCTATAAACATGGGCTTGCATGTTCTGCTATAGTCTGGTGACTTCAGTTCTTTTGGATAAATACCAAGAAGAAGTACACCTGCGTCACATAATGGTTGTTTTTTGCTCTATCATCAATCCAGTCCAGGTTTCTTATCTGTGTTCCATTTGGGTAGTGGGCAGATGTGGATGAGTGTCTACTCCATGTTCAGCATGGTGCTGGGTGCGTGGAATATACCAGAAGTCCAGAAGTCTAAGGTCTGGACTTGTTTCCGAGAACTAACTCTCTGATTTAAGAGACATGACTGGTTCAGGGGATTCTGAAACAATATATCATCATGGTTCTGAATTGCATATCCCAGTCTCCAGAGTTTTGGGGTGTAGGATGAAGAGGATCTGGGACTTTGGAATTATTGATGAAAGCTCTGTGCGATTTACTGATAGATTTAGAAGAAAAGGTATAATTCTAAAGTGAGTTTAATGGCAAGGGCTTCCACAGAGGGATGAACCCAGGAATAAATGGTGGAAGAACTCTGAGCACTGTAAGAATAGGGAGGCTCACCCACTCCCATGGGGAATAAGTTTTAAGGATCAAGGAATCAATCTGGTTAGTGTAGGATTTGAAAGGAAGATATTTAGAAAAGTTTGGTGAACAGAGTTGAAATGGAGAGCTTCCTCTAGCCCAAATGAGGTAGGAAGGTTTGCAAAATAGAGAGGACTTCATTCATTAAAAGTAACTGTCCTCTTCTGTACTGAGTGGTAGCCTTGGGTGCTGACTGTCAGATACCAAGGTTCCCCATGAGTTCTCACATGGGCTGTTCTCTCCAACGTTAGTCCTAGCACCAAGTGGAGGACCCAGGAAACAGCTGTTGGTACAAGTTGAATGCTCATTCTTAAAATTCTTCGGGTCTTCCTTCCTCTCTGCTGTCAAAACTGTAAACCTCAGAGCCAACTCTCAGTCCAACTTAAGGAACTGCACAGTTTTATGGTTGTGCTATTTGGGCAACAGCTTTATCTCAGCTTCATTTTGCTACCCGGTCTTCATCTTTTTATCCTATTCTTTTTTTAAAAAATTATTTTTTAGTTGTATTGAACACAATATCTTTATTTATTATTTATATGTGGTGCTGAGGATCGAACCCACGGCCCCGTACACCCTAGGCAAGCACTCGACCGCTGAGCCCCAGCCCCAGCCCCTTATCCTATTCTTGTATATTAATGTTGCCCAATTGATGCCAATGAGTAGAATAAATGAGGTGTATCATTATTCCCAGTTGCTGAGAATTAGTGATGACTAGGACACATTCAGATCCCTGGAGAGAGAAACGGGTTAGTAAGCAAATAATTTTAATATGATTGTGCTTTGAGTGCTAGACTGACAATTGGAGGCCAACAAGAACCAGTGTGATTTCCTTAGGCAGCAAGTGAGCAGTCCTGTGGCTGGAGTGTGTCCCCTAAAAGTTCATGTGTTGGACACTTAACCCTCAAATTTATGTTGGTGGGAGGTAATCATATTAGATGAGGTCACAAAGGTGAGACTCGTCCTTCTAATTGCATCAGTGGCTCTGTAAGAAGAGGAAGAGAAACCTAAGCTAGCATGCTTGCTGTGCCTCACCCTAATGCAGCATGAGGCCCTCACCAGATGCCTTGACCGTGAACTTTAGTTTCCCAGGCTCCAGAACCACAAGCCAAATAAACCTCTGTTCTTTTTTTTTTTAATTTTATTTTTTTATTAGCTACACATGACATTACAATGATCTTGGCAATTCATACATTTAAATCATTGGGGTATAATTTCTCATTTTTCTAATTGTACAGATTGCAGAATCACACTGGTCTTAGAGTCACCTATATACATACAGCAATCATAATGTCTATTCTATTCTGCTACCTCTGTACTTTATAAATGATCCTATATGTGGTATCCATGTATAGCACAGAACACAGATTAAGACAAAGACATATGGGGATTGGGGAGGAGTCAAGATAGTTAGAATGTGAAAAGTAGGAGAGCTAATGATATCGAGTAGCTAATATATAGTAGGTCTTCAGTTAATCTATGGCAGTACACAGAGGGTAGACAGTATATTCATAAATATCATGTATAGGACAGACAAAGACAGAGAAATACAGTAGTTTTTGTGCTGGGGAGTTACAGAGGTGAGGTTAGAAAGAGAAAGGTAATTGGGACCAATTTATGAAGAGGTTGTTGTTGAATCATGCTGAGACATTTGGCCCATATCTAATAGGCAATGTGGACTTTATCTTATAGGGTATCTAAACTTCCATTAAAAGTGTAGCCAATGGGCTGGGGTTGTATCTCAGTTGTAGAGCACTTGCCTAGCATGCGTGAGGCACTGGGTTCAATTCTCAGCACTATATAAAAATAAAGATTTATCCACAACTAAAAAATATATATTAAAATATATATTACATATATATAAGTAATGGGCTGAGGTTGTGGCAGAGTGCTTGCCTAGCATGCGTAAGGCACTGGGTTTGATCCTCAGCACCAAATAAAAATAAAATAAAGATATTGTGTCCGCCTACAACTAAAAATATATATATTGAAAAAATGCAGCAAGTATTTACTGAATCTCTGTGGTGACACTGTTCTAGGTGGTAGGGAGACAGCAGTGCACAAAAAGATAAGATCCCTGTTTTCATGGAGATTGTGTTCTGGTGTTGGAAGTAGTAGAAAAAAAGACAATCAACAAATATAGGCAAGGTGAGGAGGTGCTAGATGTGAAGAAAACTAAACCTGGGGCAAGGAACATAGAGTGACAAGAAAGTGTGACTTTGCCAAGGGTCATCAGGAAGTGACCTTAAACAGACACACCCAAAGGATAAGTCAGGGAGTGATCCTAGTGGATAATTCTGGAGTGGGATGTTCCAGGGAAAAGAAATGGCATGTGCAAAGGCCCTGGGTTGGGAGTGGGCTTGGGGTGTTTATAACAAGATCGGTGTCTGAAGCCAGGTGAGCAAACAGGAGACAGCATTAATGTAGCTTAGAACTTTGTGCCACAACCCTGCCAGATTCTGCTTGTCAGTTTCTATCAATTCTTCCAGATGAATTAGAGGAGCGAGAGCTGTCAGCCAGGGACCACCAACTAGTATGCCACTGCAGGAGCACCTGGTGGTGAGCAGGGCTGACTGAAGGTAGTGGCAGTAGGGATGGGGAAGAGGAGGTGGATTCAGGGGAGACTCTGGCAAAACTGGAAGAGTTGGTGGATGGGGGAGTGACTCAGACCATGAGGGTAAATGACAGGTGGCTGGGACTGTTATTATTGAGCTCCAGGGTCACAAAGTTGTAGACGGAGCTTGGGGGTGGAAGGTGAAATGCCTAGTGTGGGGGATGCTGCATTTCTGGGTCACTGCCCACGGGGTGATTGGGCACAAGGTCGCTGCAGGGTTGGTGCTGTAGGCTGCCGTGCAGGGCCCGGGTTGAGTGGTAAGGTGCAGTGAGATGCTGGGTTTGGTTCTTGAGGGAGGGTGGAGTTTGCTGGGGAGCATTTGTTGGGGACAAGGAGACGAGCAGGGAGGGAGTGTCAGGGAGGCTGACATGACCCAGGTGATGACTAGAAAGAGAACCAGAAAGCAAGGAGAGGCAGCGTGGATGTGGATGAGCCCCTGGAAAGAGGTTTTCTGCAGAAGCCACAGAGCTACTGCTGGTGTCAGCGAACATCCAACTTGCAATTACTGCTCCAACATGTGGGGGAATAGTAGGAAGATGCCATCCTTGAAACAGGAAGGGAACCCCCACCAGAAAGACTCCTCAGCTCCTAGAAGTGTAAGAAATAAATTTATGTTATTTATAAGCTGCCCAATTATGAGATTTTTGTTACAGCAGCACAAACCAACTAAGACATTCTCCTTGATGCTGCCTGGCTTTCATGCCCAATGGAGTGCCATATTTTGAATGTCAGGATCTTTCTCCTTCTGTAGGGTCCTCCCCACTCCTGCACCATGACATTCTTTCCTCTTTCTCCAGAGTCCTAGAGAAGTCAGGATAAGGACTTTGAAGGACAGTGGAATTTCTGATGAAGGGGACAACAGAGAGACAAGATTGGTGACACAGAGGAGGGGATAGAGGAGGGGATAAGTGACAGCATGAGGCTCTAGGAGAGGCTGAAGGGGAAGATCAGAGGTCCCTTTTTTGTTTTCTTTTTTTGGTACTAGGGATTGAACTCAGGGGCACTTGACCACTGAGCCACATCCCCAGCCCTATTTTGTATTTTATTTAGAGACAGGGTCTCACTGAGTTGCTTAGTGCCTCGCTTTTGCTGAGGCTGGCTTTGAACTCACAATCCTCCTGTCTCAGCCTCCTGAGCCGCTGGGTGTGCACCACCATGCAGGGCAGAAGGTCACCTTTTCCTCTGATATTGAGGAGGAGGGGAAGGACAGTGTGCTTGTGAGTTTGTAGGTGAGTGCAGGATATCACATGCTGCCCCGGGGTGTGTGCTGTCTCTGAAGGAGGACAATGGCATCTGCCCAGCTTGGCAATGAGGTGCCTGGCTGTGGCTTTCGTGGGGAGGAACATCAGCAAACCACACAAGCTAACTGGGGTGGTGGGGTGGTTCGATTACCCTGTTTTCTTGACCTGCCTATGGTTGGCCATTTTTTCAGTGAATAGGTTTTGGATGAGGTTCCTGCGTCTTCATCTTTGTCCTCACGGACTTGATTTTTTTCAAGGAATAATTTTAATGGAAAGGCATGAAATGTCGTACTCCGGGACCCCTATTTATATTTGATTTCCTGTTGCTAAAGGTGAGCTGAGTCCTTGACAGCCACACATCACTTCAGGTGTGCTTTCAGAAGCCTGCAACTCAGGTATTTGCAGAGATCCTGTCAAATGACTCAGGGCTGTGCTCCTTGTCCTGCTGGTCTCAGTTTATTTGGAGAAGTTTTGGGGTCTGAGCTGAAGAAAGCAGTACCTGGGTGAAGATGTGCTGGGTGAGGTGTGGCCACTCCCATGCTCCTGAGGGTGACCTTAGAACCAAGGGGGAAGAGTGTGACCTACCCATGGGCAGTGGCCTCCTTCTCTTCCCAGATGTAGAGGGACCTCCCATTGAAAGACAGACTCAGATGACACACAGAACTCCCTCAGGCTGTGGCCATGTGGGATCCTGGGTTTCTAGTAAACCAATTTGGCTTCTGGGTGGTGAGCAGGTCATCTTCTGGCAGATTCCCGGGCCAGCGTTCTGTGTGATTTCTCCTCTTGACTCCTGCAGCGGCCATTGATAATAGCAATGACCGCGTATTGGGCTCCACTTTGCTGGGCACTTGGTAGCATCGTCATTTAATTATTAGCAGCAAAGTGTCTTTGGCCTATTTGACAAAAGGGATGTCGAGGCTCAGGGTAGGTAAGTAACTTGTCCCCCAGTAGCAGCATGTGGCGAGTGGGGATTCCGACCTGGTTTCCATAGGCTCATCCCCCAGTGAACTGCCCTGCAGGGTGGGGGTGCAGTATACAGTGACAGCAGGACTCCAGTGGCCCTTCACTCTGTGCCCAGGAGGACAAAGTTAAGTCACTTCTCAAATTAAAGCTTCAGCTGTCTCCTGCATAACTTGCTTTCTCTGTCTACTTCAGAGAAAGAGGTCAACTGATTTTTCTGACTAAAATTTCAGCACCAGTCCCAGCTCATCGCTGCCGAGGTGCCCCTGCCACCTGTTGTTTTTTTTGTTGTTGTTTTTTTCTGTTCTGGGCCTTCGTTTTCCAGCCTGGGTGTGTGCATCTTTGAGTTGTCATGTGGCCCAGTTTCCTATCTCACTTCCCCTTTGCAGCTGCCCTCTGACCCAGGGTGGCTCTTCTTAGGTGAAAAGTCTCACGGATCCCTGCCTTTCGCAGATGGCTGCACACTGTGTGGTGCACGGTGGATCGTGAAAGATGTGTGGTACAGGATGCGGGCCTGGGCGGCCCTCGCGTTTTGGGAAGTGACCTGTTGACTTTAAGGAGGACATGTGCGCACTGTGGGTGGAGTCGGGCAGCTGGGCTGGTGTGCGTGGAGTCTTTATTGAAGAAGCACCAAGGGAAGCAGGAGAGCCCATGTCAACTGCCTCTCCTTCTTGTTCACTTGGCAAAGCCAATGAGCCCTTTTCAGCTCCTTTTGCCCCCTGGGCCTGCACCCTCCTCGTCTAAGGCCCTGGTATTTTCATCTTCCCTTCCCAGCTTCCTCTTTGTCCTTGGGTCTTAACACTCACATCCTCAACAAGGTCATCCCTAGCCACCTTCCTTAGATCTTGCCTATTGCCCGAGTCCATTTTCTGCTGCTATAACAAAATACCTGAGACTGGGTAATTTATAAAGAAGAGATTTATTGGCTCACATTCAGGGGTCTGGGAAGTTCAAGGACATGGTGCCAACAGCTGGCCAGGGCCTTTGTGCTGCATCACAGCGACATGGAAGGTAGAAGAACAGGAGCGAGGCCAGCAAGGGAGGGAGGGGGCCAATCTCGCTTTTATATCAAACCCACTCCTGTAAAAAGTAACCTGAGATAACAGTGTGAATCTGTCTTTGAGGATGGAGCCTTTGTGACCAAAGTTGCTTCTTATTAGGCCCCAGCTTCCAACCTTTTGCATTGGGGATGAGATTTTCAACACACAGTCTTTGAGGGACTACGTTCACACTGTAGACCCTGCAGATTTCAATGTCGGAGGTTCTGTGTTCTTCAGAGAACTTGGTGCAATTGGAAGATATTGTGGTTGTTTTTCTGTGTGTTCATTTTTCTAATATTTAGAAAATTATTAAAACTCTGTCATATATACCACTTGGGTCAAAGGAAAAAATAAAGAAAGAAAAACTCACACTGCAATTCCAGAGCATGCAGTAAGTGAAACACAAATATTTCACGTGGAAATGAGCCCCTTCTTACCTTGGTATCAACCGAGTCCACTGGGCCGGCACTGAGAGGCAACTCTGGTCCTGTCTCGCCTGCTTCCCAGACGTTTTCACAATAACCCCTGTTAATGTTGGTGCTCTTAAAAAACTTTAAGACTTAAAAAATAATAATCTTGAAATGCCAGGTCATGACGTAGCCATCTAAGACATTAATTTCCTCCTCACTCCCTAATTCCACGAACCCTTCCAGTCGTACTTCTGCTTTTATGATATCACCGTTTTGGTTCCATCATCATGACTGTGTAAATACTGCTCATACCTGAACTAAGTAGAATGCCTTGTTTATATTTTCTTTCTCATACAATTTTATTTTGTTATCACTCTTAGCATTTTTTTTTTCTTTATCTTTTTAACTCTCTAGCATACCTGAAAAATTCCTTTTGATAAAGGACAAATATCAGGACATGTCTATCTCTCTGACCCCCTCGACCCCTTGCCTTCAAGAAGCCCTCATTCTTTCTTGTCTTATAGTCCCTTGGGCATGCTGTCCACTGAGGACATCTGTATCTTTCTCTTTTTCCTTCTCTCCTGTGTGGGAGCCTCTAAATGGACTCAGACTGAAATTGGGGGACAGGAGAAAGTCAGCATCTTGAACAGGGAGGCCCCATTTCCTCTCCTGGAGAGTATTCATGATAACTTAAGGATTTCCTATGATTATTCTGGTTCCTTATTCCTGTGTGTTTTGCAGTCTGGTCGATGTTGGAGGCATTGTGAAGTATTGAAGGGGCCCTTAGAGTCCTGTTCCTGTTACAGTACAGGAACCCAGGCTGACTGGAGTGCCGTGTGCCGGCTGAGGTGTGGCCACTCCATGGGATTCCCTGTGGCCCAGCAGATGAGGCCCCACCCACACAGGGAGCCCCAGGGTGGGTTTTGGGGATTGTCTGGTTTTGGGGACTGGCTGACATGCTGACATCTCTGTGGTGGGCAGGGCAGGTGGGAGGAGAAGCCTGACTGTGTGCCAGGAGCTGACCTAGAGGGTGGCAAGGAGGCAGGAGCCCTAGTCTTCAGCTGTTAGCTGTACGGTTGATACCACCAGAGGCTGAGGCCCTCTGCTCTCATCTCTGAGAGTAGGTGGGGGTCCTTGCTCGTCCTCTTTGGGTGGGTGGGGAGATCTCAAGTTCTAGGGGTTGTGAATTTTCAGAGTTCTCTCTTCAGACCTGTCCTCTCCCAGGGCTGTCCATTCGGAGATGCTCTGGGGTCTTCAGCACAGTGGACGTGCTGTGAGAAGGACTTACCTTGGTGTCAGTGATGGGCATGTGGGTCTGCATGTTCTTACCTTGCCTGCCGACTGGGTTGTCAGCCTGAACCTGCCCTGTCTCCAAGACCGTGCTGCTGTCTTGGCTGGCTCCTCCCCCGCTTCCTGTCTCTTCTGGGTGTGTCTTTGCTCTTATTTTACGCTTATTCTAGCCTGGTGAGGGAATGAGGGAGAAAGCCGTGTTCAGTGTGCCCAGCTGGACCACAGGGAATCCTCTCCCACCTCAGAGCTGCCTCCAGGGGTGGCATATGCTAGGTCAGTGGCTTTAGCTGTGAGTCCCCAGCACTGTAGCATATAGTAGGTGCTCCATAACTGAATAGGTGAAACTGTAGTGACGCTTCTCAGCTTTTTCATCTGTTTCCTCACGATTCCCGTGATATGGGAGACAGGTGTGCAGTCCCGCAGGTACCTCCCTGGAGAAGGGTAATTCTGCTTTTCCCGTGTTCTTCTCCACATACTCACTGCCATCATGAGAAAGCTTCCCAAATCCAAGTACAGCACTTTGTAGATTTTATATTAAAAACTGGCTTGAATGGTACTTTATTACTGAGCAACTCATATCTAGGATATGAATTATTTTTTTACAAAGTATAATATTCATGAATAAGGTATATCAGACTAACTAGTTTTATTAGCATGAAAATGGCACTTTATGGCATATTATTTTATTTATAAAAATTTTTTTAAAAACTAAATAAGTAGAACACGATCCGGTAACTAAAGGGGCCTCATATATCAAACTCCAGATCCCAGGTGTCTCTGGGGCACTTGGTGGGATGGTGAACTTCAGTGTCGTGGGTCCAGATGACTCAGCAGGGTCTGTGGCTACGCAGGGGTGGGCAGGATAGTTCAGGTCCCCCTGCCACCTGGGATCCACCAACAACAGTGGGTCTTGGAACTGAGAGTCTCTTGGGAGAGGTGACAAGTGAGCAGGAAGTACCCTGGCTGGTACCGACGTGGCAACAGGGTTTCCTCCGCGAGGGCGCACTTGTGCTCAGCGTGGGATGATGACAAGTGGTTTGGGTGAGTGACGGTGGGAAGGCCTTCCAGGCCGAAGGAGTGTCAGAAAGCGGGTGGGGGAGATGGGCAGTGGGAGATAGGTGACCGTCAACGATGCATCCCTGGTCCTTTCCATTAGCAAACACTCACCAGGGACAAGGATGAGTCAGTGGAAGTCGCCTTGCTGAACTGGGACGCCATGCCTTCTTCCCTCGTACCCTCCCTCGGGGGAAGAAGCTGAGGTTCGAGCCTTTCTGGCCTGTTCCCATCAGTGCTGTGCCAGGCTAAGTAGGTGGCGTGGTAGTGCAGCTGGGGCTAGGAAGGACCTAGAGGGGATGTTGCTTGAGCTGGGACCCCATTAGGGGTTGGTGGGAATGAGCTGGGTTGCCAGGTGTACAGGGGCCAGGGTTGTTCTAAACCCAGTAGCGCAGCACATGGGAATCCAGAGGGAAGGGCATCTGCTTGGGGAGCAGTGCAGGGTGAGGCCAGGCAGGAGAAGAGACACCCGAGTCAGGCGGGCAGTGACGGAGTGAGGGCCAGCCCCAGCAGAATCAGGGTCTGCCCAGGAGGCCCCTCCATAGTTCCTTACCTCTGGAACAAGGAGATGGTGTCTGGCAGGGCAGGAGCTGAGGGGGCGGAGTTGTGTCAGGACCCAAAAGGTCTCAGGCACTAGACCAGGGACAGGGAACCTGCAGGCCCGGGAGCCAGTGGGGCCTGTAGATAACTCTGGAGCTCACATGGTACATTCTGTACATTCAGAAAAGGCAGGGGGCAGGAAGGAGCGGGTGTGGGTGGCCACTTTGGCATCTGGAGAGGACAGAGTGAGGAAGAAGCCTGTGGGGACCCCTCATTCCACAGGGACCCGCTGGTCATAGTTACCCAAGGTCACCTGGTGGGTGGGAGAGGCCGAGGGGCACTGCTGGTTTGAAGTGGCCTTCTTCCCAGTGTGGGGCTCTGACAGAGTCTGCAGCCAGGCCCAGCCCTGGAAGCTCCCTGGGGTATGCAGAGTCCAGCAGAGAAAGGCAACAGCATTTTTTGGCACCCAGGTTAGGGCTTATCAAGATTTGGTAGATTTTGGCTTTAACGATGAAGACCCAGTGACAAACCTGTGACTCACTAATGGGTTAACTGCTTACCCTGTTTAGGCCGTTCCTCTGGAGCATCTCTGGTGAGGAGGTGGCATCCCCACCACGTTCCCATCTTACAGAGGACACTGAAGCCCAGGGCGGTGAAGTGACTTGCGGAGGCCGGTCATGGGGGAATGTCTGCAGAGTTTTCCTTGACTTTTTGGCTCCTTTTGTCCCCTCCTCAGGGTTGGCCAGCCCACTTGTTCAATATTCTCTCTCCGTCACGTGGTATAGATGAACTGCTCTGTAGTTGGTCTAATGCTGACTTACAGCTTCTAGAGTCTGAGGTATGCAGAAATCATGCTGTTATTTCTCATGCTTGAGCTCTTCAGGGCAAGCTTACAGTGTTTCTTCTTGTCTTTTGAGCACCCAAGACCCCACTCTTGCTTGCTGTGTGCAAGGTGTATTTTAATTTCCACGGTCTATTCTTGAGGAGGATGGAGTTTGCTTGGGGCTTCTGTGCTGTACATCCACAGAAAACAGCACTCGCGGACCCCCTGAGTGGTCAAGGAGGCCGCCCTGGCTGGGCCTGCTGGGCCTTGCTGGGTTGTGCCCTGGGGGTCAGGTGTCAGACTGGGCAATTGGCCTGGCTTTGGGGGAACAGTGTGGGATTCTAGAGTACGTACGATGTGCCTAAATGAACAAAAAAGGCTGAGAGAAACTCATGCCCCGCCCTTGGTGGCACGGTATTCAAGACAAATATTCTCATCTGTCACTGACCAGGATACAACCAGCTGAGACCACGTCGTTGCTATTTACATTTTAGGCTGGGTTTGGAGCTCAAGGTCATAGAGGTGTCAGTATCCCCTGTCCGCTTCCAAAGGCTACCCTGGCAGTTTCTCTCGTGTCTTGTCAGTCTGTGAAGTGCTGAAAGAAATGTGTCTGAGATAAAGCCGATTTTAGCTGAAGATTCACAGGAAGAATTAAAATCATCTGGGACCCTGAACTCTGCCCAGTGCTTTTCAGGTACTAACCTGTTTCCGGTATTTCAGCCTGGGAGATACTTATTCCTGTGATTCAGTTGTACCAGTCTGGACCTAGTAAATCAGGTTGTTTGTTTTGTGGGCAGCTAAATCCTTAAAAAAAAAAAAAAGACATCCGTATGATGAAATAAAAGAGAGGAAATCTTTGTTCCAGTTTAACAACCTTATTTTATAGCTGAAGGAACTGAATTCAAGTTCCTTGTCACCCACAGTGAGCTGGTGACAACATGGCTGGTGTCAGAGTCTCTCCATGGTGTTTCTCCGGTTGCTCAACTGTGTCTTGGGGGAATCTTCCAAGGGTCTGCAGTGGGTGTAGGGACAGATTTCCTGAAGCTCTGCCAGGACCTTTAAAAGCTTTCAAGCATAATCCTCAGACTTTTGCCTTAGATGTCACCATCCCTTGCTACTTTCCTGAAAAGTGAGCCAGAGTTTGTGAAAAGTTGCTTCAATAAAAGGAGGCAGAGGAGGGCTTCTGCTTGCCCATAGTAGTTCTGACTTGCGTTTGGCCACATCTGCTTGATATAAGGTGTTTGGCTAATGGTCATACAGCCTTTCAAATAACAAGAGTGACTACGTCCTAGGAAATCTTTCATGGAGGGGATTCTTGGCAGTTAAAAATTCATTTCCTGTTCACAGGAAACATTTTTATGTGATCCTTAGTGAGAAATCGATACTGGCGTTTTATACTAAAACACCAAGACCTGTTAAAATGGACATGGTCACTTTAATAGTTGTATTAGTTATCATAACACAACTTTAGGAGATCTCTCTCCAAAAGAGCATTTTACCTTTTGTCATTAAGAATCATCCCTAGCTATGACACGCATTACAGGTGTCTGCAAACAAGAAAACATACATTCACTCAGTGCTCAAAAAAATCAGACCTTTGTTGTGAAATACAAACAAAATTTAAAAACAAGAGTCAGAGGATCCATTAGAATAGCATGGTTTAGGGCGGTATAGGCTTGAGCTCACCAGCACCCTGCCAGGGGAGTTTCACCAGGATTCAGAAGGTGGCTTCATGGACTGAGTCATAGTTGCTCAGAGTTGCATCAAATCAAATCCATCTTTGTAAGTGGAAGAAATGGCTCACGAGCTAAAGGAGGGACACCACGACTGTCCTCATGTAGTTGTTTCCTGTAACCTGAGTGGGTAATGTCTTGGGGCATTGACTGTATTATGGAAATCTTACTTCATCTGTTTCTTTACCTTTATGGAATGAATGTATATCTTCTTGGCTTACCTTTTTTGTTTTTGGGAGGGGGGGAAGCTACTGGTAATTGAACTCAGGGGCACTCAACCACTGAGCTACATACCCAACCCTATTTTGTACTTTATTAGAGACAGTGTCTTACTGAGTTGCTTAGTGCCTTGGATTTGCCTAGGCTGGCTTTGAACTCTCAATCCTCCTGCCTCAGCCTCCTGAGGTGCTGGAATTACAGGTGTGTACCACCACACCTGGCTTGGCTTACCTTTGAAATTAACTTCCAAGTGCCTTTGAACAAATTAAAAATAGCTTGCATCATTATGTCATCTATAACTTCAAGAATTTTTAGGAGAGACTTTTAACCAGTTTATTATCAGAGACTATGAAAAATGATGTGTTAAACTTTTAAGTTTTTTTAATATTTATTCTTTAGTTGTAGTTGGACATAATACCTTTATTTTATTTTTTATTTTTATGTGGTGCTGAGGATCAAACCCAGGGCCTCACTCTTGCTAGGCGAGCGCTCTACCACTGAACCACAACCCCAGTGTGGCTTAACTTTTTTTTTCTTATAAAAGTTATCTAAATATTGAAAGATATTTAACAATGAAATTTCACTTTTTGCTCAAGTCCTAAGTTTATTGGAATAGACTTTTAAAAAATATAATTGAGTGGGAATGAAAATGTGATTTTAAAACTGCTTTTCTGTTCTTTTTAATTAACCAGTATACACAAATGATAGCTTTTGCTTATCAAAATGGAAATTTGGCTTCAGGAGAAATTTTATTTTTAATAACAACATTGAATATAGCTGAAAAGTTCAGCCTGCTTATCTACTATTCTGTGTATGATGGAGATATTTAGTTCTGTGTATATTCCATCTTTCAGCTCTGATGTTGCCCAGAAAATCTCTGCTGTGCGGGGGTTTTGCCTGAAGCAGAAAGGTGGATATCTTAAGACTTTTGAGACCATGTTCTATGACAGTCTTGCCACCTGCCTGTGACATTCAAGAGCATGGCTGTGGCCAAAGAACCTGGGCTACAGAATGTCAATGACGATCTTCGGCTTTTAGTTAATAAAAGTATCAGATGTTTGGAAAGACGCCCAGACATGTACATTTACATCTGTATATACACACACACACACAGATATAGTATATATTATATTTATATAGTATTGGGGTGTTTTTCACAGCTACAGAGCTACAGCTGCATGTCAGCTACAGCTCTGCTGGTGATGAGTCGTGAACCCCGCCCTCTTGACCTACCCAGTTGCCACATAGCTTTAGCATGGGGCAAATTAGGGAAAGCTAGATTAACTTTTTGTGATGCTGTAGTCTGAATATGATTTGTCCCCTCTAAAACTCATTGACATTTTATCTTCATTTTGAAATATTAAGAGGTGGGACCAGGTGGGATCTTTAAAGGTGATTAGGGCTCTGCTCTCAGGAATGGATTAATCTACTTATGTGCTTAGTGGATTAATGGGTTAATGAGTTATCTGGAGAGCAGATAGGCTATAAAAGCCAATTTGGCTAGGACTCCCAAGATCACATTTCCTGTCTTGCTGCCTGACGCCCTGAACTGCCCAGGGACTCTGCCATCAAGAGGGTCATCAGCAGTTGCAGCCTCTTGACCTTGGGCCATGACTGTGACCAAAATAAATCTTTGTTTATAACTTACCCTGTCTATGGTATTGTGTTATTAGCAACAGAAAATAGACAAGAAGAATGGGTAATCAGAAGCTGGTGCTTCTGTTAAAGAAGAAATAGTCTAAGGCAAGACCCAAGGGCCTCTCATGTTGTGCATTGCTCCCCACAATGTCTTCAAAAATAATATGGAGCTGGTATGGTGGTGCATGCCTGTAATCCCAGCAGTTTGGGAGGCTGAGGCAAGAAGATTGTGAGTTCAAAGCCAGTGTCAGCAACTTAGTGAGGCTCTAAGCAACTCAATGAGACCCTGCCTCTAAATAAAATATAAAAAAGGCTGGGGATGTGGCTCAGTAGTTAAGCACCCCTGGGTTTAATCCTCAGTATAAAAAAAAAAAAGAAAATTGTAATTTTAGTTTTACTTATTTTTATTTTTAGTTGTAGATGGACACAATACCTTTGTCTTGTTTATTTTTATGTGGTGCTGAGGATTAAACCCAGTGCCTCACATGTGCGTGATCTGGACTACATCCCCAGCTCCAAAAAAGGAAATTTTAATGTTCCCTGTACATTTTTTTTTTCAATTTTGCAAGTGGTTACTGTTATGATAGTGTGCTGTAGAGAATTCACAATTAACCATTACATTGATTACACGAATGATTAATGAATGGCTTAACTGAATTGTTCACTCACTGAACCCTGAATGACAACCCCAGTGGCCCAGGGCTGGGGTGACACTGGCGAACAGGGAAGAGTGGGTCCTGTCTTCGTGGGAATGCCTACTTTTGAATGGAAGGAGTGGTAGTAGACAGACGAACAGGCAAGCAGACACCCAGGTGGGACTCCAGAGTGTTGGGAGCAGAAGCGTGCTCTGGGAGCCAGGGGAGCCCTGGTTGATGGCAGGCTGCCACCAGCCTCGGTTGGGTCTTCCTTGCTCTGCTGCTGCCAAGCTGACCACTATGTGTGGGGTGGTCAAGAATTGATTGCTGTCCCTTTGCCAAGCCTTTGAAAACAAACTCCTTTTGCCCAAGAACCAAGGTTTTCATTTATCAAAATGGGCAAGGCCTTTTGGGCATATGGATTTAAAGTTCTGATATAGCTGAATGCATGATTTGGGATTTTCAGCAGATTTGTTCCACCAAGGGCATTCCTCTGTCATTATTTGTAAACGGTTTCCCCTCCCATCCCCTCCTCATCTGCTAGAGATGTAAGCCTGTGGTTGGAATGAGGCCAGGTTCTGGTTCTGATTGTGGAGTTGAAACTCAAGAGGAGATTTCTTGCTCGTGTTTAATGTTGAGTGTTCTAAAGACTGAGGCTGTGCTGCTCACGTGGAGAGATGAATGAGAAACCGTCATCTTCTGTATTGTGTAGTCTTTTGTTCCTGTTCCCTGTATTGTTTTCCCTGGGCTTTGTCTGCCTTGCTTGGAGAGTTCATATGGTGCTGGAAGTCTCAGGTGGAATTATCTAGAGAGGCATATGTTTTCCATTGGAGCCCAGTTAGGGCCCGTGCTAAGGGAGGGCTTTGTCTCCCTTGTTTAATTAGAGAACACTGTTAGGCTGTTTGTGCTGCTGTGTCCTGCACATGTGTGCGCACGAAGGGGACAGAACTGGAGAGCCTGCTGAGCCAAGGTGGCTTCTCCTAGCAAGCGCACGTCAGCTCTTACACAGTGCGTGTTGGAGGGGATGACTGTGTTCCTCCCCGGAACACTTCTAACCACCATATCTCTTGTTCGGTCCTATTTTATAGCTGATTTTTGGCAAACAGTGAAAAAAAAAAAAAGACACATTAAAAACCAAGCTCCCCAGAGACTTCCTTTTAGCAGGTCAGTGTGGCCTCGCTGTTTGGCTCATGATTCTGCGCTCAAAGTGAGCTGGGGTTGGTTGTCTGTGACATTCACTTATTTTATAGTCTTGCTGCGCTTTATTGATTCTTTTTCTACTAAGAAGATGTGAAAACTTTCCCAGTGTTGTTTTATCTTTTCCTATTGAGCTAAAAGAGCGTTTGACAATCAAGTTCTTACCCTGAGGGGTCATCTGGGAACCAAATTAGTGGCTATCTTCTTTCATTGTAACACATGGCTTGAATTCTTGAGGGCTAAATTTCAACTTGAGTCATCCTCTTTTCCTTGGTTTATTTTCCCTTTACCCAATTTCCTTATTTTTTAAAGGATCTGCTGTTTGTTGTCATTGTTAAGGTCTCCATTGTGGTTTGGACTGAGGTATAGTAGAAATGAATGCTTTTGGAGGCAGCAAGGATGTGTGTGTGCACAAGGTATGTGTTCTTGTGTGTGCACATGTGCGTGCAAGTGTGTGGCTGGTGAGGAGGGGTTTCTGGGCACAGGTGAACCAGCTTGCCTAGATGAAGCCAGTCCAGGGATTAGATCTTCTTGAGCTGTGGTTTCCCCTCACAGAACAACAGCGAGGCCCTGGGAGACAGGCCTTCTCCTGCAGCTCTCCTCCAGTGTGTGGGTGCAGGCCTGTGCCCTCACCCCAGGGTGCTTTTTAAGAAACAGTTTCCAGGGTAGGGGTATAGCTCAGTGGCAGAGTGCTTGCCTCGAATGTGTGAGGCACTGGGTTCTATCTTTAGCACCACATTAACAAACAAACAAACAAACAAAAAGTAAAGGCATGCTGTCCATCTGCAACTACCAAGAAAAAAAAATTAAATAAAAAGCAATTTTCAGCTTCAAGATGCATCATTATTTTTTTTCTTTTTGTGCCATTTACTGAATTTTACTTTAAAAATAAAATACAACAAGATATTAAAATAGAAATAAAAACACTTTTACGCCTCAAAGGCAGCCTGGTTTGCAGTTTAACTTGTGCTTTGAGGTCTAGGTTCAATAGTCTGCGTGCAGGGTTGTGGATAAGACCACATTTCGTTACCGCAGGAGTGGTCTCTCCTGAGGGCTTGCTCACAATCTCCATCAGTGTGGGCGATATAACCTGTGTGAGTGAGGGGACTGAGGCTGGGGACCCTAAAGAGTTCACAGCCTTTGAAAGTCCATTTGCATCCTCATCTGCTGAAGATGTAAGCCTGTGGCTGGTCCACTTGTGGTTTAAAATGTTCTAGAAATGTAGCCATCTATGGAGCTTAGAGGAGTGGGGTTCCAGAGGCAGCTAGTTCTTCCTCATGCCTATGCCCACCTCTCCATTTTGTCTTGTCTTTTAATTAGACCTATAGGAAAAACTCAGTGTTTTCCTGCCTGGAATGATAGAACATACTCTCCCTGGCCTTGAGGTGGCTCTGCCAATCAAAGTCCAACTGGAAGTTGGCCGTTGGCATCAGGCCCAGAGTGCCATTCCTGATATCTAGAATTAGATATTGGCCAACACTTTGTCCTGTCTCAGGGTTGGCCACAGAACAGCAGGCAGTTGCGGGTCCCCATGCACTGGAATTGAGGGGCCGTGGTTCTCCCCTTCCGTGCTAGTATCTAAAAGGATGTCCCTGGACAGTCCACAAGCTCTTATTTTTTCTCTTGATATCAGGGATTGAACCCAGGGAAGCTTAACCACTGAGCTACATCCCCAGCCCATTTAATTTTTTTTTTTTTTTTTGAGACAAGGTCTTGCTAAGTTGCTGAGGCTGGCTTGGATCCTCCTGCCTCAGCCTCCTGAGTTGCTGGGATTATACGTATTTGCCACCACACCCAGATTGTATGGTTTCCTGATCATTTCAGCATTAAATAAGATATAAAGGTGGGTGATATTTTCCAGCAATGGCTACTGGACATGGTATTCCAGATATTAAAGGGCTGTCTGTGCAGGAGGCTGCTCACACATCCAGGGAAGCTGTGCTTGTGCACAGAGGTCTGTGCTCATAAATGTGACCAGGTCAGCTCTAGTGGGCAGTGCAGCTCCATTATGTTGATAAAGGACACTTGATCTTGGCCTTTAGAAAAATGGCCCTCCTAAAATGATATAGTTACTGTTTACTGCTCAGCATATTTTATATTTTGAGCTTTTAAAACAAATTACTAGCTTCTTTGTGTCATGTGTTCATTTAGATCTTAAGTATAGTGACCATGTAATTTATCATCCAAACCTAAGTAGGTCAGGATGCTGTGTAAACTGGGCTATTATGGCCTCTCTGATCTTGAGTAAACTGCTTGTTCTAATCTGCAAGGTTTCTTATGACTTGTCCAGCTAGTCCAACTATGTTCTGGTTTTGTTTACTGTGTGGAGCAGCCAGAGAGAAGGGCTCCCTTCCTAGCAGGGAGTTTGGGAAGGGAGGGGATGGTCTTCAGTATCGTGGGGCTGGAGGGCCCATTACGGGAACTTGTTGACTTGGACACTGGAGTAGACCTTGGAACAGACAGTTGAGTGACCCAGGTATTTGGTGTCATAGCCTGAATTGTGTCTTCCCCAAATTCACGTGTTGAAGTCCCAGCTCAAAATACACCTCAGAATGTGACTATATATGTGGAGATGGGACTGTTAGAGAGGTTGAATGAGGTTGTTTTGCGTCCTCATCAAGACCAAGACACTTGGGATGAATCCACTCAGAGGAAAGACCCTGGAAGGACACAGTGAGAAGTCAGCCATCTGCATGCTGAAAGAGAGGCCCCAGAAAAAAACAAATTGCTGGCCCTTAGATCTTGGACTTCCAGCCTCCAGGACTGTGAGAAAATAAATGTTAAGCCATCCAGTCTGTAGTATTCTGTTATTAGCAAACTCAGACCCTTGGCCCAGGAGATGTAAAAAGCCTTAGACCTGGTTTTAAAAGTGAATGCAGTGATCCCAGACAGAACGTGTGAGAGTCTGGGCAGTGTGGAATCTTACTGGTGAGTCCGGGGACTTGGTCAGGAATGGTCGATAACAGTAGGTCTATCTGACAGGGCTGTGATCTTGGACACTGGGTTATTTGGTGTTTTAGTCAGCATTTTTTTTTTTTTTTTGGTCATGGTAACCAAAAGACCTGACAAGAAAAATATAGAGAAAGAAAAGTTTATTTTTGGCTCATGGTTTCAGCTGTTCAGTCCACAGTCAGCCAATTTCACAGCTCTGGGCCTAATATAAGACAAAGCATCATGGCAGAAGGGCATGGTGGAGAAAAGCAGCTCAAGACATGGAAACCAGGAAGCAGAGAGTTCTTTGCTCACCAGGGACAAAATATAAACCCTAAAGTCACACTCCCTGTGACCTATTTCCTCCAGCCACACCTGCCTACAGTTACCACCCAGTTAACCCATCAGTGGATTAATCTCCTGATTAGGCTATACTTCTCAAAATCATTTCACCTCTGCAAATTCTTGCATTGTCTCACACATGAGTTTTTTGGGGATACCTCATATCTAAACCCTAACAGGATATGACCAAGATTCACTTACCTGGAAACGGGTTGGCTGGATCTGGGTAAGCAGATATACAACTGGTGAGGAGGGGAATGAGAGGGAGCAGGGGAGGGATGGGCTGGAGAACCAGGCTGAACAGTTGAGCACAAACAAGCAGGTGCCATGTGCATATGTTAGGGCCAAAGTCCTGTCATTTGCATCCTTGGTTCTTTTGGAGTGAGGGAGGAATCTTCTGTGGCTGTGGCAAAGCCATCAGTCTCAGAACTGAGGAGTGACTGAATTCCTTTTGTGGGACTCCAGATGAGGACACGTACATTGGAGTAGGCTCTTGAACAGACTGTGAACATGAACAGCTGATGGGTACAATTGATTGGAGATTGGAAAGGCAGGAACCAAGTTCAAAATTGCTTTTTCAAAACTGCCTCTAGAACATTCTGGTACTTTAATATTGATTGATGAAAGCATGATGCCAAGGGATTTCACAAATGGTTGTAAATAGAGTAGTGAACTTGGAGTCAGGAAGACTCAAGTTTATATCCTGGTTATCACTTATAGGCTTCATGATTTTAAACAAAGTGTTCATCCTCCTCTATTTATGGACATATAACTTCCACATACCTAAGTCCATCATATTGTTTAGTGAGATAGTATTCAATGCCACAGGCCCTCATTATACATCAACTTATTTCTTTCTTGGGCAGGCCTGTAAAGGTTCACTCAGTTCATTAGTGTGTGCCTTGCTCCTCTGCTACCTGTCCCCAAGGGCTATTCTTAGAAGACTCTTTTGGCATCTGTCATTATTCTTTACATCCAGTTGCAGTGAACTTTATGTTTATGTCCCTTGGAATTTATATGTTGAAATCTAATCTCCAGTGTGATGGTATTAGGAGGCAGAGCCTTTGAAAAGTGATCAGGTCATGAGGGTGTAGTCCTCATGTAGTGAGAAAAGAGGCCTGTGGGGGAGATCACACCCTGTGCCATGTGAGGACACAATGAGGAAGTGCTGTCCATGAACCAGAAAGCAAATCCTCACCAGACACTAAACTTGCTGGGACCTTTATTTTAGACTTCTCAGCCTCCAGCACTGGAGAAATAAATTTCTGTTGTTTATAAGCCACTTGGTCTGTGGTATTTTGTTATGGCAACCCAAATGGACTGAAACACCAGTAAAGGTATTTATTTATTTCTGCAGGAAGAGGCTCCTAGTTTGATATTTGAGTCAGTTATATGGCAGTCCTCTAGAACTAGGGTCTATGGACTCATAAAATGTTTGAGTGAGAAATGCCCACAGGGGGCTTTGTAGTCTAGTGGTCCATAAACCTGGCGGTTAACATGTGGGTTCTGCACCTCTTGGCTGAGAGTTCTGACCTACAAGGTCCAAAGTGGGGCCTAGAAATCTGTATTTTTAAGAAGTGCCTCAAGTAATTCTGAGGGTGATTCATTGAACTCTGATAATTCTTGCGGGTGCCTCAGTTTATACATGAAAATTCTGAGGTGGAGGATAGAGTGCTGTTTCAGCCATCTGGCCTCTGTGCACAGCTGTAATTTGGGCCCCAAACCCTTCTGCTCCTATGGGAGGGACACACAGAATATCTCCTTGTCATTGAATGAAAACCCCAAAAAACTGACTCAACTGTCGTCCCCGCCTCCCACCTTTCTGCATTTCTTTCTTCTCTCTTCTTTGCACCTCTTAATCACCTTTCCCCTTTACCATCCTGCTCTTTGTTGAATGTGTGCCTTTGACTGATATTCTTTGTTCCCTCTTAACTCCTTCCTACGACTAAATCTGGCGGTTGGTGTTAACTTACTGGGTTGCGGAGGGTTGCAGCGGGTGACTCACCTGTCCCTTGTTGGTGTCTCCTTGACTGTCATGACCCTGCTGCAGGTCAGTATTTGTGGGCAGGTATTCAGCTTTTCCCTGGGATGCGCCTGACTTGACTTACCCGTGGCTTTTCTTACAATCCCAGTGCTGAGTATTAGACGGTGCCCGATGGTGCTCTTCCTGCCCTTAGATGGGCTCGGCTCCAGCCTTGCCCTTGGCTTCTCCCCTTCACGGGCTCAAGCCTGCACACAGCGCAAATCCCCTCTGCGCCTCCCCCGCTGTCTTGTCTCTTTCTCCACTGTGCTTGCTGACCTGGGCACATTCCCTGAATTCACTGGATTAGCCAGACCTGTTTCTGCTGGAAGGAGCCCTCCCTCCTCTGCAGCAGCAGATGTACTGGCGGCTCTCCCCAAGTTTTCTGGTCAGTAATCCTGGGAGATTCTTCATCTCCCTGCAGAGAGAAGCCTGCTTCTCCGCCCTCCCCCCAATTCTTCTTTCATGCTTCTCATTCACTTTTGTAGTCATTATGACTAAGGAGGTGCTTCTCTAGGCCAAAAGATTTCTGGGTTTCATTTGATATCTGATTTGTAATAATTTTTAAAAAATTCTTTCTTTATCTTGCTCAATTTTACCATTAACTTCTTTTCAAATTATTTTAAAATGTTATATTTTGTTGATTTTTTTTATTAGGGCATTATACATTGTATTTGGGTTCATTTTGACAAAATAATACATGCAAGGAATTTGATTTCAATCCACGTTCTTCCCCTTCCTTTTCTCTTCCCTTCTCCCTCCCCCTAATCTTTTGTTGATTTTGAAGAAAGATATCCCCTCTTGCCGACACAAGTGCATATTTTAAGCAGCTCTGAAAATGAGATGTGCATTTCAATTCAGAAGGTCATAATTTATTTGGCAGCACTTTTTTTTCCTTTATGGTACATAAGTCATCTTCAGTCATTAATTTTGCAGGATTTATGTAAAAAGATTCAGGATATTTCTGATATTAAGGTAGATGTTTACCAGTATTCCTAACTTTTGACAGTTATCTTCCAGTAGATCATTTCAACTCTCATATCTGGGGAATCATTACATCTTATGAGACCCTTCTTTCTTTTATGATTAGAGACACCATAATATTAGATAAAGCTGGCATACGTTAAGGACTCTATGTCGGCTCAGTCTACAGCTAGAGTTCAGTAAAGGAAAGCAAAATCTCACTTTTAAATTTCTATATTGAGAGTTACAAAGCAAGCAATGCAGATTAATATCCATATCAGAACTATGCAGGGCCCAATGCTCATATCCAGAGACCTTCTTTCTCTGAAGCCATTGTCACCGTTCATTTCATAGTATAGAGAGGGCTGCGCGTTACCCAGAATGAATGTTAAGTGTTTTACACATGGGAGAACTGAGTATTGTCCTTTGCATTTATTGTCTGAGAAATTTATTCTTTTGCTGTGTGTGTGTGTGTGTATGTGTGTGTGTATAACTGAGGGGGATGGGGACTAACATTATTAGTTCTTTCTTTGTCTGAAAAGAAAAAGAAACATGTACCATGGAGTCATGGGATTTGGCCTTGCAAAACTCATCATGGAGTAGGAAATGTAGACTTTTCCTTGTCAAATGGATACACAGCTAGTCAGAAACATCACTTACAGGTAGCCATGGAGTGGAATTCTATAGAAGGCTGTCCTGGAATTTTGACCTTCCTTTTTCATGGAGTAAATCATCCACATAGCCCAGGGCCTGTCCCCACACCCTGACCAGCATGGCCACTTGCTTTGCTGTGACTTCCTCCATTGCCCAGTCTAAACAGTCACCACCAGAGCCCTTGTGTATGGAATGCTTGAAAGTCAATATAGGACCAAGGAAGAGCAGTGACCTTGGCAGGTTCCTGAGTGATTCATGCACAGAGACCTAAGGCTGTGTGTTACCCAAGAGCAATCTAGTTCCTGGCCTCACTTTCTGTGTTGAGCATCCTCACGGAACGCCTGCCCTGACTCTGCAGTAGCGCAGGAACAGTGAATGCTGACTAGCTTCGATATTAGAGTCTGTGATTTGGTAGGAAGAATCTCTTCTTAAAATTGTTCATTTTTGAAATAATATAACCATTATACAGGCCCCTTTGTTGACTTTCCAGGCTTTGAATCTTTCTCTGGATCTTCATCTGTTTTCCTTTATCTCCGAGTATGGGGATGGGGTATCATTCTTAGCTTGACCCAGATATAATGGACATCAGTTTCATAACTATCCCAGCAATGAAAAGTGAGAGAAGGCAGATGATTGCTTGAAAAGAAGATTAAAAGCCAAAATAATGTTACTGAATCTGGAAATGGAATAGAAGAAAGTAGAAGAAAAAAACCAAATGGACAAATTAATCCAAAATGAAAATGAATCAGAAATGATACTGTCCAAGCATGGCTAGAAATCATCTGTGGGTTGAGATAATCACATCTGGGTGATAGGGCATGTTTTGAAAGCAGTCACCACATTGGGATGGAGAAATAGGCCACATCTTGCTAAAATAAAGAGTTCACAGTAATTTACAGATCTGTGCTTTTCCAGTGACAGCTAAACCACACAGGGTGTCTTTGTAAGATAAATGAGGTAGTATTATACACAGACAACTTTATGTTTTTACATAGCATATAATTGTTATTTGTAATGTTTGCTTAGCACAATATATATGTATAAACATACATATATACATATTATGATCATCATATATAATATTAGCTTGTCTTGGTTTTCCAAATGTGAAACATACATTGTCAGATAAAAGTAATATTTTACATCAGCTAAAGAAAAATGTAACTTTTTTTTTCTTTTTGGTACTGGGGATTGAACCTGGGGACACTTTACCACTGAGTCACATCTCCAGACCTTTTTATTTTTTATTTTGAGACAGGGTCTTGCTAATTTGCTTAGAGCCTTATTGAGTCACTGAGGCTGGCCTTGAACTCATGATCCTCCTGCTTCAGTCTCCTGAGTCACTAGGATTATAAGCATGGGCCACCACACCCAACAAGAACATGTAGCTCTTTTGGTAAACAATTGATATTTTAATTTAAAAATGTGTACTTATTTATTTTTTCAGTTGATGATAAGAAGCTTGACAATTAATAGAAAGATGTTTCAGAGAGCTGGAGACTTAAGCTGGTGGAAATGGCTTCTGAATTTCCTTTATTCTGGGACCCATTGATGTGTGATCATGGATCCCTAGGCTAATTTGGATAAAGATGAGTGTCAGTGATTTTTTGTGTGTGTGTGAATTTTAATAACCATTATTTTAAGCAAAAGAAAAGCCTTTGTTGATCACTGTGCTGGGGACCTTATTGAGGGCAGGGCTGGCTGTGTTGGGAGAGTGACCTATACAGCTGCATGGAGTGGGGACTTCAGAGGGCCCACACTGGGGTTCATGCACTGGTTGCATCTTACAGTTCTTAATACTTTCATCTTCGAATCTGTTTTGTAAGTGAAGCTCAGTGGGCTGATGGAGCTGTTCAGGGGGCTTGTGGACTTATGCAGTCCTACCTGTCCAGGTTGGGTTATGGCTACCTGCTCCTTGTCACATGGTGCCCAGTCCCTCCCTCTCAATCTCACTCTGTGTGACTGTCCAGGGCAATGGCTGATTGCAGCAGTGGGGAAGACTTGTGTCCCACTGTGGCTGTCTGCTCCTCATTGGGACATCTGAGCATGAGGGCCTGTGTTCTTCACAGCTGCAAAACAGATGGTGAGCATCCTTGTCGTGGCTGGCAGTGATGTGGGTGCATTCAGGGTGATTGGGCGGGGGCTTCTCATCCATCTTGGATTCACATTCCAGAAGTGGCCTGCAGCTAAGGAGGAATATGTTTGGGAGCTACTATTTGTCTGGGTTAGGGCAAGAGTAGGCTGGGAAGGGAATATTGACTTCTGTAGCCCTGATGAGGTCTCTGCATTTTCACTTTGCCCTGAGTCTTGAAAATTTATGAAACCCCCTGTGTGAGGATAGTGCACATCCACAGACCCTTCCCTTTAAGGTCTGCTCTCACGACCTCTTGGACACCCTCTGTTTTGACCATAGACCCTCTTGCGATAACTGTTTTGTAGCACCCAAGAACTTCCTGACAGCCTGTGTGCCGCAGAATTCACCCGGGCCAGGTGTTTACCACATGCTTCTGTGAGTTCCGAAAATGGGTAGATGGGCAAGGTCACCCTGGGCCTTTGGCTCAGGACATGCCCCATGATATTTTGGGTCTAATGGTATTTAGTTCCTCTACAGGGAACTATCACATACCTCAAAGTAGTTCTCAGCAGTAGCCAAGCCAATTAACACTTTTAGACATTTAGACCTCAGGATTACAGCAGGTCTCAGCAGAGTGCTTACAAAAATCTGTTCTTATGGAGTAAGCTGCATGGTCTGTATTCATGAAGTGCTGATTAATGAATCTAGGTTACTCTGCTAATGGGGCATGACAGATTCCAGTGCTGATCAGTATCTTTGATCAGTGGTGAGAATGAGGACTGATGACATGCAGATATGCCATGTGTGGGTGTCCTGGAGCTGGACAAGAGAGCAGAGATATGATCAATGCCACCATTAAGGTCTGTCAGTTTGAATGACAGGCTGTGTCACAAAGAACAAATTTGATAGGACATGCTTAGATTCAAAACTGCATGTGAAGAATGGAATCCTTGGGGGTTTTAACTGTCTGTAAATTGAATATAAGCCAGCACGATGATGAAACTGTTTTAAAAAGTCTGTCTTGAAATGAGTTGGAAATGTGTGTGTACAAAAAAATCCTACATGTGAATGTTAATAGCAGCTTTATTCCTAATTGCCCCAAATTGGAAGCAACCAAGATGTTCTTCAACAGGTGAATGGCTAAATTTTAATAACGTACAGTGGAATATTATTCAGTGATCAATAGAAATGTGCCCTTGAGCCACACATGCAGAGGGATCATCAATGCATCCTGCTAAGTGACAGAAGTCACTGGGAAAAAGCTGCACACTGTGTGATACCAACTATGTGACGTTCAGGAAAAGGCCAAACTGTGGAGACAATACCAAGACCAGTGGTTGTCAGAGGCTTAAGACAGGAGGAATGATAGATGGAGCACAGGGGATTTCAGGGCAGTGAAACTATTTTATATAACTCTATAATGGTAGATACATGGCATTATGCATTAGTCAAAATCCATAGAATATATGTCACCCAAAGAGAAGACTAATGTAAACTAAGAACTTAGTTAGGAATCCCATATCAGCAGTGGTTCATCAGATGTTAGAAACGTACCATATAGTAATGCAAGATATTAATAGAGGACACAGTATGTAGGGGAGAAGGTACGTATGGGGTCTCTGTACTATCTATTTAATTTTTTTACTGCTCTAAGATAAAATCTAATAATTAAATGTGAAGAAAGCTGTGAACTGATGACACCCAGCCAAGCTTTTTCATGTGATAGTGGCAGACGTGGCAGAAGCCTGCACTCATTGGGAGGCATTTGACAGAGAGGTGAGAAGAGATCTCTGGGCCAGGCTGCCTGCCTCACTACCCGGTCCTGCCTGTTCCTTGTCTTGCAGCTGGGGCAGGATTCCAAACCTCTCCTTGCTCATCTGTACATCGGGGATATTGGCAGTGCCTTCCTGGTGGCTTGTTTCAGGGGTAAAATGAGGAATACATATGTAAGTGCCAGTGCCCACAGCAATAGAGCTGTTTGATTCACCTGGTGCTTGGTTCTGTAGGCCAGGTCAAGTGCCTGCAGGGGCAGAGGGCCAAAGATTTGGGGTGGACTTCCTAAGTCTGAGACTCAAGTCTCATTTGCTTTGTATACGCGGCTCCCCCATTGGACCTCAGGTCTCTTTGCCACCTGGCCAAATCCAACGTCTTCAGGAAGTCAGAGTTTGGAGGCCTCCTCGCTGGAGAGCTTCCTCTGACCTTGTGCAGTTGCCAGCTCTCCCCTGCTCTCGCGGCTTTCTGAACAGTCTGTGGTTCAGGGTGGTACTTTGCCTGTGTGTTTTCTGGGGCAGGCTAGGATTCAGCCGTCGGTGTATTCCCAGTGTTTGACACTCTTGTCAATGGAGAGAAAGTGGTGACAGTAAAATACCACAGGAAACTGGATGCAGCAAGGCCTGTTGGTCTTCCTGGCTGAGCAGTGTTGAAGGAGAGCTGGGCGACTGCACCTCAGGGGTTCGCAGATCAGATGAAAGCACCTGAGCTCCATCCAGATGGGTGATTCTGTGGCAGCAATAGCGTTTCTCTGGATGGTGAGAGAGAGCCCCCATGTCCAGCTAACAGGGATTTTTTTTTAAGTGTTCCATGTGACAGTTTTCATATAAAGATTAATTCAAACCAATTCATTTAGTTACTTAATAAAAAATAAATTTATTTTTATTAAAAAATAATTTTTTATTTCATATAGTTCCAAATTCAAAACCCACATATTTTCTTTGAGCTCAATTTTAACTGACAAAACATTACTTTGTTTATAAATCTGGCAAATTTTATCAAGCATTTTCAAGAGAATTTTAGGTGAATGATTGGTTTCAATACAAAGTAAGTAGTGCCCCTTTGGACATTTCAGACTGCATTTGTAGATTTTATATTTTCTTTTTTTTAATATTTATTTTTTAGTTGTAGTTGGACACAATAACTTTATTTTATTTATTTATACGTGGTGCTGAGGATTGAACCCAGGGCCTCACATGTGCTAGATAAGTGCTCTACTGCTGAGCCACAGCCCCAGCCCAGATTTTATATTTTCTATGTCCCTTTATAAGTACTTCATTATCAAAGATTACTAAGGTTGTCCCTAAAAGGGCTTAGGAATCACTAGCCAAGATGGAACAGATTGAGGGTAAGGCTAATGCTACTGTGTATTGAAACCATGAATTTTCAGATTCTTAGTTCTTAATAGCACTAATTTTAAAAAAGGAATGAAGAAACTGCCTAGTTTCCTTTGGAGGGTACTAGGAGATGCCTCATTGTCTTGAGGGGGAAAACTTGGTAAATAAAAGGAGTCAAGGCTTGATCCTGTCTTTCTTATGAGCTTTGTCTTCGAGGCTAACCACACATCACCGAGGGGTGAGACCTGATATCTGGAGCAGGAATGAAGGACCATCACTCCCAAGTAGCCCCCAAGGAGTTAAATGCTAGGCAGTGACCTTTGTTGGCTGCTCATGTCATCAAAAACAGACCCCAGACACCCCAGTAGTAATACATACCTCCTGATGTACACATACACCACCACCTGTTAGGGGGTTTTACAGGAAAAAGCAAGGAACCTAAATCTAATCCAGCCTCCATATCCAACCTCCAATTTTCAGGCTATACAAAAATACAGGAAAATATCAAACTAAGCCACAAGCATAAAATGAACAGTTCCTAGAATCTGGAAGACTTTTAATTGGTCGAATGAGTGTTTCTTCCACAAAAAATTCCAAGAATTAAAAAAGAGAAGATGCAGCAGGTCTAGAGAAAACAATAAACAAAATACCCATGGACCGATTTCAGTGTGTGACTTTTCAGATGCTGTTTCATTCTGTGTGTATGTGTGTATATACATGAGTGTGCAAAGATGAATGAGAAGATATGGACAGTGAGGATATTTGATGACGTTAAGAGTGAAACTATTTTTCAGGTCTGTTGTTCCCTCTGTTAAAAAGACTTTTTTGGGGAGGATAAATGGCAATATTTGCAGATTAAATTATATGCTATTTGGGAGTTACTTCAAATAATCTAGCTGGGGAGGGAGGGAGGGAGGAGCTTAGTGGGTGGGAAACTAGAGAAAACAAGATTGACCATGAATGGAGAATTGTTGAAATTGGGTTCATTATACTCTGGCCTTCTTTTTGTGTATGTTTGAAATTTACCCCAAATTTTTAAAAAACAGCTTCAATTGTAACAACTCAAGCCTTCCCTAATATTAGGTAGCTCCCCTAATACATGTAAGAAGACGCAAAGGATTTGACTTTACTTTGTGTACAACCAGAGATATGAAAAAGTGTGCTCTATATGTGTATAAATTGTAATGCATTCTGTTGTCATATATAACAAATCAAAATTTAAGAATAAATAAATAAATTTTAAAAATATATTTTTAAAAATGTATTTAACTCATAAGTGTTTCTAAGATTGTAATTACAAATCACAGGTCTGAATTACTCCACTATGTACTTTTAAAGTAGAACCATGAGACAAATCATCTCAAACAGTATTTGAAATTAAAATGCCAAATACAGATTTTTCTAAACACAATTCTTTTTTTTAAATATTAAATTGTATTTTTTTAAGAGAGAGAGGGAGAGAGAGGGAGAGAGAGAGAGAGAGAGAGAGAGAGAGAGAGAGAGAGAGAGAGAGAGAGAGAATATTTATTTCTCAGTTTTTTTCGGCGGACACAACATCTTTGTTTGTATGTGGTGCTGAGGGTCGAACCGGGCCGCACGCATGCCAGGCGAGCGCGCTACCGCTTGAGCCACATCCCCAGCCCCACACAATTCTTTATCTCAAGATTTGTATCTCAAAACATTTTTAACTTAATATTTGGGGCTGAAGGTGCTCACCTACCAAGTAAACAGCCAAGGAGCCTACAGTTTGGGCATCATTTTCCCAAGCAATTGTTGGTGTTGCCTTACCAGCAATGGTGGACTCTTAATGACCAGTAAGACCCTTGGCAGAGAGGCCAGCTGGGCCCTTGCCCAGGACACAGAGGGGACATCCATGGTGTTTTTTTGAGTTGCTATGTCAATGACCTCCCAATGAGGTCTAAGCTAGGTCTACAGGTTGAAATCCTGTCATTACCTAATTTTTTATTCCTGGAAATTTGGAACTTCCATTAAGAGAATAACTAATTGCTTTCACTTCTTCAGTTGATTTTGTGTTTCTTTCCTTCTTTCTTTCTTTTTTTTTAAAAAGACACTTAAATGGCTTTCTGGCTGGCTTAAAAGACCTTTAAACTTAAGGGAACTTTTGTCTCTTCTAGGGCTTTACCTGACTCTACAAAGGGGGCCATTCTAGTGACATTAATACTTGCAGGTTTCTTTGAATGTGGTGTGAGCCCATCTGTGACTTGCAGCTCCTCAGTGGGTCACAGTCAGCAGTTAATCAGAGAGAGAGAGAACTGAGTGGAAGATATCAAAAGGCATTATAAGTTGTGAAGATGAATACTGTTTTTCTGAGACTTTGGTTTCATTTGTTTTTTGATGTGAATAAATATCTTGCTGTGGATCACTGTCAATGATTTAAAAATTGCCACTTTAGTATATGATGTGGAAGAGCTGGGACAGCCGAGCATATGGATAACAGCAAGAGTTAATCATAAACTGCTGGTAAAGAGATAGGCCCCCAAAGAAACAGAGCCCAAAACACACCCTGGGCTTAAACCAACCTAAAAGTTGAAATCAGTCAATCAAGCAAGCAACTATGCGGTGGCCCCTTAGTGGAAGGATACTTTTTTGTTGCTGAAGACGCAGAGGTTGGCATGGTGGATTGTTTTTTGGTGTCCGTTCCTTCCCTCCATGCTCCTTATTCACCATTTATTGCCTTTTGGTAGCTCAGTGTTTGGTCTACTGTAGGTAATACATCCATATTTATCAGGTATAAATACTAGTAGTCAAGACACCTGTTTCAGAGAATTGGGGAGGAGAATTTTTGTTTTAACAAGCTTTCCATGTAGCTAACCTGGTGGCAGTTGCAGACCATTATTTAGGAAGCATAGACCTAGTCCATCTGCTCATTCCCTGGCCCAGGTCACACATGCTGTTAGCATTTGAACCATGCTAAAAATTGGGTCGCTCCTCTTCTGGTGGAGGGCTTTACCTACAACTCCTGGCATCTCTTACCAAGTTCTCTAAAAACATTCCATGGCGTTCTAGGAGGTGGCATGGATTCCATACTCCTTTCTACACCACCACATTCTCCCAAATGACTCATCATTTTATTTTCTTGCTCTATAGCTTTGGCTTTCTTTCTGTGGCCAGTAGCAGAAAGACCAAACATGGAGCAGCATATCATTCAGAACCCACCAGCATCTGTTGCCCTCCTGTCCCTTCTGTCTCTTCTCTCTCTTCCAATCTCCCAACTCTCTCCTTCTGCTTTTACCTCCTGCTGGGGCCACCCCAGGCTACCCAGGAAGCCACAGACAACTAACCTTCACCAACTCTGGTCTTCTGTTCATGTGTATCCACCAGGTGGAGCAGCCTCTATTTTTCTCTGAATAACATCCACCCTCCCAAACCAAGTTCAAGTGCCACTTTTATAAAATCCTCCTTGATTTGGAGTTAATCACTCCTTCCTTGGTGCATCTTGCTCTTTGTCCCTATTCTGCTATAGCCCCTAAGACTGCTGTAGACTTGTTTATCTTCACCCATGTTTGATGGGAGAGTAAGCTCATAGAAGGCAGTTGTTACTGGAGTACCCAAAGGTTCCTTGGTTGAAGGCTTGATCCCTAGTGCAGCCATGTTCAAAGGTGGGGTTTGAGAGAGTGATTGGATCCTGAGGGCTCTGACCTCATCAGTGGATTAACCTTTTGAGGAATTAAAAATGTGAATGGACTCAAGGTGGAGGTGGAACAAAGTTGAGGGGGCAGGTCCCTGGGGACATATCCTTGAGGGCTGTATCTTGTCCCTGTCCCCTTCCTGGATGCCATGAGGGGACAGCTATCCTCCACCATACACTTCTGCCATGATGTTCTCTCATCTCAGGCCCAAAGCTATGGAGCTGGCTAATCATGGACTGAGACCTCTGAAACAATAAGCCCAAACAAACTTCTCCTCCTTTACGTTGTTTTTCTCAGCTATTTTGTTCCAGCGACAAAAAGCGACACATCATGCATGTGTCCTTCACTTCACTGTACACCCTTGTCACCATTATTAGACATTTGTAGAATTGATTTTTGTATGAGTTCTGATGACACCAGTGTTAATATTAACGGGCAGCATGGCCATTTAACTTGTGTGGAGTAGGAGCTTCAGCCTCCAGTCTCAGATGAAGGCTCGAGGCTGCTTGTGACTTCACCGTCATTCCTTTTCTTCTTAAGCCCAGCCAAAGACAGTCCTGCCAGGTTTGCAACCTATTCATGGTAAACAATATTTAGTTTGTTTTTCTTTGGAGACAAGGTGGACAAGGAGGCTGGCATCTTGAAGAGGAAGTATTAGCAAATCTGATCCTCAGTGCCATTTATAAGAGATGGGAGAAGGGGAACTCAGGGCATAGACGAAAAACCTCAGAGAACTGTGAGACAAGGGTGTCCAGCCATCCTGTCTGTGGAACATCCTGCCTCTCGGGCTCTTCAGCCAGCACAAGAGTGCTTCAGGTCACTACCAAACGTACCTGCTGAGGGAGAAGCTTGTCACTGAGGGTCTTGCTGGCTCATTCCCAGGAGAGCAAATCTCCTGCCTGAAATAGAAGTGAGCGGAGAAAGCCCAGCGCAGGATGCATGTGGATCAAGGGTGTTTATTTTGCTGGCTTTGGTATTAAATAATTTTTGTGCAGTTACATCGGGGTGGTTTTTGAAAAGCAAAATCATTATTGAATGCATTTTTTTATGTTGTTTCATGGTTTTGGACAGGCAGAAAACCTAATTCTGTTAAAAATGAGATGAAAATCCTCACATTGAAATAATGATGCTTCTCTGTTACAGGTTCCTTGCATTGACTCCATGGAGAGTATATCATCTGATTTCGGTCATGATCCTTGGGCGTGTTATTATGCAAATAATAAAGGATATGGTTTTGTCTAGAACAAGAGGTAAGAACACTCAAGATTTAATTTTTATGGCATTTAATTCTCTCAACTCTGAATGTCTGATTCTTATGAGGGCACACTAACCAATTATTCCTTTGAATATTCCTTTGAACAGGAAAAGCAATAGATTGTATAGGTATTGATTTTGCTATTTTCAATATAGTAATTTATTTAACTGATTCATAGCTTCAACTACTGCCTTTCTATTGGCTCTAAGTGCCATTTCAAATACCACTTTGATATGTAAGTAGGCTGCAGTGAGAATAGCAGTTAAATATTTATTACATCCTACTTGATGAAACTGGTCCACTGGAAAATGGACACGTTTATATAAAATTTTTTTCTGCCTCAATGAAGAAAAACAATTGAGGATTTAAAAGCAAATGATAGAGAGAAAATTTTAAATGAGTAAACGATCATGAAAAATGAATAAATTTCAAACATTAATTTTAAAAGTGAGAACTTACAGTATTTTAAATTTTGCTTAAATTTTTGAGTAGGTTAACTATATTATAAATCAAGCTATCCATAGTTGGAGAATGCTGTACCATGAGTGTTTGAGCTAGTTTTTTGTAAGTGGGCAAAAATCCCTCCTGGAAGTAATTGAGTCCCATGAAGCCAAATGGAATAGATAGATTTGATCAAAATTAGCCCAGAGGAGATTGTAATCAGGCATTTAATTTCACTGAATATACCCCAACTGGAGAGAGAGTTTTGGTTGAGACCCATGTGGACCAATGTGTTTAAGAACTGCCCAGATGTCTCATCCTGGTGGAGATATTGAGGTCCTTTTTGCAGGAGGCATGTTCTGTTCCCTAACACCCACATGAAACCAAGAATGCACACAGTTACAGGTTTACCATTGAGACATTCTGTGGATTTGCTTTAAATCTGGTTTACTTAACATCTTTCTTTTCTTAAACTAAATCATTGTGAAAACAATTTTTAGGAAGTTTGCTTTACATTAGTGTGTTTCCAGATTTGGAAGCAATTCCCTCTTGCTTAGCATCTTGGAAGGTGAACACATTTGTTTTTGTTCAGTTAATGTGTTTCATGAATCTGAAGATTTCGATTATACTCTTGTACACATACTTCCCTTTCTCCCTCTCTCTCCCTACCCCTTTCTCTCAGAGAGCAGGCACTGAACTGCCTCAGCTTCAACCTGAGCAGGTGCTCACTCTGATTCTTCCTGCTTGCCACATATGCACTGAGGTCACCTAGAGGCAGAGCATCTATTTCCTTGATTTTGTGCAAGGCTTTGTTGAGTGGTCTACAGCAACCCCTTGTTTCTTAACCATTTTCTCAAATAAACTTTTATAACATGCTCCCCCTCTAGAACCTCTGGGAGGGGAATCCTAGAAGTTATAGCCAGTTGCAAGTTTTTTCAGCAGCCATATTATCTTGGTAGACCCAGCTGATCCACAGAGGAAGCTGAGCATCTTGGTGCTTTGAGTTGTATGACAAATCTGGTCCTCATCTGGGCACAGGTTATAAATTGTAGACAAACATGGAAGACTAAGACTTGATCTCTGTGTGAGGGGCCAAGTGTGAGAAAAGGGCAATTAGGGAGTCTTTCAGCTTCCATTCTGTGGACCTACGAAGATCTTAAGTTTCTAGTTTGACTTCCTGACTTGATGGGTTACACAAAGGCAGAAACTTCCTTCTCATGAGTTATAGGAAAGCTGTACATCACAGAGATTCAGTCCTTTAAAATATTATGGAATTGAAAGAATGCCAGCCTAAAGAGTCTAATTCTCATACTGGGTCACTCATTTCTAGCTGTAGAGAAGCCATATAACAGACTGTGTTAGTTTCCTGTTGCTCCTGTAACAAAATACCACCAACGCTGTGGCTCAAAACAAAGAAAGTTCTTCTCTCGCAGTTCTGGATGCCACTTGTCCAAGTTGGTATTGTTGAACCAAAATCAAGAAGTCAGAGATCTGGATGCCCTCTGGAGGCCTTAGTGAAGAATCTGGCCTCTCCTAGCTTCTGGTGGGTTCTGTCTGTCATCTATCCTCCTCAGCCTGTCTCTACCAAGTGCACTTGTGATTGGATTGCCTTTGGCGCCCACCCCGGAGGCAGGTGATCTGCTCATCTCACATTCCTTAACCCAACCATATCTGCAAGGCTCTCTTTCTGTATGAAGTCACATTCCCAGATTCCAGGGATGAAGATTTGATATCTTCAGGACGGTGACTCGGCCTACTTTACCACCAGAACCTCTTTATCCTGCTAAATGGGGGAACCATCCTCACACCAGGGGGTTGTATGAGGGCCAGTTAAGAGCATGGAACAGAAGTACTTTTGGCACAGTGGCTTCTCCTCTGCTGGCTGACACAGATTCAGGATAGCACGGTGTCTGTTCACTGGTCAGTCATTCTGGGTTGAGTTCCTTCTCTGCCAGGCACTGGCTTCCATGGGGATCCAGACACGCCAGGCTCTCTGCCCAAGCAGAGCCCTTATGGTCTGCCCTGGGGGACCTGCCTTTGTCTCAGGCCTGTCTTTCTCTCAGGGTTTTCACTGGGTGACATTGCTTTGAATATAGCATTTCTCTGCAAGAAAGAAGAAAAAGGAAGGTGGAATTCATTACTGTGCTTTCCCAGAGCTCCCCAGTCTGCGACTGAGAAACCCTGGTGACTCCTCAGCCTCCTTTAGAGAGTCTTTAGGACAAAGACCCCATTGAGCTGGTGAATGGCTGGCTGAGCCTGTCGGTGGGGGCTTCCAGCACAGCGCACTGCCATGATGCCCAGTCCCAGGGAGGCACAGAATCACTCCAATGGATGCAGATGTGGTTCTGGTAGTTCCATGGCTTCAGTCAGAGCCGTCAGCCACTCTTGGCAGATAGCTGGCTTGTGTCCACCACAACACTGGGGAAGACTAGGCCGCAGGGCCGCCGGGCAGCTCTGCTACTTCCCCCTCTCTCAGCTTCCCTGCTTCCTACATTTGTGACTGAAGATATTCACGATCTTAATTGAACTCCTCTCCCAGTTGTTATCTTCTTTAAACCCTTTGACCAAACTTTCAAGTGCCGTGTTACTTGGTGCATGTTGCATAGCAGCTCTGGCTGGGACTTTTCTTGATGACTGAACATCTGCACCTAGTGACTAGTCCCCCATCACCTTCCCCCTAGGACCTGGCAACTACCTTTCTTTCTTTTTCAAAAATTTTTATTGGCGAGTCTTAATTATACAGATTGGTGGGTTTTATCGTGGGATGTTTGTACATACATAAAAATGTAATTTGATCAATTACCACTCTATTTTCTACTTCTGTGAGTTTGGGTACTCCTAGTTATTATGTTTGGTACCATCCTAGGTGCTTAATATGAAATAGAAAGCAGTTGGAACGGGGGAGCAGAGTTATCATCAAATGAATGAGCTTTTGTGAAACCTAAGGGAACCCACATCCTATTGTGAGTGTCTGGTCTGAGTAGGCCATGCTCTGCAGCAGATCTCTCTCCTTTCTCTCTTTAACAGGCTCCTTGAGCACATGTGCCCCTGTGTTAACCCATCATTTCTGCTCTGGGGAATTCTTCTGTGCCATGGAGAATTCTTCTCCCATTCCTAAACTTGATCATGACCACCTTTTCTTTCTCCCCATTGCAGTAGAACCAGCCACTTCCACCCCAGGCTCTCTTTAAGATCTTTAGCTACAGCTCTGTGGATAGGAAGAGGGCTTAGCCAGTGTTCCCCTCACTCCCCAGGGCTACCAGTGGGAAGCATTTGCAAGCACTATCCCTTTAGGTCTTCTCCCTTCTGCAAAATCTGGACTATCTGTTTATGCCACATTCTGAGCATTCTTGCTGCTATGGAATAGGGATATGTAGGGCTTGTGGTCCACTTAAATCTTCATGCACTTTCCATTGATTGTGGTTCTCTCTGGCTCAGATGATGGCTGGATGGTCACCTGCTAGGTAACCATCTTAGCCTTTGGAAGTACTGTATGTCCACCATTTATAAAGTCTGAAATTCCATTGCCACTGCACCCTCCACCTACCCTCCCTGGCCCCTTGCTCCTGCTGAGCTGGCTCGGGGACTCTTGATTTACTCTTTCTGCTCAGCCCCTTGCCTCTCATACACTGTCCCCCAGCCCCTTCTCTGCTTATTTCCCCAGTCCATGCTCAAAGACTGTAGAGATTCTGACCTTGCTATTCTAAGTGTCCTTGTTCTCTTGTCCACCAACCATACTTATTCCGCCAGGTTAAATAACAAGACAAGCAAAGCACTGTCTGCCTTCCCGCCTCTTGGCTGCAGAGTTGTTATGGAAATGTCATGTGTTAAGGTGTGCTGATGTCTGTAGAATTGAGTCCATCCAGCTCCCAACTCTAGTTGGGACCTCACTATTGCTCACAATTGCCTGGGTTCTCTTGAGTTGTTGTTGATTTGCTTTTATATGCCACCTAACTCCAAAGAGTTTGAAGGGACATAAAACATAATGCTGTTTACAAGAGGTCTATGAGAGGAGCAGAAGTCTAACAGAGTGACATTTCTGAGCAACAGGTTTATCCCTTTGCTTACAGGCAACCAAGGCAAAAAGGAAATCAGATTAATTGTGCAGTTCTCCCATGTAAGTACTAACCAGGCCTGACCCTGCTTAGCTTCTGATATCAGACAAGATGGGGCATGTTCAGGGTGGTAGAGCTGTAGACTTAATTGCACAGTTCTGGTGGTCTGAGGAAATGCAGAAAACACTTTTGAGAAACGTTTTCCTGGAAGTTAACTTATCACCTGGACCTTTGATAGGGGATTGTGAAGAACATAAGGACAACACCTTTGACCCTTTGTCTGATTGACCATACAGAAATGTTCTCATGGCCATTTATTATTTTGAGTGTAATATCAAGACTCAGTCACCAGGTGTGCTGGCACATGCCTATAGTCTCAGGGACTCTAAAGATGAGGCAGGAGAATCTCAAGTTTGAGACTAGCCTCAGCAATTTAGTGAGACTCTCACTCAAAAAAAAAAAAAAAAAAAAAAAAAAAAAAGACTGGGGGTAACTCAGTGATACAGCACCCAGGGGTTCATTCTCTAGGGCTGCAAAAAACAAACAAACAAACAAAAAATGAGCCATTGAAGACAGTCACTGGAGATTTTAAAAAGCAAATTATATGCATGTCTATATACTTTCATTTGTGCCTAGACATAAGCTTGTACCTAAAGAAGACTAGATATAAGGTAGTTGTAATTTTGTGGATTGGTCTCTGTGTCCTCTATTCTATACCACTGGTCTACCCGCCTGTTTTGGTACCAGTACCATGCTGTTTTTGTTACTATTGCTCTATAGTATAGTTTGAAATCTGGTATTGCTATACCACCTGTTTCACTCTTCCTGCTTAGAAAAACTGGAAATCCATATGCAACAAAATGAAACTGAATCCCTTTCTCTCACCATGCACAAAAGTTAACTTAAAATGGATCAAGGAGCTAGGAATCAAACCAGAGACTCTGCATCTAATAGAAGAAAAAGTTGGCCCTAATCTCCATCTTGTGGGGTTGGGCTCCAAATTCCTTAATAAGACATCTATAGCACAAGAGTTAAAATCAAGAATCAACAAATGGGACATATTCAAACTAAGAAGTTTTTTCTCAGCAAGAGAAATAATAAGTGAGGTAAATAGGGAGCCTACATCCTGGGAACAAATTTTTACCCCTCACACTTTAGATAGAGTGCTAATCTCCAGTTTTTTAAACAACAAAAAAACAAATAACCCAATCAACAAATGGGCCAAAGATCTAAACAGACACTTCACAGAGGAGAATATACAATCAATTAACAAGTACACAAAAAAAATGCTCACCATCTCTAGCTATCAGAGAAATGCAAATTAAAACCACTCTAAGATACCATCTCACTCCAGTAAGAATGGCAGCCATTATGAAGTCAAACAATAACAAGTGCTGGCGAGGATGTGGGGAAAAAGTACACTTGTACATTGCTGGTGGGACTGCAAACTGGTGCAGCCAATTTGGAAAGCAGTATGGAGATTCCTTGGAAAGCTGGGAATGGAACCACCATTTGACCCAGCTATTCCCCTTCTCAGACTATACCCAAAAGACCTAAAAAGAGCATACTACAGGGACACAGCTACATCAATGTTCATAGCAGCACAATTCACAATAGCTAGACTGTGGAACCAACCCAGATGCCCTTCAACAGATGAATGGATTAAAAATGTGGCATTTATACACAATGGAATATTACTCAGCATTAAAAAATAACAAAATCATGGCATTTTCAGGGAAATGGATGACACTAGAGCAGATTATGCTAAGCGAAGTTAGCCAATCCCTAAAAAAACAAATGCCGAATGTCTTCCCTGATATAAGGGAGGTGACTCAAAACAGAGTAGGAAGGAAGAGCATGAGAAGAAGATTACCACGAAACAAGGAAAAGAGGAGGGAGGGAGAGGGAGGGAGAAGGGGAATTGCACGGAAGACGGAAGGAGACCCTCATGGGTTCACAAAATACATATATGATGGTGGGAGGGGGAAGGGAAGAAAAAAAAGAGAGAGATAAATGTCACAGTAGAATGGGTAGAGAATAGTGATGGGAGGGGAGGGGAGGGGGGATAGGGAGGGCAACAGAATACAACTGACACTAGGATTGCTGTATGTATACACATGGATGTATAACCAATGTGATCCTGCAATCTGTACACGTGGAAAAATGAGAATTCATACCCTATTTGAATCAAATGTATGATATGTCAAGATCATTGTATTGTCTTGAGCAACTAATAAAAAAAAAAAAAAGAATGACTAGATAAAAATCTCCCTTTTCCAGTCACAGTTGTCTCAGTTTGCCAGGATGGTGCCAAGACTCACCTTCAAAGCCACCTCTATTATTCGTGCTCCCTGGAGCAGCCACATACTCCCCCCCCCGCCCCCACCCTCATGGTTACTCCTCTTGTGTGGTTCCTGCTCTGCCTCTCTGGGTTCACATTTACTGGAGCACACATTTGGTCTGCCACATTGGACAGTGAAGCCCCTGAGGCAGGGACTGTGTGTGCTGGAGCATTCCATCCCTCAGGGCACCTACTCAACTGTTTTGCATGTAGTAGGATTTCACTAACTTTTTTTTGTGAATTAACTGCCTGAATTAGTCGTGGCACCAGCAGTATACATCATAAGATCTGATAGTCTGCCGCGCTTAAAGATCTCAATGTTCCACTTTACATATCTTGTAATATTTTTAAGTTGGGAAATGCCTCAGGAGAGCGCAGCTTGGTTAAGTCTCTCATTTTCCTTCTCCCTCTTGCAGGTGCACAGTTGTGGAGAAGCCTCAGCGAAAGGTAGGAGACTTTCTTTCAATGATATATGACTAGTGGAGGGGAGGGTGCAGGGGAGGGTGACGGAGCTGCCGGGACGTGGCTTTGACATCATATTTTTAGTGACGGGGACCTAAGTCCTATAGTAATTTTCAGGAGTGGAAAAATAAAAATACAGTGAAACTGAGAACAAGATAAAACTGGGACTCATTGTAGGAAATGCTTCATATTTTGTCTTAATATTGGGGACCTTGTGTGGGGAGTGCATCGTGCATGGGGGTTTGGAAGTGAAGGGAGGGAGGCATTTCGCTTTGGGACTTCCTTTGAGGCTTCGTTTTTGGGGTGTGGACAGTGCTGCAGTGGTGGGGATCGAGAACTCTGCTGGAATGTTCCTGAGGGTTAGACATGCTGTCCATCTAGAGGACTTTGGAGTGGGGGAGAAGATGGGGAGGGGTGTGCGGCTGGCAGGTGAAGCGCAGTGGAAACTGAGCAGCCGCTGACCACTCGCCTGCCACGGCCAGACCTCGGCCCAATTCATTTAGCATCATCTGCTGGCAGCAGGAAGGGCCTGCTCCAGTGGACAAGGACAGGGTTGTTGCAGGTGATGAGGGTTCACTTCACCCCTTGGACACGTGGGAAGCAGGAAACTAAGGACAGTGTGGGGATCAGTCTGCAGGGAAAGGAATGTGTGTAGGGATTGGTTTTTTAAAAAACCCATTCTGCCTTAAAATACATATTTGTGTGACTTAGAAAGGATGGTTGGGGTACTGGCCTTGCGTCAAGTGGACGTCACGAACTGGGTGTGTGAAAAGGAGGACAAAATAAAGTCACAAAACTCCTACACAAAATCATTGCTATTGCCAGGCACAGGCCCCGTTGCTGACATCTGGCTTCAGCATGGAGATAGGTTTCAGGTCATGAAGCAGAGCCTGTGTGCTCTGATGGACCTGAGTCCCTGCTTTGTTCAGGGTCCCTTAGTTCCTACCTAATGCTGCTTTGTGGTTCCAGCATCCCACGTGGGACATCACGCTGGGCTAGCGGTTCTGTCTCCTCAGGCTCTTCTGGGCTATGATGTCTTTCAGACTTTCCTTATTTTTGCTGATCTTGATGTTTTTGAGGAACACTGGTCAGGTACACCATAGGAGGCCTGTTTTGGTTCCCCCCAGAGCTCACGTGGAGGCAATGCAAGAAGGTTTAGAGGCGAAATGACTGGGTCATGCAAGTTTTAACCTGATCAGTAAATTAGTCGCCTGATGGGATTAACTGGGTGATAAGCAGGCAGGTAGGGTGTGGCTGGAGGAGGTGATCTCTGGGGGTGTGCCTTTAGGGTTTATATTTTGTCCCTGGCAAGTGGAGCTGTCTGTCTCCCTCTGCTTCTTGGTGTCATCTCCTGAGTCCCTTTCTCCCCCACCCGCTTCTGCCATGATGTTCTTCCTGACCTCTGACCCACAGCAATGGAGCCGGCCATCTGTGGACTGAGACCCCTGAAATCCTGAGCCCCAAGTAAATTTTTCCTCCTCTAAAACTGTTCCTGTCTTTTGGTCACAGCAGCAAAAGAGCTGCCTAAAACGAGGCCCCTCTTGAAACCTGTCTGCTGTGCTTCTCTTGGCTAGACTGGGGTGACATGTTTGGGAGGAGGCTGGAAGCCAGGGGCCATTTTCATCACACTGTGGCAAGGGGACATGCTGTCAGCAGGATCAGGACTTGACTTTAGCCTGATTGCCTGGCTGAGTCCTGGTGCAGCTGCCTCCGGCTGGTTCTCTGTGAAGCAGGAGAATCTATTTGGGAAGGGAAGGTTAGATCAGAAGGTGGCAGTGAGAGCACAGCCAGGGAGCAGAATCCGAGTGTAAGGACAGTCCATGGAGGTAGCTCTGGGCACACCCTGCCTCCCCAGCCTGGCCCCAGGGCCTGCTCCTAGTCTCGCCCCCCCCCCCCCATGAATGTGCTGGGCTGTCCTGGGTCTTTATCTTAGGCTCTCTGTACCTGGGTTTTCCCATTCATCAGATGGCAGAACTGAGGCTTGTTCTCTAGTTGTGGTTGGGAGAAGGTTAGACCAAGTGAGCTGCTTGAATTAAGGATTTAAAAAAAATAAAAACAAAAAAACCTGGGGCTGGGGCTATAGCTCAGTGGCAGAGCACTTTTCTACCCTGTGTGAGGCACTGGGTTGAATCCTTAGTACCACATAATAAGCAAACAAAACAAAGACATTCTGTCCATCTACAACTACAACAAGATTAAAAAACAAACAACAAAAACCCGTGATTTTCAGATGCAAAATCCTTCCAGATTCACGTTTGCTCAAATTTGACCAGTGTCATCCCTTGATATGATTTGAACGTGTCCCTTAAAGTTCATGTGTCAGAAACCTAATCCCCAGTGCAACAGTGTTAGGTGCTGGGACCTCACTGGAGGAGCCTAGGTCACAAGGCCCCCACCTCAGGAATGGCCCTATGCAGCTAATAAAAGGGCTTGAAGCTGCAGGTTCCTCCTCTTCTTCTCCTTTGCCATGTAATGACACAGCAAGAAGCCCTCACAGGATGCAGCCCCTCATCTGGTGAATGCTTCCCAACCTCTGGAACTATAAGAAATAAATCTCTGTTCTTTATAAATAACCCAGCCTTAGGTATTCTGTTATAGTAGCACAAAAGGGCCCCTGATCTCTCTCCTTCTTTCTTGGAGTCCTTGCCATCCACAGTCCTTCTGAACACACGTACAGCTTGTGTTGAGAAGTTTTACTGTGTGTGTTCTTTTAATAGAGAAGCCATTTTATTATTTGATAATGATTTGGAAAAAAAATAGTAATGAGCACAACAGGACCACAGGACTCACTCTACTACCAGTTAGGTTTGGTCATAGAGAAATAACTCCTTTTTCTGTGTCCTTTGTTAGACAGATAATGTTTTGCTCCGTAGGGAGGGTGCTCAGGCATGACAAAGGAAATAGCCTTTTAGGAAGGGTCTCATTCACTGTCCCCTAGGTGTTTTTATCCTTTTCCCACCCTTGAGGCTACTGATCTTGCCAAGGCCCACTCCTCTCCTGGCCTCAGTTAGGAGGGAAGTAAGATTCAGTCATCTCAGATGTCCTGCCCAGGTCTATTTGCGGGTCTGTGCGTCTCTTCCATATTGTTGTCTTCATGTTTTTCTGCGGTCAGTGACTCTCAAACTGATTTAATTTATCCTGGAATGAAACTTGTCTGTATCTGTCCTCTGTAGTCTACAACCTGAAATACCATTCTCCTCGTTGGAGGTGTGAAATTAAAATGTTTGTGCCTTGAATTGCTTTGAGGATGATTCGGTGTGTTGTGTACAGGGATCCTTAGCATCTGGCCCTGGGGAGAGCTTATGTTTTTACCAGTGAAGAAGTAAGAAACTCTTTAAGGATAGAACACAGCGGCTGATCAGCAGATCCTTGGCAGCAGAGGGAGGCGCTGCTGTGCTCTTGAGGACTGTGTGGGACCAGGGTCTTTTCACTTTCCATCTGGGATGCCCATCGGGACCCTCACCCTCACCTCACTGGCAGTAGCTGGGAATCCCCCTGCGCCCATGGGCCCAACAGCTGAGGCTCTCAGTTAGACAGCAGGGCCTGTGCTGCCTCTTTCCAGCGCTGCACTGGATCAATTTCAGCTGGTGCTGGACCATAGAGTGAGTCAGGCCTTCTGCCCCTGTGCTTTCCATTGCAGTAGGAGCATTTAAGGAATGTCAGTTGCATTAATTTCAGTTTGAAAAGTGGATCCGAGCACTGCACTCACCACTCAGTGCCATTAGAAAGCTTTTTGAATTAAAAAGAAACTTCTTCCTCCCTTCTTCTCTACAGTCCCGAGACTTGTCCTTTCACAGAGTGTTATTTATTCTTTGGGAAAATGTGCTTTAATCATCATCTAAACTAACCTTAAAATATTCAGGAAGGTGGTGACAGCTCCTGCCCAGGAAACAGCTCTTCTGGACACTTGGGGGTATCCGCAAAGTTCTCCATGTTTCACTGAACCAATACATAGTACTCAAGCCAGGGTCTGATTTCCAGTGGTCTCATCAACAATAAAAATCAGATGATTTTAATCAGATGCCATTCACAAGTCAGACTATGTACACGGAAAACTCATTTGTCAAAATGTAGCTGTCGGTGGGTGTGTCCTGAGAAGGGCTCCTGCGTGGCCTCCTTCTTCCCCAGGCACTACCAGTAGGATCTGAGCAGGATCTAGTCAGAGCCATCTGTCAGCTGAACCAAATCAACATCTTTTATGGTTCATTCCTAGCATTGACTTGAAACTTGGTTCACACTATCATAGTAGCTCTTTATTTCTGCATGAAACTACGGCAATTGATTGAAAAATCCTCTGTTTAAGAGAAAACAAGAGTGTTACCTTGTCCCGCATGCGTGTCTTCTAAAAATGTAAAATTGCCTTCAGTGTGTCCAGGTACTTCTCAGTAAGTATGAGTTATAAAGAAACATCTTCACTTATATATAACAATCATTCAAAATGACTCTACTAGTTCTTTAATAGTTTGTTCATTGTCACCCAGATTAAGAGATGGGTTGTTTTCATCTTAATTTTTTTTTTTTTGATACCAGGGATTGAACCCAGGGGCACTTTACCTCTGAGCCACATCTCCAGCTGTTTTAGTCAGCTTTTTCTCTGCTGTGATTAAAAGACTCGACCAGAACAATTGTAGAGGAGGAAAAGTTTATTTGAGGGTTCATGGTTTCAGAAGTCTCAGCCCATAGACAGCCAGCTCCATTCCTCAGGGCTCAAGGTGAGGCAAGACAACATAGTGGAAAAGTGTGGCCGAGGGAAGCAGCTCACATTGATGATCAGGAAACGAGAGAGAGATTCTACTTGCCATCAGGTGATTAATTCACTGATTGGGTTTAAGGCTCTCATAACCCAATCATTTCTCCTCTAAACCTTCTTGCATTATAACACACATGAACTTTTGGGGGACACCTTACATCCAAATCATAACACCAGCCCTTTTTAATATTTTATTTAGAAAGAGGTCTTGCTGAGTTGCTTGAGGCTTTCCTTGAATTTGAGATCCTCCTATACCTCAGCCTCCTGAGCTGCTGGGATTATAGGCATGCACCACCACACCTGGCATATATCTTATCTTATTGTTTAGTACCAGTTTACAAAAAAAGTTTTCTTTGTGGCAATGAAATATGAAATTTCAAAATTATGGCCGAGAGCTGTGGCATTTTCTCACAGATATTCTAGATATCCAGATGCTGCTAACAGCATGCTATCTGCAAGAAGAGGGTGGTGACCTTCCAATAGTGCAGATGGTGACTGGTGTTTGGTGGCCTCCCCTTGACTGGACTCTTGAGAGCAGAGTACAGAATTAACAGGGTAGGTCTGTCTGGGGCCAAAGGTCCAGTGAGAGAGCCATCAGCCTTTTACTCTGGTGTGGTTGAATCGCAGGAGTTCCTCCCGGCTCTCTCACTCCCAGTCACTCTCTCTCTGTGTTCTCAGAGCAGCAGTGTGTGGCCCAATTCTGGGAATGAAAGGCCCTTTTGTCTGGTGGGCTTCACCCTCACTGCCAGCCAAGCATCCCGGTGCTTGTGGATTTGGAAGGGCAGAGAGAGAGGATCCAGGAATCATTGGATGTAAAATCCAAGTCCTGGTGTTGTCCCAGTGCCTAGGCCCCGGGCAGATTGGAGCCATTGAGTCAGAGGTGACTAGGACATTAAATCCCAAGGTCAGCATTATACCACCATCACAAGTGACAGCCATCTAGCCTTCACCAAATTGTCTCCTCTGAGAAGTGGAGCTTAGAACGCTGTTTTACATTCCATCATCTCATCATTCATATCAGAACCGTATAACAGGCTGGCTGACCTGGATTCCCACAAAGAGTTGATAGCCTGAGAGCTTCACTCCCTTTCGTGTTAGTACAAAAATAGTTCTGACTCTCAAGTGTTGAAAACTATAGAATTTAGAGTTTTAATTTTTCTAATGTGACTTAAAGTCCCCTTGTAACTTGCACATTGTAGGCCTGGACCTTGTACCTTGCTAGTAAGCATAGTGTGGGAAAGCTCTAGGTTTTAGTTTTATGATTGGTGACCTATAAAGAGGGAGTCACAACCATGAGTTTTTTTTTTTTAAAGAGAGAGAGAGAGAGAATTTTTTAATATTTATTTTTTAGTTTTCGGTGGACACAACATCTTTATTTTATTTTTATGTGGTGCCCAGGATCGAACCCAGCACCCCGCGCATGCCAGGCGAGCGTGGTACCGCTTGAGCCACATCTCCAGCCCTCTCCATGAGTTTTAAAAGGAAATCTTGTAGTAAAGTAAGCCAAATTTGATTGGGTTAAGTAGGAAAAAAAAGAAGAAGAAGAAGAAAAAGAAATAGCCAGTGACCTTTGGGATCCTCTGGCCCCGGGGAATAAGCACATTGTGCCTGATCTGTCTCTGGCTGGGGATGCCTGGGGAGCCCAGGAGCTCAGCACCACTTTGAAAGTCCATCCCTGTCAAAATAAAAGCTCGAATAGGCCTTTCATTCCTTTTTTAAAAAATAATAATTGAGCACAATTCTGTAGTCATCTATTGTACAAGGGAGAGTCAAAGCCCTTTTCTTTCTTCCTTACAAAAGAAGGGACCCATTCATCGGCACACAACAAACCCTTAGCAGGGCTGCAGGGATTGGGCTGCAGAGTTCCCCATCCAGATTCTGATCTGTTGCGTTCATTTTTTCAAGTTGCACTTTGAAAATGAGACCTGTTGAAGATAAGTGTGAAACAAGGGACCAGATTTTAAAGCTGCTTTGGAGGAAACTGATATGGAGAGTTATACTAATTATCCCTCATTATCAATGATGTATCTCCATAAAAAATTAACAGGTTTTTAAAAATGTTTCATGCCAGACACTTAAGGCCCACACTTTTCCCTCGGAATCTGTCAGACCCAAAGTCAGCACCTGCCTAGGATGGAAGTTCAAGGAAAGAGCCCGCTAGAAGTTGATGTGGATGTTCACTATGGCAATGATGTATTTCTTGAGGCATTAAAAATAAAGGGACCCAGGAGTAGAGGTGCATACCTATAATCATAGTGGCTCAGGAGGCTGAGGCAGGAGAATCCCAAGTTCAAAGCCAGCCTCAGAAAGTTAGCAAGGCCTTAAGCAACCTAGTGAGACCTTGTCTCAAAATAAAAAATGAAAGGGCTGCAGATGTGGCTCAGTGGTTAATCACCGACTCCTGGGTTCAATCCCTGGTACCAATGAAATAAGTAAATAAATAAATTGATAAATGGATAGATGGATGGATGGATGGAAACAGAAGGTATATTTTGGATCACACCTGCTGTGTTGGCAAGGGGTAAGTTCTTACCCTCGTGGCTGGCTGCATATTCCCTTCACAAGTAATACATTCCCCTTAATACAGATTGATAGAGCCAAACATTGGCAGAAGACAAGGGGCACAATAAGATTTTTGAGCAAAGCCCTGAGGGAGGGATATTGAGAATCATGTCTGGGTGAAGAGAATCAAGGCAGAGGGAGTCTCAGGTGCAAGGGCCCTGAGGCAGGAGCCCCGTGTGAGAGGACTGTTGTTTTACACCAGGAGGTTTAGTTTTTTACTGTTGTAGTTATGCACTGGAAGCAGTGGAATATTATGTAGCCAGTGAAGACCACCATATAGAAGATGTTTAGGGATATGAAAAATCATCTTTCATTGCTAATTTTTATTAAAGATTGTAGATTTAAAGTAAGCACAGTGAAGTACCCGGCACAACTCTAAGCTGGTAGCTATGTCCACCAGTGGAATGTTAAGTGGTTTGAATTGTTTTGGTCCTTGATCCTCATTACATTTTTTCCCCCTTTAACTGCAAATGCCTTTATCAAGAAGGGAAGCAAAAGAACTTGGTGAGTGGGGATTTTCCCAGCAGCCTGGTGGCTGTGGGGAGGTGACACTGGGCCGCAGCATGGCCCAGGGATTTAGCTTGCCTTCGTGCCCAAGGGCTCTGGCTCCTGTGCTGCCGTCCAGAAACGGCTCTGGTTCAAGGAGGAGGCTGGTGCTGCCCAGTCATTGGAAACAAAGATGGAGCCCAGGTCCAGAGAAGGAGACAGGGCAAGGAAGTAAGTGCCATTACAGGTGGGGCCAGCCAGCCCCGCGCTCGACACACAGCCCACAGCACCAGGATGAGGAAAGCCGAGTCGTTCCACAGTCAGGTGGAGTCCCCAGGAGTGGCGAGTCTCAGATGCAGGTGATGGGTCCAAAGGCATGTTCTCATGATCTTAGTTATACAACCGAGAATGTTTCAAGTCAGTATTCAGAAACTGTGTGTCATCCACGGTCAGATGCACACCTCGACCCCACGCTCCAAACCGTAGACAGTTCAAACAGGAATGAATCTGAGAGGACGCGGGGTCCTGTCTTGACAGCCTGTCGCTGACCATGGTAGGCTGGTCTGTCTGCCTACACACACCCCTTAGTTAGAGTTTAATGATCGTGTTTGTTGAATCTACACAACACACACACACAAGCTAAAAACACCATAATCAAGTGAATATGTATGAAGCACAACCTTGAATTTTTGTATTCTTCCTTCCTTTGCTTTTAAAAAGATCTACATCTACATATCTATTTAATATATATGTGTATATATGTAATATTTGTAATTATACACTTTTATGTAAATATTTTACATATATTTATATTTTATATTTAATTATATATACGGATTTTAATTACATATACATGTAAATAAAATTTGTGGTTTGAGGTCTATAAAAATGATACCATATTTGCATACTCTCTTGTAGGACTAATGTCTTACGACATTTTCTAAGATTAATCATGTTGCTGTATATAGCTGTGGTTCATTTATTTTTTCTGCTATATAATATTCCATCACATGATTATAGCACAACGTATTTATCCACTCTGCTTTTGTTGGGCTTGGCGTTTTGTTTGTTTTCTATCACACTGTCCATTGTTTCCGTGGTTTCTGAGTTCACTCTGTGACAGTACCAAAGATCAATGCAAGGAAAAGAGTAAATGCCTGATGCTTGAAGTGAACAGTTTCCAAAGCAAGAGTGCTATACGTTTGAAAGGTTGTGTAAAATCTACACACATTAGAAACATTTCAGGCGTCCCCGCAAGTTTTGCTTGTGTCTTTAGACAGAGCAAGCCCAGCAGTGTTCGGGAGCTGGCTGCCACTAGGGGGAGTGGGAGAGGCAGGCAGTCTCAGCTGTCAGAAGGTGGCCACTGCACAGATACAGCAGCATGGCCCCCAAGTGGTGGTGGACTTGCACATTTTAGGAGGGCAAGAACCTTACTATTGCTCCGGTTACAAGAAGAAATCCAATTAAAGGCTCCTTCATCTCTGTGGCACAGAGATGCATGGATAATAAATCTTAGTGAAGTAGGGGGAGTGAAAAAATAGGGACTAAGAGAAGTGATAGGATCCATCATTGGAGAAAAAGAAAGATGGTGAGGGAGGAAATTCACAAACCAATGGCATAAATCAGTGACAAAGGGCTGTGCGCCCTAGTTTAGAAATGAACTAACGATTTGCCAGGCTCTTAAGAACTCAATGCCACTTTGAGTGCCGGACCCTTTTACTGCTCGTTTTTGTCCAGGGACTTATAAAGTCTTTTGAGAGTTGTTTATTGTGTATTCTCAAAAATCTTTCCTTCCACCCTTGGTCCTTGACTTAGTGTTTTTCTCTCTTGGAAAAATGAATGAAACTTCATGGATTTCTCCCCCTCCCACCCCCGAACTCTAACCTGAAATCATGATTCCCAGAAAATAGCTTTATTTGTGTGTGGTTAGATGGAGAGAGGATGTATTGGTGATTCTGTTAAATATCGACAGCAAAGGTCTTTCCTTGTTGGAAAAGCTTACAGTTCTAGTGTTTGAAGCAGCATGTTTTTAGGAATTTGGGGTTTTTAGAGTAGACTTGGTAAATACCCTCCTTCTCCACCAAACAGGTCCATATTCTGACTCCCAGACCCTGTGAATCTGTTACTTTAAATGGCAAAATGGGCCTTGCAGATGTGATTAAGCTAAGGATCTTGAGGTGGGGAGATGATCCAGGGTTATCTAGGTGGAACCCAACATTGTCCCACCAGTCCTTGAGAGGGAAGTAGAGGGCTGGGGGTGTGGCTGCGTGGTACAGCACTTGTGTAGCCTGCACAAGGCCCTGGGTTCAGTCTTCAGCACTGGGGGACAAAAAGAAGGGAAGTAGATGAAAGAGGAGAGAAGATACTCGGCTGCAGGCTTGGAAGATGGAGGAAGGGATGCACAGGCCGAGGAATACAGGTGGCCTGCAGAAGCTGGAAGAGGCAAGGACATAGACTACCCAGAGCATCTAGAGGACCCAGAGACCACAGCAAGACAATGAGGAGAGACACGAGTGGAGTTTTAAGCCATCAAATCTGTGACCATTTGTTACAGCAGCAATAGGAGACGAATATATTCTTTTTTTAAAAAAAATATATATTTTTTAATTGTTGATGGACCTTTATTTTATTTATTTTTATGTGGTGCTGAGAATTGAACCCAGTGCCTCACGCGTGCTAGGCAAGCGCCCTACCACTGAGCTACAGCCCCAGCCCTAATATAATATTCTTGATTGTGTGAAAGACTTTTGACTTTTGTTAGAAAATGTGGAGGGCAGTTTTACTAAGTCAGAGCTATGTCCACCAAAGAAATGCAGTTTGACGGGGTTCATGGGGAAGTGCATCCTGAAGGGGTCAGAGTGGCGCAGGACGGAGAGGAACAATCACCAAGGCAGAAGGAAGGACAGGTAGCCATGCTTGGGGCAGGGAGAATGTTCCCGCTGGGTGGAGGAGCAGAGGCTCTGAGAAGGGAACCAGCACGGCTAAGAGTGTCCTGAAGACGCTCTTCCTGGAGGCCTGGGCAGCCGGCATGCCACCAGCTGGGAAAGGCCATGGTTGTATAAAAGCGTTTGGGGAGACCTGTGTGACTGGTTCTCTGCGATTCTGTTGATGTGTGTGGGGGGGGGGGGGGAGGAGGTCTTCAGGAATGAAAACCCAAATTTTCATTGCTGTTGCTTGAACTTATTTTTGTGTGTGTGATAAAACACACATAATGTCAAATTTACCTTGAGTGGCACTTAGTGCATTATAGTATTGTGCCACCATCATCACTGTCCAGTTCCAGAACCTCCCATATCCAGAAAATCCCATAACCATGCACAGTCATTTCTCTTTCCCCCTCCCCAACCGGCTCCTGGCAACCAGTCTGCATTTCTCGGCTGACTTGTCCTCTTCTGAATACTCCATATAAATGAATTGCATGATCTTAAATGTGTCTGGATTCTTTCACTTAGCATAATGACTTCAGAGTTCTCCCATGTTGTTACTGTTTTTAGTACTTCATTCCTTTTCACAGCTGAATACTATTCCATTGTCTGGACATAACACTAAATGTCTATCAATGGATAGTTAGGTTATTTCCATCTTTTTGGCTAATGTGAATAGTGTGCAGCTGGGTTTTATCTTATCGGGTTTTGTTCTCATAATGGAGAGATGTGACCACGTGGGTGAAGGAGAAGAGATGAGCCGCAGGGCCTGCAGGGAGAGTCAGGTCTGGCTCTGGGACAGATTTCGTCTTGGAGGAGGTGGAGTGGCTTTGTTCATCAGCCATAAATCTCTACTGGAAAACTGAAGATAGCATGGGGTAACGAACAAGTGCTCCCGGGTCCACTGGGGAAGTTGAAGTCCAGGAGGTATCAGTACTCCCCAGCAGCGAGGGTGTCACTTCTAAGGAAGAACCAAGAATGTGCCCTTCCTCTGTCATTCAAGTCATGTTTCCATTTTGATTTGTTTCTTTAAAGAGGAGGAATAAACAGTGTGGAAGGGTTGGTGCTGCTACTGAGAGGGCTTGGGTAAGAGGAGCCCTCGGTGGTGCAGGCCCGTGGCTCATGGCCTGTGCTCCTGGATGTTTATTAGTTCTTCTGAAGGCTATTCTTACTTGTGCCTGTTTTTAATACATGAACAACTGGGAGAGAGAACTTATAATCCTGCAGTCATTTGGCTTGTATTCTTAGAGAGTATTTTTAAACTAAAACATTCAGAGCCATCTCGTGTCATTTAAAGACCAAAGAGCACTTACAATGTTTATTTCTCCTGATCTGCAAGCTTTAGATTTCGAATACTATTTTTTACTCCCACAGAAAATACATCAAAAATCTTTTCCTTGATATTGGACTTATTTTTAAATCAGTTTAAATCATTATCTTTATAAAAACGAGTGAGGATATTTTTCAACCATGACTCAGGAATCATCTGCTGTAGAAAGAAAACTCTGTATCCCCAAACTGATGAAGCTAAACATTCTCAACTCAGAAATGGGGCTGTTTATGTTGGCAATTTGCACATTTAGATACCCACCTACCCCCCCACCCCCGCCCCCGTGGGGTTTAAGCTGGAAGTAAATCATTTTGCTTTAAGGGACTTTTAATGGATACACCATGCTTGGGTATAATGAAGAGTTAGAAACTGGGAGAATTTTAAAATGAAAAATCATCTTGTATTTTTAAATTGAGAAACAGATCTAAAACTGATTTGGGGCTAAAAACAGTACCATCCTGGGGTCCTCATGAAACTGGAATAGAGGAGACTGCCCTTCTCAGTCAACAGATATCTAGGGATCGAGTTAGGTCCTTTGCCAAATGGAAGGGTGAAGTGATCTTGGCTTGAGGAATGGGTGCTTTCTGTGTAGGACACCTAGAAATTACAAGTCTATCATGTTTGTCTTTGTTTCTCCTGTGGTGAAAGAATACGCAACTTGTAATAAATGAATTTTCTCATGCTGGTTAGAATGTGAGATTGATAATGCCATCAATAACAGAAAGGCTAAGTTCTGGAGAAAGCTTCTCCTCTAGATTCTGCCACCTTACTTCTGGACTAGAAGCAAAGCTATGTTCTTGTAAACAGGTGAGTTCAAGCAATGGAGGGAGGCAGTGGGAAGGGGCTGGGTGCTGCAGGAGGCTTAACTCTTGATGTCACGTCATTAAGACGTGGGTTCCCACTGCCACTTTGCATGACTCTTGGCCTGGGATTCTCTTTGTCTTAGTTTGGGCTGCTGTTGTGGAATGCCGTTAAGCATTAGTTTCTCACAGTCCTGGAGGCTGGAAATTGAGATTGGGGCACCAACATGGTTGGCGCTTGTGGCAGGCTCTCTTCCTGCCTTACTGAGGGCTGCTTTCTTCTTGTACCCAATGTAGCAGACACAGGTCACTCTGACCCTTCATCCCCTTATCAGCACACAGGTTCCATCATGCAGGGCTCCATCTCCATGATCTCATCTGAACTCACTTATCTCCCAAAGGCCTCACACCCAGATGCCATCATTGGGGGTTGGCACTTCCACACGTGAGTTGGGGGACGCAGACATACATCCCACAGCACTCTTCTCTCTCTGCTCCATTTCCCCCTTTAGAACTCAATAATGAGGGTGAGTGGAGGAATTGGGTTGGGTTAATGCAACTCACAGAAATGCAGAACTACAGTCAGATGAACTTACCGGTGATTCAGCCCCTGAAGAGATCATAAGACACCAAATCATAAAGACCTTCAGTTCTGCATTTGGATTCCTGGAGAAGGCATTGTTTGCTAATGTCTTTGCTTTAATAGTTTCAGTGTTTCGTGAATCCCTTAGAAATAAAGAGGAGATGGTCACAGTGATACATGCCTATAATCCCAGTGGCTCGAGAGGCTGGGGCAGAGGAGGATCATGGGTTCAAGCAAGCCTCAGCAACACTGAGGCACTAAGCAATGTGGTGAGACCCTATCTCTAAGCAAGTACAAAACAGGCCTGGGGATGTGGCTCAGTGGTTGAGTACCCCTGAGTTCAATCCCTGGCGCCAGAAAAAAAAAAAAAGAAAAAGGAAAAGTTCTTTCAAATTATTTTAGATTCTTTCCCCTCCTATTACTATTAAGCTCTGGGATCCCTGAACTATGGGAGTTATTTCAAGGGTTGTTGTAGATACTTAAGTTTGGACCTCAGAGGACTTAGCCATTTCCAGTTTCCTACTCATTTACATTCTGATACCTTTGGAAGATAGCTTTGCAACTACTAACATGGGTCTAACTTTGTGGTAGGTGTTGGGTGGGAAGTGTGGGTCACATGGCCGAGTCATTTAACATCAAGACAGTATCAGAGTCAGAGCCATTAACCAATCCTGGTCAACCCCGGAGTCTGATAGATTATCGTTCTTCATTCACGTTACAGGAGGATAGAATCCAGACAAAATAGAAAAATGGCTTGTCTCTGTATGCTTCTGCTGCTGTAACAAAATACCCGACGCTAGGTGTGTTAGTTCACTTTCCATTGCTGTGATAAAATACCTGAGAAAATCAACTTAGAAGAAAGAAAGACATTTTGGATCATGGTTTCTGAGGTTTCAGTTCATAGTCACTGCTGCTTTGGGCCTGTGGCAGACGAGTACACTCTGTAGGAGTAGATGCTTGAGAAGGCTGTTCATGTCATGGCAGTGGGAGGCAAAGAGGGGTAGGGGAGGGAACTGGACTCAGTGTCCCCTTCAAGGACAGGCCCCAGTGACTTCCTTCTAGTAGGCCCTTCCACACCTTCCAATAGTGCCACAGGCTGGCAACCAGACCTTTACCATGTGGGCCTCTGGGGTCCACGTAAGGTCCAACCACAGTTCCAGGTAATTTATAAAGAACAGATGTTTATTTGGCTCCTGGTTCTGGAGAGTGAGAAGCCCAAGAGTGGGGTGTCTACATCTGCTCCGCCTCTGGTGTGGCCTTCTGGCTTCCCCATTGCATGGTGGAAGGCACCACATGGATAGCCAGAGCCAACATGCAGGGAAGTGAGCTCACTTTTATAACAAACCCCTCCCATGGTAGTGACGTTGACCCATGCAAGAGGGACAGCCAACATGAATCCATTTATGAAGGCAGAAGGAGTAGATTTCCAACACAGGCACTTTGGGGGACACATTGAGACCATACATTCTGTCGCTGGCTCCCCAGTTCATGACCTTCTCGCATGCAAAACACTTTTATACCCCCACTCTGCCAAACATGCCAATAGATCCAAAGTCTTACCTCATTTATATATAGCACCAACTCAAAAGTCCAAAGATGAGAATCTCATCTAAGTCAGATATGGGTGAGACTCAAGGCAGGGTTCATCCTGAGCCTATAAAATCAAACAAGTTCCCCATAGTTCTTCCTATGCGTAGATAGGCATAGACATTTCATTCCTACGAGTGCCTTCGCAAGAACAGAGAAATCAAGCTTCCAACACATGAACTTGGGGAGGTCCATAGTGTGGAACTGTATAAAATGTCTTTGGTCAAAGCTTATAACACAGTGTTTCAAGATCCTTTAAAATTATTCTTTATCAGCCATGGGTGTGAGACCACCAAGAAACAGGCTTGGCAATGCAGGCATCATGACCCCCTTGTTTTTCATGTATTATTGTTATTTTTTAATTGCATAAGGACTCATTGTCCAATGTTGCTGTGTTACCAAAACCAAGTTCTCTGTGGCATAAAACGTGCTACCTGAGGCATATTATTCTCAAGGACAAAGGCAGGAGGACTACAAGAGTTCAAGGCCAAACTTTCAAGCTCTACTGGTTCATGTCTAGTCTGCCAGAGCGAGTCACATGGCCAAGCCCCTGGTTAAGAAGGGGGAGATTCATCTGTGTGACAGGAGGTCATAGTGGGGTGATAGACATCACAATGAGGCAGCAAAGAATGGTGCCTCATAATTTAACCTGGCATTGATTTTTTAAATTACTAAATGGGATTATTTTTCATGTAGTTATATAGGTTTTTATTTTGTATTCAGTGCCTTTCAAACTATTCAGCTCTTCAGAATAGTTTTTTTTTTTTTTAAATGTGTGTGTATGTATACATATTTTTACTTACAGGGTATAAACTTCTGAGTCTGATCTCCCTATTGATTAATTGATTGATTTTTTTGGAAATAGATCTCACCATGTTGCTCAAGCTGGCCTCAAATTCCTGGGTCCAAATGACCCTCTTGCCTTAGGTTCCCTGCTAGCAGGGACATCAGGTGTATACCACCAGTACTCCTGGATACCCTCCACTTAACTTTTTTTTTTTTGGCGGGGGGTGGTACTGGAGATTGAACTCAGGAGCACTTGGCCACTGAGCCACATACCCAGCCCTATTTCATATTTCAGTTAGAGACAGGATCTCACTGAGTTGCTTAGTGCCTCGCTTTTGCTGAGGCTGGCTTTGAACTTTCGATCCTCCTGCCTTAGCCTCTCCAGCTGCAGGGATTATAGGCCTGTGCCTCTTTGAACGGTTCCATTTATCTTTGAAAATAGCTACTTTAAGTACTTTTTTTCTGACCCCTTTTTTACAGGTATTGCTTGAACTTTTTTGCCATGATTATAGTTTTATCTAATACCCATTTTATGGAATTTTCTCAATCTTATTATTCTTCCCTCTTTCAAAACCAGTACAATTTTACCCACTAATAATTTTGGGATATAAAATTGTTGGCAAATTTGAAATCCTAATGATGCATTTGTGTGTGTTTGTATACTCAGAAGTAAAGGACTTTGGAATGTCAACTGCAGTGTGACTCTGAAGACATCATGTTGCTTTATATTTTTAGAAAGGCCCCATTGTACGCATTAAAAGGGAACTGAAAACACACACACACACACACACACACACACGGAGCATAAATAATCCTGCTAAAACTTGAATTTTTTTGGGGGGGGATTGTAATTAAATTCTCATTATTGGTAACACTCATGGTTTTTTAGCAAAAGGTAACAGGGCCATTAGTTCAGGGCTCTGCAGGAATGGAGTTGAAAGTGAATGTGGAAGCCAGGTTCACTGTTTCTGTTGAGCAGTTCACCAGCGTCTGTGTTTTCCCTTGATGAAGTATCTTTTATCTTGGGCCTGACTCTGAAATTCTTCACTTGGATTTTTTGGAGATACAATTTGTAAGGGGATAAAACACTTTGTGAATGTCGTCCTTGGGGCTGTGAATAGAGAAAGGGAGGTGATGCTTTCCACAGTCACCCTGCTGGTCTCTGGTGGAGCTGCTATTTTGGATTCCTGCTTTATTTGGGGGCCTCCTTCTTTGTGGGAGTCTGCAGCTCCAGCCAGAGGATTCATTCTCCCAGCACTTACTGAATACCTGCCATGCACGGGACGGACTCTGCAGGATGCGCAGCACCTGTGCCTCATGGTGTCAGGGCTTCGTTCCCTTTCCCTTGATGTCAGAACACAGGGAGGAGGTGTCAGGAGTCAGCAAGGTGGAGCACAATGAGAAAGCTGCGCACTGTTGGGCTTAGTGGAAACCATGTGAATTCACCTTTCAAACCATTCTAAAGAGATTCCACTGCTGTTTGCTCTTCATAAAGAAACAGCCTGTGTCTCCAGAACAGAAATAACTGGAAGCATTACATCATCAGAAAAAGTTTTCATTGGTACTTCAGGCCTTGGGGGGAGCAAAGTCCATGGTTATATTTAGAATGACTCCTTTTTGCTCATTGAAGTGATCATTTTAAGAAAAAAGGTAGGGTGTGGGATGACTGGAGAAGGCTGCCACCATTATTTTGTACACACTGACTACTACTTCAGAATTGGAGCCTGGCCTTCGTTTTTATTGAAACTGCATTGTCACCTTGTTTTCTTCCTATTTTTCCATCACCTGTTATAATTAGGAAAATAGAAAACTGACTTGTTGCCTCTAGGGACTTGTCTCTTTTCAGAGGTTGAGTGTTTATCTCAGGAATGAGACATCAGGATCTGGACAGTGGACAAACAGATGTACTAAAGGAACTTGGTTACTTCCTAGTGTTCTTTTTCCCTCCTGAGTTTCCTTCTTGGTCCATCACCACTAAGCTCTCTGTGGCGGGTGTAGAGTGGACTTGCTCAGACTCTCCCATTGAGAGAAGGGGTCTCCAGCTCACCCCGCCATGCCGAGCTGCATCCTGTCACAGCTCAGTGCTGTGTCTGGCCTGGACTCCTTCAGCTGGCGGGTGGAGCCATCTTTCCTCGGAAGCTTCTGACGTCACACAACACAGGGATCCTCTCCATCTAGCATGAGGAGGAATTATTATTTGGATTCAGGACATCTCTTAGAAGCTCTGAACAAGAAATGCAGGGAACTGGGGCCAGGAAGTTACCCAGAACAGGAGCAGTTTAAATCCTCCCCAGGAATCCATGGAAAAATGGCAGGAAACTTAAAGTCCAATGAGGGGCCTTGTGGGGTGGGGAGAAGGAGGATGACGATGATGAGGATGGTAAAGAGCTCAAGCAACTGTCCTCCCTGAGATCCTAGCCCCTGCCGGCACTGTGCCTGGTGCCTCCTGCATTAACTAATCCATCCTCAGAGAGCTCCACGAGGCAGCGATGATTAGACAAGAGCAGCAAAGCTTGGTTTCAGTGGCTTGACCAAAGTGACAGAGGGAAGACCTCAGCACTCACCTATCTCCTCTCCATCGAAAGTGGCATAGCTTCTTAAATAGTATTTCAGAAAATAAAGATATGGTTAGGAATTAAAAACAAAATTTAAGATGTTTTCATCACATGCCCTTGACTGGAAAGCAAGTGGAATGTAGGTGTCGTCAGCATGTAGGGAGCATGTCGTCAGCAGTGGTCAAGGCCCATGGGGACCTCAGCTGGGAGGGACTAACCCCTGACCTTGGGGCTCTCCAGATGCTGGGGAGTCAAGGGAGACTTTTTGTGAGTGACATGTGTTTGCTGTTAAAAGCTTATCTTAAGTGGGTTTAAAGCTTGCTTTCATCACAAAATGAGGCTGTATTTTTAGCAAGATTAGGTTGATCTGTCATATTAACTATTCTTTTCTTGGCATAAATTTCTCCTTACTTGTAAAAGAATCTTAGTAGATGATGTAGCACTGATGAAATAACAAAGGACGGAATAATCAGTCCTGCCCTCTAGCCTCAGTTTCCTTATTGGCTAGAACAAATGAGTAGGCTTCCTAGAACACTGTGGTGAAGATAGTGTAGCCGATGGACTAGGGTGTCTAGGAAGAGACCCCATGTGCGTGACAGCTGACTTTTGACAAAGGCCCAAAGTCAGGCCAGTGGAGGAAAGATGGACTTTTGGAATAATAATGCTAGAAAAATTGAATATCCAATTGTAAAAATATAAACTTTAATCTGTACCTGTACCACATATATGAATTAACTCAATAGGAAACATAGGCCTAAATGTAAACACAAATCTATAAAACTTCTAGAAGAAAACATAGGAGAAAGTCTTTGTAGCTCTGAATTAGGAAGATTTCTTTCTTTTTTTTTTTTTTTTTTTTTTTGGTACCAGAGATTGAACTCAGAGATGCTTAACCACTGAGCTCCACCCCAGCCCCACTACCCCTTTTTCTATTTTATTTTTAAATTTAGAGACTGAGTCTCACTAAGTTGCTTAGGGCCTGACTAAGTTGCTGAGGCTGGCTTTTTAAAAGAATTTTTATATATTGATGGACCTTTATTTTATTCATTTATTTATATGGGGTGCTGAGAATCAAACCCAGTGCCTCACACATGCTAGGCAAATGCTCTACCACTGAGCTACAGCCCCAGCCCCTGGAGGCTGGCTTTGAACTTGTGATCCTCCTACCTCAGCCTCCCAAGCTTCTGGAATTACATGTGTGTGCCTCCATGCCCAGCTGGGAAAAAATTTCTAAATGATAGGTTTGACCCATAGAAGGACAATTTGACTTCATCAAAATTAAAAATCTTTAGGAAGATTTTCTTTAAGGGAGTGGAAAGACAAGCTGCAGGCTAGGAGAAAATGTTTAAAAAGTCATATATCTAACAAAAGATTTCTGTCCAGAGCATATATAAAAAAAGCTCTTAAAATTAATAAGAAAACAACCCAATTGAAAGAATACAAAAGATTTGATGAGATACTTAGCATAGGAGAAAAATGTGAAAAGCCGCTCAGCATTATTAGACGTTAGAACTTTGAAGTAACAACAGTACAAGCCCACTGTACCTATTTGAATTGCTAAAATTTAGAAAGATTGTCAGGCCTGGTGTTGGTGGCTGAGGTGTGACTGGAACCCTCAAATGCTACTAGTGGCAATGGAGGTCAGGTGAGGTGGCACAGCCCTTCTCTAAAGCAGGCTGTCAACTTATTAAGAAAAATAAACATACACCTACCACATGGTTCAGCTGCTTCTGCTGGTAGGATTTGCCCAAGAGAAAGGAGAGCATATGTCCACACAAAGGCTTGCACGTGAATGTTGATAGCAGCTTTATTTGTAATAGCCAGAAACTGACAGGTGGAATCAATGGTGGTACAGACACACAATGGAAGCTGTTAAAAAATAAAAAGTAATTATTGATGTACTGGAAAATGAAACAGCAGAGGTGAATCTCAAAGTGATTATGCTGAATGAAAGAAGCCATGTATTTACTGTATGATTCTGTATAACATCTTAAAAATGCAAATTGGTTTAGAGAAAGTAGATCAGTCTCTGCATTGGAAGGAAGGGCTTAGTTCAGGGAGGGATTATTTAACAGGAGCACTGGAAAATTTGGGGGATTATGGAGTTATTCACTGTGCTGATTTTGGTGATAGACTCATGGGTATAAATGTCACTTTAAATATATGCAGTTTATTATATGTCAATTATCTATCAATCAAGCCATTTAAAATGAAACAGGAATAGTAGTCAATATAACTACATGTCTGAGAACACAGAGACTTTCTTGTTTAGAAGCTAGTAGGAATTTTGTTAAACTGTCTACAGATAATTCCAGAGCAAGTTCTGACACCTTTTCATATTGCTGTATCTTTTGCATGCGATACGGCATGTATTTCTTTTTTTTTTTTTTTTTCTTTTTTTTTTTTTTTAAATATTTATTGTTTAGTTATTGGCAGACACAACATCTTCATTTGTATGTGGTGCTGAGGATCGAACCCGGGCCGCACGCATGCCAGTCGAGCGCGCTACCACTTGAGCCAAATCCCCAGCCCCGGCATGTATTTCTTTTAATCAAAATAATTAAATGGGCCTTTTACTCTTGAGAGTAAATTATTTTCTCCAGATTCCCCTGGAGTTTCATAGACAAATGTAGGCCTCAGCTGTGAGCTGAGTTTATTTGGCATGGCTTTTATCTTTCGTGTTAGCTTTGTATTGCTGTGACAAAATAACTGAAGTAAAAGACTTATAAGGAGGAAAAGTTTATTTTGGCTTACAATTTCAGAGATTTCAGACCATGGTGACTTGACCTTGGAATATCATGGTGAGAGTACATGGAGGAAGAGACTGCTCACCTCATAGTAAGCAGAGAGAGAGAAAGGGAGAGGCTGGGGTCCCAATATCCCCTTCCAGGCCTCCTTCCCAGTGACCTAACTTTTTTCCCTAGGCCCCGCCTCCCAGAGGTCTCACCACCTCCTAGTACTGTGAGCTAGGAACCAAGCCTTCCACATGGGACCATTTGGGAGAGGTTCAAGATCCAAACTAGAGTGACTTTCTTGTTTTGTCATAAAAACAAAAACCAAACCTTTTGCCTCTTTTCAAGGTGAAGACTGATCTACCTTCTCTCTATAAATAAGTTTGCATTAAAATTTTTTATATGAACAGATTCATACAATACAACTTTGCCTGGAATCTTTCATTCAGCATAATTATTTTGAGAGATTCATTTCTGTTGTTACAGAACATCCAAAATTACTGTTTATTTTTGAGCAGTTTGTTTTCTCCCTGGAAAGCCGAGCAGTGGTTGCCTCCTGGAGGGAGAGATGGGCTGAGGAGCCTGTGGTAAGGCAGGTGGGCTGTGGTATTGGGATTGCTTGTGTCTTAATGGTGGTAGTGATTTCATGAGTGTAAACATGAGAAATGCATCAGCTTTTGTGCTTTAAGTGGACACAGTTTAGGGGCTGAGGTTGTGGCTCAGCCGCAGAGCTCTTGCCTAGCACATGCAAAGCCCTGGGTTCGATCCTCAGCACCACATAAAATAAATAAATAAAATAAAAGTATTGTGTCCAACTACAACCAAAAAATAAATATTAAAAAAGTGGACTCTTATTCCATGTGAATTCTACCTTGACAGAGTTGTTATTTAAAAACTTCACATAGCTATGCCCTCGGCCCTCGGTGACTGTGGACACAGATAGCAAGAGAACAATTGCATAATCGCATCTCTGAGTCATTAAAGACCATCTTTTTGTTGCTGTTTTCCACCACAGGCATCTCTGGGATGGGTGTGGTTGGCCTCCAGATGTGCTAGAGGCTGGGTCCTCAGTGTGGTGGGGGGCCTTTAAGAGACGGGGGTAGTGAGCGGTGGCTGGGGAAGCCGGCCTGGCAAGCCATCAGGTGGTTCTCAAGAGAACCTTCCTTAGTCCTCCTGAGTGAGCGTTGTTGTAAGACAAGCAAGCCAGGTCCCTCCCTCTGCCTCTGGCTGCCTGCCTGGCACAATAGTCTCTCCTTCCTCCATGTACTCTGGTCATGAAACTGTCAGCTGCTGTGCCCTCACCAGGGGAAGAACCAAAGGGCTACCCAGTGTTGGACTTTAGCCTCCCAAACTGTTAGTTAAATGAGCCCCTGATTTTCACTACTATAACAAAATGCCTGAAGATGGATAATATAATAATAATAATAATAATAATATCCATCTTCAGGCATTTTGTTATAGTAGTGAAAATCAGGCTGACAGATATATAGATTAGTTTTTATTTGTAAACTTGCATACTATTTCTTTATAGCTGCAAAGTCAAGGGTGAAATTGAGGAGGTTTGTTTTAGGTTATTTTCTTAATCCACTTGGGTTACTATAACAAAATACCTTAACCTGGGTGATTTGTAAACAATAGGAATTTATTGTTGACAGTTTTGGAGGCAGGGAAGCCTAAGATCAAGGTACAGATTCAGTGTCTGCTGAGGGTTTGTCCCTCACAGATGGTGACATCTTTCTGTGTCTTCATGGGGAAAGGGCAAGGCAGCTCCCTTTACCATCTTTTTTAGGGGCACTAATGCCATTCACGAGGGTGGAGTCCTTGTGATTTAATCACTTCCCTGAAGCTCACATCTCTTCATACTATCACATATGATAGTATATGTTGTAATACAATGTATGAAATTTGGGAGCATGCAAACATTCAGATCACAGCACTATATAAATATGAAAAAAAATGTGACTAAGGGCTGGGGATGTAGCTCAGTGCTAAACCATTTGTCTGGCACACATAAGGCCCTGGTTCAACCCCTAGAACTGCAAAAAGTATTAAAAGAAGTATACATGTTAGTCATGTCTGCTCACACCTGTAAGCTCTGAGGACCCTGGAGGACCAAGCTGCTGTTCATCTGGGGTCTTCCTCTCCAGCAGAATAATGCTTGTCTGTTGACTGAATCCTTGCGTTAGCGGGTGGGGAGGGGGCTCCCCCATTAGTTGGTCTGAATCACCACCTGACAAATCCTCTCCCCATAGTTTCATAGATGTGTGGCCAAAAGACACATGGGACAAGTCAGCCAGCCAGAGAATGTGGTCACAGTGTGTTGTGCATTCCTGTCCTGTTTTGTGCTGTGCCCAGGGGCTCAGAGGCCTGTGGTTGTTGGGAGAGGGACCCTGTGGTTTCCTGTTTGGGTCTTAGCAGGGTTCCAGGTTCTGTCTAAAGTCCTTCCTGTGCTCATTGAATTTGTATAGAAGTGAAACCACTATTTAGCCCTGGTGTGCACCTGTGCAGGGTGGGTGCTCTCATGTGACAGTAACATTAACCTGCTCTTCACCCATGTGCTCCCAGGAAGTAGTGAGTGCAGTACTGAGATGCCATCTCCTTTTCCAAGTTCATCACTTGTTGGCTTTATTGATAACTCTGCTCAATCAGCGAGGCTAATAAGATAATCAACTGCTCTCAGGAAATTTACACATGCACCAATAGCATAGAGACCATTGCCACAGAAAATGAAAGTGCTTTGGCGATGTTGGTCGTCTTGGTAATTTTGAGTTGGCGGATCCAGGCTTAATGTAAGAAATGCATTTTGGACTTCTAGATCCTCATCAAGAAATATTCCAAAAGGGTTGAGAGTGTAGCTCAGTGGTAGAGCACTTACCTAGCATACACCAGGCCCTGTGTTCCGTCCCCAGTGTGAACTCAGACAAAATCAAACCCCCCAAAAACAGTTCCAAAAGAACAACTTTTGATAGAGTCACTCATGGAGTGTGTATACCCTTTTTTTTTTTTCTTGCAGTGCTGGGGATTGACCCCAGGGCCGTGTGCATGCGAGGCAAGCACTTTACCCACTGAGCTGTATTCCCAGCCCATGGGGTACGTTACTCTTATCATTGGTCGAATCCTGTGTCTTAAACAAAAAGCACTCAGGAATATAAATAAGATAATAATAAGCCTTACATTTAAAAGTTAATTTGAATGTGTTCAAGAATTCCTAATTAGGGCTAGAGCTGTAGCTCAGTGGTAGAGAGCCCACCTCGTACGTTTGAGGCACTGGGTTCGATCCTCAGCACCACATAAAAATAAATAAAGATATTGTGTCCAATTACAACTAAAAATATATTTAAAAAAAAGAAGAATTCCTGATCATTTCAACTGGATGTGGTATCACACACCTGTAATCCCAGTGGCTCTGGAGGCTGAGGCAGGAGAATTGCTGAACCAGCCTCAGAAACTTAGCAAGGCCCTAAGCAACTCAGTGAGACCCTGTCTCAAAAATAATATAAAAGAAGGGCTGGGGATGTGGCTCAGTGGTTGAACACCCCTGGGTGAAATCCCAGGTACCAAAAAAAAAAAAAGAATTCTTAATTCATTTAAAATGGCTTTCCCGTTGGCTACAAGGAGGCTGTACTGCTTTAAAAATTATTAGATTTAAATCATGTCATTCAGCTCAGTTTGCATTTGCTAAGTGGAGAATAGGTACCAGTAATCTTCTGACGTCCAAATGTCTGGTGAATAAGCTCCTCATTGATTTTTGACAGTTACTGAAAACGTACTCAAGGCAAATAGAAGGAAGCCATGACAGTAGCTGCCATCGCATGAGACCTGTCTGCAGGTGTTGAGGTGGTAGCAGGGCCCAATGCCCGGACCCTCCATGGGAGGGACTCTGGGGCTCTGGATGTGACAACAGGCAGGGAGAAGAGTGAGGGGAGTGGGCAGGAGGCTGCCCCGTGGCTGGCCAGGCTGGAGTAGGGCTGCCTCTTGACCTTTCCTTGTCTCCTGGCTCGCTCTGTCCCCAGCCCCGGATTACGAAACATGTTCTGGAAATTATTTCCAGAGGGCACACGTCCCTTTGGTGACAGCTTATTTCTGGATTCCTGGTGCGAATGCCTGGACTCTGATGACATTCAGGGGTGTGTGTCCCAGCCCATCAGCTGATTAGTCACTGAATGCTCGGACTCTGCCTGCTGGCGTGGGGGTGAGCACGTGAGCACAGAAACAAAATAGCTTGTTTATTTCCTTGTTTATTTCTAGCAAGTAGGCCTCCTTCCTCCCTGGTGTGCCCCTCTGTATGGGTGTCCCTAGTCATTTAAGTGAAACTCTGGCCCTTTTCAGGGAATGGCCTCTGAGGCAGAGTTCTTTGAAATTCCTTAGTGATGTGTGAGCCACCTCTGAAATATCTGGGAATAGAAAATGAGACTGTAATGGATTCTTGGGACCATCACTCAGATTTATTTTGAGTCCAAGTCCTTTGTTCCTTGCAATTCTGAGCTTATCTTCGACTGGCCGGTGAGGTCCCCAGTGTCTCAGAAGGCCTGTGGTTGTGCTGGGGGGCAGGGACGTGGTGGTTAGGATAGACTTGAGTACTAAGAGCAGCACCCTCACTGCGCTTTGGGAAGGATTACCTCTAATCCTCCATGGGGCATTTAACACCGCGTCTGGTGTGTGTTCATTCGGCTCATTTTAGTGACCCCCCTTATCGCCGTCTGTCCTTATCCTCATTTTATTTGAGACATGAAGAGCCCCCGATCTGAAGCCACTTCCACGGTAACGGGCAAGACACCAAGGGGAGCCAAGATCGAGCACTAATCCTGCAGCTGCTGGGAGCAGTCACATCACAGGCTCCTCCTGTCCCCAGTGTCTCTTCATTTGTTCCTCTGAGGCTGGCACTTGGTCCTCACAGCCAGAGCCAGGCGCCATCTGCTCCTCGTTTTTTAGACAAGATGGGTGGGGTGGAGGGGTTGCATTTCTGCGTTTCTCCAAGGCCCGGGGTTGCACCGCAGCTCTGGAGATCTCGTTCTGACTTGGGACCTACCTGGCAGATGTCCTTTACTCTCCCTTCTGGGCTGCAGTAAAATGAAGGGAGCTGGCTATGGATCCTAGTTCCTTTCCCCCTCAGATTCTGTGGTTCTGGAATAGACTTGATAGCTGAGAATTCCTGCACGACATGGGCTTTGTGCGCCTGATATTGGCTCTGACAGCTGTGGACCCTGATGCAGGATGAGAGGGTAGTCTGGGCAGGTCACCACTACAGGCTGTGAACATGGGCACCATGTGTGGGAGTGGCGTCATGCCAGGGTCAGACCCTCCTTCTGCCACCCAGAAATCTGCCTCCCATCATCCTTTTTCCTTTAAAAAGAATTAAAGCCTTTGATCTGTGGCCAAATCTACCCCGCATACACAGTCCACTTCCACCTCCTGCACTTTTACATGGGGCAATGTTTGCAGCAGGTGTCTTGCTGAGCCCCCGTGCCTGGTCCTACCTTTTAGAGATGAATCACTAACAGGATGGGCTCTAAGGCTCAGGCAGGGTTTCAACCCAGCTCTCGCTCTTGACATATACCTGACCCTGGGCAAGTCTCAAGATCTCAAAGCCTCATTTCTTCCCTTTTAATATGTGTCAAGTGGTGTTTACGTCAGGTCAGAGGAAGGATGAAGTACATAGAAGCCTAAAACATGATTGTCACAGTGCCTGGCCCTTGGTAGGGGTGCCATGAGTGGGGCAGTTCTTTGATATATGCTTCTGACTCACACAGACTCTTGTTGTGGTAAAATATTGGACAGACAGGGTGGGATTGACATGGGGCCAGGCTGATCAGGTGGAGATTAGGGAGGGGACCTTTTGTTTACCCCTCTTGCCAGTGGGAGCTGTTATGGTTTGAATGTGTTTCCCTGAAAGTTCATGTTTTGGAAATGTAATCCCAAATTATGTGTTAATGGTATTTAGGGTGGGGCTTTGGGGAGATAATTAGGGATAGATGAGGTCATGAGGGTGGGACCTTCATGATGGCATTAGGGGCATTATATGAGGAGGAAGTGAAACCCATGCTAGACCCAGACTCTTGCTCCATCTCACAATAAGATGCCTTCTGCCATATTATGATGCAGCAAATAGGCCTTCACCAGATTCCATGCTGTGCTCTTGGACTTAACCATCTGCAGAACCATAAGCCAAATACACTTCTGTTCTTTATAAATTACCTGGTCTCAGGTGTTTTGTTAAGCAATAGAAAATGAACTAAGACAGTAGCTCTTGCCAGCTATGGTGGCATGAGTTGCAAAAGAGGGCCCATTCTTGGCCTTTGAGTAGGCTCTTCCCCACGCTCAGAGTCTGTCTCTGATGGTCCTCAAGCTGTTAGAAAGACATGATTTTAGTCTGCCAGACTGTTCCTGTGAGGCAAAAGCAAGAGATGAACTTGGGATCTCATAAATTCATGAAGCACCCCAACTCTAACCTCCATTTGGTCTCAGTCATCCCTTGACTTTGGTGCCATCCATGCCTTGCACCAATTTCCAGCCTGTTGGCAAATAGCTGTATCATCCCACCATGAGTCATGATTTTCCCACTCATATCTGTGGAGTTCGTGTTTCCTATTGGATGGGACCAGAGAATAAATGTCAGAGAGTTCAGAAAATGAAATGGGAGCTAGGTGTTTGTTTTGTGTCCTTGTGGCTCTTGGTGGCTCCTTGGGAAGAGAGTTAAAATGTGTTGACATGTGGTGGGTTTGGGTCCAGGAGGTGAACCAGGTTGGCAGTTCATGTTTTGTGAGGTAACCCAATTATGCTGACCATTCTTGCGGTCACCATAAGTAATTAGATTCTTGGTGTTTGCAGACATAGGAGTAAATTAGGGCTTTTCTCAACACCATTCAACTTCGGGGCATTCTGGCAGAGCTTGTCTCAGGGAGTCAGTTGGAGGGCTGTCTAGTTTCAATGCCACCTCTGGAAAAAGGCAGCTTTCTTCCTTGGTAAAAGCTGGCTTGAAAGTTGTGACCAGTCTCCCTAGCACCTGCAAGACAAGGGAAGTGAGTGGAACTTAACCTTCCTCCTTCTAGGGGCAGAAGGGAGGTAGGCTCCAAAGGAGATTAGAACTCATTGAGTTCTTGCTTTGTGTGTTCTTGTGAGATGTGCCCCAGGCAATGCACATGGTAAACTCTGTGTCCGCCCAATACAGTATGCACCCAATAGCCACAGCTCCTGTGTGTGGAGGGTGCTCTCTGAACTTGGCATCATGGAGATCAAATAAAGCATTCTGATCCTAGAAGTCCATGAGCTACGGACCATGTCTCTTTTAATTACCTCTGAGTCTCCAGGGCCTACCACAGTGCCTGGTACTTAATAAAAATAATTGAATGAACCACTGATCTGGCTCCTGCAAAAGAGACCATCACTTAAAGAAGAAAAATGGTAGTAGAAGCCATTTCCTTCTGAATTTTGGCAGAGATATGTTATTTCTATAGCAATCAGTGGCACAGAGTATAATTCTGAGGGGCTTCTACTCCTAGCAAATTAGTAAAATAGAGACTAGGAGCCTCATGTGGAAAGAGGCTTGTGAACATTCGGGAAAGGAAGGTGGAAGCTGGCTGGAATTGACATGTGAGTGTTGATGGGTGCAGAAGTGCCCAGGCTGCCCCATCTGGTTGAGTCACACATTATCACTTAATTGCTCTGGCCTTGGTGAGGTCTGTTCAGTAAGGATGGTAATCTTGCCTCTGCTCTGCTCTGCATGGCCTCACTCCTAGGTGAGGCTGGACAAGTGGGGAGCCCTTTGCACTTTAGGACGATAACCTTGGGGAGCTCCTCTTTGGGCTTGCCCACACCGCTCAAATCAGCCAGTCACTTTAGAGTGTGGGGATGATACGGTTCTCACACAATGTGAGTCTCGGCTCCTCTGAACATACTCGGATACTCGGGGTTTGGTGGTGGAACGTTCCTTGTCGTAAATCAGTTGGGTAGAGGGGAGCATGTGTCATTCTTTTGGCTGCCCAGATCTTCTGAAGGCTCCTTGGGAAGAGAGTTAAAATGTGTTGGGTTTGGATCCAGGAGGTGAACCAGGTTGGCAATTCATGTTTTGTGAGGTGACCCAATTATGCTGACCATTCTTGTGGTCATCATGAGTAATTAGATGTAATTAGTAATTTCCTGTGAAGAGGAACTCTCTGACTTGAATCCATGCCTTTCTAAAACAGAGATGGAGCTCACTTTCCAGCCTCCCTGGAAACAAGGGAAGAACCTCACACCCTGGGCTCTATCATCCAGATGCGTTCTGGTCACACTTGGAGTTAGAAATTGGTAATGAGAAAAGTAGGCTTAAAGGAAAGCATTTAGGCAGGAGCTCCCTGTTGGAACTCTGCTGGTCACCATGGAAGGGTCTCCATTCCTGAGCTTCAGTTGGAAAAGGCTTAGGCCTGGAGACGTTCCGGTTGGTCTGCCTTTGGACTTATTTCTTCCTCACTTGAAATTTGGCATCTCTCCTGAGAAATGGGAGAAATGGAGTTGTGATCAGACTCTTGGGCCAAGCATTAAGAGAATGTTAGATCCACCTACGGTGTTTATATTATCAACACCTAGAGTATGTATTTAAGTCCTTTGTGAATTTCCTTCAGCTCTAAAGTCTAAAATCCAGGGCAGGCATCTTCCTGAAAGGTTGTTCTTCCTGAAAGGATGTTCCTGGCTCTTTCCAAAGGGCCACATATCCCACATTAAGATAGCAAACAGTATTGATTTACATTTGTGCCTATTGGGATTTGCAATTTATTTTGAGGGATGAAATGATTTTTCTAGATCATCTGTCTTCAAAGTTGTTGTGTTAAATTTCACCAGAGTCTTTTGCGTGAGCTATGTTACATGACCTCTGATTGTTTATTAGCATCCTTGCTTTCTAAACTATCAAGGAACCCAGCTGGCCTCCCAAGACTAACTCGATTGTGGTCACTCAGACTAACTTCATGTGGAGAGTTCCTGCAGTTACCTACATGCACTGGAAATTTGGGAAAGTTTTGTTTTTGAAATGTGCAGATAATAGAGGCATACTTTGTAAAAATTAAAAATGGCATCTTGGTAATTTGCTTAGTCTTTCCCTTTTTTGCCTGCATTCCAGCAGGAAATAACCAAAAGAGCAAAAACAAAGAAAATACTATTGGGTCTGCGTTGGGTATTAGGAAATATCATATCATTCCCATGTGTGGCTTCCTGTTTCTATTACTCGAGGAAGATTTCCAAGGCCAAGGAATCCTGGGTCCTTTTCCTCCATCCTGGCCCCCTGAGCGCCTTGCCTGGTGGGCACAGCCCCAGTTGGCCTGACATGTTCCTGGACCTCGTCTAACTAATGCTGGTGTAAAGGAACATAGAAGTGAGACACCACATCTTCAGGCCATGGGCTATGAAAGACAGGGAACCACCCACAGCCCACTGCCTGATTTGTTACAGGAATCTCCTGTTTAAGCCTGGTGCCTGGGACCTCCTGTGCCCCCTTCAGCTCTGTCTCTCCTCTCCCCACCAGGTCCTCAGATGTGCTGTGGACTGTGTCTGGCTTCTACATGGAGTTCTCCCCTTCCAAACTCAATGAGTCTTTTACCGTCCCCTTCCCCAGTGACCTCACCCCTCCAAGACTGTTCTGTGCTCAGTCTGCACATTTCTGTATCCCTCTGCTTTCCCTGCTCTGATGCCCTTGGACCCTGTACTTTGTGATTGCTCATCCATCTGTCTGTGTCCCCACCAGACTCCAACTGGTCAGTGCCCCATACATCTCTCATCTTTGCCTTCCCAGTGCCTGGCCTGCAACTGGCCATGAACACATTGTTGCTGAATGGGTTTAATGACACTTTAATCAGTGAAATTAATAAGCATCTGTGAGGAGTGGAGAATTGTTCTATAAGCTATGGATGATTCAAGAGAAATAAAATAGCCATTGCTCAGCCGTTTATAGGCCCTGCGACCTTGGACTAGTTGCTTCACTTCTCTCAACCTCAGTCTTCTTCCCTGTAAAAGGGGGTTAGAACACCTTCCTCACTGTGAGGATTATATAAAACAACATACAGAGCTTAGCACCTAGTGAGAGCACCTTAGCTGCTGCTGTTGTCATTGTCATCAAGGGGACACACTTGGGCAGCAGGAGGGAGCCACTAAAAACGAAAGAACAGGAAATCTAAGAGTGTCCCTCCTTCTGTCCCTCCCTCCCTTCCTTCCTTTCTGGCTTTGCTTTCTTTCTGTTGAAAATCTGGTGGAAGTCAGAGAAAGGAAAGGTCATTGTGATAGCAAACAGCAAAAAGGAAAACGGAGGTTCATTCTCCTTCTCTCTTGGGTATTTGGTAAAGCAGACACATAAGCAGGACAGTCAGTATGCCAAGCACCATTCTGTGTTTTGCATAGGATTCCATTAACATGCATTCTATATATTCAGTCTAATTCAATCCTATACTTAATCTACTTTACATACATTTTCATATGTTTTAAGTTTTCACAACAACTATAATGAAGTATAGTCGTCACCATGTTACTGGTGAAGAAACAGGCTCAGAGAGGTTGAGTAACTTCCCCAAGATCACAGAGCCAGTAGGTTGTAGAGCCAGCATCAGAACTGAAGCTGGCTAGCTCCTGGGATAACCTGGCATGCTGGGAGCACATGCACTGTGCCCACAACAGTGAGAAGACTGGAAGCCAGAGGCGCTGCCCCTTAGGGGTGGTCTGTTCAGGCAGAGTTACAATTGTACAGAGATGTAAATACAGTTTGAAAACTGAAGAGGTTTACAGGCAGGGTGGGTTCCCTGGAAGTAGATCTGAGGTAGAGATGAGCAGGGGGACGTTTGTGAGAGTCCACACCCAAGGAGGGAGGGACAAGAGGAAGAACACAGAGGGGAAGTGGAGCTGCTGCAGTCTGGCCTCCTGGGCAGGGGACTATGCTGAATGACATGGAAGGTGAAGGGCAAAGCTATTTGTACTTGGTCAAGCTGCATCAGGCGTCACTTGGACTTGACTCTCTTTGAAACAGGCTGAAAAGTAATCCAACAACCATGCAGGATGGCCCAGATGAGAAGGGCCTGGGAATAGTATTTATGCACCAAAGAGACACCTAGAGTTAAATGTCACGCTCTGCCCCATTCTGCGGTGATTTGGCTGACACAAGGTGCGATGATTCGTTTAAGGATGTGAAAGCAATTAGCCAAACTGGCCAACAGAACTAAGAATCGAACACCCAAATGTTTGGTTGACACCAGGTGAAGCTTGCTGTTGAACAGTGACACAAAATAACCACAGCAGAGCCTTCTGTGGGATGGTGAGGACAATAAATCAGATGCTGATAGTTGCAAACAGCATTTCTGATTTGTTGAATTACCACATTAACAGCAAGTGCTGCTCCTTTGATATGCACCTGATATGATAAGAAGCTAATTATATGACAGGGTGACCCACGTGGCAGGGCAATTTCAGTCATAGCAACACAATATTTATCTGGAAAGCAAAGTCAAGCTGCTAATCCAAGATGCAATCTTTTCCGGAGACTCAGCCAATGCAATAAAAAACAAACCCTCTGGGTCTAGGAAACACAGCTATAAGTTATTTTCTTGTCAGCTACTGATTTGGAAATGATGTTCCAGTGACCCTTCTGATAAATATTTTCATATTAAATGGCCTCAATAACAAAGTACGACCCACAACAGGACGCACAAGCAGAGCATCCAAGACTTTGTTTCCATTTGTCAATCTTTAAAGAGAGTATCAGACTTTGTTCTTTACTTGTAGATCTTACCTGCTTACAAAAGGAATCCATAGGTAAGGAAAATTTTGAAAATAAAGCATGCCAAAGAAAGAATGATAGCATTCATCTCCATTCCTAGTGATAGGACTTAATTAAATTAATAGCCTAAGGATGTGAACAAGAAATAGCTCTATGGCTGGGATCCTAACACCCAAACGCTTGTTTACACCAAGGTTCAGCTGCTGGCGAATAGTGATGCAGAATAACCCGTGTCTCTTGGGTGGGATGGCAATACCAAATTAGATGTTGACATGTGAAAACAGTTTGAGGTATGTAGCTCCTCCCAGATAGTATTAAAAATCAGTTTCTAGATAGGCAACATGCTTTTTTTAAGTTGGTAGGAGGTGTGTATGGAGCACAAGCACAGGCTATGGTCTGTACCCATGTGTGCACGTGGCCTGTGGCTGCCCTCATGCTCTGCATCAGAGCTGGGCACTGTGACAGAGGCCATCTGGATACAGACTGGATGCTCTTATTCTCTGGCTCTTTCCAGAAAACTTTTCAATCTCTGGATCTGTGGCAAATCTACATAAGGTGACCGTGAACATGAAATGATTGTCCCCTTAGCTCTTTCCACTGCCATGATCTAGGAGAATCTGTGGCCACTTTGAGTGTATGGGCTTCTAGGAATAGAAATTTAAAAGTCACAATTTCTATTCATGCTAATTGTTCTCTCTCTAAAATTACTGCTTGCTGATTTAGCTGTGTTTATATAAAAACACCTTATTCACATATTAGTTTTAAAATTCTGCTTTTCCTTTTATCTGTTTATGCCAGATTTATTGGGAGTAGGGCATTTTTGAGTCTTAACACATCTTCCTGAAAAAATTGTCTTCACTGTTGAGATAGAGCACTTTAAAAAAATTAGAGTTGTTAAAAATTGTACTGAACTATAAAGTATTTTGATTAATCATCGTCACATGACCACTTAATATATCACTTTTTTCCCATTTTTTAGTAGATTATAATTCTGCATAATGGTGGATCTGTTGTTACATATTCATACAGGCACACACTATATTACTTTTGAAGAAAGTTTTGAAAGGCTTATTTATTCATGTAGCCTTTTAAATTGTGAGTTCAACTCTCCAATAATTATGAAATTTGTAATAAAATTTTCTTTTAAATTGTTATTATCATCAATTCTATCAGGTAGCCTCTGTGACATCTAAGGGCTCCCAAACTGGCACTGATTGATGCCGTTTCTGCCTTTTCTCCTTCCCTAGTGCTTTCTGATTCAAAATAAATTGAATGTTCAGCCAGTCCTGGTACATGACACATTTTGTAAGGTCACAAACATGCAACCATATCTTTTTTTGAGGGATAATTTTCAGTAAAACAAAATCAGAAAAACTTTGCTTTAAGTTCATATTGATAAGATGAAACCTGATTTCCAAACAGACCTATAAAACCAGGTTTCCACCCTGAAGCCAGCTGGCCTGGGTTTGAATCCCATCTCCCACAGTTACTGGCTCTTTGCTCTTGGGCCTTGGGCAAGAGCCTTCTGTGCTTTGTTTGTCTAAGGACCCCAGGAAGCAGCTTCTGAGCTGGAGGTGAATAACTGTAGTGAGGTGTGCTTTGTCACTGTCAGGAGGGGAGGAAGAGTAAGTAGGACTGCACACTGGGAGAGCTGAGCTGTGACAGAGTCCCTATAAAGGCCTCCACTGATACACAGGGAGCCCTGGAGCTGGGACAGCCCTGCGGAGTGTCCTCAGTTGGGGCATGGAAGCCTGGCTTTTACACTCCTGTGCTAATCAGTCACTGGCTGGCCCTGGATGGAGGCGTGACTTTAGGAGAGGTAGTTAGTTTCCTTTAGCCAAGATGGTACCCAAAGAGGACTGAAGCTGTAAGCTGTCCCTGTAGTGCCTCCTGCCACTGGAGGAACAACTCTTTCACCACCCCCCTGGTGGGGAGGGGACCTGGAGGCACATCACTTATCCTACCATGGGGGCAATAATTATCCCTTTCTCACAGGGTGGAGCATGATGTTTAAATGGGTTAATATAAATAGAAGCATCAGATCAGTGTCTGACTCCCAGAAACTGACATGTGTTTCCTAAACAAACTAAAATTAAAATAGTGGACCTCCTGTTTCATCTGCCATTGTCTTTTAACCAGACTGTTCTCTTAATGGTTTCTACACTCTGTTTCGGAATATGCCAATTTCCCTTCTAATTTAGGGCCCTTATAGTTATCCCTGAAACATCTCCCCTGGGTTCCACATTTTCCCAGGTCATGCAGGTAGGAGCCTTTGAGAATGGAGTCTGTAAGCCCCCTTCCTGCTTTTGCCCCTCCATGTAACCCAGGCCACTGATGCTATAGCTGGTCCTTTAACCTGTTACGTTGCATGGAATCTGCACAGAATATACTTCCAATAAATATTTGACGAGTAAATGAGGCTTTGGGTGCCGCCCCTGACCAGCTCGGGCAGCTAAACTAAAGATTGCTAAACTAAAGATTGCTAACTAAAGTGAATTTTCTGGGATACCAAATAAAACACAGACACACATTTTACCTTTAAATCAAGCTTCAGGATGCCTCAAGCTCCCCAAATGGGAGAACGAAGAAAGAGGCTGGTGAGAGATAGCTAGCATGTTCGGAAGTGAGCTTTTATTGGGGGACCCTCCTTCTTTAGAAAGTTCCATCCAAAAAAGGTTAAGAGGGGCAGGGTTACAAGGACAGGTGAGGTAATTCAACCCCTGGGGCTGCAGGAGGCAATGTATATGCATGAAGACACATTCTGCTACTTCGAGGATGGGGCAGTGTCTTAGACCATGTCACTACGAAAGTGACTGATAGAGCCTCTACTAATCACGGGAAGGAAAATGCAAGTCATTCAGCATGACAGCCCCCCACATTTGGGTTTTCTTGTCTGCTCAACAATGTGCCCATAGGTCAACAGTCACTGATTTTTCTCAAAAACAGAACATGTGTTTCTACAGAATCTCCTTGATCCATTTGAAACCCACAGCAGTGTGCCTCCATGAACGTGGGAGACCACCCTAGTGTGATGGCCGAATCTGTGTGTAAACTCAGCCAGGCTGTGGTGTCGGACTCATTTGACCAAACACCTGTCAAGATGCAGCTGTGAAGATATTTTTCAGATGTGATTAGCTTATCAGTAGACTTTGAGTAACGCAGATTACCCTCCATTATGTGGGTGGACTTTCTCCTGTCAATGGAAAGCCTTTAGAGTGAGGACTGAGGTGCCCTGAGGAAGGAATTCTGTCTCTAGACGGCCTTCAGACTCAGGACTGCCACTTCTGCTGGAGTTTCCAGCTCGCTGGCCTCCCTATTGACTGCAGATTTGCCATCCTTCACAATTCCATGAGCCAGTTCCTTAAGTTAATATCTCTGTATGAAAATCCTTTTGGTCCTCTTTCCCTGAGGAGTCCTAACACACCTGGGAACTCAGCGTTTTCTCAGGCTCTAGTTCCCAGCTTTTACGTAAATTGCTGCCATGCCCACCTGGGAGACCACAGCCCGACTTCTCAGCAGGCTGCAGAAGATGCCATCTCATCTGCTTATGCCTATTCCTCAATTGAGCCACTAAAGGGGAGCCTTGCTTTGCCTTTAGGGTTCGTACTTCTGGTTGTGAAAAACTAGGAACGGCCTGTTCTCCTTTTTGGGAGGGCCTCCTGGTCTGTCTCCTCACATGAGGCCAGTTGCACTTTCCTGGGGGAGGACACTGATCATTCTGCAGGATGCATGTAAACATGGCGCCCCCCCCGCCCCTTGTATCTGTCACAGATGGTGTGGACACACTGTTTTCTGGCTTCTCTTAAAGCTCCTGACACAGCATGTCCCTTTCCCTCCACTTATATTTAGGACTGAAGCAGTGTTTACATTTTAACTGCTTATGGCGGGCACAGGAGCTATGTCGGTAAGAGTCTTCAACAGGTCACCACCCTCTACAATTTAGAGCATGGTTGGTGATTTTATTGTCTCATTAAATATAATATAAAATCAAGTTGGATAGAAAAAAATTCACATTAGTTATAAATAAGCAGGTCAAAAGTGGCTTCTGGCAGTGAGAATCCACCATGAAAATTTATGATGCCCTGTGTGTATGACGTTGCCATGGTTTGATTCTAAAAGTAGGTACATGTAAAGAAGAAGCCAAGTCTCATTTCTATTTTTAAACCATGGACTTCCTCTAATACTTAAAATAGAGAAGAGACACAAAAGGTAAGGACTAATGGCATACATGCAAAGGAAATATGGACACGGTTTAAGTCTTAGAGAGTTTATCAAGGTGAGGGAAAATGGCAGCTCGTCATTCATGGCTTTCATGAGAACACGTTGGAAGTGGTTCACACTGCTCAATTCTGTGGACACTGGTCACAGTGTTGAGAGGCATACATGTGTTCCTGTGTCATGTGTTCATGGAGAGGGCTGCAGATGTGGGGCACAGACATTTGTAGTTCTGTTGTGTCCACTCACCCTACTTCTGGGTTCCTCCTGGTGTTGCTGCTTGGCTGGTACTTATGCGGGGTGGGAGTCTCAGAGAAAACTTGGGGTCCTGTGGTTCATTCAGAGCTTAGCTACAGAGGGTGGGACAGGGTCAGGCCAGGATGGGGGAGCCATGCCAAGAGTGCTGAGAGCAATACTGAGGCAGAGGTGGCACCTCCAGTTCACACCAGGGGCTGGAGCTAAAGCAAGTTTGCAGTTGGAATGACTGCAGCAACAAAGCAACCCTTGTGGGCTGGAGTAGAACCAGAGTGCAAGGTCACCTCTTTAAGAGGTGATGTTAGTAGGTAACTGAATGAATAAGGAAGTGGAAGAGAGAGGCAGACTTTCTTCGTACAGAAGAACCCCAAACTATGTCAATACTCCGCTCTTAGGAGTTGAGAGTTTGGTCCCTTCGCCACCCACTTTAACTCTGTAAGGGTGGATTGGATTGAGTGACTTGCTTTCAAGAATAGAATGTAGAAAGGAAAAAAATAGTAACTCTCAGTGGGCAAACCTTAGAGACACTACTGTATCTGAGTGATCAGATTAACATTGTCAGTGAGAAGTCCTGCAGCCCCTGACGTGCCGAGAATGACACTTCTCACGGTGTTCTTCTAGCTCTTGGTGTAGTCTAAGAAAACCACCAGACAAATGCAAACCTGGGGTGTCTCAAGATACTCCTCAAAACTCTCAAGGTCACGAAGACCAAGGAAAGACTGAGCAATTCGCCTAGGCCATTGGAGACTCAGTAGATTTGATGGTTGAATGCCACGTGATGCCCTGAATGGGATCCTGCAAGGGAAGAAAGGTGTTACCTGGTGAAATGAAATGGAATCCAGAGTTTGGCTCATAGGAAGGTGTCAGTGTTGGTATTTAGTTTTTACAACTGTACCATGGTAATGCAAGAAAACCAGGTGAAGGATACATAACAGCTCTCCTTACTGTTTTTGTAACTCTTCTATAAATCCATAGCTTTCAAAAATGAACATTTTTAAAACTAAAACAAGTTTGTGTAGGCTCCCAGGAGACAGGAGACAGCTGCTGGAGGAAATGTTCATAAGGCATTGTGACGGGGTCCCCTATGCAGGGGATCAGGCATAGCACCTGTAGGGGTTCACTGGACCTAATTTCTCTGCTGAGGTTCTTTAAGATTCAAGTTCTGGGTTTGTTTTATACTGTTTTTAAAGCTCACTGATTTTTCTAGTCATCAAAGGGTGGGTGCTATGGTTTGAAGCTGTCCTCCAAATTCATGTGTTGGCAATTTAATCTTCAAGTAACAGTGTTGAGAGATGGGACCTCTTTAAGAGGTGATGGGTCACAAGGGCTCTGCCCTGGAGAATGGCTTAATCAGGGGAAGAGTTAGTTACCAAGAGAGTGGCCTCTTGATATAAGGATGAGCTTGGCTGGCCCCCTTCCTCTTTCACTGGGGCGTGTTCTCTGTTCTCTTACCCGTCTACCTTACACAATGGGAAGATGCAGCAGGAAGGCCCTTGTCAGATGTGGGCCCCTTGACCTTTAACTTCCCAGCATCCAGAAGTAAAAAATAAGTGTTTGTTCTTTTTAAATTACTTAGTCTCAAGTGTTTGGTTATTGCAGCATAAAATGGATGAAGACAGAAAGGTTTTGTTTATAACTTGGAAGAAATGAGGCCACGTATAGGACACCTTCAAGTTGCTATGTTATTTGGAACCCTGAAGTGGCCTAAGGAGATAAGCTGCGTTGCTGAGAGTCATAGGTTGTCGGTGATGGTGGCAATAGGAAGGAATAGCATGTTAGGTTATTGGAGGAATCTGCCCTTCAAGAGAAGCACTTGTGAGGTTTCTTAAGTTAAAGCCCTCTCCTTCCCACTTTTCAGATCAGGAAGGTACCCAGCTGTTCTTGCAGCAAATCCCTCAAAGGGGCTGGTTCCACTTTGGAAATGCCTGGAGGCTGGAGGATGTTGGTCTGGGAGCATAGTTCCTAAGCCCCAGTATCCAGCGGAGAAGTTTCTTCAGCATGTGAGGATGTTTCATCCAAGGCTGGGTCAGCAGGTGGAGCTCACCAGGCCACAATGTTGCCAGGTGGCCCATGGCAAAGACAGACTCGGAGGAGGCTTTCTGTCACCTGAACCACACCCTCAAAACAAATATGGAAATAATGATGAGCTATTAGAGTTGTTGAGCTGAAAAATCTCCTTTTAGTTTAGCTTCTCTATAAAATAATGGGCAAATGTATAGACAAGAAGCTTCTTATCAGTTGCTACTCAAGGAATGAAAATTTTTAGCATTGACCTAAACAAAATGTAATAAGCAAGATCAACAAGTAACCAAAGCATTACATAACCAACCCATCATTAAACAGAATTGCCCCATGTCACATTGTGTTTTTAAACTCAAGTGATAAGGTTTGTTTTGAGCTGTATGTCATACTCATTGAGACACTCCTATCTTTACTATCCACAAAGACCTCTGTCTGTATGACTTCTGGACTCGGAGAATTTTCATTTCCTTATGCTTCTAAGAGTGGGGCAATTGGCCAGTGTCCTCTCACCTCTAGGGCTATTTGTTCTAAACTTCTTGGAACAAAAGATTCTCTGTCAAGAAACTTCACCCCTCACATACACATTCAGCCTTAGAAAAGAGCTTTCAATAGAAAGCAAGCAGGAAGATCAGGCAGGAACAGGTGTGTTCTGTGGATAGCAGCTTGGCCCAACTGGGCACTCTGACACCCTGGGAAATTTGGTTTCTGCAGGTGTCTGAGCTCCTGAAAGAGATTTACGGAAGTTTTTTTCAGGGTGAGTGTGTGAATAGGAAAAAGATGGGAAGGAGGAGAAAAAGAAAGAAATTGGCTTGTAGAAGAGGCACGTTAGCTATGTTTAAAGGACAGAAGGAGTGAGCAAGTGGGAACAAAGCCAGTCCCAGGTGACCAACAGGTCCTTCGAGAGGGAGTCACAGTCAGGTTTGTGGACAGCAAATTCAGTGCAGTGAGATGGGTCTCAGTAATCGCAGAACAAGACAAGAAAACAGATCTGTGACGCGGGGTGGCGTGTGCATGAATCTCAGCGCCTGCAATTTTCTTCTCCCCTTTCCTCAAGCTGTTGCCAAGCTGCCTCTTCTTCCACTCTTGTGTCCTGAGGCTCCTCCTATACTCTGCCTCCTGTCACTTCCTGCTCTACTTCTTCATTCACTATTATTTCACCCTTCTGGAGCCACACCACTGAATGGAACAGCCAACAGCATATTGTTGGCTTTATCTCCTCTTTCGATGGACTCTATCTCCCAGACATCACAGGCCAAAAATTAGCAGCCTGCAATGAACTTTTATTAAGAGACGTAATATTTGATCAGAAAGCCAGAGGATGAAGTATTCCACCACAGAGATCATATGACAAGCTATCCCTGGAAAAGACCACAGCCCTTGGAGGCTGGCGAGCTTCCCCAGGGCTCTGCTGTCCCTTTTCTCTCCCACTTATGTCTGACTTCTCCCAGGTCTCTGCCCTTCCTCACACCCCTTCCCTCCCTTCCTCACATCCTCCAGTCCTTACCTTTTCACTATATGCACTTGGCTTCTCCAGCATCCCTCTGGTAGCTGTTGTACTCTGTCCACAGCATGATCTCCACAGAGCTTCACTTCAACATCACTTCTTGGGGGAGCAGTTCAACCACAACAGGGCAGGTGAGACAATAGGTGTGACTTGGGCAAAACAGGAAAGGTGTGAAAGGGATTTAGGGACCAAACTGAGTAGTCTGTTGCAAGAATGTAGCTCCATGTGGGTCCCAATTGAGACCAAATTGTGTGATGACTGAGATGTGACAATTCAATACAAATGAACAAAATGCAAGTTCTGACAATGCAGGGTAAGAAAATGGGCATATATTGGGTTACCCTACTATGTTAGGCCTAGACAGGGGCACAGCTGAGTGTGAAAGGAATTGTTAATAGTTATACCAGAACACAGGTGTAGCTGGGAACTGTCCAGACAGAACAGGGAAGGGGAGGGCACAGACCACCTTAGTTTATGATCTGTTGCTATCACAGAATACCATGGACTTGGCAACTTACAAGGAAAGAAGTTGATTTAGTTCACACCTCTGGAGGCTTGGGAAGTCCAAGGGCATAGGACAGCATCTGGCCGGGGCCTTCATGTTGCACTGTAACATGGTGGAAGGCAGAATGACAAGCAAGCATATGCAATAGAGAAAGCGGGAGTACAGACTCAAGACTCGCTCTTATAAGAGCCCTCTCTCACAATAACTAATGTACTCTGGTAATCACCAACCCCTCCGCTGTCTGAGATTATCCCTGCAGGAGGGCTCCACCCTCTAGACCCAGTTGCCTCTCTTTAGGCCCTACCTCCAATGCTGGAATATAGGAGATACACCCAAAAAGAATGGAGGAGTTCAACAGAGCTTGGGGTGGGAAGCTTCAGAAGCTCAGTGTGTTGGTTTTAGAGTGCTAGCTATTTGGGGATGAAAAGAACTTTGTGGGAAACACTCCATGTGCTAAGCTTTAAAAAAGGTAAAAAGATAAAATGAGTAACTGGGTTAAGTCTTATCTTAATTATTATGAGAAGAGACTGAGAAAAAGGTTTCCCACTTTCTCTTTTTTTCTGGCTGACTGGCTGATCTAGGCCACTGTCATCAACCTGTTATCTTGTATGTGGGTTTCCATGAATCTAACAGTGGGGCTCCTTTGGGAAACTGAGGCCACTATTCAGTGCCCTGTACCCTTCTACACCTGATTAACTCTTCTTCGTTTGGTGGTGATTGTATCTTTTATATATTAAGTTTGGCATAACATTGCATTTGAAAGGGAAAACAACAACACACTTTGTATTGTTTTAAAAACCACTGATCCAGGGTAAATCTTAGTATGATTCCACCAACTGCAAAGCAAGAGAGAAGGTATCATTGCTCCCATAGTGATTATTAGTCAGATGGCATTATTGAATGGCATTATTGATACCACATATGTATATGCAAAGTTAATCCTTTGATTTTTTTTATCTTAGGGAAAAAGAACATTTTCTTTCACTCAGTTTAAGAAATATGCTGGATTTGATACTAGTGCCACGCCTGCATTCTACTGTTGTGAAGTGCTTGTATAATATATACTCGGATTTTCATAAGAAACAGATTTTGGGTCAGTATCATTAGAAGACTTTGTCAGGCTGTAGGAAGGTGGAGAAGGAAAATTTTTATACTTTTGAGTAAAAATGCTGAAAGTATAAATGTCCTGTGGGCTCTTCTTTCTCCCACCCTGTTGATGCCTTTTGTATTCTCCATCTCTTCAAGGAATTCTGGAAGTGTTTCTGAAACAGTTCCTAAGATTGTATTAGCCAATTAGCTCTTGCTGCTAATTTTCATTTTGTCTAATTTAGACAATTTTGGTACAGAATTAAAGCTCTTGAGCTATGCTGCCAAAGAAATATAATGTAAGTACATATATAATTTTAAAATTTCAAGTATCCATGTTTTTAAAAAAGCAAAAAAGAAAGAGATGCAATTAATTTTCATAATTTAACCAATATATCCAAAATATTATCATTCAACATGTGGTCCATATAAAAATTAATTAATGAGATATTATCTTTCTTCTTTTTCGTACATGGTCTTAAAAATTCAGCATGTACTTTACACTTGAAGCACACCCCAGTTCAGAGTGGCCACATCTTAAGTGCTAGGTGGTTACAGGTGACTAGTGGCCACCATCTTGGGTGGTGTAGCTCGGGAGAGTCTGTGCATTTTGTAGCACTAAATGCTAATAGAAAAAATTTATTGGGAAGTGACAAAAACTCTCCTTGATTAGACTCTAGTCAGGCTCCTCTGAGATTCTTTTCAATGGGGCTATGTGCAAACAAGCTCTCAAAAGCCCAATTTTAGAAAGAATCCTATTGGGTTGGTTTAGCAAAAATCCCTTCTTGTCAATATTTGATCCTTCCTCTGTATCTGACCAAGTTCCTCATCCTGTTAATTCCCCAGATGATGTCTAATCACCCCGGCCTCTTTTCAAGACTTTTTTGTTGGTTTAACTGAATACCTCAGGCTGAGTAATTTATACAGAATAGAGGTTTATTGATCATGGCTCTGGGCCTGGGAAGTTCAAGAGCATGACACTGGCATCTGATGAAGGAACTTCATGCTGCGTCATAACATGGAGGAGGGTATCACATGATCAGCCAGAGACAATGTGCTAGTTCATGTCTCTCTTCTAATAAAGCCACTAATGCCACCATGTGGGCCCTACCCTGATGTCTTTGATCTTAATAACATCCCAAAAGTCTAGTCAACAAATTCAACATATGAATTTGAAAACTTTGGTGGCACACCTTCTAACCTTATCACCGACCCCTTAGTGGTTTTCATACATCAACACTTGAGCCTTCTTGCTCCACAGCTGCCAGCCAGCAGGATTCCTTCTGGACTCCCTCAGCCACCTTACTTCTTGGTTATACATCCCCACATTCCTGGTTATAGAATTCAAACTAGTTTCCCTTGTGCTGAAAAAGCCCTATGGTGTCATGTCTCAGTTGCTTGCTTTTCTGTTCTTCAAAAATTTTTCTTCTCCAAGGACATGGGCATGGCCTAGCAGACTGTGTTAAAGGATGATCTGGGTGTGGATTCTGCAGCCACCACTTCCTGAGTGGGTGAATTTGGGTGAGGTGCTCAACCTGTCCCTGCCTCAGGGACTCCCCAGCTTACAGGGATCTTGCCTGTTGCACACCAAGCACTTTGTGTTGACCAAATGGCAAGCAGTGGAGTGCTGCTGTTTTTGTTATTTTTGGTATTATTGAAGGTTCTCTGTCAATGTCTATTGGTTGAGTGATGGGTTGGTAGGTTACTTCAAATTCTGAGTAGTGGTCAGTTGGTCAAACTTTCTAAAAAGGCCTCTAGGGGAACATTAGTTGAAAATCCCTGATATCAATATATTCAGAGTTAACAAACTCTGCTACCACCCACAGATCCTGAGTAGGCCTTGCATGTTCTGGGCCTGACTCTCCTCAGGGCTGTACCTCAGGGTAGGATGTGAGGTAGCTGCAGAGGCCCTTGTTCTCACAAAGCAAGTCAGTGACTCTTAATCCTGTGTTCACAGCCATCAGGACTGTGGTCCATGGGATCAAAACCTAACAATAGAGACTAGCTCAAGAAGGTGGGAACCTCTCGAAAAGGTCATGCAGTAGCCAGCAAAGCCAGCAGCTGGAGCCAGGTGTGCCACAGGGTGAGAGCAGATGTCTTTCCTTTACACTTGAAGCACACCCCAGTTCAGAGTGGTCTTCCTGTTGGATGTGGGGATTCTGGGGTGTTTATAGCTGAGTCAGGGAGGTTCAATCTATCCTCAAGGCTCTGTCCATTGTCATCCCCCCTCAGAGGCTGCAACCAGGTGAGCTCTGAGTGTACCTGTGCAACATGCTTTGTGTGGCCTGAACCTGGGGCCTGGTTACAGACACCTGTCTTCAAGGGAATCTCCAGGAACTTCATGCAGGCATAGGTTTGGATAAGAGCAGCTCTAGAGGATTCTCAGTCATCTCTGCTCCTCAGTGCTCAGGATTCCCAGGCCTGTCCCTTACAGTCAAGGGGATGTCCTGGAGCTTGGCTTCAATCAGGCTGCCAGCCAGCAGGGCCTCTTCTGGAACTCTTTCAGCAGTCACTGTTTTTATTGGAGATTGAACCCAGGTCCTAGTCAAGCATACTGTATGTACCCTGAAATGCATCCCCCAGTTCCCACCCCTTTTTATTTTGAGTTGCCCAGGCTGGTTTGAACTGGTAGTCCTCCTGCCTAAGCCTCCAAGTCACAGGGATTACAGGCATACGTCACTGCGCCTGGCCAGAATTCTTGAATAGGTTCCCCCTGGGCTTGAATACCTTGAACATCTTCCCTCCTTTAATTTCCCACACTTTATCTCAGATCTGCCCTCTGTGGCCCTGTACAGCAGATTGAATCATTCTTTAGCAGGAGACACTTTAAATATTTGAGTAGAGCTCTTGTGTCACTACTGTCTTTTCTCTAAGTTGTTCTTATGAAAATTATTACCCTTGTGATTTAATTCTCTGTTCTGGATCTTTTCTATAGCAGACATCTTAAAAGCAATCAAACCAAACCAAACCAAAAACTCCACCGACTACTAGGATTGTCATCAGGAATCAATCTTACCATGTGGGGACCAGGCAAGAGGGGCATCCATCCTTTCATTCACACACAGAGGTTGATCTCACCTTGTGACCTGAGTTGGAAGCCTGTGCCCTTTTCTTTCTTTTTTTAAAAAAATACTTTTTTCAGTTGTTGATGAACCTTTATTTATTTTATGTGGTGCTGAGGATTGAACCCAGTGCCTCATATATGCTAGGCAAGTGCTCTACCACTGAGCTACAACCCCAGTTCTCCTTTTTGTTTTAATAGTCATTGCTTATATTTTGGGGGAAATAATTTAGTTAGGATTAATTTGGGGCAGGAGTACAGTAGTCCTCTCTTATCTGTGGGGAATACACTCTGAGACCACAGTGGACTCTTGAAGCTGAGAGTAGTGCTGGACCCTATGTGCTCTACTTTTTCTTTTTTAAATATATGTATGTACCAGTGATAAAGCTTAATTTATTAACTAGGTGGAGTAAGAGATTGATGACAATAACTTACCCTGGATCTTATCGACCTGAACATATAATTCTTTCCCCCACTCTTATTAGATCAAGAACTTTCCCCTTTCCCCTTAAGGGAAGCACTTTGCCACTTCTTTGGCATATCTGGAACGCCGCCATCTCTACTCCCATGCTCTGGGGCCACTATTAAGTGAAATAAGGAATATAGCCCCTGCAGATGCCTCAAGAGTCAATCTGATGACCAGGACAGCTCTTGAGTGAGTAATGGGCAGGTGGTGTACACAGCATGGACATACTGGAGCAAGCTTTGGTTCAGGTCGTGCGTGGGACAGGGCAAGACAGGACAGTGTGAGATAAGACTTATGTTATTTATTTTTTGAATTCTTCATTTAATATTTCTGGCCCATGGTTAAACTCAGGTAACTGAAACCACGGAAAGCAAAACTGTGGCTAAGGCAGGACTACTATAATGGGTCTCAAAATAACAGTGACATGAGTGACCTTTATCTCTCTTTCACCTACAAGCTCAGAGGTAGAATGTGTCTGTGACTGATGACTATCCTCAACATCTGTCATCCCCAGGCTTCTTTTCTCTTGAGCTCTGCCATCTTAGTCTCCATCACACAAGTCACCTCTTCCCCAAAGTAGCTTCTGGGGATCCAGCCATCATGTTTTCATTCTATCTATCAGGAAAATGGAAGAGGTGAAGGGGGTGAATCAGGCATTCTTTAAGGAAGATTCCTGGAGTTGCCACATCCCTTCAGTCAAAATTCAATGTCAAGGCCTTACTTGGCTCAAACAAGGCTGAGAAATCTAGTCTTTATTCTGGAAGACCACACATACAGCTAAAAACTAAGATTTCTGTTAACTGGCAAAATCGGGAAGGGATATGAGGTGATACCCTGTCTGTACAATAGCATAAGCAGTTAGTTGACCCTTCATTGTTCATATTGCTCTTTGACTTGTAAGAGAAGGGGAGGGTCCATCCTAGTGTCTTCATAGAAAGTTCTAGATTGTAGAAAAGATAGAAACAAAACTTCTTAGGCCATATTGTGTGAAGAGGAAAAGGACATCATAAAAAGGAGACATTTAGCTTTGAAATGGCAGTGATTTTTCTTAGACCATGCTCTATGATAAAATTGCAAAGAAAGATTTAAAAATTCCATTTAAAGTACATTACCAAAATCAAATGCACACTGATTTGTTAAGTGTGGACACAAAGAAGTATAAGCCACGGAAGTGTGTGCACATGGGCTTTGGCTAGAGTGTGTGGGCTCTGCTGCATCTTTGCCTGGAGGAGGGAAAGAACACTCAGTCAAGGGACGCTGAACCTGGAGGCTACTGGCTGTCACCAACAGGATGCCTAACTTTGCTGGTCCATAGTCTCAGCTCTGAATATCTGGGTGATAGTTTCAGTGGGCTTCAGGGCTTTTAAAATTCTGAATGTGCACTAGATATCAGGTCAACAATGGTGAGGGAACCCTTAGAACCTTAGTCCCCAGCAGTTTTGGAAGGCCATGTCTATGTGCGCAAGTCATGTGTACAGCCTGGTGGGAACACGCTTAGTCATGCAGCTACACTCCGGTGTTTGTTACCCATGTTGTCCTTCCTTTCCACCTTGTCCTTGTGAATGTCACAGCTATATCTAAAGGAGAATTTGTAGTTAGAGCAAGCAATTTTGAAATGTGTGGAGTACTGAAGGGAAATATAGTGAATGGTTCATGGTACGAATTCACCAGTTACCACACTTATCAATAAATGACAATTCAGGGGACTGGGGCTGTGGCTCAGCGGTAAAGTGCTCATCTAGTACGTGTGAGACCCTGGGTTTGATCCTCAGCACCACATAAAAATAAACAAAATAAACGTATTGTGTCCAACTATGACTAAAAAATAAATATTTAAAAATAAATAAATAAATGACAATTCAGTTTGTGTTATCTAATAGCTAAGTTTCATTTAGATTCAAAAAGTGGTAAACATTAGAGCTTAAGAGAAACACAAGATAAAATTAAGGGGATATGATTAGACAGAGAGATAATACAATTCGTATTTTGTGCTGTTAAGGTTAAATGCAAGTGTTAAGATGTTATCATGGATAATATTTTCAGTATTTCATTTTTTAAAAAATTCTTCAAACCCCTGGGATTTCTAACAACATAGAACATTGCTTTGTTTCTAGGAGGCTCTGCCTGCTCTGCCCCCATCTGCAGAACTGTATGACTGTTTCCTTTCAAGGTCTCTATATCTGGGTTCTACAGCTGAGTTCATGAACCCATAGGACCTAGGCTTTGAAGTGTCTAAAGTATTAGGTCTTGTATGAAATATGGAATCATTTAGACAAATCTCTAATTGTGATGTGCACACCTCACAAAATGGCTAGCATTTTCCAAAATAAAGCAGATAACTATATTATTTGTTGTGATGTTTCGATTCTTTAAATGATCAAGAAAACCACTTTGAGGAATATAACATGTAAAATACAGTTAAGAGAAGTATTGTGCTAGGTTTAGCAATAACATGAAAAAGTGAAAAAGTATATTATTTCCTAATAACTAGGTCTTGCTTTCTGCCTCCCTAATGTTTCCCAGTCAGAGAAAGAGAAATGGTTACTTACAAGGTGTTTGTTGAATCTTTCAGGTTGATTCCTAAAAGCATCTCAGTAATATCTTTACTGGCTTTTTGGAAGCAAGAAGCTTTGAAGTGTTTTTTTTAAATTTTTTTTTTAACTTTAGTCTTTAAAAAAGTCAGCACAGGAGAGTGGTAGTGATTTGAGAGCCCCCATGCTGTGTGGAGGCAAGTTAGACAAACACCCGGACCCACAGCCTGTTTGTGCTCTGTGTCCAGCTGCCCCTGACCACTGGGCAAGCTTTGGGGGAGAAGACACTGTGTCCACACAGCCACATAGGCTATGATCCCTGCTCACCCTAAGTTGAGCAATCTAAATGACCCAAAGAAAGGTTTTCTTGCAAAACAATATCCCCCCAAACCCAATTGCTCAATGGACTTTGCTTTGTCTTTTTTGAGTCAGGGACTGTTTTGCTGAGTGGCCAGGCACTTCAAGCTACCAAGCGTCTGTGCTCTCACAGGTACAGCCCATTTCCCTCTCTGCTCTCCAACTCCCTCCTGTGACTTGAAGGAGGAGATCTGATAGCTCAGGTTGAAGTTGCAACCGCCTGGCAGCTGCTCTACCTTTGGTGGGTGCCCAGTCACACCAGGAAAAAAAAAAAAAAAGAAAGTGCAGGCTGGCCTCGGTGAAGTCATCCTGTAAGGGTGGTGACACCTCCTCACACGACTGTGGGGAAAATGCTGGGTGTCGGCAGAGCTTGCTCCCAGCTGCCTGTCAAGTGCTGGGAGTAAGAGGTGACCTCTTTATTTTTAGAAAGGGGCTGTCATAATAACCCCGCGCTTAGCTCCATTCAAGGCAGGTGGCAGCATTTTGGAAGTTTGTAAACACCAACTTTCGGAGTAAGGGAGGAGTGCTTTTTTCCCCCCCCCGAAAAGGAAAGATCTTCACTCCTGGGGCTTTTCTCCCTGGACCCTCAGAGTTATTCTGGAAAAGACCCTGTTGTTCAGCTTCCCTGCTGTGGCAAGCAGGTGTGACAGCTGGGCCATGCTAAAAAGGGCTGAAATGCCTGAAGATGAGGACTTTGGACCAGGCAAAAGGTAATTACAATTTATACTTTCTTTACCTGGGGTGTTTTGTTTGCTATTTTTGATCTTAAAACTATTATGATTAGTTTAAAAAGGGCTTTAAATGAAAATAGTTTTAAAAAATTAGGAATGCCATTCCTTGATTCCAGGAAACTGAATTTTCTTTGGAATGTACTGGCCTTAATGAGACAAAATTAACTTAATGTCCTCTTAGAAAAAAGTACAAAGAAGGGATGAATGGCCTGAAATTTAAAAATAAATTAAAAAAAAGGTTTTCCAGGATACAAAGTAAAGTCTACTTGAGTTTTTCTATGTTTCATTTTTAAATTGAGATGATAGTTGTTGGAAATCTAAGCTCATGAATAGTTTTTTCAATATTTGCATTTTAAAAACTTGCTGGGCAGTTTTAAAGGTTAAATATTGGGCCAATTTTACAATTTTTATATTTCAAAACAATTTTTTAACCACAAATTTTTATTTTTGGAGGTGTGATAGGTTGGGCCTGTGCATACTACATTAATTTTATCAATTTTTAAAAAATTATTATTAATATCTACTTCTAAGAAGTGGGGAACATAGAGGGGAAAAGATGCAGACATTAATTCCTACTAATCTGAGTCTAACTGTGCCCAAGTGGAAAGTCTCCGTTTTATCTCCATTACTGGTAACAAAACTTGTATAAATCAGGTAGAAATTTTCATTGGAATTCTAGTTGGGGTAATTGACCTTTGGATATAAAGAAGTAGAAAGGAACTTAGAAAGGGATCATTGATAATTTTATTACCAAATAAAGTAAGTGGGAAACTGGTAACCCTCTAAGAACAAGAGTACCAAACTGTATTTTTGAAAGCCATGGTCATGGGGTGGTTTGCGTATAGTAATTATAATCAATTGTAATAGCATCCTTAAAAGTTACCTTTCCTCTTTAGTTTTCTATTTTCTTCCAAATTCTCTCAGCACATGAAAAGAAACATTAGGTTGACATTTAATTCAACAATGAAATAACTTTATAAATAAAATGAGACATTAAATCAAGTACTTGAAGATGACCTTTATAAAAAGTGCCTGGAGAGGTATATGATTAGCCAACTAATTAAGAAAACATTTTCAGAGAAGGTCAAATGTTGGTTTCCAGGTGATGGGTAGTTCCTGGGTCATGGCATGGGTATATCCCCTCCTGCACAGCTTTACATTTCTGAAAGCAACACTTTCTCTTTTCTCGTGGCACCTGGGCATCCCCACCACCTCTCTGTGTACAGTTTTGCACACAGTAGGCTTTTTATACACATATTTGTTGGATGAGATATATTGATAAGCTATTTTACACCTGTAGTACCTATCTGGGGCACCTGATCCCTTTAGGATTGAAGAGGGAGAGATTTGGCAGAAATGTAATAATAGGTTGCTTTAATGAAATGCAACATTAACAATTAAAAAGTAATTAATTGTTGATAGTAAATTATTTTGAACTAACAGTTTTGGGTGTCAACTAAGCAATTTTTTTTTATAAGTAAGTTTTACTGGGTAAAAAGAATAAACATAAAGAGGAAAGTGTATAAATATGTACAGAGACATAAATATGTATTAGACACACATAGAATTATTATCACTAATAATATATTTGAGGGAAAGTGGAAGTTCCCTCTCACTCCTTTGAGGTAGCATACCTCTGTCCCCCTTTTTTTATTTTGATGGGATAACTTCCAGTTCTTAACGGTTGGTAGTTTTTATACTTGGCTTTACCTCATATATTTGTTTTCCTATCTGTTCAGAAAGAAAGGGCATTCTGGATGGGGGAAAGTTTAGAACCAAGTTATAAATTAAATATTTGCAATTGAGAGTGAATATTACTCTTGATAAATTTAAGATTAAATGCCTGGAGGACAAGTCCTTTAGTGCCATGTCTAAAAGAGAAATTGCTATTATAAGTCATGAATCTGCTGACAAAACGCGTTCTCAGTACTTGATTGCAGCAGGTTCTAATTGACTATCACATTAAGGCTTATTCATGTTACTTGGGTCTCGTTTTTGGAATGTGGTGTCCAAGGGTTGCTCTATAACTGCCAGTGAATCTGAGTTTGGTCTTTTTAAAAAAAATCAGTGGAATACGAATGATGGGAAACCTCATTATTGTACTGGGGTGTGCACTTCAGGCATCCCTGGTGCCCACTGCTTGGTTTTCTCCTGGCCTAGCCTATGGCTCCAAGGTGCCATTTTATATTCATCAGATGGACAACAGGGAGGGGGCAGGCAGGGGAGAGACCCTCCTCCGTGTCTTTTGTCTTCTGCAACTAATGAGCATGCTTGGTAAGAACCTGAGGACTGTGCCATTTCCAAGGTCAAGGGAGAGGGCAAGAAAGCCATGCTGAGCAGGCTCAGAAAGGCACAGACCCAAGAGGAAGCACTGGGGCCAAAGAAGAAGAAACAAACAACCCAATGCAGGAACTAGGAAAGCAGAGAAGATCAAGAAATAGGAGGAAAATTATACCCTGGCCTGATGCCTGGCTTGAGAGTGGCTCTATGTCCCACTTCATTTGGCGTTGTACCTTGGAGCAGCAGCAGATGGCTTTCTGAGAGGCCTTGATAGCCTGAGTGAGAGGGCTGTGGGTGGATGGCACATTACCTGTGACATTCCTTATTCCAGATATCAAGAGGGAGGTGGGCCAGCATTAGGACTGAGATCGTAATGTGGCTGTCCTAGAAGCACTTTCATAGCAGATGACTGTGTTCACCCAATGGTCTGTTCACTGGGTATTATCAGACTCTGAATCTAAGCCAGTAGCTGTGTAGGTGATAGGGTCATGGGTTAGGTCCCTGCTGTCATGGAAATGCAGCTGGAGTTGGGGAGACAGGCCACAAAGTAGAAAACTAGTAAATGAAAGTACTTCAGATGGTAAAGATTGAGGAAATGAAATTTAAAATGGTAATGTGGAGAGTACCTGGTATATGTGGGGGCTGGAGCCAGGCAGGTACAAAGCAAAATGGTGGTAGTTCGGGGCTGTGTGATACATTGATATTCAAGTTGTCATATAATAAGGACTTAGGAGTTTGTTTGAAAAGGCTCTATAATTGTAACTTTGTGACGCTAATTTCGGTGCTCTGGAGTGGTAAGGTGGTCAAGTACAGACTCCAAACTTAGGAGTGTGGTTCCAAGAAGTGCTTGGAACCAGAAGGGTTTTGGATTTTGGCTGTTTTAAGTTCTGAAATATTTGCATGTACATAAGGAAATGTTTGGGGATAGGAACCAATCTAAACACAAAATTCATTTTAGAAAGCAAATCTGAGCACAAAATTCATTTATGCTTCATATCCGTTTTATACACATAGGCTGAAATAAGTTTTATAAGATATTTGTAGCATGACTGTGTTTTGATTGTGACTTATCACAAATGAGGTCAAGTGTGCAAGTTTCCACGTGTGACATCCTGTTATTACTTAAAATACTTTGGATTTTGGAGCATTTCAGGTTTCAGATTTTCAATTTAGGAATGCTCAACTTGTTTTTGTTTCTGGATGCATGAAGGGTTTTTGTATTTAGAAAAACCAAAGCAATTGCATTGAATTTTATTCCCTGAAGGTTTCAAAGAAACTTTCAGTATAAACATGTTCTGTAATACAGATGTTTTATTAATTCAGATTGGCTACATTATGGGATTAATTTAAATTGCTGGTGGGGCCTGTCCTTTGATAATATCATTTCTTTACAGTGCAGGGTGAGAGTAGAATTGCCTCACATGGACACATGAGCAGGGAGCCCCAGCTCAAGCTTTGTGCACCTTTGCCTTGGGTTAAGCGGATTCCTGTGAGCACATGTATTCATGTTTTATGTGTCTGAAAAGTCTCTATGCTGCCTTGTTGTGGAAATAGACACAGAGAAAACAGATAAACAAAGGCCACATAGCCATTGAGTGAAGGAGTTAGGATTTGAAGGATTTGCCTTAGACACATGTATAATCATTGTGTGGTGAAGATGCACTAGGGTGGGTTAACATTCAGAAGCAAGGCTGGTGTGGGCTCAGAAAGGTCAGGTATGGTTAGTACACAGGAAGAAAAGGGACTGGCTGGAGATAAGTGGGAGGGGTACATACAAGCCTCTCATTTGAGCCCTGTTGGAGTGGGGTGCTGGTAAAGCTTCAACAGCCAGCTCTATGGAGGAGGGAAGTCCTGATCTGTATGTACCACTAGCTGATTCTTGTGCTGTAACTCCTTGCACTGTGGTCAATTTCAAGCTACCTATACGAGATCACTGAAAGTATAATTGGAAAGAGAATTGCAGTATTGGCTCTCATGAGCCTGTGGAGGTCAGCCATTGTATACAAGTGATTGTAGGCCAAGATAAGAGAGCTAGCATTCAGTTCTAAAATGCTGTGTCTTCTTTATCTATGTGTCTCTAAGCCATCTGTTAGTCAGCTTCCCATAGATATGACAGAATACCTGAAAAAATCAATCTAGAGGAGAAAAGATTCATTTTGGCTTCATAGGTTTTAGTCCATATCTGGCTGATTCCATTGCTTCTTGGCCTGTGATGAGGCAGGACATCGTGGTGGAATGGTACGGTGGAACAAAGGTGATCACATCATGGCAGTTAGGAAGCATCAGGTGGAGTGGGTGGCAGAGACTGAGGTGGAGAGAGGAGGAGAGGAAGGGGCCAGGGAAAAGATATCGTCCAAAGGGGAAGGGGAGTGTTCTAAGGACCTATTCCATTTAACTAGGTCACACTTCTTTCAGTATCCACCTCTTCCTAGTAGTCCCCTTAGCTATGAGTCCATCAATGGATTACTCCATAATACTATCATAAGCATTCAATAAAGGTTTGTTGAAGGAATTAATGATTATTTTTCTTCCCCTTTCTCACATAGTCATGGGAAATGTCTATCAGGAATGGAAATTGTTTATCGCTTTTGAAATCCTACTTCGAGCCAGCTGGGTTAATATTTGAAACTGATTAAGAACATGTAGAACAATGCGATCTGTCCTTGTTGCAAAGAGAGTTTGTTTTGCGTGAGCTATTTCACTCACGGTTAACATGCACATTGCTTCCTAAACCTCTGCAGCTCCCAGGAAGTTCTGGGTGCACACACCCTTGGTAGAACCAATCTCTGACCTATAAGCACAGGGCACCTGATTCTTCCTAAGACTGTGATGCAGGTGTCTTTAGCTGGGGTGCTGCAGCTCTTGAGTGGTGGGCTGTGGGCAGGTGTACTCTGGTGACCGATAGAACAAAACATAAATATGTGGGCATCCCCTCACCCCCTGCTTCTTGGCCTTTTATGGAAAATTGGTGCCTGAATCCATTTGGTTGTTTTGCTACTTCTCAATACTGTGCTGATCTGGGTCCTGCAGAAGGCACAGGGGTGTGAAGGTTTGGCCAAGGGGTGATCTCATATACTCTCATTCATATTTAAAAACAACATCCCAAACAATTTTCCCACTATAGGGTATTATAGCTGCTCATTTGGGGAAGTAAATGTATCAGGAAGAAAGAAAAAAGAATAAAATAGAAAAGATTAACTATAGTCTATTACCCTAAAAAAAAAAGAAAGAAAGAAAAAAGAAAAAAACATATTGTCTTCTAGTTCTTCTTGGTTGTGTTTTCTTGGCAGTTGTAAGTAAATGGTCCATGTATTTTTTATGCTGTTTTTTTTTTCTCTAATCAGCATTTTCTTATAGCATTTAAACATTTCAAAAGCATTTTTAAAAATTCCTGCCAAAATATTTTATCCTTTGGATTTGCCCACATTTATTGGTCATTGTTACTAAAAATAATTTGCCACTTATAAATGTGAGTAGGGTACATTATTGTATTTTCTTCATTTGAGGGAAACAAGAGGTAGAAAGTGGGAAGTAAACACTGCCAGCAGCAGCAGCAACTGCTGCTGCTGCTGCTCCTCCTCCTCTTCCTCCTCCTCCTCCTCCTCTTCCTCCTCCTCCTCCTCCTCTTCCTCCTCCTCCTCCTCCTCCTCCTCCTCTTCCTTCTCCTCCTCCTCTTCCTTCTCCTTCTCCTTCTCCTTCTCCTTCTTCTTCTGCCAGGAATTGAAGTCAGGGGCACTCAAACACTGAGCCACACCCCCAGACCTATTTTGCATTTTTAAAATTTAGAAACAGGGTTTCACTGAGTTGCTTAGCACCTCGCCCTTGCTGAGGCTGGCTTTGTACTTGTGATCCTCCTGTCTCAGCTTCCTGAGTTGTTGGGATTACAGGTAGTGTGCACCACTACCCCGGCCACTGCCAGCTTCTTAAGGACTGGGTTCCACAACCAATACAGCATAGTTCCCACCATGTTCTGTTGACCAAGTGGCCCAAGAGCCCCTATTGGAGGGGAGGGGACATAGAGCCCACCTTTTCTTGGGAAGACTGTCAAAGATTTGGGGGGCTAAGAAATGCTTAATTAATATTTGTTGTTATAAAATATTTGCCAGTTATCCAAAAAGATACCCATAGCAAAGCTTGCACTGGCTTTCTCTGCTGAGAAGAATTGATGGCCCTTGACCTTTCTCCCTATCACAGTAATGCTCCAGTTATCTAGTTGCTTGATGAACAAGCTCATTTACATAGGATAACTCTGTGGTTCATTGAAATAACATCTTTAAGCATAAATACTTAACAATTTTAACCGTTCTCCATGGTGACCATTGTTATGGGCTCTGGAACAAAACAAAGCTGTTTTCAGTTCTGGCTGAAAATCCCAGCCTCATCATGTATTAGCTGGGTGGCTAATATATGGGCAAGTTATTTAACCTCTCCAAATTTCATTTTGTTACAGTAAAATGGGGATTCCTATTTAGAGGTTTGTTTTGTAGTTTAAATATGGTAAGTCACATTAAATATTTAGTTTAGTGAATGGCTCATTCTTTTTTTAAGATTTTTTTTTTAGTCATAGATGGACACAATACCTTTTATTGATTTATTTTTATATGGTGCTGAGGATTGAACCCAGTGCCTCATGTGTGCTCGGAAAGTGCTCTACCACGTGCTCTACCACTGAGGTACAGCCCCAGCCCACGAATGGCTCATTCGTAAGCACTCAAAAGTAGTAAGTAATGATATATCAGTGATCCATCTCCTTTAGCAGTACAGAATAAGTTACTTTTGAGTGAAAAACACCTCAACCCTTTGTGGTCTAATCCTTGTGCATATCAACAGACGCAGCACACAGGGAGGATCCTAAGCATGTCACAGGAAATCAGGGAGCTGAAACTCCAAAGCTTGGTTCTTGTGTTCCGATGAAAGAAAATTTAGACACCAAAAGCCATGCAAGAAAACTTTAGTATAAATGAAAGTAAAGAGAAGGTGAGGTGAAAGTAAAGTAAAAGCAAAGTGAGGCTCAAGCAGAGAGCACTCTGAGAGAGAGAGTGGACCGTCTCAGAGCAGAGAAAAACAAAGGAGACAAGGCTGTCTCCAGATTTATTACTGTTTGAAGAACTGGGGACCATCTTCTGTATTCTTTGCCAATCAGGTGTTCAACTCCTCCTTCGCATTAGATGGTGGAGTTTTTACCTTAGTTGGTCCTCTCTGAAACTGTCATGGTGGCCATCCTATTTAGTGGAGGGCTTCTTCTACAAGTCAATCCCATGTTAATGTGGACCCTGGGGTCAATAGCTGGTCAGAAATTACCTTAGTGCACCCGCACTACTAAAGGAATCTTCCTTCTGAGACAGATGGAGACACTTATAACTATAGTTCCTAGCTTCATACCAACCTCAGTGGACCCTGTCAAGAGTTAGTCCCATTAATCCTTTTCTCTTGATGTGTTTTCCAAATAGCTCCCTTGCTTTTGTTTATTTTCTGCATATTAACTACCACCACTTGATTTCTCATCCACTCTTAAGATAGTTTAAAGAAGGATCCTAAAGTAATTTAAAGAACATTTTGTGAATTTGCAATGCATTTCACTACTCATTGTTAGGTACTACCTAACAAGCACTGCATCTACCCCTTCTAGATGGTGGTCTTGCCCGGGGATAGAGGCAGAGTTACCTGAAACTCTCACCCACTGAACAGCTCTGAGGAGCGTTGCTGGTTGGTCTAGTCTAGATGGTCTGTCTGCTCTTTGTGTTTGGAGTAGTGCATGTTTGGTTGTTTTGACCCTCCCTAGGATGACTTAAGCTGCATGAGCATTGGTGTTATGCTAGACTGTGTTGAGTGAATGAAGTTCAGTTCCTTGGCATCTAGAGGGACACCTGGGGGATACCAAGTCCCTCATATAAACTGGTGCGGTATTTGTATCAACTTCTGTGCACCCTCCCATCTACTGTCAATCGTCTAGTTCACTTAGAATACCTAATGCAATGTAAACATTATGGAAATAGTGTTGTGTGCTATATTGTTTAGGGAACAATGCCAAGGAAAAATTCTGTTCATGTTCAGTTACAGTTGTAACAGAATATTTTCAATCCAAAGGTGGTTGGATCTTTGAATGCAGAGCCCACAGATATAGAGGGCTGCCTGCACTGACCCCTCTGTGGGGAAGCAAGGATGCCCACCCAGTGCTTCTCACAAGAAGATGAAGGTTCACAGGAGAAAATTCAGGCTCAGAACATGCAAGCATCTCTCCACAGTTGGTTGGCTTGGTTTCATCTCAGGGACACTGTAAATCTTCTGAATGATTGTATTTCCATCTCTGATTGAGCCCTATGGAAGTTTGGTGCTAAACATACAATTTCCCTCTAGCAAGTGAGCAAAACTTTCTGGAACATGCCTCTGGATGCTCTTCTTCCACATGGCTTTAAGATTGTCTTTGCCCTCTGACCACTAATCAGGCTCTGGCCCCAAGCAATTTACCCTGATTCATTTGCTAGCTGACAGGTGCCATTTCACATGTTGCACAAATGCATTCTGTGGCCAGGAGAGTAGACTGGGATATACACAAGTTAAATGGGGGATGGGGGTGGGAAATAAGTGTCCCATTCACCTAGTTTTTAAACTTCAGACGAGGGGACCAAAACAAATTCAGTTCTAGAGGTCTGCGAAGGGTTGGAGGTATGGGGAAAGAAGTATAATATCTCAGTTCATGTTTGAAAAAGTTGGGCCTCAGCATCATCAGCAGTAGGGCATGGAAGGCTGCTTTGAAAATTGGTATTTTCTTCAGCAATCAGACTTCTCTTTCAACTCAAATCCGGTGATTTTGGTTCATTTATATGGCTGTTGGCCCCACCGCAGCTTACATTCTTACTATATAATGAAAGCCAGACAAGATCTTCAGGCAGAAATGAGTTATAAAACTCTGCTTATGTGTTTTTCCCCCGCTTTTCAGTTGTTCTTCTAAAAAATACCAGCTAACTCTGAATGAGAAATTAAAAATGGCCTCACCTTGTCAGGAATATTGTGTTCTTGTGTCTTGGGTCTAAGTCACTGATGCAGTGACTTCTGTGAGATGAAATCAGGCAGCACAGTCTGCGCCACAGGCCCCATCTGCGTTTTTTTCTAATTTCTCTCACATACTCTTGCTCACCCTCAGGACCTCTCATCATCCTCTCTCTAGTCTCTCTCTGCTCCCCTCACACCCTCACACTTCGGAGCTGCCTCTCAAACCCATAGACCCTGCCATCTTGGAGTCCCAGATTGGCAAAGGCAAGGGGTGAAACCTGGATGTAGCAATGCACCACAACATACCCAGGTCAGAGTGTCCTGATGAGAAATTGGGAAACCTTGGGTAGGGAATGTCCCAGCTATCCCAGGAGACACAAGGTATTGGGTGCCTGAGAGGACAGTTGTGTTGCCCTGCTTCATGTGGACCAGACAACCCTGTCATCAGGGACACAGATGGAGTGATAATCCTAAGAGAGGCTCCTCAGGTCTTCCAGGCTGGGCCAGCCCACACCCTCTTTCCTGCTACAGTGTCCTTTTTGCAGAGTTGGCCTGCCTTAGGAGTAATTGTCACCCACTGGGTAAATACCATCGAGTGCTATTCAGATTTGGCTCTGTGGCCTAATAGTATCTAGGGGAGACATCACCAGACTGCAGAGTCTTTGCCTTAAAAGGGAGGACTGCAATTGTGAGCACCTGTTATGGAACGAGGTGATGGAAAGGCCAGAATGTTCACTCTGCCTGGCAGCAGTGTTCTGTGGAAGGTTCCTGCAATGCAAGTGTTTCATGGGTGGAGACTGGTGCTCCTGGAGCTGGGCAGACACCCACACACGATGGTTGTTAATGAGTGTCATGTAGTAATTACCATCATGGTGGGGCCTCCTACCAGCCATGTAAACAAAACAGGAGCAGCTGCACACCAAGTCACCCTGACTCAGGAAGTGACATTTCATGCTGGTGTTTTATGTAAACTATAAGCAAGTGCTTTATTTTGAAAAGAAAATAAACCTACCTATCAGTGGAGGATCTCAAAATTATGCCTATAGAATTATAAACTCCATTTTTAGATAAGGCGAGGGAATTACAAATGTACTTAAATTTCTTAGAGTCTACTAATTTCTATCACTTTGAGGATTCTATGTAAGAATCAAATTATGTGCCACATGTACCTTGTGTCTGGAGTAGCTTGTAACATTAGTGGCAGATAACTTTCCCTTCACAATTGGAATAAATAGAACACAAATTCTAAAAATCCATAGTTTTTGCATTCTGAGATACTATGAAAACTTGCTCTCTATAAAATAAACAGATACATGGAGAAGTTGTAAACCTAGAATTAATTGCCTTGCTTGCTGAAACAAGAAGAGAATTGCTCAGTAAATCTAAGACACAAAAAACACTGACACTGATGATATAGGAAATAACTAATAATGTCTTCTTGGGGCTCAGCAGAAGGGGAGAGGAAGGCTCTTATGTCCCATAAGAGTCCAGGGTTTGATGGCACATGGCTTCGTTCTCTGTTGTGAACTCCTATAACCTGGAAATGGTTCCAGGAGCTCTGATAAGGATCACGAGGCCTTGTTAGGAAGTTTCTGGAAAGAATGCTGTGATGCATTATTGTATGTCCTCTGCCATGTGTGGGGAAGATAGAGTGGTCCCACTCATATCTGTTCCAGAGCAAGGATGGACTTTGAATGACTCTGCAAGTGTCCAGTGATTTTGATGGCACCTTGACTTATAAACCCCCAATTAGCTGCCAGCATTCTGACACTTAAGACCTTGGCAGCTTGTTCAGGAAAATCTGAAGGTTAAGTGCCTCCTCATTAAAACTAGGATAAACTTCTACCGCAAAGGCTATTCTTAAGATTACAGAAAAACTTTTGCTATTGTAATACTTTGTAAGCCAAATCTGCAGAGTGGCTTTGCCAATGATATAGAGAGATCCCTGTGCATATGTTTCACTCTTGTTAGCTGAAGGATGAAGAAGAACATTGTTTCATCTAGAAGAGAACAGGCTTGGGAAGGTAGTGGCTTGGAGCTGCAGAGTGTGTTCTAATCCTGGTGCTGCCCCTTGGCTGTGTCTGCTGGTCATCAGAGGCATTTTTTCCACCTTGTCAGGTTGTTGTGGGGACTAGAGATAGTGTAATTAAAGCTCCTAATGTAGTTGCTGGCATCTGGTACATGCTGTCATAGAGCAGCATCTCTGCTAATGGTGACTAGATAGCTTGCTGGGTTCACCAGTGGCCTTGGTCACCTTGTATAGCCACATGTCTGAAGCCAGTGATACCATGAATGAGTAGGCTACTGAAGCTTGGAGGCCCGATCCACCCTGCAGCCTGTTTTGGTAAATCAGCCATGCTCTTTCATGTTTATATTGTTCATGGCTCTCTTCTTGCCACAATAGCATAGTTGAGACAGACCAGCCATATGGCCAACGAAGCTGGAAAGTTTTACTCTATAGCCCTTTCAGAAAATGTTTGCCTACCCCTACTCTAGAACATAATTGTTCCCACCATTGGAGCTGTGTACTTAGTTGTAGTTATTCTCACATCTCTCTGTGTTCTTTGTTGTTTTTGTGATTGTAATCACATAACTTAACTATAAGTTATGTAAATTGATGAAATAAGAGTTCCAAAGAGGATTTTTGTGGCAGATTCTTCTAGTTGCTCCCAAATACCCAGCCTCCCTTTCTTCTTTGGGGAATAGAATCCCAAGTTTTATCTGATCACCAGCAATTGAACTGTTTCCTAGACTCTCTTGCAACTAGACTCGGCCAGTCATTATGTTCCAGCCAGTGGGAAGTGGGTGGACCTTATAGGCTGTGACTTTAAAGAGAAAGAAGAATGCCCTCTGCTTCCCTTTTCCTGTTGGTGGCAAGGTGGATAAGGATATCAATAGCTGCAGTAACTCTCTTGGACAATGGGGTGGCTAATTTGAGAGTATCTGAGCAACAAGATGGAAAGGGCCTGGGTCTGCAGCATTATGGAGTGCCATATCAATCCTGGACCTCTAGGCTTTGCTGTCACAGGAGGGAGAAACAAACTGTTCTCTTGTATAAATGACCATTGCTTTGACATTTGATATAGTAGGTGAGCTTGTATCTTCATATATACAATTTTTATGTCTGTGAAAATTAAGTCAAAGCCAGCAGAGGGAGTCAGTAGAGGGATATTGCCAATATTGTATTTTTACAAAAAGTATGGAAAGGCAACTTAAAAGGGTGGGATATAAAAGTTTAGGAAGATTCCATATTTGATTGTGATTAAGTTCTTGCTCTTCTTTAAATAAACAAAACTAGAAATCATGCACAATATATTGCAGTGTGTTTTGTTCAAGAATATCAAACTGTTCCAAGTCCTAAATCAACTGGGAGTTTGATAAGTCCCTTACCACTTATACATAAGTTAATATTGATTGTACTGAATTGAATGTTCCAGAGGTAGTATTTAGTTTGTTAATCCTGAGTCATCATTTAAGTTATACCATGAATTTAAAAACATTCATACCAATTTCTTGTTAGTATGTTTTGGGATTAATACATAATTTATATCATCTTGGATAAGGGAAGAGGGGGATGTTATCTGATACTGAAAAAGCAGATCACAGATGACCGTTACTTGCATATATATATATATATATATATATATATATATATATATATGATACATAGTCCTTTTAAATCCCTTAATAAAGTCTGAGAAAGGAAGATATAATTGCTTGTGGGCCTAATGTTTAGCATCACTCAACTGTTTTTGGTACCTTTGCCGTTACTTTCTAACCCTCTCCCTGGGATCTCCAGCTCCATGTTTCCAATGAAATCTGAGGTCTTTGTCATGATCAAACACAGAATTTCTAGATCTCCATTTTACTGACTTTGCTAAACAAAGATAATGTGTTGATGAAGAAGGGAGCATGGAGGCCGCCCTCATGGATCAGCAGGCTGAGTGTGGCACACTGGCAGGGCAGTCTTGAGGGCCAAGAATCAGCCTGAGGCATTATTAGTCCATTGTGAATGAGAGCTGAAACTCTTTATGGCTTTAAATTTCCCCATTACAGGATCACAAACATGTGCATACTGTGGGTTGGACATTTCACATTTTAATATTCTCAGCATCAGCAAATGAAAGTAGACTTAGCCTTTTCAGCTGAGTAGGAGGCCTGTTGGCTGGAAACCACTTTGGGCCTGAGCTTTGACACTCTGACAATACTTGAAGGGTCATCTTTATGTGAGAAAGTAAATGTCTACTTCGTAAAGTAGAGGACTTAAAATATTCAGTTTTGCTGGATTCAGATTTTCAAGTAAATGTGAGTGGGTAGCTCCTTCTAGAATATAACATCCTCCTACAAAAGGTGTTCTTGGTGGTACTCAACACAGGGCTCACCAATATTTCATAGGGCACAACAATCCAAAAAGTGTTAGCAATCCAGTCTCATCCAGCAGATACAGCCAGATTTCTCCTGTGGACTGGCCAGACCTCTGGCCTCCCAGTCGTGTTGGTGGAAGTCATGCTTCTGATTTGCATGTCACTGACTCTCTGCATTCTTCAACATAAATTGTTTAAAAGATGAAATTTAATTGTTCTTATGATTCTAATGAGTTTATTCGTAACAAATTTCAGAGATGATTCATTCCTGCCCTGCCCATTTATTGAATAAAACATTTATAAAAAATTTAATGTAAAAGTTACATGTAAAAGTTACCAGACTCATGTTGATGGTGAGAGAAGCCATGGCAGATATCTATCTTCAAAAACAACTACCTTTTACAAACCCAGCATTTTATTTTATTTTATTTTGGTACTAGGTATTGAACCTAGAGAAAGCTCAACCACTGAACCTAATTTTCAGCCCTTTTTATTTTTCCTTTTGAGATAGGGATTTGCTAAGTTGCTGAGGCTGACTTTAAATTCACAATCCTCCTGCCTCAGCCTCCTTAGTCACTGGGATTACAAGCATATGCCACCATGCCGGGCTAAAATTCAACATTTTGATGAGCTATTTTTTTAATTGAAAATGCATGAACAAGGGAGAAAAATCAGGAAAATGTACCATAGATTTCCTTCTGATCAAAATATAACTCAAAGGATAACATATTTTTCAAGGTAGTCATCAGGGGATATATTGACATCTCTGTCTTTCATGACATGTTATTTAGAAGAGCCATTGTTCATTAATAACAGGGGTTTTCTTTAGACCAGCTGGCCAAATTGGTTTCATTTTCACTTCCCTGAATACTCATTATAGCTGTCATCTAGAGTAAGGAGTGCCTTTATAACTGTCACCTAGAGTTAGGTGCATCCCAGTCGGTTAGGATAAAATATTTATACCACCTAATTAATCTACTTGCCTGGGTGAAGATAATCCTGGGATGCCTAGGCTCAGTGAAGTGCTACTCTACAGAAGTTCCATTCTTGTGATTCTGAATGCTTCTATACAGGCAAAATAAATGAGGTTGATTAAAGAGCTATCTTACCCTACCACAGGATCTTATCCCATCCATTTCATGTTACTGAAATGTGGGGTACAAACAGAATTCTTATTAATCAGTCCATGTAACAAACAGAAGACATTTACAATCATGTCACTGCCTGGAAAATCCAGTAAGCAGGCCCCTCCGCAAGAGAGCAGGAAAGATCAAACACCATTGTACCTGAGGAACTGGTAGGTGGGAATATGCACATCACCTTCCTGTGACATCTGATTTGGGCAAATTTCTTCCTCAAAATGGCCTTGGCTGGAAGATAATCAACAATAAACTGCTTTGGCAGTCATAAAGCACAAGTAACAGCCATTAGATTCTACTGAACACCATGGACAGAATCTTGAGCCAGCTGAGAACTCTGGCAGCAGAAGTGGATATGTGGGACAGGCAGAAATAAAGGGGGACCATGTGGATGGGCAGGTGGCTCTCACTGGTCTTGTGAGTATTAGCCTGTACTATCCCAGTCTTATGTATTTTCACTGCATTCCACTTAATAAGGGGATGCTAATTTTTAAAAATGAGTTTTCCTGAGCAAATAAAAAATGTGAATGGAAATGAAATGTTTATAGAAACTCCTTAAATCATATACAGAGTATACAATGACTCTTATCCTGGTAAGTAGAAATACTTGAAGGCCTAATCCTTTTCTTTCAAATTCTGGTTTCCATTCATGTGTGTAACAAAGTAGAGGAAGTATATTCCTGTAAACAATGCTCTCTAAATCAGGCAAGCTGTATTAAGTTTTATAATTTTATTTTTCTAAAGATCCTATCATTAAGGGAAATAATTTCTTTTGGAATTTACCCTCACTCCATAATGTCAGCCACTGCTCATCCACTCCAGGAAGTCTCCTCCATGGTAAGACATTTCATATTTCTCTCCTAGGCATCCCTTGCCTCTCAAAGCCTATTTCCAGACTCTTGAAGTGCTTTGAAACACAACCTTATACCGTCCTCTTTCTTGTTTGTCCCCTCTGCACCCCTTAGATGACGCCCCACCTTCCTTGCATGGTGTTGAGAATTGCATTAGGCTAGTTTGCCATTAATCCATGCACTATCCACACAGTAGCCTATTGTCATTCTGCTTGGGAAGGATGGTGATGGCACATTTAGCAAGCACTGAGACATCACAATGAGACTTATTTTTTCTGTGACTGATGAGGATGTGATCCTCTTGTTGAGGGCATATTCCTTTAAAAGCCACTAATTGTGTCATGTTAAGAGAAACGAGAGATGTACTTTTTTTTTTTTAATTTTTTATTGTGGGTTGTTCAAAACATTACAAATTTCTTGACATATCATATTCCACACTTTGATTCAAGTGGGTTATGAACTCCCACCTTCACCCCATACACAGATTGCAGATTCACATCAGTTACACATCCATTGATTTACAAATTGCCATACTAGTGTCTGTTGTGCTCCGCTGCCTTTCCCATCCTCCACCCTCCCCCCTCCCCACCTCTCCCCTCCCCTCCCCTCCTCTCTCTCTACCCCCTCCACTGTATAACCCTGAGGGTCTCCTTCCATTACCGTGCAATTTCCCTTCTCTCTCCCTTTCCCTCCCACCTCTCATCCCTGTTAAATGTTAATCTTCTTCTCCTGCTCTTCGTCCCTACTCTGTTCTTAGTTACTTTCCTTATATCAAAGAAGACATTTGGCATTTGTTTTTTAGGGATTGGCTAGCTTCACTTAGCATAATCTGCTCTAATGCCATCCATTTCCCTGTAAATTCTATGATTTTGTCATTTTTTAATGCAGAGTAATACTCCATTGTGTATAAATGCCACATTTTTTTTATCCATTCATCTATTGAAGGGCATCTAGGTTGGTTCCACAGTCTTGCTATTGTGAACTGTGCTGCTATGAACATCGATGTAGCAGTGTCCCTGTAGCATGCTCTTTTTAGGTCTTTAGGGAATAGACCAAGAAGGGGAATAGCTGGGTCAAATGGTGGCTCCATTCCCAGCTTTCCAAGAAATCTCCATACTGCTTTCCAAATTGGCTGCACCAATCTGCAGTCCCACCAGCAATGTACAAGTGTACCCTTTTCCCCACATCCTCGCCAGCACTTGTTGTTTGACTTCATAATGGCTGCCAATCTTACTGGAGTGAGATGGTATCTTAGGGTGGTTTTGATTTGCATTTCTCTGACAGCTAGAGATGTTGAGCATTTTTTCATGTACTTGTTGATTGACTGTATGTCCTCCTCTGAGAAGTGTCTGTTCAGGTCCTTGGCCCATTTGTTGATTGGGTTGTTTGTTCTCTTATTGTCTAATTTTTTGAGTTCTTTGTATACTCTGGATATTAGGGCTCTATCTGAAGTGTGAGGAGTAAAGATTTGTTCCCAGGGTGTAGGCTCCCTATTTACCTCTCTTATTGTTTCTTTTGCTGAGAAAAAACTTTTTAGTTTGAGTAAGTCCCATTTGTTGATTCTAGTTATTAACTTTTGTGCTATGGGTGTCCTATTCAGGAATTTGGAGCCCGACCCCACCGACTGTAGATTGTAGCCAACTTTTTCTTCTATCAGACGGCGCGTCTCTGATTTGATATCAAGCTCCTTGATCCATTTTGAATTCACTTTTGTGCATGGCGAGAGAAAGGGATTCAGTTTCATTTTGTTGCATATGGATTTCCAGTTTTCCCAGCACCATTTGTTGAAGATGCTATCCTTCCTCCATTGCATGCTTTTAGCCCCTTTATCAAATATAAGATAGTTGTAGTTTTGTGGATTGGTTTCTGTGTCCTCTATTCTGTACCATTGGTCCACCCGCCTGTTTTGGTACCAGTACCATGCTGTTTTTGTTACTATTGCTCTGTAGTATAGTTTGAAGTCTGGTATTGCTATACCGCCTGATTCACACTTCTTGCTTAGCATTGTTTTTGCTATTCTGGGTCTTTTATTTTTCCATATGAATTTCATGATTGCTTTCTCTATTTCTACAAGAAATGCCATTGGGATTTTGATTGGCATTGCATTAAACCTATAGAGAACTTTTGGTAATATCGCCATTTTGATGATGTTAGTTCTGCCTATCCATGAACAGGGTATATTTTTCCATCTTCTAAGATCTTCTTCTATTTCTCTCTTTAGGGTTCTGTAGTTTTCATTGTATAAGTCTTTCACCTCTTTTGTTAGGTTGATTCCCAAGTATTTTATTTTTTTTGAAGATATTGTGAATGGAGTGGTTGTCCTCATTTCCATTTCAGAGGATTTGTCGCTGATATACAGGAATGCCTTTGATTTATGCGTGTTGATTTTAAATCCTGCCACTTTGCTGAATTCATTTATTAGCTCTAATAGTTTCTTTGTAGAGCCTTTTGGGTCTGCTAAGTATAGAATCATATCATCTGCAAATAGTGATAATTTAAGTTCTTCTTTTCCTATTTTTATGCCTTTAATTTCTTTCGTCTGTCTAATTGCTCTGGCCAGTGTTTCGAGAACTATGTTGAAGAGAAGTGGAGAGAGAGGGCATCCCTGTCTTGTTCCAGATTTTAGAGGGAATGCCTTCAGTTTTTCTCCATTCAGAATGATGCTAGCCTGAGGCTTAGCATAGATTGCTTTTACAATATTGAGGTATGTTCCTGTTATCCCTAGTTTTTCTAGAGTTTTGAACATAAAGGGATGCTGTACTTTGTCGAATGCTTTTTCCGCATCTATCGAGATGATCATATGGTTCTTATTTTTAAGTCTATTGATGTGGTGAATAACATTTATTGATTTCCGTATATTGAACCAGCCTTGCATCCCAGGGATGAATCCTACTTGATCATGGTGTACAATTTTTTTGATATGTTTTTGTATCCGATTCGCCAGAATTTTATTGAGGATTTTTGCATCTAGGTTCATTAGAGATATTGGTCTGTAGTTTTCTTTCTTTGAAGTGTCTTTGTCTGGTTTAGGTATCAGGGTGATGTTGGCCTCATAGAATGAATTTGGAAGTTCTCCCTCCTTTTCTATTTCCTGAAGTAGCTTGAAAAGTATTGGTATTAGTTCTTCTTTAAAGGTTTTGTAAAATTCTGCTGTATACCCATCCGGACCTGGGCTTTTCTTACTTGGTAGTCTTTTTATGGTTTCTTCTATTTCCTCAATTGATATTGGTCTGTTTAGGTTTTCTATATCCTCCTGACTCAATCTGGGCAGATCATATGACTTAAGAAATTTATCTATGCCTTCACTATCTTCTAATTTATTGGAGTATAAGGATTCAAAATAGTTTTTGATTATCTTCTGTATTTCTGAAGTGTCTGTTGTGATATTGCCTTTTTCATCCCGTATGCTAGTAATTTGAGTTCTCTCTCTTCTTCTCTTCGCTAGCATGGCTAAGGGTCTGTCGATTTTGTTTATTTTTTCAAAGAACCAACTTTTAGTTTTGTCAATTTTTTCAATTGTTTCTTTTGAGATGAAGTATGAGATCATTTATTTGTTGGTTTTTTCTTTTTTTAAGGAATGAACTCCAAGCAATGAATTTTCCTCTTAGAACTGCTTTCAATGTGTCCCATAGATTCCGATATGTTGTGTCTGTGTTTTCATTTATCTCTAAGAATTTTTTAATTTCCTCCTTGATGTCTTCTATAACCCATTGATCATTCAGTAACCTATTGTTCATTCTCCAATTGATGTATGCTTTTTCCTTCCTTCTTTTATCGTTGATTTTCAGTTTCATTCCATTATGATCAGATAAGATGCATGGTATTATCTCTACTCCTTTATATTGTCTAAGAGTTGCCCTGTGACATAATATATGATCTATTTTTGAGAAGGATCCATGTGCTGCTGAGAAAAAAGTGTAACTGCTTGATGTTGGGTGGTATACTCTATATATGTCAATTAGGTCTAGGTTATTAATAGTGTTATTGAGTTCTATAGTTTCCTTATTCAACTTTTGTTTGGAAGATCTGTCCAGTGGCGAGAGAGGTGTGTTGAAGTCTCCCATGATTATGGTGTGGTGGTCTATTAGACTCTTGAACTTGAGAAGAGTTTGTTTGACGAACATAGCTGCACCATTGTTTGGGGCATAAATATTTATGATTGTTATGTCTTGTTGGTGTATGGTTCCCTTAAGCAGTATGTAGTGTCCCTCTTTATCTCTTTTGATTAACTTTGGCTTGAAATCTATTTTATTTGATATGAGTATGGACACGCCTGCTTGTTTCCGAAGTCCATATGAGTGATATGATTTTTCCCAACCTTTCACCTTCAGCCTATGTATGTCTTTTCCTATCAAATGCATCTCCTGTAGGCAGCATATTGTTGGGTCTTGTTTTGTGATCCATTCTACTAGCCTGTGTCTCTTAATTGGTGAGTTTAAGCCATTAACATTTAGGGTTATTATTGAGATATGGGTTGTTCTTCCAGCCATATTTGTTTATTTCTGTTACTAAACATTGTTTGTTTTCCTCTTTGATTATTCCCCCCCCCCTTTACTGTCCTACCTCCCACTGTTGGTTTTCATTGTTATTTTCCATTTCCTCTTCCTGTAATGCTTTGGCGAGGATGTTTTGAAGAGATGGTTTTCTAGCTGCGAATTCTTTAAACTTTTGTTTATCGTGGAAGGTTTTAATTTCATCCTCCATCCTGAAGCTTAATTTCGCTGGATACACAATTCTTGGTTGGAACCCATTTTCTTTCAGTGTTTGAAATATGTTATTCCAGGATCTTCTAGCTTTCAGAGTCTGTGTTGAAAGATCAGCTGTTATCCTGATTGGCTTACCCCTAAATGTAATCTGCTTCCTTTCTCTTGTAGCTTTTAAAATTCTCTCCTTATTCTGTATGTTGGGCATCGTCATTATAATGTGTCTAGGTGTGGATCTCTTATGATTTTGCACATTTGGCGTCCTGTAGGCTTCTAGGATTTGGGATTCTGTCTCATTCTTCAAGTCTGGGAAGTTTTCTTGTATTATTTCATTGAATAGACTGCTCATTCCTTTGGTTTGGAGCTCTGTACCTTCCTGTATCCCAATGACTCTTAAGTTTGGTCTCTTAATGATATCCCATATTTCTTGGATGTTCTGCTCATGGTTTCTTAACAGTCTTGCTGAGCTGTCTATGTTCTTTTCCAGTTGAAATACTTTGTCTTCATTGTCTGATGTTCTATCTTCTAAGTGTTCTACTCTGCTGGTAGTATTCTCCATTGAGTTTTTAAGTTGGTTTATTGCTTCCTGCATTTCTAGGATTTCTGATTGCTTGTTTTTTATAACCTCTATCTCCCTGTATAGTTGATCCTTTGCTTCCTGGATTTGTTTGCGTAATTCGTTGTCGAAGTGATCTTTCATTGTCTGATTTTGCTGTTTAATGTCTTCCTTGATACTCCAGATCATCTGAAGCATGTATATCCTGAATTCTTTATCTGACATTCCATCTGCTGCAGCTGTTACCTCTTCTAAAGTTGCGTTGACCTGCATTGCTTGTGGTCCTTTCTTTCCTTGTCTTTTCATACTGCTTGCGTATCTTTCCTGCAGGTGCGGGCGGCGGCTCTGCTCTCTCCTTATTCCAATTGGGGTGTCGTGGCTACCATGCCAGCAGGTCACTGGGCCTGTTCTGGGAGCTGGTGGCGGCTCTGTTCTGCCCCTACTCCAATTGGGGTGACGAGTGTACCACGCCGGCAGGCCACCGGGCCTGATCCGCCGGTCGGTTGTAGGTTTGCCTACCCTGCAGGCGCGGGCGGCAGCTCTACTCTGCCCCTACTCCAAATGGGGTGACGTGTCTGTCGTACCGGCAGGCCACTGGGCCTGTCCCGCTGGTCGGTCGCAGATCTGCCCACCTTTCGTGCACGGGTGGAGGCTCTGCTCTGCCCCTACTCCAATTGGGGTGTCGTGACTACCCCGCCTGCAGGACGCTGGGCCTGTTCCTGGCAAGGGAGGCAACTCTGCTCTGTCACTACTCCAATTAGGGTGGTGTTTGTACCACGCCGGCAGGCTCCTGGGCCTGATCCGCCGGTCTGTTGTAGGTCTGCCTACCTTGAAGGCCCGGGCAGCGGATATGCCCTGCCCCTCCTACCACGCCTGCGGACCCCTGGGCCTGATCTGCAGGTTGATCACTGGTCTGCTCACCCTGCGGGCACGGGTGGCGGTTCCGCTCCGCCCCACTCCAATTGGGGTCACGTGACCACCACACCGGCAGGGCCTGATCCGGGCGTGGGAGAAGGATCTGCTCTGCCCCTACTCCAGTTGGGGTGACGTGTGTACCACACTGGCAGGCCACTGGGCCTGACCCGCCAGGCTGTCACAGGTCTGTTTACCTTGCAAGCGTGAACGGTGGCTCTGCCCTGCCCCTCCTACCCCGCCCATGTACTACTGGGTCGTGGGTCTGCCCACCTGGCGGGTGTGGGTGGCGGCTCCGCTCCGCCCCCTCTCCAATTGGGGTCACGCAGTCACCACGCTGGCGAGCCGCTGGGCCTGCTCCGGGGGCTGGCGGCGGCCCGGCTCCTTCCCTCTGGCTCGAGGACAAATTGAGGAGACTCGGGTGACTGAGCCTCACCCCCCTTACCAGGAGACCAACTGCTTATGTCACCGCTGGTATTGATGAAGATCTCTCCTCCACCGCTTTCTGCTGACATCAGATCTCTGCCATGTTGGTATCCTATGCGAATGGCAGCATTTCATTCCCCTTGCCGGGCAACCCAAGCAACGGGTGAGTCCTGACCGGCCCTCAGCAGGACCTGGACCGAGACGCAGTTTCCGCGGGCTCCTAGACCTGGTCCAGGGAAGTTCCGGGAGCCGGAACTCGGCCGCTCCGTGCTCGGTGTAAGCTCCTATAAGTGTAGTCTCCAAGAAGCAGTCCCCGCGGGCTCAGTTCCGGGAGCCGGAATTCGGCTGCTTAGTGCTTGCTCCGATAGTAGCAGGGTCCAAGAAGCAGCCTCCGCAGGCTCCGCAGCCCTGAGCCAGGGCGGTTCTGGGACGGTTCCGGGAGCTGGAACTCGGCCGCTCCGTGCTCGGTGTAAGCTCCTATAAGTGTAAGCTCCAAGAAGCAGCCCCCGCGGGCTCAGTTCCGGGAGCCGGAATTCGGCTGCTTAGTGCTTGGTGTATGCTCTGATAGTAGCAGGGTCCAAGAAGCAGCCTCCTCAGGCTCCGCAGCCCTGAGCCAGGGCGGTTCCGGGACGGTTCCGGGAGCCGGAACTCGGCTGCCCCGCGCTCGGTGTTCACTCCGATAAGATCAGATTTTAAGAAGCACCCAGGCGCTGAACCCTAGCAATCTGTCTGCAAGCCGCAGGCGAATTGCAGCCTGAAATTACCTGTTCTATGGCTGAATGAGCTGCGGTCAGTCGAAAACAGGTGTGGTGACGTCAGTTTACCAACATGGTGGCTGCTGGCCTCCTCTGTGGTCTGACCCGTGTGGAGAACCGAGATGGACCGCTTCCTTCCCCCGTCTCGAACCCAGAATTCAGCCCTGAGTGCGGTGCTTGCGCGGCTGGCAGAAACTGCAGCACTGTAACCCTGCGTCTCTATCCCAGCGCGCGTTGCAGACTCTAGCCGCGGGGCGATTTGCTGAATAAGCAGTTTTACCCTCCGTGCGACAAACCTCTCGCGTTTGAGTCCCCGTAGCCTATCCTCGTGCGATGGAAATCCTTCCTCCAGGTTCCGGTGCACCCCACTATTGCTGGAAATTCCTAACAAGATATCCTTTAGCCGTCCTGACTTGTCATACTCCCACACAGTGAAGCAGCACACGGGGGTAATGCACTCCCCTCGCCGCCATCTTCCTAGAGAGATGTACTTTTTGAAGAAAGGATTAAGGTGGGAATATGGCCTCCAGTTCAGCAGTCTTGCATCTTGGTTGACTCTTTCTATGAGTGCTAGTCACACCAGGTTTGTTATACTCCAGGCTATCCCTTGTTAGTGTAAAGTCTGACAGCAGATTCTACAAACAAAATTAATTTGAATTGACCTTCATAATAAAGGCACTTTGGAAGAACTTGGCAATTCAGTCTGTTAAGACTATATATATCCCTGCTCAGGCCCACTGAGATTGGCACAATCTCTAACAAGCAAAATGAGGAACTATATTGTGAATATTGTTTGCAGTATAGAAACATGTTTTAAAATATCATCACAATTTTCTCATAATTAGGACAAAGGTAAAAAAAAATCAGGGGGGGGATATTTACTTTTGGGTCTAACTGCAGTAAATCCTGGATTATAGTTTATTTAAAATTGTTTCTCAAATAGAATAGGAAGGCTAATATTCAAGTTAGCAAATTTGCTTCACAATCACAATTTCCATTTTCCTCGAGGAATGTTTCTTGACTCTATTATCTTTCCTCAAGGATAAAGTAGAAATCTTTTCTTCCCCAAAGATACTGTTTGGGCTAGATGTTGGCATTCACAGATGAGAGAGTGTTTCATCTTCTGCCTGTGTCAAGTAGGTGCCTGTCCTGTCTGCCGTGGAATCAACACTGTTGATGCCCTGGGCTTACAGAAGTCTAGTTATTAAAAAATTAACAGAAGTGCATGTTGTCAGCTGCTTGGCTGGCAGCTGTTCAGTGTCATCCTTCCAAAGGCTCCGGATGATTGGTGGACCACCCAGGGAAGCAGCAGTACTTACTTTGGGACAGAGGGGGATAAGACAATTGCACAAAATAAGTAACTGATCTCTGGTTCATTTCAAAGTCAGTATAAAAAGAGAGAGAGTACCCCAAATAGAACACCAAAGTACCCCAAAGAAGGTGGGGCTCAGCTTCCCTGGGCAGCAAGAGCAGGCACTCACTGGTGCCTGTCTGTCCCTGGCCTTGAGAGGAGGAGCTGCTCACATAGCTAATTGGTCTGAGAAAGTGAAAGCTTCAAATTGAGTGCTATGTAATTTCTTAATCTTGTGTTTGCTTATTTAATACTCCAGTTGACACATCCTATTTGCTTTGTCATGGTTCTAATTTGGTGAGTGTTTATGCAGAGAAGTATATCCCTGTTCTTATTTTTTCTCCTACATAAACTCAATCATGATGGAACATAATAAGTATCCAAAGGATTAAAAAAAATTCTAACACATTACACTTAAGAAATGTTAAAATCTGTAACCAGATATTAACTGACCTTTCTAAGAAAGATTCACAGGAATTAATATCAACAGATGTTCACTACTAATTGAGAGCATGAGACCCTTAGTCACTAGCTGAGAATGAAAGGTCTCTAAGCCAGAGCATATTTATAAGTGTAATGGTTGCAGCAGTTGTCTGCACAGTTACTAGGTCACAACTTAGGTTATAACAAATCCTTTTTCTTTTTTTTTGATATTCAATATGTGATGTTGACATAACTAACTTTCTAAAAAAATATTGTTTAGCCTCCATATCCACTACATATTTTTAATAAAATCACAAATAGTGTGAAGTAATATATATTCTTGGGAAGTGTTATGCCAGAGATCTTATACATGTATTTAATAATGATTACTGCACTATGGATGGATTGTAGAAATATGAAAAACTAAAAAAATGACTAGAAAGAAGCTTGTGTGTGTGTGTGTGTGTGTGTGTGTATGTGTGGGGGGGGGGAAAGAGAAAGAGAGAGAGGAAGATAGATACAAACAGACAATATCTGAAAGTGTTTTCCAGTGGAGTGAGATTGCCCTGCAAAAACTTGAAAAAATAAATAAAAAGGGACTTGTTTTTCTCTGTCCCATGTTCAGATTTGGGAATTGTTTATTTCACATTCTGATATCCTCAACTTAGGAGGGACCAGTTCTATTCTCCACTGGCACCACAAATGCATTAATACCCCTAGTACTCATGGACCAGGGATCTCACGAAGAAGTCAATCATTCAGTTTTGCCAGAAGGAATCCTACATGAATTAATGATTTCCAGTTCCAGAAAAATATTGAAACATATGAAGCATATTTCTTAATTGCCTAATTTTGAAGGTAGTTTAATTGCCCATTTGCAAAGAAGAACTAGTTCATATAAATTAAATTTGGTTTCTAAATTTTTAAGAGGACTTTTTGTTTATTATTTTTTATATTTTTATACATATAGAGAGGGATATGTACTAATTATTGCTAACATGTAATGTACAGAAACATTCAAATGAATGAATAAGGGCTGGGGATGTGGCTCAAGTGGTAGCACACTCGCCTAGCATGCGTGAGGCACTGGGTTTGATTCTCAGCACCACATAAAAATAAAATAAAGATATTGTGTCCACCTAAAACTAAAAAATAAATATATACATGACTGCATGACCAATGTAATTCTGCAACGTGTACACTCAGAAAAATGAGAAATTATATCCCATCTGATTCAAATGTATGTCAAGATCATTGTACTGTCATGTGTAACTAATTAAACAAATTTAAAAAATAATATATGTAAATTTAAAAAAATTTTAAAAAAGAGTGAATAAAAAGCATACAGGATGTCATTAACTACTAGTTAACATTGTTAACTATTTTTGATATTTTCGTTTTTGGATGTTTACCACTTATAATTCTTTTATTCATTAATGTTTTTGGGAATTGGGGATCAAAACCAGGGCCGCTTTTTACCGTGGAGCTACATCTCCAGCCCTTTTGATTTTTTTTTTTTTTTAATTTTGAGAAGAGTCTCATCCATTTGCTTAGGGCCTCATTAAATTGCTGATCCTCCTACCTCAGCCTCCTGAGTTGCTGGGATTACAGACATGTGCCACCATACTTGGCTCATTCAATGATTTTGAGGGCCTCATGGATGTCAGTCTCTATTAGCTACTGAAAACAGATCAGCATCCAAGAATTCCTTCATGGAATGTGAAGTCTGATGGTGAGTCTACATTGAAAACAGCATATAAATCAGTTACAATAGACAATTGCTACAGGAGAACAACACAGGATGCTATGGAGATCAAACAAGGAGATTCTTCCCAGCTATTTTCTCTTGGGTATAATGGAGAGAACAGTAGTCCTTCTTGCAGGGTGTTGTAATGGCTGGGGGATGGAGAGGGGATCTTAGGAAACAGTGCTGGGGTGGGGTACACTGTTTGATGTGATACCTGGTACACAATGAGACCTCAGCAAATAGCAGCAGAAGTTTTGACTGCCATGCACAAGTACAATAATTTAGGCTCGAGAAGCTGGGCTCAGATTATGAAAAGCTGATGGGCTTTAAAAGAAAAAATACGAATCTAAACTTCTGTGCCCAAGTTTTACCAGGGAACGAAGGCTGCTTTTTTGATCTTTCTTTTTCTACTTATTTAGCTTAGTTGACCCCAAACCCTGTTCATGTTACAGCTCTGAAGTTCTTTCCCTCTGATTCCTACACTCCAGTCTGGAGTGTTTTCCTGCCTCTCACCACACAGTTGCGTTCTAGTTCCATGGATCAATTCCCTATTCCATTGTGTATTAGTTCTGTGACCTTGAGCCAATTAGTCAATGAATTTGGGCCTTTATCTCATCTGTTAGACAAGAATAATAAGTAAAACTTCACTCACAGGTTGAGGATTGATGAGATAGGAAGTTTATAAGAGGCCCAGCAGTGCCCCATGCCTGGAGAGTGAGCCATTCTTATTTCATGCTGCCTGTGACCCCCTTTACTTGAATTGTTAATAAACTGCTTTTATTTGAATAAGTATTCAAGTAAGCTGTTTGCAGCTTTTCTTTCAACTAAAAATTGCCACCGAAATGAAAGAGTCGTGCTAATTGGTGCAATTTTAGCCTGTAACTTTCTAATAGTTATCTTTATCTCATAATTAATATAAAGTTTTCCATTGTGTCTGCTGAGAAATGCAGCAATAAATATACTTTGTGTCACAAATGCCAGAAACCAAACTGCCGAAAGCTTAAGGCACACAGAAATTGACTCTAATCATGGGGGTGTTCATGGATGGATTTGCTTTTGCACCTTGCCACTTGGGCCTAACCACACCATCAGGATTCATTCATATGCTCTCTCCCTCACCTGCATCCACTTACTCCAGATTGTCTGTCTTTTGTAATTATTTTCTCAAATGAAAAGTTTAAGAATATGTGAAAGAATGTGAGCAGCCAATTTGGAAAGCAGTATGGAGATTCCTTGGAAAGCTGGGAATGGAACCACCATTTGACCCAGCTATTCCCCTTCTTGGACTATACCCAAAAGACCTAAAAAGAGCATGCTACAGGGACACAGCCACATCAATGTTTATAGCAGCACAATTTACAATAGTTAGAAGGTGGAACCAACCTAGATGCCCTTCAATAGATGAATGGATTTTAAAAATGTGGCATTTATACACAATGGAATATTACTCAGCACTAAAAAATAACAAGATCATGGCATTTGCAGGGAAATGGATGGCATTAGAGCAGATTATGCTAAGTGAAGTTAGCCAATCCCTAAAAAACAAATGCTGAATGTCTTCTCTGATATAAGGGGGGGGGTGACTCAAAATGGGATAGGGAGGAAGAGCATGAGAAGAAGACTACCACTAAATAGGGAAGAGAGGTGGGAGGGAAAAAAGAGGGAGAAGGGGAGTTGCACGGAAGATGGAAGGAGAACCTCATTGTTATACAGAATACATATATGATGTTGTGATGAGAAAAAGAAAAAAAAGTGTGTCACATTAGATTGGATAGAGAGAAATGATGGGAGAGGATGGGAGGAGTAGGGGGGATAGGAAGGGCAGCAGAATAGAATAGACATTATGATTGATGTATGTACATTCCATATATGTATTATATGTCAAAATACATTCTGCTGTCATGTATTGACTAAAAAAAATAAAAATAAATCATGGCAAAAATAAATAAATAAATAAAATAAGAATAAAAAATAGGACAAGAAAAAAGAATTTGAACATTGATATATTTAAAAAATATAAATTTTGCTTTGAAAAATAGCTTTCAGCTCTTTATATTACTTGGACTTTTAAATTCACTAGGATATGACTACACAATTCATTTTTCTGTATTACCTGTAAAATGTACTATAATGAAAAGATCTTGTATTTAACAGGTTCCCTTCACATATCCAATTCTCAACTTAGTTTTCAAATTTATTTTTCTTCAATAGCACTAGATACAATTAAGTGCCATTTTAAAAAGGTAAGTTTCATATATGAGAGTGTATGCACACATGCAGGTTTTGAATCATGCTGGGTCACATCTAGAAATAAGTGTATTTTTTAGGGCTGTGCCTTTGTCATCTCTAAATATCTGGAGCTAGGAATGGTAACAGTTAATGTACCTAGTAACAGTTAATGTGTCTATTTATTAAATGAACAGAAGTGAAGTGAGGGGATACCAAGAGACATTATTTTTCCCCTACCAACATTCATCTGTTTCAGCATCTTTTTCAAGTGCTCAAAGACACTTGGAGTGAAAGAGAGGAATCAGGCTGCTACAATATGTCCTCTCTTACAGAATGACAATGTGTTTTTAAGGAGTACAACTGTCACATTTCCTGGTTGTTTAGCTTCCTCTAATGGACAGTACTGTGCACTGCATTCTGAAACTGGACAAAGTGCCCAAGAACTCATGTGTGTAGCTATTAAACTACAGAGAAACAAATTTTTTAATACAATATTTAAACGTCAGTTTTGGTAACTGTATCTTTCAGTTTTGGTAACTGTATCTTTAAAGTACAATGATTTAAAAGATACACATGAAAGAAAAAAAGTAAAATCATTCAGATCCCTATTTGACCATTGAGTTGTTTGATTTATAACAAAACCTACCACTTTGTATTCGTGCAATGTATTCATACAAATGATGGTTGAATTACTTAAAAAATAAGTTTTATTCTTTTGGGGCTTGCTTTTAAGACTTGCTAGGTGGGACCAAAGAAGCATTTAGTTCAAAACTGATTATTCTGTGCAATGAGACATGACCCTGATGAACACTCCACCAATATCCAATGAGGTTTTCCAGTATAGTTGGTGGGACAAGGAGTCATTCTTGGCACAAGCACTGATCCTTCTGGTCCTTTCTCATGGCTTTTTTCCTGGCTTCCTGGTTCTTCAAATATGTATGCTGGTCAGTCCTCATTAAAGGCTCCAGGGGCCACCCCTGCAGATCCTGCTCTCTGCACAGCATCTACTTCCTCATCTTGTGTTGTGCCAACTCTGGTCTCTTGGGTGTCCTCTTTGGACCCTCAACTCTGTCTCCTCAACTCAGGGACCTGGTGGGTTTCACTTATCTGAGGCCTGGAGACCTGTAGGGCAGGAGCTGGTCTCAAGACTCCCTCATTGGTTTCCTGTCCCTCAGGGGTCACTGTCCTTCCTTGTATAAAGCCCAGGGTCCTCAACATCATTGCTTCATCTGTTTTGTCTGGTTTTTTCCTTTGTACGTGTTTGGTTGTTTAAGGAGGGAGGGTAAAACAGGTAGGTCCCTGCCACACCATCTTGCCTAGAAGCATGTTTCCCTACTTTTTATTTGTGAATGGGAATTCGATGGAAATTTCTCTCAGGTGTTTCTCACAGTGACTTTAGGGTAAGGCACATGTGCCTCAGAACCTCCGGGATACTTGTTAAAAACGAAGGTTTCTGATCTTCACCCAGGCCTGCTCCACCAGAATCTCCTGAGTAAGGCTCAGACAGTGCTGTTTGAATAGCTCTGTGTTACACACACCCAATTTTATGAACATCACGAAAGGCCTGCTTTGGCCAAACTACCAACTAGCTGTATTCTAACAGGGATCTGCAGAAATTTTACCTGAAAGCTGAAGTCCTTTGTGTGGATGCAGTGAGGCTGCTTGCCTGAGGAGCGACCCGACTAATTTTTATTTCCTTAGGCAGGTGACCATGTTCCTCAGCCACTGAAAAAGGACTTTGCCCTGGCTTGGGTTTCTTTGGTAAATAATTGCTTATGTTGATTACAAAATGTCCTTTGTCAAAAACACCTGACCAGTTTTTCTTAAGAAGGAAAACAACCAAATGGCCTCTGCTAGAGCCTTTACTGGAAAGCATTTGCAGCTGCTGGTACTTGGGCAAAGGCCACGTGAAACTGGTGCGGCCTTAAGGAGGCTGGAGCTACAGGAACTTCTCCCTGAGTACCACGGAAACTGGACTCACTGAGTATGATGAGTTGTGGTTGGTGGCCATGAATGGTGACTCCTGTGTCCTTATCTTGTGGCTGGAGTGTGCAGCAGTTCCCTGCTTAATGAAGGCAAGAGTGTGAGTGTGAGAGGAAGTTGGAAGGAGGGTGAACAGAAGGGAAGACCTATGAGAGCATGAGCCTCATTTCTCTTTGCACTGAAAATGATATGTCCCCTCTGAAAGTAAGGAGGCAATGTTAATAGGAAACAGGATTTTCTCCCTTAGATGAGTTTCAATCACAGAGAACTTGTACTTGTGGTTAAGAACTTGGTAAAAATCTCAAACTGTTTTGAAGGCTAAAGTGTATTTTATTTCCTTGTTACTTGGGCCTTGCATTATAGACCAATTAGTGCCAAGGATGGTGGGAAGATAGCCACATGCCATGGGAAAGACCTGCTTTCCAAATCTTGTCCAGTATTCACAAGAGATCCTTTCTCTGGTTATGTGTTTCCAAGCAAGGCTCTCTAGGAAAACCTAGAGTCCCATTATGGAGCAACTCTGTGTGTGTGCAGACGTCATCTGTATTAAACGTCAACCAACCACCAAGCACAAATCTTAGTTTCCGCTGAGTATTTGGATTCTGCACATGAAGTGCTGTGCTTTCCTGGAAAGGGTTGGTCCTACGTGATGCCACGTTGGTCAGTCACACCCCATCCCCCCTTGTTCTAGGAAGGAGCAGGAAGAACATCTAGTGTTCCTTCTCATTCTGAATTACAACGTGGTCTCTTTGAAGGACGCCTTTGAGTTTATTGTTTCTTTGAAGAGAGCATGTTTTAAAATGAATAGAATTGTACTGGGAATCAGGAATCTTTAAAAGATACTTTAAAATAATCTTTAAAATATTTTGATACTCAAAACCTTTCATTATGCTTTTAAATGATTTTTGTTAGAATTATATATTTGCCAAATAGTTCAGTTGGACCTTTAAATGTTCCCAATACAGAAAGCAGAAATGAAGAATTGTGGCCCACTGACCTGACCAGTAGCCAAGCCTATGTATATACATACCCATATGTCTATGCATATGTCTTCTTCCTGGAGTGGTTGTTTCTTGCTTTTATCTCACTGAGATTCTCATGTAAAAAAAAATGCAGGGACACACACAGCACGCTCAACAGATCTCACAATGCCCCGTATTTCTGGAGTCTGTGCCGATTTGTTGTCTAAGAAGAAAGACGACAATTTAATAACTTTATATTGTCTTTGCCATGCAGTTCTTGCTCTCCAGTAAAATAAAAATCCTTTCCCATGAAGCATATATATATATATATATATATATATATATATATATATATATATATATATATATATATAGGCAAGATTTTGTTACAGACAGTGGCTTTTTAGACATGCATTCTTATTATTTCAGGAAGTTTGAAGTCACTAGGACTGCAAACCTGGTGCATATTTGACCACCAGTTTAAGTAGCATGCTTAGTGATTCCAGACAGGGTAGTGCTGATGCTTACACAACACTCCTGGGCAGTGAGGCAGCCCCAAAAGGTCATTTCTCATGACAGGCAGGAACTCATTTGACAAATCCCTACCTGGTGGAATAACATCATTCTGGAAAATTGATAGTTCAGTGACTCTCTGGCAGAGCATCAATTGAGGCAAAGGCAAAGGGAAAAAGGAATATATCGCCCCCCCTGCCTTTTTAAATTTTATTACACTAGGATTAAAATTTACACTTCAAAAGGAATTTTAATTAATTTGCAAATTGCTTTACTATTCAAAATATATTTAAAAGTAACAATCTATGTATATAGTTTCTGTGAGGTTGAACATCATGGGCCAAGGTCACTTTGATTTGTTTTAGAGGTATTGGGGTTGAAGCCAGAGCTCGGCCTCATCCTGATGCCCTTACAATTGTAACTCAGATGAGAGTTCACTAATAGTTCTTGGAATATTTAAATGGGTTACTATTGCAAGAATCCTTATAATTTTAGGAACTTGCATATGTTCTTCTTCCTGGAGTGATTGTTTTTTGCTTTTAGCTCACTGAGATTCTCATGGCAAAACGAGTTCAGGGACACACACAGCACACTGCCTGGTCTCTGCATCACATTCAACACATTCTAGATGATGATCAGGAAAAGATACTTCAGAAATACCGGGCATTGTGAGATCCTGTTGAGTGTACCAGTTGTCTATGTAGTTGACCAACTACCATACATACTGAAAATACATTATTGGTATTTAGTATTAATAATGATTATATGCTTAGTACCTAAGTTTCTTTAAAAGTACTGTGTCTTTCTGATCTGTACAGTTTAAAAGTTTCTAACAAACATATAAGGCCTTGTATGATCTAGCTCATCTCCTGCTTCCTGAGCTTTATTTGTTATATTTCTCCTGACTTTGTTGGATCCACAGTAGGGTTAGTAGGGTGGCATTTTAGCCCTTTCCCATTCCAGCTCTTTCTCTACATATATCTACATTTTTCTATCTGAACACGGGGGTAAACTGCTAATCCATTTCAGATATGAGCTCAAAACTGACTTCCTTGGTTAATAATATCCCAAAGCCCCAACCCTGTCCTCCTCCTCTCTTCAGTGTTTCCCTTATTGTAATTAGATGATTTATTATCTCTTGGCATATGAGCTTCATGAGGCAAGTATCTGACTGGTTCATCTCTGAATTCACAGGGCTTTTCCAGAGAGTAAGGCCAACAGTAGATGCTCAAACAATATTTGCTGAAGCCATGGATGTTGAGTAAATCATCTAAAGCTTGTACTTTTTGTTAAGAACCAAAAACATTTTTTTTTCTTTTCGTCTCCTTAGCTGGGAAGTCATCAATTCCAAACCAGATGAAAGACCCAGACTCAGCCACTGTATTGCAGAATCATGGATGAATTTCAGCATATTTCTTCAAGAAATGTCTCTTTTTAAACAGCAGAGCCCTGGAAAGGCAAGTTTTCTAGTACAAGAGTGTGTTCTAAATGTGCAATGTACATTTATCACATGCTTTTATCATAAACATTCTCTAATTCTTAATACACATGGAACATATGGCTGAAAAGCTGGAATCAGCAAGGCTCAGTAACTTTAGTATGTGCCGGGCCGTGGTGGTACACAACACCTGTAATCCCAGCAACTCAGGAGGCTGAGGCAGGATTGAAAGTTCGACACCAGTCTTAGCAATTTAGTGAGATCTTGTCTCAAAATAGAAAATAAAAAGGTCTGGGAGTGTAGCTCAGTATTAAAGCATCCCTGGTTCTACCCCTAGTACCAAAATTTTTTTTGAAATTATATATCATATACATTTATTTAGCTTATTAATTGAATGGTGATTAGTCTGTATCAGCCAAACCAAGAAGGAAAAAAAATGTCTTATTTAGAATTTCATTCATGTTTAATGGCCCATTTTCTGAGGTCAAAGGGACATGAATTGAACACACAGTCCTTTAAGGTACTTTCAGAGGTAACAGTGTGTCACTTTCATTCTGAAAATTGGAGACTTGTATGGTTTATTTAACAAATAAAACTTTTGGCCAAAACATTCCTTATGATTATGTAAGTGGAACAAGTGTTTTCCTAATTTAAGAAAAACCCCACTGGGTGAGTCTAAAGGATTGGAAAGCAATATCCTGAGCAAGAGCAAACAACCTCGGTTGTGACTGATAGTCTTTGTAGTCAGGATGAACTGCAGAACCACTGACAGGCCTTGTTAGATATTCAAGGGTGGTTGGAATGAAGAGTATAAGTGTCAGCATTTGTGATCCCTGTCATTGTACTATGTATAGAGGTCTCATGACTTTGCTATTATTGAATAATAGAACTGTGCTTGGAAAGAATTGGAGCATATTGGAATGGCAGTGTTGTCTTCCATGGGAATTTTTAATCATTGAAGGTAACTTTAAGAATAGATATCTATTAGGGGCATGATGTATTTTTGGTGGTTATTTTACTCAACTGATTAAAGGTATTTCAGAAGATTCTAAGCTTTAAACTTCTGTCCTGCATTGTATCAGTGTACCTCAGGTCCATCAACTGAAGATGATGATGCTACAAAATCTAAGGGATAATAAGAAATTGCTTTGCGAAACTCAATTCTGGATATAGTTATGCTATTATATTTGTTCCTTCAATTTTCTGCAGCTCTTCCTCAAACATTTAATTTTAGAATTCCACATTTCTTCTAGGGCCCTTGATGTTTCAGAAATTGCTGTTAATTTTATTTCACAAGTAATTCTATACTCCTTTTAGCTAGTTAACTTATAAACACTATGCCAAAGAATGGAAAAACAAAGTTAGCCTGAAATTTAGACTCCTTGCTTTCTCTTATTCAGTTACTGAACAGAGATTTGTATTTCTTCCTCCCATGTCTGTTTTCCTTACTACAAAGTCCACTAATGAATTTTTCTTGCTTATCAACTTAATTTAATACCTCCATTTAAAGATAAAGACATAAGAAGAGGAAGATTTTAAGACTGGAGTGTGTAAATCAAGTGAAAACTTTAATAAGAGATTCTTTTGGTCTTGATCTTTCTAATGGGAATTAAGGAAATCTTCTGTAGATTTAAAAAACAATTTTCTTAAAACAACCAAGTTTGTTTTTTTTTTTAATCGACAGAAGGAAAGTGATCAGATTCACAACAGGAGTTTCATTTCATTTGTAGTTGGTTCCTAGGTGTCCTAAAAGTGGATAAAGTCTATTAGGAAGGAGGATCACAATGACCATAGTTTATCTTAGTTTACCAGCTGTGAAATTAATTAGATTGGTGTAGATGCCTCTAATTTCTGTAACATGTTTTGCTGTGTTTATAAATTTGGATGGGCTTACAGTTGTAGTTTAAAATTGCTGACTTAGTTATCTGACTGCATTACTTCCATTAACTGAGGCAGAGTAAAAGAAGTTTCTAGGATAAGTTCTCTTTAGATTTCTTGCAGCTGGCAGTAACACAGTCACAGGCATGAGTAATGACAGTCATCATTTTCAGGGCAAAAAATTAACTCCTCTGCTCTCAACATGATATATTATGAGTGTTAAAGTGAACTAACGATGTTGAATGTCTGTGTACCAAGAGTGCTGTTTGAAACCATTTGCCATAATCTGATAGGTCACATATAGATAAATGATAGCATGTGTATTCTGTGCTCCAAATGTCTTAGTTTTGTGCATAACTGTCCCCTGTTATTTCTATTACTTCTAGTTTTGTCTCCTGGTCTGCAGTGTGTGCACATTTTTTACAATCTTGGGAAGTTACATTCCTGGGGTTATACTCAGCTATCTACTGTGTAAGTATAATAGAACATTTGGCTAATTTATATGATGCACATGTCATCATTTAGAGGTCAGTAGACCTCCCATAGTTTGGAAGAGGAGGGATGAGTTCTTCCTTATAAAACAAGATGCTTATCTTTAATCTCCTGCACAAAGTTTCTCTTATTTTCCCCCCTAGAAAGGTATTTATATTTTAAAATTGGAAGAATGGCTGCAAAAGCCAGGATCATAAGTAATTACTTATTTTTATGTTAAATTATGTCAGTAAAACTGTACCCCCCCAATATACCAACACTTTTTTTGCCTTGTATGAGTTCTGTGGTTCAAAAAAATAAAAGCACAATGAGATCTCATTGACCTCCACCAGAATGGCTAAAATTAAAAATACTGACCATATCAAGTATTAGGAAGGACACGGAGCCCCTGGAATTCTCATTAACTGTGGGTAGATACGGTACAGTCACTTTGGATAACAATTTGGCAGTTTCTAGTGTATGACCCAGCTGCCCCACAGATAGGTGTTTATCCAAGAGAAACAAATGTTCATAGCAGATTCATTTGTAGGAGCCAAAAGTGGAGTGTAATCTATATGACCATATGACCAGATGAATGCATGAACTGTGGTATATTAGAATAAAGAATTAACTAAAAATCGATATATGAAACACTATGGATAAATCTCAAAATAATTAGGTTGAGTGGGAATTAGGGTGAGTTGACTGTATGATTTTATTTATATATAATTTTAGAAAATTAAAGGTAACCTTTATTGGCAAAGCTGGTTAGCAGTTGCCTATGGTCAAGTTGTGTGACTGCAGGCAAAAGAGAAGGTTCATACAAACATGAAGGCACTTTGGGGGTAGTAGTTACGTTCACTATGGGTTGTGGTGATGGTTTCTCAGTGTACGTGTATGTCAGAGCTTATCAAGTTGACAAATATCTAGCTGGTACAAGTCTTTGTATGTCAACTATATTTCAAAAGTGCTGCTACAGAAGTGTAGATTTTCTTCTTTTCCTGAAACATGAAGATCTGTCACGGCTACCTTTTTATAGGGCAGGCACTCCCTACTTATTTTCCCATTTTATTACACTGGCTTTTAAAATTCACATGATTCCTCAGCATTGAGATATTTCCTAAGAACAACAGAGAAATAATCACTAAGGAATATAATACATTCAGTTTGGCAATCCTTTTTTCTTATAGTATTTCTAATGTATAACACAAATGGCAAATGATTGGAACTCAAATCCAATCTTCCAAATAGAACTCTCAGAAAATATCAACCACTGGATCAGCATTGTTTAGGAGGAAAAGAAGACAAGTGCTGGGGAAGGAGGAACATGGGCAAGGTATTTTTCAGAAGATTTGCACTCATCTTTTACTGCACAACGACCCAAAGCAACACTATTAGTATCAGTGCTATTGAGGCAAGGATCATAGATAACAAGAACCTTCCCATGGTAAAATGTCATTAAATAAACAGAGGTGAAGTTTAACTCAGGACACTGCCTGAAAAACATACAACCTTTCTATAGGTTTTAAGATAAAAGGATTAAGGTGAGGAAGTTGATCTGATTGCAAGTCTACAAGACAGTGCCTGTGTGTGTGTGTGTGTGTGTGTACATGTACGTACTAAAACATATTTCATGACAAGGAAGAATAGAAATTAGGAAATGAACCTAATTAGGAAAAGGCATTATCCTAAGAAAAAGAATTCTATTTTTCAATAAAGAAAACAGTATTTTGTGAAATACTAAGATGTAAACTTTTGTAAGGAAGTGCATTTTACCCATATTCTCTTCCTTCTTATATTTCAGTACTGTTTGCGTTTTTGTGTCCACTGTTTAAATGTAATGATATTGGACAAAAAATCTACAGCAAAATCAAGTCAGTTCTGTTGAAACTAGATTTTGGAATTGGAGAATATATTAATCAGAAGAAACGAGAGAGATCTGGTAGGTAAAGTTTGAATTTTAGATTCTATGCATCAAGTAAGACATTAGCAGGCTACTTGTTACAAAATTGCCTTTATACATTTCAGGGTGCATTTAGCCTTTTACTAAATATGATTATAGAAGCTAATCCCCCAAAATAATATATGTGGTCTTTTCCTATTTAGGCTTTATTCTTTTCACAAATACACAATTAACTTTGACTTTTTAATCAAAATTTTTAAGAGAGGGAGAAAAGATTTCCTTATCTTGCTATTTATTATATGTGGTGAACAATTACAAATAAAAAAATGCCATTGGTAGGGATAAGAGTGGAGTGAAATAACAGGGGAAGGAAAATAGAGAAAAAACCAATATGATCATTTTAAAATTTTAACTTGGTATATGACCTTATAAGTTCTCAAACTATATTGTGCATCAGAATCACCTGGACAAATTGGGGAAATATAGATTGTGGGTCCCAACCCAGAATTTGTGAATCAGTAGACTAAGAATCTGTATTGATAAAAAGTTCCTAGAGATGATGATGATGATGATATTGGTTCATGCTATGAGAACCACTAGTAGGTACAGTTTCCTTTGAAAAGCAAACACTTGCAAATATGTGAAATTTCTTAAGCAAACATTTAATGGTAGGGAGGCATTGGAGAATAAGGGGAATACGGGGTAAGAATATATGATAAAATAAATACACTAAGTCTAAGCTTGACAGGAAACTGAAAGCTTTCAATTTTTTTTCAACAGAAGCAGAAAAAGAAAAAAGTCACAAAGATGACAGTGAATTAGACTTTTCAGCTCTTTGTCCTAAGGTATTTTTGTTTAGTTTTCAATATGTTTATGTGGTTTGGTTGTACATTTATTTACATGAATCAAGGCTGAATGATTTCCTGATAGACTCTTCCTATTTTATTTGAACAAACTCAAAGAAAAATACTCATAACTTTGTTTTTATTATTATGGCATTTCAGGGGTTAGTGTGGGTTTTTCATAAGATTTTCCTTTGCAGTTTAAAATGTGCTACTGGTATGTCTATTAATACAGATTAGCCTCACGGTTGCTGCCAAAGAGTTATCTGTGTCTGACACAGATGTCTCAGAAGTATCCTGGACTGATAATGGGACCTTCAACCTTTCCGAAGGTTATACTCCACAGACAGACACTTCTGACGGTATGCTCATATTTCTGGATACTCTTCTTATTATGGAGTAAAAGTAAAAATATTTAACTTCTGTCAATCATGAATGGATAAATAAAATGTGTATATCTCTACAGTGGAATCTTACTGGTCTGTAATAAAGTAATGTACTGGGCTGGGGGTATAGCTCAGAGATGGAGTGCTTGCCCAACATGGGCCCCAAGTTTGATTCCCAGCATTGGGGGCGAGGGAGGTAGATAAGCCAGACACAAATGGCCACATATTGTATGATTCCATTTACAAGAAATGTCCAGAATAAATAAGTTAATATATGAGAAAGTAGGCTAGTGGTTTCTAGGGACTAGCAGAGAGAAAGATGGTGTTAATTAGTAGGTCTTTTTGGAGTAATACAAGTGTTCTAGAATTAATGGTGATGATTGTACAGCTTTGTGAATATACTAAAAAAACACTGCACTGTATATTTTAAAAGGATGAATTTTATGGTATGTGAATTACATCTCAAAAATGGTTATTTTAAAGAAACATGAGAAAAAATGTCTATGCCAAAATCTGTCTTTATTTTGAAAACTATGTATATACATAGTTTTTAAAATATATATATATATATTTATATAATTTTTTAATATATAAATTACCTTATGAAATGTCTGGCAGCATTCCTTGTAGCATTAATGGGAAGAGGGAAAGAAGAAAGCTGATTTTATATATTTGGCCCTGGTATTTATTAAAAGAGATTAAAGTATGGAGGGCAAGTTCCCCTGAGTAAAGCCAATTCCAGAGTTTCTCATGTTTATCTTCAAGGTTAATCAAGTCTCTTTGTTTTTTATAGCTAGGTAAAATGCAATTTAAAGTAGTAGAGTAAAAATTGAATTTAATAATATAAATTCCATCCATAACATAAGTTGAGTCAATGCTTATGCAATAACTTAACTTTTGCTAGTCTCATTGGATTAATTGTCCAATTGGACCTTCTTTTCAATGGTCTCAGCCATATACTGAACATATGAGCAGATTATATGGAAGAGGATAAGTAACCTGGTTTTATAATTACTTTCCCAAAATACATGTTCTATAGGAGGGAGGGAGGGAGGCTGTGAAGTGTGTGAAAGATGGGTTTGGAGGTTGGGAGACCCAAGTGTAGTCTTGCCTTGCTAGTAGCTCACTGTATGACCTTAAGCAGATGACATAATTTTTGTGGACCTCAATTTTGTCGTATTTAAAGTGCATTAGAACAAGAGGAACAGTGAAGTTCACTTAAGGTCTATAAGCTTTTGGTTCTTGTTCACTCAAGGTCTGTAAGCTTTTGGTATCTACAACTGAGGTCATATTTTAAAGACAAGAATAACAATCACTTTGTTTTAACCATCCCATCTCAGATTTATGTAACAAAAGGGACAACAACCATCCAATCAACATATAGGGATTTCATTAATAGATTTGATTTCCAACCACTTTTGCAAGGAGTTCACTGTTACACTGAAAGATTTTCTATGAAAAGTAAATCAGTCTATCCCTCATGTGACATTGCTTACAAATATCATGAATCTTGGCATGGCCAGTTTCAGCTATATTGATGGAGAGCCAAATACTTCCATAAGCTCTTGGGTTGAACTGGAACAGAGAGGGCAGGAGCTTCTTTTCATTGCTTTAAACAGTCACAGGTTATAGATATGGAAGAAAATCTCCATGTATGAAATGCTCAGGCTGGATAATAACCAAAAGGTGATGTATCAGAATCCACGAATACCTCCAATTCACATATTTTTAAATTTTGTGATCGTGCATATTCCCAGTGGCTTAAGATAATTCCCACTTTAGGGGCAGGACGGAATTTTTACGATGAACACCTGAACTTTAGTCAAATCCTAAAGCTCATATTAGACAAGCTGAATATTAAGTGATAATTGCAACGTTTTGTGCTTAAGAGGCAAGTTAAAAGCTATAGGTGGACATACAATATTTATGGACTTGTGGAGAGCTAGTGTCACAGATTTGGGAAGGGTCCAATACGTTGTTAAATTGATTTAGGTTGACTCCAGAGGCTAGATTAATGTCAAGGTTGCCTGGAAAGTTCAAATCAAAGTCAGATTTTAGACAGCTCTTATTTTAAATTTGTTTTGGTGCTTAAATACGAACTTCTATTATGCACTTCACAGATCTTGACCGGCCTAGTGAGGAAGTTTTCTCTCGAGATCTTTCAGATTTTCCATCTCTAGAAAATGGCACGGGAACAAATGATGAAGATGAATTAAGCCTTGGCTTGCCCACTGAGCTCAAGAGAAAAAAGGAACATCTGGAAAGTGGTCACAGACCAAGCAAAGAGAGACAATCAGCAGCTGGTCTCACCCTTCCTCTGAACAGTGACCAAACTTTCCACTTGATGAGCAACCTGGCCGGGAACGTCATCACAGCTGCAGTGACTGCTGCTATTAAAGACCAGCTAGAGAGTGCTCAGCAAGTACTTGCTCAAGCTGCACCCAGCCCAGGGGAGGACACAGACACTGAAGAAGGTGATGACTTTGAATTACTTGACCAGTCAGAGCTGGATCAAATTGAGAGTGAATTGGGACTTACACAAGACCAGGAAGCAGATGCACAGCAAAGTAAGAAGTCTTCAGGCTTCCTTTCAAATTTCCTTGGAGGCCATTAATCTGGGAATCAGCCTCCAGCAGCACAGATAAACCACCAAAAAATTTCAAACAAGACAAAAAAAAAAAAAAAAAGACAAAAAAAAAAAGGAAAAAAAAAATTGAACTGTGAGCTTTAATGATTACTTTAGATTTTTATTTTCCCTTCTGCAGTGAATTAATTGGATATATATCAGCTGACACTGATAGATTGATATTTCTGATAGTTATTTTTACGTAATAAGCATGGAAATGAACTTTATATATATATAAATATATATAAATACTGTGTTGTCAGAAAATATTAGGGGTTGTTTTTAAAGCATAAAGAAAAGAATACCCAAATACCAAATTATTAAGATCCTTCTATATAAGTATTCTCTATTTTTACTTATAATTAATTTTTAAGCATGCAAAATTTTGTTGTCACTGAAAAATATTAATAATTGTGAATTCATGTTGTATCCTCTCCCTTACTCCTAATACTTGCAAACAGTTAAAAAATAAAACCTGATAGACTTCAATATAAAAAAAACAAATTATCAGGATGTCTTTAGTTGAAGGATTTGGGAAATACTATGAAAATTAATTTCCTAGGAAATATTTTTAAAACATACTTAAGCGCTATGGGTAAGCTGAAACATTTCCATGTTCTCTCTGTAGAACAGAGGCTTAATTGTAAGGTGGCATTCTACATTGTAGACACAGGCTTAATTGTAAGGTGGCATTCTACATTGATTGCCATCTCTAGGCTTGCAGTGGGTGGTATTAACCCATAGAGAGTGAGTAGTTACGTATCACATAGATGGTGGTTATGATGCAAACAGAGATTCAGCTGTTTTATTGTTCAGTTTTGTCATGTTTGTAATAGGAGTGTTGTAAGTACAGGTCTATTCTGCCTGTTTAGACTTAAGTTAAACCTTCATCTTTTATATTGTTTCATAGAAAGAGTCTCCTAAAATCGTGAAACTAGTTCTTGATATGTTCTATGAGTGATGTGGTCATCAGCAATAAAAAAAGTGACTTTTTCTTATTTGTTAGATAGAAGAGAGGAACTTGCTTGGCTTTAAAGTGTATTTATTTGCCATTGAAGTCTAAATATGTAATCTGTTTCTTATTGGGAAGTTAAATATATATTTTACTTAAAATTTTTTGGTCACCTATAATCAAATTTGACTTGCAGTTTAAAACAAAGGACTAAAAAGCAGAAACCAAGATAGCTTTTGTTTTTGTGATACAGACTTTTAGTAGTGTTGAGGGACCATGTCAGCAACTATCTATAAACTCATAAATCTTCAGTTAGAGCTGGCATTTCTGCAGATGCACAGACATCTGAGATCCTCAGAAAGGAAGGATAATCTAAGAATATAGGAAATCAGCATTCCCCTCCTTTCATTGTATCTCTTATATTTCTAAAAATGAATTATAGGTTTTAATGTAGAATCTTATTTATTTTTTCTTTCTGAGGTATTAAAATATCTAGACTGAATTTTGCCAAATGTTAAAGGGAGAAAAGTTACTGAAAACTTCGAACATTTGCTTTTTGTGACTAAGCTTATGTTTCATTAGTGCCTCATGACTGTGTTTGATGTCCCTTATTGATACTAAGTGAGCCTGTGCCTTCATTATCTTGCCCATTTTGGTACAAATGTCAACCTGTGTTAGAAAATCTCTGACTGTGGGTTTTGGAAGAATATACCTGAATTCTACTCAATAAGTTTCTGGACATGAAGAAAAATACAGTCACATATTTATAAAATAGTTGTTACCTGGATTCTTTTTTTTATGTGTGTGTTTCTTAAAAAAAAATTCTTGGTCATGAAGTCAAAAGATTTAAAGGCCATTTCAATTTCTTCACTGAAAAAAAAAACAAGAAGAATTTAAATTTTAATATCCAGGAAATTAAACTATGTAAGTCACTGAATAAGCCTATAAGAAGTACAATTCAAGGGCTAGTAATGTGTAATGGTATGAGCAATAGATCTATAACAAAATGTTACAAACTAAAAAAGGGTTCGGGTATGGGAAGCTGGTAGGGTAGAAAAATGTGTCATCAGCACTATAGAGGAAACATACCAGCTCTTTATAGACCATAGCATTATAACCACATATGTAATTTAATAGTATTTTTACAAAAGTATATGAATACAAATTTACACAATACATTAATGGTACTTTTTACAAAACTTTTAATGCAAACACAGGGGTGTTGACAAGGGTTTTGTGTGTGTGAATTTTGGAGAAGGGCACTTTCTGCTTTTAAGCTATAGTAACAAATAAACTCTGCAACTGATCCAGTCTTGTGGGGGTGACATATCTTTTACCACGAAATCCATAAAAGATGCAATATTTCTTCAATATCTAAAAAAAGAAAAAAAGAACTGACAAAAAAATGGCTTGTAGTATCTACGTGGAATGAAGTCATTAAAATGTGAACTGTGGATTTTTTTCTTTTCAAATTGTAGAGGAGCTGTCAAGAAGTTTTGCTTACTTCCAACAGAAAGTGCTGAGCAAAATCATAAAAGGGAATAGCATATATTTATCACGTATTTTGATCTAAAACAATAAAGCAGTGTTCAAAAAGTTGGTTTGCTTTGGAAGCAAAGGCTTGGACAGGCTCATTCTACAATGCCTTTGCTTTTGCCTTACCCTAAAATCTTCAAAAGTGATTTTTAAAAACTACCCCTCCCTAATTTAGTAGAATTAGTATTTTATTTTATTTACAAGGTTTTTGAAATTAGCAAATATTCTCAACATATTTAAGGCATCTCACTCTTACTTAAAACAAGTGCCTTTCTTCCTTTAAAAAAGTGGCAAATGCCAGCATGTTGATTGTAGACCCAGAAGCAAAGTGACACTTAAGTGATTTTAACATTTTTATTTTCTGTTTATAATTTACATTAGTGTATTTCTTTTCTTTTTTATATATCAAGGATTGAACCAGGGCTTTACCACTGAGCCATATCTCCAACCCTTTTTTCAAATATTTTCCTTTGAGCGGGTCTTGTTAAGTTTCTTAGGGTCTCGAAAAGTTGCTGAAGCTGGCTTTGAACTTGCAACCCTCCTACTTCAGCCTCCCAAGCCGCTGGGATCAAAGGCATGCACCACAGTGCCCACTAGTGTATTTCTTTATACTGTTCCATTAGTGTTAGTTGCAAGACAGGAAATCATTGTGAAAACTGTTACTGGGGGTGGGGTTGTAGCTCAGTTGTAAAGCGCTTGCCTTGCATGCGTGAGGCCCTGGGTTTGGTCCCCAGCATCACATAAAAATAAAGATATTGTGTCCATCTACAACTAAGAAAATATTAAGAAAAACTTAGTATTTTTACAAAAATATATGAATACAAATTTACACAATACATTAATGGTACTTTTTACAAAACTTAATGCAAACATTACTGTTGTAATATCTGTTGTCACAGATCATTTGTATCATAGTCAAGTTAGAAAGTCTCAGAATTATATTTTGTGTATTATTCCTCCATTTCCACTGCAGCATTTATGTTAGAACAGAATGTTGGAAATAGGAATTCTGGTTCTAATGTTAAATATTATGGCTCTAAAACACAATGTCAAAGTCATACCATGTCTCCAAATCATGATTCAATTTTCCTAAACATACAATAAAGAAGTTAATTCTTCCCTTTTCACACTGGGATGTTTTAAGAATAAATGGAAAAAAGTATCTGAAGTAATTTTTTTGGGGGGGAGCTATTTTTCCTGCCTGTGTCCCAATTAAGCCAATGTTTTAAACATTACAACAAAGGCAATCAGTAAGTTTACAAGAAAATTCTGTGACGTTCTTATGATGGGTCTAGCACTATAGTGGCCTCATAGTCCAATAAATACCTGTGGAATAAATGTATGGAAATGCGACAAAAAATACCTATTATTTCAGTTAATTGGGCACAATGTGTAAGGTTCTAAACTAGCCCCACTGGCTTTGGGGCTCTGGAAAGTTCACCTAACAACTCTGTTTCTCTAATTTAACAAAATAAAGATAAAATAGCTAGGTTATGTTTGCTAAAACTGGAAAATCAGTGATAATAATTGAGTGGTAGCCTATCTCTGAAAATGGTCCTGAAAGGCCATCTTGCCCCACTCCTCTGGTATCCATTCCCTGCTGTAGTTCCCTCTCACATTCAATAGAGCTGACCTGCATAATTGCACCTTATGGAATAACTGTGTGTGACCAAGGCCAGGTCACAAAAAAGACTTTGTGACTCTACTCTGTGCTAAGGGGATACCGTACTCAAGTTGACCTAGGTCTTCCTCTTGGTGAGAAACCAAAATCTCTTGCTATCAAGTATGTAAGTGAACCATTCTTGATGGGACTCCATCAGCCACAGACAAATACTAAACCTTCAGGTGGCTTTAGCCCTGGCAGCAGGTTCACTGCAACCTCATAAGATGGAGTCAGAACTACCCAGCTAAGCCACTCATATCAAGATTTGCAGAAATTTGATGCTGAATTTTGGAGTAATTCAATACAAAGTAATACATAACCAAATAGCATCATAGAGAACTTTTATTCTGGTAAGGACTTAGAATAGAGGTGGGCACTATTTTTGACAAAGCATTTAGATAAGCCTCTCTTCTGAAGATACTCAGATTGTTACTACATGCAGTAGGGAGAGTAAGAGGTTAGGCTTTTTAGTACTCACAAGACTCCACAAATATTATAGGGTCAAGTTGGCAGGAAAATGGTTATTTGAAGCCAACTTTGAAGGATTATGGAGGAGATCTGTTTTCGGTTTTTGCCTCAAATCATCCAGGGAACTCAAGGACAAGGAAATCTTATTTTTTTCTTTTTGGTACCAGGGATTGAACCCAAGGCACTTTACTGCTGAGCCACATCCCAAGCCTCCCTGCTCCCTACGTTTTTTTTATTTTGAGACAGGGTCTCACTAAGTTGCTTAGGGCCTTACTAAGTTGCTGAGGCTGATTTTGAACTTGCAATCCTCCTGCCTAAATCTCCTGAGCTGCAGGGATTACAGGCATAGGCCATAGTGCCTGGCTCAAGGAAAGCTTTCAAAAGAGGAGACAAGGGCTGGGGGTTGTAGCTCAGTGGTGGAATACTTGCTTTGCATGTGTGAGGCACTAAATTTAATCCTCAGCACCACATAAAAAATAAATAATGGTTTTGTGTCCACCTATAACCAAAAATATTCTTTAAAAAAGGCAAACAGACTAAAGGCAGAAAATATACATATGCAGATTTAGCTAGGTTATGTTTAGCCAGAGACTATATCAGTTTTAATTTACTGGGAATCTGTCAGGCCAGGGGGACCAGCCCCTCAGCCTCTATTCTTGAAATGAGGAAAAACAGAATGCAGAAAAACAAGTTAACAGGAGGTTGCCCTAATTTCAGAGAAAGTCTATTTCAAGATTTATAATGTGAGCAAGAAGATCAGAGCAGAATAACAGGAGTTCTAGAACAATACCAACAAAAGACACTTGCTTAGCTTGTTAGAATAACATCAAGTGTCACTGTGACCAAAGTAGGTTGAGCAAGGTAGAGAAGGTTGAATAGATCAGAAGTAGGGGTCCTCCTGGTAGCAGATCTTGTAGGACCTAGAACACAAAGGTAGGTGTTTGAAGGATTTTGAGCAAAGAGCTCCACAATCTGGCCTATATTTTAACAACGTGTCTTCTCTTGGTGCTATTGGCAGCTTGGATTCTGAAAAAAATCTGACTCTGGTTCTACTCAACTGTGTAGATAAACCTATGAACTTCCCCAAGTTTTTAAAGTTCATGTTTTCCTATAAAACCGTGCATATATATATGTGAAGGTACATAAGCAACTGACCACATGGAATGGGGCTAGTCTAGAGATGAGCTATGGTTGCAAGATACAAGATTTCCAAGATTTAATACCAAGAAAAGAACGTAAATTATCTTTTAAAATATTTTCTACTGAAAACTTAAGAACAAACTATATCACTAACAGCGATTTCACCCATTTTTACTTTTTTTAATAATACGGACACAGATTTAACATTACAGATGTGGCTTGGATTATATTTCCATTGGACAGTGGTTTGGCTGTGCTTTGGGCACCTCGCAGGAAAACGTTTATTCATTTAAGAGCTTCGCCTGCGCTCTTCCCTCGCCCTAAGACGAGGCTCGGGGCTGAACTCTCGGGTCACTTGGTGAATCAGTCCAGCGGGACCGGCTGGGGTGCGAAGGTCCCAGAGGGCGTTTCCCGCTTTCGCCACCTGCATTCACCCGGCTCGTGGGCAAAGCAAGCGGGTGTCGAGGACCCCCGACCACCGTTCGCCGGCCGGACCTTCCTCGAGGGTTCCCAGGACCGGGAGCAAACCCGGGCACCCACATCACCCTCTATTATAGCCATCGCCCGGACCGCGTCACACATCACCGCACAACCGCGGAGGAAGGTAACAGAGAGGACGCGGTACCTGACAATCAACACCCACCCCGCCTTCCGGCTGGCTGAGTGGATCCAGGAGCTGGTCAGCCACGAACTTCCCTCGCCTTCCGGGGCGTGGCCCCAGGCCAAGAGGCGGGATTTCCCTTCCAGGTGTGAATATCTTCCGGCGTGTACCGGAAGTTCCCTCAGTGAGAAGCAGGAAGTTGGAGCGCCGAGTCTGTGTTCCTAGCTCTGCGTAAAGCTAATCGCTAGCGGACTGTGGGACCGGAACGCTAATCGTTAGATTCTTGGCTAGGTCGCCTCTTGTTTCTCGCCTGGCCATGGCGACATACACCTGCATCACCTGCCGGGTGGCGTTCCGCGATGCGGAGATGCAGCGGGCCCACTACAAAACGGACTGGCACCGCTACAACCTGCGGCGAAAAGTGGCCAACATGGCTCCGGTCACCGCCGAAGGCTTCCAGGAGCGAGTGCGGGCGCAGCGGGCCGTGGCAGAGGAGGAGAGCAAGGGCCCGGCCACCTACTGCACTGTCTGCAGTAAGAAATTCGCCTCCTTCAACGCCTACGAAAATCACCTCAAGTCCAGGCGGCATGTGGAGCTGGAGAAGAAGGCGGTGCAGGCTGTGAATCGGAAAGTGGAAATGATGAACGAGAAGAACCTGGAGAAGGGGCTAGACGTGGACAGTGTGGACAAGGACGCCATGAACGCGGCCATCCAGCAGGCCATCAAGGCCCAGCCGTCCACGTCTCCCAAGAAGGTGTCCACAGAGGAGTTCCGGAGTGCGGTGGCCGTCGCTGCGGGTGGACGTGGAACTCACGACCGAGACCCGGCAGAGAAACCGCCCCGGCTCCAGTGGTTTGAACAGCAGGCGAAGAAACTGGCCAAGCAGCAGGGCGGAGAGAGTGAGGAGGAGGAAGAGGAGGAGGAGGACCTGGATGGAGAAGGTAATGGCCTTGTCTGGGGGCGGAGGACCAGAGGAAGTTGGCTTCCCTTAAGTTTCCAAGTTTATACTTAAGGGGTGTGTGGATATGTGTGTGTGGGTGTGTGAAAATGATCATTAGATTTCTGAAGTGCCTTCTGTGGCCAGCGTCCTCACAAGGAGTTTTCTCTGTTTGGTTCACTGCTGTACATCCAGGGCCTAAAACTTCACCTGGAAGAGGAATAGATGTTTAGTAAATATCTGTAGGATGAATTGACTCGTTCTCTGTTTCGGATAAGTTTTTCACATACGCATAGAAAGACACGTTATTGTCACACTGGCTGCTGTAAAATCGATTATTCTATTGGACTTCATGGTTCTAATGGTTTTTCACTTAGATTTGTTGATTAGAACTGAACGAGGGGCTCCCAATCAACTAGCAAAACTGGTGTGGAGCTTGAGCTTCATGAACTATTTGGTCTCTCCTTCCCTCATGCCTAGTCTTGTTAACATTGTTAATGTATGTCTTAGTGACTGAATTCATTTGTGTCTCCATAGCAAATACCTGAGACTTGGATGGAAGTTTATAAACAGTATCATTTATTTTCCCATAGTTTTGGAGGCTGGGAAGTGTAAAATCTAGGCATTGGCAGGGCCTTCCATAAGGGAGTTTGCTCGTGATTTACTCAAATGATAGAAAAGGCCGAAGATAAGGATTGTGTCCTCCTATAGCAGAAAGAGCAAAAGGCCAAAAAAAAAAAAAAAAGCAAGCTACTCTCCTCCTTCCCTCACCCCCTTTATTAGGACACTGATCCATAAAGTCTCCACCTCTTAGTACTGTAACTGTGGTGATTCAGTTTAAACATGAAAGAGCACATACATTCAAACGACAGCAGCAATTTGTAGCACAATACCACCATACCACCACCACATGCATGGCACTGTAGTACTCTTGTGAAATCCTAGATGTTGTTATAGTACTGAATAAGAATATCAGCCAAATGAAACCACAGACATAGGAAAGAAGTGTGACACTAATTCAGGGATATTACCATATACTGGAAAGCAAGATTAACAAGTTTCTTACCCATACAAATTTGTCTGTGGTAAATAAATAGTTAAAATTGAGATCTTGAAAAAGGATTTTTTTTTTTTCCAGGGGGATGCAGTTGCCATTCTGTCTCCCCAAACATAGGTATTCCTCTTTGTGTGAATCATTGTGGTGTCTTTGATTGTGGTTACTACTCTTTAAAGTTAACTTTGTTTATCAAAACTCTGGCTTGAAGATTGGGAAGATATTGATTCTGATGAAGAATTGGAATGTGAGGATACTGAAGTGATGGATGACACGGAGGAGCAGGATGCAGATGAGGAAGAAGCTGGGCATAGCCCACCCCTAGGTGCCATCCCAGTAACGGACTGCTTATTTTGTTCCCATCATTCAAGTTCCCTCATGAAGAATGTGGCTCATATGACTAAAGTCCACAGCTTTTTTATTCCTGATATAGAGTATCTTTCAGACCTTAAAGGTCTGATAAAATATTTAGGTAAGTATAATAGTTTTCCTTTTAATGAGGAAATACCATGTTATTGGGGTGGGCAGTTCTCAAGGGAATATCAGTTTTATGTTTCTCATCAATCTTTGATTTAATTATTTAGTGAAAATTAGAAATGAATGCGGTTTTTTTGTTTTGTTTTTGTTTTTGAGTTGTGGAAATAAATGTTGAGATTTAATCTGGCTGCAAAAAACTGCTTTCATATTTTTTTTCCTCAAATTATTTAACCAGGAGAGAAAGTTGGTGTTGGGAAGATTTGCTTGTGGTGCAATGAGAAAGGGAAATCCTTCTACTCCACAGAAGCTGTACAGGCACATATGAACGACAAAAGCCACTGTAAGCTTTTCACAGATGGTGATGCTGCTTTGGAATTTGCAGACTTCTATGATTTTAGGTAAGTCTAGGAGTTCATAATGTGAAGTGAATTGAGGTGGTATTCAACAATATATTCTTCCCCCACCCCCAGCACCAGGGATGGAACCCAGTGGTGCTTAACCTCTCAGCCCTCTTTCTATTTTATTTAGAAACGGGGGCTCTTTAAGTTGCTTAGGGCCTTGCTGAATTGCTGAGGCTGGCTTTGACTTTGTGATTCTCCTGCCTCAGCTTCCTGAGCTGCTGGGATGCAGCACCGCTCAATATATTCATTATATATATGTATATTCATAATAACTCTTGTAGCACCTCTGTATAGGTTAAGAAACTCAGTTTAGCACATTTAGGAAAGAGAAGATTAATATTTCAGGCACAAACTGTAGTTTGTCTCACTTGTTTTTGTTCTTTGTAGTTAAATGATCAGGAGTTCAGTTTTGCCAATTACCTTGTGAACAGAGGTGAAGAAATTAGGTTTCATTCCTCGAGGGACCTTGAATCAAGCTGTCTCCTAAAGGAGTTGAGATGGTTGCTAAACTAGGATGATCATAATACTAGATCATGGTATTTGGTGGTGAGATTATCCCATTGATGGTTTAACCCTAACTGAAATCTCAAGTAGTTCTTACATCATGCAACAAATGGATGTTAGGTGCTCATGAAAAACTAAGATTTTATTGTCAGAATTCCTCCAATGTAGTAAAGGAGAGAAGCAGGCATATATAATCATCATACCAACCATTCATAGCTGAAGTGATACAGGAGCTCAGAAAAGTCGTCTTCTGTTAAACTTCATGTTTTCTCCCTGATGTGTCCTTTTGCAATTGAGGACTTTGTAGTTGTGGGCATAAGTAGGGGGTTAGAGGTGGTGGCAGACAAGAAGACAGAATATCTGCTAAAAGTGGAGAGCATCCTCTTACAGACAAGAGACAGTATTTCTCCCTCTCAGGTTTCCTGTCAGCAGTGTTTATTACCTTTTGACTTAGGTTGTTCTAATCAAAGTGCTCAAAGCCAATGATTGAGTCAAGAGGCTGTAGCTAGCAGCTGGCTTAGAATGCTGCAGTGTTGGTTTTCTAGCCCCCCCTATCCATGCCTTCTTATATATTCAGGATCCTACCTAGTCTCATAGATTTTAGTACCTCTTGTAGGCTCATGTCACCCCAATTTTTCTCTCTACTAGAGCATTCACTTCAGCTCCAGGTTTATGTATCCAGCCCTCCTTGATGTTTCCACTTTATTCAAAATCAAACTCCTGCTGTGCTTGCTAACTTGATCTTCCTTAAGTAAATGACAGCTCTGTCCTTTTTAGTTACTTAAGCCAAAAAGTTTGCCATCATCTTTCTGTTTTATTTCATGCTTACATTAACTCCTTTACCATTCCTGCCCCGCACACCTTCAGAATCTAACTACTTCTTACTTCCTACGCTGCTGCAACCTGGATCCACATCCCCCTTAGGTTTCACTGAATTTGCTGCAGTACTTCCCTGCCTGCTTGTCTCCTAACTTTCATTTTTACCATCCCTTACATTCTATTCTCAGAGCTAGCCACAGGGATTCTCTTAAAGTATAAGTCAAATCAAATTCCCCTCAAAATCTTCCAAGGGCTTCCTGTCTTACTCAAAGCAAAAGCTAAAGTTTAATGGTCTACACAACCTTTTGTGGTTTGGCTGTCCTTATCACTTTGGTGTTTTCTGTTTCTTGCTTGTTCCATTCCTAGCTATTCTTCTTCTTCTTCTTTTTTTTTTTTTTTTCAGTTGTTGATGGACACAATACTTTTGTTTTGTTGATTTATTTTTATGTGATGCTGAGGCTCAAACCCACTTCCTCACACATGCTAGGTGAGTGCTCTACCACTGAGCCACAACCCAGCCCTATTCCTAGCTATTCTAAAAACAAAAATTATGTTTCTCAGTTCCTTTGTACTTTCTGTTGTCTTTGCCTATAACCTTTGCTGAAATATTCATATGACTTGTTCATTCACTTCTGCAGGGTTTGGCATAAATTCCACCTTTTCAGGGTGGCCTTCTATGACCACCTTTCATAAAATCACAACACCTACCTGATATTTTTTAATCCTCTTTATTTTTCTTAATAGTTTTGCTGCCATTTTGCATATTATTTGTTTATTGTTTCTCTCCTTCTAGAATCTAAGCTTCAAAAAAAGTAAAGGCTTTTGTTGTTGTGTTGCTTACTGGTTGTTGTGTGGACTATTTGTATTAAAATTAATAACTGATGTAAATGGTTCAAGAAGTGAATTTTCTTTAATTCAAATAATGCTTTTTTGAATCTGTACAGAGTTTATTGTGTGAATTCCTAAAAATGAGAAATGGTGTGAGCCTTTATAAAAATGAATATTAAGTGGCTTATTTACATTAAAAAAAAACCAAAAGTTGATTGTGCTCAGTAAAGAAAACTTGGTAAATAGAAAGCCTTACATGCAAAGCCAGCACTGAGTACTTACTGCCTGCCTGACACTGTTTAATAAGCTCTTTATGTGGATTCACTCAGATAAAAAATGACCAGTTGCCTATAATTCTCCCTTCCTCTAAATATAACCAATGTTAACTTATTTTGGACTTGAAATTTTTTATTGAAGAATAAACACATAGAAGGTGCATTAAGGTGTGTACAGATGAGATCATAATTCACTTTGGTGAAATTGTATATAGTGAGCATCCAGATCAAGAAACAGAACACTAATGATACTCTGTCGTTTCCCTTGTGTGTATTTTCAGGAAGTATCCCTCCAGTCTTGAAGAATAACCACTGTTCTGACAAAGAACTGAGTAGTTGATTTTGCTTGTTTTTGTACTTACATAAATGAAAGAATATACTCTTTTGGGTCACCTTCTTCCTTACACCCATACTAACTTATACAGTTGTAGATTATTGGTTCTAATTGTTGTAGAGTATTCTGTTGAATGCATCACGGTACCTCACCTACTGCTGGTGCACATTCAAGTGGTTTCTAGTTTGGAGCGATCATCAGTAATGCCCCTGCATAATTCTGGTATATGTCTTTTGGCAAAAGTATACATATTATATGTTGATATATATTTAGGAGTCTGGCCAGAGGATATACTTATGTTTAATTTTAGAAGATGATGTCAAATTGTCTTCCAAAGTGGTTATCTGTACTTCCACTTTTGGTGAGGGAGAATTTTTTATTTTAGCCCCTTGGCAGTTATGTAGTCATTTTAATTCTTCCTTATTATGAAACATGTAATTGAGAATGTTTTTATTTATTTATTTATTGGCTGTTTGGAGATCTTTTTGTGAAGTGTCTGATTAAATCTTTTGTTCATTTTTTATTGGGCTGTCTATTAATATTTTAATGTGAGTTTTCCATGTACATGTGTAAATATGAATTTATGATAATTTTTAGGAATGTAGAGATTCTTCCAGAATTGTACTGTCAATACAGTAATTACTAAGTGTTCCCTTGTGGCTATTTAAATCAATTAAAATTATAAATTAGGGTTGAGGTTATAGCTCAGTGGTAGAGCGCTTGCCTCGCACCTGTGGGGTGCTGGGTTCTATCCTCGGCACCACATAAAAATAAATAGAAGATATTGTGTCTATCTTTAAAAAAAACTTTAAAGAATATAAATTAAAAATTTAAAAAATCTATTCTTCAGTCACAGTACCCCATTTTAAATTTCAGTGCTTTGAAACCCACACGTCTAGAGCTACTGCGTAGGACGCACACATATAGAACATTTCTGACATTACAGTTCTGTTGGATAGCACAGTTCTAGAATTTGTTTTTACAGTGGTTAAATTGACTAGAGCTCCATGTCCAGTCTGTATTATCCTCTTCCTTAGCACTTACTTGGTAACCTTCTGAAGGAGAAACAAATAAGAGGAAAAATTCTCCTGTTAGGACATTTGCTCACTTCTACTGAAAAATGCTAACAAGTTGTTTTTCCCCCTAAAACCTTTCAGCTGGCAGTTCATGCAGCTGTTTTTTAAATAGCTAGCAGGTTGACCACATTTGCAAATACCATTTTTATTTTTAATTGAGGTAATCTGTTTATTAACACCTGTTCGCTGTTAATAGGAGCAGCTACCCAGATCACATGGAAGGGGAGGACCCCAATGAGGCTGAGGAGTTACCCTCAGAAAAGAACTTGGAATATGACGATGAAACTATGGAGCTGATTCTGCCTTCTGGTAAGTGTTTGTCAAAAATAAGTGACTTGCTGCCAGTGGATTGTGAAAGAGGCATAGCTGAAGAAAACAGAACATAAATTCAAGTGTATGTTTGCATTCTCATGTACATATGAATTCAGAAGGTTGCTGCCTAGCTCTAAGTTGGTTCTTTTGTTTTAACTGGGCCAGTGTTTTTGCTCATTTCTTTTATGGCTCAGAACATTTTGATTAGGCATTTCTTTTTTTTTTCTTTTGGGTTTTAAAAAATATGTGGACACTTTTTATTCTGTTCATCTTTTGTTGTTATCGCTAATATTGCTTTTACTCTAATTCTTTGAACTGATTACTGTGTCTTTATGTTACTCAGACTTCCAAATGGTAGTCTTGGCAAGTATGTGTCTGACTGATATTCCCTGTGTTGCCTTTCTGTATTCTGGTTGTAGGGCAGGCTTGGAATTTCAATTCTGCCTTCTCTGGGAAATAGGATTCAGGGTGGAAATTCATCCTAGATATGAGAAGATGAAGAGTAACTACAAATATGAGAGGTGTCAACTGTTGTTTATTGTGTGGAAAGAAGGAAGTGTTGTGGGGAAGCTACAGAGGGCATACACAGAGGTAAAAGGAAAGGAAATAGTAGAAATGATAAGATCCTCATAATTCCTGATATTTACTGTGCAGTTATTAGTATGTTCAGGCTTTACAATAAGTCTTCAAGGAACTTAGAGAGGTTGAGTAATTTACCCCAAACCACACACCTAGTTAGTGAAGCCTATTTCTGACTTTCCTATATTAACTGGCGAATGTAGTAATGGTGGGGGTGGGAGCAACACATTGCCAGTGGAGGTGTCTGATGAAGAAGCAACCCTGTAGTATTGCTTTCCATATGCAAAATTTCTGTGTTGGTACAGACAGCCATCTTAATTCAGAACCATAACTTTTGAAGGCTAAGGGCAACTTTAGGATGTGACAATAGAAAGAAAGGGCAGGCAGAATGTGTCTTGAAGATACAATTCTTCCTATAGTGATACGGAAGTTAATTGCAATATATTATGTATATAATATATTACCAATACAGAATATAAGAAATATAGTCAGTTCTCTATATCAATGGTTTTTGCATCTGCAGTCAACCAAGAAGTAAAAATATCTGAGGAGAAAATTTTGTCTGTAGTGAACATGTGTAGGCTTTTTTCTTGTCATTATTCCTTAAACAACATGGCATAACAATTATTTATGTAGCATTTACCCTCTTGGGTATTAAAATTAATCTAGAGATGATTTAAAGTATTGGTTGTATGGAAGTACTGTACCATTTTATATAAGGGACTGATATCCCTGGAGTCTAGTATTTGAAGGTAGGATTCTGGAATCAGTCCCTCCCAGATACCAAGGATTGATTATGTTTAATAATTTATTTTTCATGACTCTTTGGCTTTGTGTCTTTTTAGCTTCCACTTAACTGTAGGATATGATAACGGCAGACCTTAAATAAGTTGAGAAAGACATCCTTATAAAGCAGTATCTGACGTGTTGTAGAATCACTATACTGTTCACTTTATTTTTCATCTACTTTAGCACACTATATTGCAAAAAATATACATCACAGTGAGCATGTCATATATAAGAAATGTAGCATATTTGAAAGAAGTTTTCATCTGGACTTTAAATTTTTGAAACTTGAAAAAAATGGAAACTCCTCAGCTATATAGAAAACACGATGTCCTAGGGTGATTGAGTTTTCTTAGCCATTTTTGGCTTTGGCTAATCTATCATTTTAGGATACTCTTTTTCTCCCACATTCAGGTGATTTGGCAACTCCTAAATATCTTTTGAATACTTTTTAAAATTTTTTTCTTTTTATCTCTTTGTGACACTATTATAACTTCCTGTCTGGCCTTCTGTAATCTGTTTTCCACATGCATACCAGAACATTCTTTCTAAAACTTCAGTATACTTTACCTTCTGGAATTCCTCTGGTGGAGCCTTTGCCCGAGTTTCTCTAGCTTCTGGTCCTTCAGGTGTCTTGTGCTCTTCCTCTATATGCCCACTTACAATTTGTTTGCTCCTCTGGATCTTTGCATGGTGGTGCCTCTATTGTATTCCCACTCCTCCTCTAAGACTCATCTTCTTTGGGTTCACCCCGCTCCCTGGAAAGCCTTCCCCAACCCCTCTACTGTCACTTTATTGAGTGACAGAAATCTCCTTTGTTCCCAGGATGCTTGTATATCTGTGATAACATTGACTTTACTCCCTTGTAATTATTGGTTTGCTTGCCTGTCTTCCCAGGTTACTTTTAAAAAATGTATATGTGTGTATTTTTTTTAAACGGACAGAGACTAATTGTACATGTTTATAGAAGACAGTGAGACATTTTACATGTATACAATGTGTAAAGGGGATAATTGGCATATCTGTTACCTCAGACAAAATACCATTTCTTTGTGCTGGGAGGATTCAAAATCCTATTGGCTATTTTGAAATACTCAATTGTTGTCAACCATAGTTACCCTGCTGTGCTATAGAACCTTGGAAGTTATTTTCTCTAACCCCCAATCACTTTGGAGAACAGATTATTTTCTTTCATCTTTTCATCTCAGTACAGGGTCTCAGACACATAAAAGACAGATAAATATTTGTTGACTGAAAGGGTAGAGGTGATATTTTTAAAAGTAAAGCAAGGTTGATTCCCTGGAGCCTATGACAATAAAGGAAAAGGCAAGCAGAGGGAGTTTACGGGGGCTTAGAATCTTATTTGTCTTCATTACCCCCTAAGTCTTTGGAGAAGATTGCTTTGCCTGTGTGTAATATAGTCAAAGAAGAAAGTGACCTGAGATTAGCCGGAAAGTCCATTTTCTCTTGGTTTTAAAGCCTTTTTTCCTTACTCACAAATATGGGCCCAGTAGTTGATTCATATTATTTTAAGGTACTGGATAATAGTCTCAGTAATTGGGTGACAGAAGTCTCCTCTATTCCCAGGATGCTTGTATATCTGTGATAACATTGACTTTATTTCTTTGTAATTATTGGCTTGCTTGGAATCTCAGATTGCTCTTATATGTAGTCCGAGAAGCAGTGAGGTAACTGGTTTGGTAGTCTAGTATTGCAAAATACTGTACTTTTAGGCAAACTAGCTCAGGAAAGACCTAGCCAACAACCAGAAACTGTCTACTCCAAGTAGTCTTAACTAGACTGTGCCCTTTTTTTGGTGTGTGGGAGGGAGTATGTGTTTTTCTTGAGAAAGATTGTAGTTTTGTGACCTGGAGAAGATTCGGGGCCATTAATAAGAATATGCAAATACAAATCACTACTCATCACAAATAATGGTTTTGTCTAAATGGCAACAAATCAAAAAACATTGTATTCTGAAATTTTCTCCATCTGGACTGACATAGTGCTTTTAGTGTTGCCTGTACTTTATCATCTCAGATTTTAAAAGCCAGTCATGCTTTTGTCAGTCATGTTTGTAGTGATACCTGACAGTCCATTGGTTTGTTCTTGTGCCACGATATTGGTTTAAAAGGGAGGGGTCTAAATGGCTCAAGAAAATAGGAACACTCTAAAAAAAAATTGTAAAAATGTAGCAGCATCATTGTTTAATTACCTATTTATCTCTTTGAAGAACATAACCTTTCAGAAACTTCTTCAGATATGCTCATCTATATGACTGGGTTAGTATGGATGTTAGTTAGCTTAAAGCTAATTTGGAAATTATTTTAAATCTAGTTACTCAAGATTGTTCTCCGTAAAATGCAAGCTGATGATCCCAGAGCCAGTGACAAAATTATCCAGTAGAGGGCACTATTAGCATGTCTTTTGCAGATTGTGGTCTGGCAGGGTTCCTTGAATTTCTTTGTTTGCTCCTCAGTTCACTTAGAGGAAGCTGGAGTGAAAGACACATTCCTCTAGCTGCTGACTAGCTACATGAAACTGTTGTTGAATCCATAAGAAATACATAATTAGTCGCCTTATTAATCATCAAAACTAGAGATGGGGATGTTTTCTTTTACAGTATCTGTTCTTGTCAATTGCATGGCTGTTAAGAAGGAGCGGATAGTTTTGTAATGTACATGAAATTTAAATGGACAGGTTGTATGCCTCACCATAAATCAGACAAAACCTATCTGTTGTTAATTGGACAGTCACACGGTCCCTAAGGATACTTTTCCATGATGAAGGCTTTCACGTTGAGCTGTTCTTAGCATAGTATACTTGGTGCTAATGTCCTGTGCTCATTGCCACCAACACATCAGTAACTCTAAACACTGTGTTTTTACTTCTCTCCTGCCAACTATTGGAAACTGTAGAATGTATTTCCAAATGGTGTATAAAAATATAAACCAGCATTATCATATAATGGTTTAGGAATAATCATCATGCAAACCTGGAACTAGAGCACCCTGACCTAATATTGCAAATAGAAAATTACAGTGAATGATGCTGGGATTTTTCTGTTAGGCTTCCACTTTAGCTTGAGTCTCTTTCCATCAGATACATCTCACTTATTTCTTGTTATTTTGGAGGTTTGTTAACTCTTGTGCTGCCTGAACAGTCAAGTTCAAGGGAAATAGTTTCATTCCTATTGGCAAAGACTAGGTCTTTGAGATGGAAGGTTCTTTTTGTCATCTCTTTGAGTATGATCATAAAACCAAAAACAAGTAAGTACTTTTCCATGTCTGTGTTGCAAGGCAGTCATTTTCCAGTGTCTTGCCAGGTATAGGGATTTAAAATAACCTGACAACATTTTTTTAATGTGAATTAAAGGTCTAGATCCCAAAAACAAATACAAGCTTGTACACATACAATCTTCTACATTTAGTATCCCATTCATGGTCTTTCTAATAAAAAGATTCTGAAAGAAATAGTTTTACATACACAAATATAAAACTTTTTTAGAAACTATACACAAATCTCTACTTTAGCTTTATTTATTTATTTGTTTGTTTGTTTATTTATTTATTTCGTGGTTGGTTGGATTTGGTCCTCTGGTGACTCCTTGATTATTACATCAGCTATAACATCCTCTTAATAGGAATCTTGGATTGTTCCTCTGGTAAATATCTTTTCTTCAGTTTTTTATTAGACTAGCTACAGAAATTCCAAAGCTTTTGGTGGTCAATAAATTTGTTCCATTTTCTTTTTTAAAATCTTTTTAGTTGTAGTTGGACACAATACCTTTGTTTTATTTATTTATTTTTATGTGGTGTTGAGGATTGAACCCAGTGCCTTGTATCTGCTAGGCGAGCGATCTACCTCTGAGCCACAACCCCAGCCCCTGGAACAGTTCTCGTTTGAAATATAGTATTTTCCCTCCACACTGTGTTATAATTGCTGAGGGGCTTATATATACAATTTTATATTGTAATGACATCAAAATTTGTTGAAAGTTAGAAATTAGTTTCTGAAAGCTTGATTGACCCACAGAATTTTATCAGTTTTTTCTAAGTAATTAAAAATTCTCTGTAGAGAGAATTCAACTTAATCATCTTTTAAAATTCTAGTTCACTAACTGATTCACCAAATGTTTTTTATCATTTAGGAAGTAATAGGATTTTAAGCCCTGGTACTATTGATAGTTGGGTCTAATAATACTTATTGCCAGGTGATATCCTGTGTGTTTAAAAGTTTAGGAAGTATTTCTGATATCTGCCCACTAGATGCCAGTAGCATGCCTCTAGTTGTAACAACCCAAGATGTTTCCAGTCAGAGCCAAATGTTCCCTGTGGGATAAAATTACCTCTGTTGGAGAATGCAATGGAGAATTTAGGTAAGGGAAAGGTAGATTTCTATTGTGGACCCTGACTGTGGTTCTTAGGTCTAACTATCAGGATTGTTCTCTGTTTAATCTTCGTATTAAAAAAAAAAAAAAAAAAAAAAGGCTAAAAAGTCCTTATTTTCTAGGGCCCTTTTATCTGTTTTAGTAGGAGTTGCTATGGGGAGTTCTTGGGAGGCATATTGTAAGTACAAGATTCTGAAATTTTGCTGAAAAGTGATTTACCATTCTCTCTTTGTTTTGTACCAGGGATTGAACTCAGGGGCACTCAACCACTGAGCCACATCCTCAGCCCTATTTTGTATTTTATTTGAAAACAGTGTCTTACTGAGTTGCTTGTCACCTTGCTTTTGCTGAGGGTAGCTTTGAACTCGGAATCCTCTTGTCTCAGCCTCCAGAGCTGCTGGGATTACAGGCATGTGCCACTGTGCCCAGCCCATTCTGTCTTTGTTTCCTCTGCTTTGTCTTTATTTAGTAGCTAGAACACTGTTTCTTCTGACATATCCATTTTCCAGCTAGATCTTAAGGATTGATTTGGGAAAGCCCTTGCTTTATAATTCTACCTTGAAAAAAAACTATCCAACTCTGTTTAAATATTGCTCTTTGTTGGGTATAGTGGTGCATGCTATAATCCCAGTAACTCAGAAGGCTGAAGCAGGAGGGTCACAAGTTCAAAGCCAGCCCTGAGCATCTTGGTGAGTCCCTGACTCATAATTTTAAAAATAACTGAGGATAAGTGGTTAAGTGCCACTGGGTTCTATCCCTATTTTAAAAAAGAGAGAGAAAGAGAGATGCAACCATTCTGGAAAGCAGTATGGAGATTCCTCAGAAAACTTGGAATGAAATCACCATTTGACCCAATTATTCCCACTCCTTGGCATATACCCAAAGGACTTAAAATCAGCATACTGTAGTGACACAGCCACATCAATGTTTATAGCAGCTCAATTCATAGTAGCTAAACTATAGAACCAATGTAGGTGATCTTCAAAAGATGAATAGACAAAGAAAATGTGATGCATATACACTATGGAATATTACTCAGCCATAAAGAAGAATGAAATCATGGCATTTGCAGGCAAACGGCAGGAACTGAAGACTATCATGCTAAGTGAAATAACCCAATCCCAGTGTTTTCTCTGATATTTGAATGCTGATTCACAATAGGTGTGGAAGGGTGGAGTTTTACTGGAATGGACTTGGGGAAGGGAGTGGGCATGGGAATGGGAAAGATAGTAGAATGAATTGGACATAATTTTCCTATGTTCATATATGAGTATACAACCAGTGTAACTCCACATCATGTATAACCACAAAAATGGGAAATTGTACTCCATGTATGTATCATATGTCAAAGTACATTCTACCATCATGTATAATTAAAAAGAACAAATTAAAAATTTTTAAAAGTATAACCATAAGTAAAAAATAAAAAAATATCATTCTTTTGAAAAACAGGTGCCAGAGTTGGTCATCGCTCCTTGATGAGATACTACAAACAGCGATTTGGCTTGTCAAGAGCTGTGGCAGTTGCTAAAAATCAGAAGGCTGTGGGCAGAGTACTCCAACAGTACCGAGCCCTAGGGTGGACTGGCAGCACAGGTACATCTGTTTACAGTTATTGACCAGCCCAAGAACCTGTACTTGTAGAAGGGGCTTGGGTGATATCATTTCTATTTATATTGTCATTACAAGCCTGATTTCTTAGTTGTAGGGTTTTCATTATCACTTAGTTATAGTGAAGCCCAAGGCTCCAAGACTTAAAAACTTCATATTCCTGGTATAATAACTCTATATACGCCATTAACTTTTTCAACAGACAATACTTAGAAAAAGAATTACTTAGTAATCATCCCAGGCTGAAATTATCCTGGAGGCTACACAGAAGAATTGAGTTATAAATAACTTGGTGGTTATAAATAGTTTAGGCTGTGGAGTTGACCATGACTTATATGATGTACTTACAAGTTCTTATGTGATGAACATGAGTAATTTAATTACGCTTCTTTTTCCTTGTTTATACAATTAGGATGTTAAGGGAAGGACCTACCTTTTTGAGTTGAGAGGATTGACCTTCATAATGCATGTGTGATACAGGGTGTGCAAATAGTAAGGTTGGCTCTCAGTCCTCTTCTTATGATCTTTCCATAGAAAACTTAGAATATTCAGATAGTAAAGCTGGCCACTGAAGTTATTAAGCTTTGAATCTTCATCAATATGATGCTATTTAAATCTACTCTGATGTGTGGACTGCTTATCTGTACATCTTCAGGGAAAACGGTCCAGCCACAGGCACGTGGAGAGGGCAGGGGGAGAACTGCCTCCTGATGACTTAGAAAGCGCTGGTGCCTAAGATCCATTTTAAACCCTCTGTTTATATGCACCTGTTACCTTCATCATGGCTGCTTGTGAGCCATGAGGCCACTTGAATCTAGCAAAAAAAGAATTATTGTCTGACTCAATTTATAGCTCCCACCTTGTCCTCTTAGATCAGTGGAGCCTATAATCCTTTCAAGATTATAAAAAGTAAAGAAGCTAATACAGAGAAATGTGTATTTACAAAAGTTCTGATCTGTGGCTGGGATACACATTTACCCTCTAGGCTCATTGGTGGGAAACCTCAAGATAGCATCTCTTCTTTAAGTATAAAAGAGCCCATTCTTCCCAAATTAACTTTGCCATTCTGTACAAAGATTGGGCTTTCACTGACCATAAATAACTGAGCTTCCGCTCATTTTTAAACTTCTTTCCAACCACAGGAGCAGCTCTTATGCGAGAGCGGGACATGCAGTATGTCCAAAGGATGAAATCAAAATGGATGCTGAAGACAGGAATGAAGAACAATGCCACCAAGCAAATGCACTTTAGGGCCCAAGTGAGATTCTGAGAGTCTGCTGGATTGAGTGATTGTCTCCTGCACGAGTTTCCTCCTTGCCTGAGGACCAGTGGAACCTGGCTTGTGGGATACACCCTTTTGCTGCTACTTCACTTGTTCTGACCTAATAATAAAAGCAGACTCATCTTGATTTTCAGGTGGCATTTGTGAACAGTGTTTTCAGCTTAAGTTTACATGGTGTGTGTCTGCTGCAGTCTGATACCTGCACTGCTTCGTGGCAGTCACATTATTGCCTCAGCTTTCAAGCGATATCTGGCTGTCAGCATGATAGGGGAAACTTGAGTGACTTGTCTGCTCCAAAATCCGTTTAACTTTCAAAATAACTCATGACATGAGGGCACTAGGACATATTTGAGGGGGCTTTATGAGACTTCTGTGGGAGAAAAATTGTCACTCATTGAATATGTTGTGGTTCGTGTGGAGGTGTGTGTCTCTGGCATTGATTAAATCCAGCAGAGGTAAAGTGGGTTATTGTTAAGTTTTTCTATTTCTAAATGTGAACACATGAAGAATGATTGTGCTGGGCACTTAGACTTCACTTTCAGTGTTGCCTTTATGTGAATGGTTAGTTTAGGAGAAGAACAAAGGTAAATGATTAATATCATCTTAGAAAGACTATCTCATGGTTAGCTCTCTGAAGAGATGATTAGTTTAGGTAGCCTAGAGGAAGGCACTAATAAATTGGAAATGAATCCAAAAGTGAAATCTATAGCCTTTGAAATACCTTGATGACTTTGGAAAAGTGACTTGATTTTTTACATCTGTAAAATGCAGGTGTATGTCATCTCACAGATTGTATGGCTAAATAAATCTGCCGAAGTTCCTAGCACTGAATTAGTGCTTGAAGTTCTCCCTTGTAGAGGAAATTGGTGGCACATAAGGCCAATGGCCTAGCCAGCACACTATTCTGAGAAGTGTACTCAGGAGGCCAGGGAATGCAGTTGCCCTCACCATGTATTAACCAGTCTTCATTTGCTCTCATCTATCCTTTAAACTTTGGATGCAGAGTCGAATTAATTTTATTTCTTTAATATACAGGTTCACTATTATCCAACAATAGAGGGCTCCCTGGTTTGCACATTGGTCCTTCATCCTCTTTCCTAACATTTCCCCACATCTTTTAAATCTGTAGCCTGAGAAAATGGTATAGTGTGTTGCATATGGTGTGGTTTTAATTTATACTCAACCAGTTGTACATGATACCATGTTATTGCTCTTCTCAGTTTCATTTTTCAATCAACATTTTTTTCAGTTAAGTAGCAATATCTAGTTTATTGCTTCTGCTGGCTAGGGTTCCAAAATGGGTGTCTACCATGTTGTAGTCATCTCCTGCTGTAGTGTCTTAATCATCTCCATTCCACATTACCACTTCAGCCCAGCACTGATAGCTTGTATCTCATATACACATGCTGTTTTAAGTGGGGGTAGTGGGAGGGTAATATATTTTCTGCCCTCTAAGATACTACTGTTGCCTGTATTTGTTTTATTAGCCATGTCTTCTAGGCTTTGGGAGACAGATTTTTTCTAATTTTGAGTTTTTGAAATAATCTACTTTCTCACCTTATTCACATCACAATTTATAAAATTCAGTTTGTTTGCCTTTCTGGCTTGTGTGATGTCTTTCCTCCTGGGAGTATTCCTAGGACCAGATGGCTCTCACAGGATGGTTTGTCTGGCTTTAGCTTGAGTCATTGAGACTGGGATCAAAAGTGAGAGAACATAATCTTGTTCCCTCTCCGTGCATGTTGAGAAGCTCCTGGCAGCCTGGCTGGCTGGTCTCACTGCCCATTTTCAGACTAGACATGGCACTGATATATTCTTTCTGCTTTGTGTGCTATGAATTTGTGTTTAACTGAATATAATCACATTTTATGATTCTCTGCTGTGAGGTATAGGTAGTATCACTGTTTTATAAATGAGGAAATCGACTTAGGAAAGTTCAATTATTTTTAAGGAGACAACAGAAAGTAGCCAGATAATTTCTGGTACAGCATCTTAACATTGCAACACATTTGTGCAGTGTCCTTAGCATCATCCCCTCAAAGGGAGAAGATGGGGCTATAAAAATACACTCAAGTCCATTAAATTTGCAGTATCTGCAAAAAAGCTCATAAATCTACATACTATCTAATGTTCACATTAATACATGAGAGAAAGCATCACCTTGCCTTTAATGTGAACACATTTTGCTCTCAACCAGTTTTGATTATCTGTGGATTCTTAATTGTTAAGCTGTTTTCCCCTACCTTGATTATCATTTCTAATCTGTTAAGATACAATCAGACATTAATTTGGAACTCACAGTAATTCATATGCAGTAGTCCAGGTGAACTCTCAAATGGGTGGATTATTTTTTTTCAAGAGAATTGCTGTCCTACAGAAATCTGTAAATGCTTTCAAAAACATGTCATTTGGTTCAGATTCATTTGCAGTTGGCCTCTTAATTTAGGGTGATGAAATTGGTGGAAGTTAAGGTATCTCGATTAGCTTGTTAATGCTGCAAATGTTTGGATATTATAATGATAATTACTTGTCATTTGTGGGGCAGACTATTGTTTCCCTAATCTGTTGTCTCCATCCTGAGAATGTGGCTTTCAGCCTGGGACTATATTTCCTAGGCTCCTCTCCAGCAAGGTGTGGACATGTGGCTCAATTTGGGCCAATGGTTGGGAGTAGAAACATCATGGATGCAATTTACTGCAGATTCCCTCAGATAAGCTGCTTTTCTAGATCTGCCTCTGTGTCTCAGAAGTTGGAAGTGAGGTGCTAACCTTGCAGATAAGGTCAGTGTCTTAGGGGATGGCAAAGTAATAGCATGGAAGGGACCTGGATTGCTAAATTATATCAAGGAGTAGAGCTACCTACCAGCCTTAGTTGATTGTATTGTTAATGTGAAATAATTGAAGCCATCATGTTGAGTTTCTGTTAGAATAGCCTAGCTTACAATTTAATAAAGTAAAACCCCATGATATTGCTAATGTAAATTGGTATAATGCAAATTTGTTTCAGATGCAATTGGCAATTGTGTTACCTTCCCCAGTGCCCTTGTTCTCAAAAAGATGGGCTAAATTCTTAGGTGAGGTTGGGTTTAGAGACATTAGGAAGTAAGTGCCTTGGAAGTCATTTGGGATTTTTTTCAGGCAACATTTTCAATTATTATTTTGTAGACAGTACAGACTAAAAATATTTTTATTAATCTTATAGGGCAACTTTACAATAAGCCTGCTAATTCTTTGACACTCCTACCCTAGAGAGGTAGGGTCAGCCTCCCCTTCCCTTGGTAGTGGATTAGCCTTAATTACTCTCACAAGTAATAAAACTGCAGAAGTAATGCTGCCAGTTTTCCAGCGATAGTCAGGAACTGCAATTCAGCTCACACCTTTTCTTAGACTCTGGATCATGTGAATAGTCTGACTACCCTGAGGAGGTCCTGCATATGGACTCCCAGGCCACATGGAGAGATCACATTTAGGTTGACAGGCCCAGCTGAAGTACCAGTTGACAGCGTCAAATGCCAGCATCTGAGGACACCTATTTGCATGACCAACCCAGTCAAGTCTTCAGCTCTCTGTTACTTCTGACTGCAACCTTATGACAGACCCAGGCAAGAGCTGCCCAATGGAGCCCTTCCAAATTTCTTAGTCTATAGAATTAACGGACATAATAAAATAGTTGTTTTATACCACTGGATTTACACAATATGAAGTTTTGGGGTTCCATTTACTACCTTGAGGAATTTCCCTGTTATTAATGGTATTAAGGGCAAGGGCTTTACGTACATTCCATCATTTTATTTAATCTTTACGACACCATTAAGAAGATACAATTATCATTTTCATTTTACACCTGAGGAATAGACCAAGGTCATACTGCACTTAATTGCTATCCTATTGTCTGCTGAAAAATGAGAGCTTTTTGGAATTGTAGATTTTTAGACTTTGATGACACATTGTGACTAACTTAAATCACTTCCCACTACTCTGCCTGTACCCTCTTGTCATGATTTCATACCAGAAATGTAATCTGGTAACGACATTGACAGCTATTAAAAAAAGAAACTATTGACAGCTATTAAAGAAAATCTTTCAGTATAAACTATTACTGAGTAAATATGGTGATTTAGAGGAAGAGAATGCATCTATGTTTAACATATATCTAAACCTACATTAAAAACATTACAACTACTAAAAACATCAGATCTGTATTTCTTAAAGGAATCTATAATTTTGATTTCATTGAATAAGAACTCCAAAATCTGACCTAAATCAGATGTGAGACTCAAGGCATGACTCATCCTGAGGCCAGTTCTCCAGCTATGAGCTTTTGAGATCAAAACAAGTCCTATGCTTCTAAGATACAGTGGTGGGAAATAGGAAGGACGGTTCCTTTTTAAAAGGGAGTGACAGGCAAGAAGGAAGGAGCATAAGTCCCAAAACTCAGCAGAGAAAATAATAGTCTTAAAGCTTGAGAATATCCCCTGGGGCTTCATGTCCCACATCTTGTGCACACTGGGGTGGGTGTTTGATCCCCAAAGCCTCCAGGCAGCCCTGTCCTTATGGCTTAGGTGGGTTCAGTCCACCCAGCAGTTCTCTGGACTTGAAGTCTCATGCCTGCAGCTTTCCCAGGCTACCATTGCATGCTGGTGGACCTTTTGTTCTGTGGCCTCAAAGGCTGCCTCACTCTCAAGGTTCCAAAAGGCATTACCCTAGTGAGGGCTCTCTGCAGTGGCTCTGCCCTGTAATCTCTTTTCCTGTCCCCTTGCCCTCCAACCAGTCTGTGATATCCTTTGAAATCTAGGTGGAGATTACCATGGCCCTGTAGTTCTTGCATTCTGTACACTTGCAGAATTAGCACCACATGGTGGACTCTGGGACTGCTTGAGCCACAACTTAGGGGGCATTGATTTGGAATTCAGGAAGTGGAGAGCAATTCAGAGCAATAAACACTGATGTCCCACAGGCACCTCTCCAGATACCTTGCCCTAAAGGTTATAACTTGCCTCAAGGATCTCAAAAATGTCTTCATGGTCATTCTGTTGTTCTGTTGAATAGAACCTAATTTTCTTCTGTTCCTATTAACCCTTTAGTAAATAGTTATTTGAGAATACTACGACCTTAGTATTCTTTCCCAAACATACTTTTTTATTCTTTACATGCACTAGGTTGAGAGTTTTTCAAATTTTTCCATTCCGTTTTCCTTTTAATTATAAATTACATCTTCAAATAATTCCTCTCTTCTCTCATTTAATTTTAGTCAGCCAAAAGAAGTCATTATAGTACCTTGAATGTTTTTCTGCTTAGATATTTCTTCTGCCAAGATACCTAGTTTATTACTCTTAAATTCCATTTCCATTTAGCTCCAGGGCATGGACACAATCTCACCAAATTCTTTGCTACTTTGTAACAATGATGGACTTTACTCCAGTTTCTAATACTTAGTTCCTCATTTTCATCTCATACCAGATTAGTATGGCCATGACCATCCATATTTCTACCAAAAGTCTGATCAAACCACTTAATTCCTAAGAATTCTTAATTCTTTTGTCTTCTGAGCCTTCACCAGAGTTGTCCTTAATTGCTCCATTCACAGCAACACAGGATTTTTCTAGGTAACTCTTCCAAATTCTTCCAGCCTCTACCCATTATCCAATTCCAAAGTTTCTCACGTTTTTGGATATTTTTTATAGTAGCATCCCTCTTCTCATCTTTTCTGTCTTTTGTCTGTTTTGTATTGTTATAACACAGTGCCACAGATTGGGTAATTTATATAGAATTATATTTCCTGGAGAGTGAGGAGTCCAATATTAAGGTGTCAGCATCTGGCAGTGCCTTCTTGCTGTGTCATTCTGTGATGGAAGGCAGAAGGGCAAGAAAGAGAGGCCTGAACTCAATTTTATAGCAGACCCATTCTTGTGGCAACAAACCTTTTTGTGATTCATGAAAGCAGAGCTTTTATGGCTCAATCACCTCTCAAAGGTCATACCTCTCAACATTGTTGTATGGGGTATTAAGTTTTCAATTCATGAATATTGGGGGACACACAGCATAGCATACATTTTGCAAATCTCTTTAATATAAGTCTATATTAAGGTAACTGGATTGCTATATCTGCTTCTGTATTCCATCTGCTATATGAAACAAGTCACGTAGACCCTGAAAACTCTTTTGTTCTATAATGGGAGAACAAGGATGAATGGGCATCTTAATATTATTACAAAAATAGTTTTGGTTTTACAAATCCCCTGCAAGGGTCTCAGGGACATCCAAGGGCCCCTGAATTATACTGAGAACATTACACTACATGTCACTACTTAGTACATAGAGAAAATGTCCTGGCTGGGTTCTAAGTGCTCCTAAAGAAACAGTTTCTTCAAGTAAACCCCAGCCTGCTGTGGAAGGATGAAGAGAAGTGGCTATTCATGGTCAGAGACTAGGGTACTACCATGGGAACACTTGGTAATTCTTGACCTTCATAATGTCAGTTGTTTCTCAGATTCTTCATCTTTAAACTAGGGCTTTTTATGATTCCAAGAAATATGTCACAGGGTGACACAGGATGCCTAACCAAGGGTTGCTTTTATTTCAGATTGGCTAATGATGACCAGAGGAGGATGTGGCAAAGCCAAAGGATGTACAAAAATCTTCTGTGTTCAGCACTCTGGGGATTTGGGATTATAGATAAAATATGGTGGACCTTCTAAAGCAACTGTTCCAGTACCAGTCTAGGAATTGTGACCAATGTTAATTCATTTAATTCTTTCAACTCCTTGGGCAAGAAGCAGACATCTAAGGATCCAGAAACATCCTTGTCTGGTTTTTGCCTTTCAGTCAGTTTTATAGGATCCTAGGTTTGGAGTGGTGTGTCTGACTCTGCCTGTGGCTATTGCCTGCAATTTAAAGACTAAACATGTACTTTGTTGGTGGTGGAGGGAGGAGAGTTAGACATGTGAATTATGCTTGTGGGTGTATTTCCAAATGAACCAATGGCATTAGCAGATATTTTAATGAATGCATATAAATTTCATATTAAGCTTGTTGGAAAGCCACCTAGCTAGGAACCTAATATCCTGAAGAACAAATATAAGGTGTGATGATATATTTTGAACACCAGTAAGCGCCAATGAGATCAATTACTCATTACATTTATAGGGATATAAATGGAACAAATGGCAACATTTCAAAATCTGTAAAACAAGAGCCCACACTGTTTGTTTCATGTGCATAATTTCCAACTTATAGAATTTCACAGAGAAATAAACCCTAAAGTTGTTTGAAGATAAAATTTCTTGCTATGAATGAATTTTGAACAAAAAGAAAGGAAAATAGGTGCTTGGAAGTAAATTTATAAAGAATTCATCAGAATTTGAAATTACACAAATCTTATGACGTTATGCTCAAATTCGGGACCCCCAAAAGACCACCAGAGACCAAGATCTATGTAAGCAGCAAAGAGGTGTTTATTGCTAGCTAGCTCGGTCCTCCGCGTTCACACAGCAACTGGTGACGCTGAGAGGCCCCGAGCCCAAGGTTTGCAGCAGTTTTATACATTCTTTGGAGAAGGCAGGGACCCCCACATACATCATAGCATCTCTTAGCAAATCATCACACACCGCGGGAAAATCAAATAACAACTCTAAAACATGATTAGCACATTCACTGGTGGGAACAAGTTGGGTAGGGGTGATTGGTTACTATAAGAGGGGGATTCGTTTGAACTGATTGGTTTAGGCCAAGAGGGGTGTAGTGCTGAACTACATGGTTTCCCAACAAGTTATCAACCACCATAAACTACTGGGAGGGTCATCTGGCATCCCAGGTATTTCCCTGTCTCATGCTGATTGGTGGCTGCTAGGGGGTTGCTATGGATCCCCACCTAGCCTGACTGAGTCAGGGACACCTGGCGCAGCAGATCTCTCCTGTTATTTGTAGATAAACAACTTAGCAGGGTGGGAATGTGCCTAGGAGTGCTCTGTGGGTCTTTCCAAGGACAAAGGTGATGTCCCTTCCTTGGACAGGCTTTGCTCTGAGGTAGAGGCTGGTTTTTCAATGACAATGCTTGAAAATCTTGAGAAACCATTTCAACTATTGGTTTCTGTGATATTTTATCATCATCTATAACTTCAAAGATAAAATAATTTAAAATTACATTTTCTAACGTTACCTACAATATCATTTAGACTATAGGAACAAATAAGTGGCATTAATTTGGGGATCTATACATGGCACACATATAATGAGCACTTAAATACATATATATTTTGAAATTGTGATAGACCTATTTAAGTTTGCCACTGTCATGGATTCAGAATATGGAAATTCTGTTAGGTGCAGGACAGGCCGAGTAAGCTGTCTGCAGGGCATGCCAAACAAAGTTAGCTGCAGGATGACCTGGCTTCTCTAACCCTCCGTCTGATTCTTTATCACCTGCTTGATTCAAGCCCAAGTGCCCAAGCCCCCGCTCAGGGCTGAGCGTTTCGCCCCCCTGCTCAAGGCTGAACACTTAACCTGCTTGTGTGCCAACAAGGTAGCTTGCAAACCCAGACCCTGTTAGATTTAGGCAGCACAGCAGAAGGGCTATAAAAGCCTTCCCCAGCTGCCCCCTCCCACTTCTTTCCTTCTTTCTTTCCTCTTTGTTGCACTGCTGCAATAAAGATCTCTTGGTTGCTCTGAGTGTTGTGGTCATTTTTCTTTCAACTTCAAATGTCCCCTCCCCAGCCATGCTAGAAAGCAGAAAATGTGTGAAACAGAGAAGTACAGTGGTGATGTTTGCCTTGTAATCCCAGCTACTCAGTAGGCTAAGATGGGAGAATCAAAAGTTTAAGCAACATAGCAAGACCCTGATCTCAAAGGAAGGGGAAAAAAAAGCAGGGATGTAGAAAGACTGTGTGTGTGTACATTCAGTTAACTAGATGTGTCTTTTGCACTGAGTTGGGAGGACTTGAGGTTTCTTCTTTTCTCCTTTCCTTCCCTGTTTCCTCCCTTTCTTCTTACTTCCTCCCTTTTCTTTTCCCTTCTTTCCTCTCTTCTCTGCCCTCTCCTCTCTTTCACTTTTACCTGACTGTCTTCCCCTCCCCACCTTGCATTCTCCTCCTCTCTGTTTCTTTTACCCTTCAAAAGTAGGTTTTAATGTTTGTATATGCAATGAACCATTGGTACTTTCATTACTTAGAATTCCTTTAAGAACAACATGACAATAACGATTAGTTGAGCACAGATCTTCTCCCAAGATTCCATGCAAGGGTAAAACTGGGCTCCAGGTTGCCTATCTGGTCTGCTTACCATGAACCTCCCCTCCCAGAGGCACTCATTCCACAGCTGCCAGGAATGCTGGCCTTTGATGCCTCACAGATCAGTTCCTGTGGTGGAGGTAACGGCCCTGCCTGGGGCCACACTCACCCTGCACTGCGGTGGAGATGTTAGGGGCAGCCTGCATCCTGGGTGGCTCCTTGCCCTGACAAGAAAAAATCTTAGGTAATGCATTGGATTTTCCTTATTGCATGTGGATCATACTTCAACCTGTCCGTCTGCGCAATCCTTTTCCACTTACTTTTTTGTAAATATGGGTCCTGGAAGATCTCCCCAGTGAAAGTCTTGCATGTAAGTTACATCAAAATTTGTTTTCACTTAAAACCACTGGTACCAGAAAAGGTCCAAGCAAGTGGACTTTAAAATGATACTTCGGCTGGACAGCCGTCAACAACCCCATCGCTGAGCTTGGCCCTTGGCTCCCCATTCCCTGGCCTGGCTCCTCACTTGAGCCTCTGGCCCTTCTTCCTCCATGTGAGTCCCTGGGGTTTGACAGCTGGTGCCTGGCTGAGGCCACTACCTTGCTCCTCTTGGCTTCCCTGTACTGCAGTACCCTAGTGCAGCCCCTGCCTTCCTGGCCCTGCCTTTCCCTGCTCTCCCCTGGCCTGGGCCCTCCTCTAGGTCCACTGCCTGGGCTCTTAGCTGGGGTCCTGGCCCCCACCCCACCCACACCCGTCCTGTGGCCCTTCAGGCTGTGTCCTCCTTCGACCCTCCTGTCATTTCTGTCTCTGCCAGGCCCACTTTCCTGATCCCCTTCCCTGGATGCTCACCCGGGCCAGGGGACTTGACCTGGCCTCTTGGCCCTGTGTGCTCCATTGGGAAAACGTAGCCCTGCCCCTTGCCTGGGCCCTTTGGCCTCCCTCAGCTGGGGCCCTTCTCCTGAACCCTGACACCATGCAGTGGACCTGGGCCTTGAGCCTTTCTCCCCCTGTGCCACCTGCTCCCCTTTCTCCCCTCCTGCCCCTCCCCATCCATGTCCCTTTTCATTCACCCAGGCCCAGGTGCTAGCACTTGGCTCTCCATTAACGGGCCTGGCTCCTTGCTTGAGCCCCTGGCCGTCCTTCTTGAGGAACCTGTCCCTGTCCCCTGGTTTCAGGCCTCTTTTGCCAGCCCCCTCCTGTACCTCCCCTCTGTTCCCCTCAGGCTGTGGTATCCTGGCACTGCCCGGTCCCTCCACTCCCCCTGCTTCTCCCTAGACTAGGCTCCTCGAATGGGACCTGAAGCCCACCAACAAACCACCACCTCCGCATGTCAGGTATCCCTCACAGTACCCTCTTTTGCTCCTCCTTTGGTCCAGGTCCCTCTCTGAGGATTTACTCACCTGGGGCAGAGGGGTGAAATTGGCTTGCCTATCCGCCCTTAATGGTCCGTATAGAAAACAGAGCCCTGTCACTCACCTGAGTCCCCTTCACCGCCTGAAACATGAGGCCTGGCACTTAACGTGGGATTTGCTCCAACCCAGCCCTGAGGGATCCCCTCCCTTCCTTCCCCTGCCCTCTCACCTTGCATGCTGCCCCTACCCCAACCCAGCCCTCCCTCACCCTGACCCTTTGTGCTCCAGTCCCAGGGCCTGGGCACTCACTTGAGCTCCTGACCACATTCCTCATATCCCTTGGCATAGCATGGAGTCTCTTCGTGTTGGGTCTGACCTGGGGGCCCTTTGCTTGAGCCCGCCAGCGGGCTATTTATGCTAGGTGCCCCTTGTGCTATCCTGGGTCTCCTGGTCCTCCTGCAGCCCCTTTCTCCCCTTTCCCTCACGCTTTCTCTTGGCAGTCATGGGTCTCCTGCTCCTTGGGTCTCTCATCACCATGGGTTGGGTGGGTTCCTTGCCTGGGCACCTGGCTTGGGTCCTGGCTCACGCCCCTCTGTGCAGCCACCCCGATCCCCCGCCGTCCCCTCCCATTGCCCTCCTCGTGGCCGCCTTCCCTTGCCAGGCGTCCTTTGACACATCCCTGGCCCTGAATTCTCATCTGAGCCAGGGCGCCTTATGGGAAACATAGCCCTGCCCCTCGCCTAGGGCCCTTGCTATCCTTAGGTGCTTGGTCCTGCACCAGGAACCCTGACACCTCGAGGTGGCCCTGGCCTGGAGCCTGATTGCCCCCTGCTGGATCCCCTGCATTCCCTCCCAAGTCTTGTCCACTGTCCTGAGCCCCCTGCTCAAGCCCTGGCCCTTTGCTCTTCGTTCCCTGTCCTGCCTCCTTGATTGGGCCTCTGGTGGCCCTTCTTGCTCCATGATTTTCTGGGCTTGGTCTGAGGGCCCCTCGCTGGGGCTGCTTGCCTCCTCCCCTTGGCTTCCCTGAATTTTAATACCCTAGTGCAGCCCCACCTTCCCAGCCCTGCCCTTCCCTGCTGTCCCCTGGCCTGGGCCCTCTTCTAGGTCCCTAGCCTGGGCTCCTTCCTGGGGTCCTGGCCCTCACCTCACCAACACCCTTCCTCTGGCCCTTCACGCTGTGCCTTCCTTTGGCCTTCCTGTTGTCCCTGTCCCTGCTGGGCCCCTTTTCTAGATCTCTTTCCCAGGATGCTCAACAGGGCTAGGGGCCTAGAACTGGGCGTTTGGCCCTGCAGGCTCCTATCGGGAAAAGGTAGCTATGCCTTTTGCCTGGGCCCTTTGGCATCTCTCGGCCTGGGCCCTGCTCCTCAAACCTTACACCCATAGTGACCCCTTACTTTCCGGGTCCTGGCACTTGGCTCTCCATTCTTGGGCCTGGCTCCTTGCCAGAGCCCCCAGCCACCTTTTTGGAGAACCCTGTTCCTGTCCCTTGAAATCCGGCCCCTTGCTCGGCCCTTCTCCTGTGCCTCCCCTCTGTTCCCTTTATACTGTGGTATTTTGGCATTGCCCGGAACCTCCCCTCCTTCTGCATCTCCCTAGCCTGGGCTCTTCCAATGAATGCTGGCTCCCCACCGACACTTCCCCAATCTAGGATCAAAAGTATCTCTCACAGTCCTCCTTTGGCCCTCCTTTGGCCTGGTCTCTCTGTGAGGATCTACTCAACTGGGGCAGAGGAGTGCAATTGCCTGGCCTCTGGGCCCTGAAGGCTCCTATGGGAAACTCAGCCCTGCCCCTCACCTGGGCCCCCTTCGCTGCCCAAACTTGACACCTGGAAGTGGAAGTGGGCCTAGTGATGACCTTGCCCTGGGCTAACCGCTGCATTCCCTCCCCTGCCCTCTAGCCTTGCAAGACACCCGGAAGCCAACCCAGCCCTCCCTCACCCTGACCCTTAGTCCCCAGGCCTGGCTGTTGGCCTGAGCCCCTTACCACGTGTCTTGTGTCGCTTTGCTTTGTCTGGTGTTTCTTTGTATTGAATCTGACCTGGAGGCCCCTTGCTTTGGCCCCTGTAGCGCCATTCCCCTCTGTGCCCTTTGCGCCTCCCGCTGTCTCCTCATCCTAGCAACGCCCCTTTTTCTCCTTCCCCTAGTGCTTTTTCCTGGAGCAGGGGCCTCCTGATCATTGGGTCTCTAATATCTTTTGGTGGAGCCAGTCCCTTGCCTGGGCTCCTTGATTGGGTCCTGGCTCTTGCCCCTCTCAACACCCACCGCGACCCCCTACTGTTCCCTTCCATCGCACTCCTCCTGGCCCGGCGTCCCTTGCCAGGCCCCCTTGGCCTTGTCTTTGGCCCTTGATTCTCATCTGAGCCAGGGCGCCTTAGGGGTAACAGAGCCCTGCCCCTCGCCTGGGGCCCTTGCTCTCCCTGGGCCCTTGGGGTTGCAACGGGAAAACTGACACCTAGCAGTGGGACTGGGCCTTGAGCCTGCCTCCCCACTGCTGGATCCCCTGCCTTCCCTCTCCAGCCCTATCCACTCTCCTGAGCCCCCTGCCCCAGCGCTGGCCCTTGGCTCTCCATTCCCTGGTCTGGCTCCTCTCTTGGGCCTCTGGGGGCACTTCTTGCTCCATGCTTCCCTGGGCTTGGACTGTGGACCTCGCTGGGGCCACTTCCCTGCTCCCCTTGGCTTCCCTGCACCTCAGAACCCTAGTGCCACCTTCCTGCCTGGCCCTGCCCTTCCTTGCTCTCCCCTGGCCTGGGCTCTCCTCTAGATCTCTAGCCTGGGCTCCTTTCTGGGGTTCTGGCCCTCACCCCACCAACACCCTTCCTCTGGCCTTTCACGCTGTGCCCTCCATCTGCCCTCCTCTTGTCCCTGTCCCTGCTGAGCCCTTTTTCCAGATCCCTTTCCCAGGATGCTCACCAGGGCCAGGAGTCTGGAACTGGGAATTTGGCCCTGCGGGCTCCCTTTGAGGAAAGGTAGCCGTGCCCCATGCCTGGCTCTTTGGCCTCCCTCTGCCCGGCCCCTGCTCCTCAATCCTGACACCCAGCAGTGAACCCTGGCCTTGAGCCCTGCTCTCCCTGTGCCAATAACTCCCCTTTCTCCCCTCCCCAGCCCTGTCTGTTTTCATGGGACCCAGGACTGGGTCCTTGCACTTGGTTCTCCATTCTTGGTTCTGGCTCCTTGCTGGAGCCCCTGGCCACCTTTCTCGAGGACCCTGTGGCCGTCCCTTGATTTCAGGCCTGTTGCTCGGTGCTCCTCCTGTGCCTCCCTCTGTTCCCCTTGTACTGTGGTATTTTGGCATTTCCAAGACCCTCCTCTCCCCCTGCTTCTCTCTAGCCTGGGCTCCTCCAATGGGTGCTGGCTCCCCACCCACACCTCCCATTCCCAGAACAAAGGTATCCCTCACAGTGCCCTCCTTTGGTTCTCTTTGGTCCTGGTCCCTCTCTGAGGATCTACTCACCTGGGGCAGAGGAGTGAAATTGCCTGGCCTCTGGGCCCTGAAGGCTCCCTATGGGAAACACAGCCCTGCCCCTCACCTGGGCCCCTTTGCAGCCCAACCTTGACACCTGGCAGTGGACATGGGCCTAGTGATAACCTTGCCCTGGGCAATCCGCTGCCTTCCCTCCCCTGCCCTCTAGCCTTGCAAGCTGCCCAGAAGCCAACCCAGCCCTCCCACACCTTGACCCTTTTCCCCACAGTCCCCAGGCCTGGCTGCCGGCCTGAGCCCCTTACTGCATTCCTTGTGTCTTGTTACTTTGAGTGGCGTCTCTTTGTGTGGGGTCTGACCTGGGGTCCCCTTGCTTTGGCCCCCTATCCTGCTCCCCTCTGTGCCCTTTGTGCCGCCCTCTCTCTCCTCATCTTAGCGACACAGCTTCCTCTCCTTCCCCTCGTGCTTTTTCCTGGAGCGCAGGCCTCATGATCATTGGGTCCCAAATATCTTTTGTTGGCTCAGTCCCTTGCCTGGGCTCCTTGGTTGGGTCCTGGCTCTTGTCCCTCTCTGCACCCACCGTGACCCCCCACCGTGCCCTTCCATCGCACTCCTCCTGGCCTCCGTCCATTTCTTCCGGACGTGGGGGGTGTTGGTGGGAAGCAAGGACACAATCAAGGAGCCCAGGACCCTCCCCTCCCCCTGTTTCTCCCTAGCCTGGGCTCCTCAAAAGGGTTCTGGCTCCCCACGGACCCTTGCCCCCAATTCCTGATGCAAGGTATCCCCTTACAGAGCTCTCCTGTGGCCTTCCTTTGGTCCCTGTCTCTCTGTGAGGTTCTAATCACCTGGGGCAGAGGAGTGGAATTGGCTGACCTCTGCACCCTGAAGACTCCCTATGGGAAATACAGCCCTGCCCCTCGCCTGGGCCCCCTTCGCCTTCCAAACATTGACACCTGGCAGTGGACCTGGGCCTTCCACTGACCTTGCCTTGCACAATCTTCTCCCTTCCTTCCCCTACCATCTAGCCTTGTATGTTGCCCCTACCCCAACCCAGCCCTCCTTAACCCTGACATTTCGCGCTCCAGTTTCAGGGCCTGGCTGCTTGCCTGAGCTCTGAACCGTGTTCCTCATGTTGCTCGGCATCATGATGTGTCACTACGTATAGGGTATGACCTGGGATCCCCTTGCTGGAGCCCCTTAGTGGGCTCCACTGGGTGCCCTTTGTACTGCCCTCTGTCTCCACATCCTAGCGCCAACCCTTCCTCTCCTTCCAAGAGCGCTTTCCCCCGGAGTGCTGGCCTCCTGCTTCTTGGGTTTCTAATGCTCTGTTGGTGGGATCGGTCACTTGTCTGGGATCCTGGCTTGGGTCCTGGCTCTTGCCCCTCTCCGCACCCACCGAGACCCCACACCATGACCTCCCGTCGCCCTCCTCCTAGCCCCCATCCCTTGTCAGGCCCCCTTGGCCTGTCCCTAACCCTTGATTCTCATCTGGGCCAGGGCACCTCATGAGAAAGAGAGCCTTGCCCCTCGACTGGGCCCCTTGCTCTCCCTGGGCCCTTGGTCCTGCACCCAGAACCCTGATACCTGGCAGGGGCCCTGGGCCTGGAGCCTGCCTCCCCACTGTAGGATCCCCTGCCTTCCCTCCTCAGCCATTTCCACTTTCCTGAGCCCCCTGCCGCAGCCCTGGCCCTTGTCTCTCCATTCCTTGGCCTGTCTCCTCACTTGAGTCAATGGTGGTCCTTCTTGCTCTGTGCATCCCTGGACTTGGACTGCAGGCCCATTGCTTGGGATGCTTCCTTGCTCCCCTTGGCTACCCGGCATCACAGAACCCTAGTGCGGCCCACCTGCCCAGCCCAGACCTTCCCTGCTCTTTCAGGATGGGGCCCACCTCTAGGTCCCTAGGTATCCTTGCTGGGGTCCTGGCCCCCAACTCACCAATAGGTGTCCTCTGGCACTTCCTGCTGTGCCCTCCTTGGGGCCTCTCTGTCCCTGCCACGCCCCTTTTCCTGATCCCTTTACCAGGATGCTCACCTGGGCCAGGGGACTGGACCTGGACTTTTGGACCTGCGGGCTCTCTTTGGGAAAATGTAGCCCTTCCCCTTTTTCTGGACCTTTGGCCTCTCTCAGCCCAGGCCCTGTACCCCAAACCTGACACCCATCAGTGGACCTGGGCCTTGAGCCTCCTCTCCTTGTGCCACCCACTCCCCTCCCTCCCCTCCCTAGCCCTGTCTGTTTTCATGGGACCCCTGCCAGGGCCAACATACTTCGCTCTCCATTCCTGGGCCTGGCTCCTTGCTCGAGGCTGCCCTTCTTCAGGACCCTGTCCCTTTCCCTTGACTTCAAGCCCCTTTATTGTGCCCCCTCCTGGGCCTCCCCTCTCTTCTCCTTGTATTGAAGTGGCACCCCCTTTCTCCAGAGAAAATTCTTTTTTTTTTCACCTTCTATTTTATTTTATTATTATTTTTATTATTAGTTGTTCAAAACATTACATAGTTCTTGATATATCATATTTCACACTTTGATTCAAGTGGGTTATGAACTCCCATTTTTACCCCATATACAGATTGCAGAATCACATCGGTTACACATCCACGTTTTTACAAACTGCCATACTATTGTCTGTTGTATTCTGCTGTCTTTCCTATCCTCTCCTATCCCCCCTCCCCTCCCCTCCCCTCCCCTCCCATCTTCTCTCTCTACCCCCTCTACTGTCATTCATTTCTCTCTCTTGTTTTTTTTTTCCTTTCCCCTCACTTCCTCTTATATGTAATTTTGTATAACTCTGAGGGTCTCCTTCCATTTCCATGCAATTTCCCTTCTCTCCCTTTCCCTCCCACCTCTCATCCCTGTTTAATGATAATCTTCCACAGAAAATTCTTAACCTGGTTTCTCCAGAAATCTTCACCATGGCTGTTTTTAGGACTGTTAACAAAAGAGTTCAATGTAGATAAACTTCCTCTTTTCCTGTCGCCCTCTTACTAGTTTTTCACAAACATAGTAGTTTCTAGAAATGTGCAAACAATGCCACTGGCATTGAGCTGGGCTTCACAGAGATATCTACATTTTTAAGATAAGTTACCAACTGGGCTCCATGGTAACAACTGGCAGGGAGAGGAAAAAAAGGGAAAAGGAGCTCTCCCCTTCTCAGGTGTTGTCCTTGAAGAGGTAACCTGCCCAAAACAGTGCAAGAAAAAGCTGTTTTATGTGAACTTCTGCAGACTGTGAACTTCTGAGCCCCTCCCCTTACATGCTGGATATAAAATTCTGAAAATATCTGAACTCGGGGTTCAGGGGGTTGATTGATTACAGCAAAAGCTATGCCCTCTGAGCCTGGCTGCAGCCAAATAAAACTGTTTCCTGCTATGTTCGGTGCCTTGCCTCATTTGTCCCAACAACAGTACTGTGGTATCCTGGCACTGCCTGGACTCTTCCCTCCCACTGCTTCTCCCTAGACTGGGCTCCAAGAATGGGTCCTGGCTCCCCATCAACCCCCCCAATTCTGGACAAAAGGTATCCCCTCACAGTGCCCTCCTTTGGTCCAGGTCTCTGAGGATCTACTCACCTGGGGCTGCGGAGTGGAATTGGCTGGCCTCTGCCCCCTGAAGGCCTAGTGCCGACCTTGCCCACCCAATCACCTCCCTTCCATCCCATGCCCTCTGGCCTTGCATGCTGCCCCTACCCCAACCTGGCCCTCGTAACCCTGACTGTTCATGCTCCAATCTCCGGGCCTGGCCACTCATCTGAGCCCCTGATGGCATTCTTTGGGTCAAGTGGCTTCCCATAGAGTCTCTTGGTGTCGGGTCTGACCTGGAGGCCCCTTGCTTGGGCATCCTAGTGCGCTCCCCTCCTTGCCCTTTTCACCACCCTCTGTCTCCTCATCCTACCACCGCCCCTTCCTCTCCTTTCCCTAGAGCTTTCCCCTGGAGAACAGGCCTCCTGCTCCTTGGGTTCCTTTCCTCTTTGGTCAAGTTGGTCCTTTGCCTGGAATCCTTGCTTGGGTCCTGGCTCTTGCCCCTCTCCGCACCCACCACAACCCTGTGCAATGCTTTCCCATCACCGTCCTCCTGTAACTTGTCCCTTGCCAGGACCCCTGGGCCCGGTCCCTGGCCCTTGATTCTCATCTGGGCCAGGACACCTGGTGGGAAACAGAGTCCTGCCCCTCACCTGGGACCCATGGTCTCCCTGGGCCCTTGGTCCTGCACCCAGAACCATGACACCTGGCAGTGGCACTGGCACTCGAGCCTGGCTCCCCCCTGCTGAATCCCCTGCCTTCCTTCCCCAGCCCTGTCCACTGTCCTGAGCCCCCTGCCCACACGCTGGCCCTTGGCTCTCCATTCCCTGGCCTGGCTCCTTACTTGACCCTCTGGTGGCCCTTCTTGCTCTGTGCACCCCTGGGCTTGAACTGCGGGCCCCTTGCTTGGAGCGCTTCCCTGCTCTCCTTGGCTTCCCTGGACTGCAGAACCCTAGTGATGCCCTCCTACCTGGCCCCAACCTTTCCTGCACCTCCATGGCCTGGGCCCTCCTCTAGGTCCCTAGCCTGGGCTCCTTGCTGGGGTCCTGGCACTTACCCCACCAACACCCATCCTGTGGCCCTTCACGCTGTGCCTTTCTTTGGCCTTCCTGTCATCCCTGTCCCTTCCAGGACTCTTTTCCTGTCTCTTTCCCCAGGATTCTCACCAGGGCCAGGGAACTAGACCTGTTTTTTTGTCCCTGTGGGCTCCTTTTGGGAAAATGTAGCCCTGCCACATGTCTGTGCCCTTTGGCCTCCCTCAGCAGAGCCTACATCTCCAACCCTGACACCCAGCAGTGTACCTAGGCCTTGAGCCCTCCAATCCCTGTGCTACCCACTTACCTTTCTCCCCTCCCTCCCCTTCCCAGTCCTGTCCCTTTTTATGCAACCCTGTCCAGGGTCAAGGCACTTGGCTTTCCATTCCTGGGCCCGGTTCCTTGCTGGAACCCCTGGCCATTCTTCTCGAAGACCCTATCCCTGTCCCTTGATTTCAGGCTCCATTTTCGAGCCCCTGCTGTGCCTCCCCTCAGTTCCCCTTGTACTGTGGTATCCTGGCACTTCACAGACCCAACCCTCCCCCTGCTTCTCCCTAGCCTGGGCTCCTCAAATGGGTCCTGGCTCCCCCTGACCGACACCAAATTTCCTAAGCAAAAGATCCATTCACAGTGCCTTCCTTCGATACTCCTTTGGTCCTGTCTCTGAGGATCTACTTACCTGGGGAAGAGGAGTGGAATTGGCTGGCTTCTGCGCCCTGAAGGCTCCCTATGGGAAACACAGACCTGTCCCACACCTGGGCCCCCTTTGCCGCTGGAACCCTCTCCATGCACCCCACGTCTGTCTGAGGTGCATCTTTCTCTCTTTCTTTCTGGAGGGTGATGTGGGCACTGGACGGCTACTTAAATGCAACTAGTGCAGCTGCCACTCTTCAAGACTTGGGTGAGAGGTTTCCCGGCCTAGGAAGCTCTCAATCACCTGTTCCATACAGAGCAGGCATGTTGGGTTCTGCCAAAGCCACTTCCCACTTTTCTGTCTGGGCCTGGAGAACAATTGACGTGAGTACACAGTGTCCCTAATTCCATCTGCTTTGGATGTGTGGAGGTGGAGGAAGGAGTTTGGGACACCTGCAGAATTCCAGTTTGGGCTACACTCAAAAGGATTCCTAAGGTTCCTTTCTCTTGAACCCCCTCCTGACTGCCTTAAGGTGTATCTAAGGTGATTGGTAGATGAATGGCACTGGGGGAAAGCCCCAATTACATTTGCCTGTATATGGGCTGGGCAACACTCCCAACCCCACATCCATTCCCTCCTGGATGCTCCCCTTCCTTCGCGGGTCAGAAACACTAGCAATTCAGGTTGTAGGACTGAGAAAGATATAGGATAATTAGTAAAAAGGTGCCCAGGTTCCCCTCATGCGCATAGGTAACTTTCACTAGTCTGTGTTAAAATTTCCCATTACTGCTCCGATGTTTAAAATGTTCTGTGTTCTCTTTAAGCTGCCAGAGGGAGGCATTTTTAGAATCAACTCTTCTGGGAGTCCCTCTGATAGAAAGTGCCATATTCCTTACAACCAGTGATATCCCTCATCCCCAGGAGATTCCTTGAGTCTTTGGGGCAAAAAGGCCACAAGAAGAGTAGGCGATTCTCTTTTGCTGTGGGTTTTATAGTGGCAGGGAAGAAGGCAGTAATGCCCTTAAGTCTGAATCCTCCCAGAGTCTCTGGCACAGGGCACACTGGGAACCTAGCACTTTGCCAAAGGGGACCAGAAACACCCTTGGCAAAGCAAGGTGAGAGACAGGTTTTCTGGACCATAAGGAAGCTCAAGCTTAGGGAGACGTTCCTAATGAGAACAGTTTTCTCCAGCGTGGGTGCCTGAGTCCTGTTTTTTCTCTTCTCAGATGGGAGCTTCTCTCTCCAATAGGCGAGGTACACCACTAACCTGCATATTGAAAAATTGGGAGAAATTTGACCCATAGACGCTCAAGAAAAAGCGCCTCATTTACTTCTGCCGCCAGGCCTGGCCTCAATACAAACTCCCTGATAAAGAACCCTGGCCACCGGAGGTAAGTATCAATTTTAATACAAATTTACAGCTTGATAAATTTTGCAAAAGGGAAGGGAAATGGTGTGAGGTGCCATATGTCCAGGTTTCCTTTGCCCTAAGGGAAAACCCCAAATTATGCCAACAATGTAAAGTAGACTTAGCTATGATATCTGCCATGAAGAGAGAAAATCTTAAAGAATCACCTCCTGAGGAGAAAGGATGAGGAGGACCCACACAATCTCCATCTCCTGTTGATGTGCAGCAGTGGCCCTCCTGTCCCCCATACCCTGGCCTCTACCCTGGCCTCTCTACATCTGCCCCAATAGACAGATCAAATATATTACCTCTCCAGGAGATGCTAGGAGGAGAGTTTGGACCAATCCAAGTACATACCCCCTTTTCCCTTCAAGTCCTAAGGCAGATAAAAATAGACTTAGGGAGATTTTTGGAGGACCAGATAAATATATTGAGGTATTTCAAAACTTATCCCAGGTGTTTGATCTCACCTGGAAAGATTATGCTATTACTCAACCAGACTTTGATTTCCAATGAGAAGGAAGCAGCCCTAAAAGCAGCTGAAGAATTTGGGGATGACCTACACCTTGCTCTTGCCCCAACAGCACAGACTAGGAGCAAACCCAATTATCCATCTGGAACACAGGCAGTTCCCAGAAACGATCCTGACCAGGACCCAAATGATGAACAGGATACTTGGAAAATTAGACATTTTCAAATGTTGGTCCTTGAGGCCCTCAGGAGAATCAAGCAAAAGCCCATTAACTATTCTAAGGTTTCAGAAATTATTCAGCGCCCCCAGGAAAGCCCTGCTATTTTCATGGAGAAACTCAGGGAGGCAATGAGAAAACACACCCCTGTGGATCCTGAATCCACAGAGGGCCAACTACTTTTAAAGAACAAATTTATCACTCAGTCAGCCCCAGACATTCGGAGGAAGTTACAAAAATTGGCATATGGCCCCGATTAATCTTTAGATAACATCCTCCAGATCTTTCCAGTCGGACCAGGACCAGTTGGTTTTGTGCATACAATCCTGTTTATCTATGAAATGCAGTTAACATATCAGCTGGACCTATTTCCTGAATGCAGAGTGACTCTTCTGTTATTTAAAGATGTAAAAAATGCTGGAGACTTGAGAAAAAAGGCCATGGAAGGCACCATTGATGGTGCATTGATAAATCCTTCAGTGATTGTTGATCCTTTTCAGATACTTGTGGCAGCAAATAAAGCAGTTCACCTCTACAAACTGGGAAAAAATGAAGACGAGAACTCTGTCTACTGAAATTATTTTCAACCTTTCCCCAAACAACAATATTTCAGAGGCTTTGAAAAAATTTGGTATCTCAGCAGATAATACTTCAATTTTAATTGTTTACGTTGAAGAGGGAGAAAAACAAGTAAATCAAAAATACCTAATATCTCAAGTAGAAGGTGACCAGATTTCTCTGAAAAATCTTCCTGAAATAATGAATATTTCTGAAGTCAAAAAGATATATAAAGTGTCTTCACAAGAAGAAAAGATTGGGACATTATTGGGTGGTATCATTAGTAGAATGTCAACAAAAGATGTTTTATAAAATGTTAGAAATATTAACAGAAATTTTCAGCTTTAAATAAAACATTGGTTTTTCTTTCCTGATTATAAAATTAAAATATGTTTATAATAGAAAAAAAAATTTTTTGATCCTAGGACCTTGTGCATGCTAGGTAAGTGCTCCACCACTGAGCTTCCTTCTAGCCCTATAATTTTTTTTTTTTAAATCACAGAATGAGATTTTAAAAAACCCTCATAATCCTATCATTTTTACTAATACTGTTACTATTCTTGTTGTCTTCTAGTCTTCTATTTGTATTCAAACATTTTATTTTTTATATAATGGAAATAAAAATTGCCAACACTTAAAAAAAAAAAAACATCCTCCAACTTGCTACTTCCGTTTTTTATAATAGAGATCAAGAGGAAAAGAAGGAGAAAGAGCTCAGAGACAGATAAAGGACTGAAGTGCTTGTATTCACTCTTAGAGGAGTAAGCTCCCAGGGTGAAAAAGGAGGAAAACGAAATGCTCCTCAATCCACAAAAGGGACTTGTTTCCATTGCGGAGAGAAAGGACATTTCAAACGGGATTGCCCAATAGCCAAGTGACCACCCCAAAAGCCCTGCCCTAAATGTCAAGGCAAACACTAGAAGAGTGACTGTCCTCAGGGGGTAGGTCCTTGAAGCCAGACTCCTCCACACAGCCTGACGGAGCCCGGGCTCAATTCTGGCTCCCGTAACTCCTATCACTGCATGTGAGCCCCAGGTATGCTTCTCCATAGAAAGCCAAGAGGTCAACTTTCTCTTAGACACTGGTGCCAGTTTTTCTGTGCTCACTTCTTACCCCAGACCTCTGTCCTCTAATACTATAACGGTACAAGGAGTGTCTGGATGGCCTATTACCAGAAAGTTTACTCCTCCACTGAGTTGTGAGTGGGACGGGATGATGTTTTCTCATGCATTTCTGATAGTCCCAGAATGTCCTACCCCTTCATTGGGAAGAGACTTACTTTCAAAACTTCAGACATCCATTACAATGAATTTCAGACTGCAAGGACCATTATGTTTGCCTTTATTAGAATGTGATATAAACCCTGAAGTGTGGGCTACTGAAGGCAAAATTGAACGGGCAAAAAGTGCAGTTCCAATCAAAATAGTCTTAAAAGATCCTTCTGTCTTTCCACATCAGAGACAATATCCTCTGCCGGGTTTCTGTTCTCGTGACTAAAAGGCTCAGGAGTCACTCTAGTTAAATTAGGCTAACTGGGCTGCAAAAGAAATAAGCACACAAGAGACACAAATACCTTTTTCTTTGGGGTTGCTGTGACAGCTCCTCTGACCTTAAGGGTCCGCAGAAAGAGAGAGCGAGAGAGCACGCACTGACCCCTTTTATTGAGGAGAAGATATTCAAATGAGGCAAGGGGTCAGGTTTCAGGGAGCTGAGTCTATCTTCATGATGTCCACTGTCAGCAGGTTGACTGATACCTGGGTAGGCCACACCCAAGGGCACAGTAAGAGGAGGGGACACACACAAGGCACTTCCATGGAAGATTCTATCCTAAACAGGGCAAGGGGTTATATTACAAAGGAACAGGTGAGCATAGCTTCACTCTTGGGGCTGTAGCAAGACACAGCCATTTCTGTGACTGAGCGCCTCAGCACCCAGCTGGGGAGTGTAACTCAGTCACCCATAAGGCTGGCCTCCCACATATTCCCCCTTTCTTAATATAAAAAAAAAGAATGTAACTGGGAAATTTTCTTTCAGTCACTTGGCTCTTGGTCCAAGGTCATCACAATCTGCTATTGAAACACAAAAAGAATTAGTAGAAAACATATTATCTTTATAACAGTTAACACAATAATCTGGATTATTATTACCTTGACAAACACTCATCAGAAGATTTTTAATCTTTTCCCAATTTTATTGGGATGCATTGTTTTTGGCCATAGTAACAGACATTTTATTGCCATGGCATTTAGGCCTCTCCATAAGCCATAGAGCAAAGGGCTCACTCACATTATTCATTACATTGTCTTCTAGAACATCATTACTTAGTTCTCATCCTTCCATCAGCACTTATCTGACCATGAAGGAAGTTGGATGTAATTTAAGTCAAACATTAAGAAAATCCATACATTGTAGGTTTTAAGACATAGCCACAAAGGCCGAAATTGAATAAGCAAGGAATAATATTTAAAGTAGTCACTTTAGGGATTATGAGACCAGCAGTTTGTGTAGGTCTGGTTAATAGACATACACCTGTTTCAAAGCCTGAATATTAACTTCAGCATATTATAGTTCTGAAATATTAGCTGGCAATAATTAATGAGGCAATAAGTTGTATTTTTATAGGCTACAGGATATTTATCATTTTTTCTCTTTACTCTCATATTTAAGGAGTTAATTAGGTCTGTCAGTAATACAAATACCCTTGGAAAAATCTATTTTAATAATCTTTCCAACAATTGTCCATAAAGGTAAATGTAGTCTTAGTCACTAAAGTCCAGCATAATTGGCTGGCTTGGGTTTTTTATCTGCTGTCTAGCATAAGTTTCTGTCACTGGTGTGGTCAATTTGTTGCTCGGCTATTTGGCTACCTTGTCACGGGAGCTGGTGATAACTGACTGGTGAAAAACCTCAAGTCAATGTCCTGTAGCTCAGTTTCTTTTTGGAATGTACACAACTGTTACAGGGTTTGAGTGGGTCTTGCCTGTCAATCTACATTTGTTAGAGTCTATAAACAAGTCAAGATGGCGCCTGGCATTTTGCAGAGGGAGTGGTTTGTGAAGTAATGCCAGTGAGCCATTGTGTGGAGATTCCTTATTGGTTGACTGCTGTATCTAGTTTATGTTAATTAAGATAAGCTGTGTGGAATGTATATATACCCCTCCTGTCCTACAATAAACGGCTCCCACTCCTGTATCAATGTACACAAGTTGTTTGTCACCCCCCCCCCCCCGCCCGGTTATTTTGCTGCAGCCGGACTGCGGCATACATTAGCAAGATAATATCCATAAGTCAATCATCTTCTGCCTAATGTAACCATACTGTGAGGAAACTCTGTATGCTCCTAGCTGTTAGTTGCAACTGAAGGCTTTTTTAACATTTTCTCCTCTTCTATTAAATTTATTGTCAAAGGAGAACCCTGATGAGAAAAGAAAGGAAAAGGAAAAGCATAGAAAAAAAATGAGAACCAAGAAAGAGAAAAGCATCCAGACATGGCCCATTCCTGTAGCTGCATTTGTCTCCTGCTGTGGTGAGCAGGCAGTCACTGTTGACTAGTCCACCAGGTGACCAGCACGCTGGTTTCATTAAAGAGGTTCGTGGCATAGAAGTTAACTAGTGAGATCAAAATAAAATACACAGACTCAATTACCTTTTTCTATGACCAGGTCCGAGATGGCTCTCACCTCGAAACACCTGGTGGGGCAGCAAGGCTTACTCAGGGCTAGCAGGAGAGAGAGAGAGAGAGAGAGAGAGAGAGAGAGAGAGAGAGAGAGAATGCCAGGGAGTGGCCTTTTATTGGGGAACAAGAAATTTAGGGGAAAATTTCATCCAATGAAGGTCGAGGGGGGCAGCATTCCAAGGTCAGGGTCAGTGGTCACTCACACCCCCACATGGACAGGCTCTCACACCTGGAGAGGGTGGGGAAAGCTCCAACACAGTTTAGCAGAGCGCCTCACACCCAATTCTGGAGGTGCCCAATCACGTGCGAGAATGGCTTCCCACAGACTAGGTCTCTGTCACTAGGGTTCTGATCTGAGCTGGATGTGGGGAGCAAAGCAGCCATGGGGCAGGAGACCTCTCTCAGAAGGGGAGAAGAATTAGGCCTTTGCACCAGTGGGAGGGTGAGGTTCTTTGCCTCACCTCTGTTGGCCCCCAAATTTTCTCCTGATGGCCCCTCTGCGACTGTGCCTGTCTTAGGTTGTCCCTCCCTTGAGGAATCTTACCCGTCATTGACTAACCAGCCATCCTCCGGGGCCAAACAGGGTGATGTGGAGTATGCATGGCATTGTCCCCAAGAGGGCTCTCTGTCTCCTTGATAGATAATGCCCCCGTGGCCTCCACGCCAGCATTTACCCTAGGCTCAGCAAACAGGTTTCTTCTCCATGGAGGGCCCAGCTCACAGCACTGGGCTGGTAGGGATGCATTCAGGAAGGAAGGAGACAGGCCATAGACAGACAAACAGTAATATAGTGACAAAGCTGAGAGAGACAGATGAAGAGGAGATCCCTCATACAGAACTGGCCCTTAATTGGTGTTACTCACATCTGGTCCATAGCCGCCATCCATACGGATGCGGAACAATCCATTATTTCAATGCTGTCTTTTTCTCAAAAGATACTTCCAGACAGTCTGTTTACCATAGAATCAATATATAGGTATAACTGACCATTACAGTTAGGACAATTAATCTAGTTTCATGGGTGGACTTTCCAGTCCACACTGCAAGACACATTAAAGGTGGACCTGGGAAATGGGTCCATACAAGTCTTTTCATAATTTTTATTTACCTGACAAGCTCGTGAAGCTGCATGGCTATAAACTCTGTAGCTGGAAATTTACCTTCCTGTGCCAGGTTTCTCAGTCATTATAATGATGACTGGTTTAAACTATCCTTTGATATCTGATTTAGTTTACTGAATCATGTTCAGTAACATTAAGACTCTCAATATTACAATTTAAGAAAAAACTTTTAAAGTATTTTGTAAAATCTAGTGTCTCTCTGGGATCCTGTATTCCCCCTTTTCCTTATTTAATAAAATTGAGTAAAGGCTTGGCATAAATCATAGTATTATTAGTTTAAGTAATAGGTAATAGTACAAGTATTTAAATGATTAAGAATATAGGGCTGGGGATGTGGCTCAAGTGGTAGCGCGCTCGCCTGGCATGCGTGCGGCCCGGGTTCAATCCTCAGCACCACATACAAAGATGTTGTGTCCACCGAGAACTAAAAAAAATATATATTAAAATTCTCTCTCTCTCTCTCTTAAAAAAAATAGATTTACCTTTTATTGATTATTAAAATTTTTTAATATAGACTACTTGATCCATCCTAACAATTTAGAAAGAATCCTCAATCTTTTTGAGAGAAGGTCTCAAAATCTCTATATTTTAGATTATCCTTTAAATAGGTATCTCTTAATTGCCTTTAAAAAATATGATTAAGGTTATTTTTTGTGTAGGGAGCAGTGTATAAATCTTACTGTATTTTTTATGGACAATAGATCTAGTCAGAGAACTTATATAATATCAATGAATTTTTTTAAGTTTGTAACCTTTATTGTTTAAAATTAATATATAACTTTAATTTGGAGAACCTTAGTCTTAATAAAATGTTTTTTTTTTAAATTTAATAATTATCTAACAAACAAAATATGTAAAAATTAGTATCTCAGTGTCTTAGAATCAATCAATTTTAGTCTCTAAGGACAATTGTTAAAATCAGGATTTAAGTTAGTAGTTAAATATACTTAATGTTTAATCAACAATGTGAATTTATTTACCAAAATTAATCTTTGTCTTAAACAGTAAGAATTATTAGGCAATAAGGATCTTTCTTTAAAGAAATAAACTTACATTTTAATAGGTGCTTATCATGTCAAAATATGGACAAAATCTTAGCTCACATTAGTATAGTTAAATTAGAAAATAGCCTGAAATACCCTTAAATTAATTATAGTTAGTTTAGTATATATAAATCTCTTTTTTAATCATTTTAACTTTTTACATCATTTGTTTAGATAATAATATAAAAATCTTTTTTACTTAGGAAAATACTTTTATCATTGAAATATGAATATAAAGACCTTGTTTTACCCAAAGATAATTTCTTTCTTCTTTTTTAGGATCCATGTGTGCTTTTTCTTTGTTGAAGCATCTTTTTCTTTTAGAAAATTTTTTTGGTTATACTTTGGAACAATTTCTGAAAACCTTAGAATCTATAAACAAATTATTGTACTTTGATAAGAATTATCAATGAAAATATAGTTAAAATCCTTAGATATTTTGTAGACATAATTATAATTATTTATCATCTTATGAGTTTGAATAGTAACTTTGAGAATTAGAAACTACTTGAAGATTGTATTTTCACTTAAAAGCAAATTTATAGTAAACACATTTATCTCAAATATCTGTAACTGAAAAGGCAGAGTATCTGATAAATGTAAATATAAAACATAAATTATGGGTTTTCTGTTGAAGAAAAACAATTAGGCAAATATATATTAACTAATCAATTAGGCATGTGCTAATTATTTTACAGATTAACAAATATAGGTTATCTAAATATCTAAAAAATATATTTTAAGAATAAGAACATAACTTATAATTGTATTAACTTTATGTAACCATGTGGTCTTAAAATATTTGGATCCATTTTAATTTATTTTTAACTAGGAGTGCACTCTTCTATGTGACATCACTTGATGTAACTGAAATAAGATCCTTGAGTATACATATTTATTTTTTATAGTTAGGAATGAGAATAAGGATTTTTTGGTCATCACAGGAACATTGCTGGCTTTGTTCCTGTGGCGAGGGCGAGCAAATGCATCCTCATTACCTCCAAAATTAAAAGTAAAATATAAAGAAGCATGTTTGATATCTCTCAATCAATAGAACATTATTTAGTAACACAACTATAGAGAAAAGTCAGGTTATTTAATTCAGAACTAACTTAAATTTAGGACTGCAACATAGAAACCTGTGGAATTAAATTTTGTCTGAAAAAGATCTCTTTTGTTAGCATTTATAGGTAGGCATTCTTAAAAATACAGGCTCTGAACAGCTCCAGTAGAAATCTGAAACACAGTAGTACAGGTTAGTGGCTGGAAGGCGGGACTAGAAGTCCTGAGTGACTGTGGAAGAACCAATCGGAAGCCCGTGAAAGTGTGGGAGGTGGGACCAGGAAGCCTGCTCTTCCAGCCAGGCACCCCGTGGTTACCATGGTGATGCAAACAACATGGAGTCCACTGCCCATTGTCGGGGCAAAAGTTCCCCAAGTTTTCCTAGCGGATTGTATTTTGTTTGATTTTGTCTGCATTTTCCCCCGCCTGGCCAAGATCCTACTGTGGTAGCAGCTTGCTCTGTCTCTGCGACCTGCGGTTGCAGCTCGTGTACATCCTGCACTTTTTTCTGTAGCACGTGGGTGCTCCAAAGGTTTTTTAGCAGCAAACGCTAAAAACCATCAGATCTTAAGTTAGTCTGTGTTTGGCATTTAGGTCAAGTAATTCAAGGGTTAAAAGCACTGCTGGCCGCAGGGGCTAGGACCCCATAGCGAGCAGCAAGCAGCCGCAGTTAAGTCTCTTGTCCCCAGCAGCTGAGTTACAGCCATTCTGATTCATAGGACAATCTTGTAGTAAAAAGGTCCGTACATACTTTCTGAGTATTGACAAAAACAATAGAAAATTGAAACTTATTTCTCTCCAGGTAAACATCACAATTTCTCTCCCTTTTTCTCACTCTCCTAGCGCAAACTTCTAGAACATAAAGGCCAAAAAAATCTCTTTTTTTAAGCTTTTTTTTTGTGTGATGCTAAGGATTGAACTCAGGTTCCGCCCATGCTAGGCAAGCACTCTACCGCTGAGCAACAATCCTAGCCCCCCCCCCAAAAAAATCTTTTATAAAGATTTATAAAAACAATTTTAAAAAATCCACAAAAGTGCGCTTTCCACGGAGAGGACTCAACTCAACAACATGGCCCATCAATCATCTTAATAACTATATTTATTTAGAGTCTCTACAATTATACCCCAATATTAAAAATTTTAACATCACAGATTTTCCTTTTGTCTAATTCACTTACTTTCTACAATTCTGCCCACAATACTCTGCAATCCTAAGCATGCTTAACTTCTGGAGAGAACTTTCAACTTCACTAACTTTCTTTAATATTTAAATTGGAGGGCCGGGGATGTGGCTCAAGCAGTAGCGCGCTCGCCTGGCATGCGTGTGACCCGGGTTCGATCCTCAGCACCACATACAAAGATGTTGTGCCCGCCAAAAAACTAAAAAATAAATGTTAAAAAATTTAAATAAATAAATAAATAAATTGGAGTCCCCTTAGGAGCCAGCATTTGTAGCTTTTGTCCCAGCGGCTTAAAGACCTTTCGGCCCACTGTTGGACGCCAATTGCCGGGTTTCTGTTCTCGCCTTCCACCATCCACACCATCAACATGTCACAGATATCAAGATGGTTACTATTAAATTTGGAATGGAGATTCATGGCTCAATCCCACTATTGGGCATTTAAACCAAGAAACCCCCATCTGTTGGGAACAATGAAACCATACCTATGACAAGAGGCCTAATGCTACTCGAGAATTAGGATGGACCCAGAGTCACTATGCCAACAAATTATAATTTTACAAGCCAATGATTGGTTTGGAACTGATTGGCTCTCTAGACCTAAAATTATTTGGCCAGCACCCAATGGGACTCAATGGATATGTGGAACTAACTTATGGCCCTGGCTTCCCCCAGGCTGGATAGGGATATGTACTATTGGGTACCCCTGGGTGCAGGGGAGATGGACCCCAAATATAAAACAGCCAGCAAACCTCCCCAATCTCAAACATAGATCGGGACAATCTGTGTTTCCTTGGTATGATCATCTAGCTTAATTGTTTATCCCACTACTTGGTTTAGAAGACGTATGTGGCATGTAGAGACTTTAAACAATTATACTCAAACTGCCCTCCACGAGGTTGAGGAAAGTATCTCCTTAACGCTGAAGTAACACTTAGGCCATCTTACAAAACCAGATGGCTTGGATTGGGACTGTGGCTCAGAGGTAGAGTGCTTGCCTACCATGCATGAGGCACTGGGTTTGTTCCCCAGCACCACATACAAATAAAGATATTGTGTCCAGCTATAACTAAAAAATAAATATTTTAAAAAAAAAAACGGATGGCTTTAGATGACCTCGCTGCAGCTCAAGGTGATACTTGTGCCATTATTAAAACTGAATGTTGCATTTACATCCCTGACAATTCTGGCAATGTGACTAATATCCCTCAAGATTTACATGCTCAGATAGAAGCCATGTCCTCACCGTAGGAACAATTTCTTATCTCCTGGTTCTCTGGTACTTCCTGGTGGAAAACATTGTTAGTCTCTGTCATTATCTTTATACTCATTGGCATATTCCTATGCTGTGGCATTTATTGTTGCATTAATCTCATTCCAGTACTAATAATTTCTTGTTCCTCTTATAGAACAGCCATCACTCAAATGGTCCTCCAGCCTGTTACTTCTCAATCAGACTTCTATCATGGACCACTTGATAGATCTGATTTTTTAAAAAAAGGGACTCCAAAACCACTTACTCAACACCGCCCCCTTTCAGCTCAAAGAAGCCAGAACGGTCATCGCCCTCTTTCCTTACAGCAGTTAGGAGTTCCCAAAATTAGAGGGGGGAATGAAGCCATCTTTAAAGATAGGTAGTTAATGTAGTTAGGTAAATCGGGTCTAATATCGAGTAAGATAAATAAAATGGAGGCCATTGCTGAGAATGGAGTCTAGGAAACCAGAGCAACACTTAGGGAAATTGAATTGTTACTCTTCCCAAGGCCCAGAGCCCATCCTAAGGAAATGGTAATGAAACAGCTCCCAGCAAACAGGGAAGTGTTAAACTGCCCAGACCCTTCCTGCCCTTATTACTCCTTCAGCATACCTATCCCCCACATTTTGGGCCTTCCATCTGCATTCTATCACTGCAAGATAATGGGAAACAAAGGACAGGAGGATGGGAAAGCTAAAAGCAGACCTTAGCTATAAAAGAGGGAAGACCATGCCCTTCCATGGATTCCACATTTTGGATCCCCTTCTTCCTCCAGGGAGAAGTCTTTTCTGCTGTCCTTTAATAAAGCTTCTACTTTCCACTCTAAACTTGCCTCAGCGTGCTTCTCTGGTGTTTTACTTAAGCATTCACGGAAGGAAGGAATCCTCACCAGTAAACAGCAGTAACAGCCTCTTGGTCCTGTGTGCTCCCTTTGGGAAAACAAAGCCCTGCCCCTTGCCTGGGTTTTTTGGCCTCCCTCAGCCTGGGCCCTGCTCCCGAACTCTGACACCCTGCAGTGGACCTGGGCCTTGAGCCTTCCTCCCCGTGTGCCACTCAAGCCCCTTTCTCCCCTCCCGCCCTACCCCATCCATGTTTCTTTTCATTCACCCAGGCACAGGTGCTAACACTTAGCTCTCCATTACTAGGCCCTGCTCCTTGCTTGAGCCCCTGGCTGCACTTCTCAAGGAACCTGTCCCTGTCCCTTGGTTTAAGGCCCCATTTGCCAGCCCCCTCCTGTGCCTCCCCTCTGTTCCCCTCATGCTGTGGTATCCTGGCACTGCCAGACCTTCTGCTCCGCCTGCTTCTCCCTAGCCTAGGCTCCTTGAATGGGTCCTGGCAGCCCACTGACTTCCCCCCACCTCCGCAACCAGGTATCCTCTCACAGTACCCTATTTGCCCATCCTTTGCTCCAGTTCCCTCTCTGAGGATCTACTCACCTGGAGAAGAGGAGCAAAACTGGCTGTCCTCTGGGCCATAAATGATCCCTATTGGAAACACAGCCCTGCAATTCGCCTGAGTTCCCTTCAGAGCCTGAACCTTGAAGCCTGGCAGTTACCACAAAACTTGCTCCAACCCAGCCTTGAGTGATCCCCTTTTGTCCCTCCCCTACCTTCTCACCTTGCTGCTGCCCCCACCCGAACCCAGCCCTCCCAAACCCTGACCCTTTGCTCCAACCCAGCTCAAGTCCCCAGGCCTGGGCACTCACCTGAGCCCCTGACCGCATTCCTCATGTCCCTTGGCATAGCATGGAGTCTCTTCGTGTGGGGTCTGACCTGGGGGCCCCTTGCTTGGGCCTGCCAGCGAGCTCCCCTAGGTGCCCCTTGTGTTTCCCTCTGTTATCTGGTCCTCATGCATCTGCATCCCCTTCCTCCTCTTCCCCTCATGCTTTCCCCTGTCGCTCCTAGTTCTCTTGCTCCGTGGGTCTCATCACCATTGGACGGGTGAATCCCTTGCCTGGGCGCCTGGCATGGGTCCTGGTTCTCGCCCATCCGTGCAGCCACCCCAACCCCGCACTGTGCCCTCCCATTGCCCTCCTCCTGGCTGCCTTACCTTGCCAGGCCTCCTTTGACAGGTCCCTGGCCTTGGATTCTCTTCTGAGCCAGAGTGCCTTATGGGAAACAGAGCCCTGCCCCTCGCCTGGCCCATTGCTCTCCCTGGGTGCTTGGTGTGCACCAGGAACCCTGAAACCTAGAGGTGGCCCCTCGCTGGGGCTTCTTGCCAGCTCCCCTTGGCTTCCCTGTACAGCAGTACCCTAGTACAGCCCCACCTGATTGCCCCCTGCTGGATCCCCAACCTTCCTTCCCAAGTCTTGTCCCCTGTCCTGAGCCCCCTGACCAGGCTCTGGCACTTGGCTCTCCGTTCCCTGGCCTGGCTCCTTTTTTGAGCCTCTGGTGGCCCTTCTTGCTTCATGATTTTCTTGGCCTTGTCTTTGGGCCCCTTAAGGCTGCTTGCCTGCTCCCCTTGGCTTCCCTGTAGTGCAGTACCAGAGTGCAGCCCCGCCTTCCCAGCCCCGCCCTTCCCTGCTCTCCCCTGGCCTGGGCCCTCCTCTAGGTCCACTGCCTGGGCTCTTAGCTGGGGTCCTGGGCTCCACCGCACCCATACCCATCCTGAGGCCCTTCAGGCTGTGCCCTCCTTCAACCCTCCTGTCATTTCTGTCTCTGCCAGGCCCCCTTTTCTGATCCCCTTCCCAGGATGCTCACCAGGGCCAGGGGACTTGACTTGGCCTCTTGGCCCTGCGGGCTCCATTGGGAAAACGTAGCCCTGCCCCTTGCCTGGGCCCTTTGGCCTCCCTCAGCCCAGCCCTGCTCCTGAACCCTGACACCCTACAGTTGACCTGGGCCTTGAGCATTCCTCTTCCTGTGCCACCTTCTCCCCTATATCCCCTCCTGCCCCTCCCCTCCGTGTTTCTTTTCATTCACCCAGGCCCAGGTACTAGCACTTGACTCTCCATTACTGGACCTGGTTCCTTGCTTGAGCTCCTGACTGCCCTTCTCAAGGACCCTGTCCCTGTCCCTTGGATTCAGGCCACTTTTGCCGGCCTCCTCCTGTGCCTCCCCTCTGTTCCCCTCACACTGTGGTATCCTGGCACTTCCCAGACCCTCCGTTCCCCCTGCTTCTCCCTAGACTATGTTCCTTGATTGGGTCCTGGCAACCCACCAATCACCCCCCACCTCCACACTCCAGGTATCCCCTTACAGTACCCTCTTTTGCCCCTCTTTTGGTCCAGGTCCCTTTCTGAGGATCTACTCACCTGGGGCACAGGAGTGGAATTGAATGGCCTCTGCACCCTGAATACTCACTATGGAAAACACAGCCCTGCCACTCACCTGAGTCCCCTTCACCTCCTGAACCTTGAGGCCTGGCAGTTAACATGAGAGGAGCTCCAACCCAGCCCTGAGCAATCTTCTCCCTTCCCTCCCCTGCCCTCTCACCTTGAATGCTGCCCCTGGGCCTTGAGCCTTCCTCCCCCTATGCCACCTGCTCCCCTCCCCGCCCCGCCCTCCACTCCCCTCCCCACTCCTCCACTCCCCTCCCCACTCCTCCACTCCCCTCCCCTCCCCTCCCCTCCCCTCCCCACTCCTCTACTCCCCTCCCCTCCCCTTCCTCCCCTCCCCTCCCCTTCCTCCCCTCCCTCCCCTCCCTTCCCTCCCTTCCCTTCCTTCCCTCCCCTCCCCATCCATGTTTCTTTTCATTCACTCAGGCCCAGGTGCTGGCACTTGGCTCTCTATTACTGGACCTGGCTCCTTGCTTGAACCCTGGCCACCCTTCTCCAGGACCCTGTCCCTGTCCCTTGGTTTCAGGCCCCCGTTTCCGGGCCCCCTCCTGTGCCTCCCCTCTGTTCCCCTCATACTGTGGTATCCTGGCACTGCCCAGATCTTCCGCTCCCCCTGCTTCTCCCTAGCCTAGGCTCCTTGATTGGGTTCTGGCAGCCCACCAACCACCCTCTCACCTCCACACTCCAGGGTGCCTTACGGGAAACAGAACTTCTCAGTACCCTCTTTTGCCCCTCCTTTGGTCCAGGTCCCTCTGAGGATCTACTCACCTGGGGCATAGGAGTGGAATTGGCTGGCCTCTGCGCCCTGAATGCTCCCTATGGAAAACATAGCCCTGCCATTGTCTGAGTCCCCTTCACAGCCTGAACCTTGAGGCCTGGCACTTAACATGGGACTTGCTCCAACCCAGCCTGAGTGGTCCCCTCCCTTCCCTCCCCTGCCCTCTTGCCTTGCATGCTGTTCTTACCCCAACCCAGCTCTCCCTAACCCTAACCCTTTGCACTCCATTCCCTGGGCCTGGGCACTCCCCTAAGTCCCTGACCTGGTTCTTTATGTCCCTTGGCATAGCATGGAGTCTCTTCGTGTTGTGTCTGACCTGAGGGCCCCTTGCTTGGGACCGCCAGCAGGCTCCCCTAGGTTCCCCTTGCATTTCCCTCTGTCTCCTGGTCCTCATGTATCCCTTCCTCCCCTTCCCCTCACGCTTTCCCCTGGCGCTCTCGGGTTTCTTGATCCTTGGGTCCTGGTTATCGCCTTTATGTGCAGCCACCCAGACCCCCCACCACCATGCCCTCCTGTCGCCCTCCTCCTGGCCTCCTTCCCTTGCCAGGCCTCCTTTGACAGGACCCTGGCTCTGGATTCTCATCTGAGCAGGGGAGCCTTATGGGAAACAGAGCCCTGCCCCTCTCCTGGGCCCATTGCTCTCCCTGGTGCTTTGTCCTGCACCAGGATCCCTGAAACCTGGAGGTGTCCCTGGGCCTGGAGCCTGACTGTCCCCTGCTGGATCCTCAGCCTTCCCTCCCAAGTCTTGTCCACTGTCCTGAGCCCCCTGCCCAAGCTCTGGCCCCAGGCTCTCCGTTCCCTGGCCTGGCTCCTTTCTTAAGCCTCTGATGGCTCTTCTTGCTCCATGATTTTCTGGGCTTGGTCTGAGGGCTCCTCGCTGGGGCTGCTTGTCTGCTCCTCTTGGCTTCCCTGTACTGCAGTACCCTAGTGCAGCCCCGCCTTCCCGGCCCTGCCCTTCTCTGCTCTCCCCTGGCCTGGGCCCTCCTCTAGGTCGTTGCCAGGGCTCTTTCCTGGAGTCCTGGTCTCCACCCCTCCCACACCCGTTTTGTGGCCCTTCAGGCTGTGCCCTCTTTCGACCCTCCTGTCATTTCTGTCTCTGCAAGACCCGCTTTCCTGATCCCCTTCCCAGGATGCTCGCCAGGGCCAGGGTACTTGACCTGGCTCTTGGCCCTGTAGGCTCCCTTGGGAAAAGGTCGCCGATTCCCGCGCCTGGCCCCCTTGCTCTCCCTGGGCCCTTGGTCCCGCACCCCGATCCCAGATACCTGGCAGTAGACCTGGGCCTCAATCCTGCCTCCCTCTGTTGGTACCAGCCCCCCCCTTGTCTCCCCCGCCCTGTCTGCTGTCCTGAGCCCCCTTAGCCCCTGGCTCTGCCTTCCCTGGCCTGGCTCCCAGCTTGAGCCTCTGCTGGCTCTCCTGGCTCAGTGCACCCATGGGCTTTGACAGCCAGCCCCTTGCCTGGGCCGCCTCCCTGCTCCCCTTGGCTTGCCTGCACTGCCCTGTACTAGTGCTGCCCACCCCGGCCCTTCCCTGCTTTCCTCTTGCATGGTCCCTCCTCTAGGTGCCTAGCCTGGGCTCCTTGCTCAGATCCTGGCTCCACACCCCACAGTCCCCCTTCAGCACCCACCACGACCCGGTACTGTTCCCTCTTCCCTCTCTTGGCCCTTGTTTGGTCCCTATCCCCGCCAGGCCCCTTGGCTTGATCCTTTTCCCAGGATGCTCCCTTGGGCCAGGGCAGTGGAATTGGCCTCCCGTCCCTGCAGGCTCCCTAAGGGACAAGGTAGCCCTGCCTAGGCCCTTTGCCCTCCCTCAGCCCGAGCCCCCATCCCGCAGTGGACCTGGACCTTGACCCTACCTCCCCCTGTGCTATGCCCTTCCCTCCCATCCCTCTCCAACCCTGTTTTGTTCCCATGATCCCTGGTCTGGGCCCTCCCACCCCCCACATATCTCTCCATTCCAGGGCCTGGCTCCTTGCTTGAGCCCCTGTTGCTCTTCTGGAGGACCCTGTCCCTGTCCCATGATCTCAGCCCCTATGCTTGGGCCCACTCCTATACCTCCCCTCTGTTCCCCTCATGCTGTGCTTGCACCATCCCGTCCCTCATCTTCTTTTGTTAGCAGCATGGCAGGCTGAACTAAGTTGTCTACAGGGTACAGTGAATGTTAGCTGCAGGATAACCCAGGCATTCAAACCCCCACTTGGTCTTGTCTTTTATCACCTGTTTGTATGTTGTCTGAACACTCAACCCCACAAGGCTGAATACTCGACTCCCACCTGTCTGGTGCAAGGAAACCCACATCTGACCCATGGCTTTTCTGTGTGAAAGCAATTACTTATGATCCAATCACTGTATGCCAACAAGGCAGCTTGCAGACCCAGAGACCCTATGAGATTTTGGCTATAACACCTCCCTCTTCTGCGCCCTCTCTTGCTTTCTTTTTTATCTTGCTCTCTCTCTCTCTCTCTCTCTCTCTCTCTCTCTCACACCTTTGCTCTCTCTCTCTCTGTCTCTCACCCCCACCCACTCTCTCTCTGTTTTCTCTTTCCCTTCTCTCTCTCTCTCTCTCTCTCTCTCTCACCTTTGCTCTCTCTCTCTGTCTCTCACCCCCACCCACTCTCTCTCTGTTTTCTCTTTTCCTTCTCTCTCTCTCTCTCACCTTTGCTCTCTCTCTGTCTCTCACCCCCACCCACTCTCTCTCTCTGTTTTCTCTTTCTCTTCTCTCTCTCTCTCTCACCTTTGCTCTCTCTCTCTCTCTCTCACCCCCACCCACTCTCTCTCTGTTTTCTCTTTCCCTTCTCTCTCTCTCTTCCTCCTCCTCCTCCTCCTCCTCCTCCTCCTCCTCCTCCTCCTCCTTCTTCTTCTTCTTCTTCTTCTTCTTCTTCTTCTTCTTCTTCTTCTTCTTCTCTTTTGCCCTGTTGCAATAAAGATCTCTTGGTTTCTCTGAATGTTGTGGTTATTTTCCTTTCTTCTGTTCTTGAAACCCAGGAAGAGTGTGAAAACCCATTTTTTGCTTCTCTCTTCCTTCGGAAGTGCCACTTACAGGACGGCCTGAACCCGTTTTCTCGACCGCCAGAACTACATCTACCCCCTGGCCTTCGATTGATGAGTTTCCCCTTTCTGGAGTCCTAAACCCAATGGTGGTGTCAGGAGGATTTGACCGTTGATTGTCTGGCAAACCTCTTCACCTACCTGCAGAGAGCAAAGCACCCCACCACAGCCTTCAAGGCCAGGTGGACCTCAGGGACTCCCTCCTCCAGCAGATTCGACTCTCGGGTCCAAAATTATTTTTTCCCCTTCCCCAGCATAGGATTTATACATCATCTTCAAGGGTCTGTGTAACCTCTGGGAACACATAACAGAAAACTGAAAATCACATCTTACCCAGCCCTTCATGGTCGTGGTGATCCTCATAAAGTCCTCTCACCTTTAAGACTCAGCTGCTAGAGATATGCTTACCCTCCCCTTCCCTTCTCTTCTTTTTGGCCCTGGGAGTCTCTGGCTCCTCCAGGAGGGGTCCCAGAAAGCCTTTGCCAAAGTGTCCCAGGGCTCCAGCCTCATCCAGGATGGGAGCCTCGAATGTCCGGATTTGGTGACGACCAATCTCTGCAGCTCGAACCTGCCACTAGGCACTCCTGATTTTTGGCTCTAGTGGAGATGCCCCTTTTGCCAATAAATCAGTTCCTTCCCCCTCTCTTATACTACATTTGCATCTCCTTCCTTCTCCCCTGTGCTGCGTCTTCGTCCCCTTTCTTCTCTCCTATGCTATGTTGGCGTCTCCTTCCTTCTCCCCTATGCTACATTTGCATCTCCTTCCTTCTCCCCTATGCTACCTTTTCGTCTCCTTCCCTCCCTCCCTTATACTACATTTTCGACATGTGTAATGTGTCCTCTCTGCTGGTCAACTCTCCCTTACAATGCCTTTTAGACAACCTCAAAATCCTCTTCTTGACACCAGATATCAAACCCCCTAAAATTAATCAAATATAGCACCCAGGCTTGGCCCACTTATCCCCTAGACAACTGAAGCAAATGGCCCCCCTTTGGGTCTCTGGATCCCTCCATTCTAAGGGATCATAACAATTACTGTGAGCATTCAAAACAATGGGTAGAGATCGCTTTCTTCTTGCTTCAATCCAATCCTGTTCTCTGCACCTCTTGCAAACCTCTACAAATTCTTCTAGTTTGCAAACCAATCCCCCCAACCACCGATCCCCAACCTTATCCTCCTCTGGATTCATCCAATGCTTTTGACCCTGTGGGAGGCCAACCTTACGGGTGACTGAGTTACACTCCCCAGCTGGGTGCTGAGGTGCTCAGTCACAGAAATGGGTGTGTCTTGCTACAGCCCCATGGGTGAAGCTATGCTCACCTGTTCCTTTGTAATATAACCCCTTGCCCTGTTTAGGATAGAATCTTCCATGGAAGTGCCTGTGTGTGTCCCCTCCTCTTACTGTGCCCTTGGGTGTGGCCTACCCAGGTGTCAGACAACCTGCTGACAGTGGACATCATGAAGATAGACTCAGCCCCCTGAAACCTGACCCCTTGCCTCATTTGAATAGCTTCTCCTCAATAAAAGGGGTCAGTGCGTGCTCTTGCTCTCTCTCTCTTTTCTACGGACCCTTAAGGTCAGAGGAGCCGTCACAGCAACCCCAAAGTAAAAGGTATTTGTGTCTCTTGTGTGTTTATTTCATGCAGCCCTGTTAGCCCAGTTTAACTAGAGTGACCCCTGAGACTTTTAGTCACGAGAACAGAAACCCTGCAATGACTCTGCTTATGAACCCCCACCCTATCGCCCGGCTCCAATAGTCCTTACCCTCAACCTTCTGCCCCAGCCCCTCCACCTTCTCCCGTCTCCCCTGCCTCAATAACCTGCTTTCTCCCCTCCAATTACTAGATCAAAAACCCAAACCACCGCCCTTCCTCAGACCTTTGCCCCCTTGCTGAGATAGCAGCTACTGAAGGTATCCCTCCATCCGCTCACTCCTCTCTTCTCCTGTCAGTGCCCATACCCGGTCCCACCAAGCCCTCTTACCAGCTAACCCAAAGCTCAGACGAGCTAAGGAGAGCCCTTGGACCCCTATCCGAGATCTGGTGAAAATGGCTTTAAAGTTTAAAGTTGCTTTGCCATCACTGAAAACAGGTTACTGAGAATTCAAGTCCCTTACAGGCTTTTTGGGATATTTGCTCCTGTCTTCGCCTCTGCTCTACCTGTTATACTGCTCAAGTTTTCCTTGCTAGGGAAAATCCCAAATCCCTTTCCCATTATTCTATAACATCTCCTTCCTCATTCTCAGATCCACCCGAGCTGCTCTCAGCCCCACCTTCCCATCTTCCCCCTCCCTACCCAGGCCCATAGAAGAGTCTTAACTGACCTTCTCCAGAAGTCTTCACCATGGCTGATTTTAGGACTGTCAGTAAAAGAGTCTCTACAAAAAGTTTAATGTAGATAAACTTCCTCTTTTCATGTTGCCCTGTTTTACTTGGCCACTTTCCACTGGATAGAAAAAAATCAGCACTCCAAATGCTAGACACCCCTTTACTAGTTTTTAACAAAAATATGTAAACAAGGCCTCTGACCTTGAGCTGGGGCTTCACAGAGATTGCTACATTTCTAAAATAAGGGAAGTTACCAACTGGGCTCCATGATAACAGTTGGCAGGGAGAGGAAAAAAAGGGAAAAAGAAGCTCTTCTCTTCTCAGGTGTCCTTGAAGTGTTAACTTGCCCAGAACAGAGAAAAAAAAAACTGCTTTTATGTGAACTTCTGCAGACTATGAACTTCTGAGCCCCTCCCCTTACATGCTGGATATAAAATTCCGAAACTACCTGAACTCGGGGTTCAGGGGATTAATTGATTGCAGTAAAAGCTGTGCCCTTTGAATCTGGCTACAGCCAAATAAAACTATTCCCTGCTATCTTATGTGTCTTGCCTTGTCCATCCCTACAACAGTATAATTCTATATACTTAAAAATTGTTTATGTTTTCATAAAATGGTAAACAGATGGGATTAGCTGTATATTTTAAATAACAAAATTTTTCTTATCAAAATGGAATAATTTACCTAAATTTGGAAATTTACAAGGATTGTTTCAAAATGTGAATAAAGATGGGAAAGAGAAATTAGAAGGTTCTAGGTATGGATTTAATAGAAGGGAGAAAAAGGTGATTCTGGATTAAAAAAAAGTCTATATGATTAAGCAAACAAGAGGGTTTAAGTAAGTGACAAAGAAGGTCTGTGTAAGTTGGTTATATATGTGAGTTTTTTGAGCAAGTAATCTTGAAGGAATTAAGGATTATACAACTATGGGTAAACAACAGTTATTTTCCAATATTATAATATATTATTTCTTTAAAAGCTAAATTTGATTAATATAAAAACATTAATGTAATGGTGGTACTATTACTCTTCTTTATATATTAAATGTGTCCATATTTTCCAGGTATATAAGTCTTTAAAGTAGAAGCTTTAAAAGAGAATTATATCAAGCTGATGTTCTCCAAAAGTTTGCATGGTAATTTTAGATTTATAAGAATAACATTGGAGATTTATTTTATCGTTTAATGTTCTATAACTGGACCTGTTATCAATAATATTAATATAAAGTTCTATACACTGGGGTACAATTTAAATGTAGTTTAATATTGTGTTAGCTAGTATTCATGTGACCTCAAGCAACACTATATGTAAGCTTTATAAAATGATATTTATGAAGCAAAGATCAGCTTCAGTGCTAGAACACTTTACCTAAGATTTATAGAGCCCCGCCTTACCTGAGGTAAGGCTCTACCTCCTACCTTACTACATGTCAGAATGACTCCAAAGTAGGCCAGACTTTAGTTAAAGCCCAGTACTCTTATTTTAAAACTGATGAGACTGACTTGCTAGAAGTTTAAGATCAAGACTTAAAATTAAAGTTAAATTAAAATGGCCAAGAAAACCAATATTTGGCGCTTATCCCCTGAGTCAGTCTGAATCCAGGAAACAGGGAAATTCTCTAAAGAGCTTTGCAACTCTGGGCCACATAACCTCCTGATCAGGGAGATTAATGAGAACACTGGAGAATGAAAAGCCAATCAGTGCACTTGCTGTAAATAGCAGGATCATTGGAAAAAGGAGACATCCCTGATGCTTCCAAGGGAAGCCACATGGTCAAGCAAGACCTGGACCCATCCTAGCGCCAATGGAACTAGCAGAACTAAGAAGCTGCTCTCAAGTTCCCCCAAGAGTGACCCCTATGAGAACTCAGTTGACTCTTAACAATAGATAGAAACAAAGTCAATTTTTACCAGCTTGGTCTTGAAATTAACTTAACAAAAGCAGTTAAATCAAAACACAGTCATTCCTGGGGTTAATGAAGGACAAGATCAAACAATTATAAGAACAACTAGAAAAGAGGAAACAGCAACTAGGCCAACAATTTCCATGGGAAATGTTCAGTAAAATATGGCCTTGGCTCCTCCTCCTCATAGGACCCCTATTAATCCTCTTTGTGTTTCTCCTAATAGGACCATGTTTATTAAATTGCCTACAAAAGTTCCTACAAGATCAGATACACAAATTCACCAATCAGTTGGTCAGTCAACTACTTCTTCAAGACTACCAGCCCCTGATACCCAAGACGGAGACCTACGACTCATGACCAACTCCTCCAGCTCCAGACACTCTGCCCCCATCTAAAGCCCTCCCTAACCCTTTTTCCAGTTTTTACAACCCCTCTTTTACTTCCTAGGAATGAGAACTACTCTCCAGCAGGTCCAATCTGCTTATTCTGTCTGCTCTACAGTATCCCCACAAAGAAGCAACAACGTAAACTTCTCATGCATTAGATGAGGAGTCACCAGCCAGGTGAAGACTGGAAGATCAACTTCACTCACATACCTAGGCACAAAAAGCTTCACTATCTACTTACTTTGGTTGATACTTTTTCAGGTTGGATAGATGATTGCTGACACTGTCAGCTCCATCCTCATCGAGCAGATCATTCCCAGGTTTGGACTTCCCACCTCCATCTAGTCAGGCAACGGTCCAGCATTCACTTCTCAGGTCATTCAACTAGTCTCCAAAAGCCTCAACATAACTTGGAGACTCCACATCCCCTACTGACCCCAATCCTCGGGTAAGGTTGAGAGGGCTAACAGCATTCTTAAGGATCATCTCACTAAACTTGCTACTGAACTCAGGCTCTCCTGGCCCAATCTCCTGCCATTGTCCCTCACCCCAATTCAGGCAGACCTTAGAGCTCCCTCAGGCCTTAGCCCCTTTGAGGAACTCTATGGGTGCCCTTTCTTAACCAACCAAAGCTTTCCAGTTACTCCTCCTCCCCTTGTGTCCTTCCTGCCCAATCTCACACTTCTACACAAACTCCTAAGAGAACAGGCAGACCAGTGCCTTCCTGTGCCATTCATTGCCTTAATCCCAGCACGATCACAAACCGAATCAGACCCTCTTCAACTGGGTGACTCAGTATTACTTCAGGAACTGCATCCTCAGTCGTTGGAACCTCACTGGACAGGACCTCATAGAGTCATACTTACTACCCCAACGGTGGCCAAGCTGTTGGGCTACTCCCCCTGGTACCACGTCTCCCGCCTTAAAAAGCACCTGTTCCAAATGTCCAGTACTGAACTTCCACCATGCCCACCAGATTCAAGATTTTTCGCCAACCCACTTCTTCTTTTACTAATCATCAATCTCTCTCAAATTTCTATCTCAAACCACAGATGGCACTTCTACATCCAAGCAACATGGTACCAGGATGACACCACCCACTCTCAGTTTATGGGTCAAGACTATTGCCCTTCCACTGGCTACAATCGGGCAGTCACCCTTAACATTACTGGATTAAACCAAGCCACCTCCGATATTTCCTAGAGTCCCTACAACAGGACCAATGACTGATACCCAGGATCTCCACTGCTCAGGAATGATTTGATGCCATTTACAACCTATGGCTTCAAAGAACCTTTATGGACTTTTCCCCTTCTGAGATAATTGTCTATAGCCACTGGACATTATCTCTAGCCACCCTGGTATTCACAAGCCCGTCCCCAAACATACCTCAGCTCTCCCAGGTAGGCCCCACACCACCCCCTCTCAGCAGAAAGTAGCCAAGTTTGTACCGCCCTCACGTCACTTAGAAAAACAAAAAGGGAGAAACATTAGGTGCAGGGCAGGCTTAATAAATGTTAGCTACAGAATAACCCAGGTGCTCAACCCCCCCTCTGTCTGGTCCTTTATCACTTGTTTGCATCAAGTCTGAACACTCAATGCCACTCAAGGCTGAACACTCGACCCCCACCAATCTGGTGCAATGGAAACCTACATCTGACCCTTGCCTCATCTGCCTGAAGGCAGAAGATGACACCTTTAGCAACTACTGTATGATCCAATCATTGTACACCAACAAGGCAGTTTGCAGACCCAAAGACCCCATTAGATTTTGGCTATAAAAATTCCCTCCTGATGAGCCCCTCTCTCTTGTTCTTCCTCTCTTTCTTCTCTTGTGCGCAATCACTGTATCTCTCTCTCTCTCTCTCTCCTCATTCCTCTCTCTTATCTCCTCTTTTAAACTGTTGAAATAAACAAATCTTGATTGCTAAAAATGTTGTGGTCACTTTCCTTTCACCCCTGTTCACCCCTAGCCTGGGCTCCTGGATTGGGACCTGCCCCTAAAAGCACCCCGATTGGGACCCACTGTATCACCACACAGTGCCCTCTTTTGGAACCTGGTTTGTTCCTGGTCCCATTCTGAGGACCTACTTCCTCGGGACAGCAGAGTGCAATTGGCTGGCCTGAGCGCCCTGCAGGCTCCTTACAGGAAATAGAGCCCTGCTCCTGGCCTAGGCCCCCTTCTCTGCCGAATCCTGACACCTGGCAGTGGACATGGGCCTTGCACCGACCCTCCCCTGTGCGATGCCCTCCCTACCCTCCCCTGCCCTCTGGCCTTGCGTGCTGTCCCCCATCCCAACCCAGCCATCCCTAAGCCCGACCTTTCACACTCCAGTCCCCTGAGCCCCTGACCTCATTCCTCGTGTCCTGTGGTGTGGCGTGGTGTTGTGTCTTAGCTGGGGGCCCCTTGCTTGGGCCCCTAACCGTGCTCTCCTAGGTGTCCCTTGCGCTGCCCGCTGTCCCCTCATCCTCATGCCACCACTTCCTCACCCTCCCTGCTCTCCCCTCGCGCGGCCCTCCTACTCCTTCGGTCCGTGGGTCGGTCAGTGCGTGGCTTCGGTTCCTCATCGTTGGTCGGGTCAGTCCCCTGCCTGGGCTCCTTGCTTGGGTCTGGCTCTCACCCCTCTCCTCCCCCACCGTGATGCCAAGACGAGCCGCCCTCCCACCGCCCTCCTCCTGGCCCCCGTCCCTTGCCAGGCCTCCTTTGCCCGGTCCCTGTCCCACGATTCTCATCTGGGCCGGTGCGCATTTCGGGAAACGGAGGCCTACCCCTCGCCTGGGCCCCTTGCTCTCTCTGGGCCCTTGGTCCTGCACCCAGAACTCTGACACCTAGCAGTGGCCCTAAGCCTCCATCCTGCCTCCACCCCCACCCCCACCCCACCCCCCTGCCGGATGCCCTGCCTTCCTTCGCCAGCCTTGTCCACTGTCCTGAAACTCCTGCCCCAGCCCCAGCCCTTGGCTCTGCATTCCCTGGCCTGGCTCCTCGCTTGAGCCTCTGGTGGCCCTTGTTGCCCAGCGCCTCCCTGGGCATTGACAGGGGGCCTCTTGCCTGGGCTGCTTCCCCGCTCCCCTTGGTTTCCCTGCACTGCAGTCCACTAGTGCCACATGCCTGCCCGGCCCTGCCCTTCCCTACTCTACCCTGGCATAGGCCCTCCTCTAGGTCCCCAGCCTGGGCTCCTTGCTGGGGTCCTGGCCCCCACTCCACCAGCACCTGTCCTCTGGCCCTTCACGCTGTGCCCTCCTTTGGCCCTCCTTTCGTCCCACTTGGCTCTCCATTCCTGGGCCTGGCTCCTTACGTGAGCCCCCGCCCCCCTTCTCCAGGACCCTGTCTCTGTCCCTGTCCTGTCCCTGTCCCTGTCCCTTGATTTCAGGCCCCTTGCTCACACCCCCTCCTGTGCCTCCCCTCTGTTCCCCTTGTTCTGTGGTATCCTGGCACCGCCCGGACCCTCTGCTCCCCCTGCTTCTCCCAAGCTGGGCTCCTCCAGTGGGTCCTGGCTTCCCACCCACCCAGCCAGCCCCGTCCCCAATTCCAGACCAAAGATATACCCACACAGTGCCCTCCTTTGCCGCTCCTTTGATCCCGGTCCCTCTCAGGATCTACTCACCTGGGGCAGAGGAACGGAATTGGCTGGCCTCTGCGCCCTGAAGGCTCCCTATGAGAAACACAGCCCTGCTCCTCACCTGGTTCCCCTTCGCCGCCCGAACCTTGATGCCTGGCATCAATTACTTTTTTTCTTTTCCCTTTATCTGTTTTCACCTTGGTTGTTCTTTAAAGCACTATTGAATTAATGCCTTCTGAATTTTTACTCTCCTTGATTTCTAGGCACCATGCAGCAGTAGATGATCTATGAAGGCTTTTTTTTGACACACTCATGAAGACATTTTCAAATACTAAAACTAAAACAGTGTGTTTTTGTGAACTGAATTCATGTGACCTGTATGGCATGTCCACCACAGTTTTCATCAAGTTTGTCCTGGGCGCTCAATTAGAACTAGACCAGCTGATGAAGATGAGAGTTCTTTTTTCAGCTTCTTCTCACCACAAAACCAGATGGTCGCTAATGGGGATTTCTGCCAGGACGAAGCCAATGATAATATGAAAATTTTGGTTAGATGCAGGGTTGAAGGACTGTCTGGATAGATGGACCAGCTATCTGAAGACAAGGCTGAGAGTATTCCAATTTGCCTGTTGACACCTTGCTGGCTACTGGAAGATTTAATTCCCCTACCTGAAGGAATACAACAGGGCTAAAATTACTCCTTACCAGGATGAAAGTGGCCAAATCAATCAAGGGTAATACCAGCCCCACAACATCCCCATTATCCTCAACACCATGGACATCTCGGTGGTACCTCAAGGAAGGATTTTATGGATGGTTGTCATGGAAAATTATGAGGTCTAGGACCAGCTGGGCTCCATCCCTCTGAGCCCTCAGGTTCCTATCATCCTAATAATTATGGGGAATATCCCATGGACTTTATGGTGAACAGCGGGGTTCACCATTCCATGGTGACCTCATCTGTGGGCCCACTTTCAAATAAGTAGACCACAATTGTGGTAGCCACTGGCTACAAGGCTCATCACCATTTGCCAATACCCTGGAACTGCAACCTAGCAGGTCACAAAGTGATCCATGAGTTTCTGCACATGCCAGATTGCCTGGTGTCATTGATGGGTTGAGACCTGATGGGAAAGCTCTAAGACAGATAACCTTTGATGCTAAAGTTCAGGTTGTCCTGTCATTGGGAAAACCTGATAGAAAGGTTCTAACCCTTACAATTCTCAGGGAAGATCATTAGCGACTCCTTGGCTTGTTGTATTGGCACTACAACAGGGGCCAAAGCTCCCTTTCCTAGTACCAGGAGTATTGACTGGGGACAATCCACCTGGACTAGCCCAGAACATCGCCTGATGTGGTGGAATTTAAACAAGGAACAATAGCGGTCTGCCTAAGAGTATTAATCCTATATTCCTCATAAGGCACAACTTGGAATTCAGTAACATTTCAATAGGCTTTTACAATATGGAATTCTCTAGCCTTGGCAATTACCATAGAATGCACATCTTTTGCCTGTCAAGAAACCAGGAACTGATGATTACTGGCCAGTTCACTATTTACAAGTAGTAAATCAGGCCACAATCACCTCACATCCTATGATCTCCAATCCATATACTCTCCTAAGTCTGCTCCCTGCTGAGGCAACCTGTTTCACATGCCTGGATCTCAAAGATGCCTTCTTCTACACTCAATTGGCACCTCAGAATCAGCCATTCTTCACCTTGCAGTGGGAAGACTCTAACGGGAACAACGACCAATTGACCTGTACCAGGCTGCCACAGGGCTTCAAAACCTCACCAACCATCTTTGGGATGGTTCAGTCCTCTAATTTGAGGGCCTTTCTTGAACAACAGTGTGGATGCACATTGGTCCAATCTGTAGATGATATATTCCTGGCCAGAGACACCTGAGAATACTGCATGAAGGGGACATGACTCCTCATTCTCCTATGCAAAGCTGGTTACAAAGGGTCAAATAAGAAAGTCCAAATATGTCAAGAAAAAGTCAAGTACCTTGGTTTCTGTCTAACTCAGAGACAACAGCAACTGGACCCTAAGAGGAAACAAGCAGTCTGCTCAATTCCAGTCCCTAAAACCTGCTGCCAGTTCTGAAAGTTCCTGGGTGCTGCCAGATTCTGCTGGATATGGATCCCTAACTTTTTAGGTATGGCCAAACTCCTCTATGAGGCTACAAAGTAGGGAGAACTGGAGCCTCTGATGTGGGGAACAGCACAACAAAAAGCATTTGATGATATTAAAGAAGCACTCACCAGTCCATGTGGACCAGGACTCCCTGACCCCACAAAGCCTTTCTTTATGTATGTCCATGAACAGTCTGGAATAGCCATAGGAGTCCTAACTGTACATGCTGGGGACATGGCACCATCTAGTGGCCTATCTTTCTCAACAGCTGAACTCTGGTTCAAGGCTGGCCTCTTTGTCTACGGGCCCTTGCAGCCACACTGACTATGGGAGAGTTCAGGTACCCTACTCCATACTGACACTGTTAGAGTACAAATGACAATATGGCTACTCATGAGAGGATGATCAGATACCAGGGCATGTTATGTGAAAATCCACATGTCCACATTGAAGTTGTCAGCAACTCTGCTGCCCACTGGGACCGGACAGCCTTATCACAACTGCATTGAGCAGCCCCTGAAATACCTTAATGTGCAGTACTTCACAGATGGAAGCAGCTTTAATAGAAGGCAGAATATGTTTTGCCAGATATGCATTGGTCACTCTGAGGCAGAGCCTCTGCTTCAGGGAACTTCAACACAAAGGGCAGAACTAATTTCTCTTACCTAAGTACTCTAATTGGCAGCAGGAATCTGTGGGAATACCTGTGGACCCAAAATATGCCTTCACCACTCCTCAAGTTTACAGGGCCTTACATAAGGGAAAAGGGCCAATTAATTCAGGAGGAAACGCCGTAAAATATGGCCAGAAAATTCTTTTTCTTTTAGATGTAGTAGGTGCACCAAAAAAATTATGGTTATAAATTGCCATGGCCACCAAAAAGGTAAACACTATGGTTGCTCAGGGCAAACAAAGAGTAGACCAAGAAGCAAGATTTGCAGCTTGTAAAAGGCAGACAGAACACTTAGCTCCTAGTCTTCAACATTGCTCTTCTCCCTAATCCTCTAACAGAATGGGAACCAAAATAATCTGTTAGAGGCCGACCATGAATTATGGGGGATTTGTGCCCTCATAAGGCAGGGGGTTACTTTTTTTGGAACTCCCATTGAGAATCCACTGGTTCAAGACTGCTCAGATCAAGTTGACACCCTACCTTAGTTGGACAGCCTTAGGTTAAAACGCAGCTGCCCAGAAGTTGAGACACTGGGCCTAATGTGCTAAGCTCCAACTTAGTTGTTTCTATCATCTTTTTTGCTTCCTCATGAAATTCTTTACACAGAATCCCATTGGTATTCCCATTTGGGGGAGTTAGACCCAGTCTCCATCAGAGCTAGTCCCCATAGGATCCCACTGTTTTACTTATTTTCCTGTCTTGTCTTTATTTCTTAAATTTCTCATATCTTTAATATTTCTAACCTGACTCATTGCCCTAGCTCAGGGAAAATGAGTAAACATCATGTGGGCCTTGACAATATTCCCAGCAGGAAAATAATTGGTTTAAGATTACAAAGGGAAGCTATCTCCCAGGTGGATGGTGGAGATTTTCTGATGCTGAATAGCCACCCCTAAGAGTCTAGTTCCTGCCTTCATCAGATAGTTCCATAGGGGAACACACATTGGCCAAAAAGCACTTGAGACTGTTCTAAGTCAGCATTTCTATGCCCCCAACCCATCCATAAGCATCTCTTGGGTGATTTATGAACAATGGGAAATTTTTGCCTGCAGCTACCCAACCAGGGGCCAAGGTATCAACTAGAAATCCAAACTGTAGGAGGAGCACCTTTTGAGGACCTAGAAGTAAACTTTACTGATATATCATGTTCATGAGGCTATAAATATCTTTTGGATTTTGTGTGCTCTTATTCTGGCTGGGTGGAAGCCTTTCCAACTAGCAATGAAAAGGCTGCTCCTCTGGGAAATTATTCCTAGATTTGGCATCACAATAATCATTGACTCAGACAACAGATCAGATTTTGTATCAGAGGTGATACAATTATGGGCAAAAGTTTAAATATTAGATAGAAATTACATACTGCCTATAGGCTACAAAGTTCTGGTAAAATAGAATCAATGAATAGCACTTTAAAGGCTCAGTTGGGTAAACTGTGTCAGGAAACTCACCTCCATTGGGATGAAATCATCCCTATTGCACTGTTGAGAATTACATCCTCTCCCATTAAAATGCTAAATTCTCTCCCTATGAGATAATGTATAGGAGACCTCACCTACTTATCAGGGGATTGCAGGAAATAGGAGAATTAATATTAATACAACAGCTTTAAGCTTTAGAAAAAAAACCTTACAGATTCTCAACCAATGGTCAGGGAAGGTTGCCAGTAAGTTTGAACACAGATGCACATTCCTTCAGGCCTGGAGATTCAATCTAGGTCAAAGAATAGAATATTCCACCCTTAAAATCTCTTTGGAGCGGGGTGCAGTGTCACACACCTGTAATCCCAGTGGGTTGGGAGGCTTAGGCAGGAGGATCACAAGTTCAAAGCCACCCTCAGCAAAAATGAGGCACTAAGCAACTCAATGAGACCCTGTCTCTAAGTAAAATACTGGGGATGTGGATCAGTGATTGAGTGCCCCTGAGTTCAATCCTTGGTACAAAAAAAAACAAAAAGCAAACAAAACAAAACAAACCACAACACTGAAAGAGTCCTTTCACTGTTTCACTCTTATTTTATCTACCCCAACTACAGTAAAAGTTGCATCTTCAGGCCCTTGGATTCATTATACCAGGGTCTAACCCACAGCCATGGACTGAAAGTGCACTCCAGACCCCACTGTACCCCTTAAGCTGACCATCTGGAGGACAGAAACACCAGACAAGCTTGAGGATCAGAAGGACAACAGCCCTGCTCTAGTCACTCCAGAAGCTGCCTAGTCTGCGCATGGCTGAAGCTTGAGGAAACAACAGCCCTGCTTCAGCCTCGTAGGGGGTAGTTCATCAATGTACGGTGGAAGAACAAGCAAACAACAGGACAAATGAGCTGTTTCATCCTCCAAGACAGTTCTTATACTGAGATGCATTGCCACCCCTTACTTTTTTTTATTTTTTTTTACTTTTCTCAGTGGAAAAATTATTATTTTATTTTTTTATTAGTTGTTCAAAACATTACAATGATCTTGACATATCATATATCATACATTTGATTCAAATGATGTATGAATTCTTATTTTTCCCACGTGTACAGATTGCAGGATCACATTGGTTATACAGCCACATTTATACATACTGCCATACTAGTGTCTGTTGTATTCTGCTGCCCTTCCTATCCCCTTCCTAGTCCTCTTCCCCTCCCCTCCCCTCCCATCACCTCTCTCTACCCCATCTACTGTAACTCATTTCTCTCTCTCTTTTTTCCCCTTCCCCCTCACAAGCTCTTATATTAATTTTGTATAACAATGAGGGTCTCCTTCCATCTTTCGTGCAATTCCCCTTCTCTCTCCCATTCCCTCCCACCCCTCGTCCCTGTTTAATGGTAATCTTCTTCTCATGCTCTTCCTCCCTGATCTGTTTTGAGTCACCTCCCTTATATCAAAGAAGACATTCGGCATTTGTTTTTTAGGGATTGGCTAACTTCACTTAGCATAATCTGCTCTAATGCCATTCATTTCCCTGCAAATGCCATGATTTTGTTATTTTTTAGTGCTGAGTAATACTCCATTGTGCATAAATGCCACATTTTTTTATCCATTCATCTATTGAAGGGCATCTAGGTTGGTTCCACATTCTAGCTATTGTGAATTGTGCTGCTATGAACATTGATGCAGCAGTATCCCTATAGTACACTCTTTTAAGGTCTTTAGGGAATAGTCCGAGAAGGGGAATAGCTGGTTCAAATAGTGGTTCCATTCCCAACTTTCCCAGGAATCTCCATACTGCTTTCCAAATTGGCCGCACCAATTTGCAGTCCCACCAGCAATGTACAAGTGTACCCTTTTCCCCACATCCTCGCCAGCACTTGTTGTTTGACTTCATAATGGCTGCCTTTCTTACTGGAGTGAGATGGTATCTTAGGGTGGTTTTAATTTGCATTTCTCTGATTGCTAGAGATGCCACCCCTTACTTCTACCATATATATGTAGCCCTTTCCTTGGTCTTTGCCATAGGACTGATAGAAGCAACTCCTATGCTTTTTGGACACTTGGTAACAAAAATTTCATTCGTACTGTTTTACTTTGATTACATAGGTTTCCTAGGATTTATTTGGTGTTGTTAGTTTGACTTTATTGACTTACACAGTTAAACCTTTGCTAGCCAAAATGTTAATAAGTGATAATTTTGTGTGGTTTTCCTTTCATAATCTTAGAGGACCCTTCCCCACCATGGCCGCGTATTTTGCCATCATGTGATCCATGTGTCCAATTAATTTATTATAACCAAGGGACATTTTGAAATATATATTCAGGACCTGCCCCACCAGAGAGATGCTATAGTTCAGAAGCCACTTGTCTCTAGAAAGTAAAAAGTCAACATAGTTAGGGTCAAATCCCAATATGTGGGAGACATAACTTACCCAAGAATTTTCCCTCCTACTAAGGGAACTTGGTATTGCTGGCCACTGGACATTCAGCCTCTAACATGGAATAAGAATTTTGATCCAAAATCAACCACCCTGAGCCTTACAACAAGCTGCTAAACTATATGAGGGTTTGAGCCCAAATCTTAACCCTCCCTCTTTGGGAAAGAATTCCTTTCTGAACTTAGCAGAAAGAATAGCCAAAAGTCTTGGGGTTAAATAAAGATTGTTGGGTCTGTGGAGGAGCCCTCATGAGTAAAGAATGGTCCTGGACAGGAATAAGTTTAGGTGCTTATATCCTAATTAGACCTTCATTGAACAAGAGGGTGAAAGATCCCTCTTCAAAAGTACCTGGAAAGAAATATATTGGCAGATTTGGAGCCCACCACACCCAGTGAAACACCATGTAACAGAATATTATTCTGGAATACTACTTTGTGGCCAAAGAAAATTACTTGGTTTTGAACAGATAACTATATGGGCTGAGAAATAATGGTCTCAAAGGCAAAAATCCCCAAAAGAAACTAGCTCTTTTTAACTGCACCAGTTCAGACACTAACCAGATCAGTTCTTTTCAGGGCATCACTGAGATCTATAAATTATGGAGTAATCCAGCCCATTCTGAAGGAAAGCACCATATGGGCTGTTTGGGGTCTGCGGGAAAAAGTATATACCCACCTCCCAACGAATTGGAGAGGTACCTGTACTATTGGTGTTATTACATATTTATTTTTCCTACTGCCAAACAGAACTGGAAAAGACTTAGGGATCTCCTTGTATGAAGACTTAGGGTCAAATAAAAAAAGGAGGTCCATTGGAGATGGTTAGATTTGAGTTAGATCTCAGAGGTCAACTATCTTGGGGTAAACTGGCCACCCCCAGAGAATAATTGTCACTTATCTTCCTGCTGCCAGGCACAGTACAGCAGTGGGGGCTATAGAACTCCTGTCTGAGTGCTAATCTAGATTATTCACTTACAAGATGTACTGGAAATTATAATTAATCAAACGGCTACAGTATTTGACTCCTAGCCTCACAACAAACCCAGATGCAGGCATCTATCAAAACTAATTGGCATTAGATTATCTGCTGGCTGAAGAGGGAGGAGTATATGCCAAGTTTCACAGTTCAAATTGTCCATTATCATCTATTTGGAGATAACAGACAGTCAAAGACATAGCTAGCAATATCAGAAAACTAGCACATGTAGCCAGTTAAAAGCTGGAAGCGTATTAGGCTTGGGATCTAAGCTCACATTTTGGAGGATGGTTTTCTACTCCTGGTGGATTCAGAAGTTTAGTTGGCATAGTAGGTTTTGTGCAGTTAACTTGTTTATTGCTTCCATGTTTGGATCTCTTTGCATTAGAACTATTAGGTCTCCCTAGAAGCAACTGTGGATAGAAAGACTTTTAAGATGAAACGATGGGTCCTGCCCCGGGCTGGAGGGCCTTGGGAGCCGGCTTGGCTCCTGCGCCCGCTGAGGACCCAGAGCTTGGGCGACGGCTGCAGCCGCATGGGCCCCTTGGCCCTGTCCCCTCAGTGGCATGGCGTGCGGCGCGACGCTGAAGCGGCCCACGGAGTGCCAGGAGGCACTGCTGAGCCCCGGTTCCCCAAAGCGGAGGCTCTGCGCCCCTCTGCCCGGCCACACTCCCGCCTCAGGCCCGGGGACGCGGAGCCACGGCCACCGCTTCAGGAGCAGCCGCCGACTTTCCAGCAGCCCTCCCCGCCTGGCACCAAGCAGCTCCTTCTCACTCCGGAGCAATGTTTTCAGAACATAAAGCAATATGATTGTTACCGAGGTGGAAACATTTAGAATTTGAATTTGTTCTCAATTTAGAATTTGTTCTCAATCAGAAATCAGAAAGACAGCCTCATTCCTCAGCACTCACAGCACCTAATTCTCCAGGTTCCCCCTGGATGAAGAAGGACCAGCTCACCTTTATCTTTGGACAAATTGGAATAATATGTGAGACGCTCTTAAAAGACTTTGAAGATAAAATTCGGGAGAAGAATGAGCAAATCCTCAATACCAAACTAGCAGAACAGTATGAATCTTTTGTGAAATTCACATATGATCAGGTTATGCATCAATATGGGACAAGACCAACAAGCTATGTATCCTGAAGGTTTCTTGCTTTATCTGGGTACCAGGTTTGATCTCAAGAGATGGCTGCTGTACACTTTTTGCAACTGGTTTGATATCATATTTCAGCTCCAGACTATGCATACTGAGAACAAGTAAACATTTCTGCAGGTCCATTTTATAAACTTCAAAGACCTTAAAACTTTCTGGTTGCCACAAGCATATCTTTTTTTTCTGCTCACCCCATGAACAACTGTGCCCTACTGTGATGGATTTTCCAAACAAAAATACCTGGAGCAGCAGTTTAGCAAAATAGAACTTCAGTGGCACTAAACAAATGGAGTTTCCCCAAACATGGCTCTACAAGAAGTATGTGTGACAGTGTGTATATGCGTGAATGTATATTTTAAGTTATTATTTCTATTGTGCAATATTTTTTTGATTTGGGGGATTTTGGCTCTGAATTAGATGCATGACAATTATCCTTAAAAACATTTGATTGTTCTACAGAAGATCATTAATGTTTTGTGACCATAAAAGTTGTAACAGTTGATTGTTTTATGTATAGGTATTATTATTAAATACAGGGACTGTTTCCAGGGACAGAATATGAATCATGCATTAGAATTGACATTAGATGTGATTATGATGATACAGCAAAGGTCTCTGGTCCTGGATCTATAAATGTGGGTGAGAAATTAGAACAAACTGGAGACAGGACATTGACCTGTGGACTCCACCTAGTCGTGTTAGGGAAAAAAAAAAAAATCTGTGATTCCAAGCCTTAAAATACACCATGGAGTTGGTGCTCACCTCATTTATACAAAGAGCTCCCTGGACACTGAAAGGGAAACAGTCCCTCCTGGAACAGAAGCATTAGGGTTTGCTCAGGAGCATAGAATAGTCGAGCAAGGAACTATGCCAGGCCCCAGCAGCACTACTATTTGGGAGGGATGACGTCACCTTTGTATCAGTTATTAAAAATATAAATCAGATTCTTTGGACATATTCTTCTGAGCTATCCATGTTCAACTGCTTGAGCTTTGTTTTGGCAACCCCCTACCCTAAGTTGCTTATAGGCTGTTCTTCACTTTGTTTCCAAGGCTGCAGAGCAGAAGGTAGTCTCTCTTTTGAGGAGGAGGAGTTAAGTATACATGTATTTTTTACTCTGACTTATTCAGAACCACATTTTACAAAATGCCTTGTTTCCTTTATTATTGTTTTTGGAAAGGAAAGTTTTATTAAAATTGTTTAATTTGGATATAAAGTCATTTTTAAATTATGACCTATTTTGAAAATGTTTGAGTTTAATTCAAATGTATGCTAAAACATTCCAAAGTAAGGTAATATTCATATAGATTCAGTATATTTGTTCTTATCAGATGGCTTAGAGAAATTTCTGGAATATTCTCACTAGAAGATTCCTTATTAATGAATGTCTTTGACTCAAATATAACCAAAAACTGCAATACTATTCTTTGTTCATTTTCATTATATAGTGTTAACAAGCTTAGTTGTAAATAAAAAAGCTACTTGTTAAAAAAAAAAAAGATGAAATGATGGTATTCTTTGATTTAAAGGATTAAATAGTGAGCATCAAATGGGGGAATGATGTAGCCCCAACCAAAAACCTTTGCCATAATTAAGCTTCTCCAAGGACTCCCACCATAAATGCAACATATAATTTTCTCTTGTAGTCAATAAGATTTCCACAAAGAATGTCAGCAGGATCTTTGTTGAGAGTCCATTATGGTTTGAAGCTTCCTCTTCTAAATGCCAAGTTAGCAGACAAATGTTGTAATGGATTCTGTCTCAAAAAGAGTTTGCTTTGCAAAAGTTACTATTTGTTTTCCTTGGTAAAAAATTATGAAACTTCTGTCTAACCTAAAAATATGAGACCATGAGTAACTGCTATGTAACTTCCCACTGGATGTGGACCCCCACTGAGTATAAATCTAAAAGAATTTTCAGACATAGAGTCTAGAGATTTTCAGGCATCAGCCCTTCTGGACCACTGCAACTTAAATAAACCTGCTTCCTGAAAACTCCTTGGGTGTCCAGCATCATCTATCCTATATCAGCCTCTTCCCCTCTCTCTGTTTCTTGTACAAAAACAGTGTCGCAGCACTCCTCCATCACGTGCGTCTACCATGATATTCTGCCTCATTTCGGGCGCAGAGCAATGAGTCAGTCCACCATGGACTGGACTTCTGAAACTGTGAGCCAAAATAAAGTTTTAGTTCTCTAATTTGTTCTTGTCATGTATCTTGGTATCAGCAAGAAAATCCTGACTAACACAGGTCTAACTAACACAGCAAGAAAATCCTGACTAACACAGGTCTCAAGCCTCACCAGGGGAAGAGAAGGACACAGGAATGAGAAGGACACAGGGGAAGAGAAGGACACAGGATTGGAAAGTGCCTCCATAAAGGGCCAACCAGTAAATAATTCAGCCTCGAAAGTCATCCACTCTGCACCACTACTCAACTCTGCTCCTGTGCCAAGAAAGTAGCCCTGACTGTGTTCCAATAAAACCTTACTTAGAAAAACATATGGCAGGCCAAATTTGACCCACAGGTAGTCATTTCTTAAATGAAATAAAGTTCAAAGTACAGAGGGAAATGCCATGATTGGGAGGTTGGATGGATCTGTCAGAAAAAATAATAACAATAGTAGAGGTTTTAAAAATAATAGTGACCAAAAAAAAAAAAAAAAAGAAAGAAAAACCTGAAAATAATGCCCTAGGCTGGGAGTGGTGGCTCATACCTGTAATCCAGCAGCTCAGGAGGCTGAGGCAGGAGGATCATGAGTTCAAAGCCAGCCTCAGCAACTTAGTGAGATCCTATCTCTAAAATATAAAAAAGTGGCGAGTATGTGAATCATTAGTTATGGGCCCTAGGTTCAATCTCTGGTGCCAAAAGAAAAAAAAAAAGAATGGCCCCCCAAATTTCAACATACCTCACCTATTTTCCAGGCACATTTAAAGAGGTCACAATGACCAACTAGAGACAAGGCTACAAGTGTAAACATTAGGAACCTGCATCTAATATTGACCTCAAAGCCTCAGAAACACATTGTATAAGCTCAACTTGAACTGAATACTATTTCAACACATGTACAACTGAATTCTATAACCAACCTTATGGCTACTAGCTAAAGGTCAGAAGCACTCAGAGACAAGATAGGAGTGCTGAAGAACATTAATACCTGGTGGCAGCTGTTCATTTTACACAAAGTCTCAAAACAATTATTTTATTTTATTTTATTTTATAGTTGTAGTTGGACACAATACCTTTATTTCACTCATTTAATTTTTATGTGGTGCTGAGGATTGGACCCAGGGTCTCACGTGTGCGAGACAAGCGCTCTACCCCTGAGCCACAACCCCAGCCCCTATTTTTTTTTAAATCAGCAATAACCTGAGTATAAGTGGTAAAATTCAAATCCCTTTCACAGTATACATAAACACTTCAAGTCCACACGAGCAAACTTAACGTAAAAAAGTATGTTCAGCCAATTTCAATGAGGGACACATGCAGTGACTGAAGTGAACATGCACTCTATATGGGGAAAAAATTATTTTGAAAACAAGATACAATAAATGTAGGTTTCATCAATATCACAAACTTTCAGGGCAAGGTTAAGTTGTTGGGAAAGATTTTTGAAGAGGTGTGAGGAGGAGGCCAACCTTGTAAAGAGTAGCTGTGATCAGTGGGAACCTGGTGTAAATGCTCTATTTCTAGACCCCACAGTCCTGCTAGCAAGAGCAACCAGGCTTTTTATTTGGGGGAGGGGAGGTGAGGACAGTACTGGGGATTGAACCCAGGGCCACTCTATCATGGAGCAATACCCGTGGCCATTTTCATTTTGAAACAGCATTTTGTAAGTTGCTGAGGCTGGCTTTCAATTGTGACCCTGCTGCTTAACCCTTCCCAGTCACTAGAATTACAGGCATCGGCCACCAGGCCCAGTTTCTTCTTCTAAGAACTCATTCTCTCCACCTACTTTAAAAAAATATTTATTATATTTTTAGGTGTAGATGGGCACAACACAATGCCTTTATTTTTATGTGGTGCTGAGGATCGAACCCGGGTCCCGCCTGTGCTAGGCGAGTGCTCTACCACTGAGCCACAATCCCAGCCCAAAACCTACCTTCTTTACAGCTCCTGGGTAGCCTTTGCAGAATCCAGGATGTACAAAGGCTTGGGACATTGGCACTTTGTGTCCAACTGTCCATGTGTTGAGCCTGGAACCAGGGCAGAGGGTGGCTTGGTTTTGGTGCTAGGCCGTGTGTTATGTAACTATGAAGTGATTCTAAATACTTCTATAGTTTAATGTTTTGGAGAGTGTGCCCTCTTCCCTAGAGCATGATGTGTTGCCAGACCTCATATGTCCCATCACATCTTTTCAGATTCCCTTCATGTCAGCTACTGACTTAAACTACTGAGCTTCATAAATGATCCCAACTCAAGAGTTTGACAGATACCTTGAGAGCTTAGGTTAAGGTAGGGCCACACTGTGTCATGTGAAAGCCCCCAACACTTCTCTGAAAGCCTAGAACCAAGCAGTGACAAGGCCTCATCAGCTGCAAAATAATCTCAGAAGCCTCCCCCACCAATACCACCTGCTACCAACTAGAAATTAGAGACCTTACCTGTTATCGTGACTGTCCGCTGAGGTGGTCAAGCCAGCTTCTCTGAGAACTGCTCCTATACAGGAAAACCTCAGCTTCAATGAGACTTTATTTTTCACAAGGCCTGTTTCCACCTCAATTGAACAAGTAGGCTTTAATAATTGTGGAAATCATTACTATGTGGTTAAAGTACTTAGTCTCCCTGGTGTATTCTATGAGATTTTTCCATATTATTCTCTTCCCTCTGAGCATTGTAAACTTACATTAAAATTCTCATTGTACTCCAATAAACTTTGTGATTCACAAAATTATGATATCATCTCTTCTTTTCTGCCATATACAAAAATTGGCAGTCAGCAGGATTTTGCAATGCAGATGGGAATGGTTGAATAAATTTCAAATTCAAATTATAATTTGAATGAAAATATAGAGAAGAATAGAAATTGTATAGCATTCTCAATATTCTCCTGCATTTTCAACTTTGATGACCTGGGAAGAACTTCTGAAAGTGACACAAACTATAAGAATTCTGTACCATGCCCACAAATACTTCTTTCAAATTAGTTAGGTAGCATAAACACATTCTCACTATAAATTGTGATATATGTGCTATTCAGTACCTTAGGAGACCTTGATCAGATGACATAATTCTGTTTTCTTGACCAATAAATATATAAGGGTAAAAGAATACATTATCATTCTTATTCCTTATATTTTGGGATTTGGGTACTATTCTCTATATAACAAACTACCAAATTTTATATATTGATATACATAAAACTATAGGTGGAGGCCAGGCATGTTGGCACCTGTGTGTAATCCCAGTGACTTAGGAGTCTGAAACAGGAGGCAAGTTTGAGGCCAGCATGGGAAACTTGGTGAGACCCTATCTCAAAATCAAATTTAAAATAACTGGGGTTAGGGGCTGGGGTTGTGGCTCAGCGGTAGAATGCTCACCTAGCATGTGCGAGGTGCTAGGTTTGATCCTCAGCACCACATAAAAATAAATAAATAAAATAAAGGTATTATGTCCAACTACAACAAAAAAATTAATATTTTTAATAAATAGATAAAATTAGCAGCAGAATTCACAATAGATAAATTGTGGAACCAACCCTGATGCCCTTCAGTAGATGAATGGATGGGGAAACTTCAGTATATATACGCAATGGAACATTACTTAGCATTAAAATAGAATAAAATCATGGCATTTGAAGGTAAATGAATAGAGTTGGAGAACATAATGCTAAGTGAAGTAAGCCAATCCCAAAAAACCAAAGGCTGTATGTTTTTTTTTTTGATATGAGGATGCTGACTCATAATGACGATGGGGGGGGCATGATGGACATGATGAGGAATGGAGGAATTTTAGATAGGGCAAAGGGGAGGGAGTGGAACGGAGGGGATAGGGGGTAGGAATGATGGGGGAATGAATTAGACAGCATTACCCTAAGTACATGTATAAAGACACAAATGGTGTGAAAATACTTGTATACAATCAGTGACTTGAAAAATTATGCTCTATATGTGTAATGTGAAATAAATTCATTCTGCCATCGTGTATAACAAATAAGAATAAATAAATAAAGTTAAAAAAATAACTGAGGCTATAGTTCAGTGGTAGAGAACCCCTATATACCCAGTTTGGCAAATTGAAACATGAAGACCTCTACTAACTAGTAAATTAAAGACAAACAGACAATTTCAGATCATACAGACAGATTAAAAGAACCTGTCTATATCTCAAAAAAGGTTTGTGTATGTATCTTAGAAAATTCTTTTCAGGTTTTGAATTGTCATATGCTACCATGAATCTACCATTTAGACATCAAGACAAATTAATCTACCATTAAGAAATCAACACATTAAGACACCTACCATATGGCTGGGGATGTGGCTCAAGCGGTAGCGTGCTCGCCTGGCATGCGTGCGGCCCAGGTTCGATCCTCAGCACCACATACAAACAAAGATGTTGTGTCTGCCGAAAAGCTAAAAAATAAATATTAAAAAAAAAAAATTTTAAACAAAAAAAAAAAAAAAAAGACACCTACCATAAAAACAACAAGAGGACACACTACATTTTATGAAAACCCAATAACAATTGAGTATTGTGAAGGCATTCATTTTACAGGAAAAATTTACACAATCATGAAATAAAAATGGAATTTCCATCTTGTTTTATATACTACTACTTCAATGCTTTGCTTAAACAAAAGCTTAGATTGCTTACTAAAACCCCTAAAACAAAGGCAAGGACCAAAGTTCTATAGCAGGCTATAAAATCATTAAAAAATATACAGCCACGTATGTTGGTGCACACTTGTAATCCCAGCAGCTCAGGAGGCTGAGGCAGAAAGATTGCAAGTTCAAAGCCAGCCTCAGCAGCTTAGCAAGGCCCTAAGTAACTTAGCAAGACCCTGTTTCAAAATAAAATATAGTAAACCAGCTGGGGATATGGCTCAGTGGTTAAATGTCTCTGGGGTCTATCCCAAGTACCAAAACAATAACAACAACAACAACAACAAAAAAAAAACACTTACATACAAAAGTGACACTCCTGTGAAAGCATTACTACCAGCACCAATCACATCTTGCTATACATAAGATTATGATTGATTATCATAAACAGTTGAAAGAAAAAGCCTTAATTAAAAAACAGGGTCAGGCACATCCTGGGCAACTTAGACATTCTCCCAAAATAAGCAATAAGAACTGCTGGGTTCAATCCTTAGTATCAAAAAGAAACACACACGCGCCCGACAGAATGAATGTCCAGCTGGTTAAAGAGGTATACACCTTTAATTCCAGCAATTCTGCAAACTGAGGAAGGAGGTACCAAAATTTGAGGCCAGCCTCAGTAACTGAAGGAGACTCTGTATTAAAATAAAAAGTTAAAAGGGTTTGGGATTTAGCTCTGTGGCAGAGAATCTGAGTTTAACCCCAAAATTCCTGCTACAGAAAGAAAATGTTATTTCATGAGTGCAGCTCTGAATTAAATTCACAGTACTGCCAAAGATAGAGCATGTATATCATCATTTATTAAATTGTTTAAGTCATAAGAATGCTAGAAAACAAATCTTTATAAGCAATAATAACCAGTTAGAACACAATGGGAAAAACTCAATAGGAATAGACATGGGGCTGGGAGTTGGTACTATGCTGCATGTGCATGCTAGAGATTAAACCCAGGGCCTCCACACATGCTCATCTTTCACTCTATACTCTAAGCACAGATAACAGCAATTGTTAAAAATATGTAACACCTAGGAATAAACGCATATGTAAACTCTTCAGTTATAAAACTACAAAACTTTCCTGATAATTTTTTTAAATGATGAAAAACCTCACCCAACTGGAGTCAAACTTCTATTTGGATAATCATAAAGAAAATAATTAAAAGACAAATGCCTTAACCTGGATGCAGATAGTACCAGCCTGTAGTCCCAGCTTCTCAGAAAGCTGAGACAGGAGCCTGGACAACATGAGGAGACCCTCTTCTGCAGGGAGCAGTGACTTGGCTCAGGATCTCTAAGGGTCTCAAAGCAAGAGCCTGTGCCAGAAACTTCCTGTGCAAGGTGCAGGTCAAGATTGCCCAGTTGCTATAGTGATGCCTTGCTTAAAGAGGTTTTGTGCAAAGCACAGGACTATCAGTCTTGACCCTAAGTTCAGACATCAGCTGCCAGGCATAAAGTTCAAACCTTTAAGACTGACTGGTTTGAAAAAACTTTCTCACAGAAAACTCTTTTGATGATAAAACCTATATAATAAACATGTTGAGCTAGCTCTGGGTCATTGTTCCTTCATGGTAGGATGGTGTTCCACCTGGTCTCAGATTTCTCATTCTCTGTCTTTTCTAATCCCTCATTGCCCCTTGCTGGTTTCTGAATTAAGCCATGCGGGTTGCAGCCTTCTTTCAGAAACAGAAAGAAAACAAACAACAAAAAAAATAAAATAACACATCTCTACTCAGGAGGTGAGGCAGGAGGATGAGAAGTTCCAGACTAGTCTGCCTCTGTGATAGGGGATCTCCTAGAACAAAGAAAAGGCAACATGTCACACTTAGGGTGCATACCAACTCTGTGATAAATCTGTCCTGACTCTGTTTTAACTCAATGATGTGTGATACTGTCACATCTTCGTTGCAACTCTAGAGCATAAGAATACCCAGTCAGAATGTGCATTACCTTTTACAGGAGACAAAGAGCTTACAGGAGGTATATAAGGAGGTGCCTCCCAGTATTCAAGGCTCAGCATATGGATGTAATTCTGCCAAGTCTGTGCTGGCCCAAAGTAAACAGTGCTTCCTGTTGAACAATCCAATGCCCTGTCTCTCTGTACAAATCCTGCTGCACCTCTAAATAAAAAATTAAAAGGACCAGGGATAAAGCTCAGTGGCAGAATGCCCTGGGTCCAATCTGTAGTACCAGGAAAAAGAAAAGAAAAAAAAGCCATAAAGCAGTTAATAAACAACAGGACAGGCTGGGCACAGAATCCCAGCAGCTGGGGAGACTGAAGCAGGAGGATCGGAAATTCAAAGCAAGTCTCAGCAACATAATGAAGCCCTATGCAACTTAGTGAGACCCTATCTCTAAATAAAATATAAAAAATGGGCTGGGCATGTGGTTCAGTGTTTAAGCACCCTGGGATTTAATCCCCAGTATCCAAAAACAGAAAAAAAAAGTCAAAGTTTTCACCACTAGGTACTGAAAGAAATGCAAAGGAAGTCTACCTACTGAACTGGCAGAAATGTGAGTACTGACAACCTTGGTCTGGACCTTGGGCACTGACCCAGTAACTTCACTTTCATGAACTCATTTTGAAGGGTTAAGGCCAATTCAACAAATATATTCCATGAACTTGCTTCAATAATAGCAAATAAGGCTGAGCAAACTGATGCATGCCTTTAATCCCAGGGACTCAGGAGGCTGAAGTTGGAGGATATCAAATTCTAGGCCAGTCTCAAGCAAGTTATCGAGACCCTGTTGGCTCAGAATAAAAAGTTGTAAAGGTAGGGTGGGGGTGGGGATGTAGCTCAGGTGGGGATGTAAAATAATCCTGGGCTTAATCCCATTAGCAAAAATAGTTTAAACAAACAATGGCAGAATACTGTAAGGAAATATCTGCACATTGGCTCATCCAGGCTTCTAAAACAAAACGCTGGTGCCTCTGCATCTTATGAACAACAGGTTATTTCTTACCATTTTGCAGGGATGGAAGTTGGAGATTGAAGACTGCTTCTAAATTGCTTAAGACACCTCCCTACAGGCTCCTCACAAGAGGGAAGATCACTGTAAGGACTGTAGCCATATCCTGCGGTGGGGACTCCACCCTCATGGTCAAAGGCCCCTCCTCGTAAGGGGAAACTGAGCCTTGTTCTTCCAACTTTTATTCCATTCAAGCCACCATCCTATTGGACGGTGCTGCCCACACTTAGGGAGGGTGTCTACTTCAGTGCACTATCCCACATGCCAATTGTTCCAAGACACACCCTCACCAACACACTCAGAAGCCTCTTAATCATCAGCATCTCTTAATCCAATCAATTTGACAATTCAAATTAACCATTACAGGGGGCTAGGTGGCAACAGCAGAATCTTTCAACTTTTTTGAACACCTAAAATGTTCCGTAAATGTTTTTTAAGTTATTCGTGTTTCCTATTTACTGACATGAAAAACCTTAAGACCAACTATCATGTAAAATAGCAGGGAGGGGCTGGGGATGTGGCTCAGAGGTGGAGTACTCATCTCGCATGCGTGAGGCACTGGGTTTGATCCTCAGCACCACAAAAATGTAAAATAAAAATATTGTGTTCACCTATAGCTAAAAAATAAATATTTTAAAAAATTAAATAAAATAGCAGAGAATGATCCAGGTACAGTGGCACATGCATATAATCCCAGCGGCTCAGAGGCTGAGGCAGGAGGACAGACATTCAAAGACAACCTAAGAAACATATTGAGGACCTAAGCAACTTAGAAAGATCCTGTCTCAGAATAAAAGATAAATGGGCTGGGGATATGGCTCAGTTGTTAATCATCCCTGGTTTCAATTCCTGGTACCAAAAATATATAAATATAATTTAAAAAGTAAAAATAAAAAATAGCAGGGAATGGAATGTGAGTTCATTCAGGTACATTTATGTATTATATATGCATATTTAAACACAAATCTAGTAGGATATCCTCAAACTAATTATGAAAACATTAATAGTAGAGTCAAATTAGAATATGATTTCTTTTTCTTTTGAGGGGGAGGGCAGGTACAGGGAATTGAACTCAGGGGCACCCAACCACTGAGGCACATCGCCAGCCCCATTTTGCATTTTATTTAGAGACAGGGTCTCACTGAGTTGCTTAAATGCCTCACTTTTGCTGAGGCTGGCTTTGAACTTGTGAGCCTCCTGCCTCAGCCTCCCGAGTGGCAGGTCTTACAGGTGTGCGCCACCACACCAGGCTAGACTATGATTTCAATGACTACTTTCTAATAATCCTTTTTGTCATGAGCCATCCATGGATTGTGTGTGGGTCACCACACATCGAAGCCTGGAAGATAGAAACATCTGGTGTCTGGGAATGACCAGTGGACTTTTTCTCTGGTCAATTGCCCAGGGACAGTGTGAGTTTCTATCCCACTGTGCCATGTCCCACCCAGCACCTGAGATGATAACCTGGCAACATGCCAATCAACCTGCTGACTGCAAGACATCATAAAGCAAGACTCTGCTCTTGAAACTTTATTCCTGCCTCTGTTGTAACCCCTTAAATAAACCAAGTTACCATCTTTCCTTTGTCTGTTTCCAGCACCCATGTGGGCTAGATCTATCAGGGGCTCTACTTTATGTAAATATATTTCTGACTATTTGTGTTTTGTTCTTCACTAATTATTTGAGACTTTAAGTTTTCAGGTCTCTTACACCCTTCTCAGCAGGAAGAAGAACCCTGCAATGAGATGCTGGCTGTCGTCCCCGTCATCTTCCTACATCACTTGAATTTTAATACAAACCCTTTATTTTCACAATTAAATAAACCAATAAAATGATTTCATTTTCTAAATGTTACAAGATCTAGGGTGCTGGGGCACATCTCAATGGTAGAGTGTTTGACTTAGGGTGTTGAGGCATTTTTGATCCCCAACACTGAAAAGCAAAAAAAAAAAAAAAAAAAAGATAAAGGACAAACAAGGAGGAGGTTAAAGCTGCAGACCTAAGGTCAAGACCCAAGTCTCATCCACAGAAAAGAAGCCAAGAGACAGGGAAGGGCAACAGAAGCAGGTATCCTTATACAGACAGTGGGCAGAGCAGCACAGTTCAGAGAACCTCAGACCAGCCAGAGCCAGTGGGAGGAATGGGGGAGGGGAAAACAGACTTCTCCTTCACATGACAAAAATAACTAAGAAAAGAAACAAAAGGCTCCACCCATGTTTGGCAACAAAATATCCAGGACCTAAAGAGAAAAACCTAAGGGGTATAGTATACTACATAAGCAAGGTAAACTTCAAAAGCCCCAGGTTGCATGGGCCCGAAGTGGCAACAGTCAGGGTCCCTCAGAGAGACTTCCAGCAGGCTATCATTTTAGTGTGTAGTTGAGGTCATAAACACTCTGGTTCAGCCTGTGTACTCAAGGTCATAAACATTTGTGTGTGGGCATGCACCCACGGAGGTAACCTGTCAGCAGTGCGCCTTCTTTGTCAAGCCTGCATTAAAAAAAAAAAAAAAAAAAAACTTATGGAAACGGCACTGAGGCCTGGCTAGGGACTATTCTCACCTCTGAATAAATAGTGACTACTATCCCAACTTCATCTTGCATGTCTTTCAATTGCATCTTCTTTCAATCATCTTCTTTTCCATTGCTGGAGCCCCAAACCCTGCTTCCTGGGCCTGAGCCTCAGCATGACCCTCCAGTAAAGGGGTTGAGCACTGGTCTCATTCTAGGGGAAGGGCGAAGTTCTTCTGAATGTTTCCAGAACAGTGCAGGATACCCACAGCATTTCTCATAAAGTAGGCGGCTGAGACCCTGAGGGATAAGGGTAGTTTTCATCCTATTGCACCCACCAAGAGGGTCACAACAAAGGTTAATCTGATGCCGAACAATTTACACTATAATCCCTCCACTCTGCTGCAGAAGTGCACGCTGCAGGCACCACTGCCCTTGTGTTCATAAGGAAATGTAAGGTCAGGAATTTGTGCTGGAATCAGCATCTATCCTTCCACTAGACTTAAAGCCCTTCTTACAAAGTCACCCACAGGCCAGGCACAGTGGCACAAGTTTGTAAGTCAGCCATTAGGGAGGGTGAGGCAGGAGGATTGAAAGTTCCAGGCTAGCCTGGGCAACAATAGTGAGATCCTGCCTCTAAATAAAAAACAAAAAGGGCCCAGGATATAGCTCCACGATAAAGCCCCCTTGGGTTCAATCCTTAGTACTGGGGGTAAAGGAGGAGTCACCCACAGAGCCTGAGACTTCTGCTCTAATTTCAATTACAAGCCACTGTTCTGTTTTGTTTTGGATATTGGAGATTGAACCCATGGGCACTTTACCACTGAGAAATATCACCAGCCCTATTTTAAATTTCAAGCAGATCTCACTAAGTTGATTAATTGATGAGGCTGGCCTTGTACTTGCAATCCTCCTGCCTCAGCCTCTGGAGTGGCTGGGATTACAGGAGAGCCTCACCATGCCCAGCATCATGATCATTTTCACACCTGCTTTTCCGCCAGAAAAATCAAATGGTGTAGTGCTCTACAATAGGCACATTTCAAAAGAAAGTTTTATATATTTACTTATGTTCCATGTCCTGGGGGAAGATCTGCATCCCAAGTGGTACCACCTTCTCTCAAGCTGCTGAATGGTGGAGGTGCAAGAAAGAACAAAGCCAAGGCAGGAACAAGAGCACATGGGAGGGCACATAGGATTTCATTTATCACTATGTTGTGCACCATAGGACAGGATTTCACATTCTTTATAAAGATAGGCTAGCCCAGAACAGGATGGGCCGTACCACAGTATACTTCTTCTCCATTTTTTTTTTTTTTAAAGCAGAATCACTGGTATATTTAATTGCTGTTTTTGTTGGCCCAAGGAAGGAATGTTCAAAATCACAAATTAGATTCTGGTAACATGGCATAGCTGTATTGCAGCTATTCAGAAGCCTGAGATAGGAGGATCACAAGCTCTAGGCAAGCCAGGCCACATAGGCAGGCCCTACCACATGAAAACAAAAAGAAAAAAACACTAAGTATCATAATAAATAACACCCAAATGAGGGCTGATAATGGGGGTAGGAGCAGAATCATGGCCCTACTACATCCAACACCAAAGATGAACGAAGACAGACTAGTATCATTGATCATGTCAAAGAAATCACCTCTACACTAACGATTACTTATCCCTTTCTATCACTCCCCAAAATGAGTTGGTTATTGCAGCTCCAATGGGAGTCATTTTCCCATTTGTTAAAGTTAAAACCATCTGAAGAAATCATTACATGATGCTCCCCTCCAGGAGGTCTGGAAGAGCTCTGCTAACCAAGTCTGCAAACCAGGAGCTCAAAGCTCTCTGGAAGTGCAAAACCCCAGATTGACTAACATTCCGGCCCCGCCCTTCTCAAACTGCATGTGTGCTGGGGAAGGGGAAGAGGAAGAGGGTACATTCAGGTATCCCAATCCCAGGTAAAAAAAAAAGATATTTAGTACATAGCCATCCCATTTCTTAGGCTACTTCCTTGGAGAATACAAAGGCACACTTTTTTTTTTTAGTACTGGGGATTGAACCTGGGGATGCTTTGCCATTCAGCTACATCCCCATCTCTTTTTAAAATTTTGAGAGGCCTCACTAAGTTGTTTAGGGCCTCACTATGTTGCTGAGGCTGGCCTTAAACTTGTCATCCTCCTACATCAGCCTCCCAGGTTGCTGAGATTACAGTTATGTGGCACTGCATCTGGCAAGGTATACTCTTTTAAATAAGGTGTCTGAATATTGAAAGGGCAAACATTCAAAAGAAGTGATAAAGTAATAATAAACACTAAAAAAAACTGGATTAATAAGTACTTAGATCCATCTAAAAATACACCAGACCAAAGATAGCTATGATGGTATAACTAGTCTCCAAACTGGTGCTCAAATTTAGATGTTGAGCTCATCCCCTTAAATACTTCCTTCTGTGGGAAGCCACCTGTGAATTACATGAATCTCTTCTCTCAGTATGGTAGCCAGGGAGATTCAGGTTTGGCACTGAGAACTATCTGTGGTTCTCCCCTGGCAATAGATTGCCCAATGTGTGTGACCTTTATCTCCACTCTGCTAGGAAGATCCCATATGGTAGCTCTGGAGATGGGTGTAACCTGTTGGGAACTGGACAGCCCACCTTTAACCTTTTTTGGTGAAGCACATTCTATGGAAGGCCTTTGATGTTTCCCAATATAAATAAAGCAGGCGCAGGCTCCATTTTGTCATAGTATAGAAGCTTGATTGGTATGATCGGCTTGCCCATCCTGCCCCCACTTTTGAAATTATTTTCTGTGTCCTGTGATTATTTTTTATTGTTCTAGTTTTCCAGGCAGCCCATTCCACTAAAGGGAACCCCATTTCCACCGCCTGTGCAGGCAATGGGCAAGATCCTTCTTCATGCTTCTTCCCTACAAAATATGGTGGGGTTCTATGAAAAGAGGTAGCATAAGACATTTTAATTGAAATCCTGATTTGTCCTAAAGGGCAAAGAAACAGCAGAGTCTGAAAATAAGACCCATCTAAAGTACTTTAGTGATTATTACTTACGGGAAGACAAATTGTAACGCAATCCCTAAAAATATGTGACAGGCTATCCCTTATGCTAAACTGCAATCATTTACCTCAGAAGTGCCAAAAATATACCAATTCTTGTTTTGGACTTATGTCTTAGAGAATCTAGATGTTCACACCAAATTTAGATAAACAACTAGTTGACCAAGTGGGGGAAAACCCACTTGGGTTATCCATACTTAACATTAATATTCAGAGTATATTTTTTAGGTTCCTATTAAAGTGAGTTCATATTTCCAACTCTTGATAAATAACAGATGGAAACATAATATTAATATTTTTCTGTCCATGATGGACAAAATTTAATCCATTGAGTTTATAAGGAGTGGGTGAAAATTAACAGAAAGAAGAGAAACACCTGAAAGGAGAAATGAGCAGAAGATAGGTAAGACAATTCAAAAGAGTTGTCATGCTTTAAAAAAATATATTCATTTTCAACTCAAGAAAATTTCAACTTAAATAGGATGCAATTAAAAATTTCACCTATCCAGCTCACCAAGATTTATGGGCTTTTAAGTTGTTATCAAATCAGAAGTTGAAGAGGGAACTTTAAAACAGGTGCTTTTCTATAATCCAATATTAAAATATAACTTAGCACAATCATTTGGAAAACAATATGGCATTATTTGTCACTGACATGCTGCGTGTTTGAGCATGCATATGTACATATGTATAAAGGTATTTATATGCCCAGTTACACCTTCAAGAATTAATCCCATGGATTTCATGTATTTATTCCAATTTGAGTGAATTAACTGGGAAACCATGGGAAATCCTCATCATTGGCGCACAGGGTAGCTAGTTAGGGATCATCCACGCCCTGGAGGACAGGTGCTCTCCTAATTCCAGTACCTGATTTACCAATCCACAGACATTCTCCACTCTCCTATAAAACACTAGTGGCTGAAAGGACTCTTGAACAATCTGTAAAGTCAGCAGGATGTCAGTCAAGACGCAGCTACATTCATCTTAAACACCTGTTTATGCCAATGGTATTTATTATTTAAAAATGTAGAGAACCATGAAAACAATCTAGGAGGACACATTCCGCATCTTTAAAAGCTTTTACATTTTCCACTTTTCTCGACAAATTGAAACTGTGTAGTATTGGTATGATCTTTGAAAAAACTACAGTAAGTGGTCCCATTCTCCAAGCAAAAGCTTTCAGTTTTTTTAATGTTCATTTATAAAATATATATTTTTTAAAAGCTTTCAGTTCCATGGCAACACCTTTGAATTTAGAAATTAATGTTGAGCTGAGCATGGTAGCACACACCTGCAATTCCAGCAACTAGGGAGATTGATACGGGCGGATTGCAAGTTACAAGCCAGCCTTAGTAACTTAGTGAGACTTCATCTCAAAAATAATAATAAAAAAAAAGGACTTGAGATGTAGTTCACTGTTAAAGCACTTTTGTATTTAATCCCCAGCAGCAACAACAAAAAAGTGAAGTACCATTTTTTATTTTATACATTAACTCCCTGTTCAGTAATCAGTGACAATTTTCCAACACATCAAATAAATGTGTAACTCCTATGAACATGGTAGGGAAACAAGTGACTGACATGAAGAAATAGCAACAAAACACAGAAGGGCAAAGGCAAATTAGAAGTAGGATGTACACAACATTCAGGTTTATAAATTTCTCTTTATTATCTATAATTAAATATTCAATGTGAATAGCCCACAAAATACTAACATTTGCTCTCAGATATGAGCCAAAATATGACTGAATTTCTTCCTTTTGCTTTCCAAGAATTTTCCAAATAGTCTACAAATAAAATTAATTTTATAATCAAAAGATCCATTGTTCTGGTTCTAGTACTTTAAAATGTTCTGTTGTGGAAATTCTACTAACTCTCTAATCAAGCAGAAATGGAGAGAGAAGAGCCAATTTGTGTCACAGGACATCACAGGGAAGATATTTAAAAAGAAAAGTACTCACTGGCCAAGCATGGTAGCTCATTATAATCCCAATGACTCCAGATACTGTGGCAGGAGGATCTGAAGTTCAGGTGCAGCCTGGGCAACTTAGCAAGATTCTGGCCCAAAGTAAAAAACAAAAATGTCTAGGAATGTAGCTCAGTGAAGGGCACCCCTGGGTTCAATCCCTAATTATGGAGAGTGGAGAGGCAGGAAGAACTCTGAGTTTCAGCTAAAATAAACTGATTTCAGAACAAATGGATCTGGGAATGAGTAAATTTCCTCTGCAGGATGAGTCAAGAAGAACCCACGGGACATCTGTCACCTGGGCAGGTGAATACCCTGAAGAAACAGCACAGCGAAGGATGCAGAGGCCATCAGGGTAGAGGTAGAGATAGTTCTGGAAACTTCCTTCCTGGGGTTTCCTTGGTTAGATTTCTGATTAGTTTCTTGCTTATTCACCCTTTCAGAGCTGCCTACACTATCTCTAGAAATCTCTGTACTCAGGGGGAAAGTCTCAAGCCCACTAAGTAACAAGTTGAAAAGGTTAAGAGAGAGAAATTTACATATTCTAGTTGGCCCAAAGGTCAGGAGGATAAACAGGGTGGCAGATTATGAAAGTGGGGGTTGGGGCTGGGGATGTGGCTCAAGTGTTAGCGCGCTTGCCTAGCATGTAAGGCACTGGGTTCGATTCTCAGCACCATGTAAAAATAAAATAAAGATATTGTGTCCACCTAAAATAGAAACTAAAAAAATATTAAAAAAAAAAAAAGAAAAGAAAGAAAGTGAGGCCTGGTGCTTTTTGATGGTAGCAGAACAAATAGAAGACTCACAAGTGGCTCAGTATGTAGAGGGGCTGCTGAGACCCCAGAATTTAAGGACAGTTCAGTGGACCCCCTGACAATATTGTTAAGTACTGGGGCAGCTGAGTCTTGCCAGCATGGCTGCTGGCCAGGCAGTTTCCCTGCTTCACTGCCAGTAACAGCATCAACACCTAAAGTTAAAGCAGAATCTGGCTGGGCCAGTTGTCCACGTCTATAATCGCAGTTATTCTGGAAGCTCAGACAGTAGGATCAGGAACTTCAAGGCCATCCTGGGCAACTTGACAAGAACCTGGCTGGAAATAGGAAAAAGGGGCTGGATAAGTGTAGCTTGGTGGTAGAGCATTTGCCTAGCATGCACAAGGCCTAGGTGGAATCCCTAGGACTACAAAACAAAAAGCCAGAATCTGGCTCATTTCGGACTTTAGAGTGAATTGAATTCTTTCCTGTTTTGGAGAAGGGAAGGCAATAACCAAAATTTGGAAGTGCAACATGCACCCTCTTTCCCGATTTTTTTTTTTTTTATTACCTAGTGTTCCCCTAACCACTGCCCCACCTTTCCCCATGCTGGAGGGTGACTGTTATGAGGATCAAATGAATTAATATCTGTACAGTGTTTAAAATAATGTCTAGCACATAAATTTTTGGTAAGCTAGAATAGTGCCTAGCATGTAGCAAGCACAATGTAAATATTTATTTTTAAAAAATGATAATTAATATTTACCACAAACTTACCATGTGCTGGGTTCCAAATTTACTGCTTTGCACGCATTATTGTTTTTCATTCTCCCAGGATCCTATAGGAAGTGCTATTATTTAATCTCCAGGTTACAGATGAGGCAACCTGAAACCCAGAGTGTTTAAGTAACTTGTCCAAAGCGGCACAGCTAGTGGGTAGCAGAATTGAAGTTGTGTTAGCCTGTCTCTATCAAGAAGATATTTTACTACCCACCCCACTTCCCTGTTGCATCTAAACCATTTTACTAACTGATCAAGTTGATTCTGTACAATTTGGGATCCTCTATAACCCTAATGATTTGCATAAATATTCAACTTTGTCATTCTCTTCTAATTTTTCGTGACTATTGAGACAAACCTTAATTTATTCATTTTTTATATTCAGATATACACATTTTTTTTGAGATAGTGTCCTCCTATGTTTTCCAGGCTGTTCTCAAACTCTTGATCCTCCTGCCTCAGTTCTCTGCTGGCTGCCATCCTGGCTTAGATATATTTAATGGCAAACAAAATGCCATGGCTGTATTTATTAAGCATATAATAACAAAAACATTGTTAGGCTCACAAACATTCTGTTTCTGCTCTTAAAAATATTACCTCAATAATTGTATCTATTACTGAATATTTATTCATATGACCTCAGATTGAATCCTCCTAAATTAAAGCAAGGCCAGGGATCTGTATATTCATCCATCCAAGGATTGAACTCAGGAGTGCTTAACCACTGACTCATATCCACAGCCCTTTTTATGTTATTTTGAGATAGGGTCTCCCTAAATTGCTGAGAACCTCGCTAAGTTACTAAGGCTGACTTCAAACTGGCAATCCTCCTGCTTCAGACTTCTGAGTAGCTGGAATGGTGGGCCTGTGCCATCTCACCTGGGAAAGTTCATATATTTCAAGAAACACTGGGGTCATTATGAGGCTCTTGGTACATCAAAAAGTTAAACATAGCATGGCCAACACTTTTTTTTTTTAATTTTTTAATATTTATTTTTTAGTTTTCAGCAGACACAACATCTTTGTTTGTATGTGGTGCTGAGGATCGAACCCGGGCCGCACGCATGCCAGGCGAGCGCGCTACTGCTTGAGCCACATCCCCAGCCCCATGGCCAACACTTTGAAAAAAATTTTTTTTTTTGCTTTTGCTTGGAATTGAACCTAGGACCTTGTGCATGCTAGGCAAGTGCTGTAACAATGAACTACATCCCTAGCTCAGCTTTGAATGATTTTCATTTCCTTTCTTACATTTGTAAATATTTGTAATTATTGGAGCTGGGGTTGTGGCTCAGCGGTAAAGCATTCGCCCAGTATGTGTGAGGCACTGGGTTCGATCCTCAGCACCACATAAAAATAAATAAAATAAAGGCATATGTCCCAACAACAACTAAAAAAAAATTTAAAAAAATATTTGTAATTATTATAAGAGAGTTTTCAATAAATATTGCTCCATCTCGGGAAGAAAAGGGCAGGAAAAGAGAAGTCTCCTACAGACTCAAGGTGCATTCATGTAGCAACCCTCCCCCAGGAAGAGGTGTTGGATGCTCCCTCACCCCCACTCCATTGGACCCAGACCAGACCCATCAGTCGTTTCCCCCACTTTGGTTTCATGGTGTCTTACGGTATTGTGTGCATTGGGTACTGAAATGAGCCGACAGTGTTGGTTGCAAGTTCTGCTAGCCATTTGGTGGGGGTAGATGATGAAGGAATGACATCCTCATGGACCCCAGGGAGAGCAGTCATCACTGTCCCCTAGTACAGTCAGTGAATAATTTTTCTTGAAGGAAAGCAGAACAACTGCAGGTGATGACTCAGTTCCCAAGAAATTCCTGGGCCCAGAACCAATAATGCAATAAGCACAGAGATGCTTTCTCTGATCCATCCACCCAGGTCTTCCTGAGTGATGTGTTTCTCTCTCTCTCTCTCTTCCCTCCCACCACTCTCCATATTAGGGGCACAGACCTGAGAATGTTTTATCACTGAGCTACATCCCCTATTCTTTCTGTTTTTTATTTTGAGACAAGATTTTACTAAATTGCTGAGGGTCTCACTAAATTGCTGAGGCTGGCCTCCAATTTGCTATCCTCCTTCTTAGGCCTCCTGAGCCGCTGGGATTACAGGTTTGAACCACAGCTTCCAGCTACTCTTTTCCTCCTCTTTCTTCATCTTCTTCTTTGTGGTACTGGGAATTGAACCCATGGACATTCTACTAGGGAGCTATATACCCAGTTCTTTTATTATTTTTTAACATTCTGAGATAGAATCTTGCTAATTTGCCTGGGCTGGCCTTAAATTTGTGATCCACCTGCCTCAGTCCCAAGTAGCTGGAATTAATTACAGGCATACATCACCATGCTCTGTCTACTTGAGCAATTTTTCCTGGCTTCCAGCCCAGTGAAAATTCAGCTTCCTCCTTCCCTCCTTCTTGTATATCCCATTGGTCGTAGGAAAAATGCTGCTTCCCCCCCCCCTTCCTAGACTTCCCTAGAATTCTTCTTTCTCCTCTTCAAACCTAGTCTTTTTTCCTTCATGATAGAGTGAACTACATTAAACTCAGAACCAATTCCTTCCCCTGTCTTTGAGAGTAGGGAGAAATTGACTATCAGACCCTTCCAAGATAGGGGGAAATCATTCTGTTTAAATTGTTTTACTTATCATGGTTATAATGATATAATATAAAACTATTTTATTGCATTTTATATTATTTTTTAAATATTTATTTTTTAGTTTTGTATGGACACAATATCTTTATTTTATTTTTATGTGGTGCTGAGAATCGAACCCAGTGCCTCATGCATGCTAGATGAGCACTCTACCACTGAGCCACAACCTCAGCCCTGAATTTTATATTATTATATTTGGATATTGTTAAATTACAAATTCTATAATATTGTTATTTTTCATAACAATATTGTTATGTATTTATATAATAATTTATAATATGGATTGTCATATTTCAATGTGTAATATTCTTATGCTATTTTAATGTTGTAAATTTTAAAACATAAGTTTAACATAAATATAAACATTACTTTTATGTATCATTCCATCATTATTATATGAATCTAGCCTAAACATTCCTATCTTTTTTTACAACCTACTGTGAACATAACTGCCCAGATGTGGGATAATGGTGGGGAAGGTTTTGAGAGGTTATTTCTCTAATGAGAGGGTATTCTGTCATAGTTGTCTGTTTTGATCCTGTTAAAGAGAATTTGAATTGCCTCTTTTTACAACTTATCATTTAGTTAGTAGGATCAAAGAATCTGATGCCATGATTCCCTTGCTCTGCTTTGTCTACTTATCACCAGCACCCTTGTCCTTCAAATATAACTCCCATTGCATTTTTAGACAGTGCTCCTCTGGAATCATGTGCATTCAATAAATGATGGGGTTCTAATGCTGATAATCTCATTTGACAGTTATGTTTTTATTTGTGTGATCTCTAATGAATGTCTACTTCACTAGACTGTAAACGATGAGAGACCGAACCTATTTTCAACTCACAGTTATGGTGAAGTTAGCCTAGCACTATGTCTGGACATAGCGTTTCCTTAATATTTGTTCAACAGATAAATGTTGCTCTATTCTGCCTTTAAAGGAGTTCTTGAAAATTTATCTACATTTTAGCAATAAAGATGAAGAAGAATATCAGCTGACCCAGGTTAAATCTTATCTTCCCATCACCCCAGGTCTCTGTTTTTTTTTTTTTTTTTTTTTTGGTACTGGGTATCTAACCAAGAGGCACTTTACCATTAAGCTACATCCCAAGCCCTCTCTCTCACATGGTGATCCTCCTGTCTTAGACTCCCCAGTCACTGGGATTACAGGTGTGCACTATCCAGTTTCTCATATTTATTTTTCAGCTTGTAATCTCTGAGAGTCTAATACCACTCAAGCTATTATTATATAAATAATTGCTTTTCTCTTGCACTTAGTGATTTTTCAATTCAATTCAGCAGCATGTACTGAAAACTTAATATCTTGGGAACACGCTGGTTGTACTCAATACACAGATGTTTTGTTCACCACTCACTTTTTTTCCCCTTGGTGCTGGGATTGAACCCAGAGCCTCTCACATGACAGGCAAGCACTCTGCCACTGAGCTAAAACCCAGCAGCCACTACTCACTTTTTTATTTTTTGGAGAAGTTTTAGGATAACAAAAAAATTTACTGCTCATTTTTAAAAGTCTGAATCAAACAGTTATTTACAAATGTAACAAACTGCAGTTTTCAAAGGAGCCCTATAGTATACACATGTATGAGCTTGAATGTGTGTGCACACACATACACACAGTCAGACCCCTCTTTGTGTGTGTGTGTGGTCCTGGGGATTGAACCTAGGGATGCTCTACCATGGAGCCACACCCACATCCACTTTTATTTCTATTTATTTATTTATTTTGAGATGGAAACTCACTAACCTGTTAAGAATAACTTCAAACTTGCCATCTCCCCACCTCAGCCTTCCAAGTTGCTTGGGTTACAGGTGCATGTCAGCTCAGCATCCTTTTTTTAGCATTGTTGCAACATCTTCTGGCCATCACTTCTTGGATTAAAGGCGGAGGAGAAAAGCCAAAAACTTCAAAACACAGCAGGGGCATTTTTATGTTACACTATTATGAAACATTAAATGAAATTTATTGGCCAAATTCCTAGTAAGTTTTAAGCTATTAATTGCCGAAGACTCGTCAATTAATATTTTGCTTTTGGAGAAAATGTTGGGGGAATAAAACTTACTCTAAGCCAATTTAAATGTTTCTTAACTGGAAGGTTTCTGAATCATTCACATAGATTAAGACAAAAGACAGTCAAGAAGAGCGCTGCATATTCAAAACACCTCCATTGTTTATCAAAATAGCACGGGGAAGTCAAAAAAAGTTCTCTCTTTGTCCCTCTCTCCCTTTCTCTCTCTCTCTCTCTCTGTATGTTTTACTGGAGATTTAACCAGTCAATCTCTGTTAATCTCTACCACTTAGCAGCTTTTGTTGACTTGAAAACAAATGATAACCCAAGAGTTTCTAGGAAAAGAGCAAAACTTTTTCCAGGTGAACCAGTGGCTAACTTAACTGGCAACCTCTTAAGAAACAGATTCAGAAGCCAATAATGGAGTCAGTCAAGGCTTGAAACCTTGTCCAATATATCAATGAGTAATGTGCCTACATTTCACTTAACTTCTGAAAAGTCAAGACTCTGCAATCAAGATTTGAGAGTCACCTGTAGCTTCTGGAAGCAGGGGGAGAGTGAGTTCATTCTGGAGGGTCTCTGCTATCACAGGCCTTCGGCTTCAACCATCTGTTAACCAGGATAAGTAGGCATCCTCCGGTCTTTCCCACAAAAGCCAAACCAGAAGTGCTTATGATATTTTCTCAAGTGAGGATAATTTTATTGATAGCAAAAAACATATAAAACTCCAGAAGGTACAACCTCTAGCATAGCACTTTAACAAAGAGAGCACTTGGATGATATCATATGTCCCCCAAGGATCATCCAATGAAGCATCTGGATGGGAGAAATCTCATTGTTCCTGGAAACTAAAAGCAGCCTGTGGAGGAAGCCGGGGTCCATTGCCTACCTGCCAGCAAGACTTTGGACGTTGAGAGGTGGCTGTCCATCGGAGCAAGAGGGCTTCTGGTCTTGGGTGTCTGCAACATAGGATTTCTCAAGTTCCAGTCATCTTCCAGGTCAGGCAGAAGGATTAAGCTGTGGCGTGGACCTCTGCTGGTGTCCCCCTCTCCTGGAGCACCTGTGGTTCCTTTTTGGTCACAGACATGAGTTCCCAGCCAGGCTGCTCTGCCTTCCTCCTTAGGGTGCTGTGCACTCTGGGCTGGTGTTGCCAGTGGGCCCAACTCAGAAGACCACAGGGACGAGGAGTTTCCTGTTCAAGTCCCAGCAGCCCCAAGAGAAGCAGCCCAGCTTTGGAAACAAATGAAGAGGGCAGGACCCAGAATCCCAGGGACTCGGGTTTGGCAGTGTTTGGGACCCTGGTGTCTGGTCTGCAGAATCCCAGGCCTCCCACACACAGCGAGGAAAGTGCTGTTCCATCACGTCCTTCTCACCCCAAGTGATGCCAGGTATCTGGTATTAAGAAGACCCAGACTCTTCTTGTTGATTAGGTGGTCCTAAACTGTCAGGCAAAGTGGTTGTAACTGGAAAATTAGGAACTAAACACACAGAAGATCCACCAGGATGATGTCACTCTCAATTTTGGTCCATTTTCAGATGGAATTGTCTGAAGTCAAAAGGAACTGATGATTGAATTAGAGGTGGAGAATTCAAAGCATCACTAGATATAGGAGAATACAGCTGTCTCGAGGTAGTAGATACTTACCAAAGTAAAAGGGCATGACATCTACAACTTATTCTCAATAATCAGCCAAAAATAAATTTAAATACTTGTTTGTGGTGATTGTGGTGTATACAAACCCACTGTGCTGCCAATCATATAAAAATATGGCCCATACACATAATATTTAATGATGAATAAACAATTGTTACTAGTTTACTTATTTACTAGTCTATAGTTTTATCATTATTTTAGAGAGTACTTCTTCTACTTATATATATGCCAGCAGTAGCCCCATACATCTTGTGTTTACTTTGACTCTTGATTGCATCAAGAAGCATGAGTAGAATAATTTGCTTCTACCATCCAGGTCTGTGTAAGTATACTATAATGTTTTCACAACCAGCAAATTGCCTAATGAAGCTATGCATTGTGGTATACACATGTAATCCCAGCACTTATGAGGCTGAGGCAAGAGGATCACAAGTTCAAGGCTAGCCTCATCAATTTAGTGCAATTCTCAGTAACATAGTGAGACCAGGTCTAAAATAAAACATGAAAAGCTCAGTGATAAAGTGCCCCAAGTTCAGTCCCCAGTACCAATAATAGTAATAACAACAACAACAACAACTAATGACACACATCTCAGAACATATATTTCTGTTAAATGATGTACTTATGTACCCCCAAAACACGGAGTTGTCATAGCTTACCTGAAGACTAGTGTTAGAAAGCACTGCCTCAGTGGTTGGAAGGGAAAGAGAATTATCTGAACTCAATGACAGTTGAAATCCACTGAGATGTGAGGCACAGCTAACCTGTGCTGTAATGTACCAGAAAGATTCTCTTGAGAACAAGCAATTGGTCCCTCTGCAGATGACAAACATCAATCACCAATGAGGCACAGTGCAACAGTATAAGAGCAGGAACAAGAGGCTTGAGGATTATCATATTTGGGTATAAATGTTGACAGAATCTCCCTTTGGATTATGCAAGGGAGCTTTGTGAGGATTTTGATGGATAATAACTTAACACATTCATATTAGATATGTGCTAAATCTGACACTGACAGCTCAGCAGATTTTAAAATATAGGTTTCATATCTATTTTGCATACACATACTTTATAAGTATACTGTCTGCAAACTCAAGTTTGAATGAGCTTATCTTGGCATATCTCAAGACATCTTTAGATCTGATTCTCATTTATATTTTAGCTTTTATTGTGGAAATTTTCAAGTGAATACATAAATAGAGAAGCCACCACCCAGGTTTTTATAGTTACTAACATTTGACAGTCTTCCTTCATCACTTCTTCCAAAGTTTCAGGTAGAATATTGAAATAAATCAGAGCTATCATGTCATTTCACCTGTCCATGTGATTACACCTATCTATAAAGATAAGGTTTTTTTTCACATCATTATCATGAAAAAATATCTTATAATTTTTTATAATCTATTAATTAAGGTATGTGAATTTTCTCCAATTATCTCTGAAAGTCCTTTTACATTTGATTTCTTTTATGTCAGGAGTCAAAGAAGTTCCATACATCACAAATGATTTAGATGTCTCAGAAGTCTTTTGGTTTCTAATAATTTCCCACCTACACTATGCTATTGCCTTTTATTATTTATATATTTTTCATTTCCTAAATTAGGTTCATTCCTTGCTAGATATTGTTCTATTTTAGTTCACGACTCCGATTTTTACATCTAGAGATCTGATTTGACTTAGATTGAATTTGATTTTTAGGTAGGAATGCTACATAGGTGATAGTGTGTTCTCATCACTAAGAAGCACATAGCATGATTCTCTCATTGTCATCAAGATTAAGAATGCAGGTGGAGTTAGGTGATCCTTTTCTATCTATGAATCCATTTCCATATCCATGATCTAACCTGAGACAGTGTTTAGGATAATTGTCCTTGGTATTCTATTTCAAGTTCAAAATTTATCTTTTATTAATGGCATCTCTTTCACACTTGCTATTTTCTTTTAGTGCATTACAAATACTCTGAGAGTTTCCAATACTCCAAATACAATAAAGAACATCAGGCTTTTATTTTACTTTACTTGCCCCACACTTGGAATCTACCACATCTCCAAACAACCTCCATTTATTTTATTGAAAAAATGGCATGTAGATGGGACTGGGGTTGTGACTCAGTGGTAGAATGCTTGCTTACCGTGCACGAGGCACTGGGTTTGATTCTCAGCACCACATAAATGTAAAATAAAGATATTGTGTCCACCTAAAACTTAAGAATAAATATTAAAAAAAGAAAGAAAGAAATAATGGCATGTAGAGACCATCATTTTGGCTTTGGTGTGTTCATTACTATTTGGTTGGTTATTGCATCCACTCCTTTTCAGTGGACAAAGATACATACACATATGTGACACGAATTTATATATATATATATATATATATATATATAATTTTTTAATTAGAAAAATAAAACTAAATTGTGAGTTTATGATGGCATTCAATTTTAAGGATTACAGACAGTTAGAGGACCTCAGAGGTTGGACAATATACAGATTATTATAGGAGCTTCAGTGCAAGAAACATGCTTCATTATAAGCTTCAGTATAACAATAAAGAACTAAAACTCAGTGACAGGGAAATGATGCCTAGATTAATACATAATTATAATTATTATTATTATTATTATTTTTGGTACCGGAGATTAAACCCAGGGGCACTTAACTACTGTCACATCCCCAACCCTTTTTTGTATTTTTATTTATAGAAAGGTTCTCACTGAATTGCTTAGTGCCTCACTAAATTGCTGAGGCTGGCTTTGAACTAGTGATCCTCCTGCCTTAACCTCCCTAGCTGCTAGGATTACAGGCGTGCACCATCACACCCGGCTACAATTTTATATGTCCTGGAAATATTGACAACTATCAAAAATGGTTGGGAAAAGATATTGTACATAGAAATAAGAAAATTACATTGCAGAACTTTTGAGAAAAGTTGAGAGGTGATGAACAGAGAGAGACAAAATAATCACAAAGTATTAAATTCACAAGTAATGAACACGTATATTCAAAGAATATATAACCTTTAAAATGAATAGATAAGGCAGGAAACACAAAGGAAAATGTGAGAAAAAAGATATGAATAGTTAATTTATAAAGATTGGTATAGAACATCTAAGGTAAGAGGGGCTCAACATATTAATTAAGCAAATGTGAATTCAACCTATGCAGCTGTAAAAAGGACAAAAATTTAAATGCAGATAACTTCAAGTTAATGATGATTTGGGATAGGCAGACTTCTCAAGAGGATTGATATTTCTGTTAATTCTGAAAAGCAATATGTCAGTATTTTTCCCTTTCATCTCTCTTAATCTCAGTCACGTATCTATATCACAGAAAACATTCCATTCACATCTCTAAGGAAACATACATGAACCACAGAATTGTGTATAATATAGTAAAGTTGTTGGCAACTATGATTATAAGTAAAACGTGTATATTAATACTAGAAATATCCTTCAGGAGTAAGATGAAGCAAACTAGTTGCATATACTGTTCAATTGATTAATCCTAAAATACATAATAGAGGCATTTACCAGAATAGTACCCACATATACTAAAAACATATTTGCCTAAGAAAATGAACAAATTATATACAGAAGCCTCCATAATTACATGAAAATCTATTTGCTGACTGAAAAGCTACTTCAATTTCTGGCAATTTACAACAGCAAATATTTGTTATCTCACACAGTCTCTGGGAATCAGAACCTGAGAGCTGCTTAGCTGCATGGTCCTGATCAGAGTCTCTCATGAGATTGCAGACAACAGAAGCTTTGCTAGAGGCTAGGATCACCTTCCAAGTTCAATCACGTCATTGTTCACAATAGATCTGGGTTCCTTTCCACAGGGTCCTCTCCATAGTGCAGTTCATGAAATGGCAACTGATATCCTCAGAGGAATTGATTCAAGGAGAGAGCATGTCAGAGTGTTCAAAATAGAATCTACACTCTCTTTTATAACTGACTCTCAGAAGAGATAAATCATCAGTTCTATGATAGACCAACTCCAGAGTAATAGGGGAGTAGTATAAGGAGTGACTACCAGGAACAAGGGCTACTTGTTGGGCATTGGATGCCCTCTTCTTTCAAACTTTAGTCAAGAATAATTTAACTGCCTTATAGAGATAGTAATCTTTTAAAAATACTATTAAAAAGACAATAAATCATTCTCAGACTCCCTAGGACCAAAGAAATAGAAATACAAATTTGGATATATATTTTGTCTAATACAGGTATTTCGAGTTGAATATTCCTAATGCTATTGAGAATAGAGTAGTAAAAATTCTCATGTACTTCAAATGAGAATTTGTTGATGCTGCATTTTGAAAGAATATTAAAAGTAAATAACTTAAATTGATAATGCTCACAACTGTATACAATGTAGAAATTCACATTAGTAATGTTTATATACAATATATTTGCATAGGGTGGAAATTGTTTGGGTGCAAAAGAAGAAAATGGGGAGTATCTTGGGAAATTAGAATATTTTGCATTCCCCCTAAATGGATATATGTCATTGGTCAAAGAATGACAAGGTTTATTATGCAGTGATAAATCAATTGACCGAATGTTTAATAATGATCAATTGTTTAATAATGGCATGTATATCATGATCTATATTTATATGTAATTAGAATAAAGTACAGGACACAACAGAGTTAAGAAACTCTAGGGGTAGAAGTGCTTTATGACTCTTGAGTGCAGAAGATTGAAGACATACCAGAAAGAGCATATCTGGAGATTATAGACAGTATAACCCACATATTCTGTGCTAGGATGGAATCCTGCAATGTGTCCCTAATACTTTTTTTAACACTATCTTTATTTTATTTTTATGTGGTGCTAAGGATCAAACCCAGTGCTTCACACGTGCTAGGTGAGCATTCTACCACTTGAGCCACAACCCCAGCCCTCCTTAATACTTTTTATCTGGGGGGAGGAGGGAAGACTATTTCTGCTAATCAGGATAAATAAAAAAGCATAAAATATACTCATCTCAAGTTAGGTCTGTTTTGATGCCAAACCATTTGGGGACCAGATTATAGGGGGGAAGCACAGGTTTTAAGAAAATTTGGACTTTAGAATGGCTATTAAGAAATTGTGGAAGTTAAAAAAAAAATCTGTGGTTATTGGCAAGCAGGATCATAGAAGACTTTTCTTTTTCAGTCTACTCAAGCACCATTTGTCCCTCCCCCAACTTTTTAAATTTTGTTCTTTTGTTTGTTATTTTGTTTGATTTGCTGATCTAATAAGTATGATCTCATAGTAATAAACTGGGGTGGGGGGGACTTAACAAGGCCAGTTTGTTAAGACTCTTCTTGATAGTAGTAGGAATTGAACCCAGAGGCACTCTACCACTGAGCTACATCGCTTTCTACTTTTTATTTTGAGACAGGGTCTTGCTAAGTTTTCCAGACTGGCCTCAAATTTGCAATCCTACTTCAGCCTCCCATGTGTCTGGAATTTCAGGCATGTGCCACCATTTTGGCTATTTGTCCCTTTTCTGTCCCCCTTCCACATCCTGTCCCAAGGGATTAGTTATTGCTTTGGAAATCAGAAAATAAAAGGTAGAGATGAAAGTAAAAATGGAATCTCTGACAGTCTCTCGTCTTTAATGATTATCTCTCTTTTTTAATGCACTTTTTAGAAATAAAGAACAAACCAATAAGTAAAAGTATTTAGATAAAGACATATCAGTATCTCCAACATCATGTTAACATCCATCAAATCATCAGCTCCTCAGGACAGGACACATATTTCACTAGCTCATTTTAACTGGAGAAATCAGAATCAATTCTAAAATACCAAAATTACCATCTTTATCATATCTTTTTTCTTTGCATGTGCGCACAAACAATTTCCTCTTCAATTCACCATGCAAAGATCTATATTTATTTCCTTGATAAGTTGCAACCACAGTTCCAGTGAAGGTAACAGACAGCTTTGGCAGAAAAATCTGGAAGGGGTAAGACAGATAGTTTAAGAAATAAAGATTAGGAAATAAAATCCAGAATGAACTTTCTGTGACACACATTGAATTGTGTTATAGAAGGAAAGGACTGCAGCACATGCTTGTGAAGGCTCCCGACTTTAGGATATCTGCTGAAAAACAGTTTGATTCATGTTGACAGCATCCCACATCAAACACATATCTTGGCACTCCTCTGCTTCCTTGGAAGCTAGGGGAGGCCATTCAGTCATGCAAGTGGTGGAACCTGTGCTCAGCATGCAGGGGTCTCACCATCTGACCGCACTGGCAAGATGAGTTGGGTTCAAAAGAGCTGGTTGTAACATTAAACTAAGCAAATGGCGAAGAAATCATGCAACACACAGACATGAATTTCTCAGGTCAAGGGTGGGACTGCTCTGTGACCTCGAGTGTCCTCTTCCATGTTGGAAGGCAAGAGGGCAAAGAGAGAAAGTGTACCCAGAACCTCTCTATTTATTAGGGAAAAGCCATTTGATAGAATATTCCACCCAAATAAGGCAGGGGATAATGATTCAAAAGGGGGGTTGCCCAATTCCATTGGGTAATGTTCAAGTCCAGAGCTGAAGCCCTTCCTTACGAGTGAAGCAAAGGGCCACTTGCTTCGCACAGCGTGTGGTGTGCTATGCCAATCCAATACCCCCTTTACTCAAGGCTGGGGGTGGGGGAATGTTAGCTCATGTGTAAGGCGGGTCCTCACATATCCCCCCTTTCTTAATTTATAAATGCAATAGAGGGGCTATATTTTTCAGTCACTGGATCCTTGGTCCAAGGACGTTATGATGTACTATTATCACATAAAAAGGATTAGTAGAAAACATATCATTTCAATAACATACCATGTAGAATGTTTCAACATATTTTCAGGATTAAAGACATGCTTTGATCAGCCAGAGAGGTAGGATCCAAAAGATTGATTTTACCTGTTTTGAATACCCTGGATATAGTGACGTAACTCCAAAAGATTGAGGTTATTATTATTGCTCTGCCAAATACCCATTAGAAGATTTTTAATCTTTTCCCAATCTCATTGGAAAGCATTATATTTGGCTGCAGTAACACAGACATATTTATAATTAGTATGGCATTCAAACCTTTCCTTAAACTTGAGAGTATAAAGCTCATTTCCAATATTTATTATAGTGGCTTCTAGGACATTCAACTCAGTTTCAATATTTTCATCAATATTTATCTGATTATGGAGGGCTTTGGAAGTACGTTGAGCCAAGTTATTAAGAAAATTCATATATTGTAAGTTTTAAAACATAGCTGCAGAGGCTGTAATTGAAGAAATAATGAATAAAATTAAAGTAGCCACTCCAAGGGTTATAAGACCAAGAGCTTACTTAGGTCTGTTTAACTGAGCATACATCTCTTGCAAAGCCTGAACACCAACTTCAGCATACCATAGTTCTGAAATGTTGGTTGGTAATAAGACAAAAGAGGGTTGGTGAAGGATCAATGTTCCTTCCCCTCAATTATAACTAGTGATGTAATTAATTAAATTGCATTTTTTACAGGCTACAAGATATTTATCATCCTTTCTCTTAATTCTCACATTTCCAATAATTAAAGCATAAAGAGATTGAACAGAGGCCTGCAGGCCATAGCAGGAAACTTCCCTACAATTCCTGCCTACAAATCAGGCATAGTAAGATTAGCTTTAATAATCATGTGTAAGTCATGACTTTACTAATTTTAAAAATATCAATGTGTGCTGTAGGGCATTACCTTGTTTTCAGTTAAAGTTGAGAGCAGGCTTATCATGTTTAAGCTTTTTATTGAGATAAACTATTGGCTATTGAGCTGATTTGTTCATGGCTGTCTGTCTATTATATTAAGGTTGACTATTTTTAGGGTTATTTCTCTCAGTGATAAACAATAACAGGGGATCAGAGTAAGGCCCTGTTTTAATGTTTTAAAGACTTTACTTATATATAATGTATTAAAGACTTCCAAAGCCTGTTTATAACTTGGAAGAGGAGTAACATTTCCACCCAGCAAGTTTATTCCTCCTGGGGCCAAGACTAGTATTTCAGTCTTAGTTTCTGTCTCTCTGTTTTTTCTTTCTTTTATTTGATCTCTATTTAAACTGTGTGGTAACATCTAATAATTGATCAGGGACATGTTAATTTTTGTAATTTCCTACCAATGTCCAGGGATAGCTGGATGATAAACTCATCCTTTGAAAATGGGTGACCCTCCATAAATTTAGGGTGCTGTGTATTGTCTCCTTGAGTCTCTCCATTAAGTTAGTAGAACTTTCCTGAAGACTTACTATAATTATTTATCAGGCATCCTGTTTATCTGTTGGATCCTAGTTTGTTTTGGGGAATTGTCTGTGCTCTAGACAAACAACCAGGTTTGTCCCGATTCTGTGTTATTGGGACATGTTTAAGATAGATCTTTTTCAAACTATTCTTAGGGTGGCCTTCCCTTTTAAAGTTTAGCTAAGTAACAGCATAATATCTTTCTAGGTGAGGTCAGACATCTAGCATAAGTTGTGAAACACTACAATATATGCATTTGAACCTTTTGAAAATCTCCCTGAATTCATTCTTGTCTATGTTAAGTTGTTGTTGGTGGTGGGGTCTCTTTGATTTTTCTTCCTAAGTACGTGTTTTTTTTAAAGGCTTTCTCACATGATAGTGATCATGGTTAGGCCTAATAATACATGAAAATGAGGCAATTTTTCTGATCATTGTAATTTCCCAGTATGTAAACTAATTGATCCATTTTAATGTCATATGTAAAATGGACAGATTAAGAGAATCTTCAATCCCTTCCTGAAAGAAGGTCTCAAAATATCATTATTTCTCATAATAGCACACTTTAAACAAGTTAGTGTCTTTAAAAATATATATATAATCAAGTTTACTTTCCAGTGTAGGAAGAAACATACAAGTTTCACAATATATCTTATTGATAATAGGTCCAGTTAGAGGATCATATGTGATACAAATGAATTCCCAATAAAATTCTCTTCTTAGGGTGGCCTTCCCTTTTAAAGTTTAGCTAAGTAATAGCATAATATCTATTTTCTATAGTTTAGAATTAACATATAACTTTAATTTGGAGAATACTAGTTCTGATAAAATGTTCTCTCAAACCTTGGATATTTTAGAGACATATTTAATAAACAGAATTAATGTGTAAGAATTAGTAATAATTATCATAATTATTGATGTTTTTGAATATCAAATTTAGTCCTTAAAGACAAGTTTCAGGGCTGGGAATATAGCTCAGTGGAATTTAAGATGGTACTTGAAGATGTCCACTATTATCTAATCAAGGATTATGAATTTTTTAAATACATTTTTTTAGTTGTAGATGGACACAATAACTTGATTTTATTTATGTGGTGCTGAGGTTCAAACCTAGTGCCTCACACATGCTAGGCAAGTGCTCTACCACTGAGCCATAGCCCCAACCCTGGGTATATGAATTTTAATTCACTAAAAATTAGTCCTTGTTCAAACAGCAAGAATCACTAAGCATAAGTAATAACCTTATTGGAATGAGAATAAACTAATGTACCAATAAGTTTTTCTCATCTCAAAATATGGACAAAAATCTTGGGTTTTGTCATATCAGCATAATAATACCAGGGAAAAGACTGAAACATCCTAAAACTGATAATTTTATATATTTACGGCCAATCAAGTTATACATAAATCTGATTCTCAATTACTTTAACTTCCTATATCACCTGTCTAGTTAATCATAATTATTATACCTTTGTTAGACCAGGACACAAAGAAAAGACCACTGACTCCAATTAAAATCAAATTAAAGAAAGCTTATTATTTCCACTGGCCAGGCTGCCTCTCCCACCAAAAACCTCCGGAACAAGACAACATTGCAGCTTTCATGCAGCCCAGCTTTATAGCCCAGTAAGTTACACAAAGTGGGGTTACAGATAACAAAACTCTGAAGAGCATAACACAAAAGCTAATTTACATTTTTGATGGCCCTGACATCAGAATTTATGAAGGTATTAGAGCCTCAGAGAGGGTCGTTATCTGGCCAGGGAAGGCCAAGATAGAAGGGGCGTCACTAAAGTTTCAGAGAGGGCTGCTATCTGGTCAGAGAGAGCCAGGCATGGGTGAGTTCAAGGCACAGGCAGGCATTCCAAGCAAGTTCAGAATTTGCAGTAATTTATAGTAAAGCCGAAATTAGCTTTTCATGGGTTTGTGGCAAGATGGCTCCCAATTTTAAGAAGGAATCAGGCTGGGTCTATCACCCTGATAAGAAGAAATATTTCAGTGGAAATGTAACCAAAGCCATTGGACACTCTGTATATAAGATTATATTTATTTGTCATATTATAAAAACCTGGACAATAATTAGGAATTAAAGCTTATTTGATGGTTGTAACACAACCTTATAATTTAATGTAAGTATCTCTTGAAATAAGTATTTTATAGCAAATTACATTTATCTTGAATATCTCTTAACTATAAAAGGCAGAGCATCAGATAAATACATGTATAAAAATATAAATCATGTTTCCTTTTAAAGAAAAATGGTTAGAAACAAATAGACATATATGTTAATTACCCTATGAATAAAAGATTATAGATTACTTAACAACTGGAAAAATATGTATCAGGAATAAATATAATAACTTATCATTATGTAATTATCCAATTTAAAATAAATCTTATTAAACCACATGGTTCTTAAAAGTATTTGGATCCATTTTTATTTTACTTTTAACATTAGGAGTCTACTCATATCTATGTGATATCATGTAATGTAGTTAAAACAAAATTCTTGCACATATATTTATTCATTTCTTGTATTTACAGAAATCAAAAGAATAAGGATCCTTGGTTGTCAGGAAAGCATTTGGAGAAAAACATCTCAGATTGCCGGCTTCTTTGTACCGCTATTTTCGTAATTTTTCCTTAGTTAACACAAACCACAGAAAAAAAAGAAAGAGGATTCCTAAAGGAACCTGTCAAGGGATAAAAACTCACGTTATTTAACTTGGAAAATAAGTCAGGCTTAGGGCTGTGATGCAAGAGTTTGTCGAATCAAGTTTTGACTGAAAAGCAATATCTTTCGTTGGTGGGAATATTTTGAAGGAAATTTTTTTGACAGCTGAGCGTTTGTTCTTAAGGAGTGGAAACTGCAAAGGGCAGGCTTGGAGCTCTGGCTGCACTCGTGCAGGGGAGGGGGAAAAAAAAAAAACACCCCCAAACAGGCTGATAGCTGGGAGGCGGGGAGGAAGCCCTGCCTGAGTGACAATGGGAAAGACTAGATGGAAGCCCACAGAAGTGCAGGAGGCGGGACTTATCCGACATGTTTTTCCGGCCATGTGGCTGGAGTATTCTTCCGTGTTTTTCATGACCCAAAGTTTTGCCTGAAGTCCCGGGAATTTCATCCCCAGTATCGCCCTTCCTGAGCTTGTTGCAAGTCAGACAATCATCAGTCCTGACTGAACCGGGCTGGGCCCAGCGACATGCGTCCAGGGATTTGTGCTGTTTATTCTGCACCCCGCCCCTCGGTTACCAGTATAGCGTGGAGCTGGCTTAGCATTGTTCCCACAATTATCAAAGGGCCCCTGGGCTGTCTGGGCTTTGCCTGCTCCACCAGCCGCCATTGTGCACCATGCCTGACTCTCAGGCAAGAGTCCTTGACCCTGGACTTGTCTGCCTGCGTTTCTCCACTTTAAATCCGAGACCCTATTGCATGGGCATTCCACCAGTCCTGGTTGTCGGCCGCCATGTTTGGCTGCCATGGTTGTGGATTAAGCAGCATTCCCAGTTTCTTTTAGTTGCCCCGGGGTTAAGAAGGTGTGGGGCGGCAGCAGCCACATTTTCATCTTGCAAATCGCCATCAGCGCCTAGCTGGCAGGCTGGCTTGCTTGCACTTCCCCTTTGCAGCAGCAGACACTTCAAAAATCCCATAACCCAGAGGCGGGATTCAGCAGCAGACGCTGGCATTGTTATTAGTTTTTAATGCAGTATGTGTTTGGCACCCAAACTTGGTCATTTAAGGGGCAGAAATATTGCCAGCAGCGGGATAGAATAGCAGCCCGTTTCTAACCTATTTCGATCTCATATAGGATGCAGTGAAGAGGCTCAGTAGATTTCATTGGCCCAGTTTAAATCGCCTGAATATTCCCCAAAACAGTAGAAAAATAAAATTTATTTCTTTGGAAGAACAGAATTCCTCCTATTGACGTCCCACTATAAAAAAAAAAAAAAAAAACTTTCCTCTTTCCTCTTATTCTCTAAACATCCATCCCCAGTACATAAATCTAAAAAATTATCAGCTTAATATTTCAAAATACAAAAAATCCACAATAAGTGCGCTTTTCCTATGAGGGCTGAATGTAACAATAAACATTTCACCAATTACCTTAATATCCCAGCGGGCCTCCAAATCTCCTCCTCTGCCCGCACTGATGAGATGAGTGGTGTGAGGACGGCCTTAGGCCTGAGCCTAAGCTACTCCATTTAAAAAAACCTGCATTCTCACCAGGCACACACAGAGCCCACCAATATGGCCTCCGACAAGTCACTTCCCCTCACCCTGATAAACAAGAGTGGCCTCTGACAGGTTGTCCTTGCCTAATAAGAGGGAAAAGCAAGAAGATCAGGGTGGAGACCACCAAACCAGATGTTTCTGACCGCAGGGTAAATGATGTCACGGAGCAATCCTTTGGTAGCTGATAAGGATTGAAAGGAGAGTCAAAAGCCCCAAAATTTAGTATAAATAATAGAGCTAATGAACAGGGATTCAGCCAGCGGAAACAAGGATGCACTGGAGCTGGAGGGCCTGATGAGGACCTGGACTGACATCCCATCACTTGTCATCATTTTCCTGATCCTCTGCGTGATCCTCACCACCCTCAAACTCTGGATCCTAGTGAGAGCCGCAACTTCTCCATACAACCCTCTCCCTCTCCTCAACCAGTAGTCCACTCCACACCAGGAGAAGCCTGCCTTGGTTCCGGGCCTGATCACCAGGGTCTGAGTGAGTGTGCATCTGCTGGACTTGAAGCCTAAGGCTTCAGACTTTTGATCTGACACTGAATTTAGCATGCAGAGGGAATGTCGTCATTAGCCTGTCAAGTTTAAGTGTGTTTGCAGTGCTTAGAATTAATCTAGAATTGTTTGCAGTGAATTAATTAATCTAGAATTGTTTGCTGTTAATTGATTATGTCTATTGCAGTTCCCAGCATTAAGGATTGTCCTTTCTTGATTAAGAACCTATAGAGTGAAATTTTATTGAGTAATTCTTTATTTCTCCCCCTTCGACTGCATACATAACAACTTTGCCCCCTCGTGACAGCTAGGTTCAAAAGAGCTGGCTGTAACATTAACTAAGAAAATGGCAAAGAAATCATGCAACACACAGACATGAGTTTCTCAGGTCAAGGGTGGGACTGCTCTGAGACCTCAAGTGTCCTCTTCCATGCTGGAAGTCAAGAGGGCAAGAGAGCGAGTGCACGTGGAACCCCTCTGTTTATTAAGGAAAAGATATTTGATGGAATATTCCACCCAAATAAGGCAGGGATAATAATTCAAAGGGGGGGGGGGTGGTGCTCAATTCCACTGGGTGATGATCAAGCCCAGAGCTGAAGCCCTTCCTTACTGGGCAAATGAAAGGACCACTTGCTTCGCACAGTGTGTGGTGTGCAATGCCAGTCCAATACCCCCTTTACTCATGGCTGGGGGGGGAGTCAGTCTTGGCTTGTGTACAAGGCAGCCGCCCCCCACACAGGAGGACCTGGGTTGTTCAATTCCTAGCACAAACAACCAATGTCCCCAGTCCCCACAGAACAAACATAAATGACAAAACACAAACAGCAATGACAGGGAAAAAAAAAAAAAACCTGGAGAATTGAAGGATGAACCACACTGCAATGGACATGTCATCTTTTTTTGTTTTTGTTTTTCAGATAGGGTCTTCCTACATAACGTAGTCCAGGCGGATCTTGAACCAATAGCTCTTCTGCCTCAGCCTTGGACATGTTATCTTTTGTCTGCTATAGACATCACCACCACCACAACAACAATAACAGTCACCTAATTTCATTTGTAAATAAGAAAATGACAGTTTGGCCTTTGATCAAAGCAGGGAGATCCATTCAGTCCTCTGACCACACCTGCTTCATTTTGCATCCCCACGAGCAATGAGAGAATGACTGGGAATACCAGTGCTTCCTTCACACACTTCAGGTGAGGGACCAAGATCTTAGCCCTCCCTCCCAGTGCTGGGCCTCACAGTATCTCCTGCCCCACTCCAGGTTTCAAAAGCCCAATTTTAGTGTTTGCTAAACTTCTTGGCTGGAAGTTTTACTGCCCCCTGGTGTTATGAGAAAAGCGAGAACCTCACCTGCCAACAGACCACTAGAGGGCAGCAACACGCCGGTGACAGAGCAACATTGTTGTTCAGGGGCTTACTCTGGTGCTTTGGGTCCTAAGAGGCAAAGAGGCCAGTACTGCTTTCTACAACAAAATTAAGAAGGGAAAGCTTATTTTGGATTGATATGTCCAGGAATGTCTGATAGGTAAGGTAAAAAGAAATGACCAGAGGAGCTTTTTGGGGGGACACTTCATATCCAATCCAAACCATAACAGAATACTAAAATACTAAAAAAAAAAAAAAAAAAAAAAAAAAAAATCTTGCAACCTAATGGAAAGTGAAACCAATTTGAAGTATAAGTGGAAAGTAGCACAAAGTGTAGATTATGAGCAAATCTCAATGGGTGATAACTATGTGAAACAATAAAATGATGTGGGATTTGATATACATGTAAAGCAAAAATCTGCAGGGTGGAGAGGAGAGTAAAGGAAATTAAAATTTTCCAAGGACTTTCTGTAGTCTGGAAAGAGGGTAAAAATATCAAGTAATTTAAATGTTTTAAATCAGGATATAAACTATAGGTTGGCCCCTAAAATAATGAATAAATAACTACCAAGGTAAAAGAAAGAGGACTCATAATATTTATCCAAATTAAGGCGAGAAATGAGGGGAAAAAATGAGGAAAACAAACCAGGCACAGTGGCATACACCTGTAATCCCAGTGGGTTGGGAGGCTGAGCAGGAGGATCATGAGTTCAAAGCCAGTCTCACCAACTTAGGCCCTAAACAACTTAGCAAGACCCTGTCTCTAAATAAAATATAAACAAGGTCTGGCGATGTGACTTAGTGGTTAAGTGCCTCTGGATTCAATCCCTAGTACCACAAAAAAAAAAAAAGTAACAATTCGTAGGGAGACCAAGAAGCAAGCAGGGTGCATGTTTGCAATAAAGATTTAAAAGTTAAAGAAGCATCATTTGGATCTTCGTGGCCCCTTCGGCAATAACAATATCCTGAGGGTCTCCAGTACCTAGAATAGCAACCATCTTCACACCTGGATGGTTTTGCATGTCACATTATTATGCCAAGATGGGATGAGACTGCAACTTAGACACAAGATTCTGCAGCCACCAGGGAGAACATTGGTGAAAAAAAAAAAAAAAAATCTGGGCCTCAAGTGTTATCTATCTCCTGCTTAGACTGCTATCTTTTGTGATTTTTTGCTATCTGGGCCCTGTTCTGTCTTCTTTCCTAGCTCCACAGGAATGATCAAGGACTCCACTTATTTGGAATTTCTAATCCAGTATTAAATAAGAGTTCTATAATTACCATTCCTTTTCTTTCCCTAATTATTCCTTAACCTATTGGATACAGACTATCCCCCGAAACCCTCAAAAACTCCACTAAATTTGTTATTGCTAAGTCTTCTACCAAAGATGTCTAAGATATTAAATAATTTACCCCACCATTCCCCAATCTTTATTTAGTTTGGCCACTCTGCAGCACTTGGTACTACCGAATACTTAGCCTCCCATTTTGAAACACTTGGTGGCCTTCTTGATGACATCCTCCTCTGGCTTTCCACATTTCTTCAGTTGCAACACTTAGTCTTTTCAAAGTTTTTTTCCTTTTCTATTTCATCCATAGATAGTGATACTTCTAAAGGAGTAAAATCCTATACTCTCCTTTTGGATGCTGTACAACCAAGAGTTCCCAACGCAAATACCTTAGAAAATGGGCAAGTATCAAAAATGAAGCTGGATGACATAGCACACACCTGTAATCTCAGTAGCTTGGGAGGCTGAGGCAGGAGGACCAAGAGTTCAAAGCCAGCCTCAGCAAAAAGCAAGGTGTTAAGCAACTCAGTGAGACCCTGTCTCTAAATAAAGTACAAAACAGGGTTGGGGATGTGGCTGAGTGACCTAGTGCCCCTGAGTTCAATCCCCCACCTCCAAAAAATGAATACTATGAGCTGAGTCCCAGATATTATACAGTGGTGGGGACTGTGGTGAACTGGAGAGCTCAAATCCCATAAGGAGAGGTGTTTTTCTATTGGTTCAATCCAATTGTGCAGGGCTGCAGCCCTACATACTGCAATTTCCCCAAAGTCTATTTTTATGCATAATTTCTTCATCTTAAGAAATACTGTGATTAATAATGACAATATCTTAAAAACTCCAGTAAACTGATTTCAACCTGTAGCTAGCCTAACACTTCTGCAGATTCTCCTTAAGCAATATCATCTACTGTCATGTGAATATTTATTTTATGCTGAAAATTTCAAACTCTTCTTTGTTAACTCTTTCCTTTGAGTCTACATATTCATTACCCAAATGCCTTTTTTTAAAAAAAGTTTTTAGTTGTAGTTGGACACAATACGTTTATTTTATTCATTTATTTATTTTAGGTGGTGCTGAGGATCAAACCCAGCTCCTTGCACATGCTAGGCGAGTGCTCTCTACCACTTAGCCACAGCCCCACCCCCATCCAAATGACTTCCATCATCCCTACTCAATCTGTCTCCTCGAAATTGTCCCTCTCTGCCAGCTTGACTTTCGAAGCTTTCCTTTGAAATGATAAGAAAATCTAACATATTTCACACTGTTTACAAGACCCCTGGAAGTCTTTCCCAGCAAGTCTTTCAGTGCAGGAATGCTGTGAACGAGGCCCCTTTGCATGAAATGTACTTTTCATATCACTTCTTACAGGCCACTGCCTCTCCTCTACCTCCATCCCCCATTACCTTGTTCTTCACATGTCATAATACTTAGCAATCAATACTCAGACAATAAATGTTTATTTACTCTACCAGGCTAAGATTCAGAATGTAGAAACCATGTGTACCTTGCACACCGCCGGATTTCCCAGTTCCTTGAATAGCGTCTACCACAGTGTTGACTCTTAAAACATGTCTGTTGCAATAATAATTATACCCACTATTGCACATAGCTATTTGAGTTCTTTCCTAATCCTCATTCTCAAACTCCTAAGAGAAAAGAATTGAACTTCAACTATTGCATTCTCCTAAAAAGCCTTTCTTAGGATGAATGAGCCAGTTGCATGTGTATGGTTAACTGAGACACAGGCCTCTTTAATGAGCAGAGGTGCGGGGTGAGAAGATCTGTAGTGAGGAAATCACGGGAGTAATTCAGCGCAGATCCAGGTCGCGATCCTAGTGAACACGTGCACCGGCCGGCGCGAAGAGGGCGGGCATTGGGGAGACAGATCCCGGGCGACTGAACGTGCTCGCTCCCGTGGCCGCTTCCACCAGGGCGTGCAGGCGAGCGCACGTGCGTCAGCTAGACCCAGCGTAAGGAGCGCCCGGGATCCTGCGAAGAAAATGATGGAGGGAAAGCTGCGGCCTGGGAACAGGGAAAGGTGTAGGGTAACCTGTGCTCTGGGAGGGGAGAGCACGGAAGGGGAGGAGAGAAGAAACGCGAGCTAGGTAAGGCAGGCCAACCTGGGCTCGCGAGGAAAATTGGGCGGGGTGGGGCGTGGCTGGAACAGCCAGGGGATATAATCGTGGTGCGACTGGTTAGTAAGTGTATTCAGAGTACGGGGTCGAAAGCACTGCACCTGGAGTCACGCGGGTAAGAGTAAAAGGCAGAAGGGCGGTGATTTAGGTTCCTCTCTCCGACCGAGCCAAGCTTTGTATCCGCCCAAGTCAGGTTCCTTTTCTCAGCCGGCGGCCAGAGCCGCAGGGAGCTCCCAAAACCCGGCTGGCTCCGCCCCTACACTTAGAGGGCGGTAGGGGCGTGGCCCGCCCCTTCCTCGGTTGGCGTACGCGTCAGCCGAAGCCTGACGCAGTGACGCAGTACGTCCACGTAAGTGACGAGCAGGCCCGGACCGCTCCTCCTTCCCTGAGTGAGTGCCGGCCGGGTCGGGGAGGGGGAGAAGAGGGAGGGCGGGGGAGGGAGAGGCGACCCGGGAGTCGTTGTGGGCCGCGGGCCGGACCGGGTCCTGGGGCAGCGGGAGCTCGGGCGGGGCAGAAGGGCTTGGAGGGCCGTTAGAGCGCCGCCACGGCTGTCGGGTTCCCTCCCTTGCCGGACTTGCGCGCCCGGGCGCCCCGAGCCTCCGGCGCTGTGCCCACCCCGCTCCAGCTCGCGTCTCCCGACTCCAATTAGGTCAGGCTCGGAGTCCCGCGGCCGCGGCTCCGGCCCGCAACGCGCGGCAGCTACTTGGCTCGCCTTTCTTTCTTCCCTCGCCTTCCTCTCTTGCCTCACCCTCCCCCCCCCTTCTTTTCATGTTCCTGGGTTTTGTTTTTTCGTTGTTTTGTGCTTTAGGGGTTTTGTTTCCCAGCACGAGCTCATGGGTGTACATTATCATGCTCCTCTTTTGTAGAGCAACGCGAAGGCCATGGAGGCTGAAGAGACGATGGAATGCCTTCAGGAGTTTCCTGAACATCATAAAATGATTCTGGACCGATTGAATGAACAACGAGAGCAGGATCGATTTACCGATATCACACTAATAGTCGATGGTACGTAGGACAGTGGTCAGAGGAGCGTATTTATGGCTTCAGTTCTCCCTTTCCACCACCCGCCTTTTTCCCCCTACTCTTTTTGGGCTCCCTACCAAAGTCTGGATGGTGTGCACTGAAACTGGAGGACACTTGTCAGTGTCTGCTCGCATAGACCGTACTGCAGAAATCTGGTTGGTCAGTTGTTCTTTCAGTATAGCCTGGTATTCATCGCATTTTAACTTCTTGCATCCTGTTAAAGTTTTCTCATTGCACGCAAGAGTGCAGGATGATGAAGTTTGGCGTATAGACTACATCTCAGAATTTTTGGTTAATAGATGAGAATGTCTAAAAATGTTTGGTTGATAGTCTTCTGTTGGTAAGCTGCTTTGAGAAGTCCTCTTACAGGAGTCATTTGGGAAGTATAGGTTTCTGGTTTTTCAGATGGTTTTGGATGGAGAATGTGAGAGATCCTCTTTGGGAGTCCCCCACAAATAGTTGAAGGCTTCATCAGTCTTAATTGTCATAAAGGAGACAAGCCCAGCTTGAGTATCTTTTCTGTTTAGTGAAAACAGAGACTTTTCAAAGCAAGCTGTTCTTTATTTATTATAGGTTCACCAAAATTGAGTTACCACATAGTATGCATTTTTAAAACATTTGCTATTGCGTACACATCAAACTTTGTGCTTATACTTATTTTACGGTTTTTTTGTCTCCAAATGCTGTGTGATCTTTTGGATTCTTCATTTAGCAATTTCACTGAGTAGTATAGACGTCTTATTTCATAATTGATGGTCATAGAAAGAGCTAGAAAATTCCTTACCTAGTATTGTAAGTGGGCTTTTATAAAAACTTAATTGTCTTTGGAGTAAAAATTTGACTTCTTGTTTAATTAAGTTTAAAATTTGCCAAGAGAGCTGACCATATTCTAACTGTAGTTCAATAATTTATACAGATATTATGTTGCAAAAAAAATCTATTTTACTTTTATATTTTATGTTTTACAGTTTTTACATTTGATTTTTGTGCATAAGTATGTTTTGTTTGTTTTTTCCACCTTAGGACATCATTTTAAGGCCCATAAGGCTGTTTTGGCTGCTTGCAGTAAGTTCTTCTACAAATTCTTTCAGGAGTTTACTCAGGAACCTTTGGTGGAGATAGAAGGTACGTTTTCGTTTTATGTGCAATATTTCAGTGGACATAATTGGTTCTTTAACTTTTAGACTCTTACCTTTCATCATGGAGAATAGGCATCAATGATTCCTTATTGAGCAGCTAGATAGATTATTCTTTTGAGACTTTTGAGAATCTTTACTTCTAATAAATGGTTTGGTAGCATGATCTGCCAGGAAAACTTTTAGATAGTAGATATTAGTGAGCAATAAAAGGCTTTTCCACTGCTGAAACCAGTCACTGACTTGAAATTATGCATAAAAATTAAATCACCATCTTTCAGACAGGTGGGGATACTGTAAATTATAGGAGAGGCCTTTATATTAACAGAGGTAATGATGTACTAACAGTGATGTAGATGACAGGCACAAGGTGAAGTGGGCTGCGATGATATGGAAGAGGCTAGGAATGATGAACTCAGGTAGCATTCAGAAAAAATTCTATGGAATGTCTTAAGAGGGAAGGAATCATCGGTTAGATATTAACTTGAAACAAAAAGTGGTTTTTTTTTTTTTTGTAATTGACATTTTCTAATAACCTACCAAGTGCCAAGCATTGTGCCATGTAGTTTGTATATTTCTGAGGCTCACATTAATATTTTAAAAGTAAGTGGTGTTATTTCCAATATACATAGAGGAGACAGAGTTCAAAAGGTTACTTGCCCAAGGTTGTCCACCTAGCAAGAGATTGTCTATGCTGTTAATTACCATGATTTTATCTCTTGTTGCTACTCTCTCCCCCTGTTTCATCTCCTGTCAAAATCCAAACAGTGGGGCATAAATCTATTTGTATACATGAATACAGAATCTTATTTCAGGGTTTTGGGGTTTTAGTTTTATATCTCTTTCACTATATACATATTCTTTGTTATGAATGGGTTGCCTAGGAACACCATTCCCTTAGAAAAATTTGATGCCTAAGGGAGTTAAGAATGTCTTTTTATTTTGGCATATTCCAGTTGATACATCTGCAGCTAGATTATTTTTTTTCAGTCATGGAAAGAGTGTAGGCATAATGGGAATCCATAGAGCTTACCAAAATGAGAATCTAGCTGTTTAGATGTTTTTTTGTTTTACTATAGGGCAAGAAATCCAACAGTTGATTCATCTGATGTTTGCTGAATATTAAGAAGTTACTTTACCTCAATTACATATTGATCTCCTCATTTGAAAAGAGATTAACAGACTTATAATTATTAATTGAAATAACCTGTGCAGAATGTCTGGCATGGTGTTTGATGCATTGTCAAAGCCTAATAAGTGGAAGCTATTTATAATATTAAAAAACTAATTATGTATTATATTCGATGCTAGAAATTCAGAATTCATGAGTAAGCTGACTCTAATGAAGTTGAAAATGTGATAGCAACAGCAAAGGACTGCAAAAAGTATTAGAGACTGTTACTGTTTTATGGCATCACTGAAGAGGGAAAATGAGAGGTTTAGTCTACCTTAGATAGGGATTTCAAATGAAAGATAACTTCTAAGCAGAATATTAAATTTTTAAAAATAAGTGGCCTCTGCTGGAGTACTTATTGTTAGTGGAGAGAGTAGCACTGGAGTAGTAGGCCCTTTTCTGAAAACTTGTCACCTTGGGATTTTTCTCTTCTTTGTCTTGTTATGTCCATAATATCACAGGACACAGAAGCCTTCAGTATTTCAGTTATAGACAGATAAAGTAATATAAAAAGCACTCTTTGTGGTTTTTGTGCAGATTTTAAAGAATGAGTTTAGTTCAGTGTCATGTCTTAAGGTCTTAACTGTTCTATTTATCAGTTACCTGGCTATAGAGAAAGTGCTCAACGCATAATTAGAAAAGCTGAGTTTTAGTCCTGGTCTTAGTATTTGTCAGCTATGTGACCTTGGATGTCTTGACTTCCTTTTTTTTAATCTGTAAAATATATCAAATGGTTTTGTATTATGTCCTGGACACTTTGAATGTAACTTTTTAAGACTGGATGCTGTTAAAAAATCCTATGGAGAAGACTTTCATTTTTATTTTAAGAGGCAATCTGTCTGGTTAGATTCAGGCTGCACCCTGGGTTGTGGATCCAATTCCAATTTACTTTTAAAATTTTTATAGTGCTGTCCAGGTTCCAGATGGGACTGAACAGAAACCTTCCTGCGACCTGGCTGGTAGTCATGTCATAATGCAGTTTTCAAAGCCATTGATATTGTAAGTTTGGGTCAGTGCAACTCTGCAGGTGAGCTTTAGATCACATACATGGATTGAGAGGACCTTTCTCCAGTTCCTTCATTACCATGATTTCCTCTGTACTCAAGCTCCCAGAAGCTCCTTTTCATTGTTTAGAAAACTGGGGTTTTTAGCTTGTGTGCTATTGTACATTTCCTGCAGGTGGATCTGTTTCCTGGACAAAGTGGTGGCAGAAAACGTAGAGGAAAAACATGAATTCCCTCCATATTCTTCAAATCACCTCGTTCCTTTGGCAGAGAAAAGAACTTTTAATAGTTTAATTGGCTATCAGCTATATATGTGCAGCCTTAGAACTAGGACTTGTCCTGAGGCATAGCTGAGAGAAGAAAAATTACAAAGTCTCTTTCCCTCCCCACTCCTCTCCCCAATTATCCCCTTTTCTCGTTTTGTAGCTTGGTGCTTTTTTTCTGTTTCCACCCACTGCTCAGTTTTGGGATTTGGGTTCTCAAGTCTAACCTGGAAGATGTGGGAAGAAACTCTGCTCTTTTGAGTTTTTCTCTTTCTAATCTACTTCTATTTTCATAGTCCTTATATGTATGCTTTATGTGTTCTCTGCAGGATGTTTAGTTGTAATTAATGGACAAAATTGGGTGGAGCATGCTTGTACTTTATCTTAGCCAGAACTGGAACCTCATCTATAACAGTGACTTGGAGCAGTGCAAATTAGTTGTACATTAGAAACACCAGGAGAACTTTTACAAATGCCAACATCTAGGCTGTAGTTTCAGATCAACTAAATAGGTCTTTCAAGGGTGTGGTTTACATACCTGTATTTAAGTTTTTTGACTCCTTGTTTTTCAGCATGTTTTCTGAGGACTAGTAATTAGTGGGTATCACCTGGGACATTGTTAGAGCCATTGACTCAGTTTCCACCCAGGCCTACTGAATCACAAGATCCTCCAGTAATTTCTATGAACAGAGTTTGAGCTGCACTGCACTGGGACCTCCAATGTGTAATCAATGTTGAGGACCATTGCCTTATAGGATTTTGTAGAAGCAGATGACCTTTGTTTAAAAAATTGAATTGTAAAATCCTTTGTGGATGTCAGTGTTATACATACAAGCTGAACTCTTTCATTGTTTTCTGGTTTCCTGGTGGCAAATTACCTTTGATTAGAACCTTGAATTCACCTTTGGCTTCTAAATAAAATTGTTGCCCTTGAAGCCAGTTTGTATACCAGCTTAGCTTTGCTACTTGGATTCACTACATCCAGTCTTCAACATTTATTCATTCCCTGGTTCAGGACTGAGACTCCAATTTTCTTAATTTATTCTCTTTCTACTTTTCCTAAAACCACAGATCAATTGCCTGTTTTCTCTTTAATGGCAAATCTTAGAATATCATGTCCAGATATTTTAGCCCCTACTATCAAAGACAAACATCCAAGTACATGTTGAGTAGGACTTTTCCCCCACTAATTGGAAGAATTCCCTAAGACTATAGGGAAATGCCAGATACTACCCTTTTTTTACTCTTTTTAAGCATTGCTCTCAGGGAGAAGACTCAGATTAAGGTGCTCATATTAACATTTTATTTAGATACTCCCAGAAAAATTGTGTTCTCCTGTGCACTTCCATGAGAGGGGTAAGGGATTGGTAAGAAAATCCATTAGACCTGAGATTTGTAAATTAGCAAACTAGTCCTGATAGAATAAAATATTTTCACAACTATACGTCATTTATCACTTCAATTACCTGGGCAGGTATTATCAGTTAGTTCATGTTAACTAATTTGTTTGTTCATAGGACAGTTGTTGGGCTGGTCACATAAGAAGCACCTGAGATGTTTATAAAAAATACTCATCCCAGATGTGATTCCAAAGATGGGAAACAACATTTTTAAGTGCTCAGCAAGTCTGACCAACCAAAATCCACAAAACAACCTCCACAGTTCTTTATTCAAATTCTTGGAGGCCAGATGTATTTCTCACAATTCCAAATTTCAAAAATTTTCTAAATGCAATTCAGTTTATATTCATATTCTCAGTGGAGTCTAGGGTAACATCCTGTAACCGAATATTAGTATTTCTGAAGCATAACATGTTGATATTTACTTAAGTGGGAAAAAGACAGTAAAGAGCTTTATGTTCTGACCAAATTTTATTGACAAACTTGTAGGGAAACTTGGTTTTAAGAGGTTTGGGAATAGTAGAGACAATAAAGATACTAATCAAGGTTTGTCATTGATTCAGTATATGGTGAGTGAGAGGAATAAGCATATGTTCTATAAATAGGAAATATGAGAGTAAGAGCAGATTCCAGATGATAAACTTCACTGTTGATTTACTGTTGGGTCTCTATATAATGACCAACTTTAAATGATTGATAAGGATAGGAATTTCAGAAGAAAATAACAGCTGAAGATGCTGCATAGGCAGGAATGAGCTTATGGCTGTCTACTTTTGCTGCAAAATACTAAGCAAATAATCTTTAGGTATAAAATGTATTGAGGCTATATGAAATTCATTAGGGAACATCAGTAGTGTCATGATGTTTCAGTAAATCTATTTTTTAATCTATCTATGGATAGATTAAAAAACAAGAGATTAATGTACAGATGAACCAAGAGAAACAGTAAACACTTCATTTTCTTTAAAGAAATTTTCCTTTGATGACTTTCTGTTCCTAACTTCAGATTTTGTTTTCCTGAATATAATAGTGCTGGTTGTTAAAAGAGAAAAATGTCTATAGGATTTTGCAAGGAGCAGGTGCTCTTAATTCTCCACAGTTATATTGAAGTTCTTGACATGCTCTATTAATAGTATATGGCATGTGGAAACTTCTCCAGATAGAGGGTATTCTTTGAAGATTGTCAACAGACCTTTGGACTTGTACAAGAAAAAATGACATAATCCTAATATGAGATTCTTGGTAGTATTAAAAATTTCTATCTAAAATAGTACAGATCTCTAATATGAAAACCCAAGGATTCAGCAAAATCTTTCTGATAAAAATATATTAAGCCAGGGCTGTGGCTCAGTGGTAGAGCACTTGCCTGGCATGTGTGAGGCACTGGATTCGATCCTCAGCACTACATAAAAATAAATAAATAAAGATATTGTGTCCATATACAACTATATATATACATAAAGAGCCAGGCACAGTGGCACACACCTGTAATCCCAGTGGCTTGGGAGGCTGAGGCTGGAGGCTCCCGAGTTTAAAGCCAGCCTCAGCAAAAGTGAGGCACTAAGCAACTCAGTGAGACCCTATTTCTAAATAAAATACAAAATAGGGCTGGGGATATGGCTCAGTGGTTGAGTGCCCCTGAGTTCAATCCTTGGTACCCCCAAGATTTTTTAACAAAAGTCAAGATATGGAGCTGGGGATGTAGTTCAGTGGTAGAACCTTGCCTAAAATGTGCAGGGTTGGAGTTCCTTAACTACACATGCACACAAGGGAAAGTCAAGATATAAACTGAAAGAATAAGCAGTAGTCGACCCACCTGCCTTCGCATAAAATAACCAAGAAGGGTTATGTGTATACATGGTACAGACAAAAAGAGCAATTTAGGGGACTATAGAATTATGTAAAAGATCGTAGACCTATAATGACTGAGATTGCAGACATTTTTCCAACCAGGAAGGAAAAGTTTAAAATCTTTATCCCATCAACATCCTATTTAAAATTTTACCATAGATTTAGGGGTAAGACTATCTGGGATTGATCTTAATTTTTATCACTTAATAAATTATTTCATAGTTATAAGGATTCTGTTAATATTTGTATTTTGAGCCAGTCTTGATACATATAAGTATATCTGTTTTGATTAAAAATTCAAATCTCGGTGCTGGGGTTGTGGCTCAGCAGTAGAGCACTTGCCTAGCACATGCAAAGGGTTCAATTCTCAGCACCACATATAAAAAATAAATAAAGGTATTGTGTTCAACTACAATTAAAACAAAAATTTAAAAATCTCATTCTATTTTAAGAAATATGTAAACATTTATATAAAGCTCTTTTGTTGTGCATTTTAATTTTTGGTCCAAACTCCCTAAAAGACAGCAAAACCTAGTTGTGTTTCACATAGGCTACTTTTGTATAATAAAGAAAGCATGATACAAAGATGACAACAAGGAAGGCTGGGGGTGTGGCTCAGTGGTAGAGTACTTGCCTAGTATGTGTGAGGCCCTGGGTTCAATCCCTAGCGCCACCAAAAGCAAAAACAAAAAGGACAAGGAAAAAATGATTGAAGAATCAAGTAAAATTAGCCTTTGATGAATCCAGTTATTTTTAATTTTAGTTTGCTTACTTGGAAACGAAACTTATTAGTATATTTTATGTGCTTTTCAATGTTCACATTGTTTTCAGACATTTTAAAGATAAGTATACTGAGGCTCAGACATTATCTTGTCCCATGTCAGATTGTGGAGGAACTGGTACTGACACTTGAAAGTTCTGACTTCCTTTGTGGTATCCTTTCTTTACACAAATACAGGGTACTGCTTTAAACACTTTGTGGCTATTCCTCTAATATTCTTACCATTGTCCCATAGACCACATTTAGATGTATAAAGTAGTTGCAAAGAACATAATTGTTTTTGTCATTTGTAATTATATATGTTTTGTGCAGTTTGGACTTGGCATTTCTTAATCTAAAAATCTGTCAAACTTAGTTTTTCCTTTGTTTTAATAATTCCCTGTAGTCTTGATTTAGCAGGCTAAAGCAATAATTTATAGGATTAAGAAGTATACAGAAATAGAGATTTACCTCAATTTTTGAAAACAAAATTGAAAAGTGGGAATCATAGAAGCCTAATTTTGAAAATAACTTTTGCCATTTATTCCTGATTTGTGTTCTGAATTTTAGAATGCACTGATAGGCACTGTAAGGTGAATGTACAAATCTAAAATTATTTCTCAACTAGGTTACAGTCAAGAGATGTCCATACATTGTAATCATCAGAGCAGATACATACACATTTAAATGTAGGGGAAGTATTAAAGAAGGTTTTGTTATTGAATCATGAAGGAATAGAAAGTCTGAAGAGACATACTGTGAAAATTGAGTCATTAATCAAAAACCTCCCAACAAAGAAGTTCAGGACCAGACCTCATTGTTGAATTCACCCAAACATTTGAGGAAGGGGAAGAGTTAATTTCAGTCCTTCTCAGCTCTTCCAAAAAATTGAAAAGGAAGGAACACTTCCAACTCATTTATGAAACTAGCATTTTCTTGATAGCAAGATAAAGAAACCACCAAGAAAAAAAACCTGTAGACCAATTTCTCTGAAGAATATAGATACAAAAGTCTTCTACAAAATGCTGACAAACCAATTTCAACAGCATATTAAAAGAATCATACCCCATGATTAGGTGAGATTCACTCCTGGGACTCAATTAATGTGGTATATGATGTTTACAAAATTAATAATAAAAATCACATGATCATCTCATAATAAGCATGAGCAAAGCAAACATTTCATGCTTTTGACATGAAAAGCATAGATACCAAAAAAAAAAAAAAAAGTACATTTTGTCCCATTGTCCCAGATGTGGAACACTTATAAAAATTATGTAATATCATTATATAATAATATAGTTGCAATTAATAACAAACTGTAGATTATGATTTTCAACCTCTTTTAATGTAATAGTGTCAATTTCATTGAGATATTCACAGAATTGAACACTTGGGGTTTAAGTGGGTTAATAAAGCTTTTTTGCCGGTTGCAGTGGTACACGCCTATAATCCCAGCAGCTCGGGAGGCTGAGGCAGGAGGATTTCAAGTTCCAAGCCAGCCTCAGCAATTGGGAGGTGTTAGTAGTGTTGGTATGTGGCTGTCATGTGAATTATGCTGTTAATGCTAATTTTTCTAGGAAATTTTTTAAATAACTTGGTAATCAAATTGCAAGCACTTTTTTCTTTACTACATATTGTAATTGACTATATTAATTCATGTTGATTTGAATTAATGTGAATACATACTAATGAACATATTTTTTTACAGGTGTTAGTAAAATGGCCTTTCGTCATTTAATTGAGTTCACATACACAGCAAAACTAATGATACAAGGAGAAGAAGAAGCCAATGACGTATGGAAAGCAGCAGAATTTCTACAAATGCTAGAAGCTATTAAAGCCCTTGAAGTCAGGTAATTATTTCTTGAGTGTGGTACAGATAGTTATATTCAGGCATGTTCACCCTATTAGTCAAAATTTGCAGTATGTGTCATGCCATTAAAGAACCGACATTTTGAAATTAAGAATATCTAAGGATCTATAAAATTCTTCTAGATAATGATTGATTGTTCTTTTACTTGCATTTGATTTACTGTTATTGTTTGAAAACTGCTAAGAAGTCAAGTAGTATTTTTGGTAAAGGAAGTTTAGGCAGCCCCTTGCAGAGTTCTGTGAGTTCCTGTAAACTGTTTTGTTGATTCAAATTATAAATTATTCATATCATGCTATATTCCATAAAGGGTTTGGCTTACAAGGGCTAGCACAGTACTGTTTAAAAATCACTGAGAAAATTGGTGAAGATGAAATAAATAGGTTGGGCTAGGGTATGGATATAAGCAGATTAGAATTATAACATAAATGCATTCCATTTTAAGTCTATATACTTGCTATGTGGGGTACATCTAGCTCTGAGTTCTGGAACGCAAGGAAAAGAAAAAAAAAACCTAGTATTCAGTTACATTATTCATTGTTTAAGGATTGTCTCATCACTTGCTCCAAGGAGCCATTCCTGGTATTAAAACATAAAATTCCTCTTAGGAGGTATGAAGATAACATTAAGGAGTTATAATGAACAAAGACCTCAACATGTTTACAAAATGAATAGGAGCAATCTAAGATAATGACTAAGAATAAGAGCTCCGGAGTCATTTTCCCTGGTTTAATATCCTAGGTCTACCATACTGTGTGGCCTTAATTGTCCATAAGTACCATTTCTTTTAATTAGTTTGAAGACAATTTAAAATCAATTTTTTCTGACAAGGTCTTGGTATTTGTAACACCTAAGACATAGTAGTTGTTCAATAAAATTTGTGAATGATAGATAAATGCTTGTGTCTCAGTCAAAACCAGATTAGTACTCTCCTATAAAGAGAGCTAAACTTGGGTAGCAAAATAGAGGTGTGTGCTGAGGGATGACTGATTAGGACATCCCTTCTTAAAATGAAGGTAGACTAGGGAATGTAAATGGATGTGTCAGTATCAGATATGTGGTTAAATCTTGAAGAAATAAGTGTTTTTTGTATGACCTCTGTTGCTCATGAGTGTGAGTCGTCAGTCCATAGGGAAAGTTCTTGGCAGCAGAACAGTGGAACATATTTTGTAACGGTGGCCAGGTTGAATTTGGGAGAAATTTAATGAAGTTCACATACTTAGTCTTTGGAAGATGAAGGTAAAAACAATTGGGTATTCATGTTGTATAGCTTATTTAGAACCTTTTAGAGGATTTATTATAAGACCCTTATGTTAATTACGACCATCTGTGCTATTCAGTAAAAATAATAGTAACATGTTGAATTGTTTCCTGAACCAGCTAGATATTCTACAGGGAGAGTCTTAACCCCACCCACCCCCGTGTGTGATGCTATATTTCCTGTGTTCCATTGCAACTCAGCTTTAGCCTCTCCTTTCTGAGTGTGTAGAACCTCAAGATCAGATGACAAAGCTTTGGGCCTCCAAAGATCTTTTTGGGGCAGGCACCCAGCCTTGTGCTTATGTGTGATCTTCTACATTCCCTGTAATAAGTCAGAGCTTTTCAGAGTTCCCTATGGACATCACATTTACCCATCCGTTTCCTTTTAAGTTTTTGGTCAACTTCTTGGGAGCCCCAGTTGGTAATGCCACCTCAGTAGCTGCAGTGGTAAGCAATCAGTGTTGATTGTCTTTAATAAATGACTTATGATTAGAGCTATTTGAAGAATAAGCTCTTAAGTGAGATCAGATCTCCAAATATTGTTATCCTGTTTTAGATCTGTCCTTTGAATTCGTACGTGTAAAGCACTTAAAACAGTGAATGCCATATAGCAGTATTATTATGGCATATGCTCTATTTTTTGCTTGGAATGCCTTCTCCCTGCTTGTTCATTGACAGAATCTTACTCATCTTTCTATTCTCAGTCCAGAGCAAGCCACTTGTTCTCTAAAGTTTTACATTACAGCGCCAAGCAGATTGACTTAGATACTTCTATATTTTTACTTTATCTTTATACATTTTCTGCTTAAGCAATAATCATACTATTATTGTCCTTATATTTTCCCTTTAGTTTTCAACTGCTTTGAGACAAGAGTTATACATTTTCATCTTTCAGGAACCTCTAAAACTACTTCTTGCCTGGCCATTCAGCCTTAAATACTAGCTGAACTAAAGTTGGGTAGCAGCACTTTTGTTATTCTTTAATTATTTCTGGAGCAAGGATCTGGGTTCACTAGGTTATACTCATTAAAATTAGCATAAGAAGACTGGTAGAATTAATTTACAATTTACCTCAACACTTGAACAAAACTGCTTCGTTAAAGGAAACATGTTTCTTTTCTCATTTTAACATCTTTCTGTTAGGGGTGGCTCTTTAAAGTGAGTGGCCAGGTCATAGTCATAGCTTAGTTTCAATTAAATCGTAATTATTTGTATTATTGATACCATGCAAGTTGAGTTTGTCATTTAAAATGTCTTCCAAATGATTATACTGAGTTGATGTTAAATCAGAAACTTATTAGGGAATTGGAGCATTCCAAAGTGAGCCATTAATTTCCTATTAATAACAGTATTTGTCATCAGAGGAATGACCACATAATCAATAACTGAGAGTCATATGGGTCCTTAAAAAGAAAGATATAGAATTAACAGGCTATCCCCATCAGAGCAAAAGACATAGATTTAACAAGCTAAATAATTTATGAATAAAAATTTTGTGTTTAACTTGGCTGCTAAAGAGAACACTGTTGAAAAGATTATTGTGTAACCATTTTGCAGATACAGAAGGTGCATGAAGTACTTGTCTTAGATTTGCAATATGGGATTGTTTTTGGAATATAGTGTGAACTTTTTTTAAATGACACTTAAAAACATACTTTGGCCTTATTTTTGCTTTTCTGGAATTGCTTAATTATTTATTTAAAACTGTATGAGAAGGTTTCTGTTATTTGTTACAAAGTATCAGTTGCCATATAAATTTTGTTTTCTTCCCTGCCTCTTGAAGTATAATTTACATGTAATAACCATTTGCCCATTTTTATTGTAGAGTTTGAATTTTGTTTTTTTTGGGGGGGCGGGCGGGTTAGGGACTGAACTTAGAGACATTTTATCACTGAGCCACATCCCAGCTGCACCATCCATCCCTTTTTTCATTTTGAAACAGGGTCTTGCTAAGTTGGTGAGGTTGGCCTAAAATTTGTAATCCTCCTGCCTCAGCCTCTCAAGTCACTGGGATTAGGGTGTGCATCACTTCATCCAGCTCAATTTTTTTTTTTTTTTTTTTTGTATATACTGGTGTAACCACCACCACAATCAAGATACAGAAACATTTTCATAACCCTAGAAGGTTTTCTGTTGACTCCTTCTATTTGATCTTGAATACTACAGATGTGATTTTTATTACTGTAGTTTTACCTTATTTAAAATGTCATATAGATGGCTGGGTACAGTGGCACTCTCCTGTAAAAGTCACATAGATAGACTCACAGCGTGTAGCCTTTCACATTTGATTGTTTTCCTTTAGCATTGTACTTTAGAGATTTGTGCATGGTGGTGTGGTGATATTTTGCCCCTTTCCATTACTGAGTAGTATCTCTACTACTCAGTATGTATCTGTACTACTCAGTACTGAGTATCCATAATATGGATATACCACAGTTTCTTTTTTTATGTGATGATGTTTAAGTTATTATTGCTTTTAACTGTTAGAATTGTAAGGTTAGAATAACACTGCTATATACGAGTCTTTGAGTGGGCATATGATTTTGTTTCTCTTAGTAAACATCTAGAAATAGGATAGAACTGAATGTAAGATATGTTTAACTTTGGGAAACCATTTGGAAGTTTTTTTTTTGTTTGTTTGTTTTTTTAAGTGGTTCTACTGTTTATATAACATTGAGGGGTTCAGTTTTGTTACATTCTCATCAACACTTGGTATTGTTGAGGTTTATTTTTAAAACATTAGCAGACATTTTCTTAAAGGGACATAGTAAATATCTTAGACTTGTGTGCCATGTAGATTTTGCTGCCGTTACTCAGCTGTAATATTGTAGCATGGAGGCATCCATAGACAGCATATAAATGAATGCATGTGGCTATGTTAGTAAAAGTTGTTTACATAGAACAGGCTGCACTTAGGTCAGAGATTGCTAACTTCTGCATTAAGTGTTCTGATGGGTATATATAGGTATAGCATTGTGGTCTTAATATTTTGGGAGTTTCAATAAGACATGCAATCCATGGACAGTTGTCTCCTGATGATATTTTCATTTTCATATTTAATAAGTACGCTTAAAGTATACTGTTTGAGTTTTAACACATAAATATGTTTTGGCAGATATATAGGTAAAGCCATTATCACTATTAAGATAATGAACATATTCATCACCCGTCACTGTTTCTCAATTTTTAATTCATTCTCTCTCCTATGCCTATCTTCATTCGTCATGCTGACCTGCTGTCACTATAGATTAATTCACATTTTCTAGAATTTTATGTATGTAATCATGAATATGAAATATACTTATCTGTTTCTCTCACTGTAATTATTACATTGTTGTGTGTGTATATATAGATAACATTTTTTTATTGCTGGGCAGTATACCATAATTTATTGATTTAACTGTTAGTAGCTATTTAGGTTTTTCCAGTTTGGGGCTTTTACAAATAAAGTGGCTATGAATATTTGTGTGCAGTTCTTTGGACATGCTTTCATTTTTTTTTATGGCAAATATCTAGGAGTGGAATAACTGGATAAATATATGTTTAATGTTTGAAGAAAGTACCAGACTTTTCCAAAAGTTGTGCCATTATACATTATAGTATATGAGTGTTCCAATTGCTCCACAGACTTGCTACTACTCAGTATGATCAGGTTTTTTTCATTTTAGCCATGCTGGTGTTGGAGGTATAGTTGTTTTTGTTTGCATTTTCCCAATGACTAATGGTGTTGAGCATTTTTTTTCACGTGCATTTTGCCATCTGTTTATTTTCTTTGGCAAAGTTCAAATCATATCAGTTCTAGTCAAATCTGCTGCCCGCTTTTTAAATTATCATCAAGAACTCTGAAGGGTCTAAGGTTTTATCGTATTTGCAAGCTAATAAGTTGGTCAGCCAGTTTGAGTACATTACATGAAACTCTTGATTCAAAGAAAAAGGACTTGATTACTTATAGCACAGGAAACAGTGTGGGATCCATGTTTCTATCAGTTTTCCTTTTCTGCCCCTGCCCCAATTCCCATAGGGATGACACAGGGCCTACATGTGTGCTCTGCTCAGTGGTTTGCATTGTATAGTTGCAGTTCAGTTCCTGAACTTTAAGAAACCTTTGTCCTAGAGGGCACATTATTTTTATTATACTGGATGATAAGTAAATCTACCTAAACTCTGGAAGAAGACAGGCTTTATCTTTTAAAGCCCTTAGCTATATGAGCAATCTTGAATTGTTGGTCCAAGGTGAAAGGCTCTCAGTGCCTTTGTTTATAAGACATGCAATCCATGGACAGTTGTCTCCTGATGATATTTTCATTTTTATATGATTTTGACCTCTGATGAAATTTTCCATGACAATACCACTTCATTGGTCACTCTTGATTAATATACCAGTAGGGACTGGGACCTGATCCATTTCGTTTTTCTCATACTGGATTCAAGATTACTATTAATAGAATTTCAGTAAGTAGGATGTGGCCATTCTTTAGTACTGACCTTAATCATTGTACCCATCTATCCAGGGCCTCTTCTAGAATCAGACAACAGAGCAAATTCCTAGAAAGGTAGCCTTCTCCTTTAGTTTCTGTATTGACTTTACCACTTGGCCCTAGGCTAAGTGTAACAAGATGTTTTAGCAATTATACACTGCATTGTCACGTGAGGAGAAAGTCTAGGGCAAGTCCATCATTCATACTCTTGCCAGTGATTTGATACTGACATGAGTGCCTTCCAGAGCCCAAGTGTTGTCTTTGCTGATCACATCAGCCTCAGTGAGAGAGATTTTTACCACCTTTTTAATTGGACAACTCCTGTGGAGGAGAATCCTGCCCACAGGATATGCATAAATAAGTCACTTATTCTTCTAGTAAGCTTTCCCTTAGGAGCTTCTAACCAGCAGTAGCCTAGGTTTGGAAAGATTTCCAGTCATCTGAGGACTACTTGGTCTTCCTTAAACATTTTCTGGTCCCTTGTAACCACTTCTGAGGTGTAAGTCATCGTGTTTTATAAAGGGAAGGAAGGTAGTACAGTGAAGTACGCAAGGTAGTACACAAGAAATACAGTCCCTGGGCAACCTAGGAGTCCTGGAAAGAAAATATTGTTTATAATTGAGCCCTCCATTATTCTGGGGCACAGAATGACATTGCCTCCAGTGTGGTCTCCCCCCATTCTCACTTCAGTTAGAATGATTTGAGTCTTGCAGTTTTTGGAGAAATTAAGGGCAGTCAGTTCAGTCTTTCCTACTTCTCATAAGCACTTGAACACCAGTTGAGTGGCAGTTGTCTACCTTATGGTTTCATGTCGGCTATGAGAAAGATAGTGAGGCAAAAACCTCACTAGAAGGAGCAGAAGCATGGCTATCCGTAGGTGGTTTTAAAGGACTTCTAGGTAAAGTTAAGAAAGTTGATGATCAGATCATAATCAGAGCCTTCTGATGAGGGGCCACAGACTCAGCATCAGTTTAAAGATGCTTGTAATAGTTGGGGAGAGCTGCATCAGAGCATTTTCTTTCATTGGTAGGGCTCTAGGAATGGTTCTGATAGATAATTAATGTTCCTTCCTCCTCCATACCTCTTGGGATCTAAGGTGTTCTCTCCCCAGGTGCCAAGGTAATTGCTGTCCCTCCACCTCTCACAAATTCATTGTGTTTCGTTCTGGTAGCTATAACTTCACCTGTTTTCTAGAAGTCCTCCTCTTACCCAAGCCTTTCATCTGGAGTGCCATTTTTATAAAAACTTAAGAGACCTATTTTGTTTCTTTGGCTTATGTGGGCCATTGTAAGTGTATTTGGCCAGCATTGTATTCAGCCAAGTAGTCAATATTCTCATGAAAAAAGATGATGTCAATTCAGTAAGAGAATCCAGATGGTTGAACTGGAATTAAGTTTGAATCTTTTAAGCCTATTTTGACCAGGGTGTCACCTGAAACAAGTACCAACCAGATTGTCATAGGGTTGCTCTTGGGAGAAAAGAAAAGGATCATGTCCAAGAATGTTCAGGGCAGAATCCTAAATTTTCCAGTTAGGATTATATAACCTTCCTACCCCTTTTTGTCTTCATCATTACCCAGGAAGCAGCTGAGAAGAGATGATTCCTTTCTGTGGACAACTGAATTTGATTACCAAACTGCCTTACCCAGATTTTTTGGTCAAGGAGGAGGTGAGGGAAATAGTCAGAAATCTTTTTGAATCAATGTTTTGAGAAGGCCATTGTAAATGCTCCATAATATTAGTTATCTGTTGATGGTAGAGAGTATGAGAAGTCCATTAATACCTTTAATGTTAGCCAGTTATTAGCCAATTACTGAGTAGCATTTGTGATTAAAAACTGCAGTACTCTCGGACTGATGGTGATCCAAAAAGTTGAACAGAAGACATAGATTAATTTCAGAGGCTACAAGGTGTGGCCTGAACTAGCTGATCAGACTGCAGTAGCAACAGTGTAAACTGAAAAAGTGTTAACAGTGGTAAAGCACAACTGACAGCCTAGAGATGGAGCCAAAAGTCTAGTATAGTCAGCCTTCAAGTACCAGAGACAAAACCATGTGATATGGCTTTTTCACTCTGAGATAGACAGGGCAACTCTTTGTAGATGTCACAAGTCTGGCACACAGTCTACATCAGAAACAGGGTCTTTTACTTGTGCTCAATCCATGATGGTGGATGTGTTGGCACATTCAGATTAAGTCGGATCTAGGCATTAATGGTGACAGTCTGGGTGCAGATGTGATTAGCAGTTTGATTCCAGTTGATTTCATTAGAGAACCATCCTTTATATAGGCATCAAAATAAGTGATCCAGATTAAGAATAGGGAATGTTGACCAGAGCTATGAGGACAGTCCCAGTTTCTACCCATTGGGCAAAGCCTTTGTGTCTACTTTTAGTTTTCATGGTTTTGAGGTTGAACACCTTCAGCAGCCCAGTGAACACCATCAGGTTTCAACTTAACAAAATCATTAGTGAGTCAAGGATCCCATTAACCTGTTGGCTTTACTTTTGGTCAACAGAGAGTGGGAGCTACCACTTTTTCATATAAAGCCAAAGTATAAACTGACTGCTTTCTTAAATATACCCTTTACATTTGACAAATGACACTTGTTGGGCACTTCTAACCTTATTACTGTCATTCTAAATCTTGTAAATGTACTTATTGTTAGATGCTGAAGCACTGAAACAGCAGTTTATAGAATCAACTCCACCCCCCAAGGTCAAGAGAACTTCCCTATCCTGCTCTGAATCATGCCTGTACCCCATCAGTTGAATGTAAAGTGCCTTTTCTCCCTCAGGGAACTAGGTAGGATAGTAAGTTGGGCACTTGAAAGTTTGAGTTCTTCACATTCCTGAGTTTCTCCCATCATACTTGGTGAGTACATATTGACTGTATGTAGCTCCACTTGAGAATAGGGAGACTTTGGCTCTCCCCTTAATTTTCTTTCTCCTTAAAAGCACTTGAAAGTAGAGGGGAAGGGAAAGATAGAAGAGAAGTTATGGAGGAAGAAAGTGATTCTGGTTTCAAACAACTCACAGACTGCATGGGGTTCAGACAAACAAACCTCCAGTTTCAGCCCCTTCAAAGACCTCAAGGTTATTCTTCTGACACAGTCTGTTTCAGCTATGAAAACTCCTGATTTCAGCTGCCCCCTCTCATGTTGCTTTCCAGTTGGAACTTCCAGGTCATGCCTTTGGTTTGAAAGATACTCCTTAATCCTGGACGTTTACTGCCCCATTGTCATATCATTTCCATTTTTGCCTAGTTTTAACATAAAAGTTTAAGGGTTTTCACTTGGTCTGTAACTATGATTTTCTCCTGTTCACCCTCTAATATTTTATAGTTTCAGTGGTTTTTTTAAAAGCCAGCTTCATTTTGAGTTAATTTTTTAATGTATGATGTGAAGTAAAGGTTGTAGTTTGTATTTTCCATGTAGATATCAGATGTTCTAGCACCACCATTAAAATATTATCTTTCCTTTATTAAAATACTTTGGAACCTCTTTTTCAAAAGTTTATTCTGTAAGTGGGGCTCTGTTTTGGACTTTATTCTGTTCCATTAATCTTCATAGTTGTGCTTTCACCAGTGTCATTATCTTCATTGCTGTAGCTTTGTAGGAAGTCTTGAAATCGGTATACACCTTCCAATTTTGTTTTCTGCCTTTCTGTATAAATTTTATCATCAGTTTCTTCAAAAAAGCCTGCTGAGATTTTGATCTTGTATATTTTTTTAATTCGTATGTTATATATTTCAGAAACAAAGAAAATTCAGCTCCATTAGAGGAAAATACCACAGGAAAAAATGAGGCAAAAAAAAGAAAGATTGCAGAAACTTCAAATGTTATCACTGAGTCATTGCCATCTGCAGAATCGGAGCCTGTTGAAATTGAGGTGGAGATTGCTGAAGGCACAATTGAAGTGGAAGATGAAGGCATGGAAACATTAGAGGAAGTGGCTTCTGCCAAGCAGTCCATAAAGTACATACAGAGCACAGGTTCCTCTGATGATTCTGCTTTAGCATTGTTGGCAGATATTACCAGCAAGTACCGACAAGGTGATAGAAAAGGGCAGATTAAAGAAGAAGATGGCTGTGCATCTGACCCCATAAGCAAACAGGTAGAAGGTATTGAAATTGTGGAACTTCAGCTGTCACATGTGAAGGACTTGTTCCATTGTGAGAAATGTAACCGTTCATTTAAATTGTTTTACCATTTTAAGGAACACATGAAATCACACTCCACTGAGAGTTTCAAGTGTGAAATATGCAATAAAAGGTACCTTCGGGAGAGCGCATGGAAACAGCACCTAAATTGTTACCACCTTGAAGAAGGTGGAGTGAGTAAGAAGCAAAGAACTGGGAAAAAAATTCATATATGTCAGTACTGTGAGAAACAGTTTGACCACTTTGGACATTTTAAAGAGCATCTTCGAAAACATACAGGTAATTAGAAAATACTTTGTTAAAAGTGTATTTATTCCACATTTATATGAAGTCTAAATTGTTTTTTTAAATAGTGCCATATAAACTAATAACTTCTGTCTTTTCTAAGACAAAACACACATTGCATTTATAGTATTGTTGAAATATTGATACTTAAATGCAAATCATTATCAGCTTTGAAAGTGATTGTCCCTTTTATGCCTTACCAGTTTCTATATTTTTCAAAGAAATACATAAAATATTCTGATTTACTTACTAAGGATTATAAATTATTCAGTCCTAATAGTGGGACTTTACTGTTCTTGTTATTACATTTTTCCTATTAATATGTTACATAGATAAGTACATTTATAAGATGTCTCTGATGTTTATACTTTTTTGCATACATTTAGTTATGTTTTGGCCTAGTTGATAGGCAATATACCATCTTACTTCATATCTCTCACCAGCAAATGTGTCAGGACTGGTGGATAGCCAGGGAGCTAAGAAGGATCATGTCTTCATACTATTGCTTCTCCTGGGAGCCATCCTAGACCTAAAGCACAGGTTCCAGAAAGGTCTGTCTAAGGCCCTATGGTTCTCACAATTCTGTATTTGCTTGTTTCCCTGTCTGATTCACTGCCCTTGTTCCCACTCCCCAACCATTTCCTTGTGAGGTCTCGTGAACCATGCATAGGACCTGCTACCAATAGCTTGAAACTCGAAGAGTCCTTAAGTCCACTGTAACAAGTAAGTGCTGAGTATCAGGCTTCTGAACACTTGTTCCCAAGTCCCATTGCAGGTAGTGGTTAAGGCTGTTTTTTAGATTGTTGATACGTGACTACAACATAGATACACTATACTATTTGGGATCTTTCTCTTTGATGCTAGAGTTTGGAGAAAGCTTTTGGTGAAATATTTTTATAGACCCCTCACTATCTAGAATCACTTGCTAATATTAGTTGAAAATGAGAAACTAGGTAGAAACAGATAATATGGTATCCTTTGCCATCTGAATTCTTGCTGTCAATATTTGGAAACTAAATACAGGAGTAGAGAGTAGTCAGAGAATGTACTACTCCTTAAGGCTCAGTGTGAATTTAAAAGGTTTTAAGGGACTAGTTTGGGTAATTAATACACAGTAAATTTTTATGTAAATTAAATTCTGATTTCAGATATAGAAACTGATATAGATTTTTTGGTCCTTAAAAAAACAAATATTCGGGGCTGGGGTTGTAACTCAGTGGTTAAACGCTTGCCTTGCCTGCAGGAGGCACTGGGTTCGATCCTCAGCACCACATAAAAATAAATAAATAAATAAATGAAACAAAGCTGGGCAGCTCAATTGATATTTAATATATATATATATATATATATGTATATGTGTAGATATATATTCAGCTAGGCGCAGTGGTGCACACCTATAATCCCAGTGGATTGAGAGGCTGAGATAGGAGGATTGCAAATTCAAGGCCAGCCTCAGCAACGTTGAGGCGCTAAGCAACTCAGTGAGACCCTGTCTCTAAATAAAATACAAAATAGGGCTGGGAATGTGGCTCAGTGGTTGAGTGCCCCTGAGTTCCAAAAGGGTACCAAAAAAACAAATATTCATCTATTCTTTGGGTCTCTTGTTGAACATTTATGTGATAACTGTGGGTTAATTTTGCAAAAGGATTAAATACCACCAGAACAGTAAACATTAGAATGTAACCAGTGAACTTTGATAGGGACTTCCAGCACATCAGCAGAGGACCAGTTGCTTTTATATTACTTTTCAGGACTATGATATTTGATAATAGGGCAACATGAACTCTTTTAGAAATTTTAAAATGTACTCTTTATTTTGGATTACACAGAATATAGGTTGTATTTCTTTGATTTCAAAATGATGTGAGATAAAGTAACTTAATCTAAAGTAACTAAGTTATTAGAAAATATAGGACCGCATGTCCACTGGACGATCACTTTAGCACATAAACAGTTTTGACATTTAACTTCAATTACTTTGCTAGTAATCAGTGACAAGATTATTGTAGGTAAGTGATAGATGGTTTAGTGAATTTGAGAAGAGCATAAGTGAGCAGTTTTAAATTGTGTTTGTTAATAAAGGATGATCACTTTTCCCTTTCAACAAATTTTTTCTTGTAACCAACTAAGTACAAAAATTGGAGACAATCCAGTCCCCAACCATAAAACATAATACACCCCAACTCATTTTCATATTTTGTATGTTTTTATTGGTTTCATGTTTTTGTTTCTTGTATATTCTTAAAGCATGTACCATAATCTGTGGCTTGATTTGCAAAATTTTAGCTATTCACATACTCTGAATTTATTTATTACAGTAATGATCCCATTCTGCTAGATCATGGATTTAGAATCCAAGGAGCTCAGTTATATTGGGGAAAATATTCAGACACAGAGTTTGATAAGCTAAATGCTGGGTTGCTTGGGATGGAAGAGACAAAGATGGCTTTCTGGGGGTTACCCTATGGTGACTCAAGAGAAGAAGCCTGGAAACAGGCATTCCAGACAAAGGAAATGAAACATTCAGACATAAAAACAAGGGGAAGCAAGTTATTAGGAGGGCAGGTAGTGCATATGCTGAAGGATTGAATCCAGGTAGAGGAATGCAAGGAGATGTGACCAAAAAGATCGAAAGGGCTGACCAGACAGCAGGAACCTGTGCATCATATGGGAGATCTACAGGTGGTTTAAGTGTGAGAAAGAAGAGAAGGTTGAGATCATAGTTATTTTCATAAGTGCTGTAAATGAGTTTGGATTTTATCTTGGAAGATTCTGGGTCATTTTAAAGGAGTTTTAAGTCAGAAAGCAATCTGATCAAATTTGGTTTAGATGATTGGCAAGATAGATTGGAGCAGCGTGAAACCTACTGACTCTAATAAGGAATCTGTTCAAGTAAACCAGAATGGGGAGTTGGTAAAGGTAGCTACAATGGAAAAGGGTTGGACATTTTAGTAATATGTAGGTAAAATCCATAGGATTTGGTGACCAGTGAGGTGATGGGGAGGCAGAGGGGGGTGGTATTAGAGAGGGAGTTTCCTATCTTTCTCATTTAGGTGACCAAATGATTGGGGGTTATTAAATTACAGAAAAAACAGGTAAGCAGTTTAGGTGTTAAAGAAGAACCAGACCAACTGACAGCTATGCCTGAGGGATAACCAGTGTGAAAGACAACCTATAGCTGACCTTTAGCCATGTTTTTAAATAGTGAACTCCTAGTTTCCAAGAGAGAAAAGTATAGAATCAGAATGTGGATCCAGAAATCAAGTCAGTTCCAACTCTAGTTCTGATATTTGCCAGCATGAACTTGACTGGTTCACTTTACTTTGAGATTTCTCAAAGTATAAATAATGATAACAATACCTTCCCACAGTTTTCCATTACTGTGACAAAATATATACCTGAGATAAATCAACTTGAAGGAGGAATCATTTATTTTGGCCCACAATTTCAGGGGTTTTAGTCCATGGTCATGTGACTTTTTTGTTTCTGGGGCTGTGATGAAGCATGATGGAGCAAAACTGCTCACCTCATGGCAGCCTGGAAGAAGAGAGACTAGGAGGGAAGAAGAAAAGGAGACTGGAGAACAAAATATACACATCAAAAGCACACCTTCAGTGACCTACTTTGTTCAGCTAGGCCCTATGTCCTAAAGGTTCCACAACCTCCCAGTAGCACCACTAATTAGGGACCAGGCCTTCAAAACATGAGCCTTTGGGGAACATAAGCAGATCAAAACTATAACGCCTACTTTCCAGGGTTGTGACAAATATGAAAATGGTGAAAGCACTTTGAAAACTGCAGCTACCCACACATCTAAAATAGAAATAATCTGTTGTTATTTCTATATTTTACTGGGCTTATTAAAGTAAATTTTAAAATAGAAACAGTTCAAGTGGCATACAACGAAAAGTTAGTCTCTTTTTTACTTAAGTAGATCTCTTCAGAAGTAAACTACTGGCTGGTGGTATAGTTTGGTTGTGGAGAGTGTTCTTAGGCATGTGCCAGGCTTTGGCTTCAATCCCTACCACTACAAAGAAAGAAAGAAACAACTGTTATCATTCCTTTATTTATCCTTCCAGGTGTATTCCTTGGATTTTCAAATAACCGTACACGTACATGCTTGCTTTTGGGGAAACAGCTAGCATGCCGTGATAACAGTGACATTTATCTTGTTTTTGGGGGGGGAGAGGGGGAAACGTTGTATCTATGAATACTTAATTTTTTAAAATTGTGGATGCACAATACTTTAGTATATAGTTATACCATGATTAACTACTCCTATTAATAAACAGGTTTTTGCTAGGTCTTTGCTATTATAAACTATGCTGCAATAAGCATTCTTGTACATTTATCTTTATGTGTGTGTTCAAGTAACTTAATTTTTAAGAGGAGAACTGCCAGGAGTATGAGTATGTGCATTTAAAATCTTGGCAAATATTATCAAATTGCCCCTAAAAGAGGTTCTACCAGTTTATACTTGTAAGTTTTATTGATAATGAAAAATTATAATAAAACCACAAAATTTAATATTTCTTTTAGCAGTATCTCCCAACATTTTTGGAATTAAAAGGGGTTTCTGTATCAACAGTAATTCCGGGTAAATAGGTATTCTTTCTCATATTAATTTTTTATCATGGAAATCGTACAAAAGCTGTATGTTTTTTAGGAAATAATGTTACTTGACTGCATGAATCCTTCTATTTAAGTATGAAGGTCTCATCTGGGACCTCATTTCTGGTGCTCCACCTCCAAAATTTTAGTCTTGTTCTCTAAGCATTATCCTTCCTCCAAATTTCTTCACTTTTCTCATAATTTTTCTCTCTAACCACATTTTCTTGCTTAGAAGAACTCACTTCCTCTTAAAAAAAATCTTCTGTCTTGGAATGAATTTTGGTATTTGCTCCTGCTCCCTGGTTGCTGAGTACTGATAGAGATAATTCATGTCTGAGATCGTCAGTTAGACAGTTTGGTGTTTGTTTGCTCTTTCAGTGATTATTCCATATCATCACTGTAGTACTCCTTCTCTCACAGCAAATAACAGTGGTTTCTCTTGGCTTGAAGAACCCTCATAGTGATCTGTTCTCCCAGCCACCTTTCCTCTTTACTTCTAGGCTTTCTTTTTTTTTTTTTTTAATTTTTTAAACATTTATTTCTTTTAGTTATTGGCGGACACAACATCTTTGTATGTGGTGCTGAGGATCAAACCTGGGCCGCACGCATGCCAGGCGAGCGCGCTACCGCTTGAGCCACATCCCCAGCCCCAACTTCTAGGCTTTCTTGAGAGAGTCTTTATACTGATTGTTTTCACAAACATGCCTCTAACTCTCCTCATCCCAGACAAATCTGGCTTCTGATCCCAGTTTACCACTGACTTCTATAATTTCCTTTAGTTTTCATTCCTTCTGCTTCTTGGCAATTATATTTCTGTTTTCTTTGCTAGCTCATCTATCTGCCTTTTTAACTTGGTGTTTCACTAAGTCCTTTCCTTGATTTTGTTATCATACAACATACTCTGAGAAAATTTATCCATACTGGAAGTATTTATTACCACTGAAAATAACCACTAATCTACATATCAGTCTACCCTCTTATTTGGCTCCAGAATTATTTATACAACTATCTACTGGCTGCCATCCCTCAGCTCTGAGTAACTTGAACTGAACAGCCTCAAAACTGAATTCATAATCTTTCCTACCACAGCTACTCCAATCCTACTTGGATTCCTGAGTCCTGGGTTCTTTTCTGATTGGCATTCCACCCATTGTGAGAAACAGTTCCTCCTTTCTTAATCCTCATCCACTGTGCTGTTTTATACTTCTGACCTCTTCCTAGAGCAGACTTGATTCCTTCTTTCATTCCGTTCCAGGTAGAATTACCCTCCTCTTTTGTACCTCTGCAGTTTGTTTCCTGTGGCTCTGTTTTCTGTAAGGAGTTTCCGGTGCAATGTATTTATTTATTATCACATATTTCACTTACCCTGGCCTTTGACAGGAAGTTTTTTTAAAGGACATTGTATTTATCTTTCTATCTTCATTGTCTAGCACATGATCTGTTACATGGTAAGTGTATAAAAATGCTTATGGAAAGAATAGTGATGCATTTCCCTAAAATAACAGATTGGTCATGATTTTTATCTAAGGAAAATAATCCAAGAAATGAAAAACATGGTACAAAACTTGAATCCAAATTTGATTTCTTCATCGGAGCTCAGATTATTAATCATCATTAAGTCATATTTTCTCTTATAGAGAAATCTTGGATGTGGTAAAATATCTGAATTATAATTTATGAATTTCCCCCTTTTAAGAATGTACTATTAAAAGTAACCAAAAAGCAAAAAACAGACTCTTAAAATTTGCTGTTTTTCTTATTGTCAGTATATTTTTTTCTCTTATAATAGGTGAAAAACCTTTTGAGTGTCCAAATTGTCATGAACGATTTGCTAGAAATAGTACTCTCAAATGTCATCTCACTGCATGCCAAACTGGAGTGGGGGCAAAAAAGGGAAGGAAGAAGCTGTATGAATGCCAGGTACGTGTGGGTGTATTCTGTCCTTAACAAATGAATTTGTATTTGCATTCTTCAATAGTGAAAGGTGGTAGTAGTCCCTGACTTACCACAGTTCAACTTGGGATTTTTTAACTTTATAATAGTGTGAAAGGTCAGTGGAAGTCATACTTTGAATTTTAATCTTTTCCTGAGCTAGTAATAGGTAATAGGATGCTCTCTCATGGTGCTAGACAGAAACAGAGAGCCATAGGTCCCAGTCAGTCAGTGATCAAGAATGAAACAGCTGATACTCTACAGTGTACTTTGTTGCTTAGATGTGATAGTCAGTAGGTTTAAGTATATTGAAAGCATTTTTAACTTAAAGCATTTCCAACTTAGAACATTTACAGTAGATCTCTCAGGACATAACTCGTAAGTTTAGGAGCATCTGAGAATCTCAAGCAAAAGTACAGAGTTGACAGTTTGGAAAGGAATGAGAGTAAAGAACATCACTGTTGATTTTATAAGGAGGAATAGTTTTACTACTCAATCCTAGATGACACTGATACCAATTAAAAAAAAATACGTACTAAACAATAGGTAGTGTGAAACTGAAGTTATTCTTAGCCATAGAGCAGTCAGTCTGAATTTGGGAGAGAGACTGGGGAGGCAAAACAGATATACCTGCTGCATCATCTTCCATGATAAAATAGTGGGTTTTTTTTTTTTTTTTTTTAAGTAAGATTATGTGTTGAAATTATGCTAGAAATTATAATATGGTTACTTTATATTCCAAGAATTTATGTGGGACTTAAACAATGAGGGCCATATGAAATATTTCCCAGAATATTTAAAGTTGTTAGCAGCTAAAAGACGCAAGTCAACCAAGTAATTATGAAATAGCTTGGACAAGATTTTATTGCAGATACCATATTCAACTTACTATCAGTATATGTTAAAATTACAGAGAATAATCCATATTTCTTTCAGTTAACATCATATCTTTTGGTTATTTCAGGTATGTAACAGTGTGTTTAACAGCTGGGACCAGTTCAAAGATCACTTGGTAATACACACTGGAGATAAACCCAACCATTGTACTTTATGTGACTTGTGGTTTATGCAAGGAAATGAATTAAGGAGGCACCTCAGTGATACTCATAATATTTCAGAGCGTCTAGTAACTGAAGAAGTCCTTTCAGTAGAAACACGTGTGCAAACTGAACCAGTGACATCAATGACTATTATAGAACAAGTTGGGAAGGTGCATGTGTTACCATTACTTCAGGTCCAGGTGGATTCAGCACAAGTGACTGTGGAACAAGTCCATCCAGATCTGCTTCAGGACAGCCAAGTGCATGATTCACACATGAGTGAGCTTCCAGAGCAGGTCCAAGTCAGTTATCTAGAAGTGGGTCGAATTCAGACTGAAGAAGGTACTGAAGTACACGTAGAGGAGCTGCATGTTGAACGGGTAAATCAGATGCCAGTGGAAGTACAAACTGAGCTTCTAGAAGCGGACTTGGACCACGTGACCCCTGAAATCATGAGCCAAGAGGAGAGAGAGCCTAACCAAGCAGATGCTGCTGAGGCTGCCAGGGAAGATCACAGAGGTGCTGAGGGTTTAAAGACCAAACCAGCAGTGGATTCCCAAGTTGAAAAGGCAGAGAATGATGACAGAACAGCTATGCCAGTTTTAGATTGAAATAACGAATATATTTTTTAATTTACACGTTGGGTTTTTGAACTGATTATGGGCAGTGTGACTGTCCTTAAACTGACAGACAAGTGGACCAAAGTTAAAAACTATTTCCTGTTGTGCTGAACTGTTTCTATCGAAACATACTGATGCCCCTCACCCCAGTTAATGCCACAGAGGAGGATCTTTCTCATAAATGAAGGGGAGCTTTGAGAAGTATATTTCTGAAAACTTAAATGGATTATATTCTTATTATATAGTTGGGTACGAAAGTATCTATTTTCATTGTAGTAAGTTTATCACCGTTTTCTCTTCCCCGGGTCATGTCCTTCCTCAAATTTTTTCCATATTGTAAAATCAAATGTAAAATCATTAGAATACAAGTTTATGTATTCTAATGCATGTTAGAAAATTGAATATGTAGGAAACAAGGCTGCATGAAGAAAGTGCGTTGTTACTGTGCAGTTAAAATTTTGGCTGGCTTTCTTTAGTTTGAACAACATTCTTGTCTACCCCAATAGTCACAGGTGCCATCTCTGCAACAGAAAGAGTGGTGGTGGCAAAATTTCCAGAATGTTAAAAAAACAAACAAACAAAACACCCATGTGCCTTTTTAAAACCAACTAGACTTTTCTATAAAACATCTCTGGTTCTTTCAAAGTTTGTGTTATAAGAAGCAATGTAGACAGTGCTATAGTACTTCATATTTTTGCTTATGATGACAACTACCAATTCTTTTTCATTTAAGTTAGATTGAGAAATTTCATTTAATGGCAGCTGAAGGGCCATTTTCAATTGGGAGAGTTCATTTACATCTGTGGTAAACTTTATTTTGATGAAAAGTTGCACTAGTATTTTACCACAAGATGAAAAATAAAAAGATGAGCATCATTTAAAAATTAATGTATTTAAAATAAAGTACAGAGAAAAACATGTATATAATATATCAGGCTTTGTTTTGAATGGAATCTTTTCCCCCAATCCTTAATGTAAAGATCTTGTGCTATAACTTTTAAAGCCATACAAATAAGAGTGCTAAACTGTGGACTTAAAAGTAGGTGTGTAAATATTTTTAATCAGTATTACTTAGAAAATAAAATATAACAACTACATAAAATAAACCAATATGCTATTTTCTTTACCTGTTAAATATTGGGAGATATTTACATTTTTAAAGTAAACTTGAAAATTATGTGTTCATGACTCTTTCTTATTTTTTTTTAATTACCAGTGTGGAGGTTGGTATGTGGTCAGAGATACCATCTCATCTTTCTGCATCTGTATTAACATGATTTTTTCATGAACAGAGAGAGAAAATTCTCAACACATACCTCCAACTTCAAAAGTCGGCTCAAGAAAAAGAAGACAGAAGTTGGTATTCTTTGTAGTTCTTACATAGTGAGCATAACAGCAAGTGGAATTTTTTGAGTAGAGCCTTATTAAGTTTTAAAGATCAATTCAAATAACTTTTTGGTAATCCTGATGTTAAATCGTAACACGTTTATGAAATATGTGGAAGAGAATGGCTTTATACAGTTGGAGAAGTCACAGATTTAGATGTATCAGGAATAAAAAGGTTGTGTTTTTAAGATCTAAAGTAGTCGCACAGTAGCACACACCTATAATCCCAGCAGCTTGGGAGGCTAAGGCAGGAGGATTGGAAGTTCAAAGCCAGACTTGGCAACTTAGCCATAACCAACTAAGTGAGACCCTGTCTCTCAAACAAATACAGGGATGGGGCCGGGGCTCAGTGGTAGAGCTCTTTTCTTGCATGTATGAGGCACTGGGTTCCATCCTCAGTAACAAATAAAAATAAAGATATTTAAAAATGAATATTTTTTTAAAATTACAAAAGGCCAGGGATGTGGCTTACTGGTTAAGCGCTTCTGGATTCAAACCCTGGTACCAAATCTTTAAGTATATGAACAATTTTCAAGTGGGTGTTTGGCAGTTAAGTACCAACTGCAACACTTAACTAAGCTTTTTTGAAGTTAGAAAATACAATAATAGTTTTTTCACATTGAATATTTTAGGCTTGTGTTTGATGTCCATGTTCCTGAATTGTGGGTTTTTTTTTTTTTTTTTTAGCCTTAGGAGATAGTCTGAAACTACTAGTCTACCAGCTAGTATCTAGTGAATTTTGAAGGCTAAAAATAACTCATGTTGTGTCCGTGAGCCATGGTATAAAACAGATTTATTTTTAAATATAATCCTCTTTCTGACTGTAAGGCAGAGATCAGGGGCAAAAGCACATCAAAGTGTTAAAATTATCATTTGAGTTTTCGTACTTGGTAAAGCTTTCAAGACAGATTTGAGTGGCAAATGTTCCTTTTCCCAAAAGGTGTAATAAGGCTATCAGTATGCTCAGAATGCCAGTGGATTTCATGGGAAATTAAGATGAAATTACCACTGGTTATAAACCTTATGTTGAATAGCACTTCATAATTTGCAAAGCATGATCTTTTTTTTTTTTTTCAGTCTTTATTTTGTTTATTTTTACATGGTGCTGAGGATCGAACCCAGTGCCTTACATGTGTGAGGCAAGTGCTCTGCCACTGAGCCACAAACCCCAGCCCTCTAAGATGTTTTACTACTTCATTTCTACTGGCGTTTTAAATCTGCACTGTGGTAGTTGAACAGTAGAGTGTGCAATAATGTCTGCGCTCTGGTTTGAACAGCAATTCTCAGACACCAATTGGTTGCCCAACAATTCATTTCTGAGGCTACCCAGATTGAGAGCAGACACCCAATGTTAAATGCTCAGTATCACACCAGTGTCCTCACTTGAAGCACAGCCACAAATGGCGCCAACTAACTTCCAGCAGTCATGCTCACCCAATTACAAATTTAGGGTTCCCATAATCCCTAACCCTCAAAGTTTGATAATGCCTTAGAACAACTCACAGAACTAAGGAAAGCACTGTACTTAAATTACTGTTTTCTTTAAAAAAAAATCCAGGAACAATCAAATGGGCAAGATGCATAAAGTATAGTGGGGGTGCAAAGCAGGAGATCAGAGTTTTTCTGTTCTTTCCTGGCTTGCCACTTTCCCAATTTGTGAGTTTTCATTATCTAGGCTGATTAGATCATTGGTGATTGGTTACTGAGCACCTTCCCGGCCCCTTGGCTCTTCTGGAGGTATCAGAGTGGAGCTGATAGTTACATCCCTCTACTCAAAATTGATTCTTCTTTTGACCCATCCTCATCTTGAAGCTACCTAGGGGTTCCCTTCCAGTAGTTCATTAACATAAACTGGGGTTGGGATTGTGGCTCAGCGGTAGAGCTGTGACTGAAAATTTAGCCTGATTTTGTTAGAGAAAATAGAGTTTTGAAATCATTAACACTAACCGTTGTGTTAATTACATCCAGAGAGGGACAGGCTAAATCTTTTTCATGTGTAATGCACTGAGCTGTCCTGTAGCTCTTAAATTTGTCATAAAGGATTCAAAGGGAAACAGCAGAATTAAAACTTATCAAAACTTTTTCATTACCATTAATAAGATCTTTAAAGCTAGAGGCAGATAATGTCATAAGTATAGACTAAATAGGATATTTTGAAATTCTGTGTCCTATAAACTGTTCCATTAATCCTTATTGACATAGTAAGTGGGACAACATGATAAACTGATTCTTTTTCTCCTTGTCTTTCTTACAACCTAATATGACATAAATATTCAACTAAAGTAATCCCTACCTTGATATTTCTACCAGAATGTAGCCTGGGGAAGAACAACTTTGAGATAGGAATTTAGAGATACAGAGAGAACAGAATCTCAAGAGAAACACCCGTACACCATTGGAATGCAGAACAACTTAGAAGTAACCTAGTGTACCCTTTGTGCTTGTCTTTGGCTTGCCAGCTGATGAGAAAGTACTAGAACCACAAGATAACCATGAGGCATCTGGACAAACCACTCCTTTAGAGAGTGTGCCATTAAAGACTTTGGTAACTGAGAATGACCTTCGTCTCATTATAATAGCAAGACACACAACCCTAGGTAGAGATTTAATACCCCAGGTGGGTGGAGATGCATGATTATAACATGCAAGAGCAATGTGCAAGTGCAAGGAAAATTAGCACAAAAGTATGTAACCTGGTCCTGACTTCACTCTATTTTGGTCCCCTAACTACTATTCCTCTATAAATGTTAAAAGCCCAGAATAGGTGAACAAGGATCTGAGATTGCCCACATTCTCATTCTGAACATGTACTTTCTACAATAAATCTCTTTCTCGACTTGGACCTGTCAATCCTTAAATTCTTCTCTGTGAGATGGTCAAAAATATGAAGGGTCCGAGTAGAGGTGTCCTCCACTCCTGGAGACCTCCACAAACTCCCAGTCAGTGACTATTTCATTGCAACATTATAGCTATCATTTATGAATTACTTATGTAGTGTACACTTTTAGTTATCTCAACTACTCCATAAGGTCACTTTGTTATTTTCTCAAATTTTATAAATGAAGGAACTTGAGGAAGGGGATGAGAAACAGTAGGTAAGAGTGGAACCAGTATTTGAACTGAGGTTAGCTGGACTCCTTATGCCCCACCCCCACACTACAGACTATGCTCCTGATACAAAATAGAATTCTCTAAGAGAGGTCTTTGAAATTGACATTGGATTGCATAAAACATAGGGTGTTAGATATTCATTGCTGTGACAAAATACCTGAGAAAACCAACCTAAAGGAGGAATTTATTTTGGCTCAGTTTCAGTTCATGGTCTCTTTACCCTTTCACTTTGGACCCCTTTGGTGAGGCAGAACATCATGATAGGGAGCAAGTAGTGGAGCAGAACTGCTCACTTCATAGCAGCTGGGAATGGGAGGAGAGAAGAAGGGAAAAGGGGCAGAGAAGCAAATGGACAAAATACACCCTTCAGAGGCTTGCCCCCAGATCTACTTCCTCCAGTGGAGCCCCAGTCCCCAAAGATCCCACCCTCTCTCAACAGCACCTCAAACTGGCAACCAAGCCTTGGTCAAATACACAAATTTTAGAGGAACTTCAGATTCAAATCATAACACATAAGATAGACATCTACTTTCTTTTTGGAATCTATACCAGTCCTTGATGGGATTGGGAGTGGAGGAGATAAGAGATGAAGAAAGATGGCAAGATAAATGCAGCATATCATCTTTTAATACCTCTCTTCCCTGAGGCAACACATATATGTAACAGAGCCACTTTTGTGAATTGTCCTTTGCAGAGTTATTACCCCTCTCTTTCCATGTCATTGTAAACTCAAAAGCAGTGCCTAAATGATTAAGATGTTAACTGTTAAAGAATTTTTGCTCAGATTTATAGAATCCAGAACATCTGGTGACTTTTCCATTATATGAGAATGTATAAGATGATGCTTACCTTGCAGAAAAGTAATGCATTCGTCTAAAGACTTACAGAAACAAGCACCAAAAGGTGAAGGATGACTTTGATGTTCTGGCCAAGGGGCAGGGGAGCACACTCCCTATATGATAAAGACCCTGCTCAGCCTTCCCGCCCACTCTCACTCTGCACCTCCTTTCTCTCCCTAAAAACACCCATTCATGTATCTGACTTTCCCAAGTTGGTCTTCTTTGGGAGGACAATAGCATCCCCCCCCCCCCCACACACACACACACATCCTCTTGGAACAAACCTGGTGTCCTTCTCACGGATTCTTGTCTCTCCACAGTTCTCCAACTTTAGCAGATTATCAGAATCTTGTAAATACCTTGCTGGACCCCATACTCAGACCTGCTGATTTTGTTGTTCTGGGTTAGGGCCCTGGAATATTCGTTTCTTTTTTTTTTTTTTTTTTTTTAACTTGTCTTTTATTGCTCTGGGCAAGGATTCCATCACTCCAGCCTACTGTTAAGGTATTTTGGAAGCAGATTTATTCCAAATACATAAATAATTCCTCTCCTCTTTGTTCAATGGTTGCACGGAGATGCGGGGAGTAGCTCAGTAAAAAGTAACTGAAGCTTTCCCAATAAGATTTTGCTTTAGGGTTCATAAAAGTGGGTAGAATATGGTAGGTATATGTCCCACCAGAGTTTGTAAATTTTCCTTACATACCCTAGAATTAAACATACTTATTGTAAATACTTTACCATTTTTAAACTATTAAAGTGTGTAATTCAGTGGCATTAAGTACATTCACTTTTTTTTTTTTTTGCAACCATCACCATCTATCTTCAGAATGTTTTCAGATTTGCAAACTGACACTCTACGCCCATTAAACAATTGCTGATAGCCCCCTTCCCTATCCTTTAACCACCACCATTCTACTCCTAGACTACTTTTGGACTGTTTCTCTTTCACTTAATAAGAAAGACAGTCTACTGCTAACCAGTGGGGTTGCTTCTCTACATGTAAGTTTTCTTGCATATAGTTGATTTGAGTTTATTATAGAGAAAGAGGTGGAGACAAACTGGATGTGGGCCTTCTATCCGCGTCTCAGCAGCCCTGCCATGGATCTGCCCGATTCTTTCGCAACAAAAAGTTGATCTTTCGAGCCATTTCCACGTTGTAGATCCGCCTGCAGGTTTCATAGCTTTCCCGCTGTTGCTTGCGGCAAGGTTTCTCATAGTATCTTCGTTGTTTAATGTCCTCAATGAGCCCATCCATGCTGAGGATTCTGTTCAGGGTTCTGTATGCACCTTCCACGTTCCCTTCGTGTACCATCACAGTCCTGGCAATGAACTTCAGGTGCTTTGCCATGACCTTGGATTTAGGTCTTCACTCTTCAGGACCCGGCACCCTCAGAACGCGCCCCGACCCCCGGCGCTCGCGACCGGAAGCGGCTGGAATATGCATTTCTAACAAGTTCCCAAGTAATACTGATGCTGTTAGTCCTGAGACCACACTGGGAGAACGGACAGAGGGCACCTCAAGGAAGTTCAATGGATTGGCCAGTAGAACCGTTTTTATTTTTGTGGTGTTGGGGATAAACCCGAGGGCCTTGTGCACACTAGGCAAGCATTCTACCAACTGGCCTACATTCCCAGCCCTGGAATGGACCTTTCTGAGGGCCTCTTCTTTTCATAAATCAGCCAGGTGTTGTTATAGAAACATTTTCTTTGTTACCTATTGTTCAAGTTAGCCTCTGTGATGGCTGGACTGAGACAAGTTTTAGGTTGTTTTTTTTTTTTTTTTTGTAATTTTTTTAGTTGTAAATGAACACAATACCTTTATTTATTTGTTTGTTTCTTTGTTTTTATATGGTGCTGAGGATCAAACCCAGTGCCTCCCATGTGATAGGTGAGTACTCTACCACTAAGCCACAACCCCAGCCTCGGAGTTTTAGGTTTTTTAGTATAAAACAAGAACATTCTACTTATTCTCAGTAGCTAAATGTTTTTATGTTTGAAATGAAAATGCCACAAAGATGAAATGCTAGAGAACAATAAAACACAAAGAACCCCCAAAATCAGAATAATTAGCCAGGTATACTTTTGCTTCATCTGGGTAACTCAAGTATACTTTAGACACAAAATGTTAACCAATACTTTCCAAGAGGCAGGTATGAATTGAGTTCACTTAGGAAAACGGTTGATTACTCACTCTGGTTTAGAGGCCTGGTAGATCAGCTGTATTAGAAGAATAATCGTGTTATGTGAAACAATAGTTATCTAAGTCACATATGACTTCAGATACTACTAGGAAACAATACAGAAAGTAATACAGGTTTAGAACCTTAGTCTAAGTGAAATAGTGCTTTCTTCAAATGAAAGTAATTTGATTAAAAAAAAAATAGGTGACTTTGTTAAGTATCAATGGACCTAGAGGCTTCAGCTGTTCTTCATTGTCCAGTTGAAAATAATAACCAAACGCCATTCATAAGAAACTTTCACAGTCATTGCTATACGTGACTTCACATTCAAGAAAAGTTTGGAGAGCTGGGCATGGTGGTGCACAATTGTAATCACAGGGACTCAGAGGCTGAGGCAGGAGGATCACAAGTTCAAGGCCAGACTCTGCAATTTAGTGAGACCTTGTCTCAAAACAAAAAAATTAAAAGGACTGGGGACTGATGTAGCTCAGAAATAGAGCATCCCTGGATTCACACTCCAGTACCACAAAAACAAAAAACAAACAAAAATACTCAGAATATCAATAGAATTTAAGCTGAGTGGCAGAGGGAGAGGTAGTGGCCCCTCACTCAAGTCACTAAATTTTGCAACCTTTTTTTCATTTTCCTTTTGTTGTTGTTAAATTAGACCTTCTAAAGTAAAAGAATTACTTAGTTTAGAATAAGTAAGTTTAAAAAAGCACACAAAATCCATTAATCAGAAATAACTATTATTAACATTAGATGGATGTCATTCCAGATATCTATCTACACACACACACACACACACACACACACACACACCAGAGAGAGAGAGAAAGACTGATTTTACAAACAGGACTACCATGCTAGTTTTAATTCTTTCTGTTTAATTTTGCTAGAATTTAACAGAAAGAAGAAAGAAAGCAGAATAAACTTCAGATAAATGTTTCTTCATCACAGGAAATATTAGTTCCTAAAAGGTTCCTGTAAAGTTAAGGAAAAAGAATTTTAGTAAACACTAGTTGTAAATAAGCGATTCCATTTTAAACTATCAATTATCCCAACCTGTGAAAATGCTGAAATTGGCCCATTCATACTTCCACCTCTGGGTTTGTTAGTTATAGTTGCATTCTCAAGGTTTATAAAGGTAACATAGAGGTTAAACAGCTTTGGGGAGAATTAGTGAAACAGAAAATAGATCTGAAGTCATTACCTAGAATGTAGCAGAAAAGGTAAAAGTGCAGGGGCAGGATCCTGAAACCAGGTCTGGCAAATTGACTTCAGGAGACATGATTTCTAATGCAGTTTTAACTTTTCCTTGTTTTTTGTGGGCATTATGTGAAAGCCAGTGCACAGAGACGACATCAAATTGGGATTTTTTGAGGTTCTTGGTTTCTAGGCAATTTCCCTATAGAATTTTATCCTGTGTATTGTCATGTTGTAGGATTCAAGGGGTATTCCATGTCTTTTTAAAAATGCAATATATTGCATTGTATTTTATTGCCTTTATAAAGAAAATGGGCACGTACTATTTTAAAGATTATTCTTTTAAAAATAACTCTTGTCTTTTCCTTAAAAACAAATATTTCTCATAGAGAATACTTACCCTACATAATTATTGTCATAAACCAAGGAAGCAATTGTTTAAAGTTCTTCCTGCCAATGGCCAGTGCATGGAGCTGTCCAAGGTTTTATTCCTTGCCCTGCCTGTTCCTGACCTCTGTAATCATCACACAGAGAGATAGCAGAGATGTGTAGCAAGGATGAGGACCATCTCTAGAGTCAGATGACCTGGGTTTCTGTCCTTGCACCAGCATTCTACAGCTGTGTGACCTTGAGCAAGTCATATGACCTCTTTAGGCCTCAGTTTCCTCATTTATCAAAACAGGGATGGTAATAACAGAACCTAAATCATAGATGTTGTGAGTACCTAATGAACTGATTTTTGTAAAACAGTGCCTAACAAGTAGCCGCCATCGTCATCATCATCTTTGTATATCCCTTAATTTCTACCATAAAAGAATTTTGGCCAGATTATTTTTCTCCTCCTCATTTTTGCTCTTGTACATATTGCCCTGAAAATGATGAATACAGGATAGGTAGCATGAGGAGGTGGAAAGATTGCTCACAGAGCTATAACTTAGGGTGTCTACTCCTGGCTCTGCCCTAACTAGCTGTGTGACTCTTGCTAAATCAACTGACCTCTTTGAACTCAGCTCCTCCACTGTTTAATAGAGTTATTAACAGTTATTTGACTGTTTACACGTCAATAAATACCTTCTACGCTTAGCATTCTGTGAATTGAATTCCCAGTTCTACATTCAGTGCAGCGACTTGTTTCCTTGTTTGTAAACTGGAAAAATAATATTTGGCACCTAATATTAGAGGATCACAGCTGGGAGTATGCAAGGTTTTAGGGAGACTCCAAAGTGGCACCACGAGGCCCAGGCCCCATGTATGCCAGGAAGCCAGGCAGAGGGGTGGCATTAGTATTTCTGCAGAGACTAAACCTTGCCAGACTCACCCGTACAAGCTGTCACAATACTTTGCCAGAAACTCCCAATCGGTTGGGAGGATTACTGTGTTGCGGTCTTCCAAAGACACCAAAAGCCTCGCTCTAGAGCGGCTCCGCTCACGTTAAATTGATACGACCTTTGTCAACCCTCTGGCTGCTATGTCGCCGCTTCCCATTCACTCTCTAGGAGGAATCCTCTCTGCAGCAGGCCCGAATCCCCTCCCGGAGCGTCTGCAATGGGTGTCCCTGCGCCGCACGCCCTCCTCTTTCCCGCCCCTCCCTCCTGGCTGCCATAGAAACCGGCCTGCCAGGTCCAGGCCCGCGTCCCGGCGCCCCGCCGGCCCTCCTTTACCCGTCCCTGGGCCGGCCCCTAGCTCGGGATTGGTCCTTCGGGAAACGCTGAGGGGGCTTCAGTCCCCGCGGCCCAGCTGGGGCCAACAGGCGCGGTTTGCTGGGCTGAGTGTGTCAAGTTGGCCGCCCCTGACAGCTCTCGGAGCCTCGCGCGCGACCGCGACGCCCGCGCGCTGGGACACCCCTGCGCACCCGTCCCTGCCCCAGCACCGGCCACCTCGCGCTCCTAGCCCGGCACCGCGCAGCAAAGCCAGGTAGCCGGCCTCCAGACTGAGGTAAGCGAGGGGCGGCGGGCTCTTCGCCAGCCCCCCTACCCGTGCCTGCCTGTCCTCTGCCCGGCTGCAGACCTGGCTGGCTGCACAGGGGACGCCTCTCCTCCCCGAGACCTCTAAGAGAAAGAGAGACACACGTTGGGAACTAGTGTGGCAGTCAAGTGGGGTCAGGAGAAGGTTGGGCGCTCCTTGGGGCGTCCTCATTCCTCCTCCCTCGGATGGATCAGCGCGCAAGAGGAGAGGGCGTGCTCGCGCGTCTGTGCCCCAGTCCTATAAGGCTCCCCTGTCTGTATGCGCGTCTGAGTACCGGTGTCTGTGCGGTGCTGGCACAGCTGACCATGTGCACCCGCAAATCCGTTAGTTTGTAACAGGTCTGGGGACCTGTGTGACCTCCCCACGGGCGCAAGCCAGGCTGGAGGTGGACATCGCTCTCGCCACACCCGGCATCACGACTCTCCCTAGAGAAAGGTGCTTCTTCTGGAAGACCGAGCAAAGTTAGGAGGAGCCTCTACTATCTTCCCGAATAGCCCTCCAGGAATTGTAGGACATCGAGGACTGTGATGCCACCAAGAAAGAATCCCAATGGGGTTTTTAAAAAGCCGATTTCTGATGAGCTTCCGCATGCGATCTGGGCAGATGGAGAGGTCAAGGCAATCGCTAATGATGCTTTTAGCGCAACCAAGATTCAGCCATCTGTACTTTTTTTCCCTTTGCTCCTTTCCTCTTCCTCTCTGCCCCTCTTTTCTTCCCTCATCCCCATTCCCATCCAAGCCCCACTCTCCCCCTTTCTCGGTCTCCGCGTTTGCGTCCTCCCAGAGTTTAATGGACAAGAGGGCTCTATGTTAGACCCACCCTCCCCCACCCCGTTCCTCACCCCGTTTCAAAATAAGAGCGAATGAATCATATTCTAAGCTCTCACCCGTGTAATGCAAACAAGTTTGGATATTAAACAAATCGCGTTTGCACTCCAGGCCACGGGAATCCAAAAGAGAAACAAACAAAACCAGCCGAAATTTTTTGTTCCAAGATTTCAAATGGGACTCTAAAGCGAGTATTTGTTTATGGTAATAGGGTTTTTAAAAATATTTGAAAAATATGTATCGCACAAGCTTGCATCATCAACATTCAATGTGATTCAAAGAAGCGCTTCAAAAGATGGTTTCTGTTAGTGTTGCAAAAGCCCTTCTAATTTTGGTTGTCATGGTAACTGAAGAAGTCGCCCCACACTATTGAGAAGCTGCCTGGCTGAAACTAGGAACCATTCTTGAGGGGAACTCCTTACAGCCCCTTATGTCACCATGATAATAATTGGGTTTATAAAAAGATACTTCTTTCTTTTCCTTAAAGTACCTAAATGCCAAGGCATGTTTTTTGTGGTTTTTAATTTTTTTTTTTTGTTTTTTGTTTTTTCAGAGTTTACAGTTTGTTCAACACATCTTCTGTCTCAGACAAATGAGAGTAAACACTGCCCTCCAGCAAGTCAAATGGCCCAAATGTCCCTGTGGCCCCAGCTCTCTTCCCACACTAACAGGACAGAGGAGACCGTTTGATGTTCAGGGAATCCTGGCCTGCTACCAGATCGCCCTCTCCATTTAGCATTTAAATTTGGAATCCTAATTAGCTTTCTAATTAGGAGATGGAATGTGGGTGGGGGTCCTCTGAGAGGCTATTTGGGAAAAAGCAAGGCAGCTCTCCATGAAGTAGTAGTTGGTGTGCTGTTGAATTTGCTTAGGAAAGTCCACATGGGTTTATTTTTGGCTGCACCACTGTTAAGTGGTAAGTCTGGAAAAACCTCCAGAGAGGCCTCCTTCTGTGTTAGGAAAAAATATGGCTTGGAGATTTGGTTTGAGGTATGTGCTTTTTTTTTTCCTAATAAACAAACTACTCTTAAAATAAAGGATGGTTTGTATGAAATCTAAATTACCCAGTAAAAACTATGGATAGGCCATAGAGCACTTTATGTCTTATTTTTCATCATTTTTTAGCTGTCGATGGACTTCATTTTGTTTATTTGTATGTGGTGCTGAGAAAGGAACCCAGTGCCTCACACAGGCTAGGCAAGAGCCCTTCCACTGAGCTACAATCCCAGCCTACTTTATGTCTTGTTTAACCTTAGGTTTTTAGTTAGGAAGACTTAATTAAGGACAAGCAGTGGTACCATTTCAAACACTTGCATCAGCAAATATTGGTGTCTTTAAAGAACCACAGTTCTTTGCATTCACCCAATTTCTGAGCTGAGTTCCTATAAATTAGTTAGATGAAATCTACTGACTTATCATAGATGATGACGTAACTCCCTTACTCCATTTTTTGCAGTATAATTTATGGAAGAAAATCAACCAGATCCCCATTTGCAAAGCTCTTTATTTCTTTATTTTTTATTTTCTATTTCTTATTTGTTCTCTTTAGTTATACATGATAGAAGAATGCATTTTGATTCATTGTACTCAAATGGAGCACAACTTTTCATTTCTCTGTACACAATGTATCATTGCACCACATGTGCAATTATACATGTACCTAGGGTAATGTTGTCCATCTCATTCCACCATCTTTTCTACCCCCTTCATTCCTTCCCCTTTACCCAATCAAAGTTTCTCCATTCTCCCCCTGACCCTCCTCTTATGGGTCAGCATTCACTTATCAGAGAGAACAGTCAGCCTTTGGTTTTTTGTGACTGGCTTATTTCGCTTACCATGATATACTCCAACTCCATCCATTTACCTGCAAATGCCATAATTTTATTCTCTTTTAATGCTGAGTAATATTTCATTGTGTATATGAACCGCAGTTTCTTTATCCATTCATCTGTTGAAGGGCATCAACAGGTTGGTTCCACAGTTTAGCTATTGTGAATTGAGCTGCTGTGAACATTGAAGTGGCTGCATCACTATAGTATGCTCCTTTGGGTATAGACCCAGGAGTGGGATAGCTGGGTCAAATGGTGGTTCCATTCCAAGTTTTCTAAGGAATCTCCATGCTGCTTTCCATAATGGTTGCATTAATTTGCAGTGCCACCAGCAGTGTATGAGTGTACTTTTTCTCCACATCCTCGCCACCAAAAGTAGTAGAAGAAAGGAAATAATTAAAATCAGGGCTGAAATCAGTGAAATCGAAACAAAAGAAACAATTGAAAAAACTGACAAAACAAAAAGCTGATTCTTTGAAAAAATAAATAAAATTGATAAGTCCTTAGCCACCCTAATGAAAAGAAGGGGAGAGAAAACTCAAATTACTAAAATTCGTGATGAAAAAGGAAATATCATGACAGATACAATGGAAATACAGAATATAATTAGAAGCTATTTTGAAAATTTATACTCCAATAAAATAGAAAATATCAAAGACACCAACAAATTTCTAGAGAAATATGAGCTGCCCAAACTGAATCAGGAAGACATACACAATATTTATACAGATCTACTTTGAGAAATGAAGTAGAAGATGCCATCAAAAGCCTACCAACCAAGAAAAGCCCAGTACCAGACGTATTTTCATCCAAGTTCTACAAGACCTACAAAGAAGAATTAATACCTATATGCCTCCATTATTCCATGAAATAGAAAAGGAGGGAATCCTTCTAAACTCATTCTGTGAGGCTAGTTGTCACCTTGATACCTAAGCCAGAGAAAGACACATCAAAGAAAGAAAACTTTAGACCAATATCCTTGATGAACACAGATGCAAAAACTCTCAATGAAATTTTGGCAAATTGCATACAAAAACATATTAAAAAATAGTGCACCATGATCAAGTGGGATTCATCCCAGGGATGCAAGGTTGGTTCAACATACAGAAATCAATAAACATAATTCATCACATCAATAGACTTAAAGTTAAAAATCATATGATCATCTCAATAGATACAGAAAAAAGCATTTGGTAAAATACAACACCCTTTCATGTTCGGAACACTAGAAAAACTTGAGATAGTAGGAATATACCTCAACATTGTAAAAGCTATCTGTGCTAAGCCCAAGGCCAACATTATTCTAAATAGAGAAAAATTGGAGGCATTCCCTTTAAGAATTGGAACAAGACAGGGATGCCCTCTCTTACCACTCCTATTCAACATAGTCCTTGAAACTCTAGCCAGAGCGATTAGATGGACATTAAAGGGATACAAATAGGAAAAGAAGAACTCAAAGCTCTTTATTTAAATATGATGGATGTGGGGCTGGGGCTGGGGTAGTATTCTTGCCTGGCATGTTTGAGGCAGTGGGTTCGATTCTCAGCACTGCATGTAAATAAATAAAATAAAGATCCATCATATATATATATATATATATATATATATATATATATATATATATATATATATATATATGATGGGTGTGAGAAAACTCAGAACATCTATCTTGGAGGAAGAGGACTAAAAGCTTCATAGGACTTTACCAAGAGCAGCCAAAGTTCAACTAAGTTCAATTGGTTTCAGATACAAGTAGTTCAAGATTGCTCTTAGAATTATTCTTGTAATCTATTCTTGCAGGTTACAAGCCATTGTTTGAGTAATTTGGATTTTATACAGAGGGATGGGAGGAAAAATTAGGGGCTAAAGTCACATAGTGGAATGGTGAGGAAAAATAGCTGCAGGAACAAGTACTTACACAGACCACAGAAAAATTCTCAGTCCTTCAGCATCTCATAAATATATCACAAATCAAATTAAATCTATATTCAACTTACATTGTTATGACCATAAATATTGTCTACTTCAGATCAAAGTTGTAAACTATGATCATATTTCTCATTTTGTACAACTCTTTGGAAAAAATATTTTTTCATTTGCTTAATTTTTAGAAACTTTATTCCCAAATATTCGAAAGCCTTTATAAAACACCTCTCCTTCATCTTTTCCTTACAATCAAATGAATCAGATAACCATTAGTTCCTTCCCAGCCCTACCCCAGCCCTCCTAAAAGGAGCCCTCAGTCCTGTAAGCTGAACCATTTCTCTTCCAGCCCTGATGAACATTGGTATTCTGGGATTTCTCTCCTCTTCCCTTCTGTGTGGATTTCCTATTCTCTTATTTTTCATTTTCTTGTTTTATTCCCTATTTGATAGAGCACCTACTCTGGTAGCTCCTTAAGAAAGAATTACGATAATCCTAGTGGCTCAGGAGGCTGAGTCAGGACGATCAAGAGTTTAAAGTCTGACTGAGCAACTTAGGGAGGCCTTAAGCAATTCACCAAACTCTTGTCTATATAAATAAAATATATATTTTTTTAAAGTGGGGGAGGGGGTGGGGATATAGCTCAGTTGGTAGAGTGCTTGCCTGGCATGCACAAAGCCCTGGGTTCAATCCCCAGCACCACACACACACACACACACACACACACAAACGGGGGTGGGCAGCTGGGGATGTGGCTCACTGGTTAAGTGCCCCTGGGTTCAATCCCTGGTATCCAAAAAAAAAGAAAAGAAAAAAAGAAAGGATCATGAGAAGTAAATTTTTGAGACTGCACATGTTTGAAATGTTTTTACACTCACACTTCCTTGATGCTTTACCAAAGACTCTAATTAGAAGTTAATTCCTACAAATTTCTGATGGCATTGATTCATCATCAATTTCTGGCTTCCACTGTTGCTGAAAAGTTCAATGCCATTCTAATTTTTAACACTTTGCATGCAATCTATTTTTTCCCTCTGGAAACTTCTCTTATTGTTTTATGAAATTTCACAGACATGTGGATTGTTTTAATTTACCTGGTGGACCCTTTCAATCTAAAAATTCATGTCCTTCACTTCTGGGGAATTACAGATAGGCACTTTTGGCAAGCTGTTCCAATTGTTGGTTACATGTCCATTTCACATGTTGATTATTGTTGACTGCATCAACTGAGGACTTTGAAGTTTGAATGACTTTTGTTTGCTGCCCTTTGGAATCAGGCAGGCTGCCAGACCATTTTGCATTCTGATTCTGCTTTTTCACCATTTTTGGTTGTTTGTTTGTTTTTGGTCGCTAAAGGAAATTATCTTTATTCTCATTCATACAGGAATCATACCCTTAGCCTTACTAGTAGAGCATTTTTTATGGAACATGTTGATTATACATATATCAAGGCACAAAGGCAGCAAATTTGCTGTAGATTGATTATTAATGTAATGGTCAACCCTGAAATGATGATGCATATGACATGAATTTTTATGCCAGCTCTTGGTCTCTTGTTAAGTAAATATTTCTCTAGAACATAGATTTGCTCACCCTTTCATTTTTCAGAAAACATATTCAGAGATGTTAAGTGTGGATCACAGTTACTCAGGAGGAATGCAGTGATCTCCTTTGTCTCCTCTGACATCTTTTAGGGTGCTAGCGATAGAACACAAAGCCTCATGCATGCTACACAAGCCCTCTACCATTGAGCCACACCCTCCCTACTCCTGACTCCCTTTGAAATAGTCCCTTTCTCACTGTCTCCTCTCTCTCCTTGGCTACCTTGTCTTACGTTTCTCTTTTAAAATTCTTTTTTTTTTTTCTTTTTTGGTCAGGTGCAGTAGCACGTGCCTGTAATCTCAGCTACTCAGGAGGTTGAAGCAGGAAGATTGCAATTTTAAGACCAGTGTGGGCAACTTAGTGAGACCATCTCTCAAAATAAAAAGTTCTGTGGATGTAGCTCATTGGTAGAGTGCCCATGGGTTCAATCCCCAGTATTGCAAAAGTAAAATCCTTCTTTCTTTATTGTAAATAAACATTATATTTTGTCATAAATCATATTATAACATGTATCATCACACAGTATATATTCCAGAGGCAGCAAGAAGAGTGGTCAAGCTTTAATTCTGGAACCAACTTGCTGGGTTTGGATCCTGTTTATGATTTACCTACTATGTGATTGCATTAGCTTTCTATTACTGTAACAAAATACCTGAGATAACTAATGTATAGTGAAGAAATGCTTTTTTTTTTTAATCTCACAGCTTTAGGTTTCTGTCAATGATTGGTTGGCTCCTTTGCTTATGGATCTGTGACAAAGCAGCCTATCATGGTGACAGTGCACGGTGGAGTCAAACAGCTCACTTCATGGCTGGAAAGTGAGAAAGAGGAGGAAAGGGGTCGGGGTTCCAATATCCCCTTCAAGTCCACACCCCCAAATGACCAGAGCACCCCTTTAGGTCTCACCTATTTAAAAAATTTTAACCACCTTCCAATAGCACCACTCTGGAGAATAAGCTTTTAATACATACACTTTTAGGGAGCATCCTGGATCCAAACTGTAGCAGTGAACTTGGGCAGGCTATATGACCTCCTTACACTTTACCTTTCTGGGGCTTAATTATAAGATCTACCTTGTAGGGTTGTTGCAAGAATGAAATAAGTCAATTCTTGTAAAGCTCTAACCCAATAAATAGTGTTAGTAGTATTATTTAAAAGGAAGAAAGAATCACCTGTAATTCTACATCTAGTCTCATTGATAATTTTAGCTAGAGAGATCACCCTAGTTAACATTTTAGAGGGTTGTTTCTTAGTACATAAAAAAAAAAAAAATGGGATGTTGCACATACAGTTTGATTTGTTGCTTTCTCCATGTAACTTTCTATTTTGAGTTCTTTTCAGACTACTGAACATTTAGTATTCTTCTGTATGGTATGCTGGTTTTCTGTATCAGTTCTAACACAGATCTTATTAATTAGGTTCTCAGTAAATACTGATTGGACTGTGAAGTCAACTCTTCCTTCTGGACCTTTGGTTTTGAGTAAGGTGAGAAGCTCCCTGAAAGCTAAGACATGTCTTTGAGCTACATCCCTAGCCCTTTTTAAAATTTTTAATTTTGAGACAGGGTCTCACTAATTGCTGGGGGGTCTCATTAAGTTGCTGTGGCTGGTCTTGAGCTTGCCATTCTCCTGACTCTCAGACTCCCAAGTTGCTGGGATTACAGGCATGTGCCACCCTGCTAAGATGGATCTCATCTTTCTCTATACAATCAAAGCATTCTGAAGAAGGCACATGAAAAGTGTGAACTACAGAGAGAAGCAATACCAGTGTGAACAGTGGTGGAGGAGTGTGGGGGAGGCAAGGGCAAGAATTAGAATGGGAGACCCAGGTGTGACTTGGTGGGACCAGCACCTCCACCTGTGCAAGAGACCAATGGAATGTGGATCTAATACTTTGGGGTTTCCTTGGGACCTCAGGGCGGCATAGGTGAGGTTGGGAAGTCAAGAGAGAAGCCTTATCTGTATGAACACCTCTTGGGAGCATGGGCTGCTTTCGTCTTCCCAGGTTCTTCCTTGGAGATCTGATCTGATTTGACTCCTCCGCGATCCATGAAAGTCATCACTGTGCTTCACTCACACACTCACACTTCTGTGTGGCCAGAAGCAGCCATTAGCAAGGTGTCCAGTGTTTTAAAATCAAGCCTTGAGCCTCCCCAGTGAAGATGCATGCCGCTTAACACCGTGAGAAACGTGGAGATAGATTCGTGTTTGTGGGTTTGTGTTCTGTCATATTGCTCATGTTACAGAATGAACCATTTCCCCAGGAACCAGAGGAGCTCTTGGGAAGAGTATGGGCTAGGTGACTGGGTTTGGATTGAGGGATTCTGGAAGTGAATAAAAGTACTTCTTTCTGGCCTGAATTCCTATTTCCTCAAGAGTCCTTTCTGTATAGTACATCAAAGCCATGTGAAAACTACCCTGTGAGTTTTGGTGATGACTCTGTAAAGAAGAGCAAAGACTTTCAAAGCTCTGAAACAACTGAATTGGCTAACATCTATAGGAAACAGGATGCAAAAGCATTAAATGTTGCAATATAGCAGTGCTCAGCTAGGTGACTCTTTGTCTCACTGCTAGGATACTTAGTGAGAGTTGCAAATTGGTAATTTTTTGTTTGTTTGTTTAATGCTGGATTTGGGGGTGAAAGTTGCCTACAGAACAGATATTAAGATTTAGAAATAAAATATTGGTTCCATTCTTGGCTAATAATAATTATTATTATGGAGGTTTTCAAAAAGGCTTTTAAACTTTTCTAAACTTCTAGTTTACCCAAAATACCCCTCAGACATTATCGATAGCACTAACTCTTTTTTTTAAAAATATTTTTAGCTGTAGATGGACACATTCCTTTTTTTTTTTTTTTTAATGTGGTGCTGAGGATCAAACCCAGTTCTTCACACATGCTAGGCAAGCACTCTACCACTGAGCCACAACCCCAGCCCATTGATAGCACCAACCCTTGAACTCCTGGAGAACACACAGGCACAGATTTTTCCCCACTTTTTATTGTCTCAAATTCAGGGCTACATTTAAAAAATTTACTGTCTACTTCCTGACTTGCATCTCCTAGTCTTTCAGTGTGAGCTCCATCACAATCTACCAACTACTCAGGACTCATCTCCTTCCAGGAGTCCTCTTTTGGACATCCACACTTTCTAAGCCTACCTCTAGTGCTTTGTACCTTATTATTTTGTGTTTTTATTACATTTAAATTATCTCTTGATGTATCTATCTTGCCTCACTAACCGTAGATTGAGTCATATCTAAATTGTACCTGAAGAGTGGTTCATTAAGCATAAACGTAGGCAGGTGCTTAAAAATAATGTTTTCTGCAGTGACCATCTATCTTGCTATTGGAGGAGAATTCTATAGTGTAATAAATGAGTAGCAACCTCACATTGCTTAGGATGGATGTGAGGGCAAGGAAGTAGCAGAGAAAATGATCTATTTTTTCATCCTCTTGCTTTCTAGCAACCTGTGTGCAACAGGAATTCCCCATGACTCACATGGCTCTGGCTTGGGAGACTGTGTGAAGCAGCACCTGCTGGGTTTGAGGCATCTACTCTGAGAACAGTCAGGCCAGGCCTAAGCTTGAAATCAAACTCAGACATTCATTGTCTGTGTAACTCTGGAAAAGTTAACAAGTCCTTCTGGAGTTTAGTTTCTTCATCTGAAAAAATAGCAAGCACTTTTTATGGCTGTTGTAAGGAATAAAGAAAATATGTATAAACAAACTGGAATAAAATAGTAATAATTATTCTAAGTTAAAAATGCTTTTGGCTGCAAGTAACAAAATAATCTTCCTACTTAGTAAAAGTTTGTTTTTGTGGCAGAAAAAGATGTCAGGATAGGCAAATGAAAGATTTGTTTTAGCTGCCAACAAAGACCTAGTTTCTTCCCCTCTTCCTAGTTTGCTATCCTGACTTTTGCCCTCATATGAATCACTTAGTGATATTTAGGTGGCTACTGCACCTTCAGACCAATTCCACACTGGAAGAACTGGAAAGGAGCTATGCTAGCCACAAACATCCCCCTTTCACAGGAATGCACACTTTTCAGAAACTCTTCACTAAGGTCTAATTGGCCAAAACCATGCCTTAGAGCCATTCCTATCTGTGACAGAGAAGGGGAAACTGCTCTTTCTTGATCTCTGTTACAGAAAGCAACAGGGAAAGGGGAAGAGAGTTTAGTAAAGATGGTGAGCAGCCTACAGTAACGCTGCCTCACTTATTGTGAGGGCACACTCATGTCCCAGATTGTCAGGACAGCCTTGGTTTATACCAAGGGTCCCAGTGTGATTGTTAATAGCACCCCATCCTCCTCTCAAAAGTGTGTGTTTTTTTTTTTTTTTTTTTTTTTTTTTTTTTTTTTTTAATTTTTTATTGTGGGTTGTTCAAAACATTACAAATTTCTTGACATATCATATTCCACACTTTGATTCTAGTGGGTTATGAACTCCCACCTTCACCCCATACACAGATTGCAGATTCATATCAGTTACACATCCATTAATTTACAAATTGCCATACTAGTGTCTGTTGTGCTCCGCTGCCTTTCCCATCATCCACCCTCCCCCCTCCCCACCTCTCCCCTCCCCTCCCCTCCTCTCTCTCTACCCCCTCCACTGTATAACCCTGAGGGTCTCCTTCCATTACCGTGCAATTTACCTTCTCTCTCCCTTTCCCTCCCACCTCTCATCCCTGTTAAATGTTAATCTTCTTCTCCTGTTCTTCGTCCCTACTCTGTTCTTAGTTACTTTCCTTATATCAAAGAAGACATTTGGCATTTGTTTTTTAGGGATTGGCTAGCTTCACTTAGCATAATCTGCTCTAATGCCATCCATTTCCCTGTAAATTCTATGATTTTGTCATTTTTTAATACAGAGTAATACTCCATTGTGTATAAATGCCACATTTTTTTTATCCATTCGTCTATTGAAGGGCATCTAGGTTGGTTCCACAGTCTTGCTATTGTGAACTGTGCTGCTATGAACATCGATGTAGCAGTGTCCCTGTAGCATGCTCTTTTTAGGTCTTTAGGGAATAGACCAAGAAGGGGAATAGCTGGGTCAAATGGTGGCTCCATTCCCAGCTTTCCAAGAAATCTCCATACTGCTTTCCAAATTGGCTGCACCAATCTGCAGTCCCACCAGCAATGTACAAGTGTACCCTTTTCCCCACATCCTCGCCAGCACTTGTTGTTGTTTGACTTCCTAATGGCTGCCAATCTTACTGGAGTGAGATGGTATCTTAGGGTGGTTTTGATTTGCATTTCTCTGACAGCTAGAGATGTTGAGCATTTTTTCATGTACTTGTTGATTGACTGTATGTCCTCCTCTGTGAAGTGTCTGTTCAGGTCCTTGGCCCATTTGTTGATTGGGTTGTTTGTTCTCTTATTGTCTAATTTTTTGAGTTCTTTGTATACTCTGGATATTAGGGCTCTATCTGAAGTGTGAGGAGTAAAGATTTGTTCCCAGGATGTAGGCTCCCTATTTACCTCTCTTATTGTTTCTTTTGCTGAGAAAAAACTTCTTAGTTTGAGTAAGTCCCATTTGTTGATTCTAGTTATTAACTTTTGTGCTATGGGTGTCCTATTGAGGAATTTGGAGCCCGACCCCACCGACTGTAGATCGTAGCCAACTTTTTCTTCTATCAGACGGCGCGTCTCTGATTTGATATCAAGTTCCTTGATCCATTTTGAATTCACTTTTGTGCATGGCGAGAGAAAGGGATTCAGTTTCATTTTGTTGCATATGGATTTCCAGTTTTCCCAGCACCATTTGTTGAAGATGCTATCCTTCCTCCATTGCATGCTTTTAGCCCCTTTATCAAATATAAGATAGTTGTAGTTTTGTGGATTGGTTTCTGTGTCCTCTATTCTGTACCATTGGTCCACACGCCTGTTTTGGTACCAGTACCATGCTGTTTTTGTTACTATTGCTCTGTAGTATAGTTTGAAGTCTGGTATCGCTATACCGCCTGATTCACACTTCTTGCTTAGCATTGTTTTTGCTATTCTGGGTCTTTTATTTTTCCATATGAATTTCATGATTGCTTTCTCTATTTCTACAAGAAATGCCATTGGGATTTTGATTGGCATTGCATTAAACCTATAGAGAACTTTTGGTAATATCGCCATTTTGATGATGTTAGTTCTGCCTATCCATGAACAGGGTATATTTTTCCATCTTCTAAGATCTTCTTCTATTTCTCTCTTTAGGGTTCTGTAGTTTTCATTGTATAAGTCTTTCACCTCTTTTGTTAGGTTGATTCCCAAGTATTTTATTTTTTTTGAAGATATTTTGAATGGAGTGGTTGTCCTCATTTCCATTTCAGAGGATTTGTCGCTGATATACAGGAATGCCTTTGATTTATGCGTGTTGATTTTAAATCCTGCCACTTTGCTGAATTCATTTATTAGCTCTAATAGTTTCTTTGTAGAGCCTTTTGGGTCTGCTAGATATAGAATCATATCATCTGCAAATAGTGATAATTTAATTTCTTCTTTTCCTATTTTTATGCCTTTAATTTCTTTCGTCTGTCTAATTGCTCTGGCCAGTGTTTCAAGAACTATGTTGAAGAGAAGTGGAGAGAGAGGGCATCCCTGTCTTGTTCCAGATTTTAGAGGGAATGCCTTCAGTTTTTCTCCATTCAGAATAATGCTAGCCTGAGGCTTAGCATAGATTGCTTTTACAATATTGAGGTATGTTCCTGTTATCCCTAGTTTTTCTAGAGTTTTGAACATAAAGGGATGCTGTACTTTGTCAAATGCTTTTTCCGCATCTATCGAGATGATCATATGGTTCTTATTTTTAAGTCTATTGATGTGGTGAATAACATTTATTGATTTCCGTATATTGAACCAGCCTTGCATCCCAGGGATGAATCCTACTTGATCATGGTGTACAATTTTTTTTATATGTTTTTGTATCCGATTCGCCAGAATTTTATTGAGGATTTTTGCATCTAGGTTCATTAGAGATATTGGTCTGTAGTTTTCTTTCTTTGAAGTGTCTTTGTCTGGTTTAGGTATCAGGGTGATGTTGGCCTCATAGAATGAATTTGGAAGTTCTCCCTCCTTTTCTATTTCCTGAAGTAGCTTGAAAAGTATTGGTATTAGTTCTTCTTTAAAGGTTTTGTAAAATTCTGCTGTATACCCATCGGGACCTGGGCTTTTCTTAGTTGGTAGTCTTTTGATGGTTTCTTCTATCTCCTCAATTGATATTGGTCTGTTTAGGTTTTCTATATCCTCCTGACTCAATCTGGGCAGATCATATGACTTAAGAAATTTATCTATGCCTTCACTATCTTCTAATTTATTGGAGTATAAGGATTCAAAATAGTTTTTGATTATCTTCTGTATTTCTGAAGTGTCTGTTGTGATATTGCCTTTTTCATCCCGTATGCTAGTAATTTGAGTTCTCTCTCTTCTTCTCTTCACTAGCATCGCTAAGGGTCTGTCGATTTTGTTTATTTTTTCAAAGAACCAACTTTTAGTTTTGTCAATTTTTTCAATTGTTTCTTTTGTTTCGATTTCATTAATTTCAGCTCTGATTTTAATTATTTCTTGCCTTCTACTTCTTTTGCTGTTGTTTTGCTCTTCTTTTTCAAGGATTTTGAGATGAAGTATGAGATCATTTATTTGTTGGTTTTTTCTTTTTTTAAGGAATGAACTCCAAGCAATGAATTTTCCTCTTAGAACTGCTTTCAATGTGTCCCATAGATTCCGATATGTTGTGTCTGTGTTTTCATTTATCTCTAAGAATTTTTTAATTTCCTCCTTGATGTCTTCTATAACCCATTGATCATTCAGTAACCTATTGTTCATTCTCCAATTGATGTATGCTTTTTCCTTCCTTCTTTTATCGTTGATTTTCAGTTTCATTCCATTATGATCAGATAAGATGCATGGTAATATCTCTACTCCTTTATATTGTCTAAGAGTTGCCCTGTGACATAATATATGATCTATTTTTGAGAAGGATCCATGTGCTGCTGAGAAAAAAGTGTAACTGCTTGATGTTGGGTGGTATACTCTATATATGTCAATTAGGTCTAGGTTATTAATAGTGTTATTGAGTTCTATAGTTTCCTTATTCAACTTTTGTTTGGAAGATCTGTCCAGTGGCGAGAGAGGTGTGTTGAAGTCTCCCATGATTATGGTGTGGTGGTCTATTAGACTCTTGAACTTGAGAAGAGTTTGTTTGACGAACATAGCTGCACCATTGTTTGGGGCATAAATATTTATGATTGTTATGTCTTGTTGGTGTATGGTTCCCTTAAGCAGTATGTAGTGTCCCTCTTTATCTCTTTTGATTAACTTTGGCTTGAAATCTATTTTATTTGATATGAGTATGGACACGCCTGCTTGTTTCCGAAGTCCATATGAGTGATATGATTTTTCCCAACCTTTCACCTTCAGCCTATGTATGTCTTTTCCTATCAAATGCGTCTCCTGTAGGCAGCATATTGTTGGGTCTTGTTTTGTGATCCATTCTACTAGCCTGTGTCTCTTAATTGGTGAGTTTAAGCCATTAACATTTAGGGTTATTATTGAGATATGGGTTGTTCTTCCAGCCATATTTGTTTATTTCTGTTACTAAACATTGTTTGTTTTCCTCTTTGATTGTTTCCCCCCCCCTTTACTGTCCTACCTCCCACTGTTGGTTTTCATTGTTATTTTCCATTTCCTCTTCCTGTAATACTTTGGCTAGGATGTTTTGAAGAGATGGTTTTCTAGCTGCGAATTCTTTAAACTTTTGTTTATCGTGGAAGGTTTTAATTTCATTCTCCATCCTGAAGCTTAATTTCGCTGGATACACAATTCTTGGTTGGAACCCATTATCTTTCAGTGTTTGAAATATGTTATTCCAGGATCTTCTAGCTTTCAGAGTCTGTGTTGAAAGATCAGCTGTTATCCTGATTGGCTTGCCCCTAAATGTAATCTGCTTCCTTTCTCTTGTAGCTTTTAAAATTCTCTCCTTATTCTGTATGTTGGGCATCTTCATTATAATGTGTCTAGGTGTGGATCTCTTATGATTTTGCACATTCGGCGTCCTGTAGGCTTCTAGGATTTGGGATTCTGTCTCATTCTTCAAGTCTGGGAAGTTTTCTTGTATTATTTCATGGAATAGACTGCTCATTCCTTTGGTTTGGAGCTCTGTACCTTCCTGTATCCCAATGACTCTTAAGTTTGGTCTCTTAATGTTATCCCATATTTCTTGGATGTTCTGCTCATGGTTTCTTAACAGTCTTGCTGAGCTGTCTATGTTCTTTTCCAGTTGAAATACTTTGTCTTCATTGTCTGATGTTCTATCTTCTAAGTGTTCTACTCTGTTGGTAGTATTCTCCATTGAGTTTTTAAGTTGGTTTATTGCTTCCTGCATTTCTAGGATTTCTGATTGCTTGTTTTTTATAACCTCTATCTCCCTGTATAGTTGATCCTTTGCTTCCTGGATTTGTTTGCGTAATTCGTTGTCGAAGTGATCTTTCATTGTCTGATTTTGCTGTTTAATGTCTTCCTTGATACTCCAGATCATCTGAAGCATGTATATCCTGAATTCTTTATCTGACATTCCATCTGCTGCAGTTGTTACCTCTTCTAAAGTTGCGTTGACCTGCATTGCTTGTGGTCCTTTCTTTCCTTGTCTTTTCATACTGCTTGCGTATCTTTCCTGCAGGTGCGGGCGGCGGCTCTGCTCTCTCCTTATTCCAATTGGGGTGTCGTGGCTACCACGCCGGCAGGTCACTGGGCCTGTTCTGGGAGCTGGTGGCGGCTCTGTTCTGCCCCTACTCCAATTGGGGTGACGTGTCTGTCGTACCAGCAGGCCACTGGGCCTGTCCTGCTGGTCGGTCGCAGATCTGCCCACCTTTCGGGCACGAGTGGAGGCTCTGCTTTGCCCCTACTCCAATTGGGGTGTCGTGACTACCCCGCCTGCAGGATGCTGGGTCTGTTCCTGGCAAGGGAGGCGACTCTGCTCTGTCACTACTCCAATTAGGGTGGTGTTTGTACCCCGCCGGCAGGGTCCTGGGCCTGATCCGCCGGTCTGTTGTAGGTCTGCCTACCTTGAAGGCGCGGGCGGCGGATCTGCCCTGCCCCTCCTACCACGCCTGCGGACCCCTGGGCCTGATCTGCAGGTTGATCACTGGTCTGCTCACCCTGCGGGCACGGGTGGCGGTTCCGCTCCACCCCCACTCCAATTGGGGTCACGTGACCACCACACCGGCAGGGCCTGATCCGGGCGTGGGATAAGGATCTGCTCTGCCCCTACTCGAGTTGGGGTGACGTGTGTACCACACTGGCAGGCCACTGGGCCTGACCCGCCAGGCTGTCACAGGTCTGTTTACCTTGCAAGCGCGAAGGGCGGCTCTGCCCTGCCCCTCCTACCACGCCCATGTACTACTGGGTCGTGGGTCTGCCCACCTGGCGGGTGTGGGTGGCGGCTCCGCTCCGCCCCCTCTCCAATTGGGGTCACGTGGTCACCACGCTGGCGAGCCGCTGGGCCTGCTCCGGGGGCTGGCGGCGGCCCGGCTCCTTCCCTCCGGCTCGAGGACAAATTGAGGAGACTCGGGTGACTGAGCCTCACCCCCCTTACCAGAAGACCAACTGCTTATGTCACCGCTGGTATTGATGAAGATCTCTCCTCCACCGCTTTCTGCTGACATCAGATCTCTGCCATGTTGGTATCCTATGCGAATGGCAGCATTTCGTTCCCCTTGCCAGGCAACCCAAGCAATGGGTGAGTCCTGACCTGCCCTCAGCAGGACCCGGACCGAGACACAGTTTCCGCGGGCTCCTAGCCCCGGTCCAGGGAAGTTCCGGGAGCCGGAACTCGGCCGCTCCGTGCTCGGTGTAAGCTCCTATAAGTGTAGGCTCCAAGAAGCAGCCCCCGCGGGCTCAGTTCCGGGAGCCGGAATTCGGCCGCTTAGTGTTTGGTGTATGCTCTGATAGTAGCAGGGTCCAAGAAGCAGCCTCCGCGGGCTCCGCAGCCCTGAGCCAGGGCGGTTCCGGGACGGTTCCGGGAGCCGGAACTCGGCCGCTCTGTGCTCGGTGTAAGCTCCTATAAGTGTAAGCTCCAAGAAGCAGTCCCCGCGGGCTCAGTTCCGGGAGCTGGAATTCGGCTTCTTGGTGTTTCGTGTTTGCTCTGATATTAGCAGGGTCCAAGAAGCAGCCTCCGCAGGCTCCGCAGCCCGGAGCCAGGGCGGTTCCGGGACGGTTCCGGGAGCCGGGACTTGGCCGCCCCGCGCTCCGTGTTCACTCCGATAAGATCAGATTTTAAGAAGCCCCCAGGCGCTGAACCCTAGCAATCTGTCTGCAAGCCGCAGGCGAATTGCAGCCTGAAATTACCTGTTCTATCAAAAGTGTGTGTTTTGGATGGTGAATTCTATGTTCACCCTCCTTATTGAGTATTTATTGTAGGTAATTATTACACACTCTCATTAAGACGGACTACAACCATAAGTAAGCAAGCCAAGCTCATCTGTGGTGAATGCCTGTGTGCTGGTGGTATGTGTGCTGAGTTTTCAGGGTAGGAAAATGAGTGTGGGTAGACAAATCACCTGGGGTAAACTGGTCTGGATGGAGAGGAAGTATATGGGAATGTGTAATGCCCAGGTGTGAGAAATAACTGGGTTTGAAAATGGAGAAGTACATGATCTGTTCTTTGAAAAGATTAACAACAAACATTTTTAATGGTGTCCTTGTGTGAGTGATGAACACTGTGTGGTATGAGGTACAGTGCTAAGATATGATTTGGCCTAAGAGCATTCTGAGTACTTGTGGCACAAAATGAAGCAGTCATTTATATTTAAATCAAGTATTTTTTTCTAATCACAAAACGTATCACAATTTCAGTGAGGAGACAATTTTTTTTTTCTAAATTATTCTCCTAATGAGCAAGTAATAGAATGTGACCTTGAACTAAAGAAAATATTTGCATCTTTCAAATCTTCTTTTGAGTTAAGCTGTTTCCTCCCTTAGTTTGGCTTTTAAGTCCTCCCATATTTGTTTTGGTTGTTCATTTATTCTGTTGAGCTGCTTGGTTGGATCAGTGGAAAGACACAAAATAATTTGGTGACTTTACCTCTCTGGATTTGTTTTCTCAAATACAGAGTGAGAGATTAAATGATCTAGCAGGTCCCTCCATTTTGGACTCCTAGAAGTCCCAGGGAGTACTCGGGTTATCATAGGAGTACTTGGGATCAGCTAATCTGCCTGGAGACTCAGGTTACTTTGGTTTCAGGACATTCAGAAATAAGAAGGCAGAGGACACCAGAAAGTGCCTGAAGCTCAACTAAGCAAATTGCCATTTGTTTTTGGCAGAGGGGAGGCATTTCCTCAGCAGCGTGGAAGGAAGATCAGTGTGAAAAAAGGTGTGCTTGATGGGCTGGCCTGAAGGAAGACTGACGTTTCAGCCTGTGTATTGGCAGATGTCCACAGTACCAGCTACTCAGAAGGCTGATGAAGGATCACCTGAGTCCAGGAGTTCAGGGCCACCTGGGGCAAAAAGAAAAAAGACTTTTATTCCAGGTTCTGAGCTACTGTGCAATGTTTAACGACCTAACAACAAGCCTGTTCTGAAGGGCAAAGCAGCAATCTCCAGACACTCAGTGCCAGTCAGCTCCCCTGTTGCTGGATTTGTGTCCTGAGATTTTCCTGATGGTATCTACAGATCTACTTAGTTTCACAATCTGTTGCTGGTTGCTTTTCAACCTCATCCTTCCCAACTGCATTTTGCTCTCCTGGAATGTTGCTGGTAGCTTTAAATTTTGTTCCTAATAGCCACATTCCCCCCATAGCTCCTTTGCTACTTAGCAGTTGCAAAAGATCTGCTTTCTCTCCTCCCCTCAGTTCCCACAGAGAGCAGTTCTTGCTGCTCCAGTATTAAATTTATGCAGCTGCTGTCAACATTTCACTACATCTACAGTAACCTATAGTATTTCTTCAGTGGACTATGGTGACATTACTGAAGCTGGTCTTAACTTCCCATAAAAATCCCTCCTTTCTAAAAGACTCCTCGATGTTTTGCAGTCTTGTTTTCATTTTGTTTTTGAAATGACACATTTGGAATCTGGATAATTTGCATGTTTACTCATTCCAACCAGTTTTTGTTTAGCTTTTCCCTTGGGAAACAATATTATCAAATAGCTGAAGACATTAGCATGCCAGTGACATATCACCACTCTAACGAGTATCCAGCCACGAGGATTGATGTTTGATTGCCTGTGAGATGGTGATTCTAGAATAACATCTTCAGGGTACCACCGAGTGGTCCTATTTGTGATCCATTCCAGGGCCTATCCCTGACCTCTCTAAATGTGGTTTGGAATTTTGGAGGAATGTTTTCTTCCCTGTAACTTCTCTCTGTATACTCTCATAATTTATCTTCCTCATTCCTAACAACTTTTTAAAAAATTTATTGGTGCATTATACACAATAGTGGGACATGTTCATACATACAAACAACTGGGTTGTTTTTATGAAATCTTCCTCAGGTAGATTTTGATTTCTCAACTTTCCCTTGTCAGAAGATAGTATCATCTGTTAAGTACTTCCTGCTTCAGCTTACCAATGGAAATGTCAAAAGGGAGTCTTCCTTTGTTTAATCTACTGAACTTCTATCCCCCAGGCTACCACAAAGTTTCTGCTCAGGTACTTTATGAATTTTATTGCCATTTGTGTAACTAGGACATGTTTTATAGCTAAATTTTCTTATTATCAGATTACTGTTAGTGAATACAAATATTATGGAATTTGCACATTTATCTTGTTTCCAGTAAGCACTTGTTGAACTTAATTATTAGCTCTAATGGTTTATTATAGTTTTTGACTCTCTAGGGTTTTCAAAATCTTTGTCTGTAAATGAGAATAATGTTATTTCTTTCTTTTCAATATTTAGTTATTGTCTTCTTTCATTGACTATCAGCTCCAAAAATACTGAATAGAATCAGTGTTCAAAGGCATTTTTGTCTTCTTCCTGACTTTATAGAGAATGTTTCTAAGATTTCACCATTTAAAAAGATGCTTACTATAGGTTTTTGGCAAATAGCTTTAATTAAGCTGAACAAGTTCCCATTACACCTAATGTGATATATAGATAGATTGATAAATAGATAGATAGAGATATAGACATATAGATATAGATATATAGATATAGATATCGATTTAATATATATATATATTTTAAATATATTAATATATATATATATTTTTTTTCCCAGTGCTGGGTATGGAATTTAGAGCCTTACACATGCTAGGCAAGTACTCTACCACTGAGCTACACACCAATCCCTTTTTTTATTTTATTTTGAGATAGGGTCTCACCAGTTGCTCAGGATGACCTCCAACTTACAATCCTCCTGCTTCAGCCTTCTAAGTAGCTGGGATTACAGGCATGCCCTAGTTTGTATTATTTTTATAAATAAGAGGTATGTACAAGTTTATTAAAATTTTTTTGAATCTGCTCAGATAATCTTTTGTTATTTCCCTTCAAAAATTTATGAATTGAGTTAAACTTACACACTTGCAGTTGTTAATCCATGTAAGCATTCTTGGGAGAAATTTTACTAGGTCATATGTTTATAAATACATTGCTAGATTTGGCTTCATAGTATTTTGCTTTACGTTTTACCGTTCATATGCATGAGTGAAATCAGCTTATCATCTTTTACTTTCTTGTACAGTCTGCTCAATTTCAATAGATATTCTATTACAAGATGGCTTAACTTGTAGTTCTAACTTAAGATTTATCTTGTTTCTTCTACGTTATGTACATATATACCAATTAGTTTACGTATTTTTATTTGTTTGTAACTTTTATTGAGATATTGGAACTCTTGGGCTTTAACTGTGTAGTTTGCCATTCAACCACATAAGGTCACCTACAGTTTCAGAAAGTCAGTTTGAATAACTACAGGGGAGATAACAAGTCCATTACAAAGTTGGGAATAAAGGGAAAATGAATTTATGTATTTACTATCACTATGGTTCATCGGCCTTGGTGGTTTATTAAAATGCAGAGTGCTTTGAAGAATCTTTCTTTCTGATTCTTTTACATGCCTTTGGTACTATGGCTGATTTATACCATACCCAAGCTAAAGCTGAATTTTATGACAATAGTCTGTCCTTAGAGGATTCAGTTCCACTGTATACCAAATGGAGGCTGCCGGTAGACTCAGAGGGACCTGGGTCCCATGCCAGGTCCATGATTCATTAGCTCTCTGGTTTGGATGAATTCCTCAACTTTCCAAACTTTAGTTACTTTTTCAGCACAGTGATAATTTTAATATCTATCTTACAGGTTTTGTTATATTGATTAAATCAATAGCATATGTGTTTAACACAATGTCTGATGTATAATAAGTGCTTAATAAAAATAACTTTTGCAATACATCACTGTTACAGTGAACAAATTGCTAGAATACTTGCTATTAATTTGTGGTTTACATTCTAGAACTCTTTTAGTTCTTTTTGGTTTGTTTTTACTAATATTTATTTGGCACCTACCATATCCTCATTTGTACTAAACCGTGGGAAATACTGAGGATATGAAACAGGATATGTCAGTTTTAGAGAAGCTAAACCTAGTTCATATCATCAAGGTGTGAGTTCACTGGTAGAGCTGAGGAAGAAGCAGTTAACTATGGGTGAGCAGAGAAAAGAACATACCAAGAATGTGATGTTTCAGGACAGGCTGGAACTTGAATAAGCAAAAAGCAAGTCATCTCAGTTAGAGACACTGCAGACTAGCACTACTCAGTGTGAAAGGACATTTTATGTCGGGAAGAAGAAACTGCATAATAAATTGCATAATTGAAGCAGAACTCAGAACTTTCCTTCAAGGCTAGATATTTAGCCATATCTTTGCTTTTGGGGGGAAAAAGACTAGGGATGCCTTGGAATCAGGGGTAAATGCTAACCCTGTAGTGTCTTAGAGGTGGGATATGATTCACTGCTCACTAGTGCTAATTTTGGCTCCCTTGGGGGATTGTGGACATAAAGAAGGCAAAGACTAGGGAGAAAGGCCAAGGGAAGTACATGGGTCTGTATTTTTGCAGAACTGTTAAGAGGAATTGGGGAATGCAGAAAAGATTTTGAAAATGGATCAGGGATTATTTCTCATATTGTAAAATAAAGCAAATTCTGCAGAAGGCTACCAATATATCATACCCTAAAAATAAAAAAACAGGGAAGATGAAGTTTCTTCACTCTTAGCATGATCATTTTAGCCTTGGCAGCCTTCCAAGGGAAAACCATAATCCCGTTGTTTTTATTTTCTCTGGGCTGGAGCAATGCTGGTCTGTAAATGTTCTGATACTGTCAACTCAAATAGCCTCTTAGGAATGTCCACTGCGTTTGTGGTGTGCTTTACTGGGAACTTTAGAACACCCTGGAAAAAATAATGGGGCATCGCATCAAACCCACAGTGTTTCAGAAATTTTCCAGTCAGAGATGCTCTGGTTAGGGGCACTTATAACACACCCACTCTTGTTTGAGGAGGAAACATTTGAAAGTTATTTTTTTCTTTTGATTGGTTATTTTTAAGTTTTTGCCTTTTCTTTTTTTTTTTTTATCAGAAACCATTATTTGTGGTGTTTCTTTTTAAACAACAACAACAACAAAAAAGAATGTTTATGAGAGAATATCTATTTCTGTGTCTTCTAGGATTCATACCACCTTTAAAAATATCTGTACAATTCAAGTCAAATCAGCCAGCATTTGTGGACTCCTCTTGGCTATTGGGTGCCCAGAATCCTGAAATGGATAAGACAGAGAACTTGGCCCCAAGGAAACCCATATTATACTAGAGAGAATAAGGATTCACACCAGTAGCTCAAATAGTAGGTAGAGTTTGAAGATGTTGGAGGAAATCAAAAGCATCATGAGGACATTGCAGAGGAAGAGCTGAATTCTGCTTGGGATATCAGGGAGAGGTATGAAGGAAAGGGAACTGCAGGAAGTGGGGAAAAGGTTAAGAATGTAAGCTGGATTTTAAAAACAGGTAGAACTTCAACCATCAGATGATTGAAATAAGAAAAAGAATGAAATTCAACTCTTGAAAGGCAAGAATTTAAAATATTTTTTTGCACTCAGCAACAAATAAAACCTGTCTTAACTCATTTATCCATCAATTCTTTTTTTTTTTTTTTTTTTATTTATTTATTTATTTTAGTTTTTGGCGGACACAACATCTTTGTCTGTATGTGGTGCTGAGGATCGAACCCGGGCCGCAGGCACACCAGGCGAGCACGCTACCGCTTGAGCCACATCCCCAGCCCCTATCCATCAATTCTATACACATGTTTTGAGTACTTCTGATGTGCCAGGCACTATTTAGAGATAGAGATGACTAAAATATCAACTCTGCCCTCATTACTCTCATCATCTAGACAGGTACACAGAGGAGGAACACTTTTTGTGTGCGGGGTGCTGGGAATGAAACTCAGGGCCTCGTACATGCTAGGCAAGTGCTCTACCACTGAGCAGCACTCCCAGCCCTAGGCAGGTACACAAAGATACACATACAAGAAGTTAATCTATAACTATCAACTGACAGAAGCACAAAATACTGTGGGAGCCCCATGGACTTAGGGATTCAAGGAAATCTTTATATAGACATATAGTTTTGAATTTTCTGTGGGAAATAGGTTGAGGAGAACATCCAATGCAGAGGGAATGCCATGTACCAAAACATAGAACCATGAAACAGCACGGCAGCATAGGGCTTTCAATTATTTTGATATCTCTCAAATATAGGGGCTTAGCGGGGGACAGGTGGGATCAGGGGAGATCAGAAATGAGACTAGAAAACAATCAAGAACCATATCTTGAAAAGCTTTCTAGACTATGCATTGGAAATTGAATTTTATTGTCTAAGCATTTGAATGAAGGATTTTTTTTTTTTAGTTTTTTTTCCCCTATAGCTCTATTAAGATAAAAATTAAGTACAATAAAATGCACATATTTTAAGTATACAATTTGATCAGTTTTGACAAGTATCCAATACAATCAATGTAAAAGCATTTCCATTACTTTTTTAAAAAAAATTTGAAATCATGAAGACTGTATTTCCTGCATGATTTATTACATTAGAAATAAATCTAATGGGCTAGGGCTGGGGCTCAGGGGTAGAGTGCTTACCTAGCACATGTGAGGCACTGAGTTCAATCCTCAGCATCACATAAAAACAAATAAGTAAAATAAACGTATGTGTCCATCTACAACTAAAAAATTAAAAAAAATAAAGATAAAAAAAGAAATCAGGTTGGGGTTGTGGCTCGATGGTAGAGTGCTTGCCTCGCATGTGTGAGGCACTGGGTTTAATTCTCAGCACCACAAATAAATAAATAAAATAAAGGTCTATCAACAACTTCAAAAAAAAAGAAAGAAAGAAAGAAAGAAAGAAATCAATTACCTTAAGGTATATAGAACTCTACATGTCAACTATTTCAAAATTAAATGGCACACTTACAAATATCTCAGAGGTCAAGGAAGAAAACATAAGAAAAGTAAACAAAAAGTGCTTCGAACTAAGTGATAATAAAAGCTTAAAATAACAGGATTTCTGAGATGAAACAGTACTCAGATGAACATTTATAACAAAGTATTTTTATCAGAAAGAATTCATCTTCGTGGAATATTTTGTTGAGAGTGTTCTGTAGTGCAGGTTTTCTAGTTGCAAATTCTTTTAACTCTTGTTTATCATGGAAGATTTTTATTTTATTTTCAAATCTGAAGCTTAATTTTGCTGGATATAGGATTCTTAGTTGGCATCTTGGTTGGTTGTAATAGGATGGAGGTGTCATTGAAGTGGAAGGATCTGGAAGATTGGGGAGGAGAAGAAAGAAGCTGGGGTGGCACCTAGATTACTTGGGCTTCTACTGGCTTAGTCCCCTCCCAGGCAGGCCCCCCTCCAGCCTCTGTTCTCAATGTAGGGAACCTTCATCCTTTGCACTTTGCCATTTGGGCTCCCGTGGGCATCTTTAAATGTCTTTATTTGAGGCCCCAAATAAATCCTTCCAGTCTTAAAAATCTCAGGACCAGATTCAGCCTCTGACATAACCATGGCTTCTGCACAGCTCTGTCATATGGCTACTGACTCAACTTTGGCTCAGGGTGGGAGGCTTAGCAGGGCCCTCCATTCCTTCCCCATCCCTCTTCCTCCCTCTTTTAGTGGCTTCTTTGCATAAAAGTAACCTTGTCCCCTTATTCTGGACAACGGCTCAGTGGCAAAAGTGGCAGGTTGATAGAGACACAGTTCATCGCATTGACCTCCCCCCAGTCCCAAATCTGCCCATCTGGGAACAAGTCTCCAGACAGAAGCTAAATATATTCATGGGGCTGTTCCTGAATTTTCTGGAGAATCAAGAAACATGTTGGTGAGCACATTGTCACCATGATCTGGTCTCCTGTTCATTAAACTTCTTTCAGAATTCTCAAAACCCTAACTTTAAAAGAAACAATTTTTTAGAAAGCCTACCAGATATATTCCTAATTATAGCTTGAGTTCCCTCTGCATGGTTCCCCAGGCCCAGTGGAGGATACAGGAACCTATACATGCCATTTATTGTTTTTGTCACCAATATTTGAGCCTCCACCTGTGCCAACTAGTAATTATGTCAAATATGTACAGGGTACTTCATGGTTTTCTTAGACATTTTATTCTTGGATTTGAAACTTTGGAATATCTCAGCTTTGGAGTCTTTACCTCAATCATCCCAGGCAGGTGCGCCAGTTTATTTGCCTGGGATGAGTCCCTTTTATACACATGCTCATCAGAGACGGTCCACATTCCTATACAGCAGTTAGGATAAATGTATATTTGTAGCAACTTACACCAAGATCGCAGTTGTAATTATAAATAGTCAAAGCAACATCAAAAATAACAACTGCACACATAGAATTGTACATGGTTAAATTCTCCACTTCCACCCTAATTTCATTTCCCTTCATCCTGACAGTAGTGAGGTTCTTAGACATGCAAAACTTGCCTGCACATTGCAGACACAGAATCTTTCCTTGTATGTGAACAGATCCCCACATAAGTGAATAGCAACGACTATCGTGAAGCTCTCAGAAATAGTCCATTTCATGGACATTGCAGTTGTTTCTACTGCACACTCCTTATCCTCATAATTATAAATAATTCATAAAATTCAAGCTAATATGGATGCAGGCTGAGAATCATAGCAAAAACCTTTTGATGCATACTTCTGAATCTTTTTCCTGTTCTGTCTGAATCTTTTTGCAGTTTTCTGCATTAATAGTGTCTGGTCTCTAGAGCTAATGCTTTGCTCAGGAGTTGCCACGTGAGATGAAAGAGCCTCATTATCTACTTTCATTTGCCTCCATGGGGAAATCTTTTCAGTCAGAAATACCAAGTCAATTAGCAAATACCATGGAACAGTGTGTAATTCTCAGAATTGGCTTGGAAAGCCTTTGACTCCCTGGTGGGCATCACTTAAACTACCTCTCCAAGTTGTATAATCACTTCTTCAATCAGCCCCAAATCAGTTCCCCCCTCTGGGGAAAACAGTATCTCTAATTACATCAGTCACAAAACTCCCCTGAGCAGACACCTGTGCCCAGGAGTCATTGGAGTAGTAAAAGCACAGCCAGACAAGGGAGGGCTCTTCCTTCCTTCCTTTATTTATTATTATTATTATTATTATTATTATTATTTCAGGTCCTGAGGATTGAGCCCAGGGTGCTCTACCACCAGGTTACATCCCCTGTCCTTTTTATGTTTTATTTTGAGACAGAGCCTCACTAAGTTGCTGAGGCTGGTCTTGAACTGGTGATCCTCCTGCCTCAGCCTACCGAGTGATTGGGATTACAAGTTTACCTCACTATACATCCGTTCCTCTTCTTTTAAATACCAGTGTATTTTGCTTTTTCTAAGCCAGCCAGGCTTGCATGATCTTGGACTCCATGATTTATGTTCTTTAATGGATTTTACCGCATTATTTACTAGTTCCCTTCAGATGCAAGGACAGTTTAGTTTTGACATATTTTCTCTTCACATGAAGTCCAGCATGACTGCTTGTACTTACATGATTTATGACTTTTCTGTCTTTCCAGAGGTTTTACTACTTCCCAACAAAATGATGTTTTGATTTTAAAAAACTTAATTCTTTTGATCCTAGGTATACATCCTAGGATCTCTAGGTATGTATCTATAAGAAATACACATGCCATTGGTTATCTTTTTTCCTCAGTAGCATTTAAAAATGTAAAGATGCTATGTTTTCATATGGATGAAATAGCTTTTTCTGGCAGAGCTCTGTGGTGATTCCCTGTCAGGTGAGTTGAAGGAATGTGCTCTATGGAAACTGGGGAGTTTGTCCCTATATTTGCTCATGTCTGACCCTGTGAATACAAAGGAATAAACACTGAGAAGAGGCAGAGGTAGTGTCCATCTGGGAAGCACTGGGACTAAGACTGAATTCTGTTGCTTCATTTTCTTAGCTCTGCACCAACCAAGGGATCCTTCATTCATTAAATCATTCAGCATTTACTGAGTGTCTACTACATGCCAGGCATATTGTGCTAGGATAAGATACATAAGATAGCCCTGTCCTCAAGGAGCTGCTTAAATCAGAAAGACACTTTCTTCTTGCTCTTCACTCTGAATGTCACCCGCCCTCCAACATCACAACTCGCTTAGCCTCATTAATCTCCTTATTCATGTCCACACTTTATTGTGACTTTCTGTGAGTTCGTCTATTAAGGTCTGAATGGAGATTATTATTCATTTATTTATGTATATTGTGAGCAGTAACAAACACTGCTTCCAGCAGAGGGGGTATAAGAGCAAAGCAGAGCACTTGTTCATGCTCAGGGCTTATAATAACCCAGAGTCTATTTATACTCACTGTCCTTTCTTCTCTCAGCTGTTCAAAAAGACACAATTTTTTTTAAATTTTTTATTGTTGGCTGTTCAAAACATTACATAATTATTGATATATCATATTTCACACTTTGATTCAAGTGGGTTATGAGCTCCCATTTTTAGCCCATATACAGATTGCAGAATTACATCAGTTACACATCCATTGATTTACATATTGCCATACTAGTGTCTGTTGTGTTCTGCTGCCTTTCCTATCCTCTACTACCCCCCCTCCCCTCCCCTCCCCTCCCCTCTTCTCTCTCTGCCCCCTCTACTGACATTCATTTGTCCCCCTTGTATTATTTTTCCCTTTCCCGTCACTTCCTCTTGTATGTACTTTTGTATAACTCTGAGGGTCTCCTTCCATCTCCATGCAATTTCCCTTCTCTCTCCCTTTCCCTCCCACCTCTCATCCCTGTTTAATATTAATCTTCTTCTCATGCTCTTCGACCCTACTCTGTTCTTAGTTACTCTCCTTATATCAAAGAAGACATTTGGCATTTGTTTTTTAGGGATTGGCTAGCTTCACTTAGCATAATCTGCTCTAATGCCATCCATTTCCCTGCAAATTCTATGATTTTGTCATTTTTTAATGCAGAGTAATACTCCATTGTGTATAAATGCCACATTTTTTTTATCCATTCGTCTATTGAAGGGCATCTAGGTTGGTTCCACAGTCTTGCTATTGTGAATTGTGCTGCTATGAACATCGATGTAGCAGTGTCCCTGTAGCATGCTCTTTTTAGGTCTTTAGGGAATAGACCGAGAAGGGGAATAGCTGGGTCAAATGGTGGCTCCATTCCCAGCTTTCCAAGAAATCTCCATACTGCTTTCCAAATTGGCTGCACCAATCTGCAGTCCCACCAGCAATGTACAAGTGTACCCTTTTCCCCACATCCTCGCCAGCACTTGTTGTTGTTTGACTTCATAATGGCTGCCAGTCTAACTGGAGTGAGATGGTATCTTAGGGTGGTTTTGATTTGCATTTCTCTGACTGCTAGAGATGGTGAGCATTTTTTCATGTACTTGTTGATTGACTGTATGTCCTCCTCTGAGAAGTGTCTGTTCAGGTCCTTGGCCCATTTGTTGATTGGGTTGTTTGTTCTCTTATTGTCTAATTTTTTGAGTTCTTTGTATACTCTGGATATTAGGGCTCTATCTGAAGTGTGAGGAGTAAAGATTTGTTCCCAGGATGTAGGCTCTCTATTTACCTCTCTTATTGTTTCTTTTGCTGAGAAAAAACTTTTTAGTTTGAGTAAGTCCCATTTGTTGATTCTAGTTATTAACTTTTGTGCTGTGGGTGTCCTATTGAGGAATTTGGAGCCCGACCCCACCGGATGTAGATCGTAGCCAACTTTTTCTTCTATCAGACGGCGTGTCTCTGATTTGATATCAAGCTCCTTGATCCATTTTGAATTCACTTTTGTGCATGGCGAGAGAAAGGGATTCAGTTTCATTTTGTTGCATATGGATTTCCAGTTTTCCCAGTACCATTTGTTGAAGATGCTATCCTTCCTCCATTGCATGCTTTTAGCCCCTTTATCAAATATAAGATAGTTGTAGTTTTGTGGATTGGTTTCTGTGTCCTCTATTCTGTACCATTGGTCCACCCGCCTGTTTTGGTACCAGTACCATGCTGTTTTTGTTACTATTGCTCTGTAGTATAGTTTGAAGTCTGGTATCGCTATACCGCCTGATTCACACTTCCTGCTTAGCATTGTTTTTGCTATTCTGGGTCTTTTATTTTTCCATATGAATTTCATGATTGCTTTCTCTATTTCTACAAGAAATGCCGTTGGGATTTTGATTGGCATTGCATTAAACCTATAGAGAACTTTTGGTAATATCGCCATTTTGATGATGTTAGTTCTGCCTATCCATGAACAGGGTATATTTTTCCATCTTCTAAGATCTTCTTCTATTTCTCTCTTTAGGGTTCTGTAGTTTTCATTGTATAAGTCTTTCACCTCTTTTGTTAGGTTGATTCCCAAGTATTTTATTTTTTTTGAAGATATTGTGAATGGAGTGGTTGTCCTCATTTCCATTTCAGAGGATTTGTCGCTGATATACAGGAATGCCTTTGATTTATGCGAAGACACAAAATTGTATGAAGTTATAGTTATAACAAGATGCAATATGTATGATAATAACAGCAGTAAAGGAAAAGAGGAAGTGGAGCTACAAAGGAGTCAAGTTTCTAGATCTCCCTAGAATTAAATTAATCTGAAGATAAACTAGGTTCTGATAAGTTACAATGTATATCATAAGCCCCTAAATCAACCACTAAGAAAATAACTAAAAAATATACAGTTAAAAAATAATGAAAGAGTGGGCCCTGTGGCACACACCTGTAATCCAAGCAACTCAGGAGGCTGAGGCAGGAAGATTGCGAGTTCAAAGCCAGTCTCAGCAATTTGAGAGACCCTAAGTGACTCAGAAAAACATCGACTCTAAATAAAATATAAAAAAGGGTGGGGATGTGGCTCGGTGGTCAAGTGCCCCTGAGTTCAATCCTCAGTACCACCCCCCAAAATAATAAAAGAGCTATTCACATGCAAGAGAATGAAGCTAGACTCTTACCTCATATAATAAATAAAAAGTGACTCAAAATGAATTGAAGATCCAACTGTAAGAGTTAAGATTATAAGACTTAGAAAGAAAACATAGGCATAAATCTTTATGACCTTCAATTAGGCAAAAGTTTCTTAGATGTGAAACCAAAATAAAAGTAATGAAAGAAAAACTAGGTAAACTGGAAATCAAAATGAAAAGCTTTTATGCTTCAAAGGACACCATCAAGAAAGTGAAAAGACAACCCACAGAATGGGAAAAACATTTTGTTAATCAAGTGTCTGATGAGGAACTTGTATCTAGAATCAATAAATAACATAACCCAATAAAAAGATAAACCCCAATTTTAAAAATATTTGAAGCATCTCAGTAAACATTTTTCCAAAGGAGATGCACAAATATCCTATAACCTATTTGTGTTGCCTGGATCCCTGAAGCACAATGCACTTGTACAATTAAGATTTGTCTTAACTGTTAGAACTATGGGTCTCTTCTAGTCAGTTTCTCCAATAGAAACAGAGTGCACTTCAAACATTGAACAATGGTATCTGATGTTCTTATCTCTGCAGCAGATTGTCTATTTTGAGCTATCTACACACAGTGGGAGTCCAGGATGTTAGATTCTCAATAAATTCATCATTGGGAGAGGGAGCTGATGACACATAATAGGCATTTAATAAACGATTGTTAAATGAGTTGATGATGGAGATGGTGGACCGAAAATAAATTGATCATATATAGGAGTCTTTTCTAGATTCTTCACCCCGAATGATCACAGGCAATCATTTAACTATATTATTCCATGCCTTGGTTTCTATGTCTTTAAAGAGAGCATTGACAACCAGGTGTGGTGGCACACACCTGTAATACCAGTGACTCCAGAAACTGAGGCTGGAGGATCAAAAGTTCAAAGCCAGCCTCAGCAATTCATCGAGACCCTAAGCTACTTAGCAAGATCCTGTCTCAAAAATTAAAAAGGGCTGGGGATGTGGCTCAGTGGTTGAGTGCCCCCAAGTTTAATCTCCAGTACCAAAAAAAAAAAAGAAAAGAAAAGAAAAAGAAGAAAGAAAGAAAGCATTGCCTTCTACTGATAGTTTTAGGGGTAAGAAAGAACTACATTAATTCAAAACAATTACAAAGAGACTGGCTATAGCAAAAGCCAGTAAAGCAAACTAAACACCAAGCTGTCTACTGCTCCAATTCTACCCCTCCCTCCAGGAGTGATGCTAACTAGTGAATAGATCTGCAATGACATGATTATGTATCCTCCCTGACTATCTAAAATAAGAGGGAGAAACAACACAGGAGAGGATGTGATGGTACTGTATTCCACCCAACTAAGGATACTTTTGAGACTAAAAGGGGAGGTAACATTACTTTGGGAAACACCTGGATGGTCTTGGGCAACACAGGGTGTATGGTCAGGTGGGTCTATTCCACACCCTGAAGCAGTCTCAAGTGTGCAGGATCAATTTAATCCTTTTTACCTGAGTAAATTTTCCCCTTTCTGAACTCACACTTCATCGGATAAACTTCGCCCAGCTCCTCTCAGGATCTAAGTGGACCTTCACCTGACAGTTAACATTCATGTGTGGATTTTTCTCACTATAAAAGTGTTGGCCCTACTGAAGCAACTAAGGGTGAGGCACATGCCTCCTGCTCCATTTTACAAAAATCCCACCCATGTTTCAACTAACCTACTTGTGGGAATGGCTTACAGTTACCCAATCCTTACTTTGCCTGGTTCTCTAGGGGTCCTGGTGATGCTCACATTCTACAGAATTTACTGATTTATCACATTTTATTTCTTTTTTTCTTTTAATTAATTTTTTGGTTGTAATTGGACACAATATCTTTATTTTATTTATTTATTTTTATGTGGTGCTGAGGATCAAATCCAGGGCCTTGCATTTGCTAAGTGAGCACTCTACCGCTAAGCTGCAACCCCAGCCCTATCATCTTTTATTTCTACTAATGAAGTTTTCCAATATCTTTCCTTCCTTCGATAAAAACAAACTTCCCTCTCACTAGCATGCCCATTCAACAATCATAGGTTGTTGATATCTAAGCTGACTGTACTCATTAGAATAGATCCGTATTGGGATGGGAAAGAGACAAGTCTTTATACAGTGGTTCAAAAATATTTAATTGAGCACTTATGGTGTGTTAGATGTTGTTTAGAGGCCTGTGTATACAGTCTATTCTGTAATTTGCCTATTTATTTTCCTAATGGTATCTTTTTTTTTAAGAGAGAGAGAGAGAAGAGAGAGAGAGAGAGAGAGAGAGAGAGAGAGAGAGAGAGAGAGAGAGAGAGAATTTTAATATTTATTTTTTAGTTCTTGCCGGACACAACATCTTTGTTCGTATGTGGTGCTGAGGATCGAACCCAGGCCGCACGCATGCCAGGTGAGCGTGCTACCGCTTGAGCCAAATCTCCAGCCCCTAATGGTATCTTTTTGACACATAGAAATTTTAAATTCTGATAGCCAAACTCATTGATCTTTTTCTGTTTTTATGGTTTGTGCCTTTTGTATCTAATCCAAAAAAAATCGACCTATTTCAAGATCCTGGTGGATCCTCTTATGCATACATCTAGTAACTTTACAAAGTGGTGGAGAAAATCAGGCTGCTTTAAAAAAAAAAAAGGAAGAAAGAAAGGGGAAACACGGGCTGGGGATGTGGCTCAAGCGGTAGCGCCCTCACCTGGCAATGCGCGGGACGCTGGGTTCAATCCTCAGCACCACATAAAACATAAAAAATAAAGATGTTTGTGTCCATCTAAAAAAAACCTAAAATATAAAAAAAGAAAGAAAGAAAGAAAGAAAGGGGAAAACGTGCTGCTAGCTACAGGGTTTTGGAAGTGCGTAAGGGAACTCCCCTTGGCTTATGGTGGGTGGGAGAAGCTTCCTGAAATGAGTCAGTAGGCATTTGTAGAAGTTAGCAGCATGCCTGGTGCCTTCAAATAGGGTGAGGAGCCCAGTGTGACTGGAGAGTAGCAAGGGGACAGTGGAGAGGCCACAGAGAGGAAGATGACCTTACTGGGCAGAGCCTTGAAGGGTTTAATTTCAAGGATTTAATTTTCACTCTTGAGTGAGATGGGAAGCCATTGAAGGTGTAAGTAGAGAAATGACTTGATCTACATCTTTTAGAAGGATCTTCCTGGATGTTCTAAAACAGGGCCCGTTCTGGCTAGGTGGGGGGCAGGCGAGAACAGTCTGTGATCAGCCGTAGAGGCCGTAACTATGATCCAACCAAAAGCTGGTGTTGGCTTGGACTTGGTGGTAAGTGATCATATTCTGGATGGACAGATTGAACATGGAGCATGAGAGAAAATAGGGATCACGGTTTATGGTGTCAACTGGAAGAATGTGCTGCCATATACCAAAATGGGGGAAATTGCAATAGGAGCGAGTCTGGAGAAGAAAACCAGCAGTTTGTTTCTCCTAATTTTAAGCTAAATATGAGCAATTGCTCCCTAAAGTACTGGTCATTTCCCCTAGACAAGAACAAGGTGGATGACATTAGTAAAGGTGAAGCCATCTTCTGAGTTGTCAATACGATGTTCTCAGCACAGTGCTGGAAAGGGCTGTTGGGGGTGCATTGGGACATCTAGTGTGTGGAGCCTGATCTCAAGAACAGCTTGAGAGGAAGCTTGACTCACCCAACACACAAAAAACACAAAGTCAAAGACAGGAGTATGGGATACAGATCTCAAGTGCCACAGGACAGTGGTGGAAGGAAACATGAATGAGCTCTGGAGTGCTCAAACAAGGAAATGGGGCAGGGGCAAATTCACTGGGTGGGGGAGACTTGGACAGAGAGAGAGAGAGAGAAAAAAGGCAAAACTCTGGGAACAAACCAGAGACTTTACAGACACAGGTACTCCAGCTCTGGCTGGAAGAGTCAGGAGAATTTCAGAAGTATTGTTAGAGAAGAGAAAGAAGAAGGAGAGGAAGGGAAGAGAGGAGGACCAGTTTGATCTGGAGCATACTAGGCACTTAATAAAAGACAACTGATCATATTTCTTAAGGGGGGTGGGATGGATGGAGATTAAATTGTGTGTAAAACTCTGCTGAATCCAGCCCCAGCCTCCATGTCCAAAGGAACCCCTCTCTCCTTTCTTTCCTTGCTTGTCTTCTAACATTTCTATGAGAACACTTTCATATCTAACTCTCTGACTTGGATTGTGATGGAAAAGGGGGATTGGGCTATAATATTTCGTCTTAACTATTTAGGTTAATGGGGTTGTAGGACTCTTATCCATGTGGGTACTACAAAGGCCCAGAAGGGGGCAATGTAATACTTGGACTTCAGGATTTTTTCCTCCCCATAGATGATTTGGAATTCATCCCATAATGTCAAATTCAGAATCCCAGAAGATCAGGGCTGGAATGATCTGAAAATATCATGGAGTCCAGGACCCTCACTGGAGGTCAGAGAGGAAAAAGACTTGCTCAAGGCCCCATAGATATTTAGTGGGAAAGTCAAGACCCTAACCTTGTTCTGATCCCTATTCAATACTTATTCCATGGCCCCATTTGGTTGTTTTGGTTGAAGGGCTCTCCCTCAGAAGAAATGCTCCCTCAGTGTTTCTCGAACTTACATCATATACTTTTTTTTTTTTTTTTTTTGGTGGTGCTGGGGATTGAACCCAGGGCCTTGTGCATGCAAGGCAAGCACTCTACCAACTAAGTTATATCCACAGCCCTCATTGTATACTTTTAAAGGAATGAAACTCTCACAGTTCTTTCTTGGGACTTAAATTATTTTATTATAAATAAATGTAAATAAAATTTTTATATCAAGAGTATTGAAAAATAGGACCCAGGAAACAGCTCAGTGGTACAGCACTTGCCTAGCATGCATGAGGCCCAGAGCTCAATCCCCAGCATCACATCCACACCCACACATAAACATTTAAAAATATAAAACTCCATTTAAATTAATTTTTATTAAAACTTATATGCAGCTATAAAGCAAAATATATTTATCAAATACAAACAAAACTTCAAAACTTCGGTTAATAGTATTACTTGAAGACTTTGAATGGTATTGTTTTGTTGAAATTAATTTGTTGCTCATAGAGTGAATGTGGTACTTTTGGTGGCTGGGGGCAGTGGGGGGGGGCTGGCAATGATGATAGAACCCAGGGGTACTTTACACTTAATTTCACCTCCAGTTCTTCTTATTTTTATTTATTTTTAAAATTTTAACACAGGGTCTCCTTAAGTTGCTGAGGGTCTTGCTAAGTGGGTGAGGCTGGCTTCCCATTTGCAATCCTCCTGCCTCAGCCTCCTGAATCACTTGGATTAACAGACACAAGCCAGGATGCCTGGCTTTGAAGGTGATACTTTTAAAAACAATGGTATACTTTGTTTGTATCACCTTGTTTCTTTTACATGACCAGTCCTCAGTGAATTGGATGTCCATGAAAGTATAAATAATTCACAATACTCTGAAGTATCAGAAAACCAAAACCTGGTCTTTGCAATTGATATACCATCCTTGGTCCACTGCCCTTTACATCTTTGTTTCTATCTATCTATCTATCTACCTTCTATCTATCCACTTACCACCAATGTGTCTATTCATCCTTCATATCTATCCAGAATACAAGGCTTATAGTTTTTTTTTCTTTCTTTCTTTCTTTTTCTTTTTTTTTTTTTTGTGTGTGTGCATGAAAAAAGAAAAAAAAGAACTGTCAGATGCATTGTTCACTCTGTGTGAAGGGATCACTTATGTGCTATGGGAGACCCCGATAAAGGTTTCAATCCTCTTGAACTTTTTATGAAAGAGTGTTGATCTGCAGCCCACTTTCCTCACTCACGACCTTAGCCCTGCTGCTCAAGTAGAAAAGAAGGTTTTTCTAATGCCGGTGACAGCTATCCCTCACATGCTCTGCTCTGCTTCTTCATGGGCACTCTACATTAGAGCTGAAGAAAGTTACAAGGCAGTGAAAGAGCAGTTTCTACTTTGATTTGCAAATATTTTTAAACTCCTAAAAATAAACCCTGAGTTGCAAATAGGCATCAGTGTTCCTATACTGCTTCCTAAATTAGTTATTTCTGAGAGGATAAAGGATGTATTTTGTCTTTCTGCTCAGAACTACCTGTTTGTGATTCAACGCATGACTCCATTTGGGATCTTAATGCCACTTCTTGTTTGTTGAGGTAAGCATTATCTCTCAAAAGAGGTGGGAAGATTTGTGTTTTGGAAATGAATTATAAACGAGATTAAAATCTGAACGGAGGTGGGCTTCAGTTTCTGCAATATCTCTCTCATGGAAAGTGGGTCTCTTCTCTTCCTCATGTGTTTGAAATTCCTTGTGTCACGTTTTGTAAGATTACCTAAATGAACAGTCTTCACCCTTCTGGAGCTCACAGTTGAAAAATTAAGGGCAACTTTCTTAACTTCAGTTGTCCTTAGATTTGATTTTTTGTTGTTGTTTTTGTTTTAATCTGTAAGGAGTGAATGGTAATGTTTTGCTTTATGGGGTTGTCACGTCATGTCATTCAGTCATGCGTGCATTCAGCAGGCACTGTTCCCTATAGTAGAATGCCGAGCATTTTAAAAGTACAAATATTATATTTTTTGATGTAGCAAATTTTAACAGTCACATAAAACTGTATTGTAGAAAAATTTTTAAAAAACAGTGCAAAGAATGTTATAATCCTCTAGGTACTCATCACTCAGCTTCAATAAGATCAATTCATGTCCAATCTTTTTCATTTAAACCCCCATCACTCCCTCCACTCTTGGTTATTTTGAAGCAATTTTCAGACATCGTTTTATCTAACAATCATTTTTAAAGATTAATGTTTGATCCCATTCAAAACTTAAACCTTTTAAAGCATTCTAAATTACATTTATAACATTTCATTTCAAAGAAATTTATTTGATTAACAAAAAAAACCTTTCCAAATACTAATAATTCTGATAAATATGATGGCTTAAACATATAAACAGGGTAATAAGCTCTCTTAAATATATTTCAACTCTATTTAAAAATAATTAAAATATCAAAACCACTAGTCTAAGTCAGTTCTTCAATTCTTATAAGCACAAAACTATTTTCCTCTTTACAGAGCAACTTCATAAAAATACCAAATTTGTACAAGTTCATCAAAATAAAATTATTAATATTGTGGGATGCAAGTCTCTTAAACACTTCCATTTTCAATGTTAAATCCTCCCAAGGTTAAAAGATACCTAATCACCAAGAAAGGACTCTGTCATTCCAGACCCCAGACATGTGGGCAGCTCCCACCCAGTATATACTGAACTGTTTTCATAATCTTCCTAATTTAGGCCCTGTGGGGGACCCAACTTCTAACAGATATTTAATTGACAATTAGCTTTGCCTAACTCAGAAGTCAGAGTTCTAAGAAAAAGACCAATGACAAAAAGACATTCTGTGAGAATGAATTAAATGATTCAATAAACTTGGGCACAGTGAATTAAACAAACATTTCATTTGTATGTTTTAAACTCTATACAACTATAAGACACTAACACAATTATCAAAGAGCGTTTCTAGATATATTTGACTATGTGCTGCCCCTCCTCCCTTTGATAATGCTCCTATAAAACCTAGTCCATAAACTGTCAATCAAAAGACCAAATGTTGACTGACAATTCAGTTTCACTTCACCACACATAGTTTTCACCTGACTGCCATTTAAAAATTGCAAGTTTACCAACAAAAATCTCAATTGCCAGTCTTTTTCCAAGAATTACAAAGTTGGGCCAAAGGAAGGCTGTGTTCTACCCTGGCTGGAGCTGAACAAGGGCTGCCTGGTCATGCTGGGCAAAGGCCCTCCCTGGATCGTTCACCTAGTGCTGCCCTCCTAAGCATTTGAATCTGTGGCCTTTATGGTCCAGGGAACCACTAGTGTAGTAGAACTTGATGTGGGAAGAGCTTATGTAATTCCACTTGACTGGGTGGACTGCCATCGATGGTGAGTGAGAGTGGGCTGGGGAGACCTGGACCAAGTGACTGGGGAAAGTGGCCTGTATACAGCATAGAGTGCAGGAGAGGTACTGTTACAGAGCAGGGCCACAGCCCTAGGGCAGAACCAGCTCACACTGATTTTCCATTTGATTCAAAATTTTCCCACTGTCCCCAATGGGTATCTTGATATGTGTTGAGAAATAAAGAGTTTAGGCCCAAAGCTAAGTTGGTGTAAATGATTTCTAGTAAAATAAACTTTCAAGTGAAGTGTGCTTGTTAATGATTCTCTCTGAGAAGGATTACAACTGGGGTTTGGTTATCATTGAATCTTGTTGCCACACATAGAGAAAACCCAGATTTTTCCTCTAAGCAGTGCCTGGCCTTGCCAACCAACAAAGATGTTGTCTGAAAGCCTTGCCCAGAAGTTTTGTAATTTGAACTCAGACAAAGAGAATAAAGCCAAGGTAGTTTCCTTTGATATTATTTTCACAGTGGGGTTGCAAGTCAAGAAAATGAATGACCAAGCAAGTTGTTTTCTTTAATCTTATTTAATGCATTGCTAAGTGGCAGTAAGCTAATAATTAAGGACCATTCTGCCTCCTCCAGAGGCTTTGATCTACAAGGATGTGGCTCCATATATTTGTCTGGGTGGGTATGTAAACTCTCATTAATGTCCATAAAAATGGGTCAAAGTCAAAAAAGGCAAAAGGCAACAATGAAAACCCTACCTGCCTCTGAAAAAGGGGATATTTCATCTGCATTTAGGTATGTCATAACTTTCCATGATTTGCTTATTTTTCAAGATGATGAAGCTTGATGTTTTGGGGTACTACTTAAAAGTAATCAAAACATATACTATTTATTATAATCCCATAACCTTTAATTAGAATTTCTATTTCTAGATATCTAAGAAAAAATCTCTAGGAAAAAAATATTCCGCAAAATGGTATGCATACACACACACACACACACACACACACACATCCCTACCTATATAAGATTTATCTTTCCTGTTAGATTTTTTTGGTTCAATTTTTTTTATCCTACTATAATATGTGAAAATCCAAAGTTTTCCCTCATTCATTACTCTTTTTGAAATTTTAGAGATTTGCTGGCAATTCAGGTATAATAGAAACGATATGCTTTACATTATTGGGAGTATATATTAGCATGACTGGCTATGCCTATAATTAGATGTTTGACTTTCTGAATTGATTGTCGTTTACTTGTTTTTTCTTCTCTTTTATTCATCTCTTGTAGATTTTTAAAAAATAGTTCTTCAAGTAAATCCTTTAATTTTCAAGAGAGTGTTTTCTTGTCTGAGTTGCCTGTTACCTGCTTATTTATATTTTGTGGGGTGTTTTGTCTTCTGCTTCCTCAGGTTGCTGTTTCCTTCTAATTTCTTTTGGTTTGGGTAGTGGTTGTTTTGGTTGGATATAATTCCTTTCTTTAATTTTGGAGACTTTCCTCCAGTATCTGGTGTCTCTTGACTGGGTACTCATTCTAGAAGGATGGCTCTAAGTCTGATTGGAGGCTCCTTGTATATACCTGGCATTGGTACCCCAGGGGTCCTGTCGTACCTGGTCAGGTGGCTTTTTTGTTGGAGAACCTCCAAGTGTATGTTTCGGGAGGTCTTTTTTCCGGAGCTAGTCTATCCAAGAGGAATACTCTGCCTGGAGATGTCTATGCTTATTTCTTTTCATTCTGGAAACTCAGTGCAGAGAGAAGAAGGAAAGTGGGGAAGGGGGATTCCATACCCCAACAGTTTACCTAACCCCCTCTTCTTTGCCTTGTGTTCTTAAGCAGGGCCATGTTGTGGGTGGGGGAGTGGGGAAGAGAAAGTAACAACTTGGATTTGAGGAAGGAAAGGACTGGGGCTCTCCCTGCTATACTGAAGCAATTCCTATGGTTTTGGTCTGATGACCCTCCTCTGACCTTGAGGTACTTTTTCTGTTGAAGTTTGAAATCTTTGGAGCTCACAGAATGTTGAGTCTCATTGTCATGTCCACTTAACGCAGGGCTTCAAGTTCAATTTTCTTTATTGTCTTTGCTAATTTATTCACCACATCTCAATTTTCTTTCCAAGTCCCCAAATGTGTTGGTATCACACATCTGCTGCCATCTCTTCTCTTACTCCTTTTGTCGTTATGGGACAAGCACACTGAAAGTCTATTTTACCATTTAGAAATCATTTGCATTATCTTAGCCTTTGGCCTAAAGTCTTTATTTCTCAACAGACATCCTTTTCTGTTTCTTCCTAGAAATTAGTGAGAATATCAAATTCTCTGCAGTTAACCAAAAATCTGTAATCATCTTTTGATTTAAAAAGTAGCCCATCAGACATTAAAGAATCAGGTATGGCAATTTTCTGTATAGCTACAAGTAAAGCAAACTTCTTGGACACCAACTATACAAGGGGGTAACATGTTACATATTTTTGTTTTATTTTTCAGGTAAACATATACTTGCTGGGAGAAAAAAAGTATATCATATGAAAGAGTAAATAATGAATAGTATACCTCTCTTTTGCCCTAGTATCCATTTCAATGATAGCCATCCTCAGATGTAATGACTATGCCAGTTTCTTAGATACGTCCTCCTCTTTCTTTCTTTTTTTAAAATTCTTTTTAGTTGTTGATAGACCTTTGTTTTATTTATTTATTTTTTATGTGGTGCTGAGGATCAAACCCAGTGCCTCACACATACTAGGCAAGCACTCTACCACTGAGCCACAACCCTAGCCCATGTCCTCCTCTTTCTTACACTTCTTTTTACACTTATTTTTGGTACCAGGGTTTGAACCCAGGACTGCTCTACCACTGAGCCACATCCCAAGCCCTTTTTAAATTTTTTATTTTTGACACAGGGTCTCATTAAGTTGATTAGGATCTTGCTAAATTGCTGAAGCTGGCTTTGAACTTGTGATTCTCTTGCCTCAGTCTCCTGAGCCATTGGGATACAGGTGTGCCACTGCACCCAGCTCTTTCTTACACTTCTGATAACACATTATCCACATTCTTCTGACCTCTTAAACAGTATATCTTGGATATTGTAACCCATTCTTTTGCAAGAGTGTATAGTAACCCACCATGTGTGTATAATATATTTAACAGTTCCTTACCTATGCACATTTAAACAGTTTCTGATTTCTTACTACAAAACAATGTGACAATGAATTTCTATTCACCTTTATGTCAGAAATACATAAGTCTTTGTATTTACATTATTGGGAGTATATATTAGCATGACTGGCTATGCCTATAATTAGATGTTTGACTTTCTGAATTGATTGTGTATGGTTGGGATAAATTCTAGAATTGCTGAGGTAAAGGACACTAGTAATTTAATATTGATAGCCAAATTACCCTCTAGCAGTTGTGCCAAGGTATGGTCCTAGTACCAATAATGAGAGTTCCTGTTTCCCAACATTCTCTCATCGGCATATTATCACAATTTTTTCTTTTTTGAGATGGGATCTTAGTATATAGCCCAGGCTGGTCTTGAACTTTGGGTTTTGAGCAGTCCTCCCACCCCATGCTCCTGAGTAGCTGGGACTACAGGTATGCACCACCATGACAGTTTTTTTCAAATTTAATATGTGAAAATTCAAATTTAAGGGTAGTATTTATGTGTATTCCTTGGTTATAAGTGAGTTTGTCCTTTATGTGTTATAGAGCCATTTGTATTTTTTTTGTGTGAAATATCTGTTCATATTCTTTATCATTTTTCTCTGGAATATTAGTATTTTTCTCAAGAATTTATACATTTTATTTACTACTTATTTAGAAAATTAGCTCTTTGTCTATCATATATTGGAAAGTTTTCCCTACTAACACATCATTTGATTTTTGTTGTTGTTCATGAAAACCTTGGCAAACAAAAAGTTATAATTTTTTTTTAATTTTTTATTGTTGGTTGTTCAAAACATTACAAATTTCTTGACATATCATATTCCACACTTTGATTCAAGTGGGTTATGAACTCCCACCTTCACCCCATACACAGATTGCAGAATCACATCAGATACACATCCATTGATTTACATATTGCCATACTAGTGTCTGTTGTGCTCCGCTGCCTTTCCCATCCTCCACCCTCCCCCCTCCCCACCTCTCACCTCCCCTCCCCTCCTCTCTCTCTACCCCCTCCACTGTATAACCCTGAGGGTCTCCTTCCATTTCCATGCAATTTCCCTTCTCTCTCCCTTTCCCTCCCACCTCTCATCCCTGTTAAATGTTAATCTTCTTCTCATGCTCTTCGTCCCTACTCTGATCATAGTTACTCTCCTTATATCAAAGAAGACATTTGGCATTTGTTTTTTAGGGATTGGCTAGCTTCACTTAGCATAATCTGCTCTAATGCCATCCATTTCCCTGCAAATTCTATGATTTTGTCATTTTTTAATGCAGAGTAATACTCCATTGTGTATAAATGCCACATTTTTTTTTTATCCATTCGTCTATTGAAGGGCATCTAGGTTGGTTCCACAGTCTTGCTATTGTGAACTGTGCTGCTATGAACATCGATGTAGCAGTGTCCCTGTAGCATGCTCTTTTTAGGTCTTTAGGGAATAGACCAAGAAGGGGAATAGCTGGGTCAAATGGTGGCTCCATTCCCAGCTTTCCAAGAAATCTCCATACTGCTTTCCAAATTGGCTGCACCAATCTGCAGTCCCACCAGCAATGTACAAGTGTACCCTTTTCCCCACATCCTCGCCAGCACTTGTTGTTGTTTGACTTCATAATGGCTGCCAATCTAACTGGAGTGAGATGGTATCTTAGGGTGGTTTTGATTTGCATTTCTCTGACAGCTAGAGATGGTGAGCATTTTTTCATGTACTTGTTGATTGACTGTATGTCCTCCTCTGAGAAGTGTCTGTTCAGGTCCTTGGCCCATTTGTTGATTGGGTTGTTTGTTCTCTTATTGTCTAATTTTTTGAGTTCTTTGTATACTCTGGATATTAGGGCTCTATCTGAAGTGTGAGGAGTAAAGATTTGTTCCCAGGGTGTAGGCTCCCTATTTACCTCTCTTATTGTTTCTTTTGCTGAGAAAAAACTTTTTAGTTTGAGTAAGTCTCATTTGTTGATTCTAGTTATTAACTTTTGTGCTATGGGTGTCCTATTGAGGAATTTGGAGCCCGACCCCACCGGATGTAGATCGTAGCCAACTTTTTCTTCTATCAGACGGCGTGTCTCTGATTTGATATCAAGCTCCTTGATCCATTTTGAATTAACTTTTGTGCATGGCGAGAGAAAGGGATTCAGTTTCATTTTGTTGCATATGGATTTCCAGTTTTCCCAGCACCATTTGTTGAAGATGCTATCCTTCCTCCATTGCATGCTTTTAGCCCCTTTATCAAATATAAGATAGTTGTAGTTTTGTGGATTGGTTTCTGTGTCCTCTATTCTGTACCATTGGTCCACCCGCCTGTTTTGGTACCAGTACCATGCTGTTTTTGTTACTATTGCTCTGTAGTATAGTTTGAAGTCTGGTATCGCTATACCGCCTGGTTCACACTTCCTGCTTAGCATTGTTTTTGCTATTCTGGGACTTTTATTTTTCCATATGAATTTCATGATTGCTTTCTCTATGCTAAGCCTCAGGCTAGCATCATTCTGAATGGAGAAAAACTGAAGGCATTCCCTCTAAAATCTGGAACAAGACAGGGATGCCCTCTCTCTCCACTTCTCTTCAACATAGTTCTCGAAACACTGGCCAGAGCAATTAGACAGACGAAAGAAATTAAAGGCATAAAAATAGGAAAAGAAGAACTTAAATTATCACTATTTGCAGATGATATGATTCTATACCTAGCAGACCCAAAAGGCTCTACAAAGAAACTATTAGAGCTAATAAATGAATTCAGCAAAGTGGCAGGATATAAAATCAACACGCATAAATCAAAGGCATTCCTGTATATCAGCGACAAATCCTCTGAAATGGAAATGAGGACAACCACTCCATTCACAATATCTTCAAAAAAAATAAAATACTTGGGAATCAACCTAACAAAAGAGGTGAAAGACTTATACAATGAAAACTACAGAACCCTAAAGAGAGAAATAGAAGAAGATCTTAGAAGATGGAAAAATATACCCTGTTCATGGATAGGCAGAACTAACATCATCAAAATGGCGATATTACCAAAAGTTCTCTATAGGTTTAATGCAATGCCAATCAAAATCCCAACGGCATTTCTTGTAAAAAGTTATAATTTTATGTAGACAAGTTTGATGTTTTCTTTTATGGATTTCTCTGAGGTCACAGAAAATTTTCTGATTTTTTGGGGGGTAATATTTTATGATTTCATTTATTTTACAGTGATTTGATGTGGAATGTGTTTTGGAGTAGAGGTTCAGTTTTTTTTTCCCCAATTGGCTTGCTAGCTGTCTCAACAAGTTAAGATCATCCTCAAGACAAACCACAACAAGATTTACAGAAGTACAAAACCCCCTAAATCTGATCTAAACTGAACACTGTCTTCCTGACCATTAAGGCAAGACAACTGGTTCAGAACATTTGGCAAGAAATTTAATCTGTGGGTGTAGGGTATGTAATCCAAGATAGAGCCTGACCATCTCTGGCAATTGTACTGGATCTCTCCCTTGGTGTGGAATTGGGAGGGGAGGAATAAGAGCTCCTGGGTGGTTCCAGAAGTTAATCAGAATAGCAAGTCTCACCCATTGTAAGAGATCCTGAATGGAATTTAAGAATGGAATTGGAAGGGTTAAGGGAGCCAGAAAGCAAAGAACAAGTCTGGACAAGCAGGTATAGTGAAATATGAGGCCTAAGGGCTTGAGGCGAGCTCATCCTTTGAAAGGGACAAGGAAGGAGACACTGGATTTCTAAGGAGTCCCATAGCAATTCTCAGCCAGACGATGGAATTCAGACTAAGCTTTTACCTGCACAAAAAGGTGAAGCCAAGAATCCTAATAGCTCATAGACAGTAGCCCAGATCTTGGAAATATGGGCTGAAATAAGTTTTCTGAGATAAAGTAAGTATTGGAGTGGTGTTATTGGTTTACAAATAAAAATATTTACCACTACTAAGTCATACCTAAAGGTAACAGTGAACAAATTGGTATATTATTCCATTCCTTTTTCAACAAACTTCTAACAAATAAATGCCAGACACTGTGCAGACTTGGAGACAGATGAATAAGGTACAGGTTCTTGCCCTCCAGGTGCTAATCTAAGTAACATGCAGCAGGTCAGTGACAAAGACAACACAGGGGTGAGGTGCTCAGAGAGGACTCAGAGCTGAGAATTCTGAGCCAAGATCAGGAGGTAACCCAGCACTGCATTATGTCAAAAATCCTCCTTCTCCTTTTATGTAGGTTAAGTTAAAGTTTCTTTCAGAATCAAGATTGACATTAATGGTTCTGCACTTCTAGCCTCTTATTGCATGATCTCTTTAAATGCTGTTTGTTTGTTTTGTATTAAGGATGGCTCCCAGGACCTCCTGCATCCTTGACAAGTGCTCTACACTTACTACTTCCACAGCCCTACATGTCTCTGCCGGAGATCTAGTAGGATTTGACCTTAAGTAGATCTTCAGCCTGAGTTTCAAAGTATTTGTGAACCCTTTAAAATTGAGTGAGATTATGTGAGTGTGTGGGTCATAGGTTTTGTTAGAATTTTAAAGGAGCCTGTGACTCCAAGGACAATTTCAAATTAGTGACTTAGATTTCTTCAACCCAACTAAAGATATTTTATCTTTAAAATGATTTTTAAAACACCCTAACCAAACTCTAACCCAGAGATGTTTTAGTCACTGCTCATGGTCCCTTTATCCTTCTAGCTTCTTCTCCCAATTTCCAGAAATAGGAACAATAACTGGCATCGACCTCCTCTTAACTTTCCATGTTTATGTTTATTTGGCAACCCCATACTTTGCCATAATAATAACATGGGCAACCCTGTTCTTAACTGTAATAATGTGATTTCATCAAGCAGAGTTGGAAATCCACATTTCCAAGGCAATTTCTCATGTTTTCAGCCAGATTTTTTGTTCAAAAATGCTCATGTCTAAAAATCAAATTCAACACACATTTAACAAGTACTTTCTATACAAAAGATATCACACTTCATACAGAGCGAGAGAGGAGGGTAGCAGGACATGCTATTGACTTAAACCCAGTTTCTACCTTCATGGAGATCCGACATTTCATAAAACACACAGAGTGCTCTAAGGATCCAGATTGTTTCCTACCAGGGAGTGTAGGGAAAAAAGTCTAGAAGACATTCTAGCCAGGCAGCATTTCTTATCACTGATAATGCTGTAGACCTGTTCACCCTCCATTCCATATCTTCAAAATAAAAAGTGCAGACTCTGGAATGTTAACATCTGATCAGAAGTATTTTAAAAATAAAGCTAGGAAAAAAACTAACTTTTGTCATAGAATAACAAAGAAAGAAAAAATGGAAGCAAATGGTATAGAAAATTTGTACAATAACTTACTAAGGTATTAAAGGATATATAACATTATTATTCACATAAATAGAAGAAATTTTGACAATTGGTGGTTAATAAAGAATTGTATTATCATTATTGCTATCATTTTTTTTAAAAATATGGTTTTGAAGCCACCCAATGGAAAAATGTATATTTTCCTAAACTTTACTGTTTTGCTGGAAAGATTTACAGACTATGAGGGCTTTCCTACATGTAGATCAAGGACTTTATGTTTGTACATTTTTCTTCTTACTAAGTCATGTGTAATCAAGTGTGTATTATCGAGTAAATTTGCTGACTGCATTTAGATAAATGTTCACAAAGCAGTTTCACATTTACTATAAATCCTGTACAGTATATTAGCATGGGCTAATCATTTTCTTACTCTGTGTTTTCAGGATAAGCCAGCACCTGCCAAATTTTTGAGACAGCTCAGGGCTTAGAGGAAGGCTCATCTAAATAAAGGCCAGCTAAAGTGACATTGCAAGGATTTAATCCTCTGGCTGCCCTGTGAGTTAAGGCTGATTTGCAAGATTCTTCTTTCCTGGGGTCCAGCTTATCAGTCTCCAGAGCCCTATGACTTAAGAGCATAGAGAAGCACAAAATGAAGCAGGTCAGAGATAAGCACCAGCAGCAGGGACTTGAGGGCCTTGGAGAGGCTTTTACACACCATTGTGCAAGATTTCCTGGCCATCACGGTAAATAGCAAACGGGAGCCTAGGACGCAGCCACCTACTATAAAACAGCAGCCTCCACGTCCAGCCAGAAGTTCAAGTCCCATCTGGGAAGAGTTATGGTAACTGGACGTGTGTCTAGTTGTACAGGTAAAGCTTAGAAGTTCACGGCCAGGGAAGGTGGGAAGGGCTGGACAGCCTCTGTCTGTTCTCACTGAGGCTGGGAAGGAAGCTGCTCAGCAAGGAGTTTCTGCCAGCTCCCAGGACAGCTGTGTGGGACACTGAAGTCCTGCGAGCCTCGGTTCTCATTTCCCACCCACTGGGCCTCTGCCTCCTCTGGAACCTGCCCTGCTCCTGGCTGAGATGGAGACGTGAACCCGCGAGGACGATGACCGCAGTGTATGCAAACGGAGGTGGCCTGGTGAACACCCACAGTGCCAGGTGGGAGCGGCGAGACAGCGCGGAGAGCGGTGGTCAGACAGACTGCAACAAGGAGGGTGAGGAGAGACAGCCCCGCCAGTTGACACCTTTCGAGAAGCTGACCCAGGACATGTCCCACGATGAGAAGGTGGTGAGGGAGATCACGCTGGGGAAACGGATAGGTTTCTACCGAATTCGAGGGGAAATCGGAAGCGGGAACTTTTCCCAAGTCAAGCTTGGGATTCACTCCTTAACCAAAGGTAGGATCTGACTTCCCAAGTTCTTCCCAAGATATCCTGGGATCTAGTTTGTGGGTGAGGTATGAGGGGAGGCCAGGAGAGCAAAGGAGACTCAGCTGAGCACCTGCTACATCCAAGCCCCGGGCCAGCCCTCCTCGGTGGCTTCCCAGTTAATACCCACAATAACAATGTGAAGCCAATATTGTAGGTGGACATAATGCCTTTTTTTTTCATTTATTTATTTTTATGTGGTGCCTGAGGATCGAACCCAGTGCCTCACCCATGCTAGGCCAGCACTCTACCACTGAGCCACAACCTCAGCCCCAGAAGCCAGTATTTTAATTACTATTTTACATTTAGGGAAACTGAGGTCCAAAAAAGTAAAATGTGGGTTTGGTAGTTCAATCTTAGGAGTATTTTTGCTCCCCAAACTCCCACTACACCATCTGGACAAACTCCCACAAAGGTCGAGGTAAGCCTGCCCTCTGCAATCAGGCCATGGAGAAGGGGACTGGGATGTGGCTTGGTTCCAAGGCATCACATCTCCTGAGTCCACATTCATAACTTCTATTTATATTTGTGTATCAGTAACTATGGCACAGAGTGGCACAGTTGACTTCCCAGATGGCCACTCTCTGGATAGTAGATTCCAGTTTCCCCTCTAACCAGAACCTGCTACTTCTGTTATATTTGGGGAAAGGGGTTTGATCTCAGTACGTTTTCTGCTTCAGTCTATTTTGTATCTGTTCTCAGTGTTGCCTGGTTCCTCAGTCCACACTTGCTTTACTATTAGTCACTCTGGGATTCTGGACTAGCAGTGCCCACCACTTTGGCCTCAAGGAGAAACTGCATGGAGAGCTCAGCACCCTTTTACTGCCCAACCTCCTTGTGGGTATTTCCCCAAGGCACCTCTAACTTAGGTGAAGCCTGACAAGAAAGAAAGAAAGGAATGAAGGGAGGAAGGAAGGAAGGACTTATAAGCATAATTTACAATGCCTGAAGCCCATGGGCTCTACTCTCTCCCAAGAGTCCCTTACTAACATTTTTTCTCCTTGGACCCAGCATGCTACCATGTCCCAAAGCTTCTCTTTTCTTCTATCACAATTGTCTTTTGCTTTCTTTTTTTCTCTAGCCTTTTTTTCTCCTGCAAAACTGTGCCCTTCCAATCCCTGTGTTTGGTCTCTGTGAAAAAAAAAAAAAGCCTCATTCGCATACACATATGCATGCATTACCACCTCCAACAGGCACACATGCCAGCACATACACTCACAAGTCACAGGAGCTTCAAGTCCCCTTCCATGTTGCTCTGAAGCCTGAGTATCTGGGTTCATGTCTTGGCTACTTTACTTACTTATCTTGGTAAATTACAGTACTTCTCTGAGCCTCAGATAACTCATTAATAAAATGTACAAAATAATAGTGCTTACTTTATAGTCCATCAGAAGTATTAATGAGTAAGTGCTCTATAAATGTTAGTTATTGGTATTATTTTGCAGAGTTGGTTAAGCCTTGCCTCACCTTTGTTTATAACTAAAGATCAATGGTTCCTTTATCAACAGAAGTTCATTCCCACATACAAACCAAGATCCTTATGTCCTGTTTTCAGCTCTGCTACCCACAAATTACTTGAGAAGGAAAAAAAGAAAAAACCCAGACCCCACTCAAGAGCTTCAGATTTAATTGGCCTGGGTTGAGGCTATTTTAAAATTCTCCTGGTAATTCCAATTTATTATTTTAAATTTTATTTTAAAATTCTCCTGGTAATTCTAATGGATAGCAGAGCTAAGAAACGGCACCTAAGCGATTTGCATATGCTGTAGACAAATGACTTTTTAAAAAAAGCTTTTTTTTTTTTTTTTTGTTACAAATCCAGGTAGCTTGTCTTTTAGACTCAGTTTAGAAGTATTGTCAGGGTTTGATGCTGCATTTACTTTCAAATTTCATTTTCACTTGGGATAATGTTCATTTACATAAATTAGATGCAGTTCCCACCCTCAAGGATAAGGGGAGAGAAAAAACATATACAAATAAATATACCACAAGCAAAATTTGAAACTTATATAAGAAAAGTCATGGATTTAAAAGAAAGAGACTCTTCCATCTTGGGGACTATTGTAAAAGGCTTTCAGTAGGGATAGTTCCACTTCAAGGATGAGTAGGATTTTGGATCAGTAGTTATTAGAGGATGGAGGATAAATGGGTAAAATAAAGTGAGTTAAAACCATAAATATGGGAAAATGATGTGTGGTACAGTTTCCCTAAACACTAGGAAATGGTGGGAGGAAGGACTGGAAGCTATGTTGAGGCTGAATCATGCTGGACTCTGATTTTTGTCTTAAGGATCTGGAATTGCTTTTTTTTTTTTTTTTTTTTTTTTTAAGAAATAAAGAATCATCAGGATTTCTGTGGTTAGGACAAGGCTTTTGGAAGAATAATCCTATAACAGTGAGAATGATGTTGGGAAGATAGGGTACAGGAGGCAGGAAGCAATGGTGATAGCTCAGACAGATTAGAGGAGATCCTGAGCCAGATGGTGGCTGTCAAGATAGAAAGAGCTGTGTGATGCTGAGGAGAAGAATCCACAGGACTGGAGTAATGGTCAGGGTTCTCCAGAACCAATACATGGTATGTACATATGGATGGATGGATGGGTGGATGGATAGATAAGAGATTTATTATAAGGATTTGGCTCACATTATTATGAAGAATAAGAATGAGAATTCCCAATATCTGCATTCAGGAGCTGGAAACTAAGGAGAGGCAGTGGTGTAGTTCCTATCCAAAGGCAAGATCCAAGCCAGTGTTGCAGTTGAAATCTGAAGGATGCAAAAACCAATGTCCTAGCGTAAGGCAGTTGAACAGGGGGAGTTCTCTTACTTGGGCTTTTTTTCTATTCCTATCTTTAACTGATTGGAGGAAGACAGCATTGGGAGGACAGTCTGCTAATTCAAATATAAATCTCATCCACAAACACCCTCACAAACACATCTAGAAAAATTCTTGACCAAATGTCTGGGCATCATTTGGCCCAGTCAAGTTGACAAATAAAATTAAACATCACAGTTGGTAACTAACTGCATGTGGAACTGAGGATGGAAAGAAGGGAGAAGGCACTAACTTTGCCTTACTTGATGATGTGAACCAAAAGAAGAGCAGGGCTAATACAAACAGGGATATGTCAAGGAAGAGCAGAGGTGAGATGGAAAACAGGTCCCAGAGGACCTGTCTACCTGGAAGTCTTGTGCTCAGGCAGGGACATGGGCATAAGGTCAGACCATGTTTAAATTGAGGTGATCATGGAAATAGATGGAAATTACTGAGGAGGACAGTAGAAAAGGGTGATGAGCAACTGTTTTATACCAAAATAACTACTGGTTTACATCCTGATTGGCATTTTATATCTATATAAGTTGTATGTATATGTGTGTGTGTGTGTGTGTGTGTGTATACACACGCACATATATATGTATATATATATACATATATTCACACACATACATACACATAAATGTGTGTGTCATATACATGTGTGCATTTTAAATATGTCAATGGAATCATTTAATCTTGCTCCATTAACACCATGATTTTTTTTCCAGTACAGGGGATTGAACCCAGTGCTCTACTGGTGAGCTATACCCCCAACCCTTTTTATTTTTATTTTGAGACAGGGTCTCAATTCAGGCTGCCTTGAATTGTAATCCTCCTGCCTCAGCCTCCAAAGTGGCTAGGGTTGCTGGTGTGCACTACTGTGAAAACTACCATAGTGGTAAATACCATAATATAAAAAAAGAACATTTAAATTTTTAATTGACACATAGTAATGTGTACATATTAATATAATCTATACATAGTAATTATACATATTAATGGGGTACAATGTGACATTTTAACACATCAGATCAGGGTAATTGACATTTCTGTCACCTCAGATAGTTTATCATTTTCTTACGTTAGGAATATTCAAAATTTTCTCTGCTGATTTGAGGGTATACCTCAATGGTGGAGTGCTTTCCAAACTTGTACGATGCCCTGGATTCTATTTCTAGCACTTCAAAACAAAACAAAAAAATAAATAAAGAAAAATTCTCTCTGCCATTTTAAAATATTCAATTAATTATTGTCAACCATAGTCATCCTGCTGTGCTATAGAATGTTAAGTTATTCCTTCTATACCACCCAACCCTGGGCCCATTTATCAACTTCTCTCCATCGCTCCCTCTCACACCTCCTTCTCAGGTTCTGGTAAACACTTATATATTCTCTATTTCTTTGAGGTAAGCTTTTTAGCTTCCACATATAAGTGAGACTATATGGTATTTGTCTTTCTGTAATTGACTTATTTCACTCAACATAATGTCTTCCAGTTCCATCCATATCATTGTCAATGAAAGAATTTCATTTTTTTTTAAATAGCCAAATTGTATTCTATTGTGTGTATATGCCACATTTTCTTTATTCATTTGTTTGTTGGTGAATGTGTACATTGATTCCATCTGTATGTTGGCTGTTGTGAACATACAGGTGCAGATGTTTCTTCAACATACTAACTTCAATTTCTTTTGAACACCATAATTTCTCAAAGCCATTAATTATAGATATTTTTCAATTCAACGTGTATTAATCCTGTCACTTTTAAAACCTACATAGAATTCCATTATACAGCAATAGCATAAATTCTTTAACTTGATCCCCATTGATTAGTGTTTTGATTGTTTCTAAAGTTTTGCTGTTATTTAAGATGATACAAAGATTATCTTTTTCCATGTATCTTTGCATACTTGTATGACTTTTCATATTCCTAGAAGTTAGCTCTCTTGGTCAGAAGGCATGCATGGAAAAGTTTTAACGCACAGTGCCTGATTGAAGGGCAGCTTTTGAATCTTTACTCATAAATTAGGAGAGATGTTGCTTTTCAGTGGCCTAGAACAATAATGAAAAACAAAAGAAAAGCCCCAGTGGAAGATAAGGGGCCAGAAATTGAGGCAGGAGATATGGTTAGGAAGGATAGAGGAGAATTTGGATAAAGCCATGCTGGGAGAGGAATTCAGAAGGGAGTGATTGTGCTGAGAGGATCCCAGAGGCCACCTTCTGCAAAGGCTGCTGGATTGGCCAGCTTTGAGCTGCTGATGGGAGGATTCAGATGTTTTCCAATAGAGAGGAAGCAGGGTGGGACTATGAGAAGAGAATGGGCTTCAGGATCAAAACAATGTGCTTCAAATCCTCATTTGGGCATCTGACTTCATGTATATTACTTAACCTTGTTTGTCCTCAGTTCCTCAGCTATACATTAGAGCTAACGACTCTTAGAATTGTTGGGAAAATTAGAAATACCGCATGTGAAATGCAAGGCACATAGTAGTTTACTCAGCAAAACATAGCTCTCATGAGCACAGCTTTATTTCTTACTTAAACTTATTTCAAAAGGAAATTTATATCATGATAATGAAAAACTGACATCACTTGTTCAGAATATCATGATAAAAATATAAAAATATGATAAAATATGAACATAATAATAATAGAATGGTACAAATAAATACAATGCAAACAACTTTAAAAGTTTCAAAGGAAAATTACTGAATAACAGAAAGTAATTGGAAAAATTACTGCTAACAACCAGTCTGACACTTCCTCTTTGCCTTAATTAGAATTCGGGGGGAACTGAAATGAGAATAGTTTTTTATGCACTGAATAATGATTCAGTGCTATTTAAGGCTGTTTCCATGCCCCCAAATAATTTCATGTCTTAAAGTGTTAAAGGTTCCACTTTAGGAAACCCTGACTTCATCCATCCTTCCATGTCTTACACATTAGAAAATGGAGGGCCAGAAGTGCCTGTCCTGAGCTCATGACAGAGACAGGTTTAGAACGGGGCTTTCTTCTCACCCCATCAGGCTACCTCAGAATTTTAGCATAATATGGAGGAGGCACCTCTCACACTGTGCCCTTGGTTAGCTAGCCAAAGCTAGCCAGGTACCACTGTCTCCTTCATATCTATGAGCACCCTTCCTCCTTTCAGCAATACTCCCCAAGGAGTGTTCTTGCTTTCAAAATGTATGTGGAAAAGTCAAGGAAACAGAAAATAATAAAGGAGCAATAGGAGTATATAACCATGTTAGTCAGCTTTGTACAACTATGACAAAATGCCTGAGATAATCACTTTTAAGGAAGAAAGTTTTATTTTAGTTCACAGATTCACAAGTTTCAGTCCATGATGGCTTTGCTGTGTTGTCTTTGGGCCTGTGGTGTAGTAGGACATCACAGTAGAGAACATGCAGCAGAGGAAGCTCTCACCTCATGGCAGCCAGGAAGAATAAAGACAGAGGTGGGAAGGGCCAGTGTCCTAGTATTCAGTTCAAGGACATGCCCCCAATGACCTGAAGTCCTTCTACTAGGCCCCACATCTTAAATGTTCCACAACATCCCAATAACTCCATTGGCTGGGATCCAAGTTAAAACATGGATCTTTGGGGGACATTTCATTCCAATATACATAAGTAACCAGATATCACAAAATCAGCATGGTTTCTTCTTGCCACCAACTTTCTACCTGTCCTTTTCCTCATTTAGACACTATCTGGGGAAGAATTGCCACTGTCTTTACCTGGCAGAAGGGAGTACAATATTGAGGGTTTATATTGACTTTGGAGTCAACCAGACCTGGATGGAATTCCAATAATTTTTTTCTCTAGCTATGTGACCCTAAACAAGTTATTTCAATGTTCTGTGCCTCATTTTCTTTATGTATAAAAGAAGGCAAATAGTATAACTAAGAAGAACAAATAAAAAATAAAATAAAATGAGGCAAATATATCAGCTGCATAGGATTGTTGAGAGGACCAAATAGAAAATATATATATAAATATAAATAAATAAATATAGAATATCTGCCATGTGCCTAGGCAGAGCACATGGTAAGAATTCATTAAATACTAGCATTAGTCTGCTTTCCAAGAAGTCTAGGTTCTTTAGGCCTGAGTCATAGCATCATTTGGTTCATGGAACAGTAACCTACTCACTCTCACATGGAAAGGGGTGTAAGGAGTACAGGGGAATTCTCTGGCCCCGGCAGGGAAGTGGGGTTACCCTTTTCATCTCCTTTCTTTCTCTGGGACTTCTGGTTTTTCATTTCTTCCTCCTGTGAAGATTCTCCCATCTTTCTATTCGTTTGTGAAAAGTAACTTTCTATTCTTATGTATTCAAAGGTACATCATGGCCAAGAATGGCCAATGCCAGTCTCACATCCACTTTACCCCTGGGCTTTATTGCCCATCTGCATTCTACAGGCCTCATTCTATGTCAGTTCAAATTTTGAGAGGATATGTTTGTTCCCTGGCAGCTGATGATGGGCTACCTTTGAGTGAAGGCAGCTGCAGTCTTTAGGGCCATGTACCCACCACTCTTTCAGCGGACCCCAAGGTCCAGAGCAATGTTTCTGAGGAGGGAGAGTTGAGAGGGCAGCAAGTTGATGGACACATCCACCACAGAGCCAGTGACCTGCTAAGCTGAGCCATCTCCATAAGGTTGGAGAGTTCTCATTTTGTAGACAGGCTGTTATGTGAGGAGGACAGGAGGAAAAGGCACAATGATAACAATTGGTATTTACATAGTGACTCGAGTTCCAAGGCTTCTTGTCTGTAATGTTATCAAATTAACTTCATGCTAGTCCCCCTGAGTTAGAGGACATGGTGTTTCCCTGCCATGCAGGTAGGTAACTGTGTGACCTCCTCGACATGCTCACCCAACCTGCCACAGAGTCCTCCTTTTAAAGGCACAACATCCCCCCTGGTTATGGGATGGTTTGAGTGAAAGAGGACAGGAAAGTAGAGTCATTTGCACAGACGTGATCCCATACAAAGCCAGCGTGCCCAGAATTGTCATCAGGTTTTCTAGGAAACATGAACAGTCTGGATGAGATGATGGAAGTGATTCCCAGGAAAGTAGAGCATTCAGTGCCAGGAGCAGCTCAAAAACAAAAGACACCAGCTGCTCTGGTTCTCTTGAAAGAAGGCTCCAACATGGGCCTCTGCTAGCTGAGTTTATTTTTATACTACCAGCTGAAATTCCCTTGGGTCCTGCAAGTGGATAGGACAGGCTGAGAGCCATCATGATCTGCTTTTAGGCTGATGGGCAATTTCTCAAAAGAGATGACGTTCTCGGCTTCTGAATATTTTATGTTCCATCTGTTGCCATCAACAAAGGAAAAGGGGCACAGGTGACTATGCTTTTCTCTGCTGCTACCCTTCCTGACCTCCTACTCCCCTCTACTTTTGTCTCATGTTTCTAGGATCCTTTCTTCTTCTCTTTCAGTTTATTTATTCATTGGCTCATTCACTCCTCTTTTAAGAACAGCAATATGTAATAAACATCTCATAAGCACATGCTTTGGTGTGGACCTTACAGAGACAAGTAAGAGACACTTCTTGCCTGATAGGAATTCATGGCCATTGATAGAGACAGGGAAACAACTGATAAGTGCTGTCACAGAGTAAGGCAGCAAAGGTATGCCCACCAGGGCCAGATAGAATCCAGAAGGGGTCTGTTGATCTTGCACTAGGTCTTGAAGTTTGAGGAGACATCGAGGGGAAAGAGAGTTCTAGGAAGACAGATAGGATATAAAGTACATGAGGTATGAACCAGTGCAGTGGAGTATTAGGAGATTAAAAACGAATTCAATGAAGCTAGAGCACGGAGCACCCACAGGGTGGTGGGATAGAGTGGGTGATGTAGTCAGGGACTTGACCACAAAGGATCTTCTTGCATATTTAAATTTTGTCATTTAGAATTGGGGAGCAACTGAAGAGTTTTAAACAAGAGATTAATACAAGGGGTTAATTATGATTTGATTTTAGTGAAGAAGGTGAATTGAAGTTGGGGACTGACAAGAGTCCAGAAAGGCAGGAAAAAAAAATTGGTCCAGATGAACGAAGATGTCCATTGCAATTAGGGAGTGGCAGTGAGGATGGAGAGAGGAGGATGCATTTGAAAAAATGTTTTAGAATGTTGAAAACCCTTGGGACCAGTTAGATGGGTAGAGCAGAAAGAAACATGAGGAAGAAGTGTTGAAAATGATGTCCATGCTTCCAGTTTTAATAACTTAGCAGTAATGAGTAAATTGCAGGAGAATAAATGGATCCGAGAGTAAAGATTTGGGAGCACTGACTTGGAGGTATATGGAGATCATGACTAAGAAGTAATGATTTGGGATTTAGTAAAATCCAAGCTATAATAAAAATCTTGGGGATTTAAGTTTACAAGCTCCTTGGTGTCAGATAATGTATCATATGAAACTTAGAGCCTCCCCCACATGCATTAAGAATACCAAACACTTGACGAATATTTGGTGAATTAAGTTCACGACTAATTTTTCATGAAAATCTGGTTACATTGGAAAGGACCTAGGAGAGGGAGCAGCACATGGTACCCTGCGATAGATGCTCTGAGCTATCATCTTCAGGAGGACAGGGCTGGAACTAACTCAGTCTGTAGTAAAGCCTAATGAAGAAGTCCCACTGGTTTTAAGAAAGTAATCTCTCCTTTTGAATATAGTCATTAAAATAGTAGTTTAAAAATGGTTAGTTGTAACTTTAGGAATTCATTCTAAAAATAAGTCTAATGTTGGAAACCTAAAATGTCCATCATGGTATTATTTATGGTGTTAAGGACTAGAAATAACTTGCAGGATCCAACGATACAGGAGATAGTCAAATAAATTAAACTAGGTGCTGGCACTGGTTCCCAGCCACTAGAAATCACGGTTATGGAGACTGTATCATGGAAGGTGTCTTGGACACAATGGTAAGTGGAAAAAGCAGCAGGCAAGCTTTGCACTGTGATGCTGATACCCTAGATTCTTGCAATAACTAAAGGAAATCATTCACTACATCAATATTTGCTGTGCACTTACTTTTGTTGAAGAAAGACTGTAGGGATCAAAGAAAGAAAAGCAGAGGTCAGCCTGGCGCCTATTGCAAAAACTCAGTCAAGACCCTGGCTTGGACCAGGAGGGGGGCAGTGGAATGCTGAGAAATGGCTGGACTCTGGCCACGTTTAGGAGGTAAAGAAGATAACAGGATCTGCTGACAAATTGAAATGTGGAATAGGAAAGAGTCTGGGCAACTACAACAAGAGTTTGCATTTACTAAAACAGAGAGACCATGGGAGGCACCTATGTGGGCAGGCAGAGATCTTGGGTTTGGCATGACTGTCACACACCTATACACTACAGAGCAAATGCTGTTGGTACCTCACCATTTCAGCACATGCAGGCCTGACCTGCTAGGACCTGCTCTACCTATTCATGTCCACTGGTATATTTTGTATATATACCACTATTCTAGAAACTGGGGTATAGCAATAAACAAAACAGACAGCCATCTCTCTCCTTATGGAACTTATTATATTCCAGTGATGGAGTCAAACAACAACAAGTGAGTAAAATATTTGTTGTGTTATGTAGTGGCGAGTGGTCAGAAGGAAACTAGAGCGGAAGGATGGACAGCAGGCATGGAAGGCTACAGTGTTTAGAGAAATTGGCTGGGGACAGCCTTACCAGGGAAGTCATAGTTAAACTGACAGAAATGGAACAAAGCAAAGAAGCAGAGGGGATGGCAAGATTGAGTGTGCCAAGCTGAGGGTGTGCCTGCATTGCTCTCAGACCAGCGGAGGGGCATCAGGGCAAAGAGTAGCAGGAGCCAGATGGTGCAGGGCCAAGTGTGTCATAATAAGGACTTTGGCCTTTCCTAAGAGGGAAACAGAGCCATTGGGGAGAGCCAGGAGTGACCTGACATGGCTTACTCTTTAACAGGATCACTCTGGGTGCTTTGTTGAAAATAGACTGGAGGGATCAAAGGGAAAAAAGCAGAGGTCAGCTAAGAGCCTATTACAGTAACCCAGACAAAATCCTGGGCGGCTTGGACCAGGAGGGTGGCAGAGGAATGCTGAGAAATGGCTGGACTCTGGCCACATTTAGGAGGTAGAGAGGTAACAGGATCTGCTGACAAACGGAACGTGGATTATGAAAGAATCTGGGCAACTACAATAAGAGTTTGCATTTACCAAAATGGGGAAGACTGTGGGAGGCATAAGTGTGGGAAGGCAGAGATTAAGAGCACAATATTAAACTTGGGTTTGGCACACCTGTTGCACACCTATACACTACAGAGCAAGTGCTGTTGGTGTTCACCATTTCAGCACATGCAGGCCTGATCTTCAGCTGCCAGTCTCTCCATCTCTTTGCCACTGGCTTTCTCTAGCTGCTAGAGCCTGCTCTACCTGTTCATGTCCACTGGTATATTGTGTGTATATACCACCTCTTGTTTATTCTACTATTAATGATGTGAATAGTTTCAAGTGTTTGGGCTGTTATGAATAATGGTGGTCTTCATCTGTTTTGTCTTCCTCTAACAGAATAATTCAGGCTAATTTCTAAAGAACAGAAAATTAGCCAGGCACAGTGGGGGCACATCTGTAATCTCGGTGGCTTGGGAGGCTAAGGCAGAAGGATCACAAGTTCAAAGCCAGCCTTAGCAACAGTGAGGTGCTAAGCAACTCAGTGAGACCCTGTCTCTAAATAAAATACAAAATGGGGCTGGGGATGTGACTCAGTGGTTGAGTGACCCTGAGTTTAATTCACGTTCCAAAAAAAAAAAAACCAGAAAATTATTTTTCACAGCTCTGGAGGCTGGAAAGTCCAAGATCAAGGTCTAATATCTGGTGAGGTCTTTCTTAATATGTCTATGGTGGAAGGTAGAAAAGGGCAAGAGAGAGAAAATCCACTCCTGCAAGATCTTTATGTAGTGACATTAATCCACTTATAAGGGTACCAACCTGGTGACCTAAACACCTCCCCAAAAGGCCCCGGCTCCCAACACTGTTGCAAGAAGATTGGGTTTCCAACACATGAATTTTAGGAGACCACATTCAGACCATAAAAATTGTCATGAACATTCTAGCATAAGTATTTTGGTGTTTCTATTGGGAAGAATTTTTTTTTTTAAGATGAGGGAAAGCATTCATGTGCTAATGAAGTAATGAAATAGAAAGAGGAACGTTGATCATGCAAGAGAGAATGAAAAAATTGTGAAGGATTGATCTTGAGTAGTTAGAAGATGGAATGCATGCAGCATGTAAAAGAGTCTCAGCTGAGCCTTAGATAGGAGCAGGAACCATTTATCCAAGGTAACAGGAAGGCAAAGTCTGTGGGCACAGATTCAGGTTGGTGAGAAGACATGGTGAGAAGAACTTGAGAAAATTCTTTTCTGTTGCTTTTTAAACTCAAAGTAAGAAGCAAGGTCCTTGGCTATAAGTGAGGGGCAGGAGAAGGTATTAGAAAGTTGACGGGAGACAAAGCCATCAAGGAGGCATTTGGAAGTGTAGGAAGGTTATTGGACTAGGGAGATAACAGTACATCTGCCCAGAGGTGAGTGATCATTCACGCAAAGTGAGACACGTGGTCATATTCAGCTGCATGGGTGCCGACAGTGAGCAGGTGGGAAGCTGGATTTAACCAGGTTTGTTGTTTAGCTGAGTGACCCCAACAAGATGAGAGGAGGCAGGGGAATTGAAGGAGTGTGCAGAACTGTGATGACAGAAATTAAGATCCGCTCACTCCTCCACTGAATGCCACCATCCTTGGAGTTGCTCAACCTAGAAATCTTGAACTCTTCTTTGGCCCCCAACAGCCAAACACCGGGTCCTATTGATATTATCTTCTAAATATCTCATCTTTGCCTAGTTGGATGAAACCACTGTAACTCATCTTCTTCATCCACACTTACATCATTCCCCCCACTGCAGCCAGAAGGGATCTTTTAGAAAAGGCCAGCCTGCCCATTTAGCCCTGTATTATGGTTTGGATGCAAGGTGTTCCCCAAAGGCTGAGAGACAATGAAAGAAGGTTCAGAGGAGAAATGATTGGGTTGTGAGAGTCTTAACCCAATAAGTGAATTAATGTCCTGATAGGGATTAACTGAATGGTAACTGTAGGTTGGTAGGGTGTGGCTGGAGGAGGTGGCATTGGGGGGCGTGGCATGGGGGTATATATTTTGTATCTAACCAATGGAGTCTCTCTCTGCTTCCTGATCATCTTGTGAGCTGCTTCCCTCTGCCACACTCTTCCATTATGATGTTCTTCCTCACCTCAGTCCCTGAGAAATGGAGCTGGCTGTCCATGGACTGAGACCTCTGAAACTGTGAGCCCTCAAACTTTCCCTCCTCTAAAATTGTTCTTGTCAGATCTTTTAATCACAGCAGCAAAAAAGTTGACTAAAACACCCGGCTTACAACCTTCTAGTGATCCCTCACTGTCCTCAAGTGAGGTCTTAATGTGACCCCCCCCAAGACCTTGGCCCTGGCCAATCTCCAGCATCAGCTTGGCTTATATTTTCCTTCATCTCCCATATACCCCAGAGGTGCCCAAGATGGTTCACTGGTATGAGGGGGGAAACTAGTACTTCCATTTTTATTTATTTGTAATTGTATCATTTTATTTCAGTGATTATGCATATTTAAAGTGTATGTTAGTAGTACATGCTTACAATTTATTGATAAATATACATATATTAGGGTAGTATTTAGAAATGTCTTACAAAAAAATTTTTTTAAATAACTTGTGATGCTTCTGCCTCAGCCTCCTGAGTCACTGGGATTACAGGTGTGCACCACCATGCCTAGCTACACAGCACACTTTCTAGGTTCTAATATCTGTTCATACCCCTAATCCCTTGTTCTATGTACATATTTTGCTTGGTCTAATCTAGGTTTGAAAATTTGAATTTGTTGTGGGTACTTATTCATTGGAAGCTTTTGCAGAAAATTTCAGATGTCCACGCTCTCTCTAAACAATAAAAATTGGAAGATTTCACAGTACCAGGTCTACATTCCCAACAGTAACCATCATCTCTGGACTTGAGTAGCAGCTGTCCCTTCATATCAGGTCAGGTGCACCTCAGGACCCTCAAGTTTCCACTAACTCCCTGCTGCTTAAATGAGCCCGCTCTGCTCTTACGACCTGGCCTCTGGACTTTTTGACTTTGCAAGTGTGGTTTAAATAATGTGTTGCCCACTAGGTGGGACCTGTGTCAGTCACCTCATAAGATGTGAGAAAGGAGAGTTGAATTTTGAAATCTGTCTACTTCCTTCCCTGTTTCCTGCCACTATCAAGAGGGTCCTCAGGATTGTGATAACCATGTTGTGAACAACTACCCTGCTCCCAGGCCAGCTGCTGCTCTACCTACCTCCCACACTGTAGCCAGCCCGCTCTTTAAAAATGGCCGTCAGATCACAACACTCTCCCTTCAAACCTTAGGTTTCCATTACCATAAAGACAAAGGCAGCATTTCCTGAAGCTGGTTATCTGACTCTGCCTATGTTTCTCAGCATAGCAGGCTTCTCTCAGGTCCTCAAGTACAAATGCTACATCTCACCCAGGCTGTCACTCATGCCATCCCCACAGACTTCTCCCCTCACCTCTTGATCACAGCTTTGGTGTCCTTACTTAAGGAGGCCTTTCCATTCTTTATCCATATTCCTTCCTAGCATCTATCACACATATCATAAGGATTTTTTTTTTAAAGTCTTTCTCTCCCACTGGATGGTAAGAACAATGTGTGTCTTCCCAGTGCATGTGCTTGGTGCATAGTACCTGCTGACTGAATGTGTGTTCAAAGAGTAGATTTGGAAATCTAGTTCTTCGTGGAGTGGCAGTTTTTACCACTGAGCAACAATTTGGAATACCAGGACTTTTAAATAGGCAGTTATGCTATAAGGCATGGATATAAGATGATTTAATGTGAAGCGAAGTGATCAAGGTGCCTCAGGAGCAGAATTTAAGGAAGCACCGACTCTCATAACACCCTTCTGCCTCACTCTTGTCCTGATCCATGGGGTGACTGGGTAGGGAGGGGGGCTTTGCTAAGAGCCATGAAAATCAAAGGGAGAGGGAGAGGAAGGGAAGGGAAATAAAACACTAGGATTGTGTTAAAGGCAGGCCTGACACCCGTTGCCAACTGAACCGTGTACACCTACAACTGCACAGTTGCTCCATGAAGTGAGGAAGCAACAAGCTGTAACAAAGTCTGAGTCAACAATGGGGAAAACCAAGGAGGGCACATTCTCCAGGGAGTATATGAAATCGAAGGATGGAATTCATTATTCTAGTTCTTATAAAAACAGTTCATCCAACAGGCTATACCAGATGAGAAACTTGGGGTTCAGGTAAACAACTGAAGGGAATCTTAACCCTCAGGACTGAAAAGCAGAACAGATATGCCCAAGGAGGAAGAATGTCCCAAGGATTGACACTGGGAGATCTGTTTCCTGGGGCTGATTGTCAGCCCCAATGACCTAAGCACTGGGTGCTATGCTCCTTTATCATTTGCCTCCTTACTGCACAGTATTGCCTCTACCAAGAGTGGGCTGGCCACATCAGACACCAGTGAACCCAGCCTCTTTCAATTCCAGAAGCCCAAATGGACCTTCTTTGGGGGGTGTAGGGAATCAAACCTAGGGAATTGCTCATGCAAGGCCAGTGCTGTACTCCTGAGCTACACCCTTTAATATACTGATAACACTCCTATTTTGAATTAGTAGCATCTATCTTCATGCTGACAACCACTGTGCCAAAGTTTTTACAGCAGGCGGTTTGGAAATAGTCACAGATACTCTGTGCTCTTGTTCTATTTACTTGCCTGATCACTTTTTTTCTTATCTAATAAAAAGTCTGGTCCAGTTTGAACCAAAATATGAATGTTTTATCATGGAAAATTCATCCATTTTTTAACAGTAACCATTTTCATTACACAATCTATATTTATTATAGAAAAATTAGAAAATACCAATAAGCGAAAACAAATTTTAAAGAAAACCATTTGTGCTTCCCCAACTAGAAAGTAACTCTTTTAAATAAATATTTTAATGAATATTCTGCCATATTTTTCTATGTAAACATATATTTGTATTTTTCCTCTCTTGTATAGGTAACCTCTTTTCATATCAATAAAAATAAACATCATAAAAAAAGATCAACCATTGTGTGCTATTATAAATGTAAATGAACTACACACTAACATCTCTTTCTAGCTTCTTCTTTTGTTTGTTGGTTTGGATTATACTCAGGGTTGCTTAACCATTGAGTCCCATACCCAGCCCTTTTTATTTTATTTTATGTTTTGTATATATATTTTTTTAACATGGTACCAGGGATCGAATCCAGTGCCTCACGCATGCTAGGCAAGTGCTCTACCACTGAGCCACAACCATGGCCCCTTTAACATCTCTTTTTAAATTGTATTTTTATTGGCACATTACAATTATACATAATACTGTGACTCATTGTTACATGTTAGCATATGTACACAACATAATTTGGTCAATTTCACCATCTCTTGCTGGAAACTGTTCTATTCTCAGTATCACAGAAATCTTCTTATGCATACATCTTTGTATATGCATCAGATTATTTCTTTGATTAATTGCTAAAAGTGAAATGACTGGGTCAAAGTGTGTAACTATTTTTAAGTGTTTCAATAAAAATACCAAACTGCAACCCAGAACCATCTTACCAATTAATCCCCCACCAGCCAATTTCCTCTTGCCTTTACCAACCCTCAGCAAACACTGAGCACTGCTTCTGATACATACCAGTCTCTGACAAGGTCAAATAAAATATAGTCCACACAGGGAGAGGCAGAAAGATGGGGATTCGACATTATAGGCCAGTGTAGAGTACACTAGAGCTCTGAGTACCCAGAACCCAGATATCATGGTCATCCTAGGATGAGTGTCATAGAAGACTCCCTGGAATGAGTTCATTCTGAAAGTAGTCTTTAAAAGACCATCTGAAACTAACTGAGTAAAGAGCAGAGAGGGAAGAAGTGACAGAGAGAATGATCCAGGTAGAGGATAGGCCCCAGGCATAACTCTGTAATTGTTGGAATAAGGGTTATAAGGGAAGTTGGGGATGATGGACAGAATTGTGGACAATGAGGCTGAAGAGATATGCTGGTCCCATCAAGAAGGGCTCTCTGAGCTAAACAAGGGTGATTTTACTTTATTTATAAAAGCCAAATAAAAAATCACAACTGAAAATTCTCTTGGGAGCCAGTGGTTGTCACTAAAACCTGTGTGGGGAAGACTCACACAGATCTAAGTGGAGCACTAATTGAACTCCAGAATTGCTTTGTTGCTTTGTCTTTCTCATCAATGAGCTCTGTGGACTTGAGAACTACCACTCAACCTCTTTGTCTAGTAAAATAAAGGAGCCCATCTAAGATTCTTCCAGTTATAAATACCTATTTCTCCTGTCACATCCTTTGGCTTTTTTTTTTTTTTTTTTTCAGAGAAGGTGGCCATTAAGATCCTGGACAAGACCAAGTTAGACCAGAAAACTCAAAGGCTACTCTCCCGTGAAATCTCCAGCATGGAAAAACTGCACCATCCCAACATTATCCGCCTTTATGAAGTCGTGGAGACCCTATCCAAGCTCCACTTGGTGATGGAGTATGCAGGGGGCGGGGAACTCTTTGGGAAAATCAGCACTGAAGGGAAGCTCTCTGAACCAGAAAGCAAACTCATCTTCTCCCAGATTGTGTCTGCTGTGAAGCACATGGTGAGCAGGGGCAAGGACAGAGTCTTGTCCCCATATCCACCAGCATTGGAAACATGGGACTTTAGTTTACCATCATTTAAGCATCTTGCAGGGCTGTGAGAATTCTGTGAGGGTCAGAAGTCTGGCTGGGATCATGCTTCTTGTAACATCCAGGGGTCTCCATTTACATGACAGCCTCTTGGCTTCTCCCAAAGTTGGCAGGAGTCAATCAGCATAGCTGAATGAACACCATCCCCTCCCGGGCCATTACCATTTCTTAACCTCATGTTCTACTACCAGCATAGCTGGCTCCTCACTGCTTCTTGGTCTTCAACCCTAACCCTGTCTAGGATGCCTTTTTCCCACTTCTCATGTCTCACATTCCAAATCCTAGCCACACTTCACGACCAGCTTAGTTCTCTCTCTGAAACTAGCTTCATCAATCTCATGTCAGTTCACACTGAACTTTCTTGCCTTCAATGAGCACCTAGTTCTTACTGCCTCTGTGTCCCAGCACATTCATGATTATGTCATTCTTATTTTATTCTTTGATTATTTAGATAAATCTGGACTCTCCCAGTTCCTCCGAGAGTTGTTTCTTTGTGCTCTGTTATTCACCATATTGCTGGGCACATGGGAGGAACTCAACTTGCACACCTACTACTAAATCTGGTGGCAAAGCAGAAGGGAATCCAGCAGTGGTAGGTCAGACATGAGTCCAGAAGCCCTATGCCTTGCTGTTTCTCCCAGAAATCTGGTCTCTAAAGAGTAAAGGTGAATCAAAGACATAGATAAATAAAATGAGTTTGTTTATGTGCAAGGACCATACTGAACACAGTTGATATGGCATTTTATACTGTTCTCACACCCAGCCTTATGAGGTGGTTATCAGTATGGCATTTTACAAAGAAGGAAACTGACATTCATATCAAGTAGCTGATACAGTTTAACCTAGAACTGATCAGACTGTCAGCCTCAAAAATCTGGATTTTTACCCCTAGAGTTATGTTGGGAAAAGTAACATTAAACCACTTCCCAAGAACCCTTGGGATTAAACAGGTCAAGGGTTTTGAGAAGATTATTGGCCTGGATCCAGAGTGCAAGGATCACAACCCATAGTGGGATCTGTTGCTACAAACACCAAATGCAGCCTCCTTCCTTCTACTGAATTGTGTAGAAATAAAAGAGTCTCCCCAAAGAACATGGTCAGGAAGTTGGAGACCCCAGTCAAAAGATCTCTTCATCAGAAAAACCCAGATAAGACTAAAAAACTAAGGAGGACTCATGTTTTAGAGTGTGTAGTTTTGTAAGATCTGGGTTTTATTTCTGGGATAGATTCCCGAGTCCACATGAGTGGAACAGACTCCAACCCCTGCTCCAAGAAAGAATGGAACCTTTGGTCTATTTGGGAGGTGTGGGTGTTACATTGGTCTAGAGGTTACGACAGAGTACTAACATGACTTAAGTTGATCTCCCTTGATTTTCTGTTATTACACCACCATCACCTCACTGTTTCAAATTAACTGACATCTTTTTATTTTGGTATTTTACTTTGAAACTTACTTTCCTTCTCTTCATTTCTCCTTCCACAGCATGAAAACCAAATTATTCACAGGGATCTGAAAGCAGAGAATGTATTCTATACCAGTAACACATGTGTGAAGGTGGGTGATTTTGGATTCAGCACAGTAAGTAGAAAAGGTGAAATGCTGAACACCTTCTGTGGATCTCCTCCCTATGCTGCCCCTGAGCTTTTCCGCGATGAGCACTACATCGGTGTTTATGTGGATATCTGGGCCTTGGGGGTGCTTTTGTATTTCATGGTGACAGGCACAATGCCATTTCGGGCAGAGACGGTGGCCAAACTGAAGAAGAGCATCCTCGAGGGCACCTACAGCGTGCCCCCACACGTGTCAGAGCCCTGCCACCGGCTCATCCGAGGAGTTCTTCAGCCTGTACCCTCAGAGAGGTATGGGATCAACTACATCATGAACAATGAGTGGATGCAAGGGGTTCCATGCCCCACTCCTTTGGAACCTTTCCAACTGGATCCTAAACACTTGTCAGAAACCAGCACTCTCAAAGAAGAAGAAAACGAGGTGAAAAGCACTTTAGAACATTTGGGTATCACAGAAGAGCATATTCGAAACAACCAAGGAAGAGATGCTCGAAGCGCCATCACAGGGGTCTATAGAATCATTTTACATAGAGTGCAAAGGAAAAAGGCTTTGGAAAGTGTCCCAATTATCATACTACCAGACCCTAAAGAAAGAGACCTTAAAAAAGGGTCCCGTGTCTACAGAGGCATAAGACACACATCCAAATTTTGTTCGATTTTATAAATTACATCAGACTGCTGGGAATTAACCAAGATCATTGTTGCTGCTTTTAAATTTTTTTCACGGACAACTTGGGTGGAGACATTTTTGTAATTTTTAAATAAATTTAAATTTGAGGTATGCATTTTTTTCTCCTAAAAGTCTATTAGCCCAGATTCTGGATTGAATTGGGGTCTTGTCTTATTCTCAAACTCTTCATTTAATCAAGAAAATATTTATTCAGTGCTCATTTTGTGCCAGGCACTGTTTAAGTTACTGATGAAATAGCAAAGAATAAGACAGACCAGCATATTCTAATATAGGACAAAGGCACCAACAACTTTGTTTTTCAAAAAGAAAATATCAAATAGTGATAGATGCTGTGCGGAGAATTCAAACAGGGTGATCTCATAGTAGAAGCTTGCTTCTTTGGATTAGGTCTTTTAGGAAGGCCACTCTTGAGTATGTGACAGTGTGAAAACTGAGGAAAATCATGACTCTTGGGAAAATGCCAAAAGCACTAGGTTTTACACTAGGTTCCCCTAAAACAAACCTAACCCCAAAGGCTTCTATGTAATTTATTTGAGAAGTGATCCCAGAGCACCAGAGTGAGGAACAGGTGAAAGAGGTACAGCCAATATGAAGACACATTATCAAGTTGGCCAGTGGTACACGTGACTGGTGTTCAGTCCTGCAGGATCCTCGGGGTGTCTGGTCCCAGGGTATGAAAGGGGAAAGAGCTTATCCATTGACTCCTGTCCACCACTGTTTAGGGTGTATGGTGTCATCTGCCATGCATTTCATACTGCTGTGTGAGTGCCAAGTGTGTTCCTTGTGGCTCCCATGCCTTGATGTTAGAGAAGCCGTGAGTTACACATCATTGGCCTGAAACAAGGGAGAGCTAAGTAGGACCTGCATGAGGCTGTCTAAACCTGCATGGCAATGGTCACTGTCTGGTCTAGTGGCTGGAGGAAACATGGTGGGAAAAACCTGAAGTGGCTCACAGAAGCTGACACAACTCACCCCCACTCTATGTCTCACCCTGATCACCCTCTTTTACATGTGCTTCAAAGGGGTGGCATCTGGAAGGACTTAATACAGTAGGTTAGTAGGATCTGCAGCTGTGATTCTCAAGCTCTAATGCATCAGAATCATCTGAGGGCTTGCTTAACCACAGACTGTGAGGCCCCGCCATCAGATTTTTGAATTCAGTACATCTGGGGGTGAGGGGAGAATTTGCATTTCTAACAAGTTCCCAGGTGATGCTGATGCTTCTTGTGGAGGGCCTTTGAGCCCCCATTGAGCTACAATCATTACTAAAGCTGGTCCTAAGGCTGCAGTTGGACTCATTTTCCCTCTTCAATCACCCATTCTAATTTTCCCTCACCTTTGGCCAGCATTTCAGCTAGTCTAGATTGGATAGTGTGACCCAAACCTTCATCACCAAAGGATCTGAGTCCTCAGTTGCCTTGTCCTTATCAGATTATAATTGCTGACATTGCCTGTTCACTGTTATCATAAGGCCCAAAGTGACACACCAGTGAAGCTTTTGGATTCCAGACATATTCCTCTTCAGCTTCTTATGATAATCAGAGTCAATAATCCCCACCAATATATCTCCTTTCTTTGCATGCTTGTCCACTGGTGTGGGGAGCTTCAAGCAAACGTGACAGTCATAGGTTCTAATTCACTAGAATCCTTGGTACCCTGGTGAAGAATCACCCTGGCTCCTAGAAACCAAAATCTCAAGTCAAGCCAAGGTTGTAGGAAAAGGTTATAAAGTCTTCAAGTCACTGACTGTGATGGTGAGATGGGTCAATCCTACTTCTACCTATTGTTTTCTAGACCTGTGTATTTTAGGATGGAGGACATATATGAGCCATTGCAAATGCATGAATGCTTAGTTTTGGAGGACAGTACCACAATTTTGCCGGTTGCTGCATAGTATATGGTGTCTTAGCTGAGTCATTCCATTGTTCTATTTACACCAGTTGCTTCCCACTGAGATATACAGTAGACGAAGGAGTTTTGTGGTCCTGTGCCCATTGCCCCACCTCATTTATTAAAAAAAAAAAATTGGTCCTCAAGGCAATATTATGTGTGATACTGTGACAAACTAAGTATTCTCTAGGTCTTAGCACAATTGTATTGGAGGATACACCATAGACATAAAGACAAACCATATCCTGAATGGATGTCAATTCTAATATTCCAATGATGATGTATCAATGTGTGCCATCTGAATTTATGGCCCTATGAATTTGATAATGTCCAGATCATAGGCTCTCAGTTCTGTTTGTTTCATTCCTTGGTATCCCTTAATCAGATGTACAGTCTCTTTGGGACCCAGAACTATGCCAGGGACTTGAGCATCTCTGTTACAGAAGGCATGTCCTTACTCCCAGATCCCCCAGGCCTGTGTTGTAACCTTCCACTAGGGCTTGCCAGAGTATGCACAGTATTCTTAACTACCATGTACATAGCCTGAGTGTCACCTCAGTTTGTGCTGAAGGCTGAAACTGCTGTGATCTTTCTTTTGTGAAATGGGAGTCCTGATAAATAGGTTGGAAAAATATGTTTAACATATGTGTCTTCAAAATCCAGAGACCTACTAAAATGCTTGATCTCTGTCTCAGTGTTAAATGGTGAAAGGTGCAAGAAATCTTTTTTACCGTAGAAGGAATATCTTGATATGAACCAGATCATTAGTTCTCTAAACACTTCACCAATGTGACATGCCTCTGATATTGTTCATAGTTTATCATCCATACTTTGGCACACATAAGTAACCAGGGCATCTAGAGTACTTGTCACTTCCTAATAGCCAAATCCACCTTGCATCTCATCATAATACAGTGGATGTTCTGCAGAATGTCAACATGATCAAGGCCCTTTTAGACCATATAGTGAGCAGGAAGAAACAGAGTAAATGAGAACCACTGTCCATTTCAAAGTAATGTGAACTGCTTTCTGATAGAATATGAGGATGCTTTTGCCAACTCAATAGCTGCCTGTCAAATGCCAGTAAAGATGCATCTGGCATGGAAGCTATGACAGAGATTAACACAGTGCAACCTTATCCTCCATTATCCATCTGCTTGTTTTCAGGAATCTGATTGTAAGTAAAATGAAATTATGATGGAGCCCATTACTGCTGCATCTCTTAACATTTTTGATGGTGACACAGATGGCTGCATTTTTTAATGCGATTGCTCATAATTTATTAACATGGCCAGGAAGAAGTTTCCACATGACTCTTCCTCTAGTAAAGCCCTTACTCCATACATCAAAATATATACTTGGAATTTAGCGAAATAATCCTAAAGTGAGACTTACTCTGAGAGAGTATGTCCAGAACTCTCCCTTTATAACCTGGTTTCCATAAGCCCTCATCTGCATATAAAGCCACAGTAGTACTCAACAGGCTTTGAGAAATCCTAAGTGGGTACATCATATATACTGGTGGAAGTGAGGCTTTTTCTGTAGACCAGTCCTCCCCTTCATTGTGCCCTAGATCTGTAAGTTGATTTAGATCAGGAAGCTGGATAAGGGACCATGATTTTCTTTGACAGACTACCTCAGCCATCTGCTCATCAGCTTTTCTTCCCTCCCTGCGATTTTTGGTTACATAAGTAACACTGTAATCAGCTGGCCCTCAGAATTCCACACTGTTAGCCATTGGCACAAAGTCCTGGAGATCAAGGCATCTTAATTTCCACTCATCTTACTATCCATTTTATTATGTTTACTTCTTCTCTGCCAAAATTCTAGAATCCCTTGTCTCCACTGCAATAGCATGTTTGGTTTCACAGCAGCATTTCCTACTAACGACCCGTCAGCAGGGGCCAGCCAGATCTGAGCTTTTCAGAGCGGGGGCACCCCTCACCTGTGCATTCTGCATTACCTCAGTGAAGGCAATGTCTTCCTAGGGAACACAGGTGGCTGCTTGGTCTCACATAAAAAATCCATCCTTAATATTCCCACCTCCTGAAACTCCCCAACCTTTTCCTCAGTACTATGTCAAAGTAGTTCAACCATCTCCATCTCATTTACTGTTTGCCACAATCACATGTGAGCCTTAGTAGCCAACCAGCAATATAATAGGACCAACTTCAGATGTCCTCCATTCTTAAGTGGTCAGCCAAATTCCCATAACATTTTTTTTGGGGGGGGTGGTGTTTGCTAGGGATTGAGCCCAGGCACACTCTATCACTGTGCTACATCCCCACCTCTTTTTGAGACAAGATGTATACTAAGATGCTTAGGGCCTCACTAAATTGTTGAGGCTGGCCTCAAGCTTTGCAGTCCTCCTGCTTCAGCCTTTGAGTTGCTGGGATTATAGGTATTTGCTACCACACCTGGCCCACAACCTGTATCTAGTCTTATATTCTTCCATTTCCAGCTCTTACCCATCAACCTCAAGGTCAACTCACATTTCCCCTGGATTCCAGGTTGTGCAATTCCCTCAATGTCTACACTATTTCCACCTAGAGAGTAGGTTGTATTTCTCCACTAAGGCTGGGCTGAGACCCCACTTTGCTTTTGGTGTAGAGAATAACAAAAGCATTGAAAGAGGATCTGGTGGAGGCCAATCTCAGAGGCAGCTGCCTCACTAGAAGGCTTGATGGGTCTTTGGGCAAGAATGAGCTGCTTCTGCCAGACCCAGAATCATCTATCTCAAGGTCTTAAACCTTAATCACACCTTGCCATGTAAGAGAACATGAAAGAAAACAGCCTGAGGCTAATCCTTGCATGAAGATTATATCAAAAAGTCATTTATTTGGGAAATGATCCCAGAATGCAGGAAAGCATGAGAGTAAAACCAAAGAGGAAAGACAACATAAGAATGTTCATTCCAAAATTGGCCATAGGCAACTGGTAGTTGATTCTGTAGGATCTTCTGAGGAGCTTTATGAAATGTGTTTCAGAATCATCTACCCAGGGAACGAGAGGAGGAATCATCCATCGGCAACTTTCCATTGTTGGTCAAGGGTGTCCCATGGGCAACTAACTCCCTTGTACTTCTGTGTTATAAAATTAGGCATTTGACAACAGTGAAGCCAAAGCAAAAGGCATGTAGCAGAATCCAAAGGGAAGCGCTAGCTATTACATTCTGAGAACCTGGTCAAAGACTTCATAGAAGTAGTGGCCACAGTAGCAGCTGGAGTAGAAGGCAGGGCAGAAGGGATCTGAAGTGAGATCCAAGATTTCTGATGCATACATAGATCAAAGGCACTAAGCTGGAAGAGATTTTTACATGGTTGAGGAATGTAAGAAAAGGCAGAGTGAATGAAAACATTAATCCTTGGTCATGTGGTGCTGAATTGAAGAAGGGTGGGACCAGCTCCCACAGGAGCCTGCAAGTCTGAAATAAGGAATTGGATACATAAGGTGAAAAGTGCTCACTATACTGAATAAGTAGCCCAGGAAATGCACTCTTTTCATTGTTATAATCTAGAACCTTATTTTTTAAAAAAATCATATGGTTTTTTAAAAAAGTCATATGGTTTTTTAAAAAAATCATATGATCCTCTACATCAAATCACTGCCTTTATAGAAATAGTTTTGGGGGGAAAATTGACAGGTAAGCTTTTTCACCTACTACTAATCAGGAAAAAAAATTAAGAGCCCATAACTTAAGAGCAGTTCCTGGAAATTTTGAAGGGTTGTGTCAAGAGAGTTCATATTTTAAATGAAAGATCTTAATACATTCTTGGCTCTATTGACTTTCACTTTAATGTTTTTTTCAGGAGACTTCAAATAGCAGTCATGAGATGAAGTGTTTCAACTAAGTCACAAGAGGATCAAATATGACTGTTCTGACATCTGTGTTAATCTCAAAAGTACTGTGTTCAGGCTCAGTGGTAGAGCACTTGCCTAGCCCAGGTGAGGCCCTGGGTTCGATTCTCAGCACTGTATATAAATAAATAAAATAAAGGTCCATTGTCAGCTAAAAAACAAAATAAATAAACAAAAAAGTACTATGTTCATAAAATTAAAAACCTAGAAGTCAAAGTGCATAAATAAGAAAGCACAAATTCCATAAAGAAGACAGAGAAGGATAGAATTCTTAAAGCCCTATTAGATACTAGAATTTACAGGTGGCCAGAGAGCACTGGCCTCTAGTTGACCCAGAGGGATAGGACCCTAGCCCATACTTTTAAGGAAAACATGGTAACATGCTGCATTAACGTTTATAACAAAATTTCATACATTCTTACCACCCAATTTGGTAATTAAGAATAAGAATAAATTACTGTAGAAATTCCTTTATATTAGACAAATAGCTCCTTAAAGACAAGACATCTGGTACAGCTTTTTATTTCTGGCATAAGTAAGGAGCCCTGCCTATGTTAGGTTTCAAATGTTTGTGGAATGAATGAGTGAATGAATGAGCTGAAATGAATGCTCACCTTTAATAGCATATTCTGGGCTGGAGTTGTGGCACAGTGGTAGAGCACTTGCCTAGCATGTGTAAGGTACCAGGTTTGATTCTCAGCAATGCATATAAATTTTAAAAAGTCCAAAAACAGCATGTTCTGCATATGTCTTGTCTACATTGTTAGTTGAGAAGGGGAAAAGAATACTCAAATATCTAAAATGTTTCTCTAAAACTTTATTTCAAAGTTATTCACCTTACCATCAATAAGGTTTATGGTTAATGCTCTGTGCCAGTATTACCAGGCTTGCCCATTGCCGGCAATGGACTTTGAGAAAACCCATTTCTTGGCAATCAAACATTAAATTACTCTTTTCGACATACTGAACTCCCAAAACTTGGAAAAGTATTACATGCACCATTTTCCCACCATTCTTTTAAATCTGAGCTTACATTATTAATCTACATCAGTGGATGTTAAAATGAAGTCATTTTAACAAATTATGACTGTACAAATCAAAATACCACTGGTTAATAATATTAGACAAGAGTATCTTACAAACACTACATTACATATTAGCTTGCAATCTGAAACATTACATTTTGTATTTGTTTATTTTCGATAACTGAAACTTCACAGAATTTAATGGTAAATAAAGTTTTAAAAATTTAGTTCTGTACATTAGTTCCAACTATCTCTATTTTACAATCTATAAGGCTCATGTCATAGTTCAGCACCAAAAACATCTATAAAACTTTCTAACCAATCTCTTTCATTCCATGTGATAGTTTTTTGTTGTTTTTTAAAGGTGAATGTCCAAGAAAAAGCTTTATAAACCCTACTTCCAGACCTTGAAGTGGAATACTCTTTTTGGCTAGTCAGACTATGTAAAAACTTAGGTTGTACCTTCTTATTTTCATCGAACAGATACAAAAACAAAGACCCACACAAACACACACACAAAACAAAAAGAACTCATACCACAAATCTGTCAGTCTAGAAATTGAATTTGTAACACTGAAACATAAGTAGCCTAATAATGCCCTGCTCCATCCTTCCTTTCCAGTTTAAAATTTTAAAAAGGCATCAAAGAAATGTTTTATGTATCTTTTAAAATAAGGTGCAAAGAAGGATTGCAACAAAAAGCTTCCTCATATACACCTCCAATAACATCTCGATGTTGCCGAGCACAGTCCACCATGAACTGATCAGGAGCACTCAGCTCCTGCAGCTATCATGACAGCTCCCAAACAGACCATGCTTTTTATGCCAGAAGCCTGCTCAATGCTAGTGTCTCTCTGTTCAGAGATCATCACAATAACTTTGTCACTGTTGGTCTGGATAATATTCCAGAACCAATGTTACTGTCCTAACTCTTTTCTGCCTCTCTAGGATTTATAAATCTGAGAAAAAGAATGTTTGTCTTGCCATTTTCAAAGAGTACTTGTGCATATCACATTTTAAGACCACATTCCCCAAGCTAGAAAAAATTTTCAAAAACCACAGGTACTTTCAATAATCTTGTTCAAAGTATAAAATTCTCACACATTAAAAAAAAAATTAAATTGGAGACTAGTACCTCTGCTTTCCTCTAACAGAAGCACAGGATTCACACTACATTTAAAAACTAAATTTCATGCATATAAATGGCCAGAGAGGTATAAAGTTTACAGAGCCCTTAACATCATTCGAGTACATTTAGCATTGGCTAGACCACAACAGGAAGCATGTTAGCAAATTGGGCAGATAGACTTGTCCAAGAGCACAACAGTTTGCTAGGCTCTGTGTCAGTCACATAAAAATTTAAGCAATGTGTAATTCTTTAAAAATGTCCCCAGACATTCCCTTCCTCCAACCATTCCCCTATCCCCACCCCAACCCAAACACACTGTGAAGTCTCGCAGTTCACGGAGTATCTTAATGTTCCCCATTACTAATGACAGCTACTTCGGGTTCTGCTGCTGATGCAGGGAGCCTTGGCACTTTCTTAGCAGGGCTTGGAATATGCTAAAATGAAAATAAAATTAGTTGTTAGCTATTACACTTTTTCCCCCAAGGATCATGGCACTAAAGTTCCCATAGAGAAACTATTAAAGGATAACTCTGGAGATGCTAACTATATAGCTTTCCCTGGAGGGAACTATTTTCTTTCACCTTATGGTGAACTGATTTTAAAATAATCTATAAAGCAAGAGAAGGAGATCATACAGTATTTTACTTGTTACATTTTATACAGCAACACTGGTGGCTTGACTTGCTACCTAACGGGTATAAAAACTAGAAGCAAGACAATGCATTTACCAAAGTTATAATAAGCAGAAAAAAATCATAATCATTCAAGATTATAATATATAATAAAGTCCTTGGTTTGAAACCTGGCTTCAGCACTTACTAGCTATGATACTGGGCAAGTAATTCAACTTCTTGAAGCCTTATCTCCAAAATGGGCATAGTATATTGCTAAACCTCAAGGTAAGTGTTATAAGGATTAAATAAGAAAATATAAGTAAAGGGCCTATCATATAATAGGAATTCAAATCATAGCTATTATTGTTACTTCTTGAGATGGTCTGAGATGAGATGTGAGCAGCTCAACACTATCCCAACTTTCTCTGTCTCTCAAGATACGCCACAAATAAGCTTCTCTCTAGATCAGTCTTCCTTTAACTTCTGGCATTGTTAATAAAATCTTGTACTTAGCATGTACTTTATAAACTTGGAAACAGCAGCTGGAATCTTCTCCCAGAGCTCTTGCTCTGAATTACTATTTACTAACATTCCTTTAAATTGCTAAACTTCAGTTAGGGGCCCCAAACCCTGATATATATGTGTGAACTTCTTTCTTTCTTTGGTGGTGTTGGGGATTGAACCCAGGGCCTTATGCATGCAAGGCTAGCACTCTACCAACTGAGCTAAATCCCCAGCCCATGAACTTCTTATCCTGTCAAAGAATAGGACCAACACAATGAGCTTTATTTACCTCAGTTGCTGTATTTGAATGCACAAGTCCTACTCCTTCACCCAAAGTGTCATCATTTGGAGAGGGGCGACGAGCGTACGTTCTTCTATGCTTTTCATCCACTCTAACTAGGTACCATGTTCCTTCAAAGAGTGAATCTATTGAACACTGAGGTATATAGTTGGCTAAAGAGAAGGCGGAGGAGATTAACAATCAGTTATGATATACAACTCATCTGGTAATAAAACTGAAGAATTTTCCTATTTCCTTATAATTTTCACAGACATCTGTCTTGATAGCCTTATCTCATATGTTACATACTTCATGTTACTCTTCAAGAAGTTTTCATTTAAATGAAATTTAATATTTTACCCAAGTGATGAGTGTCCTCTCTGAGCTTCATGTTTTCAGCAAAGACATCTGGTGCTACACAAGTTCTTGAGTCAAGCCTTGATTTAAGATCACACAAACTTGCTGTTATTTTATCAAGAGCAGACCCTAAAATAGCAAATAATTTCAACATTAGAAGACTAAAAATAGCATGTCTCGAAGGTTGAATAAAATATTGTCAAATAAAAATAGCTTTTCTTCCAACATTACTGGCAATTATTTAAAAACAAGATAGTATCTATTTGACCTTGGACTAGACATTTATTTAGTATCAGCTAGTAGACAAGTTAGGAAATAGGTAGGATATGAAACTACAAATAACTTTTCTATAGTTAATCCATGGTATAATTTCAAATAATGTCAAGTCTTTATCACCTCTTGTGCAATGTTTTTACTTCTTCCTATTCAGGGAAGGCACAAAAATTTCCTTAAATATAGCCAGGACCATAAATCTATAAAAATTAGTCTAATCCTTAGCTAAGTGTGGTGGTGCATGACAATAATCTCAGCTACTCAGGAGGCTAAGACAAAAGGATCACAAGTTTGAGGCCATCCTCAGCAATTTAGTGAGACCCTGTCTCAAAATAAAGAACAAAAAGGGGTAGGGATATAATTTAATGGTAGAGTGCACCTAGATTTAATTCCCAGTACTGATGGAAAGAAAAAAAAAATTTACCCTTTATCCAATTAAGGCAAATTTATTAGGGTAGACAGTAAGAATCTGGCTATGTTAAAAGTAATGAAAATTAAAGTTAATGAACTATGGGATTCAAGTAGTCATCTGAGAAGACTGCTAAAACAATCTCACTGAATCAAATTCCCAATACATTCTTGTTCAAAGAATCAGCACTTGCCTGGTGTGGCATCTTGTGTAACTTTAAGAGAGTACAAGGTGGCAGCCAAACCAGAACCATAAGAGAACACTCCTATCCTCTTCCCTGCCAATTGCTGAGGAGAGTACCTGTGTAAGAGGGCGGGGGCAGGGGAGAGAAGGCAAGAAGTTTAATTGATTCAAACCTATAAGAGGGAAACCATAAAAGGAGGAATAAAAATTCACACTATACATAAAAATGAAGATGTACCTTAAAAGTTATTAAGGATCTAAAGGTTTTAATATTACAGTAGGAAATTTAACCATTTTAGTATTAGACAGGGAGCAGACTAAAAGCCAAAGTTTTCATCTTTGGGGGAACAACGAGGCTTATGAAAATTATACCACAAAATAAGCTACTCTGTCAACTTAGACACCTGTGCATAAATGTAAATCAAGAATGATAAAACCAGGGCTGGGGTTGTGGTTCAGGTTAGAGCACTTGCCTAGCAAGTGTGAGGCACTGGGTTCAATCCTCAGCACCACATAAATAAAATAAAATAAAGGTAAAAAATAAATTAAAATAATAATAATAATAACAACAACAATAATAAATCAATAAAATAGGAGTCAGGAGACTAATGTGAAATTAATATATACTTCTGGAATAAATACTTGCTATTATTTTATCAAGAGCAGACCCTACAATAGCAAATAATTTCAACATTAGAAGACTAAAAATAGCATGTCTCTGTCTCGAAGCTTGGAAGAACCATATGGAAGAACCCATATAGCTTCAACCCATGTCCTTCGAGACAATAGACAATAACAGACAATAACTGAGAACTATATACCTGCCTGATGCTGGATTTGGTCTTAGAAAAGAGGAGTTAAGTAGCTGAAATTCATACTTACTGGGCTAGAACAGAAGCAAGGGAACCATATACTGAGGATGTATACATATTTCCATTTTGATTTGATACCAGCAAAGATGCCTTTGTTTTCTGATTAAAGAGTTCAGAACTAGCCTTCATAAATGCCTTTTCCACATCTCTGTCAAAGTAAGTATCTTCTAATTTAACATCCCTGAAAGATTTTAAATAAAAAAAAATTTTTTACAGTGTTCAAAGATTATGTTTTAATTATGTTACACACTGGACCTAATTAATATCTACATCTTTTAGTGTACATGATTCTGTTTTTTCATTAAGAATCAAAGACAGGGCTGGGGTTGTGGCTCAGTGGTAGAGTGCTTGTCTCACACATGTGAGGCACTGGGTTCGATCCTCAGCACATAATAAAGTTATTTTAAAAAATCCTTTTAAAAAAAAGAAAGAGAATTATGCTAACTGCTATGGAAGATATAACAGTTGTACACATATGGTTCTTTGAGGTTTTATTTTTATCAAGTAAAGACAACTTGATACTAACATGTTAATAGACTAAAACATTATTGTCACCAAACACAATACTGTCTCAAGTCCATAGTCATGTCTGTTTAGTTAGAAAAGTCATAGGAACTAAGTCTTGAAAGTCAAGTAGAATTTTACTAGATGAAGAAGGGACACAGGTGCACAGAAACAGAATGAAGTAACATACATAGCAAGCATGAACCTAAAAAGTGAGAGGGACTACGAAATGAGACTCAATAGTGGCAGTGAATAAGACAGATATAAGCACAGTGACTAAAAAGAGGCAAAAAGAGCTCACTGGCTATGGTAGTGAATATAGGCATTTCTGTAGTGATATTATCATGGTGACAATGAGAATAAAGCTAAAGATGAAATCACAAAGTCTTACGTAGAACTGACTAAAGAATTCACATAGGTAAGCCACCACCTCGCTGGGACTCAGTTTCTTCATTGGTTAGACAGATTATACTAGAGGACTTTTAACATTCTTTTGACTCTAAAATTTTCAGGTCTGTACAAATAAAAAAACCCTCTTAATATAGAAGGAAAAGAATCATAATAGGTCCTTTTACCCGAAAGCTTCCAGGCCACTGTAGATAGTATTTTTATCTCTGTTCTGGTCATTAAGGAAGTCATTCAGCATCATCCGAGCTAGAGATTTCTGAACCAGTTTACAATATGGTGAGTGAAAGATCATGAAGCCAAAATCATTTAAGGTAAAATCTTTATCATTTCCCTCTGCAAGAGAAATCCAAAGAAGCTATGAAATTCACATAAGTCATGATATTTTACAGCTTGTCTTTAGAACAATGTCAGGATGTTTTTATACCTTTAATCAGACTATCCCCCCAATAATGAAATCTTTCTATAGTTTAAAAGATCTGTCAAAAAAGACATCCATATGAATCTAACTACTAACTATAAAGATCTAATATTAAAAAAAGAAAGTCACAGAGAGCACCCCTCCAACCCCCACTATGTAGACAGGCTGCCATCTAGGCCCACTGTGCTCTTCCATAATGTATTATCAAGCTTCAATAAACTTTTGCTTTGCTTGCCCCACTCCCAAAAGAAATCCAGAGATGGAAAGTATATACATCACTCATTTTCAAATTTAAGAGTCATACTAGTAGGTTATGTAATCAATTTAGTTGGTCAGGACTAATTATTATTTTTAAAAATAGAGTAGATCAAGAACTATGTAATATTTTGAACAACCAACAATAAAAATTTTAAAAAAAATAGAGTAGAAAAATAGCAAACTGTATAACTTACAGCATGGATAAGTAATTTCATGATACTTTTTGTTTCATACAATGTTTCACATTCACAAAGTTAAATTTCCTTTTTACCCTAAGTCCCAATAAGAAAGTTAGACTACTGCTGTCCTGTTAAATACATACTAAATGGTGTATCTTTTTAAATACACACTGTTAAACAGTGCAGTATAAATAGCCCTGTATTGTTAAATAGTATGACATTTTAACATACTGCTAGAATGCTTCTTATTTAGAGCCACTATATTCCCTAATATCTATTATGAAATTGATCTTTAATCCTCTTTTAAAACTTCTAAAAGTAGAACCATGGAAAAAGCACACTTTCTACAACACTGTGTTATAATGGTAATAATTCAAACCCCTACTTTTTTTAGTACCTTTAAAACTTTTTCAGGGTTAAAAATTGAAATTAACAATAACCCTAAAATAGCAAATACAATTCACAGGTCATGGTGCCAACAGATTTTGGTGGGAAGGGATCACTTCAGTAATTTATTTTCACTGGTTTTCTCTGAATAATAGTTAACACCTTGTTAAAGTACCTCTCTCAAAAGACCAAATTCAAAATACTTTTTTAAAAAGAGTAAATCAACCTAAGTATTTCTGCAGAGATATACCTCATTTTCAAAGCTTATCTTTTTACCTGTATTATACATTCCCAGAAACTATGGGGAAATGCTATTTGGTAGATAAGAGTAAATACAGTAATAGGGTACTACAAAAGGATAGTCACAAAGCAGTTTCTCACAAAAGATACACTTCCCTCAACAGATAGCAAAACCTAGGAAAATCATTAAAGGTAAAACCCACCTTTCTGCCACTGGGCACGGATCTTTTTGCGGTAGACAGAATAACAGCGGTCTAATGCACTGAGGTAGCATTGTATGGAGAGTTTTCCATCAACTATAGGATATTCGGAGACCATATCGGGCTTGTAAAAATCATAGGCATGTTGCATATGTGTTCCACGAAGCCCTATCAGAACCAAAAGGAAGATGTCTGTATATTTCTGCTGCTTCTATTTTTTTTTTTTTTTTTTTTTGGTACTGGGGATTGAACCCAGGGGTGCTTAACCACTGAGCTATATTCCCAGCCCCCTTTCATATTTTGTTTAGGACAGGGTCGCACTGAGTTGCTTAGTATCTCGATAAGTTGCTGAGGCTGGCTTTGAACTCATGATCCTCCTGCCTCATCTTCCAAAGCCACTGGGATTATAGGTGTGTGCCACTATTTCTGCTTCTTGATGTCTGCATATTAGGAAGTATACCACATAATCTAAGGACCTTCTTTAACTACCTCACCAACTCTCCCCACTTTCATATAGGAAATGCAAGGGAAAGCCAATATAATTAAAATGAGGGAAAGTGAAGACTCCTTTGGTATGTAACCTTTCCATGCATGTATCATAAATCTAACTGGGAGATCATAGTTATTGTACTGAAGACAAATGAAACTTGCCTGTGACTATGGGAGTCAAGTTATTACTACCTTACTTCTCTTGTAAAGTGGGGATGTCCCCACCTACCTCATAAAACTACTATGACTACTATGAAGCTTAAATAAGGTAACACACATAAAGCACTTAGCTTGCATTTAATGAACATTCAGCAAATAGTAGTTTCTATTTCCATTTTCAAGTCTCTCAGGATATTGTGTCAAATAAATACATAAATAAATAATTAACTAATAAATGCTTTCCCAAACACTCACCTCGGTCAAAAATTAAAGGAGCATTTGGCCCAATCAGCAAAGCCACAGCTCCAACTCCACCTGTAGGTCTGGCATTTCCTGTGGCATATATAGCAATATCTCCTGCAACTACCAGGGCATACCGTCCTGAAAGATATTTATGATTTCACAAGGTGGTCAACACTATAAATATTATACATGCAAACTCAAATCTGTTATATGTTATCCAGAACATGCTTTCCCTCTCTTTGATAAAGAAATAAATGCCAACTAAATTTGGACTAGATCATTTGTTCTATACAATAAGATAACCAATTCATGACTTACATAAGCCAAAAGCCATAGTTGTATTTCTGAATATACTTGAACAAATATAACTAGTCAAAGTTTGCACATGGCATTAATTAAAAGGTCACTTGGGTCTATTCATCCTCAAGGAGTTTTTTGGATTTTGAATTTTTGTTATAGAGGCATGTAACTTACCATCCCAAGAGCTGGACTCAATCCAGTTAACAGCATTGAAGACAGCAGCTGTGCCTCCATAGCACGCATTAGTTGTATCTATTCCTTCTATATCTGTATTCCCAGACTCCTCAAATAGCTGCATCAAATTAGTCTTCACTGACTTTGATTTATCAATGATTGTCTCTGTTCCAACTTCTAACCGTCCAATGCAATCATAAGAAAGGTTATTTCTCTCCATTAGATTCTGAACCACAGTTAGGCAAAGAGAGTTGATATCTTCTCGATCTGTGCAGAAGCCCATCCTGGCCTGGCCCAAGCCAATGGTATACTTTCCAGCATCTACACCATCATATTTTTCCAACTCTGCTTGATCAACATATTGAGAAGGAAAATAGATCTCAAGGGCAACAATTCCCACATCTTTTGGCCAACAAGCTTCTGCATTCAAAGGAAGTGACCCAGGCATGGTGAAAGAGCTTTAGAAAGAAAAAGAGAAACAGACATTATTTTAGGCTACAAATTGCTGACTTTAAAATTCAAGATTGAGAAGCAGTTGTGAGTCCAATAATCACCTGAAATATTGGTTTAGTCTAAGTTTTTAGTACACTTTACTTAGGGCAGCCTAAAGTAGTAATGATTGTACAAATGGAATATTATCTCTTAAAATCATAAGCTTTTAAAAAACTTATTCAAAGTTTAAAAAAACTATTCAAAACTGGGCATCTATGGATTTAAAACATGATTAGTAGAGGTAAGCAACATTCAAATAAAATTCTTCTGTACTGCAAAGAACTATAAGCTAAAATATAATGACAATTTGAAAGTATAGCTGACAAATCAGAATTATCTGACTTATAATAAAAAGGTTTAAATATGCCATTTATTCATAATAGATATATTATATTGATTATCCACAACTATTGACTTTAGGAAATACAAAAATCATTAGATCAAGTGATGTTGCTTTTTGGGGGGAGGAGGGTACCAGGGATTAAAGCCAGGAATGCTTAACCACTGAGCGACATCCCCAGTCCATTTTATCATTTATATATCTTGCTAAACCACTGAGGCTAGCTTTGATCTTGTGATCCTCCTACCTCAACCTCCCAAGTGGCTAGGATTACAGGCTTTTAAAAATATTGTTTTTTAAAAATTTGATCTAAATAATCTCAGCAAGTAGAAAAACCACAGTATAGAAGTCTAGCAAGCCAATCTGTATAAGGCCTCTACGATTATAATCCTATCCCAAAAAAGAAATCAAATAATTAACATTTTGTGCAAAGATACATTCCAGGACCCATTACAGGTCAAATGCCAATATTCTACAATTCAATTTCTGCAGCAGTGTATACGTAATAAATGAGCATTAAACTGCATCTTGAGAAAAAAAGAATCTCTGATAATGCATGCTTTGTCTGTGTAGCAACTAACTCCTAAAACCATGATTTCTTTTTTAAAATGGCACTAAAAAGTTGGAGTACTGCCACACAATGAAGACTTTCAGAAGTATCTAGATTTACTTACCAAAAGTAAAAAAAAAAAATTGCTAGTTCTCAGGACCACTACTGTATACCCCAAGGGCAAATCACTTAAGTTAGTAGAGGCTCAATATCTTTGAAAGATTTTATGAATTAAGACATGAGAAATTATTCTAGATATTTCCAACAGAGTGGGGATTACCCAGGGAAATGATTATAGATTTGTTGTCTGGGCTAGAGGAACAAAGGGGAAAGGTAGTTCTTGAGATCCCCCAAGCCTATATTCCCGGTGCTCCTGCCACTACAAACAAGACCTTCTCATCTCACCAGAGTACCTCTACTGGTATCATAACCAGGACCCAGATGGAACAGGTGTCAGCAATATGTTATCAGGCTTTGAAGAGTGATACATCACCCCAGTTTTAAAGAATCCTTTCCAAATCCAAAATTCTACAACTCAATTTCCTTTTTAAGTATGACACATATCACACATATATAGCAGAACAGGACTGCTAAGGTGGCAGAATTTCAGCTCTTCATTGATCTAAAGATCCTGATTTATGAGTTACTAGGGCCATTCTGATTCACTAACTTTCTGTAGTATTTGCCAACCTATGACTAACTTGATAACCTAAAAATGGAAAGTCAACCCAACAGCTCAGGAGGCTGAGGCAGGAGGATCACAAGTTCAAAGCTAGCTTTAGTAACTTAGCCAAGCCCTAAGGCAACTTAGAGAGACACTTTCTCTAAATAAAAATTTTAAAAGGGCTAACAATGTTGCTCAGTGGTTGAGTACCTCTGGGTTCCCAGTATCATCCCTCTGCCCCATAAAAAAAAAAAAAAAAAACTTAGCAAGACCCTGTCTCAAAATAAATTTTAAAAAGGGCCAAGGATGTAGCAACGCTAAAGCCCTAGTCTAGAATGTGCAAGGTTCTGGGTTCAGTTCTCAGTAACTAACACACACACACAGTGCCTAGAAATATAATCACAAAATCTAAATTAATGATCTTAAAGTCCACCAGTTGAATATTTCTTCTAAATACAAGAATATTATTCTTTTTCATTCATTCAAAGAATACCAACATGTTACAGGCTAAAACATTTGGAATAATTTTAGTGGGACAGTAAGATAAAAATACATAATAATCAACAGGTAACGATATATAATTACATTATAGTATTCAGAACTGAATATATGGAAGTAAACAGTAAAACACTGCAGAAACAGATGGTGCTACAAGATTTTCAACAGGGTGTACAGCATAAACAAAGACACACTATAAGGTACTATAAAACTTTACTATCTATTGAAATGAAATCTTAGTGCCAGTGAATGGATGAGGCAAATATGTCAGGAGAACTAGGTTAAGGTCAGGTAATGAAGAGTCTAATGTACTGATATCAGCAGCTTTGAATTCATCATAAAGTTAGTAAGAAATCAAAGAGGTTAAAAAAGGAATAAGGTGATCATATTAATCATCACAGCAATATTTTCTCAGCCCTGGAATCCGTTTAGGGGACAGCAAATATTTTTAAGAATGAAACAGAAAATAGGAAATACCAGATTGCATAGCATAACAAATGTATGGATTTTTTTTTCTTGGATTTTGTTTCAATTATTCACACATATACAGTATTATCTCCTACTGGGGGATCACAGTCAAAACTGAGAACTGCTATTTTGTAGTCAAAGGTGCTATGTATACAATGGGTTTGAGTTAAGAAGCTGATACAGCAGTTCAGATAAAATATGGGTCATAGAGCAATTACTATATGTGGGGTGAAAGAAGGAAGAGTTCCAAAAATGCAGAAGCAAAAATTTGGCAGAAATTGCAACTGACTAGATGTTAGGAAAAGAAGAAAATATGTGGGTATCTAGAACAACTCCCAGATTTCTAGCCAACTGTTTTATGACTTTTTATGCTCACTGTCAGATATGCTAAGTGAACAGGGAAGTACCTCTCCACTTTGTTCTAATCTTCCCTTCTTCCATGAAAACCCTATTTCCTTCTGTTCTTTTCTCTGGTAAATGGGGTTCAACCAAACCAGCTCTCAGAGCTATCAATGAAGAAGTGAAGAAGAGAACAAACTGAGACAAGCTAAGCTGCCTTTGCTTCTGTCATTTTACCAACAACTACATATATTTTTTTCCAAGTTATCCTTGCCATCTACCACCATTCTATATGGAACTTTACATAAGATTCTTAGCTTTGACTTATGCAACCTACACTAGAAAACATGAAGAGAATTCTACTAACCTTAGTAATTGAGGATAAACGCTAAATATTACCCAATCTTTCCCTGTCCTACAAATAAAGTTACCCTCCCTTCACTCTCCAATATTCTATTCATTATCCCAAAACATCTAGTCATTTCTTCAACAACCCACCTCTTGCTTCTGCTTCTTCCGATCCTTTATAGCTCTGGATTATGTACATCACATCTTACCCATGAAACCTTTCCAAACCAAACTGATAGCATTCTACTCTTTCAAAATCATAACAACACTCAATAGACAACTACTAATTACCTTTAGCACTTCTTGCCTATCATATTTCACCAATTAAAGTGCCCCACTTTGACAGTCAACAGCCCTATCTGAAAGCAATTTCCAGAATAGCAGAACACTGTTTTCATTTCTAGGAACCAAATGGTCTGAGAAAGGCAGTGAATCCCTAAGCAGGAGTCAAAAGTAGGAAACCAAAGGACAGCACCAAGGCTTTTTGTTCTTTTATGTATGGACTCTTTAAAAAAAAGGTCCTCTCATATGCTTCTCAAGTAGGCTAGATATAAATTAGGGAAACAAAAAACTAGTAAACGGTCTGAGATTTTCATATTATGTGCTAATAATTCTCTACCAGGAATAGTCTAGCTAATTCACTGTTCTTAATAAACAAAATACACTCAAAAAAATTTTAGATAGAACACAATTTTGAAAATCTGACACTTAAAAACATTTATTCATATTTAAAATTTTTTTGCTGATGAAGTTTATTTCATTGTTTTTCATTTATTAAAAAAATTATCATTTATTAAAAAAATACATTTATGAAAAAAAAATCCAAGCAGCATAGCAAAGATTCTATATAAGAAAATATCTAAATTTTATTTTTCAATTCCAACTTTTTAAAAGGAGGGAAATATGTACACATTTACCAGAGAACTCTTTGTAAACCTTCCAAATCTTCCAAGAAACAACTACCAGAGGACAGAAGTCTTTTTTTCCCTAAAGTGACTGCTCACCTCCTCTGGTGGACAAAAGGAACTATTTTTAGTGAACAGAGTAAAAAAGAAAGCCTAGTTAACACTCTCTAAGGGCTTCCTACCTAGATAGGAAAAAGATTAATATATCACCAAGAATAAATCTGTAAATGAAAGATAATTGGGGTGGGGGGAATGGTGAGGGGAGGTAAACCAGCTGGGGATGCTGGTGCAAAGGTGGCACTGACCTGTCTTCTCAATGGCTTATATAAGGGAACAACTTCAGCACCTGCCCCATAGACTACTATGACAACCTCCTAACTAAGCTCTCCACCTCCACTTTCCTGTCCTTGGCCAACAGGTATCTTTGGAAAACACATGTTTGATGATTAACATGCTATTTTAATCTCTCTCAAGATTCTATTATTTAAGCTCAGACTCTTTGCACTGTGAGACAAGGAACTCTGACAGTAGAAACTGTGTCTTGCTCATCACTACATCCCAATACTCAGCTCATTGTTTGGAATATGGCTGATATTGAATGCTGAGTAAGAGAGATCTGACTAGCTTTCTATTATAATAGGAAACCATAATACTGAAATACAAGAAAAAGCAGAATCATAAGAGAGGCACTCCATGGCAATATGAGAAAGCAACAACTGCAAATAATTAAATTACTGCTTCAAACACACTTATAATCACTATCCATTCTCACATAATTTTAAACATTCATTCACAGCCCAGATATGCATCTTCTAAAACTATAATTTAAAAAGCACTGTTTGTACACATGCTTGCCTATGATTTTTTTGATTACCCTATTAAGTTCCATTGTCCCAAATATGAGATACTATAAAAATTTAAATTGAGCAACAAATATACTGCTTATGGTAACTTTTAAAATAAATATTATGTTTTTAGAATTCTATTAAGAAAATAGATGAATGACTAAAGTGTTTGAAAAAATACATACATTTCCACATATATGTGAAAATATATAAAATATATGTAAGCTGTTGACAATTCACAATATATTTTAATGCACTCATTACCATGTACCTGAATATTTTGCTGAAATATTCACAGAATTGAAAACTTGAGGGTGGGGGTGGGGATGAGGCTGTAGCTCAGTGGTAAAGTGCTTGCCTCGCATGTATGAGGCACTTGGTTCAATCCTCAGCACCACATAAAAATAAATAAAGATACTGTATGTTCATCTACAACTAAATAAATATTAAAAGGAAGAAAGAAAGCAAGCTTGGGACTTAATGAGTTAGTAAGTGGTTTGTGATTATACTTTATTATCTATATTTTTTCTCTGAAGAGTGAACACTAATTCTAAAAACTCTTTGCTAGATTTTCAACATTAGTCTAATAAACACAAAATTAGTTTTCTGAAGCATGATGGCGTTAATTAATTTTTGAAGACAAGGTATAAATGATCATGAAAAGTAATTTCAAAATATATGGCACATATAAATGGTTATTTGTTCTAGGATAAAAATTAAATTTCCCCCTTCCCTCAAAACAGAACACTTTACTTAAGCTGCATGATATGATAGCATACCTGTGTGAAGGACAGAGAACTGCAGCCTCCAGGTCTGTCACTGTTTCCTCTGCTGGGCACTAGGAATTTCAAGTAAGAACTTTTTTTAAAGTCATAAATCATTCACACAAATTCAAGTAATATGACTTCAATTCAAAATGAGCATTTCCTTATCCAATTATATCATGCAGAAAAGATTTGACATGTACTTAGAAAAGTTACTTAAAGCTTATAAAACTCTTTCCCCCTCCTTAGGTTCAGTCAGCAATGAATTTAAATACAATCATATCACTGATTCAGGCTTTAAATCAACAGTGAAGTTGCAGTCTTCTCTACTAAATTTATTTTATCAGGAATTGGGAAGAAGGAGTTTAGGTAAATTGTACATTTCTGGAATAAAGCAACTTACACATTCAAGAGTTACCCTGCCCTTGGGGGCTTGTGGCTGAAATAGCAATTTGTGCCTCTTTGAACCTCAATTTCCTATAAAATGAAGCTAATATAACTGCCCTCCCTAGATCATTGTGAAGATAAAATTGTAAAAAACGTATTATAATAAAAAGCACCAATACTTTATTATTACCCTAATTATTATTAGTATTATTCAAATAAAGATTTCTAGCAAGGCCTAATCATTATGATTTGTTTAATTTTATACTCATATTTAACATGGCTATCTTCACTCTCCCCAACCTTTAAAAAAGTGATTCCCCCTACTCTTTTAGTGCTTATGTTTAAAAAGTAAGCATTTAGGCAAAGGTGCATTAAATTTTATTACCATTAAAGTTATATGAAAATCACCTAGGAAAATGACTTGAGTATTTTCTTCAGTTGATCTGTTTTGAAGGCTGTTATTTGAGATAGAGCTTCTATGTTTAACATGTACATAATTTCCTCCACTCTAAACAACTGGCAAATTTAGCATCTGCCTTTGCTCAATTAACTGGGGACTGTATTGTCTCAAATTATCCTTTTGTACTCTAAATTAAGCAGACACCAGTTTTCAGTGATGGGGGAAAACATGATTCTCTCTCCATGTTAAGGCAACTTAAAATAACTTACCATGGGTCCTTGAGGCCCGTCTGTATATGTATTTGACACCACTTTTATCAAGTAACTTTCCCCTTTTCCTCTTTCTATTTTGATCATTTAAATTGGGAAGAAAAGTTAGGTGGGGAGAGAAAAAGCGTGCGTGTGCGTGTGGGTGCGCGCGCACCCACACGCAAGAGCAAAGGAAAAAATAGAAAAGATTAAGAAAGAACTGCTGTGCTACTTCAGGATGACATATCGCATATGTGACATACCACATATCGCTTGTGAAAGTAATTCCAGAGAGAGAGAGGTCTAGAGATTAGGAAAGAAATGGAGATAGTAAATGGTACCGTGGGGAAAGAACTAACTTAAGAGGGATTAACTTTCTGTTCTTTCCTGTAGCTATTGGAAGAGTTTTCTACTCTCAGAAAACCAATACAGGCTGGACATCCCCAGTCTGAAAATCTGACTTAAATATAGTGCTCCCCAAATCCTAAACTTTCTAAGCGCTGCTGACATAATGCTGAATATGAAAATTCCCACATCTGACCTAATGTCACAGATCACAGTTAAAAGGCAAGTACATGGGGCTGGGGTTGTGGCTCAGTGGCAGAGCACTTGCCTTGCATATGTGAGGCACTGGGTTCAATCCTCAGCATTAAAAAAAAAAAAAAAAAGCAGGTACATATCTCATTACATACATGCAAATATTCCAAAATCAGAAAAACTTCCTGTCCCAAGCGTTTCAGATAAGGGATACTCATCCTATGTTGCCAAGGCCTCAAAACAGGTCTTCAGCTTGTAACAGGTCTTTTCAGTGCAAGTGATAGAAGGAAATTATATGGGTCAGGAAACAGTTATCAGAAAGCATGTTTGGAGACTCCTAAGTACCCATATAGACATTTTGAGTTTGCCAAAGAGTAAAACTCAAGAATGCCGAGATTGCTTGGGGCCAACCAGATTCATACAACAGTGCTTTCTTCTGGAACTTACTTAGGGTTCTGGATTTTACCTTTTGGCTCCCTTCTCTGCCTTGATTCAAATGAGTGGTCAGATAAATTAATCTAGTATACATTTGGTACATGATAATCTATAAGCAGTTACCAGTTGATCTTTTTCAGTTACTGAAGAACAATTCAGCAAATTGATAATGATTTGGTAACCTTGCTTCTTTAGAATCAAGCAGGCAAAAACTACTGGTAAAACCCTGTCCTCAGAAGTACACTCTGGTGTACTTCTCCCAAGTCCAATACATGGACATTCCTGTCTTCCCCAAGAACTACTTGTCTGCCTCTCAGAGATGCTATTACTATTTCAAGGTCTTATTCTAAACTAGAAGAGACTAGGAAGGTTTTCCAGATAAATCACATAGAAAGTGAGTTTTCTAATCAGACTGCACTCCTACTTATGTGTCACTCACACTCAAGTCTTCATAGCCTACTCTCTACTGAAAACTAGTTATGAAGAGTCTTCTTATCCATATTGGGGTTCCTAACTCCGGTTGGGAGAGAGACTGTATTGATTTTTAAATATCCATTGCCCTTTCTCGAGTGACTGAATGTGGAGTTATAAGAACTAGAGGGCAAATCTTTTAGATTCAAGGACTTAGCAGCCCTTACCAATTCGTTATTTTTGCTATCACTTTCAAGATGAACTACAGGACCAAATAAATAGTGTCCAGGAGTTTAAGAAAATTGGCTCTCTACCACTAATGTTCAAAGCAAATGGTAAGTTTGAATTGTTCCCAGATCCTTATCATAAAAGTGTGAAGAGCCCAAATGAAATCAGAAGAGAATATTTACTGATTTTACAATCATTCCCCAAAGCACCCACACACAATCGCAAACCTTGCAAAGATGAAAATAGTAAGCTTTGAAAGATTAGATTCTCTTCTAACATTCTAACTACATTCACTTGACATCAAGACAACAAGTGAACATACACATGTGCCAAGAATTAGGATGAACAGATTAAGAATCTAGTTCTAACATGCTCCCATTAGATTAGGTAACATATTTCTTCATCTTTTAACCTATACCACCTTCTTGAGAAACTTTGAGTGACACACTTTTCTATCATATTTGGTTTTTTAGTAACCCAACATCAAATCATAAGACTACATTTCTTTCTAAATGTAACCATTAACACTTCTAGGTCTTTGACTAAGATCAAATGTAAATCAGAAACTAATTAGAGATTCTGATATAAAGCCCATTAAGTTCTTCCATTTCCCCACATCCAGTTCCACTGGATTATGGAAGATCCACCTAGGTTTTAAATCATTCTAGAAGATCCAGAAAACCCATGCTACATCAATATTTGAAATTTTCCATTTATTTTGAGAAAAATCTATCTAAATTCTAAGTCCAAAACCTCAAAATCAATCCCACAGTTAAAAGAATCAAGATGTAATAGTAATCAGGAGGAATATTTAAGACAAGCAAAATTAAAAGCAAGTCCCAGATGGCTTTCTAAAGCTTCAAACATAATATCACTTTACACTCCTGCTCCCCAGCATTGGACCCACCTTCTGAGAACTCAGATTACTAACTATGTTCAAATTAAACTCAACTAAGTTGCAAATTTACTAATTTAGGAGAGAAATATCTACAAAAGTTTGACACAAAGATAGTCTTTCCCTCTTTCCATAAGATATGCTCTCTGCCTTCTGTCTCCACATAGAAATAACTGAAATTTAAAATTAAAGTTTTCATCAAAGAACACAAACTTCTTTCATGTCTCAAAGCTGCAAAGAACCCCTTGCACAGATACATGCTAGGGACTTTGAATCTACCTCCCATCTACTAGAATCTGGAATAAAATAATAATAATAATTATTAACTATATGAGTACTTCCATTTGTCTGGATTGAATTTTTTATCTTGCCATGTTTTTCATGATTCATCCTTAAAAATAGAATAAATGTTAGTTTGCGGGCTGGGGATGTGGCTCAAGCGGTAATGCGCTCGCCTGGCATGCGTGCAGCCCGGGTTCGATCCTCAGCACCACATACAAAAGAACGTGTTGTATCTGCCGAAAACTAAAAGTAATTAAATAAATATTTAAAAAAAAAATGTTAGTTTGCAACAATCAGAACACATAATCCTACTGCAGCAGGTTGTTTAGATCATATGCAGGAAGGAGGGGCTGCAGCAGAGGTGGGCAGTGAAAGAAGCCAATGATGCCCTAAGGCCATAGCCACAGGGGCAAGCACAATAAAATGGGAAACATCACAGTATCTGTTTCCCAAATTCTTCTTTCCAGACTGGGGCAGAGTAATTCTTCCTCTACCACTGGTCAAAGTAGGATGCATGTTTTTAAAGATTTCATATACTTAGCTTAAAATGTCCATGATTAACCCAGCTATGTGAGGGTTCTGTGGGTGACTGCTCATTACCTCATTATTTCCCTCCTAAGGCTGGTCTTGAAGTTATTAGCAGGAGGAAAGTGCATAATTTCAGAATACTGAGGTGATCTATTTTTAAGGCAGACACTAAAACAAACAAAAACAATAACAAACAAACAAAAACCACCCAGATGTATAGATATACATCTATACACACGGAGGCGAGAAGTAGAGAGGCAGGTTATTTTAGATTTCAAGCAAGCACACATCGAACGTGTCCAAAGCACCAATATTCGGTCGGGTCTAAATCACAGCTTTGATTTCTTGCAACTGAGCTGGTGAAGAAAAGCAATGCTGCCTACTTTCCTTTCCTTCCATCAACTCTCTATCTGTGGCAGTAGGAGGACACACCCCCTGCCAACCTCCTCCCAACTCAGATCTTCCCCATCCCTTTAGCATTCACCTTTAACCCAAGGCTCTGGGAACACACTGACAGCCCAGCTCCCTTCTCTTTCCCTTCAACCTACCCCAGCGGGCACAGCCGCCTCTCCAGCACTTCCAACTTTGCATTAGAACACCTGGCCCTCGCTCAATGCCCTTTTACCTCTCCTCCGTGACTCGCCTGCCCACTACGGAGTCCCCGGTCCTTCCTAAGACTAGCCACAGTCGGCCCCGAGTCCCTGGCAAGGTAAGCCCCGCATGTCAAGCCCTGCATTGCCCGAGCTCTCGGCGTCCCATCCTCCTGGGCCAGGGCCAAGTCCACGCTTCATCCCTGACCCGGTCCTTTGGGCCTAGTCAAGGACACCGCCTCCTCCTGGCCCACACCCGCAGGCGGCGCCTCTTGCAGCCCAGCTCTCCTCCCCAGCGCCGGACACTCACCCAAATGTGACCGGGTAGTGACCACAGGAAAAGACCAAGCCGCTAAAGACCTACGCGGCGCCTCCCCTCCGCTACCAGCTTTATAGCCGCCGACCCACCCGACTCCGGCACAGCCGGGAGTCGGTGGGAGGCGGGACAATGGCTGCAACAGCCAATTGCAGTCAGCGAAGTAGCCCAGCAGCGTCCGCCTTCCAGTCCGCTTTCTACCAATCAGAAGAAAACTAGAGGCGGAGACTCGCTAGAGTTTTCCCTCGTGGCTGGAAGGGCGGGGGAAGGGGAGGGGACCAAGTTGAAGGGCCGAGGAAGTGGGGTGAGACAGTGACGTCGGGTGGCCCGAGAGCCTGGGTGCCAATGACGGAGCGGCGAGAGACGGCGAGAGCCAACGGGATAGGAGTGAGAGGTTCTCTGACCAATTCGGGCTCAGTGAGAGGAAATGGGGGCCAATCGGGACTCCGCGTCCCACCACTGAGGAGAGATAGTCAAGTGTGGGAGGCGAGTTGGTCCCTACTTTAGTTTGTCCGGTTGCTTAGCAACCAGAGCTAGGCTTCACCTGTAAGATTTCTGAAATACTTGATTTGAATTCAATCTTAACGTTTCCTAGTTTCCACAGCAGCAAAATGCGCCTGGATTACAAGTTGGAGCAGAATACTTCATTCTGAATTTATAAATTTGTAAATATTTTAAATAGCAGATTTGTAAACATTCAATGTTGTCACCTCTATTTAATACCACCTTGACTTTTAAAGAAACGACTATTGAGACAATTCTTCTAGCTCAACCTACAACAAAATATTTTAGGGGTTAGGCATCAGCGAGGAAGATGCAGGGTTTTGCCTGAAAAGGGAAGTTGACCCTGCATTTAAGGATTTTTGCTAGGCATCTGGTTCCGTCCTCCCTATGTCTTCCGAGCTTCTCTTGTGATAGATGCCAAATAAAAAGTTATTCAAAGAAACAATTTTTAGTATAGCAAATCCATAGAGTAAGGATTGCCTTACTACCCCAGAAAATTACTAAGAACTCAACTTGGAAGAACTCAAAGGACGATAATTATGGCGTTACAATAGTCTCAGCCTCTACCTAGTCTAGTCAGTCGGAGAAATTAATACTTAATTTTGATGGGGCCCATGAGGGAGATTCACGATTGCTTGTGTCTCTCTTAGCAGCAAAGTGGCAAAATATGTTGGAACCACTGGAAGTGTCATAAGTTATTGGTAGGGAGAGGAATCGTTCGGTAATGGTTATTACTCCACAATATCATCTGTGACATTCAGTCTATTCTAGAATCAATGTCATTGCATATCTTCATAAAGTTAGTAGATGATAAATAGAAGAGACATTGCCTGATCGTGATCAACATTTTAGGGTAGGATGAATGTTAAAATTCTTGGTATATTAGAGTGTATTGAAAGGCAATAAGAATAAACATAAGGGGGGCTGGGGATATAGCTCAGTTGGTAGAGTGCTTGCCTTGCATGTGCAAGGACCCGGGTTCAATCCCCAGTACCACAAAAAATAAAATAAAATAAACATAAGGGGCTGGGGTTGTGGCTCAGCTGTAAATACGCACATGCGGGGCACTGGGTTTGATCCTCAGCACCACATAAAAATAAAATAAAGGTATAGTGTCCAACTACAACTAAAAAAAAAAAAAAAAGAGTAAACACAAGGGAGAAGATAAAGTCTTGCCCTTGCAAAGGGTTAGCAGATAACTTCAACTCCAGGAGGGTACAATAAGAAACGCTTAGTGAGAGTCATGAAAATGATTGTTTTCAACTGAAAATCCCCACAAGGTACAGACAGTCTTTTTGATCAAATTAATCTTCCATTAAGCAAAGTAAACATGGTTATTTATTTTTGGGAAGCTGAGCAATAGACAATAAAATGGGATAGTAAATTAGATATAGAACATTTTAATTGAATTTTTAAAAATCACAATCTGAGATTCTATTAAATATCATAATAGATTATACAAAGTCATTTGAATATTAGCTATGGTCTGTGCAACTGAAGACTAAGTGTACTTATATTTATTATGCAAGAGATTACAAGTTTTTTGGAACCATGAGTTTTGACACAAACACAGTGAAACCAAGGTCATAATTGAATGTCATTTTAAGACATGTTAAAATAAATGTTGTATAACCTTGTTTAAGAATTTAATGCTACAGGGGCTGGGGTTGTAGTACAGTGGTAGAGTGCTTGCCTAGCACGTGTAAGGCATTCGGTTCAATTCTCAGCACCACATAAATATAAATAAAAATAAAGGTCTATCAACAACTAAAAAAACAAATTTAATGTTACATATTTATTGGCCAAGAACTATATATGCTTATATCAAAGGTAAAGTATAATTTGTCATACTTCTCTACTTTAAAAGAAAAAAAAAAGCAGGAAGACATTATAGTGATAATGTTTAGTATTATAAATTCATTTATGGAACAAATATTTACTTTTTATCTGCTCTGTAGCAGGAATTGTGATAGACTTAGGCTGTTCAGTAAAGCACGCACTAGCTACATATGGCTGTTAAGCCCTTGAAAGATGGCTAGTCCAAAGTGCAATGGGCTGTAACGTAAAATACACACCAGATCTTAAACACCTAGTAAACACAAGAAAAAAATTTAAATACCTCCATTAAAAATTTATATTGATTCATGTTATAATGATAATATTATATTAACATTAGGTTAAATAAAATATGTTAAAATTAGTTTTACCTGTTTCTTTTTGTTTTTAATGTGAAATTACACATGTAGCTTCCATTTGTGGCTCCTATATATGCTAGACAATAGGAATACATACCAAAAGATAGAGAGACTCTGTCCTCAAAGAGTATATAGTCTAAAGAGTAGAAGAGAGAGAAGGAGAGAAAAATTAATATAGCCAAGGACTAGGTTTCATACTATATAGCTCAAAAGCAAAAAGTCAAAGTTAACAATTTTATTTTTGTAAGAAATCTAAACTTTATAGTCTCTACGTCACTAAATAATATGTAGGAAGAGTTAAGTTGGAAAGAACCTTCATATTTACCAATTATAGGTATCTCCATCTCTTCCAATTTAAAAAGCCTTATTTATCTAAATATACAATATCAAGTTGATCCCTATCAGGGCTATTTTTCCTAAACTCTCTACTTGTCAGGAAGGCATCCAGGTTTTATGGTGCTTATTGGTTGATGTTGTATCAGCAGAGGGGGCCCATTCCTACATGTGCATTCTTTTTTTTTTTTTTTAGTTGTTCAAAACATTACATAGCTCTTGACATATCATATTTCATACATTTGATTCAAGTGGGTTATGAACTCCCATTTTTACCCCATATATAGATTGCAGAATCCTGGCTAGGGTTTTAGCACTTGTCCTTCCTCTTTACTATCTTACCATTGAAAGCTTTACTACCACGGGAGGATGCATAAAAGGTATTTTTTTAAATAGCACAATTAGCAATTATAATACAGTTCAAATGCTACACAATGAAGTATGCCCAAAGGACAGAAGTTCCAAAGAGGAGTGAGAACCTAATCTACCCTGGTGGTTAAGGAAGACTTCCTAACAGTCATTCATTTATCAAATTTATAAACATTTATTTAACACTACTGTGTGCCAGACACTTCTCCAGGTTCTGGGGTAATACGTGGTAAAGGTGAAAGACACAATTTCTGATCCAGTCCAGCTTAGTGGGGGAAACAGGACATTATGTATGAAAAAAGGATAAATAAGCTGAGGTTTCTTCAGATAGTGATGATACTATGAAGAAAATAATGCAGAGCAAAGAGAGAGAAATGACTGTGGAATAGGTAAGAGCACAAGATGGTTAGGAAAGATTTCTTTGAAATAGTAACACTTAAACTGAGATTTGCAGGCTGAGAGGCAGCCAGCCTGTGAAGCTCTGGGGACAAAGTGATCAAGGGAAGGAACCAGAAAGGGCAAAGGGCCTGAGACAGGAGCATGTTTGGCATGTATGAAGAACAGAAAATGAAGGCTCTGTATCTGAGCTAAGTTTTAAAAGAAACAGGAGCTATCATGTTGCAAACCAGGTATCTGGAAGAATGGGGGGAAGGCATAAAGAGGGGGAAAGAGATCCATAAACTGTACAATGTATGAAGTGAAATTTGAATCAAGAGTAATAAACAAATTGAAGTTATGGTAAGTAACAGTGAACCCTCCCTTGTACTGGCTTTTCAGTAAGAAGAGGATTAATGGAATAGGATGCAATATTTTCTATGTACTGTTGAGGAGAAAAGGACACAGTGGAGCCTATTCCCCATGCTGTGGTCCTGAGAGTAATCTACTTCTCGTTTGTTAACATTTGTAATGCATGTTTAAGGAGCATCTACTATTTTCCAGAGATTGTAATAAGTGTCTTATATACATTACCCTTAACATCAACCCCACTGGACACACCTTAATTTGTAAGTGAGGCACAGAGAGATTAAGTAACTCGTTCCCAATTATTCAATTAGTAGGTAGCAAGTTAGGATTCAAAACCCATGTTTCATCTGCTATTCTATGTACAAAGGCACAATTGTATTCAAACATGGGGTAGGCAGGGGTGGGATAGTACATGTTGAATAAGGGAAAGTGGTAACTTCTCCCGAGAGGCCTCAGAAGACAGCATTTACAACCCTGGGGAATCTTACTATAGAAAAGACTTGGTACTTGGCTCATGAGCATAGAAGACTTCTTTTACCAGCTTGCTAAGAACAAATCCATGTCTGAGGGGCACACTATATTAATATAATGATAACATAATGTCAGAATGCCAGTTTTCTATGTATAGTAAAAAAAGGACCACAACCCTCAAAGACTACATGAGTCACTCTCTTGGTTAACCTATATGAGAAGCCAAGTCATACTCAAAAGATTAGCCAACATGAAATTGGAAAGAGAGTTATAAATCAGTTTGATTCTAACTATCAAGTTGAGATAAAAAAATGCATGTTTTTCTCACTCAGATGATCTTCCCAATACAATGGAAATATGTTAAGGCCATAAAGCAGTACTATCTGCTTTCACCAACTAGCTTTGATAGTGAGACCAGAGTATTTGAAGTAAACTCTCTTCTTCTATGTACCATACTTATTTGGACACTGTCAGTATTTATATGCACAACTTCCCTTTTAAAAATGAGTCCATGGCTAACTATCTTCATTTCCAGTCTTCAATTCTCTAAACAAGTTAGAACAATGAATCTGGATAAAGTCTAATCTTAACAGCTGGAGTGACATTTGTCTTCTTCAAAGTGACTTCTATCTCTGCTTTCGTGTGTGAATCATCAGCTTTCAGGTCTTTGGGGGTACCTCATTGTAGAGTTCACTTACTGAGAACACATACGACCTTCACACTCCCTCACTTTTAATCTATAGAAGGAAAATAGTAGGACAGCAGCCAGTTCACAAATTGTATGAATTATGTGTGCAATGTGGTTACAAGTGAATTCTTTCTGGATTATTTTCAGGACATAAATAGGCATGAATGCCTGGAACTAAGAGAGAGACGCTAAATACCTTAAAAATAATAATAGTGTTGCAGACAGCTTTTGGAGGAATCCAGTTTCACCTGACTACAGTCATCTTGTTCTTAACTGCCATCTTACCCACCAGGTGCCCTTCACATGCATTTTGAACTGTAGGATAAACAAAGTTGATAAGGCTGGCTGAGAGCTAGACATGGCACAAGCCTGTTATCCCACTGACCTGTGAGACTGTGGCAGGAGGATCATAAGTTTGAGGCTGTTAGAGGACTGGGGCCTTCTGGGAAACCAAGGCAATGCAAAGGCCCTCCTTCAAACCCCTATTCTTGTGATCAAGTCAGAAAAATTTTAGACATGCCACTCAGAGTAACAGAATTGAGTTTATTGAAGAGATAGGAAAAGGGAAAGGAGACACACGCTCAAGGGAAACAGTGGGTCTTCTCAGAGAGGAGAAGGACAGTGTGCCTCTCCTGCACTCCATTTTTATTGGGAATCCTAGAGAAGTATCCAGAGAGTCCCATCTAGTCCTACCTCTTGACTTGAGTCACAGCAGGAGGATGTCATACTTTCAAGCCCCACTGCTGTGACAATTCTAGGTCACCTTGGTCCATGCTGATCAGTTCTAAGTGGATTCTTAACCATAAAGTTTTACAGATTTGATGGTTATGAGGAATTATTCTTATCTCCCTAGGTTTGGGGATCTGATGGGTGGAAAGGGTCACAAATGTCTCCCCTTCAGGGTAACTTGGGCTCCTTTTATTGACATTATTTGAGGCAAGCCTTTCTCCCTGTAGATAACAAGTACTTTGCTGAGGAATGTGGCATAACCTGTCCACTTAAGTGAGGCAAAGCTTCAGGTAAGTTGTTTCTTGGGAAAAAAAAGCATATGGGGGTCAGCAAAGTAGGCCCATTTTATAGAATTATTCCCTTAACCTCATGTTCCTCCCATTCACATTTGTCTTTCCCCAATCAGGGCTAGCCTAAGGATTTAGTGACACCCTGTCTCAAAACAAAAAATAAAAAGGACTGGGAATGCAGCTCAGCTCAGCGGTAGAGTGCCCCTGGGTTCAATCCCCAGTACTGAAAGAGAGAGAGAAAGTAAGTCATCTGAACTCATGTTGGCCGGTTATTGACTCCTAGACTGCTTTTTAAGCTAACATTTGACATGTTCATAGTTTTTGAGAAAGTCCAGGTACATGCCTGTTGGTTGTGGCCCACTTGGTCTAGCTTAGCATATAAACCCCCTTCTTACTGCCCTGGGGTGCACCTGTCTTGCTACCACCCAAGGCATACTTTAGCTATAACACCCTAATAAATTGCATTGTCACTTCCCATCTTTGGCAGTCAGTTTTTGTACACCAGTTTTTTTGTTTTGTTTTGTTTTGTTTTTTTTCCAAAACATCTTTTGAAAGGTGAAATTGAATTGGTGAAATAAAAACCTTTCTATAATCAACCACCACCTGCTTTACATCTATAATCCAAAAGCAGGAACAATGATGAAGGTAGGAAAGTAGGAAGGTAGGAAGAGAGGGAGGGTCAAGAGACATTAGTCCAAGGGGTACAGTATTCTGGGTAAAAGGCAATATCTCTTGCCCAATGGGGAAGGGAAGCTCTGTGTCAACCAGGTTAGATCTAAGTGTGGGGTGTGGACTAGAAAGGGACACTGACCTTTCTGTTCCACCGGCTGACTGCTGAGTTGCAGGGTATGTAGGTCTGTCACACTATATCCTCAGGAGCACTGTTGCATAAAAGGTCAGTTCTTAGAAGAACTCGGCATACATCCCCTAGAGGAGGAGAGGGACACGTATAAACATAGAGCTTAGTGCCTGCTATGGATCTGCAGGTTTTTGAGATAAAAACTTGCTGAAATGGTCAACAAAGAAGAGGAGAGGAAGAATGGATTGTTCATTCTTCCAACATGTGAGAAGAAGATAGGAGGATACCCTGTGCCACAACACCACAACACTAATTGAGTGTGAAAGAGAACCTCGGTGGTTCCCACGGCACTCATAGCATAGGTGGAGCAAGAGCTGAGTGGCTGCTAAGTATAGACCTTCTTGTGGTTTTTCTCCACCACTCCCAGGGCTTTTTTTGGCTTTTATCTTCAAACTATTCTCTACATCATAGATGGTTGCAACATATCTAAGTGTTATTTCCTCATAAAACAAGTACTCAAAGGCTGCAAGAGGGGAAAAGGATAACCTTCTCTAAATCCCTTTTGAAAAACAAGCAAGAAAACTTTTCTGGAAACTCCTCATGGACATCTCCCCATATCTCATTGGGCAGAATTGAGTCACACACCCTCTCCTAAATGAATCATTATAGAGGGAACATAAGTATCAGAATTAGCTTTAGCTTTCTCTAAAAACCATGCAAGATTCTGTTCACAAGGAAGATGGAGCAATTGACAGAATGGTGGGCAATAATTATTCTGTCATTCGGATTCCTCAGCTGGAATCTGGTCCACTTTAGCATCCCACTTCCTGTGTATGGGTATGGATGCCTGGGGACTGCACAGAGATTACAATTAATCACTAGACTTCTGCCAGGCTTGTGGCTTTGTGACTATACATTCCCTTTAAATCATAATTGGTGGCTGGTTGATTTAATTTTAGAGATTCTATTTACTGGTATATTGGTCAGTACTCTTAGTTGCAAAGGACAGAAATTAACCCAATCTAAATTAATCAATTGATTCACATAATGAAAAATTCAGGAAGTTGGTCGTGTTTCAATCATGACTGAATCCAAGAGGTTAGTTGATGTCTTTAGTGCAAGTGTTAGGCAGCTTTCTGTCACTACATCAAATATTGGTTTCAGAGTCTCCAGTCCATGATTGGTTGGCCCTGTTCTTTCAGGCTTGTGGTAAGACATGAGACAGCACATCATGAGAATGGTGAAAAAGACTGTTTACCTCATGGCCCAGAAATGAAAAAGATAAAGGAAGAAGGTTGCAGCCCAGTGGTAGAACACTTGCCTAGCATGTGTGAGGCACTGAATTTGATTCTTAGCACTGCATATAAATACAATAATAATAAAGACCCATTAACAACTAAAATGTATTTTTTTTAAAGAGAGAGAAAGAGAGAGAGAGAATTTTTTTAATATTTGTTTTTCAGTTTTTGGCGGACACAATATCTTTATGTGGTGCTAAGGATCGAACCCAGCTCCCCGCGCATGCCAGGCAAGCGCGTTACCACTTTAGCCAGATCCCCAGCCCCCTAAAAATATATATTTTTTAAATTGTATTAAAAAAGAATATTAATAAGCAAACAAATCAGTATAACAGGATGGAACAGATCGACTGGGCAAGAGGATGGTGATAATGAGATAGTGAAGAAATACTTATTTCTTGTGACAGTCAAGCTGAGATAGGCTTGATGAGGAGTGAGCCATCTGAAGCTCTGAGTATTGCAAGAGAAATAACAGCAGGTGCCAAGGCCCTGTGACAAATAAACACAGAAGTTCAAAGAACAGAAAAAAAAGCAAGTGTAACTGAGTTGTTTTGAAGAACTAATAAGAGTTTGTCAGATTTAGAGATGGGCAGGTAGGAGGATCAGAATTTACTTAAGGCAAAGAAAATAGTATCATGTATAGTGCAGGAGCCATAATTTTAACATGTTTAAGGACATTGTAATTGGTCTTGTGGGCCCAGGAGCTAGTTGTTAGTAATAGGCTGTGAAATAAATTCACACAAACCAAACTTCTGATGCTCACTATGATATGATCAGAATGCCAGTTTTAAATATGATTGCCTGGAAAAGTCCAGACAAATAAGGTCAGGAATATGGAAGGTCAATTCACAAGCATATTTAAAAATGTTTTTTAAAATTTTCCATAATTTAAGTTCACCGTGAAGATGGAACAATGGCTATAGTAGAGAATACTCAAATGAAAAGATACACTAAAAAGGATAAAAGAAAACAAAACTATCTTTGATAGATAGAAGCTATCTTTGACAAACACACTGATATGTCTTGTCCAGGATTAATAATTTGTTTCCCTTATGAAAAAGTGCATAACTCTAACTGTCATGGCTTCCAGTCTAGCAAACTAAATGTTACTATGCAAGCGAATTACAAGACACTAATTTTTAATATTCTAGTGTATCTTCCCAGTCAAAATAAAAGTCCCAAATTGTAGCAAATGGTAAGACAAAGATAATTAAGGAGCAATATGCCCATAGTAGATATCAACATATTATTAACAAAGCTGTAAACCTAAAAAAATGACAGGGGAAGGAAGGAAGGAAAGGAGGGAGGGAGGGAGGGATGGAGGAAGGGAAAAGAAAGAAAGAAAGGAAGGGAGGGAGGGAAGGAGAAAGAAGCTTGTTTGTCATTTGAATATTGACTGGAAGTCTCAGCTTCTGAGCTACAAAAAGATTCTAAATCATTGTACCCACATGTTGAACACTTCTATCTAAAAAAGTAGTAAAAGTGTGTGATATAGTAAACCTGAGAACTTGATTTAGGAATTTATTTACTTGATTCTCCTCCTTGGAATGAAGAAATAAGTTATTGTTATATTAACTTTTTGTTTTATGGATTTTAAAAATAGAACTTTGTGTCTACTTTGTATCAGTTTTTCTGATGATCATAAAGGAACTACAGAATACAAAATTGTGGGTTTAGGTGTAACCTATTTTAATCCTTGCAAACATTAGATTTTCACTAAAATAAAAAAATAGTTATAATGCGTATTTGTGATTTTTTCCCCTTGACTTCTTACCATGTGAACCTCTTTCCTATATTTAGGGAATCCTTCATGAATGTTTCTTAACATCTTCCTCCCATAAGCAGAAGATGGGAACACCAAATAATCTCTTTCTCAGATCACCTAACAGGTTGAGAGGGAGCACATGACCTGGCTTCAGCATGTCATATACAGCCATCTGGGGCTTTAAATCTGAAGCTAGTGTTGCAAAGAAGCAAGGCAAGTGGATAATTTTTCTGATAGTGACCACCCTGACTGCCCCATCCATTTTCCAGGGGCAAAGGTCAAGAGTGTGTTCAGGACCAGTGACATGAGCCACAGCTCTACCATCCTGCAGAGACCACAGGTCCCTCCTGACTGCCTGGGGATGGTTGCTCTACTGGCTGGCCAGTCACCCTTCCTTTTTCCCCACTCTCTAATCCTGGTTCCTCAGTCTTCCTGAAAAATTTCTGAGATGCTCAGTATCATTTCAGTAAATTCCTTTTTTGCTTAAACCAGCTTGACCTAGAATTCACTTCAATGACCAACTTTCTATAGCTGTACCTTTCTGAAGTTTCCACATTTTATTTACGTTAAAAAACAAAAACCTCTAACATCATTTTATTACCCATATTGTCACTGTGAGATTATATGCATGGAGATTTAACTGGTATGTGTTATAATCCAACTGTGCCTGCGTCTTTTTAAAATTGGTCCCTGTGATATCCAGAAAACAAATGAAAAAAAATGTCATGGACCTTATGAAGGTGGGTGGCATGTGGAGGCCTAATCAGAGGTAAAGAAAGTCTAATTAGAGGGTTGGAAGAAGAAACCAGGTAAGTGTGACAAAGTTCATTCTCGGGAGCAACCAGCTTACAGGTGGTGTGTGCTCTGCTGCTCTCTGCCATGAAGTAAGCTGGCAGCATCAGTCTGTCCTTTCTGAAAAGGCCAGACCTGGTCTACCATTGCCTGGTTCTGAAGGGTGAGTCTGTAATTCTGAGGTTCAATATGAGGAAGGCCACTGTTGTTTTCACTCACCTGAACCATGGCCTTTACCTAGACTTTTAGTAGTAAAAGTTGTGCAACTGCACAACTGTTTCATAACTTGACAGACGAGGACTGAGTTTTTATTTCACCACCTCAGACTCTAACAGATTTATACAAATTCTCCTAGATGCACTTTCAGAGTAAAATTCTATCTATTTTTGTTATTTTTTTTCTTCTTGTCTGAGGCTAGATCTAATCAGGACAGAGAAAGCTACAGTAATTTAAACAGGAAAAGTTTAATATTAAGAATTACTAAGATACGGGATTGGTTTATAAGGGGCGGACTGACTAAGAAGTTATGAAAACTCCAAAGAATGTAAGAACAGGAAACATAAGGAGCCCCCATTAACCTGAGATCAGACTTTGTCGAGAGCTTGGCTGTAGCTCATGGAAAGGCATGGAAGTCACTGTTGTGGCCTGTGCTCATGAATTTGCTGGAAATGCATCCTCTAGGGTGCCAGGAAAAGTGGTTGGGACTCACCAGTGGCACTGGCTACAAAACTGGTTGAGGCAAAAAGTAAAAACCCGTTTTTCCTCTCCCATTGTGTGTTAGTTGGCTTTTTGTCACTGTGGCCCAAATGCCTGACATATATCACTAAGAGGAAAGATTTATTTTAGCTCATGGTTCAGAGGTTTCAGTCTAAGGTTGGCTGGCTCCAAGCAGAAACATCAAGGCAGAAGGGCATGGTTGACAAAAGCTGTTCACCTCATTGCAGCCAGGAAGCAGAGAAAGCTAGAAGAAGGGGGGAGGGGGATAAAGTTCCCAAGGGCATGTCACCAAGGACTTGCTCCCTTCAACTAGGTCCTACCTCCCAGTAGTCCATTATCCATAGATTAATCCACTGAGAAGGTCAAAGTCGTCATGGTCTAATCACTTCCTCAGAACCCCACTTCTGAACATTGCTGACATTGCTGCAATGGGAACCAAACCTCCAACCCATGAGCTTTTGGAGGATGTTCCAGATACAAACCATAACACAGTGTCTTTATAGAACCTCCCTACTGACTAAACTAGCTCACAAAACAACAACAACAACAAACCTTTAAAGGTTCCAGACCTGCTTGCTTAGAACAGGCAAATCACAGAGCGAATTTGGAACTGAAAGGTGACAAATCTGTGACCAGCACACCTGGATGTTGATTTGAATGTATTTTGTGGTCACATCAAGTTGATCAAATTTTCTGATACCATCAGTTGCTTTTGAACATTCCAGGTAAAGTAGTGAATATCTAATATCTGTGCTTATACAAAGTCTTCTGAAAATCCTTCTCATCATCTCTGTTAGAACATAGAGAATTTTTTCTTCTTTTCAGGTGGCTTATTACTTATTCAGATGATGCTGATAGTTCTGCTAGTTTTTTTTTAACTACTTTTATTTCCTTTTCAATAAAATTTTGTTCCCATTGTTTTCCTTTCTTAGGCCTCCTAACTCTTATGGATTTATCACTTTTTAGAAAATGCAATGTGCTGTCATTTCAGCCAGTTCTCATAGGGAAAAATGTCTGTGTTTTCAATGCATATCTTAACTTGTCTCTGTCCTGGTTTTGGGGTAGAATAGAAGAAATAAAAGATAAGTGGAAAGAAGACAAAGGGAAGGAAAGGAAGACTATGACTTTATCTGAAAACCTTGTGCTATAGTTTCTCGTACCTTTTCTCCCCAAGCCAGTCATTCCCCCAGTCCTATCATTTCCAAATTCCTGAGAAATCTAAAAATCCTAAAATCACTGTAAGTTCATTCACTTTCCTAAAGTTGCTGGAAAATTACTCACTTGTGAAAAGTGCTCTGTGTAATGTACCAACATGTGTTTTTAGAATAGATTAAGCAAAGGAAGATATTTTAAGAAACCTAAAATATATGGTACATTACAAACTTTATCTATTAATGAGATATAGGGACAATGTCAATCTAAAGATCCTGAGAACATCCCAGTGGCTCAAGAGGCTGAGGCAGGAGGATCCAAAGTTCAAGGCCAGCCTTAGCAACTTAGTGAAGCCCTAAGCAACTTAGTAAGACCCTGTCTCAAAATTAAAAATAATAATAATAATAAAAAGGGCGGATGATGTGATTCAGTAGTAAAGCTCCTCTGAGTTCAATCCCTGGTACCAAAAAAAAAAAAAAAAAAAAAAAAGATCTTGAGTAGCCAGGCAATTGTCAATTGCTTTGTGATCACCAAACTAATGAGATACCCACAAACTTTCCTCATGAAGTTTCCTTTAGATGAAGATCCCAAGACCCCAGAAGGCCAAGTTGAAGTCCCCTCTCCAGGACCACCTCCAACACCCTCTCGAGTTTTGGGTGGCTCTTCTGCTGAAGGAGGTTGTTCACCAGCCCTCGTCCTCAAGAGTTATCAATCTGTGCCCCCTCCAACTTCACAGAACACATGTCTTTTTCTTGGTGGTTCCTTTGAAGTCCCTACCTCATTTGAGGGCAGGCAATCGAAGCACATCATTTTTCAAAGATATCCTCCTCACCAAATTGTCTCTTAAGCATACCTCTTTCAACTCATTCAGGTTTCAACCAGAGAAACAGAACCAACAGGAGACAGGCATGAGGAGACTGACAGCAAGGAACTGGCTTATGTGATGTGGGAGTGGCCAGCAAATCCAGAGGGCAAGCCATGAGGAAGGGCAGGCTGGAACTCTCTCCCACAGGAGCAGAGGCTGCACCCCACATTTGTTCTTCTTTAAAGAAACCTTACTCTCTCTTTAAGCTTTTCAAATAACCGAATCAGATCCACCCAGATTATCTAATATCCTTTAATGTCACCCTACCATGAACTTTAGCTATATCTGCAAAACACCTTCTCAACAACACCTACATTAGTGTTTGCTTGAATAACCAGGGACTGTAGCCTTGCCAAGTGGATGCACAAAACAGAACATCACACCCTTATTATGGATTGGATGTTTTTAGGGTTGTAAAAACAGTGCTTGAATATTTCTTTTGAAAAAATCTGCATCATATTTTAGCACTTACTTTGGAATTTCACATCTATTATGACACTTTAACTTCCATATATAACATCTTGATGCTCGGCCTAACAGAACCATTCAGACTAATGAACCTCTTGTTTGTTGAATTTCCCAAACCCCCCAAACTCACTCTCCTCCTATTCCATAGCTCACTGTTCAGGACATATCTTGGCCTCTCTGTTTCCTAAACTGGCTACCGGTTCTGCAGTTATGACTGTACCCCAAGAGTGTTAGGCTTTTTTTTTTTTATTATTACTGTAACCAAAATAGTTTCCACCACCTCCCAGCAGTTTATTCATCTGTCAATGGATTAATCCACCCATGAGGTCAGAGCCCTCATGTTCTCCAATCACTTCTCCAAAGTCCCCCCTCTGAACTTTGCTGCATTGAGGAGCAAGTTGTCAACAAATGAAACTTTGGAGTGACATTCCAGATGCCAACCATAGGAGACAGCATGTCTGGTTCCTCTTGGCTCCATATTTAACAATTCTCTTGGTTATGTTTGTATTGTTCCATTTTAGCCCTACATTGTCATCGATCACTCTGGATTTCCAAATCTATTCCTACATTGTTCAAAGGACATGTCTTTTCCCAATCCATGTTATACTGTGCCTTGACATCAGGAGAGCTTCATACCACTCTGCACTAAAAAATTCCAAGCCAAGCAAAGTTCAGCACCTTCCCTGCCAGTGATACAAACCAGTGAGTGATACAAACCTTGTTACCCAAGGAATTAAATACCAAAGCCACAGTTATTCAAAGCCGTTTGTAGTATTATTCTTGCAGAATTTTCTCACAAAAATAAATGATTTGCTTTTCCTCAAGGTACTCTATTTTCTCACATTTCTTAACTGACTTGTGCTCTCCTGTCCAAAATGTCTTGGCCCCCATTTATACCTACAAGTTCTTTTTTGTTTTTAAAATCCTTGAGTGGATGTTATGTTTTTCTCTTCACCACCTCACACTCCTTATAGTATCTACATTACTCTGGCTTACATTAGAATCACTCCACATGTTGTTATTTTCCACCCATTCCTAGATTGTAAGCTCCTTGAGGACAGGGACCCTTCTAGTTTTTGCTTCTATTGCCGCTAGAATCTAGCACAATGCCTTGCCCAAAACAGACATTTAACTCTATTTTTCAGAGGTGAATGTAGCTAATCAGGTCATTATTTTTCTAAACATGTATGCAATGAACTGCACATGTGATCTCTATAACAGAAAACATGGCTTTGAGTCTTTCCTTATTAGTCTTATCTCTTCTAGTTCTCATTCTCTTCAGCTTTAAAATGAGAGGCTTGACATGGGCCAGATGATTTTCAAACTTGCTATCTTCTTAAGTTCCATAATTTTCCAGTGCTTACAACAAGAATGCTAGCTTGTTTTCACAGTTCCTTAAAGCAATAATGTTGTTCTGAGGAAGAAGACATAATAATAATTCAGGGGATAGGTTGATTTGCAAAGATTATAGTCATTTGGCAGATATGACCTGCCCTGCCCTGTCTTGCCCTCCCTGGGAAAGCTTGCTTCCCAGAACCCTTCTGTAAGAGAGCAGAAAATCTGGTCAAAGGTGCGAGGATGGTAGCAGGTAAGATCTGAGCAAATGAAGGGAAAGAAGAAATTGAAGGCACCATATCAAAGAGAGGTAGATAAATTAGAATTTTGGAGCCTTGAAGAAAGAATACAATCAAAACAAACAAAAAGCCCTTTTAGTAATAGGAAAACTTGCCTAAGAATATCTACTCTTCTGATTTTGAAAAAATAAATTCAGTTTAGGTTATTTCTAGGTTTACAGGAAAATTGCAAATATTGTACAACATTTCCAAATATACTCCATTCCTAGTTTTTCCTATTGTTAATGTCTTCTTACCTATGGCGCGTTTGTCACAACTAATAAACAAATGTTAAGACATTATAATTAACTGAATTCTGTAAATCTATACTTTATTTGGATTTCCTAAGTTTTTATCTAACATTATTTATTTATTTTCAGTGCTGGGGATTGAACATGGGACATGTGCATCCTAAGTGAGTATCTAACCACTGGGATATACCACCAGTACCCAATACTCCTTTTTCGTTCAGGATCCCTTCCAGGGTATCACATTACATTAAGTTGGTATGTTCCCATAGACAGTTTTCTAACTTTCCTTGTTTGGAGTGATCTTGATGATCTGAGAAGCACTGGTCAACTATTTTGTAGAATGACCCTCAACTGGGGTTTTACTGATGTTTTCCTCATGGTTAGACTGGGGTTATGGGTTTTCTGAAGGAAGACCACAGAGGTCAAAGTGCCATTCTCATTAAATCATATCAAGGGCACATACCATAAATGTAACTTATCACTGTTCATGTTACCCTTAATATCTGGCCAAAGCAGTGTTTATCAGGTTTCTTTGCTGAGAAGTTAATCTTTTTTTCCCTTTTCACACTGTGTTCTTTAAAGGGAAATCACTAAGCATAGCCCACACTTGAGTGTTGGTTCTCCTCTGACTTTATTTCCTAATTTTCTCCAGATTTGTCTTGTTTTTATCATAGTCTCATTGTCACTCTGGCTCCATCTCCTGCATTCCTTTCTCCCATCCCCTGATATAGCAGCAGTCATTTCCTTTGTGACAGTCGAATCTCTATGAAAAACCATTCCTTTTTCCCATCTCCATTTCACAAAAATATGGTATGTTAGTTACTATTACATTACAAACTACCCATAAACTCAGTGATTGAAAAAAAAAATGACCCTTTACTTGCTCACATGTCTGTGGATTAGCCAGTGGTCAACTGATCCAGGCTGGATTCAGCAGAAAGGCTCTCTTCAGGCTGTGGTTCTGTGAAGCTCAGATTTTCTGCTATCTTTACATTCTGGAACCCAGAATAGAGAGAGTAGCTACCCCACATGGAGAATTCTGAAAGCAACCACAGAATGCTAGAGGACAAGCCCTACTGCACAAACTCTCACTAAGCCCCAGTTTGCATCATTTCTGTCAAAAAGCCAAAATATGTCATATGGTTAAGTCCAAAGTCAAGGTGAGGGAACATACATGCTGCCTTTGTGAGAGGAACTGCAGAGCCATGGGGCAAAGAGTGTGGATACAGAGATGAACAGAGAATTGGGGCCAGTTATTCAGTACACCTCAGTTAATCATAGTAGTCTCCAGTTTCAGTGCAGGGAAGAACCACTTCTTGGTGACCACTCCAGATATGGGTATGAGCCAAGAGAAAGCAGTAAGCATTAGTTGCATTGATCTTCAGCCATGGGGGAAGTTGGCTTGGTGGAAAGTGGAGCTGGGGGTGGGGTGGGGGAACCAAAAGAATTAGTAAATTAGGAAGATTTCATATTCTTCTTATATCAAAGATCTTTAGCTATATTTTATCTTTGGCTCTTACATTCTCTTTTTCTTACTTCCTCCCACAGATATTCCTGAAAAATAAAGGGTAAGGGGTGGGGAGATAACAAATCAGTTTCTCAAACTTTTCCCCAATCCGATCTAAATCAATTAAACAGAAGCCTGCTTCACGCTATGAAAACAACTCTGTGACCACACAATAGGATACATTATTTAGATTTTTTTTTCAGTGCTGGGGTTGAAACCCAGGGCCTCACACATGCTAGGCAAGTGCTCTACCACTGAGCTGCATCCCCAGTTTTTAATGGAGATATTTTGTTTCTCACCAATCTCATTATCAGAAATTCCCTGTTGATGGTTCTGAAGGCTTTTTCATATATTCAGTGACCATTTGAATTTCTTCTCTTGAGAAGTGTCTGTTTAGTTCATTTGTCCATTCACTAATTGGGTTATTTATTTTGGGGGTGTTATGTTTTTGAGTTCTTTATATATTCTGGATATTAATCCTTTGTTGGAAAAATAGCTGGCAAAGATTTTATTCCATTATATAGGTTCTCTTTTCATGTTCTTGCTTCCTTTGCTGTGCAGCTTTTTAATTTGATACCATCTTATTTACTAATTCTTGGTATTATTTTCTGAGCTTTAGGAGTCCTATTGAGGAAGTCCTTGCCTGCACCTATATGTTGGAGTGTTAGCCCTACATTTTCTTCTAGTATTGCAAAGTTCTGATCTAATTCCTAGATATTTGAACCATTTTGAGTCAACTTTTGCACAGGATGAGAGATAGAAATCTCGTTTCATTCTACAAACACTGTGCTTTTATCTATCTACTTATTTGTTTATTTATTTATTTTTAATATATGACAGAGGAATGTATTACAATTCTTATTACACACATAGAGCACAATTTTTCATATCTCTGGTTGTATACATAGTATATTCACACCAATTCATGTCTTCATACCTGTACTTTGGATAATAATGATCATCACATTCCACCATCATTTATAACCCCATGCCCCTCCTTTCCCCTCCAACCCCTTTGCCCTATCTAGAGTTCCTCTATTCCTTCCATGCTCCCTCTCCCTATCAAACACTGTGATTTTAAAAGAACCCTCACAACAATCCTTTACATCTTTATTTGCAGATAAACAAACCAATGTCAATAGAAGGATTCCAGTCAAGGACTCTTTGACCAAAACAATTCAGTCCTTTTTACTATGGAATGAGGGTTGCACAAATGAAAAATCAAATGTGAACAGTAGCTTTAAAACATAATATTCATCTAATCATATGATGTTATGGGAAACTTCATTAAATAAAATATTCCCATTTATAATTTAATGCAACTTGGAAAAATTTATTTATCCCGTGGTTTTCAAATATTTTTAATTTATTAAAAAACTAGATTCAGCTGGGTGTAGTGGCGCATGCCTGTAATCCCAGCAGCTGGGAGGCTGAGACAGGAGGATTGCGAGTTCAAAGCCAGCCTCAGCAACTTAGCAAGGCACTAAGCAACTCAGTGAGACCCTGTCTCTAAATAAAATAGGTCTGGGAATGTTGCTCTGTGGTTGAATGCCTCTGAGTTCAATCTCCAATAACAAAAAATTAAAAAAAAAATAGATTCAGGGGCTGGGGTTGTGGCTCAGTGGTAGAGGGCTCACTTAACATGGGTGAGGCACTGGGTTTGATTCTCAGCACCACATAAAAATAAAACAAAATAAAGTTATTGTATGTTCATCCCTCTACAACTAGAAATTTAAAAAAAAACTCTAGATTTATATATAGTTCCTAAGTTGTGCATGTGTTAAATGGTAATTGCTAACTTCACAAAAACTCATATAACACTATTAAATTAACATATTATTTGAATTATTTATGTTGCAGTCATTGTGAGTATATCAGCTCCAGGTAGCACATAATATCTTTTGTGTCTTTGCCACATTTGATTTCTCAGCTCAGAAATATGGAAAAATTGGCCTGATGTTGACATTTGATTTGGGAAAACACTGAATTTCCTCTTATACCTGAAAAGCAACTTGAGAACATTTTAGAGTGAGAACCCTTTTTTAACGTAAAAGATTGATGGGTAGTGAGGATGTGGGAAAAAAGGTACACTCATGCACTGCTGGTGGGACTTCAAATTGGTGCAGCCAAATGGAAAGCAGTATGGAGATTTCTTGGAAAATTGGGAATGGAACCACCATTTGACCCTGCTGTCCCTCTCATTGGTCTATACCCAAAGGACTTAAAAACAGCATACTACAGGGACACAGCCACATCAGTGTTTATAGCAGCACAATTCATAATAGCTAAATGTTGGAACCAACCTAGATGCCCTTCAATAGATGAATGGATAAAAAAAATGTGGCATATATACACAATGGAATATTACTCAGCAATAAAAGAGAATAAAATCATGGCATTTGCAGGTAAATGGATGGAGTTGGAGAAGATAATGCTAAGTGAAGTTAGCCAATCCCCAAAAAAAACAAATGCCGAATGTTTCCTTTGATATAAGGAGGCTGATTCATAGTGGGATAGGGAGAGTGAGTATGGGAGGAATAGATGAACTCTAGATAGGGCAGAGGAGTTGGAGGGGAAGAGAGGGGCATGGGGTTAGAAATGATGGTGGAATGTGATGATCATTATTATCCAAAGTACATATATGTAGACACAAATTGGTGTGAATATACTATGTATACAACCAGAGATATGAAAAATTGTGCTCTGTATGTGTAGTAAGAATTGTAATATATTCTGCTGCCATATATAAATTAAAAAATTTTACATTAAAAAGAAGATTGATGGATATTTACTAAGTGGTTCACACAATTAAAATAAGACTTTGGGCATGTCTTCCAGAGAATCAACACTTTGTAATTGTCACCTGTGATCTACATGATTCAGATACCTGAAATAATATCTTATGCAACCCATGTTATGACCATCTTATGTAAGTGGTAAGACTTGCTCCATTTACCTGTTATGTAAGTATAATCACATTTCTTTAATTTTTCCGGTCAATATCTTGAAAATCAGTTTACCTTTATTCTCAAGAACAAGAATATTTTCTTTCAAGACCTCTCTGTGTCCGCCACCCAAATAATTTAAGAATGCAATCTAAGGCATAGTTCTGTTTTCCAAATATCATGTAGAAAAAGAAAGATTGGAGTCTACAAGTACTGTTGCTATGGTTGCTACCATAATGTTTTGTTACTGAATTCTGAATTCTGGAGCCTGAGTCCTCCATTTAACACATTTTATACTAAAATATTCACTGAACATCTTTGACATGCCAGATGCTAGACTAGGCACCAGGCATATAATGAAGAACACTGAACATGGCTCTTTGCTTGTGAGGTTTTCTCAATACTATAGTCAAGAAGATGATATCATTATTGGACTAGGTAGACCAGTTTATGGAGTTGTTCCATGGTTGTGTTCTGTTAAAACTCTCCTGGATCGCATATAGGCTCAGACATTGTATCCTAATTGGCAGGGATTTGAGAGTCTTGACCCTAAACTGCACCTTCAAGTAAAAAAAGAATCTACCTCCATGCCCAAACACTGAGGCCTGGAGGTCAAGCCTGGATCATCAACTGATAGTATTCCAGTCCTTCAGGTGAGTTTCTCTTTGTGGCACTTGGTGCCTTGCCTCCCAAAAGGTTCTCTAACTCCGAGTTCAGCAGTTCAGGTTAGGATGTTGGTCTCACTTTACCAGAAAGCTCTGGCATCCTTGTGCAACTCATATACTTCTTCCCAGAATTTCTGTACACCAGTGAAAGAAACTGCTGTTAATCCATAAAGGGGTAGAGGGACATCTTGTGATCTTTGTGACCTTACATTTATGCAAGAAATGGAAACCACTGCAGAAAGCCTTCACAGAATAGTCAAAACTAGTGAATCCCCATGTGACTCTACCTAGAGAAAAAAACTGAGGCTACTACAACGAAACAAGAATCTGCCATCATCTTGGGGGAGAGGAGCAAGGATAATACTCTTGGATCAACTCTAGGAAATCTTATTTATAGACCTAACTTTCTAACAAATATGATTGTGTGTGTGTATGTGTGTGTGTGTGTGTGTGTGTGTATGTGTTGAGCAACAAAGAACAAAGTGATGCTCTTAGGAGTGGGGGGTGGGGAAGAAAAGACACTAATTTTCTACACACAAAAAATATGTGTATGTGTTTATGCATATACATGCTTGTGTGTATGTATGTGTGTTTATAGCATAAGGGATTATTTTAGTCTGTTTTCTATTGCTGTAACAGAATACCTGACACTGGGTAATTTATAAAGAACAGAAATTTACTTCTTATAGTTCTAGAGGCTGGAAAGTCCAAGAGCATGGCACCAGCATGTGGCAAATGCCTTCTTGCTGAGTTATAACATGGCAGCATATCACATGATAAGGAAGCACACACATGAGACAGATAATAATGGGGTTGAACTCACCCTTTCAGTAGGAGCCTACTCCTGAAATAACCAACACACTCCCCCGATAACAGTCCTGAACTGTTGGGTGCAGTAGATGCCTGTCATCCCAGCAATTCAGGAGGCTGAGACAAGAGGATTACAAGCTCAAGGCCAGCCTCAGCAACACAGTGAGGTTCTGACTCAAAATAAAAATAAAAAGGACAGGGATATTGCTCAGTGGTACCTTTGTGTTCAAACCCCAGTACCAAATGAACAAAGACAAAAGAAACACAGCAAAAATAAGACAGAACCGCCTTGACCTATTCATGACAGTGGTGCCATCATGATCTAATTCCCTCTTCAAGGTCAACCTCTTAATACTGTTAACAGTGGCCATTAGATTTCAATGTGAGTTTTGAAGGGCACATTCAAATCATAAGTTGTTAAATATAAATATAAAGTATTTTTATAATTACGTTACTATATACCTTATATAGGGGATTTTAGTTGGAGATCTTATATTTTAGACAGAACATTTAGTTTTCACTTTCTTAACCCATAAAATCTAGAAATGGAAACCTCTGATGTCTCCCATACCAATCTTCAAGTCATTACCCTGAACTGTTGACAAAATTAAGCTGTACAGATCAGGTTGACCCGCTGGAGAGCCGCTCACTAGTGTGCATGATGTGTCAGGGAGAAATGGGCCAGGCCTCCGCACTAACAAAATTCTCAGTTGGTTTCCAGACTCCACCACTTAGTAAGTGTGACTCTGGGCAAATTGCCTAATCCCAAAGTCTTGGATTTCCCTTTTCTAAAATCTGGAGGAAAAATGATTTTTCTGTGTTATTATAAGGACTAAATATAACATTTCTTAACATTTCTGGTATCATTGGTGGTGTTCCAAGAAAGAGCAATTTAAAAAAAAATTTTTGTGTGTGGTTGTAGATGGACAACATGCCTTTATTTGTTTATTTTTATGCGGTGCTAAGGATCGAACCCAATGCCTCACAAGTGCAAGGCAAATGCTCTGCCACTGAGCTACAGAAACTAGCCCAAGAGCAATTTATTATTGCAATTGGGACAGGGAAGTCAGTTTTCTGCTTCATAAAATCTTTGCAAACTGTAATGTGTCTGAAGCTGGTCACTGTTCCTAATATCTATTCTCTCATTCTTTTAATATTAATAAAACAACAGTAGTTTTAGCTGGCAGTGTGACTTAGCTAAGATATATACTTACTTTTTCTCTTAAAGTTGGGTAGCCATGTGGCTAACTACAGGCCAGTGGCTTGTGAGGAGTGGTGTTGTATGCATCCTTCACATCATGCACTTAAATGAGCATTTTCTCCCCCATTTTCATCCCACTCACCCTTCCTATTATAGGGTTGAATTGTGTCCCTCCCTCCACCAAATTCTTATGTTGAAGTCCTAATCCCTAGTATTTTAAGGTGTGGGCTTATTTGGAATTAGGGTCATGGCAGATGTAATTGACTGAGGTGAGATCTGTCATGGTTTGGACACAAGGTATCCTCCCTAAGCTCCTGTGTTAATGCAGGAGTGTTGGCAGCTAAAGTGGATTGTGAGAGCTACAACCTGATCAGTCCAGCCTAGATTGAACTCACTGACTGGCTGGTAACTGTTGGCAGGCCGGGTATGGCTGTAAGAGGTGCGTCACTGGGGATGTGCCTCAGAAGACTTGTTCTTCCCAGCAGCCTTTCCCCGCTCCCTCTCTTCACTTCCTTCTGTCATAAGGGGAGCAGCTTCCCTCCACCATACCCTTCTGCCATGATGTTCTGCCTCGCTGGGACCCAGAGCAATGGAGTCAGCAACCACAGACTGAGACCTCTGATACCGTGAGCCAAAATAAAATTTTCCTTTTCTAAGTTGTTCTTTTCAGGTGTTTTGGTTACAGGGAAGAAATAGCTGACTAAAACAAGAGTGACCCTAATCCAGAATGACTGGTATCCTTATAAAAGGGGGAAATGTGGGGCTGGGGATGTGGCTCAGTGGCAGAGACTTGAGACTGGGTTCAAGTCTCAGCACCACCTAATAAATAAATAAATAAAATAAAGGTATCATGTCCATCTACAACTAAAAAAAAAGGGTGGGGGGGATGTGGAAACAGAAATAGACACAAGAAGAAGGAAGATGATTTAAAGACACACTGGGAGAAGACAGCAGTCAGTCATCTGTAAGTCCAGAGGCCTAGAACAGATCTTTTCCTTGTGGTCCTCAGAAGTTACCAAACTTGCCAACACCTTGATTTCAGATAGTGAGACAGTAAATTTCTGTTGTTTAAGTCACCTAGTTCATGGAAGTTTGTTATGACAGGCCTAGGAAACTAGTACACCCTGATCTCTTTTTCACCCTCATTGCAGACTGGGATATAGTTGCAGTGCACATGGTGGTGAGCCACATTTGACCACGTGGACAAGGTAATGGGAGAGAAACAGAATTGGTGGTGCCACCAATTCGTCACTGGGCTACTTAAACATGGAGTTCTATGTGAGAGAGGAATAACTTATGTCTGGTTTGAGCTATTTTTTGTTTCAGAATCTGGACCAATATCCTAACCGAAAGGATGATTAGTAAGTAGCCCTGTTTATTAGGGGAGTCTGTGAAAGCAGCATTTAGTGTAACTCTTGGCTAAGTGGAGTGCTCTAGTTTAGATGGAAAATATTTACAATTTGGGGTTGGCGTAGGAAGGAAGTAGACACATTTATTTCTGGTTATGGGCACACTCACTCCTGTAAATTATATGCAGCACTCAAAGGCTCAATGTTAAAATGCAATGAACTGTTTTCAGGGTGCTATATGGTTTAAAAAAATAACCTTGTCTAGAAGTATTCTAATACCTGGTTCTCATGTTAGTCAAATTTGTTGCTGTAGTAATTATTATTATTATTATACCTACCAATTATGATCCTCCTTCCCATTATGGAATTTACTTTCAGGCATTTTTAACATTTTGCTCTCATTTGGACTTTAATGTCTTGAATGTAAGGAAAGAGGTACTTTTGATAGTGTTTAGAATGAGTCTATATGACTGAAAAAAAAGTAGGTAATTGTCTAGATTTTTATATTAGACAGATGGCAATGTATCAAATTTTTCATTTTTTATAAACATGGCTAGAAAAAGGATATTTTTAAAAATTGTCAAATAAGAAGCAAGCAATCTTTTTTTTTTTTTAATTTCTGTCTTTCCCAGTATCCCCAGATAATGTCATTTATTTGTTCAGCAGCACTAGGGATCAAACCCAGGAACTTGTACATGCTAGACCGGCACTCTACCATTAAGTTCTACCCGTAGCCCAATGTCAGTCTTTTAAACCCAAGTATTACTCTCATCCCTATTTCTCTTGGCTTCAGAGTAATTCATGTCATTCAGGATTCTTCCAATCTTTGAATATCTGTGTTTGAAATTAAACCCCTTTTATCTTCGGTTTCTCTTTGTCCTTTACATCTGTAGGTTTCTCTCTACTGGCAATATTTTCTATTAATATGTTTAAAAGAAGATTCTTCATCTGACTCCAATTCCGTGTGTGTGTGTGTGTGTGTCCTCTAATTACAGAGTTTGTTGCTACTTTTGGCTTTCCAGATGACAGAATACTTGAATACACTCTCTCCTTATATTTTCTATTGTTGATAATAAGTTATCTTATAATGGCTTGAAACAGTACACATTTATTATCTTATAATTTCTATGGGTTAGTAATCCATGTGTGGTTTAGCTGAGTCTTCTGCTTGAGGCTTTTTCACCAGGCTCAATCAAGATGTCAGCCCAGGGGCTCTCCACAGTGACCATCACGGTGTTGGCTGGAGCTGTAGTCAATTGTAGCTGAAAGGGGGAAGACTGAAAGGAGGAAGGGCCCACTGCCAGCTCACTCATATGGTTGTTGGCTAGATTTGGTTCTTTATGATCCATTAAATTTAAGACTGTAGTTCCTCAGTGGTTATTGGTCAAAGCCACCCTCAGTTCCTTGCTACATGGGCCTCTCCCTCAAGTTTTATGGCTGTTACCATAGCCCGCTTGTTCCAATTTATAGATTGCAATTCTAGCCCCCATTGTATCAGCAGTTGGCCTTATTTGGAAATAGGGTCATTAAGATAAGGTCATTAAGGGGGGCCCTAATTCAATATGATTGGTATTTTTTTATAAGAAGGGGAAATTTGAATATGGACATGCACATAGAGACACTGTTATGTGAAGATAAAGACAGAGATCATGCTGATGTTTCTACAGGGCAAGGAATGGCAATGATTATTAGAAAATCTCTGTAAGCTAGAGGAGAAGCACAAAACAGATTCTTCCTTATGGCCCTCAGAAGGAACCAAGCCCACTGACACCTTGATTTAAGACTTTTAGATGACAGAACTGTGAGACAATAAATTCCTGTTATTTAAGCCACCCAGTTTATGGTACTGCGCAACCCCAGAAAATAAAAACAGCAAGTAAGCCAAGGAGACAAGAGAGCACCATTGAGAAGGAGTGCCAGTAAGACACACGGTGTTCTCCAACTGATCTTGGAACTGGCATCCCCTCAATTTTGCTATATTTTCTTTGTTAGGAGAAAGTCACTAGGTTCAGCCTACACTCAAGGGAAGGGAATTACACAAAGGCATGAGTGCTGGAAGGCAGAGATCATTGGGAGCCATTTCAGAAGACGACTCTAGATGGCTACCAGATTCCTCCTGTTTCATTAATTTCTGGTATACCTAAAGCTGATCTTTAAAAAAAAAAGAGAGAGAGATAAAGAGCAGAAACAGGAGACAAAGAACAGAAATGAATTGAGAAAATATGTTCTTAAAACAAAGAAAAGTAGAGCTGGGCATAGTGGTGTGTGTCTGTAGCCTAGGCTACTCAGAAGGTTGAGGCAGAAGGATCATTTGAATCCAGAAATTCAAGGTCAGCCTAGGCAACATAGTGAGAACCTTCCTCTTGAAAAAGAAAAGAATGATACATGCCTCTAATCCCAATGACTAGGGAGGCTGTGGCAGGAGGATGGCAAGTTGAAGGCCAGTCTTAGCAACTTAGCGAAACCCTGTTTCAAAATAAAAAATAAAAAGGGCTGGGGATCTGTCTCAGTAGTAAAGCACCCCTGGGTCCAATCCCTAGTATCCAGAAAGAAGAAAAAAAACAAAGAAAACTGATGTCTCCTGATACATATTTTAAAGTCTCCTGATACAAAAACAAATGTGTATATATGTGCTAGCCAGTCTCTGAAAATGACCTCCAATAAATCTTACCTCATGGTATATACTGTCTCATGTACCCCTCCCATAAATCTGGTGACTTGCTTTAATCAACTGAACATGTCACAAGACCTGGAAGCTTCCACGTTGATGTCAGGAACCCTGAGTCACCACGGAAAAGCATGGAGACGGACAAATCCTGATACTACAGAGAAAGAGAAAGCCCAGTCATCTTCACCATCCCCACCATGTGGTGAGCTCAGCTTTCCTGTCATTCCCACCAGCGTGCCAAACCTGGGAGTGAGTCCTCTTGGGATTTTTCATCCCTAGCTGCCATCAGACTGCCCTGAAGTATGACCAATATAAGAAATGTCCAAACAAGCCTCCAGCTAACCTAGAAAATTTTGAGAAATGAGAAATTATTTCTGTTTTAAACTACTAAGTTTTGGGGGTGGTATATCAAACATCAATAGATAGCTGAAACACCAGTTAATGAATCTAAAGCCTGTGTCTGGTGCCTAGTACATGCTAGGCTCCTACTTCTTTCTCAAACAAGTATTACTTAATTCTCTCACCAGTCTTGTGAGGTCATAATTATCATTCCAGTTGTACAGGTCAGACAGAGCTGTAAAGCACCTCAAGCATGAAGTGATATATGTGTCCAGACATACAGTTATTCACTCCTTGGGAAAGTCAAATGGGGTCTAAGGTTTATAAGCAATCAGCTTCTTTGTTCTTCCAATGTGAAGCACAAATCCTACCACTTCCTGGTTTCTGTATTACACAAGAGTTAAGAGTGGCATATCCAAAAGTTACTTGCAGTTGTACCTGACTTCAAGTCAAGTGTGCTATGCATTGGCACAGACCTGCCTCCTAAGACATTTTCATCATCTACATCAGTGATATTCAACTTTTTGGAGGTCATGGATGTCAGGCACACTTGAGACAAGGAAATGCCAAGGCCAAGTCCTAGCTGATTTGTCTGGTAAAGATACTATGAGTCACTTTTAGATTCTGCTTGTTGCATACATAGAGAGCAAGAGAAAGAAGACCCAAACATGTCAGCTCCCATGAGCCTGTCCTAACATCAAAAAGGACAACAATGGAAAAGGGGGCATGGCACAAGATTGCAACTTGAGTTGGGAGATGCCACATTGCTGAGAAGCCAATTCTATATAGCAGCTGAGTAGAGCAGATAGCCCCATACTTCCCGAGAACCCAGGAGACCTTAGGAAAGCAAGTAGAAAATGGCCTCAGAGCAGCCCCTCACAGGTTTCCCCTCTTCTTGTGTCACAGTAGGGTCACAAAGCATGCTGCCAACACTTGGATAAGCTATTGTTCAAGCCTTTGTATGACTGTGCAGATCCACAAAACTCACCCAGATGCCATGGCAGGGCCATTCCCCTACAATCAACATGTTTTATTTTAATGACTACTAAGAATCCATTAAAAATAAAACTTATATACATTTGAAAATTGAAATTGAATATTTGAAAATTTTGCCTTTAGCCTCAAGGACTCACGAGTCTCCCTGAAGCCTTTAGGGATCCCACGCTTCTCGGGTTAAAAAGTCTGTTCTAACATAATTTGCTTGATCTAAAACCAATGACAGGCTGGGTATAGTGGTGCACCAGTAATCCCAGCAGCTCTGGAGGCTGAGGCAGGAGGATCCCAAGTTCAAGGCCAGCCTCAGCAATTTAATGAGGCACTAAGTAACTTAGTGAGATCCTGTTTCAAAATAAAAAATAAAAAGGGGTCTGGATGTGGCTCAGTGATTAAACACTCTTGGGTTCAATTCCTAGTACCAAAGAAACAACAACAACAACAAAAAGCCCCTGACAGCACTGCTTGGATGGTTACAAGACAGCATTTCAGAAGAGACTTCAGAAGATAAAACAACAGGGAAGCTCTAGCATGTGAAATCATCTGCCTTGTGTTGGGTGGGACATGTCCTTTAAAGTTGTATTGTTCATTGCAGGTTGGGACGTTAGAGCTAAGACAGTTTGAAAAACAGAAAACTCAAACCACAACAAGAACCCATTGTCTTCCCCAACCTGACGCCACCTCCCAGCATAAACATGTCCTTATGGCATCAGCAAACATGGCCACACAACAAAAATCTTTTTAAAATCCTTTATTTCCCAAAAAAGTACCAAAAGAGAGTTACATTACACTTCCTTACACTTATTTTTATAAAATTGATTTTCATTTTGAGTTACGTAGGGGAACACAAAAATCTTGCAAATGTGTAGGCCCCCTAAAGATCAAGTGTGTTCTCTAATGTGAGGCTGGAATAGAACAGATCAGGGGCCAGCATGGGGTGGGAGACAGATGTTTTGGATAAAGAGATCAAGGGATGAAAGGATTTTAGGGGGTTCCTAATTGAAAGGATTTTCTCCCTCTTTAAAAAAAAAAAAAAAAAAGTTGTATGGAAGTGGAAAAAAAGCCTGGATATTAAAAGCAGTTTTTTAATTCAGTCACTACTCAGTTGATAGTTTTGAGGAAGCCATACTCTTGCCCTGGTTTTCTCACTTATAAAATTGGAATGATTTATGTCTGACAATATCAATTTGAGATTAAATTCAGTTGGATGGAACAAAAGCCTTAATAATAGCAGCTAAAATAATAGGAATTTTTTTTTCAAATAAACAATCTGAAGACAACTGCTTATTGAGCAACTCACAAATTCCTAAGTGGAGGTCTTTAGGTCTCTGTTAAGATTTTTGTGGTGAGAGAGTTGCTCTAGCTTCATCTGTAATGCTCGATCATAAGGCAAAGGGCAAGGAGCAGTTGAATCAGTCTCTCTTTAAAATCTTTTCTTTCCTGGAGGATAACCTAATGAATTCTACCTACATCCTCATCATATGACTACCCCTGTGTCATGGAGCTTGGGACTTGGAGGTTTAAGCACACCCATAGTCTCTGTCAACAGAATCTAGTATAGGCCAGGAGATAACTGGAAAATTGATATTGTGTCAGCAAGAGGCAGCCTCAGAACTGGTTTTAAAATTGCAACAATGAGATTCTGTTGTTCAAAACACACTTAGTAGGCATTTATCATTTGTAAAGAACCCAAAGCACTTTGAACTTTAACAAAGATGGTCCTATGAAGCATGAGTCACTAGAGCCTGAGGGCTGTCTCCTTTGAGTGATGGCAAGGATGTGACAGACACAGTAGGACATGACACCATCTGGCTTTAACATCCTGTCCTCCCCTCAATCTGCACCCAAATGTGAATGTTCATTAGGTAGTGATGGAGCATAGTCATAGGGCTGTGGAATAGACCCCTCCCAACCCCTATGACAACACTCACTGAGCCGTGAACCAAACCCACCCCTTCCAGATGCGATTCAGGCACCATCTCTTCTTCGTCTGATCCATGCCTCCTTCTGTGCTCCTGTATTCTAGGACATCCCCCCACAGTTTGTTGAACAGATCTATTTGTCCCATTCCTCTCCCTACTCCCCCAAATGGCCCCTGAACTTGTGGAGGCAGGAATCCTGTCATCAATCTCTGTATTCTCAGCGACTGTTACAATGGTTGGGCATAACTGCTCAGTAAGTACTTGTCAAGTGGCTGAAAGAGTAAATGAATGATGAGCCAATCAACAAATGAGATGGATGTGTGTTTGCCCAGCAATGAGGTATGTACTCCATTTAGAGAGACAAAAGCTGCGAGTGTTATAATTGGCAGATAATAGATTTAGCATTAAGCCAAGAATACAAACTTTATGAATGTATACCCATCCATCAGTTATTGTCATCCACACTCAGGAACAAACATAGATGCCAAAGAGGCCAAGATATGATGTCATATGTCTATATTGTGTCTTGGAGGTTAGCATGATATATCCAGGAGTGGAGCAATGTCATAGACATTTAAATTGTATTATTCTTCCTTTTTCTGAGTATATTAAGCTGTCTATATATTCAAGAAGTTATGACCCCTAGGTTAATAATAAGAAAATTGCTACCGGGGTATCATTTCATGGATGAATGAATCAGGGGCTCCCTTCTTTTTCTCAATTATGTTGCCTGGACCACAGGAACACTGGGTCAGTTTAACTTGTCAAAACTTAATATATTAAGTTGGGCGTGGTGGCTCATGCCTATAATCCCAGCAGCTCCAGAGGCTGAGGAAGGAGGATCCCAAGTTTGGGGCCAGCCTCAGCTACTTAGCAAGGCCCTAAGCAAGTTATCGAGACCCTGTCTTAAAATAATAAATACAAAGGTCTGGGGATGTGACTCAGTGGCCCTGGGTTCAATCCCTAGCACCAAAACGACAACAACAAACTTGATATATACATACAGAGGAGGAACATGTTATAAGTTACAGGTCCATGGATTTTAATAAGGTAAATATAGTACCAAGCCTATATTCAAAAAAATGGAATATTTTCAGCAGCCAAAAAGCCCCTCTCTTCTCTCCTTCCAGACACTGTCCTCTCTCCAGGGTAACCATTATCCTAACTAATAACAACACAGTTTAGTTTTGCTTGTTTTGTATTTTACATTTATGGACTGATCAATAATGAACAGTTCTAGCCTCCCAAACTCCAGTGATCTTTGACTTCTGTTATTCATGCCACTTTATAGTCTCTTTCCACACTGTTGGTCTGTGGGATCTATAGAACAGAACCTATGGATGGTAATTCACTTCCAAGGCTAGGTCATAAAAGCACTGAGTCTTCCTCCTTGTTCTCTCCTGATCACTTTTTCTGGGGGAAGCAAGATGCCATGTTATGAGGACACAGGCCGCTCATGGATAGAACCACATGGCAAGGAACGGCCTCCTGCCAATAGCCTTGTGAATGAGCATCTTAGAAAGGGACCCTGTGGTCCCAATCAAGCCTTCAGATGTCTGCAATGCCTGCCAACATTCTGACCACACACTCTGAGAAAAATTAAAGCCAGAACTATCCATCTAAGTCACTCACAAATTCCTCACCCACAGAAACCATAAGATAATGAATGTCTAGTCACTATGTTTGGGGGTAATTTGTTGTGTATCAATAGGTAATTAATACTGCTTTCTTTGTTTCTGATCTTGTTCTGTCATTATACTTGTGGGATATATCCACATCCATAATGTCACAAGAGTTGTAGACTATCCTTTTTCATTGATGAGTGGAGTTTTATTATATGACTATAACATTTTAAATTTATCTGATGGATACTTAGATTGTTTTTAGTTTGTGGCTGCTATGAATATCCCTATACATGTGTTTCAGTGAAAGTATTCACGTAACTGGATATTACTTAAGCGTGGAATTTCTGGGTCACAGCTAGATATATGACTTAGTAGATACTGCTAGAGAATTTTCCAAAGTGATTTTGCTAATTTACATTTCCTCCAGCACACATAGAGTTCCAATTGCTCCACATCCTCACTAACACTTTCTGATGTCATCTCTTTAATTTCAACCATTCGGCAGGCCAACGTAACTCTGAAAGAAGAGACTCAAACAGGGAATCACCTCTTTCCCTCACCCTTCATAATTCTGAAGGTTGCAATGACCCCACTTTCTCCCAAATCTCAGTTTTCTTGCAGATTGTACCATTTGCCTTCACTATGGTCCAGGTTTAGCAATGTCAGTCTGCCAGCAGTTGTTTCTTCTGCTCTACCTCCCTGCAAACAAAGTTCTTTAACTCAATGATACAGATCATTATGTCCTGGGAGAAAGATGAACAGCAATGGAGATCAAGTTCAATTTAAAAACAGGTTGTCAGAGCTGGAAGGAAAAAGGAAAAGGGAAAAAAATTCTGAGATTAAGAAATAATTGCCAACCTTGGAGCCTACACACTGGACTTATTTAACATGCTCTTCCAGGCCCAGTCCTGGCAGGATTTAACCTTCTCATTCCTGAGTAGAAGCTGGTCTACTCAGGAATGGACTATCTCTATCAGCTCTGGGCTATCTTGTTTCCATTGTAATCTGCCAAATGAGAGGTCATCACCTACATGTATTTATTTCATCAGTAACTATCGAGTGCTTGCTATGTGCAAAATTCTGGATGAAGGAAGGAGATGCAGTGGTGCCTTGGTAGTTTATATACAGGTAGAATGACAACAACACTTAGAGGCTGCAATATGCCAGTCAATCACATTATCTGTCAGTGAATTACGAGGAAGAGCATATTCACAGTACTACAGTACAGAATGAGCTTGGAGGGTTCCCAAATATACTAGAAGGAATAATGATTTTGTAATTATAAAAAAAAGTGCTAGTCTTGCTGAAACAGCATCAAATTGGCTATATAAATTGTAAATATATGCCATAGTTTTAGTTGTTCTGTGCTTTTACAGGGAGAGGTACTATACCACCTTTATGTAATATTTTCCCCACTTCTTACATTTTCTAATTAAGTGGAAGGATTTTGGGATTGTCTGTTAGGTGACCCAATTTGGACTAGAATAGTTAGTGGATATTTAATAGCACTACACAGAGAATCCATATTTCTACAGAATAGAAGATCCTTCCCAACTTAGAATCAATTGAAAGCCCGCAGTAGTCTTCCCATCAAAAGGAGTAGAAATAAAATTCTCCCAATGGTGGCCATAACTCAGAGGAAGCCAACAGAAAGAGAAAGCTGAGAGGTTGCATTGTTAGCAAAGCTATTGCCAAATTGAAGGGCACGACTCTCCACACTACCATGGTGGATAGAATTCTGTTACCTAAATATTTTAAAACTATGAATAGCTTCCAATGCACACACAAATGTAGATTTCTCTACAATTTTCAGGAGGAAGCTCTAAGACTGCAAGTGAGTGGCTGACAAAGAATAGCAAAAGATGTAAAGAACTTGGATGACTGGCTATGTCTGGGAAGAAATAAAATTTAGCTCAATCACACAAAGAGTATAGGAAATAGTTGTTTCTCCAGGCTTACGTTACCTGAACAGTGAATTATATGCAGGGTTCATTAGGAAAAGATGTTAACACCTCTTGGACTTTTAGAAAACAATCCTTACATAGTCAGGATGGCATGATTGCTATTTATTGATTGTGTTTATTTTCTGTTGCTATATAACAAATTACCTCAATCTTAATGGCTTAAAACAATGCCCACCTATGAGTTCAGAGTCTGTATGTCAGAGCCCAGGCACAGTGTGACTAGGTTTCCTACTTAGCATTTTACAAGACTGAAATTCAGATGTTTACTGTGATGTATTCCCTTCTAGAAGTTCTGTGGAAGAATCTTTTCCAGGTTCATTCTTACTGTCAGCTGATTCAATTCCTCGTCCGTTGTAGGACTGGGGTTCCTCTTTGCTTATTATCTGTCAGCTGCCCTCAGAAACTAAAGATCTCCTGCATTCCTTCCAACATGGTCCTCTCCATCTTTAAAGCTAGCAATGACATGTTGAATCCTTTTTGTTCTTTGAATCTGTCTGACTTCCCTGTCTCTGACCTCAAGACTCAGATATAAAGCTCCTGTGATTAAATCACTCCTGCCCAGATTATCTTCTTATAAGGGCAACAGATTTGTGGCCTTAATTACATCTGCAAAATATCTTCACTGCAACACTGAAGTTTGAAAGTATTTGTATACCAGGGCAAACAATTGGGTGTGTGTGTGTGGGAATAATCTTAGAATTTTCCAACAACACTGGCTTTCAATTTTAGAATCTACCTTAGATTCTAGGCCAGTAGCTTTCACCAGGATGAGGAGTGATTTTGATCCCTTTACCCAGGGAATATTTGCAATATCTGGAGATATTTTCGGATGCCATCTAGTAAGCAGAGGCCAGATGTACTGCTAATTTATCTACACTAAATACGAGCGTTCCCACAACAATTATCCAGCCAAGATATCAATAGTTCCAGGGTTGGGAAACACTACTTTAAACAAAGCAGGAAAGCCTTTATTATTATAATACAGTTAGTTGCCAACCTCAGCCACGTAAAGGTACAAGTAGAGCTGATGCAGCACAAGGTGGAATGTGGGAGGATTGCAAGAAAAGGAAAGGAGAACAGGATATAAGCTACACCTTACACAAAGAGGCAATGGACTAATGAATGGAAGGAAGGTAAAATATTCAGAGTTACAAATAATAATCATTAAGCTATCAAGCACTAAGATGAGGAGGAAGAGAGGAAGGGAAGCATGGAGTAATAAGTAGGCAATAAATATTGCCCAACCTTGATAAATAAATGATACTCTAAGCATTTCATCTGAAATGATGGAGCCAACCATCAAACAAACTAAAACTTTTAAAAGGGTTAAAACAAGTTGCCTCAAAATATCAAGTCTAGGAATAGGAATGATAGAGTGGAAATATGCTTTTTTTTTGTTACAAATTCTGCTATCCGTTTGATTTTTTTTCATGACACACCTAATAAAAATGTAATTAATGTTAAACATGTAATTTTAATACAGTGTAATAAGAATGCAATTTTAAAAAAGAAAACTTAGAGTGTTAACCTGGGTCATTTAATCGTAATACAGTATTTCAGGATAGTAACAGTATTTACTCAGCACAATAATAATACACAATGCAGTAACAGTGACACAATAATGTTTTAGTAAGCATATATGTTAACCTGTAAGTTGGAATTTTTAAAATTCTAGTCTCTTGTGCACACAGTCCTCAGACAAAGGTTCAGTCATTTGCAACATAAAATCAGCATGTTTTCTGTTGCTGTAACAAATACTGGAGATAAATCAACTTAAAAGGAGGAAAGGTTTACTTTGGCCTGATTTGGGGAGTTTCCAGTCCATGCTCAGTTGGTCTATTGCTTTGTGCCTGTGATAAGGCAGCACACCACAGTACGTGGTGGAGAAGGCTGTTTTCCTCTTGGAGGTAGGGAAGCAAAGAGAAGGAGGAAGGGACAGGAGTTCCAATATCTCCTTCAAGGTCACACCCCCAGTGACTTAATATCCTTCCACTAGGACCCACCCACTGAAGGTTTCATCACTCTCAATAGAGGGTTGGAGACAAAGACCTCAACATATGGCTTTTTGAGGACACTTATCCAAACCATAGCAATCTGTTTTTTAAATATATCCAATAACTAAGTATGGTGGTGCACACCTGTGATCCGGATACTTGGGAGGCTGAGGAAGGAGGATCACAGGTTTACATCCAGCCTGGCAACTTAGCAAGACCTGTCTCAAAATAAAAAAAAAATTAAAAAAAAAAGAGTTGGGAATATAGCTGAGTGGTAGAGCACTTGCCTACCATGTGTAAGATTCTGGATTCAATTTCCAGTACTGAAAAAATTATCTATCTATTTATCTACCTACTTACTTACCTACCTATTTATCTAATCATATAAACTACTGTTATTTATAGATACCCCAACATTGTGTAGACTTATAGATCTGGACTAGAAATCAAGACCAAATGAAAATACCTTAAATTGTTGGTTGAAAAGATTAGACACCATTTTTTTTCTTTTTTCCTTCATGTTGGTTATTGTGATTAATTTAAAACTCGTGACTTAAGTTACTCTTTGTCTGGTCGGTGGCGGTGACTTAGAACAAAGCAGACCGCCAGGGAAAGAAACATCAATCAGGTGCCAACGGACAATCAGCAGGACTAACGCCTGTCAATCATCAGGATGATGATGGGGTTGAGAGCAAGGTTGCTGTAATAACACTGCCCCGGGCCAGTCAGTAGGCAGGCCCAGGACACCCAGGACACAAGATGCCTGATACAGCAGCTCCAGCTCTCTAATGGCTGTTTGTGACAACTGGGCTATAAGTATATTCCCTGCCAAAAAAGGAGTGGCACAATGGGAATCAACTTACAAGGTGATGGAAAAGTGAGTGAGGAGGGGGAAAATGACTTAAGGTATAAAAATCACTGCACAGGAGGAAACTCTGGACTCCTAACAATGGAGTACTGGGGAGTCAAGCAGAGTTCCCGCCCCCCAGCATCAGAATTTATCAATCCAAATGGCAATAGCTACTCAAACTGGCATTTTAAAGTACTCTTCAGGCCTGGGGTGTAACTCAGTGGAGGGCGTTTGTGTAGTATGCCCTGGGTCTGAACTCCAGACTCTCTCTCTCTCTTACATACACACACACACACACACACACAAATAAAAATAAAGTACTATTCAGAATATACTTTTCTATTTAGAAAACAAACACCAATGTTTATAAAGTCTAAATGACATAATAAGTACAGAAATTCACATAGGAAACTTATACCAAAAATTATAAATCCAAACCTGATCTTAAGGAAGCAACCAGATAAACCCAGAACACGAAACAGAGGCTGGTTTAGAGTCTTTTTTAAAAGTTCATACCATCCAGGTGTGGTGGCACACACCTGTAATCCCAGCAGAGGCTGAGGCAAGAGGACACAAGTTTGGGGTCAGCCTCAGCAATTTAGTGAGATCCTGTCTCAAAATAAAATAAAAAGGGCTGAGGATGTAGCTCAGAGATGGAGCACTCCTGGGTTCAATACTCAGTACCAAAAAAAAAAAAAAAAATCTATGCCATGAAGAAATAAAGGGGGACAAAATAGAGGGATTTCCTTAGATTGAAAGATAATAATAATAATAATAATAACAACAACAACAACAATTAATTGCAGTATGTGAAACTTTTGAAACTTAATTGATTCCTGGATTTAAAAAAAACTACATTAAATGATCAGGGGAAATTTGAATATGGAATATATATATATAGATATAGATATAGATATATAGATATATAAATTCATGTGCATACTCATAAATATGATGAAATTATTAATTTTTGGTATAAAAACTAATATTGTAATTAAAAAAAATAGGATATATCTTTATTCATGTGGATGCCAAGTTATAACATTAAAAAGAAATTAGGAGTGGAGGATAGCTATGATTTAAATGTGTCCCCCAAAAGTTCATGTGTTGGAAATTTGATGCTCAGATTCATGTGCTGATAAATATCAGACGAGGTCTTTGGGAGGTATAGTATAATGCAGCAAAAAAGTCTTCCAGATACTAAGAGGTATTGTCAGAATTCCTAGTCTCCAGAATCCTAAGCCAAATAAACTTTTTAAAATTCTTTAGACATTAGCTGGTCTCAAGTATTTTATTATAGTAACAGGAATATGGACTAAAACAAGAGTTATGATGTTTGCAACTTCTTTTTAAATGATTTATCAAAAAGTTACATATTTATATAATATTTCATATATACACAAAGAAAGAAAGAACAGAGAGAAACCAAGTGTGGCAACATATTAACAATGATTAATCTAGGTGAAGGTTATACAGGTGTTCCTTGTACATTCTTTCAACTACTCTGTAGGTTAAGAAAACTTTATAATAAAAAAGTTGTAGAAATTATATCTGTATGCTCCTCTTCACATGTCATATGAAGATGAGTGTTAAATTTTCATTTCATTTTTTTTGGTTAGTGTATTACTGGCTACCTTTCCATACCATGCAGTGGTTCATTTACAAAAAGAACAACATTTTGTTTTGCACTGTATGCTTTCCATAAGAAAAATTCAGATGATAAATTTATAACCAACCACAGCCAAGCGCCTTGAGGAATCCCCTATGTGGAAACATCTGCAAACTCTGTGATGAGGAGTTCAGAGGCCACGTGCTTCCTGTTTACCCCTGTGCACCACTTTGCCTTTCCTCCGGTGGTGTTTCTTCTGGCAGACTTTGCCTTTGCCATTTTTCTTGGCTGCTTGTGCTCTCATCCACTGCTTAATGGTGTGATTGTGTGGGCTGACACAGATTCTCCTGCGTTTGATGTGAAGGCTGCCAAGAAGGGAAGAAAAGTCATCACTAACAGAAAGTACAAATGGACAAAAAGTTAGTGGCTCATAAGCAGCCCCCACTTTGGGGGACTGTAATCTCAGGGACTGGATCCTAAAACCGAGGACCACAAGCTTACATCCTGACTGTGTGCACACTGCTGTCTGTGGTCTTCAGACAGCTGCAAGGAGCCTTAAAAGAAGAAGAGGAGGAGTTGGGTGAGGATAACGAGGAAGAGGAGGAGGAGAAAAGAAAGAAGGAAAAATAAAGAGAAGGAAGAAGATGGGGAGCAGGAGTAGGGGGAAAGGAGAAAAAAGAATCAGAAAAACGGAAGGAAAACAATTCTCTTCCCTGCCTAAGCTTCACCCAACAAAACCAACTCACACTCAGCATCCATCTCAAACACGTTCTTCTCTGCAAGGGTTTCCTGGGTCCTCTCAGCTATATACCCTGATTTCTTCCCTGTGAGTCTTCATGGTGAGAGTTACCTCTCTGGTGGCACTTATTTCACTGTCTTTGATTTGAGTTCTGATCTCATGACTCCTACTGAAGTTTTGGCCCTTCAGGGAGGAACAGTCCAGGCATGTTCCTCATATATAAATATATACATATATATAAATAAATCTATAGAGGGATCATATATATACATTTATTTAGATTAATGAAACAATTTTATTTAGGAAGAAGTGTTTGCTCATTTAGTGGACCTTTGTTTTATTTATTTATTTATATTCAATGCTGAGAATCGAACCCAGTTCCTCACACATACTATGCAAGCATTCTACCACTGAACCACAACCCAGCCACCCCCCAGGTGTATTTCTGAAAAGACCTTATTCACAGTAGGAACCCTGTCACTCACTTCGTGTATAAAGTGAAAATTGTTTAAAATACAGACAGTCTGGTTTTGTTTTCAACAAAACAGTCAACTAAAATATTTTAGGCCTTTGTTAAACTTCACTGTTACGTGGTTCTACATCACGGCTCAGAATTTGTGTTCATTTTCATTTTTCTATATGAAATTTTGAGATTGAGGTGGGAGAACCCTCAGGCAGCAATTGTAATTTCTGGTAATTAAAAGTTCTTGTTACAAAAAATAGTGCAACCTTTAATCCTCCATCAGGTGCCAGGCAGCTCTGATGAAATGTTACAAATCCTGCTGTCTCTACATGTATATATTTCTTTTCTTTTCTTTTCTTTTTAATAAGCACTCTACTGACTAAGCTATATTCTCAGCCCTGATCTGTAATCTTTTTTTTTAATATTTTATTTACATTTTAGTTTTCGGCAGACACAACATCTTTGTTTGTATGTGGTGCTGAGGATCGAACCCGGGTCGCACCATGCCAGGCGAGCGTGCTACCACTTGAGCCACATCCCCAGCCCCCATGTATATATTTCTGTGTCTTGATAAATCGAGTCCCTTGGACGTGTTATTCAGCGAGGAATGTGGGAGTTAGAGAATAGGCTGCTGTTTCTCCAGATGTCCCAAGTTGCACTCTCAAACAAGGTCGGGAAAGTGGGGAAAGGTGTAATGAGCATTAGTATGATAAAGCCAGCCTGTGGGGGGTGTCTAAAGAGGATAATATGTTCCCTAACTGTATTAGACTGAGAGGGTTTCAAAGAAAAGCTGATTCTCACTATGGTTAATTGATTTGCTGTTATAGGAGAAAAGATGCTGTAGCATTGCTGTGAAGGAAGAAAAAAAAAAAAAAAGAAAAGAAAACTAGTTGAAGCTCCTACTCCTTCCAAAGACTCTTACTGACACCTTTCCCTGTGGTGTCAGAAGGAACCAGAGTAAAGACTTCATTGACATCTCTGGTAACACATGAGAAAATTAGGACTCAGTTCTGTGAATGAAGTAAGATGTGCTGAGCTTCAGGTTGTAGGCTTGGTACTGGGGAAGAAGGAGAAAACAGAGTGGGGGCAGGGGATAGGCAGGAGGCATGCAGACAGGTGGAGGGAAAACAGGTAGCAGCTCCCATGTGGGATCCTTTTTAAGGCCTGCCTGTATTTCAAGGGGCGGAGGGAGGGGGAGAATCAAGCTTCCAGAACACAGCTCCCAAATCTGAGATGCTGTGATGCTTAGAAGTCTGAAGTGTAACAACTGGTAAAACTCCATTTGTATCCTGTGTGCTTTCTGTCAGGACAAAAAGAAATGGGTGATGTTGGAAAAGGAGGCAGCCTATTCCACACTCTTCCCCATACCCCTAACTCCATCATTTCCTCACAGGTGCCTACCCATCCCATTGTGAATTTCTAGGGTAAGAGTTTTGACTCTAAGAAACCATTAGCTTGATCCACTGATTCTTTTCTTCACTGAAGTGTAGTTAGAAACAGTCCAATGGACCAGTCCTGCCATGGAGAGTATACCTAGGATTGTGCCCTAAACTTTATTTCTTCACACATTCCTCTAAATGCAATGGCCCTTTACAACCACTTCTGAAAAACCTAGATAACTTTATTTAATTATCCAAAAATTTCTCCCAACTGATAACCTCTATAGAAATCAAGAAACCTCAACTCTCTGCTTGAGATAACAATTTCCATTGTATTTATGTTCAGAAATAGCTTGAAGCTCTTTAATGAAGTCTCTGTAGAGGGGTTTAAGCAAGCAAACTGCTCTCTTAGGCATCAAAAGCTACAATGATCATTTATAGACCTGAAAACAAATGAACTCTTCCCAGGCAGAAAAGGAAAAGAAACCCAGTGAGTTCACTGTAAATCAATTTATATTAATTAATTGTGATTTATATTTCTAGTATGAGCAATCTTTTCTGTATCTTAAACATTTGCCTCTAACCTTGAAATCTTTGAACATAGTCAAGGTTAAGGGACTATATTTTAGTTAAGTAATGATATATTCTATAGTATATTATTGAAAAACAAGAATATCCTTATGTTGAATTTCAGAAAATACAACAAGGAAGCTCTATAATTTATGACTAAAAAGTATATGAGTCAAAATTTCATTTCACTTGAGGCTTGGTCCCAACTGCTCTATATTTTTTTAGCTTTCTTATCAGCACAGAGAAGTCAATTTACAAATTTTTGCTTGAATAAAGTAAATATTTTTAGATCCAGTTAATGGCTTTATAGTTTCCTTTGAATTAAAGTCTAATTCTTTTAAAAAGGTAGACTCAAGCTGGGATTGTAGCTCAGTGGTATCGTGCTTGCCTAGCGTGTGTGAGGCACTGGGTTCGATTCTCAGCACCACATACAAATAAACAAATAAGTAAAATAAGGTCTATCAACAACTAAAAAAAAAGTATTTTTTTTAAAGTAGACTCATCTTTCTTTTCTACTTTTCCTTGTCAAAATGAGATTGACGTTATTTTTGCTCTTATGCCTTTCAGATCTCTGATACCTGCTTCTCCCAAAGAAAATATCTCTGAAAATTCTGTTAACAATGGGGTGCTCTGGCAATTCCCAGTCTTTTAGTCTTAAAACCACAGGAACTTCCTCTGGATTCTCTAAGCCTTCCTGGAGTCCCTTGTAAAAGTCCTCACAGCTCCTTTAGTCCAAGGTGCTGAATACCAGAGAGGGAGACGAAATCGAGAGCAGCTGAAAATGGTGTTTCTAAGGGCAGCCAGAGCAGCGCCTCAGGCAGATTTAGTTCCTGTGTGAACCCTACAAAAACATCCAGATGATTCCAATTAACTAGAGCATGGACTGTGAATCACCCATGAATTTTTCACTCTCCTACTATTACCAACAGTAGCTATTAAGATTAAAGACTGAGGGAATCTTGGCCAAGCAATACTAAAGAGATTTTTCAGACAAGTTGGGAACTTGAAGCACCTCTCAGAATGCACCTCATTACTATGCATTATTTCCAGGATTACCCCAGGTTATGTTGACTCCCAGTGACTAAATCATCTGAGCTGATGGAGCCAAGTAATGGTGGAACTGAGAAAGTGCTGGAGAGTTAGTTCTCTGTCCTCTCGCTTCTCCCACAAAGACACTAATGCTTATTAAAAAGTTTGTACCAATAATTGTCTCCTCCCCAAAACCTGATCCCAAGTATAGTTTTTAACTTTATTAGATCTCAGATCCTATAATTAATTAATAATTAATAATCTAATAAGACCTATGGATCTTCTGCCCAGAAGCGTGTTCAGAGGTTTATACACAATTCCCAGGAGGTCATAGCCCCATGACCTGAAGAAATTAATACGTACTTTACAAACTCTTCGCCTGTTAAGAAACTTTGTCTTAGAGTAGTGTCTCTTAAAGTTGGATAGTGAATAGATTCCTCTAAAAGGGGAAAAAACATATCTGCAATCCATAGATTATTCAAATCATTGGAGATGGTCTGCAGAACCCAGCTGGACACATTGTCTCCCAGAGACTCAAGGAGGGCCGAGCCCACAGTGTCACTGCTGCATCCCCAGCACATGGAATGATACTTAGTACATAACTGCTGATCAATAAATAGTTATTGGACTTGATGAAATAAGGATGTTCCTGAGTGACTCAGGAGCTCAGGCATAAGTAATGCAGATATTTATAGACCAAAGAAAGGGATACCAAATGGCTCACTATCATTACCTAAAGCCGCAGATGGTGTGAAATCTAGAATATCGGGGAGATGCCCCACACCTGAATGCAATGGAGTTTGGGAGAATCATTTATGGTTAGTCCACTATTCTTTTTGAGTGACTTTGGAGATATGTAGTGTTCTGAACCAAGAGAACTAGGTACACATCTCATTTTTGCCATTCCCTAGCTGTAAGATGTCAGGTGAACATGCCCTTCCAATCAAAGCTTTCTCCTGAATGTGACAGCAATATAATGTATGCCTTCCTCCAAGCATTCTTGTCAGAACTCAGATTTGCTAAATACCAATGTCGTTCAGGTTTCAAAGCCTCTTTAGAGGCTTTGAAGTTAAGTACAGATACATCTAAAGTTTTTAATAACTGAGCCATGGTGGGATGGGAAGGGTAGGAGCAGTAGGAGGGTTCACATGAGCCAACGCCCCACCCCAAATAAAAACCAGAGCAGAGGCTGGAGATGTAGCTCAGTGGTGAGTATCTGCCTAATATGCCCAAGGCCCTGGGTTCACAGTACCATTAAAGAAAAGAAAAACAACAAACAAAAATAGAAAAGGACATTTGTAACTGGAGCACATGGCAGCACTTGCGACAGGTACAGACATTGCCACACTGCTTTCTGAACCTTATAAGTACACTCCTTATTTGGAGAGTGAAAATAACAGCAGCTCAGATACAGCTAAAGCCATGATACATAACAGAATTGCCTTTTGTTTGCTGTTTTGTTTTATTGTTCAGAATCTCTTGTTTTGCTGAGGAAAGTTGTGAATATTTTCTGGCCACAAAGGGCATTGAGCCCTAGCCCAGCACTGTAACAGAAAGAGCTAAGCTGGAGTTCCAGTGTAAGGCTGAGGACATTCCTGTACAGAAAGACTGTGCATTTACTCCAGGGAACCTGGCGCTAAAAGGACAGAATATTTACTCTTCCTTTGTTTGGAAGGATATTTAAGTGCAACATATCAAGTAAAGCCTTTCAATCTATTGTTACTTGGCCAGGGAAATAATCAGCATGAAGATAAACCTGCTGACGGTTTCACTCACATGACAGCTGCCAAGTCACAGTCCCCATCAGCTCTCTGGATGCGACATGAATTCACCCTTTCCAGAAGTCTTCTGGAAATGTGATGTGAAACCTCAGTGCAACAGCTGGAAGCAATGGGAAGTATGGCTAAAAGAAGAAAAGAAAGGAAATATCACATCTTACGGTTCACAGAACCCTGACACAGTTCTCATCTTAAAGATTCCATACAGTCTTTAATCCTCTCAAGCAAGGGCAAACAGGGCTTCATGAACTCAAACAGGGACAGGATGCAGCTCTAGCTTCTGGAACTTAAACTGCATTTGTGGGAGATAAAAAATAAATTTAGGCAAAGGGACAAATCAAGTGAAGGAGATGAAAAAAGCTGTAGCCAAAGGGGTTGCAGGCTGACTTGATCAGAGATAAAAAGTGAAGTTAATGGTGTCCCACACGATGCAGTTTGGAAGAGAGAGACCACATGGATCCCTGGAATATTCTGAGTTTCCAAAAAGGGAAGGATGAAAGACGTGGCTGAATGTTAAAGGATTTGGAAAGGTGGAGAAAAATGGGAGACTTGTGCAGACTAAGAGAAATGTGTGGTTAAGAGTTCTGAGGCAGAAAAGCCCAAGGCACATTTAGGGTATGGACTAAAATAGACCATGTTTCCTAAATTGAGTAGCTAGAAAGGTGAGTGATGGGAGATAAGGTTCAAAAGACACTGAGGTGAGGCCACATAACTGAGGCTACGAATGTCAGCATAAAGAGGCTTGTCTTTTATAAAAAGGGGATTCAAAGTTTGAGAAAGGGAGAGTGTTTAGGAAAATCCATCTTTTAGCTATAAGCAAGATGGATTGAAGTAGAGAGTGAGTAGAGCAGAAGGTGAGGCTAGAAGGAGATTTTGTCACATAGATGTAAGGTATTTATAGCATAAATATGAAAAGAAATATGATTTCCAAACTAAAATATGTATTTACAAACTCCTATATGCCATGTGACACAGTATTCTCCTGTGCATCCCATTCCACCAATTGGGTAGTGACTAAAATAAATTATAAATTACAGTCAACAGTGACTGCAGGTGGTAGCCTCTTACAGGACAGAAGTTCGTTCTTGAATTGGGGATTAAAAGAAACACCTCTTTTAATTGGGCAGGCCCAAGATGACTATATTTAGGCTCCCTTGTTGAGGATAACAGCAGGCTATGTTTTCAGTGTGTAGTCAAAGTCATGAACACCCTGATTCAGTATATGTATGTATATATATATATATATATATATATATATATATATATATATACACACACACACACACACACACACACACACACTCAAGATCATAAACATTTACTTGTGAGCACACACCCACTAATGTAACCAGTTGGCAATGTGCCTTCTTTGGCCTGCATTAAAAAAAAAAAAAAGCCTATGGAAATGGCTCAGGGGGCTAAATGGACCTGGCAAAGTGGTGCTAAATGAAACTGGGGCAAAAATGGGACTGAAGCTGGAGTGTGGGGGCTGCTACTGGCTCTGAATAAAGAATGTTTACTCTCCCAACTGCATCTTGCATCTTCCACTGCCAAGATCCTGAATGTGTTTCCCAGGTTGGAACCTCCACCCAACAACTTCTCAGTGTTAGCTCTAAGCAATGGGAGTCCTTGGGAGAAGGGGTTCTCTATCTATGTCTTATCCACATGTAAACATCTGGCCTACTTACAGTTTTGGAGAAGAAAATGAGTTGGCTATGAAATGTAAAATATCTATGTCACTTCCTAGTTATCAAAATTTTTGGTTACCATTCATTAAATCACTTATTCATCTAATTATTTGACAAATGTTTATTGAGCAGTTAAAATGTTTTAGGCAAAAACTAGTCGCTGGGGTGATACAAAAATAAATAATATGTTCCTATTCTCAAGAGGCTGTAGTAGAGGAGACAGATTTGTAATTAAATGCTTAGGATGCAATCCTATTGGCTCATGTAATTATACTTCTGGAATTCACACAAGTTATAAAGACAAGTGCACAGCTGTTTACTATAAAAAACAGCAGAGAATGTCTAAATGTCTATCAAAAAAAGTAAAAAACTGTTGCAACAAAGAAGTTCATTGCATACTGATAAAAGGGTCATATTAACTTTATTTTAGTCCACTTTCAATAGTGGATAAATCATGTAGGCAGAAAGTCAATAAGGAAACCACTAACTTGAACAACATTAAAGACTAAATGAACTGAGCATTGTGGCATATGTCTATAATCCCAGCAACTCAGGAATCTGAGGTAGGAGGATTGCAGATTCAAGGCCAGCCTCAGCAACTTAGTGAGACCCTGTCTCAAAATAAAATAAGGGCTGGAAATGTAACTCAGTGGTTGAGAGTTCCTGGGTTTAACCTCCATCCAGTACTGCAGAAAAAAGAAGAAAAAAAAAGAAGTGATTGTCACATTAGTAAAATATCATCAGTATTTATTTTCTGCCCTCATTGTACCTGTCCTGGGGTGCTTACAATGAGAAGACAGCCTTCTAGCCTTATCTTACTGGACCTTCCTACTTCATTTGACAGTTACCCATTCCTTCCTTGAAAATTTCCATAAACCTTGTTTACTAATCTCTCCTAATTCTCCCAATACTGAGAAATTATTTTCTCTGCCTCTTGAACACCTTCTCCTTTGCTCTGTCCCAAATACTTATCATTCTCAAAGTTCCATCCCTAACATACACTCTTTTCTTTCTACATCTTCTCTTGCTTTATTTTTTAATTAATCTTTATTTATATATGACAGCGGAATGCAGTACAATTCTTATTACACATATAGAGCACAATTTTTCATATCTCTGGTTGTATACAAAGTATATTTACACCAATTTGCGTCTTCATACGTGTACTTTGGATAATAATGTCCATCACATTCCACCATCATTTCTAACCCCATGTTCTCTTACTTTAAATCACTACTAGTCAGTATCTGCAAATCATCTGCCAACCTCTACTCAAATATTCTGCCACATATCTAACTGCCTTGAAAATGTACTTGGATATCCCACAATAATCCTTCCTGAAGATTTCATCTCCTATCACTTTTAATCTACTTCCTTTTTCCTTTTCTCTTCTCATGTAATCACCCTGTACCATTACCTAAGTCAGAAACCCATGGATCATTCCATCTTCCTCCTGCACTCCATGTAGCCAGCTATACATTCCTTGACATTTCTTTGATCTGTCTTCTCTCCATCCCTGTTCCAACTACTCTTCATGAGCATGTGAGTTGGCTTCTGGACTACTGAGCTTACATTTATCTTATTCCAATCTTTCCTTTTCCCATTTGAAAATTTGAAATTGCCAGAAAAGCTCTTGGATAGAGAGAATAGTTCTTTAGGGTCCCTACCAGAGGTTTATAAAACCCCATTTGAGAAGTCCTACCACACTCTGCTTTCCTATACAGTTAAGTCTTTAATTACATCTGACTGCCTTGACTACTCCACAAGACATCTTTGGATCCCACCACATAGCACAGTGCCTGGCATAGTAGTAAACAAGTGTTTCTTGAGAAACATAAAATAGTTTTATATTAATGTTTCATTTTATATTTTTAAAGGCTTTTAATATAATTAAAATATTTTATTTTTTAAAGAAGATTCTCAGTTTGGGGGCAAGGTGATTTTCTAAAATCACAGAATGTTTTCAATAACACCATCCTTCCATATTCAAACAATTAGGAGTCAACTCAGTATGATAAATTGTTTGTCAATTTAATATTTTTAGCTAAAAATATTAAATACTAATCATATCTGATTAAAATCATTACTGTTTGTCTTACTCTTATGGTTTTATTTCTATTGATTCTGTTGGTTTGGGACATTGTCATTATTGTTTCCAGCATAAAATTCTATTATTAAATGTATGAGTGCTGTGCCAGAAATTCTGGTCCCTGTTCTAGTTCTGAGATCCTATTTTGGTCACTAGAGGGCTCTAAAGATGTCTCTGTGCTCCAAACCTGAAGCACCAAGCAACCACATTTGTGATACAAAAGTTAGATTCTGGATTTTAAGAAAAGGATTCTATTACTGTGGAGAGGTGACACAGCTTCCTCTCTTATTTGGATGTATTGTACAGTATCTTGTTACTCAAAGTGTGATTCCCCGAGCTGCAGTTGAGACAGCCCCTGGGATCCTAATAGTGGAGTGAAAAGCACCATCACATAAAACACAGCCACACAGAAACACAGTCAAGAAATGTGCGTGCCATTGATGGAAAAAGGATTTACTCAGCTGAGGGCCGTGTCTCACGGTTATGGGTGCAGTTTTAAAAGGGCAATAAATAAATCCACATAATGTTCAGAATTAGTTGATTGGAAACACATCTGCCCATTTTGGTGGACTTCATACCTTAGTGCAGTCACATCATGCTGTGGATGCCAACAGAGGTGCTCACCACTGTAGAGGTGCTCACCGCTGTCACTGAGTGGACAGTAGGCCTCACCAATCCATGATGTATGAAATAGCTATGCCCAAATGAAGTCCTCCAAGGTACTTTCTGGAACCCTGGAATAATGTTTGGGAAATGGAGAATGGGTGGAGGGTTTCTTTTAACTTAAGATAAAGAGAAACCTCCTCTTCACTCTTCATTCTTACAGCATAGACACTAGAGGGGTCAAGGGTGGTATTTAAAAGGTTTGGATAATTCTGTGCCAAAGACATCCTCAGAGGCTTTACAGAATACTACTTAAGCATGTAGAGGCAAACAACCAGGTTTAAATCCTGGCTCTGTCACTTTTTAGCTGATCTTGGGTGAGTTACTTACATATTTAATTCTGTTTTAGTTCTTTTATCTATAATATGGAGATGGTAGTAGCACCTATCTCATGAGGCTGTTATAAAGACTGTCTGTGTTTATACATTCAAGTGCTTAGAACAGCAGACAAATAGTAAACAAGAAATGGGAAAATTATACTTTTACTTTTGGTGCTGGGAATTGAACCCAGGGCCTGGATCATGTTAAGAATATGCTCTACCACTGAGATGCACCCCAACCATACTTTTTTGGTTATCTTAATTTTAAAAACTAGCAAGAAATAGAATCTTGTGGGAGGGAACTAACATTCATTGAGAACCTATTATGTCTAGACACTTGTACGCATTATCTCATTTAATCATGAGACTAACTAGGTAAGAGAGGCATTTTTCTTCCTGTTTTACAGATAAGGAAACTAGAGCTCAGAGAGATTAAGTACTTTCTCAAATCTATGTGGGTAAAATTCTAACTTACTCTTTTGGAATCAAAAGCCTACAATTTCCCCATACACCAGCACTTCTCAAATGGGGTTTTATAAACCTCTGGTAGGGACCCTAAAGAACTATTCTCTCTATCCAAGAACTTTTCTGGCAATTTCAAATTTTCAATATGTCATCTCAATGATAATCTTTAAACAGATATGCTCTGGATCTCCTGGAGGATTGGCTCAAGAGTGCACTTTGAGGACATTTGAAGATTACCTTATGTTCACGATGGTGTAGTTACAAGTGCCATACCATAACTGTCTCAGGCCAGTCCGAAAAGAACAGTGAACCTCACAATGCACTCATGCTAAGGGACAGCCAAATTACATCATCATGGTTCAAACAGAAAAAGGAAAAGGTAGAACAAGCACTTCTGGCTCTGTACCTGGTGGGGTATACATTGGACTCAAGCTCAAAATCTGCCCCCAAGCATTGGGCCATAGTCACATTTGGAATAGTGATTTCAATTTCAGCCATACCCTAACTGTTGTGTCGAACTAATGTCATTATATTGAAATCTCACCTTTTAGTTGTGTTTTGATTTAAATTATAAATTTTGCTTTTATAGCTGCAGAAGAGATTTATAATTGCACAAGAGACTTATACCTGGTTTTATGCTATACATCAAGTAAAATAATTCAAAAGTCAACACTGAGAGTGAAGAGGAGGTTTCTCTTAAAGGGGGCCCATACATACTCATATTTGAGAAGATTTCTATTGCATCACACTGCTTTTCCAGACATAGAAAAGGACATTTAAAAAACACCCAGAGCTATATTATAGATACAATTGACTTCTGGAGCAAAAATATATACACTTAACCTAGCAATGACATAGGATTCAGAAAATGCAAGATGGCATGACTGGAGAGAAACTGAAGGAAGAAGGCATATCATTAGCTGATCCTATCAGATCTCTGAGGAAGCAGTGCTGGAGAAGGGAACTGTGTAAAACAACGTTTAAGCACAAATGTATATTCATGGTAACCCTCCCTAGTGAATGTCTGTGACAAGTCAGAGATTTGATTTTCTTTTAGGATGCTAGCAGCAAGCCTCAAGCAAGTATCCGTGTGATTCAGGAGATATTCTAATAGCTTTGAGAAAGTAGGTTGTTAGTAGGAAGACAATTCAGGACTGAATGAAGCAAAATCACCCAACTTACATCTGCTGGACAAAATTGGAGACTTAGTCTTCATGTACAAGAAAAACAGGCAGTTCTATAAAACCTAGATTGTAGATTTAAATCATCTGGCTCAGGGCCACTGAAATTGGATGATAAACATGTTTATGGAGTCAGTATTGAGTTCTCAGGGCCAACAACCACATCAGCAGATGTGGAGTGTACCCTCCCTTTGGCTAGAATACAAGGCTTTTAATTATGAATAAAGTCAATGGCTTCCTGATTGATTGGTGTAGAACACTTTGGGAACGCCAACTACTGAAGCATCATAAGATAGCCTTTTAAGACACCATTAAGATCATGGAACAGCTTTGTGCCTAAAAGAATAAAATGTGTTCTCCAAAGTCCCACACTGACACAGGTCATTTCCTTATCCTGACTTCCAACTTGCAATAACTATCACAGCCACCAATCTCCTTCCCTGGGCTGCTGAGTATCCCTCATGTCCCGCTACCCCTCCTTACCTGGTCTTCCACCCCCTCCCTGGAACCTGAATTACTTAGTGCCACCCACAGGGGACCTGGCATGTGCACACATGTACACACACACACACACACACACACTTGAATGAAAGTTTGCTAAGGAGGGCGGTGGTGTTCCCTCTCTCAGTTCTGCAACCGTTCTCAGACCTATCTGTATTTTAACCTGGCATTACATATATTTCAAAGGCAGACGTTGACACTTCTCAGACAATGTGATTTTCCTCTGTTCCAAACTGCCTTAGGTAAGCATCAAGACTGAAACTCACTGTTAACACCTGTTGTACCTTTAAACACATCTGCATCTTGATGTCTGCTCCCTGCTCCCCCACTACCCCCACCAGGACTCAGTCCCTTGTGAGGCTTGGTTCTGGGTAAGGCAGAGCCTCCCTCATTCCCCTCTGCCTGCTGTGGCCTGTCTCCCTTTCCTGTGGGAAGGCGACTGTGGGGACAGCTGGAAATAGATCTGGAAGCTGGAATGGAGCACATCTACATTCCATAGCCTCAGTGAAAAAAAAAAAAAGGAGTTGGTGGAGTTGCCAAAAACTAGGAGTAAAACCTGTTCAGATAGACCTTTGAGAAACCATGAAAGATCTAATATTTCAATGGCCAACTCCTCTGAAAAAATGTTATGGAAACAAAATGACAAACTTTTGTTCATTTTGATAAAATATATTGATAGAAATCAAGAGAGTATCCAGGTTATTTAAGCCTGGCATGTTGATGAATTATATTGAGGACCCTAAACAAAGGCCCACAGGGACCAGGCAGTTAATGTGACATGGAGGAGAGGGACAGAGGTATTCAGAGGGAAAAAGGACAGAACCTCTTACTGTTCTTCCAGGGTATGTGGAACTATTGTTCCCAGATCTGATATTTCTTTCTTTTTCTTTTCTTTTTTTTTTCCTGGCTGAGGTTGGAACCCAGAGCCCTGTTCATGCTAGGCAAATACCTTACCACTGAGCTACAGCCCTTATCTGATTTTTAAGGAAAGCTCTAAATTTAATATGTGTGTATGTATATACTTGTGCATGCATGTGAAATCTGTTTTAAAATGTTGGCTCAGCTTTATAAAAAGCAGACCAAACACAATTTATATTCCACCTCTGCTGTAGATTCAGAGAATTTGTTCAGGGTAAAGTTTAAGAAAAGACAACTGGAAAAGAGACATCGGCTAAGTACCAAGTTCCAATATACTTAGGGTTTCCTAAATAATGTAGTGAATGCTACCCTAGTCCAAATGCAGTTACGATTCCCACATTTATGCTAGCAACTCAACAACTTAAATTCTCTTTGATATAATTTGCATGGTTCAATTTCCTTCCTCCTTCTTGCCCTTTTTAAGGTCAGAGTGAAGTTTCAGTTTTTAGTGTCCACAGGGCTAACTTGGCTCAGGAAATGAACAGCTTACCTAACCCTGACTGAGTCAATTCAATCTGTCTTTTCCTCTAGGAACACTTGTATTCAGACAGTTTTTCGGGTTGGGGCAAGGAGGGAGACAGATGAACAATAGTGTCTTCACTTCAACCTCTAACTAGAAATATTCCCTGAGACACTGTTGTCAGAAAGGGAACCACAGCTCTAAGCTGTACCCACAGGGAAGGAGTCATCCTCCAGGTGGCAGATTCCTTATATTCCTGTTAAAATGAGGTTTCTTCCTGAAATTTCTTGGAGATCTAGAATTTAAACCTATGCCATTCTCTCATAGATGATCAGAAATCATTGAAAAATTCCTGCCTGAAGAGACAGAGATACCTGCCTCCCTCACTCCTTCCACTACCACTTTGGGAGGCACCTACCTCTCACAAGAGGCCCAAGTGGCTGGGGCCCGCCACTCACCTTCAGAGTTTCTAAGAGCGACACAGACAGCCAAGGTCATGAGGGTGAGTCCTGTCTGCTGCATTTCTCCCTGATCCACTGGCTGGGACAGCACCGCAGGAGAGGCTGTGAGATCAGGAAATAAAGCTAAAGGTGTCCTCAGGTGCAGAGAAAGAGCCGGTAAGCCAGGTAGCCCCGCCCTGGGAGGTGCTCAGGGCATCTGTTGCCATGTTTCTTTTCTTACACGACTAGGTGCCTGCCTGAATTGTCAAGCTCCCAAACTAATGTGTGTTCACATTGCCTGGGGGTCAGAGGACATCAGTGGCCATCTGGCATTTGGCAAGATCCCTGTAAATTGTGAATATGCATCAGAATCATTTGGGAACCATTAAAAAAAAATAGCAATCTACGTGAGTGCCCTTCCCATGCATACACCTATAAATCAGATTCTGAGGTAGGGTACCAGCCATTTGAATTTTATAAAATCTCCATAGCTGATTTTGATGGACACTTCTGTTGAGAACCACTTGCCTACAAGGAATTGGTTTTTAGTAGCTTGAGACCAGGAGTTTCTGGGGACAAGGGTAACAAGTCATAAAAAAGTTATCTCTGTGGAAAGATATGGAAAAATTCTGCCTCCCTCTGTCTTGGTTCACAGCCAGTTTGTTTCCAGTGAAGATTTTAGCTGATTTCTGAGAAGGCTGAGGCAGGTACAGGACAGCACATGTAGAAAAGAGCCCCAAGGCAGCATAGGATCATGGTTCTAGATCAGCTTTCCTGCATATCAGCTTCATGAAGCCATGTGTTCTAACACTGCCTCGTCTGCTACTTAGTGGTATAATCCCAGGAAATATAATACTTTTCTATAAGTAGCAGGTCAGTCTGGATGACCTCGGAAGTTATACCATGCTTCCTCTAGAACTGTGCTGTTCCACTAGTCGACATATGGCTCTTGAGCCCCTGAAATGTGGCTAACTCATATTCAGATGTATCATAGGTATAAAATACCTATCAGATTTAAAAGACTGAATATGTAAAAATAAGACAAATTATCTCATTAATAATTTATGTATTGACTACATGTAATGTTTTTGGACATATTGGGTTAAATAAAATATATTTTTAAAATCAATTCACCAGTTTCTTCTTTACGTTTTAAAATTACTGCAATGGTTCTAATATTTTTGTTCCTTCTGAAACTCATGTGGAAACTTAGTCCTCATTGCAACAGTGTTGAGAGGTTGGGAGGTGTTTAGGTCATGAGGGTGGAGCCTTCTGAATGGAAAAACACCCCAAGAAAGAGGACGGGTTGGGTCTCTTCTGTCATGTGAGGACACAGTATTGCTCCTCTCCAAAGGATGAAGCAATAAGGCACCATCTGGGAAAGAGAGGCTGAACCTGTCAACACCTTGACTTGGCACTACCCAGCTCTATAATGCTACCGAAGAAATTCTGTTCATTAAATTACCCAGTCTTAGGTGTTCTGCCATAGCAGCACAAAATGGACTAAGACAACTATATATGCAATGTAAACCCAGAATATTTTAAATTACACGTGTACATCACATATCTACATTGGGCACTGCTGCTTTAGAATGAAATTAAAGGTGATTATTGGATAATAGGAGTCACTATTAATCCAACAGGACAAAATTTACACAGATTTAATAGGGGACTGACAAGAAAACTGGAACCCTTGTGAGCCTAGGATTATACAGACCCTCTACCCTCCAGGGTATACCTCTCATTTGCTTCTTTATTTGATCGATTGACTTCTCTTTTATTGTTGTGTGTTTCTTCTGCTATGAAATGCCACTGTGGCCCTGCTGGGAAGAAGGCATTGGGGACAGAATCGAGGAATATGTGTAGTATAGTATAGTATAGTATAGTAGTATAGTATGTGTCTCTCTCTCTCTCTCTCTCACTACTTCCTGAGGGCTTTGGAGTGAGATGGTGTGTTGAGGGCCACAGCCGAGTCGGGATGATGCATGGCATTTTTGCCAGAAGTAGTGGTTGAGAGGTGACGCCAGCGAGCCATTAAGATGATGACTTTTGAGTTCTCGCAGGGATTCCTGAAGAGTTGGTGTTGGTTGGTGAAGTTCGGTGGAGGGATTTCCGGTTGGTGTGTGGTGTGTGCCTGGAGGAGCCGCGTGGGTAGCGTTCGGGAGAGTTCCCGGGGAGTGTGCTGGTGGAGTTTTGAAATAAAGTTTGTTCCTGCTTGAGTGGCTCATGATTTGTGCCCAGGTACACTGCGGCAATGGTGAATAGGGGCTACTGGAGGGCAGTTGGCATAGCATGTAGATACATGAGTTACTATCATTAGAATCATAGCCTTGGGGCAGGTATTGTCACCCTCTTATTAAAAAAGAAAAACTGACACCCAAAAGCAGAAGCTTTTAAGCCACAAAATAACCCTACGAACCAAGATATGAATGAAAGGAATACTGAGCAGATTAGTTTTAATGAAGGTGAGGGGGAAATTGAATCGTGGGATTTTTGTCTGGAGAGAATGTGGTACAAGCTATGATTATGGGGTACACATGTCTGTGTGTGAGAAGGGTACTCAATAGGCAGGCATGGACCAGCATTAAGTAGGAAAGAGCCCCCAAAGGGCTGGCATATATTAGGCAGCTTTGTGTTAGTACAACAAAATACCTGAGACAGTTAACTTGTAAAGAGAAAAAGGTTATTTAGCTCATAGTTTTGGAGGTTCAAGGGCATGGCATTGGCATTTCAGGTCTCAACTGTGAAACATTATGGTGGAGGTGTGTGTGTGTGTGTGTGTGTGTGTGTGTAAAAGGAAATGGAGGAGAGACTGGCATCCCACAGCTCCTTTTCAGGGCACACCTCCAACAACCTAGGTACTTACATTTAGGACCCACCTCCCAAATTTCTGCCACTTCACAATCAGCACCACCCCAGAGACCAAGACTTTAATAACAGTGGATCTTTAGAGGATATTCAGACCACAACCAAACTATAGCTGATTCAGAACTTCCATTATTTAATTTTATTATTATTATTGATACCAAGGATTAAACCCAGAGGCGCTTTACCATTGAGTCACATCCCCAGCCTGTTTTATTTTTTATTTTGAGACAGGGTCTCATTAATTCGATTTGCGATCCTCCTGCCTCAGAATTCTAGGTTGCTGGGATTATTTAAATATTTTTAACTGGTCTTAGGGCTTCTATAAAAACAAATGAGAAGAAGACTGGGAAATATGGGACATTAGGGCCTACAGCAGAGTTAGAGGACAGAGACATAGAAGGAAACACTTTGAGGACAACCTAAAACTATTTATGTGGCTTCCTAATTTACATTGTGAAATGTCCCTTGCCAAGAACACGTGGATGTAACAATCTTTTGGAAATATTTTTTTTTCTTTACCAGGGAAAAATCAAATAGTTTAAAGAGAAGTAAAATGATGTGCATGAGCCTGGAAGACATTAGGTTTCATGAAGTAAATCAGACATAGAAAGACAAATACCACAAATACCATGTGGAAGCTAAAAAGTTGACTTCATAGAAGTGGAGAGTAGAATAGTGGTTACCAGACCCTGGGAAGGATAGGGGGAAGTGAGGCTGGAGAGAGGATGGCTAACAGGTATAGGGGTGCAGTTGGGTAGGATGTCATAGAGCACAGAAGAGTGACTATGATTGATGACAATTAATTCTATGTCTCAAAATAGCTAGTGAAAAGGGTTTTGAACATTCCCAACACAAAGAAATGATAAATGTTTGAGGTGATGGATATGCCAATTATTTTGATTTGATACAGTGTAGATACGTATTGAACGATCACACTGTACTCCACAAATATGTACACTATTATGTCAATTTAATACCTATGGATATGTATGTATGGATTTATATCTATATATACTTATGTATCTCTATATGTGTATCTTTAGACATATGTATAATAGAGACTTCAGCCTTTCATAAAAAATATCTGCTGCCATCCATGATTTGGGTAAAATGATCTGTTTGAATTAGGAGGCTGAAGAAGATTTCTAAAGAGTAGCTTTCACAAAATAAAAGTAAGACTGTAAAACTTCCTTGACCATCTGTCTTGAAAACTAGTATATGCCTTGTTCTCTGCTTTATGAGTGTTCCCATCATGCTGTTTCATAGGTGCCTATGTTATTTTATTGTGAATTTTAGCTTTGAATATTTGTCTCTTTAATATTTTTAAATTGATTTCTACCTTTTATTCTATGGTTCTTTTTGCTTGTATTTGCCTACTTGGCCATACTTTTTATTTGTAACATTTCTGAATAAATTTGTTGTAGTTATTTACATTTTAAAATGAGGAAAGACAACTCGTATATGTATGCACCGTTTGCAAGCTCATACCATTTAAATGTCCTAAGATGATGTCAATTTAATAAACCCTTTCCATAAATCCTTTGGTACTGAGAAGAAAGAACTTTTAACCTTTGTGATATCTGAGTTCTAGTTTATAGTTAGTGAATTCGTTAAAGCGGGACAGAGTCAAACAAGGGTATCACATTAAAAACTAGATTATAAATGTTTGTTTTAGTTGGCTATTTGCTGCTGTGACTAAAGGACACAACCAGCACAACTGTAAAGGAGGAAAAGTTTATTTGGGGGCTTATGGTTTCAGAGGTCTCAATCCATATACAGCGAGCTCCATTCCTCGCAGCTCGAGGTGAGGCAGGAACAACATGGCAGAATAATGTGGCAGAGGGAAGCAGCTCACACAGGGATCAGAAAGCAGAGAGAGAGGTCTTCACTTGCCAGATACAAATATATACCCCAAAGCCATGCCCCCAATTCCCACCTCCTCCAGCCACACGCTTCCACTTCAGTTAGCACTCAGTTAATCCCTATTAGGGGATTAATCCACTGATGAGGTTAAGATTCTCACAACCCAACCCAATCATTTCTCTTCTGAACCTTTGTGTGTGTGTGTGTGTGTGTGTGTGTTGCTGGGGATTGAACCCAGGGCCTTGTGCATGTGAGGCAAACACTCTACCAACTGAGCTCTGAACCTTCTTGCAAGGTCTCACATGTGAGCTTTTAGGGGATACCTCGTATCCAAACCATAACAATGATTTATGGCAGGCTGCTGAATTACAATTTAAGAAAAGAGTATGCTGTTATCTCCTGAATAAAAAATTATATTTCATTGTAGAAAATTTAGAACTTTTAAAAAAGTGTAAAGAAGTAAAAATTTTTAAATGTGAAAAATAAACTTTCTCAGGCTGGGGTTATAGCTCAATGGTAGAGCACTTGCCTCCACGCACGAGGCCCTGGGTTCGAGCCTAAGCACCACATAAAATAAATAAATTAATAAAATAAAGATATTGTGTCCATCTACAACTAAAATAATAATAATAATAATAATAATAATAATAATAATAATAAGCTTTCTCCATCTGTTGGTATATATTCTACAGCCATCTTTCTGGGCATATCTAGTCACTCATTCATTGAATAAACAGGGATAAAAATTTACTATATGCAAAATACTGTGCTAGACACTGGGGACAAAGGTTGAACAAAAGGGACATGGACCCTGCCTACAGGGACGGCAGACACTTCAGCAAACCAAAGCATCACTTGTGGATGTTGCCAATCTAAGGAAGCCCAGTGTGTTGGGCATTTCACCTTGTCGGGAATGAACCAGCTCTAAAACACGACTTTTAACTCTTGCCCCGCTTCAGTATTTCATAATACCAAATATAGAGGTACTGTGCTTTACTGAACCAACTGTTTTTAACACCAAACATTAAGATTGTGGAAATTTTTCAGTTTTATAGATAACTTCTGCAATGAAGGACATATATAATTTAAACTTTATGCTTATTCTTTAGGATCAGTTTTGAAAAGCAGTATTGTGAAGTTAAAGGAAATGGTGATTTGAAGGGCTTTTGACATATTCTTAGGCTGTTAAGCTGAAAAAGTTACCTGATTTTTTTCCTCCAATATGTTTAATGTGTCCTGCAGTGATAGCTCTTACTATGCAAAGCATGTCTCACACTTTGAAATGGCTCTGAAGAGAACAGGCCAGGGCTCTTCCATCCTCAGGGAGACTCAAATCAGGATTGAAGGACTTTGTTGGGCAGTGGCCTTCACAGCCCTCAGGGCACCTTCTATAAATAGGAAAAGGTGTCCCTTTCTGCGTGGTCAGAGCCTCAGAACCCACAGCTTAACAGGCAAAATGTGCTTATAGAAACAAAAGATTCCTATCCTCTAATAATAAAGAAACGGCAGGAGGGTGGAGAGGGCTTATTCCTTCCTTAGGGAAAATGCAGCTGAGATGTATGACTTGGCAAGCAAAGGCCAGCCTGCATTTCCACCCGGACTCTTTCCTAGGTAGGTACTTTTGCGCAGTGCACCAAGTGTGCCACTATCCACAGCATCTCTGATCTTGCTGCTCTTCCCAGCACTCTGACCTTCTGTTTGCTGGATAATCTTCGCAGTCTTTACCATCCCATCTAGAAAAGCCCCTCTTCTTTGAGGCACAGCTCCCATGACTCTCAGTGTCTCCCTGCTTCCCATCCTCTGCTACCTGACACTGCTTTTAAAGCCTTCTGGCTGGACCTTGAGAGCAGAAGACCCCTCCTATCAGTGTCATGTGGGACAGCTCAGGCCCAACTGCATAGAAAGCTTTGCTTTTCTGTTTCTGTTTGCAAAAAAACCCAAAAATGTCTATTGAAACATTGTTACTGTAACAGCAACACTTTAGGGTTTTGGAAACTTTTGTTCTACTAAACAACAACAACAACAAAAAGCCCTCTCCCCCCACCATGGTGTTGCATGCCTTAATCTCAGTGGCTCAGGGGGCTGAGGCAGGAGGATTGTAAATTCAAAGCCAGCCTCAGCAATTTAGTGAGGCCCTAAGCAAGTTATCAAGACTCTGTATCAAAATAAAATGTAAAAAGGGCTGAGGATGTGGCTTAGTGGTAAAGTTCCCCTGTGTTCAACCCCTGGTACAAAAAAAAAAAAAAAGTACTTACATTAATATATAATTGTGTTTTAGCAAGATATATAAAAATTTAAAAAATAATTTATAACCAGATACTCCCTTTATATTGTAAATCATTAAATAAACATTTATATAACATCATTCTAATCATTTAAACCCAAAATGCAATCAAATGTCAGCTCTTTACATTTGGATATAAACCATTTCAAATTTTTTTATTTGTTTGTAAGTATATTTTATCTTTAGAAAAATAGTCACATAACACTTCTTGCTTTGTGACTTTTTTTTTCAATTGGTAGATCAGGACTAATTCTCCATACCTATGCCTGTGTATTTTTCTCTTTCAATGGTTTCATAGTATCCAATCACATGTTTTTGTCATTGTTTATTTTCTTGATTCTCCCAATGGTTGAATATTTATGTAGCTTGGTTTTTTCCTTTTCTGGTGGTTATTACTATTGTTTTATTCATTCATTCATTCATTGCAGGGTCACAGATCTGACTCAGGGCCTCATGCATGCTGAACTAGTGCTCTTCCATTGAACTACTCAGCTATACTGGTTGTTGTTGTTGTTGTTATTATTATTATTATTATTATTATTATGCCATGATAATGATTCCTATACACTTTGTCCCCTCATCTCAATATTCTCTTCAAAAAATTCTTAGAAATGTAAATTCTCAAAAGACAGGCCCATACAAATCAGGTTGTTGGGGTTTTTATTTTTTTTTTTCAAGAAAAATGGGTTTAATCATTAAATATATATTTATTGATTACCTGTTCTATGCAAGCAGTCTGCTGAGTTTTTTATTTGTTGCAAATCACATTTTAATATATATGCTAACTTATCTTTAATACTATAAATATCTCTGGGCATGCTTCTTTCTTCCAATTGACTGGGCTCAGTGAAGGCAAGATCTGTATCCTGCATTCATCATTGCACCCAATACCTAACTCAGTGCTCAGCAAATAGTAGATGGTTAGTGTGGGTTGCATGAATAATAAATATCTCAAATAAGCAGTCCTCCATTACATGAATAAAATCTTGTGGGTGTGATCATAAAGTGCTACAATTAATACTCTTGCTAATGATACTTTCAACTTTCATTTTTCATAAGGAGTTGTTTTCTACATCATGCTGAAATTTTTTTAAAAAAATTTACATTGCAAGAGGATTATTTATAAAAATATATATCACCAGATAATTTATAAGTTTGAAATAGGGTCAAGGGCAGTAAGTGTGAATGTGTGTGCGTGTGTGTGCATGTGTGTGATATATCTCAGAAATCTGTATTCTTTAGAAATAAGATGGAAACTTTTCTGGCTGAGATGGCTTTTAGGAGCATGAGAGAGGTGCCTTTCAGTGCAGTGTTTTATGGTTTACATTCTGTAATTAAATGTGCCATGGGGTTGGGCATCAGGAATGCCAAAGTAAACAGAGAGGAAAGAATGTAGGACTAATCAGTAGGAACAAAGTTTGAACCTGGAGCTAAGGTAGGGAATTTCCCTAGCACAGAATTTCTTATTCCTGGTTAACAATATAGTTTCCTTCCAACTTACACTCCAACTTTTTTTTTTCAGGATTCAGATACATGAAGAACCCAAATTTACTCTGATATCACAATTCATTTTGTTAGGATGCTGAGACACAGAAGTTAGGTGACTTGCATAATAAGGTCAGTCAGTAATGGAAATCAAAGCAGGATGGTTCTTCCAGCTCATAGAAATAAAAAGAACATCCCCACGAAAATCTGACAAAAGAGAACAATGAGGAGCAACTAATTTTTCTGCATGCTAAAATCCATTCCAAGTCTGCTGTAACTACAATTGGGTGCCACTGATGCATAAATCCAAGAAGATGTTGCGTTTATGTAAATATAATGTTGTTAAGTTATCATATTAGGAAAAACTGTGGATTTTTCATCAAATGATATTGAAACAAGTGGGTACCTACATGGAAAAAGTTAAAAGCTTAAAGCCTTAAATTCTGATGGATGAAATACTTAAAGAATTAACTACTCAAAGGGAATGTGGAAACATTTTACTTTCTAGCATAAAATAAGACTCAGAAACCATCCAGGAAAGAATAAAATATTTGACCACACAAAACAGTCGAATTCTATTGTTCAGACTCAGAAAATGACCTCAAAGTAAAGGGCTCAGGAGTAGTCCCAAAAGCTAAGTTCCAGACCTTTTCCTGCCCCCGCTGTCTCTTGCCCCATAGTCTCCCATAAGGCAAGCCATGGATCTAGAACAACTCCTCCCTGAGGTAAGTCATGAAAACCAACCCCTCACCCAAGACAGCCATAACCTACAAATACTACTCGTCTTCCGTTGCCCTTCTGTCTTGAAGTTGGCCATTGAAGAGATTCTGGCCTACTTTGTCTGATAGTAGATCCTAAGACCCCATTCCAGCAAGAGTTCTACCCCACACCAGAGAAGAAGGAATGCTACACAGACAGGCCAAGAAGGATCTGAACAGAGAGGCCTGGCTGTATTTCTCCTCTCAGTCTATTATCATGATCAGACCCTTTCTGTCCAATTATACTTCTCCATGATTTACTGAACCTAAGCATAATAGTGACTAATTCATACCATGTCTCTGAGGTCTTCAATGTGAAGGTTCTTGTGTCATGAAAAACCATGATCAAATAAATTTGTTATGCTTTTTCTCTTGTTAACCTGTCGTTTAATATAGGGGTGTAGACCACGATGTGCAGAAGGAGATCACCCCCCTTTTTGATCCTGTATCATCACTGAAAAAATAAAACTCAATAAAAGACAAATGGCAAAGGTGTGTGTGTGTGGGGGGGCTTTTGTAAGAAAATGGACAAAAGATTATTATATAAGAATATCTTATATGTCAATAGGAAAGAGGCCAATGATTCATTAGAAAAATAGGTAGTTCACAGAAATAATAAGCACTTATGAATATTTTTTAAATGGACAACATTATTAAAAATAATTTAAGCACAAATAAAAACAAGTAAAAGTAAAATAACTTTTTTTACCCATCCAAGTGGCAAAGATCAAAGCATTTCATAATACATGGTGTATACATGTATTTACTCATACACAGTTAGTAGGAATGTAAATTGATGCAAATTCTTTGGAGGTTAATTTGGCAATATCTATCCATTTAAAATGAAGATATACTTTGAGTTTCACTGCTGGAATTTATACTACAGATGCAGATACACGTATGCAAAGATTCAAGTATAAGAATCTCATAGCATTAACAGAAAATATTAAAAACTACTTGCATACTTACCAATACAGAAGAAATAAATTGTTACATTCTCACAATGGACTACAACATGACCATTAAAAAAAAAAAAAAAAAACTATTGACAGATTACTGGTCTTTAAGTGAAAAGAACAACTTGTAAAACAATGGGAAAAATTGATTGCCCATGTGTATGTGTATATTTACATGTGAAATATATATATACAACAAGCAGATGGATATAAATGCTTTTGATGGCATATTAGATCTCTGGAATGATGAAGCACAAGTTTTTTCTCTCTTTCTTTTATTTGCTCTAATTAGTATAAGTTCTTGTTATTGATTGTTGTGAGGAGGGTGATGGTCTGGCATGGTAGAAAAATCTTTTCACTGCATAAACATCTTTATGACTTGAATTTTTACCAATTGTAGTAACAATTCATTGACGTACAACAAATTAGCACAAATTTAGTAACTTAAACAACACACATTTATTATATCATAGTTTCCATGGGTCTAAAGCCAGGTATGACTCAGTGGATCATCTGCTCAGGATCTCACAAGGCTACAATCCAAGCGTTGGCCAAGTTAAAAGGGAGGAGATACAGATGGAGAATGGCAAGGTTCTGTAAGAGCATGAGGACATGAAATTCTGCCATCAATCTGAATCCAAAGATCTCTCCCTCCCAATCCCTGGAATCTGTGTATATGTCACCTGGCCTAGCAAATGAAGCTTTGCAGAAAGTGATTAAGAACCTTGAGATGAAGGGATTATCAAGGATACATACACATAGGCAACAGATTTTTCCCACTGTTTTGCAGAGGGTGTACAAAGTGTGATAGCCTCGGAATGGTAGGACCTTTTCCAGAAGGGCCTGGGGTCCAAGTCACTTTTGAGGAGACTGGATTGCACAAGAGCAGCCTGTGCCAATCAGTTTAGGATCTATGGAAACATGAGTCTGTTTACTGGGGAGCCAGGTCCAACACTGAGAGACTATTGTTAGAGATACTGGCAATCAACTGTGGAATACCAGGAGGAGGGACCAACAGTATTTACACATGGCTCTCCAAGACAAACAGGGCCTCTGCACATACAATGGACCCTTCTATCATCTCCAGAATACTTTTATCATTGACATTAAGCTATGTTACACGTGAATACTCTGTTATGTAACCACTACCCAGTATTCTAGACTTCATTTATCATCAGATAATAGAGTCAACTTTCTCTTTGCCTCTACTTTATGTACATGGTATCAATATCACTGATCTAGCAAATGCATGGTGCTCAAATTAAGTCAAATGAATACTAATGAGTATGGGTGTGTGACTACAGATGGGTGCTTTCTTTGAGGAGGATCACATTATGTGCTGGGGCTGTACTCACGTTCTCCTGTTTAGGCATTTAGGGGGTCAATGGGATTGGGAAGTCCAGATATTGATGCAACAACATTAACTGGTGCTGCTGGGTGTGTTAAGTCAAATAACTCCTTGCAACTCCAGTTCAAAGGGTAAAATGCTAATATCATTATTACCAGGGAGTAAAGAAATGCCAAGGGGATGCAGATGGAAATGCCCTGAATTTATTCAAAGTGTAAATTAATTCTGGAAATTGATCATTCAGAGTTTCTCAGATCAGTGAATTTGCTGTGAACCTCTTGGTTTGGGTCTGGACCTTGATATATTGCTAGAATATGATGAAATGATAAATAATAGAGGCAGGTATGTGGACCCAATTGAGGTGCAGAATCTATGTGGGAACAGAGTAGTTTATTGGCAGCTCCCTGTCCCACCAGGACAATGAGCACCAGAGTCTGAGGGGCAGGGAGTCTGGTGCTGATGTCACACCAAGCCTGCCTAAGAATTTAATTTATGACAGAAAATGCTTCAGTATAAAAGCATACACACAGGCTGGGATTGTGGCTCAGCGGTAGAGTGCTCACCTCATACATGAGAGACCCTGGCTTCGATCCTCAGCACCACATAAAAATAAATTTAAGTGAAATAAAGTTATTGTGTCCAACTACAACTAAAAATAAATATTTAAAAAGCATACATGCTCATTTAAAACATGACACAATATAGAGAGTAAAAGCAGAAATTTCTCATGACCCTCAACTCCAGAGATTATCAACTACTTAGTAGTTAATGTTTCAATTTGTGTGTGTGTGTGTGTGTGTGTTGCTGGGAATTGAACCCAGAGCCTTATGCATGCTAGCCAAACACTCTACCACTGAGCCAGCTCAAAATTGTTTTCTACACATATCCACCTATGTATGCCTATTTTACAAAACTGGAATCATGCAGTTCTATTACTGGCTTTTAAAAAATATTTCATATAGACATATATTTTCACATGGATCTACCTCATCTATTTAATACTAGGCATTTGTACTCTATTGTCTGTACAATGAGTCAGGTTACTGATCCTCCAGTCAAAGACTATTAGGTGGTTTCCAATTTTGTTTTTGCCATCTTTTTTCTTTTCTTTTTTCAGTACTGGGGATTGAACCCAAAGCCTCACACATGCTAGGTAAGTGCTCTACTACTCCTAACCCTTTTTATTTTAAGATAGGATTTTACTAAGTAGCCCAGGCTGGCTTTGAACTTGTGATCCTCCTACCTCAGTCTCCCAAGTAGCTAGGGTTACTGGTGAGCACCACAGCATCCAGCTTATTTTTGCCATCTTAAGTAACCAACAAATCCCTTTCCTTTGTATACATACATACCTGCTTAGTTTCTGGAAATAAATTCCTAAAATTGTAATTTTTGGGTAAAATAGCTTGCACTTTTAAAATATGCTACAAAATTCTACAATAAAATTTACAATAAAATGTAAATTTATTGTTCTACCAATAATGCCCATTTCTTGATAGTTCCTGTTAATACTGAGTATTATAAATCTTTTTAAAAATTTCTAAGCAGAAGATAAACAAACAAGCCTCATTGTTTTATTTTGCATTTTAGTTAGATTGAATGTCTTAAGATTTCCAATTTAAATAGATTATTTTGAAAACATATAACCATTACAATACTTGAAATCATTTGCAATAATCAGAAATAAACTTTTCTTGGTGTAAATGAAGAGTTAAAAATAACCCTGTCACAAAGTATCTCTAAGTTCATTATAAAACTGCATAAAAATCAACCTCTCACATTGCAGATTGCATTAGAATTAAATTCAGTATGTCTTTCAACACATAAAAGAGAAAATGCATCACACAGAGGAAATTAGTAATTAGTGAATTCCTTAAGGGTTCTATCTTTAGAATCAATAACAGTTCAATATTTTCTCATTATTAAGATTATGATTTGGGCACAGAGAAGGACCCACAGGAAAACAAATGGAAATATGTCTGCACATTTATTACATATGCTATTACTGACTGGCTGTATGTATATTTTGCAGTCAGTACAACAGGGATCAAATAACATGACATTATTTGGCTGGATGCACTGGCACATTGGTAAAGATCCTGTTCTTTGTTAATGTGTAATGACATCTAGAAGAGGCACAAAATATACAAAGCATTGGACACTGCCTGCCAAATGATACATAAGCACAACTATTTTTGGTTCTGTACATTTCTAGTCAAATTCAGCTGGACACAGCAGGGAAGAAACCAGCACAGTTCTCAACTGTGTTTGCTCCCTGCAATTGAACTTCTTAGCATGGCCCCTGAACCAACCATTGAGGAGAAAGAGCTGCTTCTCCCCTCCACAAATCAAAAGATGTTGCTGGTTTCTAATTTCTAATTTTCTAGACATTTAGATATTCGCATTTTACTACTTAGCTGGTGCAATCATATGAAATAGTTTGCTTTTAAAGGAGAATTTAATATACAGCATAAGATACATCATTATTTATGCTTACAGTATTTAAAATATGGCAATGGTATCTAAAAGTTTTTACAGAATTTCATACTCAGAGGTTTGGGCACCACCTATTCTGCCATCCTGATGTTTTCTTGGTTGCCACAAAGTTGTGCAAGGTGCCTGTGAGCCTTATAGCTATTATATCATAAATTGGACTTTGTATATGCAGACTTTATGCATACTGACAATGTGAAAGGAAAAAAAACTGTTCTATTTTCTTTGCAACCGGATATAAAAAGCAAAATTACTAGAAATTCTCTTGAAAGTTGTAAAAGTATGGTTGCTAATCACAGGGCTTGTCCAATTTGAAGGCAGAACACAAGACTAAATGACCTCAATCATCCTTCAGTAGCTCAGGGAAACAAAGTCCAACAACGGAAACTCCTAGTATAAAAAGTGTGTTCTCCCATCTATATCTATAGGCCTGACTGAGAATACCTTGGGCTTTAGGTAAGTTGAAAATATAAACCTTTAGTGTGGGAGACCGCCCTGCCCATGAGCTGAGCATCCTCTCTCAGCATTGAGTAAGAAGGGTGTTTGGTCTGGCATTGAACACCATGCACTGTGCAAAGCAACTGACCTCCTTTGCTGGGCAAAGAATTTTGCTCTAGCCCTGGACTTGGGCATTACCCAATGGGATTGGACAACCCCCTTTTAAAACCTTATCCCCTGCCTTGTTTGGCGAGGAATATTCTCTCAAAACTCCTTTGTGTGTCCCCATCCCCCTATAAAAATAAAGAGATTCTGTGTGCATGCTCTCTTTTTCCAGCACCTTCCAGCCTGGAAGCTGACCCTTAAGATGGCAGAGCAGTCCCACACTCGATCTGAGACACTCATGTCCGTGTGTTGCGTAATTTCTTTGCTGTTTTCTTAGTTTAATGTTGCAGCCAGCTCCTTTGAACCCAGTTCATCTCATCAGTGCAGGTCCATGGCGAGTTTGTCCTGTCTGCTCTCTTTTCTCTAAGGCTCACCTTAGTTATCTTCTTGGTCAGAGCTCCTTCCCCAGGCCTCTGTGAAGACTCTAAGCTGTTACCAGTTGGCAACACTTGGGGATGAGCAGAAAATTTTCAGTGGAAGCAGTTTCTCCAAAGCCGGAAGGAATAACATAGCTCAAGAAAATAGCAGTCTGGGAAGTCAGATCAGTCAAACAGCCCAGAGAGACAGACAGTAAGTGAACAGACAATGTGTGGAGGATGGGAAAATAAGCAGGCAAACGAAGTACAATCCAACATGTGATGTTGCATTGACACAAATTCTTTCATTAGGAGCAAGAGCAAAGTGGTGACATGTGGAGATGATTGCTGGTTTCCTGGAGGTTCCAATCATAGCTTCAGGGACCATTTAAAGGAAGAGGAATGTTTCTGACAGTAGGGGTAAAAACTGAGATAGACCCACACGTGAAGTTTCCAGTTACTATTTAAGCAAAGAGTGATGGTCAAAGTGAATTCCCATTCTAATTAACAAAAAGTTGTACAATACCCCAAATGCCAACATGAAATTCTTAAATAAGGCCCTTTAATTTTTTTTGTTTAATATAAAGAAAAAAGTAGGAAGGGTTTTGTAATTTAGAAAATGTTACACAGATAAGACTTTATTTCCATGAATTTCTTAAATCAAATGCTTTTTAAAAATCTCTAAACAAATTTTCCCCATTATATAATGTACACTACTATACCACACAAATATACATAATCATTACTCTTAAAAAATAATAAATAACAGATGATAAGATCTAATAGACTGTAAAACATAACATATTGCAACAAATTTAACAGTAAGAAAAATGGTTACTTCTCTGAGGATCTTGAACCTCTCTAACAATTTAGAGAGTTCTCTTTAACTTAACAGATAATAAAACTCTGCTTTGGATAAGGCATTGCTTTCTTGGAGAATAAGGCACACATCGCTAGCATTATAATTCACAAATCTGTAAGAAAATCTGAAGATAAGAGATGGCACATAGGTCACAAAGAAAAGGTTTCCTCTGGGATACTGACTTTAATATCAAAGTAACATGAAACTATGGAAATATAGTCTATAGCAACTAAATTTTCCTCCTGTAATACATAGTAATCATTTAGTAGAAGATCCATCTGAAAGAACAAGGGAAAAAGCAAATTTCCTAAAACTACTTTATTTAGAAAAAATAGTTATATCCCTGAAATATCAGGAAGATTTTAAAAAGATGATTTAATTAGTACAATATTTTAGAACAGGGTATAGACAAAGTGATAGCAACTAAAACTATTTTAATGGCACAATCAGGAGTTTACCTTTAAAATGATATGTACCAGAATTTTGTTAATGCTATTTGTTAACAAACGTCTTTTTAAATTTGGTTATGTTTTTTAAAACACTAACATGAGATTCTTGAGTGAAGATACTAAATTTAGTAAATGTAACTACAGTTAACATGTTATAACTATATCTTAAATTGATTTCTGAAATCATAACCTAGGTCTAATGTGAGCCACTGTCTTTTATGAATGTTATGTCTTACGAGGGCTCTGAATCAGATTTTGCCAGTAATCATAACTCATAAAGTACTTTAAAAGTTAAGTTTCTGTCAGAATTGATATATGTGAAACAAATACATGTTAGCCCTCACAATGCACCTTATTCATAATCTCATTTATTTTGGTCACTTCATTGTTTCAACATTTCAAGAAAAAGTAGACCCAAATATGGTTAACTTTCCATAAAATTGTCATCCTAAAATTTAAGCTTTTCATCAGGAAATGGACTAATTTACAAGTATAATCCCAGACAACTAACTGGATGTCAATCTAACAAAACTACTAATAAAGCCACAGAAACACAAGCAGCAATAAAAACATATCATGGCATAAGTAAGAGTCTAATATTGCACTAGAGTGACATATATGAGATATAGAACAAATTTTTTTATGGTATTAGGGATTGTACTACCACTGAGCTATATATTTCAACTCTTTTATTTTTTTGAGAAAGGGTCTTGCCAAATTGAGGAACTTGTGATACTCCTGCCTTAGCCTGTAAGTCGCTGGGATTATAGGTGTGTGCCACCATACCCAACCACTATAAATAAAATTTTTAAGAAAATTATAGATAACTTTCTGAGCAAGAAGTACTCAAAAATTATAAAAATTAAACAATATAAGTATCTGTGTTTTAAAAATTCACTTTAATGTTGGCTACCCTTCTTTATCATCATCTGAACCATTTGCTTCTCTATGAGCCATGTAGTTACATCAGACATCAATATGAATTCCATGTTTTGAAGACATCACTTGTCGGGTCCCTGTTAAATACATAGCAAATGAACAGATATGAGGTAAAGATGATGTGGTTATCACATAAAGCCAGAATGGCAAAGGAGAAGTTTTTCCAAAAGGGCACATCCACAAGCCGTGACGAATTCCATCTCGAATATGGTGCGAGGTCCAGGATATGAATAACATCCAAGGAAGAAAACACCATGAATCTCTGAGCTTGAAAAGGTGCATAGTAAGCTTCAGGATCAGAACCACAATGGGTATCACAGTAGAGCAGTGAAAGAAAGGTCTTCGTGGAAGACTCAAAGCTGCCTGTGGGGGAAGCAGGAAGTATAGTTTCCTTCTTGGCAAAACAACACTTTATAGCTGCTTCTGAATCTTAACATATGCAAAGAAAATGTAAGGGAAGAATACCACCTCAGAATACATATGCCACATTTATATAAAGCAAAGAAGATAAAAGCATGAGCAGGGTATCCTTTGCATTAAAAATGAAATCAAGGTCTCAGGACACAGTGATTAATTTTTTAAGTTTTGTATTATTTGCTTAGAAAAGCCAAAATATAAACATAGTTTATATCCTAAATATATGGTTTGTGTAGTTCTGATTTTTTTAATTTAAGCTTTTGATTGATTGACACATAATAACTGTACATATTAATATGGTGTAGTATGACATTTTAATATACGCATGTGATATGTGACGATCAGATTGGGGTAAGTGGCATAGACACCACTGTAAACGTTTGTCATTTCTTTGTGCTGGAAAAATTCAAAATTCTTTCTATTAGCTATCTTGAAATATAAAGTTAATTTTTGTCAACCACAGTTACCCTACTATGCTACAGAGCATAAGAAGTTATTCTTCCTATGCAAATGCACCCCTGCACCCATTAACTATCCTCTCTCTGTCATCTCTACCTCCTATAATTTGAATTTTAACAATTTGCCTGGGACTCTAAGAGCAACAATAACAACAACAAAATCTCACGACCAAATAAAATATTCCTTATGTAATGAAGGCAAAAAAAGGAGAATGTTTTTATTATAACCATTTTGTATTAGCCAGAATACCTTCAAAATTTACTTACCATATTTAGAAAGAGCACATTATTTTAAACAAGTATTCTAAAATGGAGTTAAATAAACATCAATAAAATTTTAAAATCATTGCAAAAAATATAATCAATATTTGAACAAATGAAAATTTCAGGCTTAACCCCTGAATGATCTGTAAGATTTTGTTCCTATCCACTTTAAAGGCCAATTTGCAATTAGATGTCTCCTAGCAAAAAGAAAGTTGAGGACATCAATGATCTTATAGGTCTATGTCTCCCCACACATTCTCCAAAAACCTACAGAACAAGAAGGACAAGGAAAAGTATACAAAGCCCAAACTCTCAGCATAGCTAGAAGTCAGAGAATGCTCCATCTCCAAGGTATCTGTTAAGTATTAAAATAAACACCAAATCAATGGTCTCTCAAGCCCTCTCACCCCACCATAGCCAGAAAAAAAACTGTATTGAGAGAAAGGAAACCTAAGATTGACACAAAAGCACCATGAGAAAGAGAAATTCAATCTAAGAGTGAAAATACTAAAAAGGGGCCTGGTGACTACAGGGAAAGGATTTACCAGTGTACTTGATTCAAGGCTTTGAAAAGCATGGACTCTGGGGAAGAGAGTAAAAAAGAAGGGAAGGGGAAGGGTGCTCTTTGGAAACTGAGTGGCTGTTATGGTTTGGATGTGAGGTGGTCCCCAAAAGCTGACCTGTGAGACAATGCAAGAAGGTTTAGAGGAGAAATGATTGGGCCATAACCTTAACCTAATCAGTGAATTAATCCTTGATGGGATTAACTGGTGGTAGCTGGAGGCAGGTGGGGTGTGGCTGGAGGAAATGACTCATTGGGGGCATGGCTATGGGATCTATATTTTGTATCTGGAGAGTGGAATCTCTGTCTCTGTTTCGAGATCATCATGTGAGACTCTTCCCTCTGCCACACTCTTCCTCTATTATGTCTTGTCTTGACTTGAGCCCTGAGAAATACAGCCTACTATGGATTGAGACCCCTGAAACCATGAGCCCTCAAATAAACTTTTCCTACTTTACAGTTGTTCTGGTTGGGTCCTTTTTAGTCACAATAGCGAAATAGCTAAAACAGTGGTGAAGGGATAAAAGAATGAGAAGAAAACAAAAAACTGGTTCCCTGTTCAAAAAAAAAATCACATAAAAAAAAAAAAGTTATCCTCTTAAGAGACTGTATCTTGTCACACTGTCAAATCAGATCACCTTTAACTAGGAATACTGTAACCCATCCCCCATCAAGCTAGCATTCTTCAAACATCAGAATTCATTCCAAACTCGTCTTACTCCCCCTTCTCCTCCATATTTTAGGTTGTTTTACTTCTATTTAATTAGAATATATAACATTTCTGTATTATTATTCCACTTTTGTCTCTACCTTTGTAGTTATATATCCACAATACATTTGGTAAAACTATTAATGTAAAGGAAAAAATTTTAAGGCCTCTAAGCAAAATGACTAAATAACATAGAAAAGCAAGAGTTATTACAATGGCATTGGACTTAACAATGACAGCAAAACAAAGTAAGATAACAGAAGAACAGTATTTTCAAAATGCTCAGGGAAAGAAAATGTGAGCCAAGGATTTTATATTTAACCAAGCTGCCTTTAAACACCAAAGCAATAATAATAGTATGATATTAGCAACAATTTTAATATGTAGTATTTTTCTATTAGTTAATTGTTTCAAATAAGGAAGAAGTCACAAAAAATGTAATCTTTCTGAGAAATCTGTAAGCTTCACCCAAATAAGAAATGACTAAGAAAACCTGAGCAAACTGACTAATGATGAACATTTAATATTTTTAAGTGTAAATAAAAGACTTAAAAGTGAGGACAAGAGTATAAAAATAATATATAGATATTGTACGTTCTTAGAAGAAATAAAGCAACCAAAAAAATAGTAGGAGAAGAGGGGGGAAAGAAAAAAGTAAAGTGAGCTCTAATATTGTTGTTTAGCTGATAGCTGAGAATTAAAAGATACTATTAACAATTAACAAACAAGATAGTTAAAGGTTAATTAAGAAAGTGGAAGCCTATAAGTATTAAAAAGATATATGAACAGAAATAATACTAGAATATAAATATAAGCCTTCCTAAAGAACAAAAGAAATTTTAAAAATAAAATGACAAAGAAAGTACATCATAGAGATAGGAATATACCAAATATAATACACATAATTGAACAAAATAATGGCCAATTTTAGATTAAACCTATCAATAATGTTTATAAATATGAATGGGTTTATCTCACTCATTAAATGGGTTTATCTCACTCATTAAATGAAAAAGACCTTCAATTTGGCAAAACCAAATCCAATGATATGCTGTATATTAAGGGAAAAAAATAAAATAAAATTCAGAAAGGCCCAAAACAAAGGGGCAAAAGTAAAGCAGACAAATAAGAAATAGGGGTGGTGATACTGATATCAGACAATCATAATTTGAGTAAAAAGCATTAAATTATCTTTAAAAAGCCACTAAAGGGCTGGGGTTGTAGCTCAGTGGTTAGCTCACACAAGCCTAACATGTGTGAAACACTGGATTCAATCCTCAGCACCATATAAAAATAAATAAGTAAAATAAAGGTGTTGTGTCCACCTACAATTAAAAAAATATTTTTAAAAAGCTTCTAAAAATCTACATTTCACCATGAAAATATAACTAATGAATATATATATATATATATATATATATATATATATATATACCAAATAATACAGCAACAATTTTGATAAAGACATAAGGCAACATAGAAACACTCTAATAAATAAAGAGGCTTATATATAGTGCCATCCAAGAGAGATCAAGAGAGGAATAAGGAAAGGCAGAGAAGACACAAGCCATATAGTCAATAAAATTTATCTTACAGAATTATATACTCTGAAAACAGAGAAATACACATTCTTCTTCAAGTGTTCATGAAACATTTGAAGAAACCAATCACATATTAATGAATACAAAGAAGACAAATTTCAAAAAGAAATGCACAAATGATTAAAAATATTAAATAATTATATAAGAAAAAGGGCTGTACACCTTGAATTTTTTTTAATTCAAAAATAAGGACCAATGTAATGTTATGCTATATAATTTGTACATCATCCTATTAATTAAAACTTAAATTTTTTTATTAAACAACTCTTTTAAAAAAAGGAGAATACAAACAGAATTACAGGGTTTTTCAAAACTAATCACACACAAAAAATTCAAATTAGAAACCATGGAATACATTTAAAGTACAATTAGAGAAACTTTATAACCTTAAACCCCTATCAGTAAAAGTAACATAACAAAAATAGATGAATTATATTCCCAACTAAAGAGATTTCAAAAAGTGTAAACCAAAATAAAGTTTGAGGAATAAAATAGTAAAGATCTTGTTGTAGTTATATCATTCTTTCTAGTACTCTGCAATTACAAAGAGCACAAGAGTGAACAATGTGTGTGTGTGTGTGTGTGTGTGTGTGTACACTGTTAGAGGTACATTGAGAACCAGACAGAAAGACTTCTGAATAGATAATCAGCTAACTAAATTTGAACAATGTTCTAAAACTTTCATGAAAAGCAATATACATAGGAAAATGATAGATTTTATGGTAGCAGGATTATTTCAAGTAGATAAACTGTAATCTTTCTGATGTGAAAATAAAGTATACTGTACAGAAAACCACACATGATCATTATCAGAACCTTATTTCTGAATAAAGTTCAGATGAACAACAGTTTCTGATGGGTTTAAGAGAACTTCTACAGAAAACTTCACATCTAAATCAATTCATTTCCTTCCACCACAGAGCACTTTCATGCACTATAATAAGAAAAGGTAAGTTTGTAATCCTTGTTAGTAAAAGATTAATCATGGCATTGTTGAGAAGACCGATAAGACATTTAACAGGAAGCACATGGTTTTCACTGGCAGGGTGGGGTCAAGCAGCTTACAGTAAGCATTTCAGAAACCAACAACCTGACATCGAGATGATTCATGGTTATGCTCTGGATCTGTGCTGAGGGGTACTGATTTTTCACACTTTTATTTATGAATATAAAAAGATGATTAAAACAACCTCAATATATTCTTGTTGCTTGTCTGATTTCTGAAATGTCAGTGTAGATTCTCATGAATAGAAAAGGAAGAAAATGGCCTATTATAGAGGCAAAAATAGATCACTGTCATGAATACTTACTGAGTTTTGATATTTATTGCTGATAATCATGTGCCACCTGACAGTGAATGTGAAAAAACAATTCTAAAACTTCATTCAGTAGACCAATGTAATACTATGCTATAGGTTTTGTGCGTAATCCTACTTAATCCTCATAACCACCCTATGAGTTAGGTGGTATTTTAGAGGACATGGAGACTTGAAAAGGCAAGAACTTCTTCCACGTTGTGCAGTTAATAGCAAAGCTGGGATTTGGTACTGGATTTGACTCTATATCTCATGAATTCATAAAACCAGTACTTGTTTTTATAAAAAAAATATTTATTTTTTAGTTGTAGTTGGACACAATACCTTTATTTTATTTATTTATTTTTTATGTGGTGCTAAGGATCAAACCCAGATCCTGGCACGTGCTAGGTGAGCACTCTACCGCTAAGCCATAATCCCAGCCCCAAACTAGTACTTCTAAATGAACTTTTAAAATACATTTATTCAACCTAAATGTTTTTCAAAATTAAAACAGGATAAGTTCCAGAAGAATGCGTTTATGAATTACATTTTCTATAAAGTTTCATGGCTTATCCCTATCTCTGCTAACATTTATTATTGGCTGTTTACCATGACATTCAACACGCTCATTTATTCCTCACAACAACCCCATGAGGTAAATAATAGTATAATTTACATTTTATAGATGAAGGAATGAAAACTTAAAGAACAAAAGTGCTCTGCTAACTTCACACAACAAGGATTCAAACTCAAATCTTCTGATTCCAAAATTTTAAGCAAAAATGTTATGTGCCTCTACTTAAAGCAAAAAAAAAAAAAGTTAAATTTTGTTTTTAAGTGATAATTACTGAATTCCTTACTGAGTAAGTTTCTAAGTAAGTTAGACAACTTCTGAGAAATAGCTGGTATTTGATACATAATAGGAAGAGTAATACTTTCTCATTCATTCTACAAATATTTACTCAACACCTACTAGGTGATCCAGGTACTGTTCTAGGTCAGTGGCTTCTGAAGCAAAGTTCTTGCTTTATGAGTCTATATTTGTTTCCTGAAAGTTTATAGGTCATAAACGTGCCAAGGATAGGCAAATCTGACATTTAGACAACACTATCTCCACTAGACATTATTAGATAATATTATCCTCCACTGTATTTTAGACAGTTCATTGATATGCATGCCTTTGGTCCCAAGAGGGACTGAAGGAATGAATCCATTCAAGTCATTCTCCAGGACTGAGAACCACCATAAACTATTCAACTTCCATGGCGCACTTAGGAGCTGCACATTAACTGTAAAACATGAAGAATAAGGGGAAAAATTTAAGTGTAGTCCTAAAGAAAGGTCACTGATGCAAAAAGAACTGAAAATGATTCCTGTTAATTAGTTTGCTATTACATCCCTTGTAAGCTAACATTGAACTTCTCAGGTATAATTAGAGGATCCTTACTCTATGCGCATCCATGGCACTTTGTAGTAGCAAATAATCTGATTATCAACATGCCTGTGTCCATCTTTAGGGAAGTACTAAGTACTCAAAAAAGCTGAATGAATGGGCTTTCTTGCTGTAAAATAAGACTCTAGCTCTAGACATTTTAAAATAAGCTCTCTAGCTCTTTAGTTTTCATGCTATGAAGAAATCTGTAAAGTACAAAATAAATTAAAGGAAAAGGCCAGAAAAATTAAACATGCTTCTTACCTTTAAAGACAGAGATCTAGCTAGAAGAAAGTGGTCCACATCAATAACAGAGGCTAAAAATCCAGCCAAAATGATTTCTCCAAAGTCAGTCTTCTTCTTGATTCCAATGACTATTGCCCATGACCACATGCCAATCACACAATGTACTGCATTATCTGAGAGGGCACGAAGCCAGTCATTTTGTTGGATTATGGAAAATTGAAGAAGTTTGTCAGCTACTAAGCAAAATATCCCCAGACCAAGGCTAGAAATAAGAGACTCAGTGCTACAAGACTGCAATAAAGCATGAGTCTTCTCAGTCTCAGATGCCATCATAAACAATATGTTAATATATACTAAAAGCCATTAGGAACAAACAGTATATTCTTGTTTTCATTTCTAGTACCCTAAAATAAAAAGCAGAGACAAATATTAATGAAGACTACAGACTGTCATATAATATTTAAACAGAATATCAGCATAACTTCACAAATGTAAAAACCAAGTTGTAAAAACTAGCATTTCTTACATGTTGTATACAACATGTCATGTGGCCCAAGTATAATAGATTAGTTTCACAGGAACAACAGTTTATTTTTTATTTATTTTAAAATATTTTGTTTAGTTGTAAATGGACACAATATCTTTATTCTGTTTATTTATTTTTATGTGGTACTGAGGATTGAACCCAGGGCCTCACACATGCTAGGTGACTGCTCTACCACTGAGCCCCAGCCCCAGCCCCAGCCCTGGGAACAATAGTTTAAATGGTAGTATATAACAAGGAGAATTTCACAAAGCCCACTGACTGTAATCTATTACCTTGGAGTCATCAAATAGTTCTGTTTCTGAGAATGTTATGACATCTTGGACATGCACTGTGTCTGAGTACCTAATAACTACTTCCCATACTTCTTTTGACAACAGAGTCCCCTCCCTTTGGGAAAACTGTGTATCATTACACCTAAATTCCAGAGTTTATCAATTGAGTTCCTTATCTCCTTTAAAAGAGTGACAATGTAAAGATGAGGGTTACCCAAGCTGGGCCTATCAGACTTCACTTCAGAATTTTCCTAAGTAAAGCTGGTGGGGAAAATTCCTCTTCTTGGAGGCCACAGACTCCAATACATGAAACAGCACAGGAAAATAAAATCCAGAAGAAACAAAAAGACAAAAAGCTAAGGGAATTATGAGAACATCAAGTCCTTAGGTCCAATTGCAGGTTTCTCAGAACTTCCCTAGTTCTTGCAGCTTACCATTCTATTAATAATAATAATAATAATAATAATAGTCATTGTTGTTATTACTATTTGGAGGTACTAGGGATTGAATCCAGGGACATTCTGCTACTGGACTATATCCCCAGCCCTTTTTATTTTTTGAGACAGGATCTCACCAAGTTGCCCAGACTGGTCTCTAACTTGTGATCATCCTGCCTTAGCCTCTGAGTAGCTAGTATTACAGGTATAAATCACCCAGAACTCTCAAACACTGATAGTGGGGGAAAAAAATGGTACCATGACCTTGAAAAATTTTTTCCAAACTCTCAAAAAATGACACATTTCTACCATATGGCCCAGTCGTTCCACATCTAGGCATTCTCTCAAGGGAAATGAAAGACTTATAAATGAATGTTCATAACAATCTTATCTGCATTAGTTCCAAACTAGAAACAACACAAATGTTCATCAACAAGTAAACAACTTAATGAAATATGGAATAAAAAGAAATGTGATATACATAAAACAGAATTGAATCTCAAAATAATTATAGTAAGTGAAAGAAGCCAAAACAAAATTATGTAGTTAAACCCCACAAAACGATATAACCTAAAGGATGAACCCTAAAGAAAATTAAGGACTTTAGTCAGTAATAATGTACCAATGTTGGTCCTTTAGTTATAACAAATGTACCAAAATGTGTACAGTAGAAAAGGGAGTATATTGGAACTTTCTGCAATGTCTGCTTAATTTTTTCTGTCAATTAAAAGCTGCTATTTAGGTTTATAAAGTCCTAGTAATTTAAAAATAAGTCATTAATTTTAAAATATATTAATTTATGAATTTTAAAATCTATTAATTTAAAAAAATTAATGAAGCAAACATTATAATTGTTAAATCTAGGGAATGGGTGTAGTGTAGTTCATTATTCTGCTACTGTTCTCTACTTTTCTGTATGTTTAAAATTTTCATTTAGAAATATGTTTTTAAAAGAGCACATAGTATGATTCCATTTACATAAAATTCTATAAAATGTGAGCTGATTCATAGTGACAAATGCAGGTTAGTTGTTTCCTGGGGACATGAATACAAGGATTAAAAAGAAGCAAAAGGAAACTTTGGGAGAGACGTGTACACTCATCTTGATTGGGGTGAAGTTTCTGGGCTCATATTTTAATGCATATGTCAAAATGTTTCAAATTGTATATTTTAAATATATAGAATTAGGCTGGGGATGTGGCTCAGTGGTAAAGCGCTTTGCCTAGCATGTGTGAGGCATTGGGTTTGATTCTCAACACCACATATAAATTAAATAAACAAATAAAGAGAGAGAGAGAGAGAGAGAGATTAAATGTCCATAGTATACCATTTTAAACACATAAATAAATAGTTAATTGCATGTCAGCTAGCTATATGCCAACAAAATATATTGATAATGAAAAACTGCAGGTTTTCATGAAAAAGGAACAATCTGAAAATAAAAAATTATGAAAAATGAAAAACCTGACCAATTAAAAAGTCAACAGGAGCAATGAATAGGAGAACGAATGTTTAAAAAAAAAACAAAACAACCAGAACAAGTTAATAAGAACACATTCAAATAATTTTTCCAAAGTATAGGGAGAAAATAAAAAGACAAAGATTTGAGTAATGAAAGAAAAAAAAAACCCTCAGAAATTCTGTCAAAACAAAAAAGCCACCTGCAAAACAAACAAACAAACAGAATGTGATCATTATCATCCCTAAGTGCCAGTATATTATGGAGAAACATTTATAGAGCTCTGAGAGAAAAGGATCATGACTGTAGGACTGTTACTTTTGTGACAATCATGAATTTTAAGAATTTTACCTTAGAATTTATAACACCTGTGTATGATTTTAGGGGACGACGGGGTTGAAGAATAGATGTTCTGAATCTCTGTGCAAGAGAAATAAAGAAAACTTGATCAATACAAAATGAAAAGAAAAAAAAAGAAAAGAAAACTTTACTCCTTTTCCAGCTCCCTCCAAAAGCAATAGGAACCAAAGATATCAACTATAAATACTTGGACAAATGTTAATTTGTTAAATTTCTCTATAAAGAGGCAAACATAATTAGACTAGAACAAAAGGAAACAGCCACTGTTACTAGTCATAAGAGAAAACCTCAAATGAAAAATCTTAATAATATTTACATATAGAAATGAGAAAAAACATGTCTGAAAAAACAAAACAAAATAAAGCAACAGTGGTAATATTAATATCAAACATAATTCAAGGCAAAAATGATTAAGTAGAACTAAAAAGGATAAAAAATTCACATCATAGTAACATACAAAATTACATAAGTTATATATAAGGTCAGAGGATGTTTACCTATCAATAAAGCAGTAAAACATAAATTTAATCAAGCAGTCAAAAAAAAAGGTACAACTGTGGGGCATGATAGAGCATACCTATAATCCCAGAGGCCCAGTAGACTAAGGTAGGAGGATCCCAAGTTCAAAGTCAGCCTCAGCAACTTGGTGAGATCCTGTCTCAATACCAAAAATAATAAGAGCTGGGGATTTAGCTCAGTGATTAAGCACCCCTGGGTTTAATCCTTAGAGAGAGAGAGAGAGAGAGAGAGAGAGAGAGAGAGGGAGGGAGGGAGGGAGGGAGAGAGAGAGAGAGAGAGAATGCAGTAGCCTAATTAGCTCAAAAAATGTAAATATAAACAGTGTACAAGTAATACCTTTGGACTCAAAAGACTTGTCTTTCAAGTGTTTATGCTATAAAATTATTTCCGAAAAGAAAAGAGAGAATAAGGACTCTGTCTACTTTGTTTACCTCCATATCCTCAGCCTATACTAGGTGCTAAATATTTGTTGAATCAACAAAAGAAAAATCATCATATACTGTACCTGTAATGTACAAGGTATTATATATGGTTACTTGAAAGGCATTCAGTAAAATTTAACATCCATTCCTGGGAATTTGCATTTTAAGCAAGTATGTATTCTAGATAATTTCTATGTTCACTAAACATTGAGAACTGCTGGTTTACCAAAAATGTTAAGACCACTTAGTTTAGAAACCAAAATGATGAAAAACTAGAAATATTACCTTAAAAGTTAAAAACAGCATAGCTGTTATAACACTGTTCTGGCAACTTTAATCAAGGCAATGGGGGTATAAGAAAAAAAAAACATTATTACATTATCAGAAAAAAAGATAACTACATTAGTTTGCAGGTGAAATGACTGCCTTCCAGGAGGACCAATTGAAAACTGTTGGAATATAAGTTGAAAAAACATGGAAAATTCAAGATAAATACTAAAATGATTTTCAATAGGCCAGAAATAATCATAAGAAAAAATGGGAACATAAATATTTACAATAAAAACAAGTCCAAACATCAAGGAATAAACTAAACAGGAAATGTATATGAAGAAAACTACCCAACTTTACTAAAGGATGAAAAATAGCAATTTTCTTGCAGAGGCAGCTGGCAGCACAAGTCTTCCCAAAAGGAAGAAATCTTCGTCCAAGGAGGAAACAGGTAGTGATCCAAAAGAGGCAGGCAGCAGGAGTATCTCCAAGAAAAGGCGGAAATTCTCTTCTTAGGAGGAGTGGGTCAGCAGTGGGCCTGAAGAGGCTGCTGGTGGCAAGAGCAGTGCCAATAAAAAGAAAAAAAGTTCCAAAAACCGTCTCAGGATGATTAGAATGAGCATTCCTGGTACAGAAAGGTCAAACCCCATAGTGACATTTCCCAAACCAATAAAAACCAATTCACACATAAATACAAAAATCAATTGACTAGAGTTCTGGTGGCTTTGTATTATGTCAATTCAGATGAACTGGACTTATATTTCCCTTCCTTGTATAGTTCTGGGTAGTAAGGGCCACAGGAGACACTATGCCTGACACCTGAAAGGAGTAGTCATATTTTTTAGTTTGAAGGTTGGTGCAGGTCGCACTGTGGAATATGAACATCTTGTTGCTGATCTGAGCTCACTTGTTGGCGTGGGGAAGCAGCTGGAACTGCAGTTCCTTCAGCTCCCATCCGATCTTCTTTTTTAGGGTCTCCAAAACCTGGGCCTACACAGCTCCAAGGTCAAAGTGTCAGCCTTTCCTGCAGATCCCCCACAGCATTAAAACTGGAGTTGGTGCATGTGGCAAAAATTTGCTCCCAAAACATAGGCTCTCTCTTCACCTCCTTGTTTCTTTTGCTGAGAAGCAGCTTTTTAGTAAATCCATCCCATTTATTAGTTCTTGATTTTATTTCTTGCACTTTAGGAGTCTTGTTAAGAAAGTTGGGGCCTAATCCGATGTGATGAAGATTTGGGCCTACTCTTTCCTCTTTTAGGCACAGGGTCTCTGGTGTAATTCCTAGGTCCTTGATCCACTTTGAGTTTATTTTGTGTATGGTCAGAGATAGGGGTTTAGTTTCATTTTGCTACATATGGATTTCCAGTTCTCCCAGCACCATTTGTTTAAGAGGCTATCTTTCTCCTATGTATGTTTTTAGCACCTTTGTCTAGTATGAGATAACTGTATTTATGTGGGTTTGTCTCTGTGTCTTATATTCTGTACGATTGGTTTACATGTCTATTTTGGTGCCAATACCATGCCGTTTTTGTTACTATAGCTTTGTAGTTAGAGCACTAATCTCCAGGATATATAAAGAACTCAAAAACCTAAACACCAAAAAACAAACAATCCAATCAATAAATGGGCTAAGGAGCTGAACAGACACTTCTCAGAAGAAGATATATAATCAATCAACAAACGTATGAAAAATTTTCAAAATCTCTAGTAATTAGAGAAATGCAAATTAAAACTACTCTAAGATTTCATCTCACGCCAGTCAGAATGGCAGCTATTATGAATACAAACAACAATAAGTGTTGGTGAGGATGTGGGGAAAAAGGTACACTCATACATTGCTGGTGGGACTGCAAATTGGTGCAACCAATCTGGAAAGCACTATGGAGATTCTTTATAAACTTGCAATAGAACCACATTTGACCCAGCTATCCCACTCCTGGATCTATACCCAAAGGACTTAAAATCAGCATACTATAGTGATGCAGTCACATCAATGTTTATAGCAGCTCAATTCATAATAGCAAAACTGTGGAACCAACCTAGATGCCCTTCAACAGACGAATGGGTAAAGAAACTGTGGCATATAAACACAATGGAATATTACTCAGCATTAAAGGAGAATAAAATTATGACATCTGCAGGTAAATGGATGGAGTTGGAGAATATCATGCTAAGCGAAGTAAGCCAATTCCAAAAAACCAAAGGCTGAATGTTCTCTCTGATAAATGGATGCTGATCCATAATGTGGGGGGGATTGGGGAAAATGGAGGAACTTTGATTGAGCAAAGGGGAGGGATTGGGACATGGGGGCAGGAAAGATGGTGGAATGAGATGGACATCATTACCCTAGGTACATGTAGGACTGCAAATTATGGTGCAACGCTATACTGCATACAACCAAAGAAATGAAAGTTGTGCTGCAATTGTATACAATGAATCAAAATGTATTCTGCTGTCATATATACCTAATTAAAATTAATTAATTAATTTTTAAAAATAAAATAAATGACTCTTAAAAAAAAAACCCTGAAGTTGGTGAGAGGCTGATGCAGGCTACATTTTGTCCCATGGATTTCATGTAAGAAAAATAAGTATCTAAATAATACCATGGGCTATGTATATAAACAGGCAATTTAGAAAAATAAGAAATACAAAAAGTAAAAAAAAAATCAAAATATTTCACCTTCATCTTAATGTGATTCAACATAAAATCTGTCAACATAAAATTGACAAAAGATTACTAATACTCTTGTTTTGGTAGTAGTGGAGGAAATGATCACTCTCACAGATTACTAGCAAGAATATATATTCGGGGTTGTGGCTCAGTGGTGAAGCACTTGCCTCACACGTGTGAGGCCCTGGGTTCGATCCTCAGCACCACATATAGATAAACGAATAAAATAAAGGTATTGTGTCCATCTACAACTAAAAAATTATTTAAAAAAAATCCCTTCTAGTAGATGATTTGATTACATATCAAAAACCAATAAAAACGAGCAAACACTTTTGACTTAGCATTTCCAATTCTAGGTCTTTGTCATAAAAAAAATTAGATTAATGCAAAGAGCTATACAAAGAAGTTAAACATAGTATTGTTTGCAGGAAAAGTTAAAAACAATATACATTTCCAAAATACATAACTTCTGAATAAATTCCACATATTAAAGCTATTAAAAAAATACTTATTCCTTTGGTGCTGGGGTTATGACTCAGCAGTAGAGTGCTCGCCTTGCACATGAGAGGCCCTGGGTTTAATCCTCAGCACCACATAAAAATAAATAAATTAAATAAAGGTATAAAAATTTTTAAAAATAATACTTATTCCCACCAGGCACAGTAGTGCACACTGGTAATCCCAGCAACTCAAAGACTAAGGCAAAAGGATGGCAAGTTTGAGGAAAGCCTCAGCAACTTAGCAAAACCCTGTCTCAAAATAAATAAAATAAAATGGGCTGGGGGTGTTGCTCGGTGGTAAAACATCCCTGAGTTCAATTCCCAGTGCAAAGAAAGAAAAAGATAAAAAGAAAGAACAAACCAACAACATCAAAAAAAACCCTTATGCCCATATTTGTGTACATAGAAAAATGGGTAATAGATATTACATTTTAAAAGACAGCCTATAAAATAGTAGATAAAATATTAGTTTTATTTTTAAATACATACATATTATATTAGCTTTTCAACATTACAACAAACTACCTGAGAAAATCAACTTAATAAAAAGAAAGTTTATTTTGGCTCATGGTTTCAGTCCACAGTCATTTGGCCCTGTTGCTTTTGGCCTGTGGCAGCAAAGGACACTGTGGTGGTAGTACACAGTGGAGGAGGCTTATTTACCTCCTGGTAGTCAGTAAGCAAAAAAAAAGAGGAGGAAGGGGCCAGGGTCCCAGTATCACCTTCAAACAAACTCCTCCCAATGACCTAACTTCCCTCTAATAGGTCCCATTTCCTAAAGGTTCTCACCATCTCTCAAAAGGCTCACAGGCTGGCAACCAAGCCTTTAATAGATGGTTTTTGGGAACACTCCTGATCCAAACTATAGCACTTAGATGTACTAAAATCAGGATGTTGTTCATTTGGTTTGTTTCTCAGTGATGGGATCACAAATATGATAATTTTTTCCTTTTTTTATTTTCTAAAAATTTTCAATGTCTTACTATTATAGCCATAAAACTAGTAAAGCTATTTTAAAAACTTAAAGCCAGAAAGTCAGCCTCTTAAAAGTATAATAAAAAATTGAAATATATTTATGACATTGTAAATATGTACTAATAAAAAGAGTAAAATATATAATATTAGTCATAATAATAAAACTATGTACAGAGCTGGAGTTGTAGCTCAGTGGTAGAGCACCTGCCTAGCATGTGTGAAGCACTGGTTCGATATAAATAAATGAAATAAAGTTCCATCATAAAGTAAAAAAAAAAAAAAAAACAAAAAACTATGTACAATCTCATAAGTTAAAAATTTGGTGGAGGTGGGGACTGGGAATTGAACTTAGGGGGCACTCGACTACTGACCCATATCTTTAGGCCTATTTTGTATTTGACTTAAAGACAGGGTCTCACTGAGTTGTTCAGTGCCTCATTGTTGCTGAGGCTGGCTTTGAACCCACAATCCTCCTGCCTCAGCCTCTCGAACTGCTGGGATTATAGGCATGTACCACTGAACCCGGCTTCGTACAATATAAAAAACTTGTTCATTGTTGAATATTAGTTGATACATAAAAAATCTGCACTGCAGGGAGCAGTGGCCCATACCTGCAATCCAGTGGCTCACGAGGCTGAGGCAGGAAGATTACAAGTTCAAAGTCAGCCTCAGCAACTTAAGAAGGCCCTAAGCAACTCAGCAAGACCCTATCCTTAAATCAAATACAAAAAAGAACTAGGGATGTGGTTCAGTGGTTAAGCATCCCTGGGTTCAATACCCAGTACCCCCCACCAAAAAAAAAAAAAAAAAGTCTGTACTAAGACTTCTATATCTTTGCATGAAATAAACTTAGGTTCCTTATGCAGAGAAAAACTATTTTATTAATGATAATGGAGCCTACAACAATCCTTAAATTCTTAGTTATTTACAACAATAAAAAAATATTTTCTAAAGCACTAAAATTGGGTTATATTTTATAGATTCTTCTGGTACTTTCAACTAAAACATATGAACAAAATGTAAAAGGTACTTCCATTAAAAGATTGCGAATCCCTTCTATAAACCTCAGGATGTATAATGCCCAAAATTATGATTGTTAATCATTGTATCTACTTTAGAAAATAAAGAAACATTTGCACAACAGACACTAGTATGGCAATATGTAAATCAATGGATGTGTAACTGATGTGATTCTGCAATCTGTGTATGGGGTGAAGGTGGGAGTTCATAACCCACTTGAATCAAAGTGTGGAATATGATATGTCAAGAAATTTATAATGTTTTGAACAACCAACAATAAAAAATTAAAAAAAAAGAAACATTTGACCCTTCAATGGATAAAGAAGTTAATGTGTTTAAAGATTTAAAGCATATAAAATTTATAAAAATATCCCCTTGAACCAAAGATAAATGCTATTGTTCACTTAGATGGATGGGAACTGAGACACAGAAAGTTTGAATTAATGGCCAAGCCACAGAGTCACAGCAGCTGCAGGAATAATACCTCTTTCAAGAACCTGTAGTCTCACCCCAGAAGGCAGACAAAAATAAAAGGTTAATATCTACTTAACTGAAAATTCATTATGTCTCTATAATCCACTGTATTGCATCTTCTTTCACTCATGAAACTATTTTTTACGAGCACAATATTTAACTATTACCCTGGATTTTTCATTAGTTCAGATTTTAAAAGGAATGGACAGCTAACAATAGTCACAAGTAAAAATCAATTACTTCATATATTTAAAAGATGCAAATTTAAAGTGATGGTAAATAGGAAAACTTACTGATTACAAATAACCGTGTCAAAATTTATGACTAGGACTATATACACAAATAGGGCAGTAAAAATGTGTTTTATAACTGGAAAGTATAAAATAGATTGCTTGATGATAGGGGGATAAGAAGCTCCTGAGTGACCTTGGAAGCAGATCCCTCAGCCTGTCAAGCCCTCAGAGGCTTACAGTCCCCACCACCAATAAGAGGACAACTTCAGGAGACCCAACAGTCTTTCTAAGTCCTGATTCATAGAAAGAATGAGATGAAATACAGGTCCCCAGAACAGTCTGTTTTTAAGATAGACCTGTTCCAGGAACACACATTTCTGGCAACTATTCCACTCCACTATTGGTGCATATATTTAACATCTTTGGCTTAGATTCTAAATATGAGAAAGCTGAATGTAATTATTATAATTCCTCTATTTATTGTTTCTGGTTAGAACATTGCTACAGTCTATAAAGGGTTGAACGTTCCCCAAAGGCTGATGTATTGGGAGGTGATTCCCAAGGTGAGGATATTAGGAGGTGGTTGGATCTTTAAGAGATGGGAACCTCATGGGGATCCTTAGGTGTCTGCAGGCCCAGCTCTTGAAAGGGATTAAAGTAGTTCTTATAGAATCTTTGGTAGTTTCCCTGAAAGGGTTGTTAAAAAAAACCTCAGCTGGCCCTACCCCAGCTCTCTGGCTTCCTATATCCTGATTGCTAGCTCCTGCTCGGTGCTGCATCTGCCAGGAATGGATGCAGCCAAGAGGCCTCTCACCAGAACTGAGTAGTTAACAGACACCAAATTCTTGAACCTCTGAAACTGTAAGTAAAATAAATCTCTTTTCTTCCTAAAGTTAGCTACCTGAAGGATTTTGTTACAGCAAAGAAAAATAAACTAATATAGAACCTAAGTGTGCTCATTTTTCTTAATCCCTTTTCTTTCATTTCCACTTCCTATTCATCCCACTACAAATAAAATGAACCCCTGAACTTCCTAAACTTCGAAGCTTTATGTTTATTTTACTCCTTCACTTTTTCTGGGAATGTTCCTGAAGAGCAACAATTATAATTTTCTTTTAAACTTGTCATGCATAAAATCTGATGTGCTTAAGTTGTTGAACAAATGTTTCATTATGATAATACAAGAGGTGAACACATAAGCAATCTTTAGGTTGTGAGTATTCCTTCCAGATTTCTGCAACAGGGTGTGAATGTGGTGCTGGGGAATTGAACCCAGGGGCTGATGCCTACCAGGTAAGCGCTCTACCATTGAGCTACATCCCCAATTAATCCTCTGCCTACAAAGATATTTAGATTGACCTCTTTACCACAATAGCCAGACACCCATACCATAAATTCTTCTCTGTAACTTGCAGAAGACACTTTCTCCAGTGGCCCAACAACAGTCCCATTACAGCAAATGCCATTAACTACTGGGCATTCAAAGGACAGAATAGTAACCCCCCCTCCCCCACTTAACTCTACAAACACATAATTAGTTGGTCTCTTGAAGTATATGCTATCGTGTTTTGTTTGCTACTCATCTCCTAAACATTATTTCTGCCCAAAAAAATAAGAAAAAATTTCAAAGTAAATCTCATCTTCTGATTCAATCTTCCTGAGTCCCACCAATATCATAAATTTACAAAAGGTAAAAGTAGTCAAATATCCAAAAAACTTCCTTTATCACGCTTTACAAATAAGTCCTCTTCACTAACCTGCAGTTGCTGTGAAACTTCATTTCTTTAATGCTAAAACACCAAAAGCAGGTGCCAAATCTAATGCACATAAAGGGAGAAAGCAGAAATCTTGCTCACATTTACTGAAACTTTATAGCCATGAGATCTCGGCACATAAAATTTTTAGTTTCTATGATAGCTACAAATAAAACTTACAGTTCTTAATTTCAACATGTTCAGCAAATTCCCAGTCATGTTTTTCTGAGGTTGGTGTGATGCAATGATTTTTAGAATGTCAATTTAAAAAATGGGATAGGAAGTCCTGGGGTCTCTTGGAAGGAACCATATCAAACATCACTGAACCCAGGGCTCGAAGGTCTCTTCTACCTGTTAAGGAAGGTGGTGGGCTCCTTCTGCAAGACTCCCGCACCCTGCCCAGGGCCAGGCCAACGCCAAGGGCGCAGAGTCCTGGAAAGGTTGGGTGTCTACGGGATCCAGAAGGTGCCGAAGCGCAGACCACTGGGCCACCAGACAGCGCCGGCCCGTGGTCAGGCAAACCCGGAGTGCCTGCCCTCCCCGCTCCTTCAACCAGGACCTGCCAGGTTTCAGCGTCGGACGGGCCCAGCCTCTGGCTTCCCTCACTGCGCAGTTTCGCGTCCATTCCGACCCCTCCCGTCCGACCAGTAGCAGCAGCTATACCCACCCTCAGTTCTCGCAGCTGCAGCGCGCAGCGGCCCCACCCCTGGGTCGGCACCATTGAGACGCCGGTGGCCGGCCAGAGCAGCCCTAGCTTCAACGTCCGCCCAGAGGACGCCGGGAAACCGGCCCTTTTCGGAGCGGTGAGGAAGCGATACTACGGTGCACGATGGTTGAGCCTGTGGGTGCCTTGAATAAACCACCAACCTCCCTAAAAGACACCTTTGGACGACAGGGTAGGAGGTGGAAAGTGCGTTCTTGGTTTCCTTCTGTCAAACCTCAGGATTCGTTTCTCCGCTTAAGTGGTCTTAACCGCTAACCTCCCCACGACGCACCCAAATGGAGGCTGGGAAGATGGGGACCGAGAAGTGGCTTCACCTAATGTGGGACGCGCAGTCGGTTGTGGGTCTCGAAGGTGTGGAGATACTTCCAGTTTCTTTCATTGGTCCTTCTGGGTTGTGGAGTTTTTCAAGAGGCGGAGGGATCCCAAGGCTGCTCAGACCTGACGTCCCTCAGTAGCGCTTTACCGCCACCTTGGGGTTTTGTCGATAAATCTTTGCTACTATGCTCGTGGATGTTGGAAGCTAGACTTTTGGACAGTGACGTAGCTAGAACACTTAAGCATGACTACTAAAATGTTTAGGAAAAAAAAAAAAAAACTGCAAACAGGGCTGCTTGAAACTAACTGGATTCACCAGTTTGTTTGCAGGGACTGCGACCAGATGCTTCCCATCTCCCTGCTTCTCAGTTTTGGGTACTGCCTTCATCACGGAAATATCTACCTTAGAAAAAGGACCAGCCCCAAAGAAAACGCCTCTTACAGAGGGATATTTTTTCAACTTTCTTATCGTTTCTCAAAACAAATGGAAAGGAAGGGCAGCAGTGGAATAAATAACATAGATGAAGGAATGTTTAATCTCAAGCAAATTCCTAGGGTGTCCACAGAATCTCAGTTTCTCAACCACAGAACTTTTCATTGTTTGTCAGTGTCTACAATTTGAGTGCTTTTAGCCATGTTAAGGGCACACTTTCTGTCTGAATACAGTTGTTTCATAATAGTCTTGGGTTTCTGGAGCTGAGGGACAACATAGATGACCTCCTGTGAACCAAAGCAGAACAAATTGTTGGTTTTCTGTCTCTCTCTAGTCAATTTACTACCTAAAGACACTGATCCATTTACACAACATATACTGAGTGCTGTGTGTGCCAGGCCCTATGGTAACAAGGCTACAAAATTACTTTATGGAGGATATTCTAGTAGTGGATATTGGCCATAATGAAGCAAACAAGCTGGGCAGATTGTGGTAGGCACTTACAGGAAGTAAACAGGGTGGATATTAGAGTTGAGAGAAGATAACCTGTCAAGTAGTTAGGGAGGCTTCTTAGAAGAAATATTTTTGCTAATACCTAAAATGTGAAGAAGCCCAGAGTGAGGAGCTAAAAAGAGAACCTGTGCCCCTTCAACTCATTGACATGATCACTACAAATCTAGTAATACTTTTTTCTTCATTGTTTTCCTTTATCTTAACTTTAGATGTGAGGAATCTGATTATTTATTTTTGTGGTGCTATTATTTTATTTTTGAATTGAACTCAGGGCCTTGTGCATTCGATGCAAGCATTTTACCAACTGAGCTATATTCCCAGCCCCAGCCTGATCTTTTTAAATAGAAAATTAGAACATTTCTGGTTGTCTGGTAGTATAATCTTACATTCTTTTTAGATGTTTGAGTTTTTGTTCTTTCCATAGGCAAGGCTACAATAAGCACTTTTGGTGAGGACATTTCTGTTAATTCCACACATTTTGCAGCATAAATCTTTCTGTATGTTCAAAAGAAATGAAATCCAATTCATGAGACAGTTTAAATAAAACAGTCTTGGCTGAAGTACTTGATCCTTAGCTTGCAATATTGCCTAGGCTTACTTGTTTGTTGTTTTGTTTTGTTTAGATTTAGTTATCTTTTAATAGTTCTTTTGGAGTAGAAACTAAATAGCAGTTACTGGATACAAAAAATAGTGAATATGACACAAGATTAAAAACAGCAAAAAATTCACAATTTTACAAAAGTTTCATAAATCTGACATTAAATGAAAGTTCAAAATAGTTCTTTATTAATAAAATTTATTGTATATTTAAAAATTTTGCAAGTTAGGTAAAATACAACCAAAGTTAATTGTCAATTCTCATAGTCATGTAGAAGTAATACATGCAATTTCTTGGCTTACTAATAATTTTGTACCAGTCATTTGAAACAACATCCTCAAGATTTAATAATAATTCCATTTTTCACTTTTTAGAGTTTGATAAAAGACAATCAATATCCTGAAGAATTTTGGAAGTTTTTTCCAATGCTACTGATACTTTCTTTTCGTTAAATTCTTCTAGCAAGGTTTCTGAAGATCTTGGTTTATAATAATCAGAAGACTGTTCATTTTTCTTGTTAGAAATCTGGTTTAGGATACCACTATTCTCCAGTAGCACTGTTACTTAATTAAGGAGCTTTTTCCCACATTTTAAAAATTACATAAATATTTTTATTTTTAGAAAGCCTGGCTTTCATATCAAAATATTATTTCTCAATAAGATTACTTGGATTCATAATAAAGTAGGGACTTCAGAAATTAGAACTACCCCTTATAAATGATGAAACACATTATAAAGGAGGGGGAATATTTACATGTTGTGTTTGTATTGAGGCTTGGTGATAAGGAGGAAATGAATGAAAATCTCAGTAACATTTCATGTTCTTAAGTGTTATAAAAATGGAACAAGAATAGCAATGACAGGATTATAAGCAATCTGTGTAGTGTCTTTTATTTTCTAAGTAAAAGAAATCTAAAGTAAAAAAAAGCCTTTCCTCTGTTCCAGAACTACTTTATTATTTCAGTAACATTCAAAAACCACGAGAGAAAACAAGTTTAAATAAGTGGGGTGAGAATGTACAGAATGAAAGGTTTCATAAAAGAAGTCAGAAGTAGGTACTTAATAATTTTAGTAATTTAGAATAATATAAGTGATAAAGTCCCCAAAGAACACCTTTACCCTAGTTCACTGTTCCTTGTTCAATTTAAATCCAAAGAAAAGTGTTAACATGATGTACCTTCCATAAATAAAAAAACATCTTAAATATTTGCTGACTCAATAAAGCTCTACAATATATAAAGTATGGATTAATATTTCACAAATTATATCCATGAATTAAGCCTAGAATTGAAGGGGATTAATTCTGCAGTACAGTACATTCTTTTTTGGGGGTGGGGGTGGATATCGGGGATTAACTCGGGGGCACTTGGCCACTGAGCCATATCCCGGCCCTATTTTGTATTTTATTTAGAGACAGGGTCTCACTGAGTTGCTTAGCACCTGGCTTTTGCTGGGGCTGGCTTTGAACTCAAGATCCTCTTGCCTCAGCCTCCCAAACAGCTGGGATTACAGGCATGCACCACCATGCCCAGCAGGACAGTACATTCTTTTTAAAGGATACAGTTAAACTTCTGTATCTTTTCAAGTTCAGAAGCAACAGACCTGTGCAAAAAAACAGAAAAAAAGTAAGTTCATGCTGATTTTTTTTTTTTTTTTTTTTTGGTACCAGGTGTTGAACCCAGGAGCACTTAACCGCTGAGTCACATCCTAAGCCCTTCTTTTTGTTTTGAGACGGTCTAAGTTGCTTAGGGCCTTGCTAAATCACTGAGGCTAGCTTTGACCTTGCAATCCTCCTGTCTCAGTCTCCAGAGTCACTGGAATTATGCATGTACACCACCATACCTGGCATGCTGATTCTTTTTTATTTATGAAATTTCAATAAGCATACTTGACTTTTTTTCCCAAAAAAGTTAAGAATTCTCTTTATATTAGCTTTACTTAGCAGCAAGTTGACTTAGCTAATATTTACTGAATGCTTTTAAAGGACAATGAATAAGTCTCCAAAGATTTTGTAATCAAGTATAGATATTTTAAGGTTACAGGTTTTCCTACTAATTCTTCGTACTAACCCGGAATACCTTCTACTCTTTCTCTCTAAAGTATACCTGAACTTTAATAACTTATTAAATCCCATCCCTTCTAGGAAAGATGTGACCTCTCACTGAATTTTTACAGCATTTATGTTAATCATATACTTAATTGTAATGTCTTCTCTTGAATATTTAACTTTTTGATCTTCCTACCTAGATTGTCTCTCAGAAAAAAAAGATCTTTTAAAATTTTTCTGTACTTTTCATTGGTTTAATGATTAATTTTAGAAAGGCCTCATTTATAGAGAACTCTTAATTAAAATTAGATGGTTTGGGAGGTCCCAAGTTTTTACACAGTTAAATTAGACATTAAAACATAACTCTTTAAATTAAATTTCTTCTGGAATAGACTATTAACTTATTTCATTTAGCTCTTACCATGTATGAAAAATAAGACAATGAGTATGAGGTATAGGTTTGAATGTATAAAACTAGCAGAACCCCATACATGTGTGTTCTTTTACCTTATGAAGCTAGAATGATATGTGAGCAGTAGCACATAATTACAAATGATGTAAACTTGACTTTCTATAAAAAATTAGTGAGGACATTAGTCTAAAAACATGTTTTTATTCAAGTTACTTGAAAAGGCTATTTTAGCTGGGTGCAGCGGCACACACCTATAATCCCAGTTTTTTAGTCAGCTTTTTCGCTGCTGTGACCAAAAGACCTGATAAAAACAATTAGAGGAGTACAGTTTATTTGGGGGCTCATGGTTTCAGAGGTTTCAGTCCACAGATAGCCAGCTCCATTCCTCAGGACTGAGGTGAAGAAAACATCATGGCAGAAGGATGTGGTAGAGGAAAACAAGTCAGGATATGGCCACCAATAAGCAGAGACAGAGACTAAGCTCAGCTCTCAAAATATATACCCCCAAAGGCACACTCCCAATGACCCACCTCCAGTCACACCCCACCTCCCTACAGTCACCACTCAATCCCTTGTCAGGGGATTAATGAATTGATTAGGTTAATATTCCCATAACCCAATCATTTTACCTCTAAACTTTCTTTCATTGATTCATACAGGAGCTTTTGCTGAACACCTAATTTAAACCATAACATCCAGCAACTTGGGAAGCTGCAGCAGAAGGATCACAAGTTTGAGGCCATCCTTAGCAACTTAGCAAGACCCTGTCTCAAAAAAAAAAAAAAAAAAAAAAAACAAGGGCTGGGGATGTGGCTCAGCAGTAAAGTATCTCTGGATTCCCAGTACTAAAAAAGGGAATGTGGCTTTATTGGCTTTACTACAATGGGTCATATGTACCTTCTTGCCAGCTTGCAATCTTTTCTTTTCCTTGTATACTAGTTTATGGATGTAAATGAGAGAGATCTTTGGTCATTTTAAGCATCTGTGGAAAAGAACTTGGATATAACTTACTCCAAAGCCTGCAGACTTATCATCATTGCAAATCACCTTTAGCATAATACAAAATTTTTTTCTGGCATAGGCAACCATAACAATCTTTAATTCTATTGCTCACATGATGAACTAACTTCTTATGAAATATATTCTGCACTCTTTTTTGACTAACATCCATATTAAAATGTCCAATTAATAAGCTAATAATGGTGAAGCAGAAAAAACTGAAATATGATTTAGGTAGCTGTTCATTATATAATCTCTTTTTCCTTCAGCCAACTCTGACAAGAAAACAAATCACAGTGGAAATGTCTTATCCTTTGCAAGGGGATAGAGCTACTCCTCAATTCCTTTATCTTATCTCTCTGCTGCTTCTTCCATCCTTCCACCCATAGCTTCCATAAACAATGTGCACTTTCACTTTATAGTATTTCTTTTTTTTTTTTTTTTTTAATATTTATTTATTTATTTAGTTTTCGGCAGACACAACATCTTTGCTTGTATGTGGTGCTGAGGATCGAACCCGGGCCGCACACATGCCAGGCGAGCGTGCTACCGCTTGAGCCACATCCCCAGCCCTATAGTATTTCTTGACAGCTATTCTTTTTCAGCTTTTATATAAGAAGTCTGCATTTTACAAATGCCAGCTATGGTGAAGTGATCACTTTTATAGCCATGGATAATTTCCCTTTCTTCTAAACTTTTTTAATATTTATTTTTTAGTTATAGTTGGACACAATACCTTTATTTTATTTATTTATTTTTATGTATTGCTGAGGATCAAACCCAGGACCTCACATGTGCTTGGCGAGCACTCTACCGCTGAGCCACAACCCCAGCCCCTAAACTGTTTTTTATTAATTACTCAAGCAACTTTTCAGCATTAGCTGAAGGATGCATCTGGAAAGGTAAATCCTTACATACCTGAGATTTTCAAATAATACCTACTGATTTGATTTGATTTGTTCCAAAAAGTAACTTAGGTTCCTAAATTGTTTCTGGTATCCTTTTCCAGTATATTCAGATTATACCCTCACTGATATGAATCTGCTGAATGACTTCTTCCTGTCATTTTCCAGTTTAGGAACTTGTATTTACTTCAAATTTGAACTCTATTTACAACAAGATCCATTGATCCATAAAAATCCATCCTATACCCTAGCAGAAAGCATCTGCTTCATAAAAACTATCTTCTCACTATCTCCATAGACCAAAAGATTCTTTTTGCCTCTGCCCTTGCTTGCTCCCTACAATATCTTATTTTTTCTAAATATTCCTTTACAGCCTGGTCCTAGTCCTCTGCAAACTGAAAGGCACATAGAAGGGACTGAAATACTTGATTTGTTATTTGCTAATTAATTTGGGGCAAGTAATTAATATGACAGAAATTATTTAAAAATCAACTTTTGCTGAAAGCTTGTTAGTCAACAATTTATTCCCATTAATACTAATCCCCTTTACATCTTCCATGAACTTTTGAAGTTATCACATGTAAAAGCCTTTCATTTTGAAATTTTCAATGCAAAGTTTTCTGTTCCTCAGATGAAATATGATGAAATATAATAAATTAAGATATCTGATTTGAAATAATTTTCAAGTTTAAAGTATCAAAAGCATTATAGGAGTTAAATATATTTAAAACTAATAAGTTTTCTTGAGAAAACAGTTTCAGGGGTTACTACTTGATACTTTAACTTCTATATATTAGTTGGCTCTTCTAGACAGATTAAAAGAAATATAAATACCAATTTTCTTCAGGAATAAAAGCTGAAGGATGTGTGAGCATCTCTCTTGGACTAATCTGGGTAAGTCTTCTGCACCATGATGCTACTGTTGTCACATATCTAGAAATGAACACATTAAAATAAATACTTGAAAATGAACTTTTATGTGTTCTACACAAGTATACAAAAAATGGAAAAATCATTAAAACAATTTGGAAAAAAGGACAAATAAAAAATTAATTTTCTAAATCTTCCTCATTAGACAAAAAAGGTAAGCCTTTTGTATTTTACATAAAAAAATTGATTTATTCACAGTCATAACAAAGATACATTTAAGTCAAAATGAAGGTAATATTTGAATTTCACTTAAAGCTCAAATTCAAGTATTCAAATTTTCCTTTTGGTTTTTCAAAGTAAATTGAGTTTCCTTAAATTTTATCATGAAAATATATCTACACATAAGACTATGTGAGCATTTGCTTACTAAATTTAAACCAGAAAACACCATTAATATGTACATATGTACATGAACACACACATAATTATAACTGAATATACAAAACAAATATTGAGTTTAATAAAGTCCAATAGAAAATGAATTCAAGAGGTAAAAAAGCAATTATTTTGTTAACATTGTCAAGTAAAATTGCTAAAATGTCAAGACTACCACAAGTAGAATTACCATAACTAATAACAAATCACAAAAACTCAAAAAGTATATTCATAAAAACTGATTTCAAGAATCTTCCCAATTTTAAGAATCATTATCAGCTAGTTTAAATTTTACTTTATAGAATATACATACTTTTTGTTAATCATGATTGCAAACCTTATTTCATATTGGTTAGGAGATCAGAATTGGTTAGCACAGTTGACCATAGTTCAATCACCATAGCAAGTCAATTATGTCTGTTATATATTTAAAAAAAATAACTTAAATACAAGAAAGTGTAATTAAAGCAGAACTTAGTCAGTTATGCTAAATGTCAGCAGAGCTGAACACTGAAGCCTGATGAAATTACTTCATTCATATTATCCATATGGAAAAACTAAAAATGTATAGAACATTTAAATAATGTTTATATGCTTCCTTTCTGTCACTTAAAACATGAAAATATTTTTTTTTTCAGTGCCAGGGAGCAAACCCCGGGTCTCATGAGTACTAGGCAAGTCTTTACCACATTCCCAGTCAAAAATAATTTTTAAAATTGCTTTTTCAGTACCTTTCATATGGTCCAGGGTGTTCAATTTCAATTAACTCATCTTGTCCATCAGGAAAAGTTAACTTACACCAACCTAACTTGAGACCTTGATTCACCTTAAAAAGCAAGGAGGAAAGGTAAATTTTATCACTCTAAAACTGAAAACAAAAACATAAACAACCTCTTCTAACTTCATTATCAGTTTAAGAAAATAAGTAGATTGAATCATGAAAATTTTATTTTGACAATTTAAACATTATATTTTACACAACAATGGGTATCAGTCACCACTCACATAATTATTAAGAGAATAAAAATACTAATCCCTTGTGCTATAATGTGTTATCTTTATAAAAATGACTAATTTTGCCACACTGTTCTGGCTTGCTATGAAATCAGTAGTCTCTTGACAGATTTGATACCTAAAAAATTTGAGATAATGTGATTTTGTTTTCTTTGTTCTATATTCCATGGGTAAACAATAAAAATTATCTTAGATAAGAAACTATAGCTAAGGATAATGTATATTTCAAAAAAAAGCAAGAAGATAGAATTTTGAATGTTTTCACCACAAAGAAATAATAAACGTCTAAGGAAATATGTTTATCCTGATCTGAACATTATACAATAAATACATGTATCAAAACATCACACAGTGCCCCATAAATATGTTCAATTTTTATGTCAGTTAAAGATGCTTCAGTAAATCTTAACTCTACACAAAAAAGTAGATTTCAGCTGGGCACAGTGGCACATTCCTGTAATCCTAGTAACGTAGGAGGCTGAGGCAGAGGATCACACATTTGAGGGCAGGCAGCTTCAGCAATGTATTGAGGCCCTAAACAACTTAGTTAGACCCTGTCTCAAAATGAAAAATAAAAGGGGTTGGGGATATGGCTCATTGGTAAAGCACCTCTGGGTTCAATCCCCAGTACGAAAACAAAACCAAAACAAAACATGTAGATTTCAATCTGAAGGATACTTACCTGTCTTTTTTCAACAGAAGAGCTGAAATTCCAATTTAGGGTTACAGTAATGCCATCTACAAAGATAGCATGTACTTTGTCATCAGAGTAGGCAAGAAATCTTCCCATGTTGGGTATGAATGATTCTTGCAAAAGCAAAGGCAATATATTGCTATCATCTATTCCAGATTTCTAAAACCAAGTAAATTTAAAAAGCAGGAAATTAAAGTTATCCATTAACAAGATTTAAATTAACATTAATGAACTCTGAGGCAATTTCCCATTCTGATTCAGAAGTTTAATACTGTAGAATTCTTAAGTATGTTTTAACTTTTCCAGAAGAGGATACCCAAAATAGTCTTATTTCAGAAGTAGATTAAGTTTTAACATCTTTGTAAAACTATTGTTTTCCTCTACATAAAAAATAGACAAAAATTAGGAAATATGGCAACATAGAGGTTTACAATTCAGTGAGTATGGATAAAAAAAGAAATGTCTGAGAATCATTTCCTCCAAATCAGAATTAAATAATTTATTTTTACAGTATAATAAATGTAAAATACACACCACATGATTTATACTATGTTTCAAATACAATCAATTCCCAGTCCCTTTCCCTCCATTAATAGCAAAAACAAACTGGCTAGGGGCTTGGCTCAGAGACAGAGTGCATGCTTAGCATGCTCAAGGCCCTAGGTTCAATCCCCAGCGCCTCCACCATCCCCCAAACACAAATAATTAAGTTTGATTTTTCAGTGTTTGTCAATTAGGTGGGTATTTTTTGAATAATATTGAATAAACCAATATTAATGTTAAAAGAAATTTCTCTCACAACTTGTTTGAAAACAGTTTGATCTTAGAAGTATGATATAAATAATAAAACAATTTTTTAAAATCTTGATTTTGAAATAACTTTAATATACCATTTTCCAGCAGCATATGCAATAGTTATGACTTAAAGAAAGTCTCGTCTTGGCACAATGTTGGAGAATTCTGTGAACATGAAAAAAATTCCTTAAACATTTGCAAATAATGACATCTTCCCATTCTAGTAACCCATCCACAATGCCATGTAACATTTTAGATGACAAGCAAGTCATTTCCACTGAAACAGGTTTTGAATTCTTTTCTTCTAGAAATCCTTAATCCCCTAGAAAGTAACTACTGTTGTTTTCCTCTATACTAATCTTTCCTAGTTAAGGCTATTCCTTCAATTTTTATCAATAAAATGACTCCATGGAGAGAATTAAAAGGTGTTCCTTTTTAAGAGGTGATAGATTTATAGGTCTGAAAGGTTTAGCATAATCTAAAAATGGTGGGTAAGTGAGTCAACTATTTCTGGGATAACAAATTACAAATTCTGCTCCTTTAAATCTATTTTGAAAATTGCTTATAGATGTAAATTTATAAAAATAAATGATTTAATTCAATAATTCATTTTCATTATTCTGGGTGTCACAAATTAATGTTAAAAATAAGTGTACTTCATCTGTAATATACTCTCATAAATCTCTATTAATTTGAGGATAACAAAGAACTAGGAAGTTTTTCAAATGTATCATAAAAAGCCCAACTTGATTTGAAGAATAATAATGATGCCACACTGACCTACAGTAAAGGCGCTTATTTCCTCTAATCACTTGGTCACCATATATGAATGTTTCCCTGTAGTTTTAAAGCCAGAAGTATTCTTGTAATGATATAGATTACCTTATTTTATAAATTATGAGAATAAGGGCTGGGGCTGTAGCCCAGTGGTAGAGTGCTTGCCTCACATGTGTGAGGGACAGGGTTCAATCCTTAGCACCACATAAAAATAAATAAATAAAGATATTGTGTCCATCTTTACAAAAATAAAAAATTAAATAAATTATGAGAATAGAAAAGTTAACACATTTTACCAAAGACATATACTTTTATTTTACCTGCCAATTATTCTCATCTTTAACCAAAGGAAAATGTATCAAGGTTACAGATGTACAACACTTGGTTCAACAGAATGTGAAGAAATTACCTGGTGGCCTGTTTAATCAGAGAACACACAGAGAACGGATTTCCTGGTCTATCTGGAGGAAGGTTATTTACTGAGTAAGTTTTCTCTTCTCTCTGAAAATTAGTTTAAAATGAAAAATCTCATTAATAACATATTTTGCCAGGCAGGCATAGTGTTACATGTCTGTAATCTCAGTGGCTCAGGAGGCTGAGGCAAAAGGATCACAAGTTCAAAACCAGTCTCAACAACTTAGTGAGGCTCTTAAGCAACTCAGGGAGACCCTGTCTCTAAATAAAATATAAAAAAGGGCTGAGGATATGGCTCAGTGTTTAAGTGCCCCTGAGCTCAATCTTCATACCAATAATGATTATTATTATTATTTGCCTTTATTACCTTTTTATTGAAAATGTTTTTACACAGTAATAAGGCAGCAGTTATTTTAATAGTCTAACACTATAATAGCTGTATATTTCAAAGGTTTTCTATGATGCCTTTCCATTGTCCAATTTTTTTAAAGTATAGAATTCCACATATCCACTCTTTTTAGTCAGTTTTTTTTTTTATTTTATTTTATTTTTTGCTGCTGTGATCAAAAAAACCTGACAAGAAAAATATTCAGGAGGAGAAGTTTATTTTTGGTTTCAGAGGTCTTAGTCCATAGATAGCTGGCTCCATTCCTTGGGGCTCTAGGTGAGGCTGAACATCATGGTGAAAGAGTGGTGGAGGGAAGCAGCTTACAAGTTGATCAGGAAGCAGAGAGAGACTCCACTTGCTAGATATAAAATGTTTACCCCAAAGACACACCCCTAATGTACACCTCCTCCAGCCATACCCTACCTGCCTCAGTTACCACTCAGGTAATCCCCATTAGGGGATTAATTCACTGATTGGGTTATGGCTCTCATAACCCAATCATTTCACCTCTGAATGTTCTTGTATTATCTCACATATGAGCTTTTAGGGGTAACCTACTATCTAAACCATAGCACCACTCAATATATTCTAATAGCCTATAACTTACTGTCCAATTTAAATCTTGGCTATACATAAACTAATGTAACAAAACTAATTTTCCTACATATTAGCAGAAACTTTATCTCATAAGCCACTCTTTTACCTGAAGAGAAAAGGCTATATATATATAGGTTTTAAAAATAACTATTTTAATTGGATGAATATATCATTATGTTAAATTTTATTAATGGAAGACCTATTGCTATAGTTAGTGGAAGACAATATTATTTACACAGTTTTTTGTTTTTTTTTTTGGCGGGGATGGTGCTGTGGATTGAACCCAGGGCATCATGAATGGGAGGCAAGAACTGTACCACTGTGCCACATGTCCAGCCCAGCCCTGCAGGATCTTAAAATTAAAAGGAAAAAACAATTATTATTTTGTTATTCCTTCTGCATTTTCTCTTTCTTAGACCTGCTAGTGTTTCCTAGGGCTTGCTTTCTTACATTTAGCTCTTTTTAAGTTACCTGGAATTTATTTTGGAGTATGTATTAAAGCAAGAAGCAAAACAATTTTATCCCCCCAAAAGAGTCAATTGTTTTTAAAGCTTTTCATCAAAGCAGTTAGAGAAGAATGGATGTGTTGAATAGAGCTCTGAGAATAAAGCCCAAAGCAGTCCACCACAAATGAAAATCTTGTTTGGAAATAGGATGTTTTTATCCCAAAAGCTCATGCTTCTAAAGAACATTATATTTGCCTCATTAAAAAAAAATCATCACTCTCCCCCTGACAGCTTTGAGTAAAACTGAAACTCCATGAAGACGTTCTACATTTATCTTGCAATATTGCACATCCCCTAACATACAGCAGTCAGCAGTAAGACTATGCATACTCAACTTATTTGCCTGTTGACTTGATTGGACACAACACACTCACGTACTTACATATACATATGCATTATTAGTTCACAAGTTCATCTCATTTCTTCATTTGTCTCTCTACTAGATTAAGAACTGTTGAGGGCAAGAACTCTTTCATCTTAACCAGTGCGCTTACCAGTGTGCCTACCAAAGGGTAAGTGTTGATGTTTATTGAATGAATGAACACTCTCCTAGAAACAGACCTCTGTAGAGGAGCTGCTCAAATATATACTGAAACATTTACGAATGAAATGATTTTGGGGGTTTACTTAAAAAATAAAATAGGGAATTTGGGGCAGATAGTGGGAAGTATAGATGAACAAGTTGGATAATGGTAACATAAGAATTCATTATATTTGTCTCTCTACTTTTGTACACGTTTGAAATTTTCCATAGTTAAAAAACATCTCCCTACTGACTCTCATGATTTTGTTACTTAAATACTCCACTCTGGGGCAAAGCATTTTATTCTATTCCTACCTATAAAAGAAAATAATGTGATATTATGGTAATTGCTATAATAAGGTGGACATCAACTGTCAGATTGGCAGGAAACAATTTAAAACTCATCAACAAATACCCACATTATTATTTATATGGTCAGTAAACATGTTATGTTTCAGTGTTTTCAAAAACAGAACAATATTATTCAACCATCTAGTTGTATGTAAAGATGAATTAAGAGGTCTTAAACAATTACATAGTGGGTGGGAAGTGGGTGGGAAATCTGCTTTATAATGTACAAATTTATTCATTCACCATAGTATACTGACTTAAAGTTACCGATTTCAGCATTTTCTATTGATAATATAACAGAGGAAATTTAGCTTCTGATTTAAACACAAATTGCTTAAGGTATTGAAGAATAGTAGATTAGAATATAATAAAAATAAGGTGGTTATAACTAACCAGGTGCCAATGCTGACAGTAAGATTATACTAATTTTCCAGAATGAAGAGTTGGAAGCAGTGTTATATAAAAACGTTTCTATATATATTCTGATTTATACCAAAACTCTCTCATAGTTTGCTTACCTCTTCTGATCCTTCTGGACTAGGATAATATGTAAAATAGTTCCCCAAATAGGCTCCCTCTGATTTGAAAACAGATCCATCTCCAGGATAAATCTCTATTGAGTTTACATTTTTATGAGTAAGCCTAAGGAAGAGAAATAATAATTGTTTTTCTAATTGAGATTAAAACATATCTGAAAGGAATCATCAAAAAAGGGAGTAAGCAAAGAAGTACTTTTTTGCTTTTATAGAGAAGTGGATCATTTTATATTCTGAACCCAACCATATAAATCAACTTTTTTGCAAAAGATAAATAGAACACACAGAAGTTGTTTATGTATTTACTTCAACAACTAAACTCAGAGTTTCTGGAATTCAGGTTATCTTGTCTCATTCTCACAGCATCTCCAATGCCAGTCATTGAGGCTGGTACATAAACAGTCACCAAGCTATGTCTACTGCATAGAAGTTCTATACGACACTTCCAGGACCTGAAAATAAACTTTAGTAAAGAACTAGCATAACCAATACCTGATGGTTGAAATATACCAACTGTGCAGGAAGCTGTCCCTTATAGATGACCAGTTATACCCAGAGCAGCCAGGTACAAGCAAAGTATTGGTCATATACTATTTAAAAACTGAAGTTAAAAGTTAATTTTATTGGAACATATATGAAAAATATGTTGTCCGAAGTGGGTGGATCTTTACGTAAGAAATGGAGAGCCCATGCTCACCAAAAAAAATTATTTACCTCTGCTCTTCCAACATTATTCATGGAAGTCAAACTCTCCATCTGGCTAACAGTAATACTGTAAATCATCAGAGAGGTTAAGTAGTAATTGTTGAGTAGAAAGGGGAATCACTGGGTAGGATATCATGCACTAGTGCTGGTACAGAGCAGTTACTCAGTGAATATTTGCTTTGAATCTTTAATTTGCTATCATCTTCTGTAATTCCATGTTCAATAGGTAACCTTGTGATATGGCTAATTCAGACAACTATGTTTTCTGATGCTTAGAAGGAGTATCCTAAATAACTGATATGAATATGACATTCACTAACAAAATTGACTCCTGAATGGCTTTGGAATTGCTGCAAACATCTTGTAAACATGGTTTTTGTGAGTGGGTCACAAGACCCATGTGCACCAATGACATTAGTTCTGAGACTTATAAAAATGCAAGATGAAACACAGGAGTACAGTCTGCCCAGCAAAACGGTGTCCTCTTGCAAGTCTATCTGCAAAGATAGTCCCATCCCATCTATGATACTGTAAATAAATAGTTCTAACTCCAACACAGGTTCCTTACCTATATGTGACACCCTTATACCAAACCACTTTCACTAGTTCAGGATAGGAATATTCTTCACCAGACTCTCTCTGTGCAAGTGAATCACAAAAATTCCACCTGTAGAGGGTAAAATATAGTCTATTTAATTCTGGTTACTCCAAATAATTGTCTTAAAAGTCAGCAAAATAGTGCCACTGTAACAACATTAATTTCTCGATTAACTCATTAGATCAAAGTAAAATAAAATATGAAAGTATATTAATGAAGTTTAAAAACCAATCTTTTTTTCCATTATTTTCAATTGTATCAGGATTAGATCTCAGCACAATTATATATAAATCAACAGTTTTACTAATCTTTAAAATTTAGCCTGAATTCAAACAAAGATTTCCTAAAATGTTTATGGTGGGACAGGCATTATACTCTTAGGACCTAAGAACTCAAAAAAAGCAGATATGGTTCCTGCCCTCAGTGGAGATTCCACCTGGGCAGGAATGTTAAATAGTAATTGTTGAGTATAAAGGGGAATCACTGAATGCTATGGGCTTGTACAATGACCTAGCTTGTCTAAGATCTTTTGGACAACTACCTTAAAGAAGTGAGGTTTACGCTGAGACATGGAAAATGAGCCAAAGTCAGCCAGTTCAGGGAAATGCTCCTGACAGAGAAAAGAACAAGTGTAGTGGTAAAAGAGAACTTGAGTGAACATTCTAGAGATTGCAAAAGTTCAGTTTAGCAAGAGTACAGAAAACAAGGGTAAGATAGTGAGAAAGCTGAGGATTACAGATACAGGAAGAGACTAGATCACGGAAGACCAATTAAGATTAAGGATAATGGTTAAGGAAAAGGATAATGGTTTTCAACCTAAAGTCAGTAGTAAGTAATTAAAAAAGCATAAAATCTCTTTTGAAACATAATCCTGGATTTTCCAATTTTAACAAGATAATCATGAGTGAGTCACTCCCTTATTTTGTTTTAAATAACAAATGAGTACTTATATAGACTACCTGGGATCAAATTTCAATTCTATAAGTACTATCTATGTGGCTTTACTCAAGTTATTTAACATTTCTGGGTCTCAAGTTCCTCTACAATAAGGGGATGGTACTAGTACTTACCTCATGGGAGTACTTTGAGGATTAATCAGGTAAAGTACAACAGTGCCTGGCATTTAAGCTGTTCATATTAGCTTACTCTAAGATCCCTGGACAGATTCCTGTCCCATCACTTACCACATCTAATTAATTTTTAAAAAGATTTTTTTTTAATCGTTGTAGATGGACAGCATTCCTTTATTGTATTTGTTTCATTTTTATGTGGTGCTAAGGATCAAACCCAGTGCTGCACACATGCTAGGTAAGTGCTGTACCACTGAGCTACAGTCCCAGCCCCCAAATTAATTCTTTTAGGGATAGTAACCTTCACTAAACTCTATGTTGCTAGAAAGTAGTGGCTGGGTCTTAAGTCATTTCCCCGGTCACTGTGCTTACCAAAGTATCCAGTGTAGAGTAAGCCTCCCCAAAACATTCAATGCATGGACATAGAATAAGAATTAGATATAACACCTTTGCTAAGAAAATTATTTACCATCTATTAAAAGCAAAGATTTGTGGCTGGGCGTGGTGGCACATGCCTGTAATCCCAGCAGCTCAGGAGGCTGAGGCAAAAGATCCAAAGTTCAAAACCAGCCCTAGCAACAGCGAGGTGCTAAGCAACTCAGTGTGACCTTGTCTCCAAGTAAAATACAAAATACGGCTGGGAGTTCATAACCCACTTGAATCAAAGTGTGAAATATGATATATCAAGAACTATGTAATGTTTTGAACAACCAACAATAAAAATTAAAAAAAAAAAATATGGCTGGGGATGTGGCTCAGTGGTCGAGTGCCCCTGAGTTCAATCCCCAGTACTCCCAAACAAACAAATAAATAAACAAATGCAGATTTGTGTCAATTAAATTAACTTTCCTTGTAAGTACTCCCAGATAATTTAGGAAGAAAATTATGCTTATGTAAAGACTAATTCTCATAAAAGCTTTATGACAAATAAACCATTCTTCCATTACCTGTGCAGGTGTGGGGCAGAACAGCTAAGTAACAGGGTCCTGGGAAGAACAGAAACCTCTTTTCTTCTTTCCTCTGAAACGTCAGAAGTTAAAATTCTACTCGTGATATCTGCAGTTTTAGACATGTTGCTAACTTTATTTTGAAAATGAAGTGCTAAAGACAAAGGGTATCTCCATTCCTCTGGACAGGAGGCGACAGACCAGCACTGCTTTACCCATGTGTATACATATGTGTGATTTGTATCAGGAAAAGGCAGCTCTCCCCTTTCTTCACTTCCATTTATACAGTTCATCTTCCCTAAAGTTTCTTTGGATTTTAAGACCTGGCAATAAAGCTCATTTTCTTTATTCTTCAGTCTTTGTTCTGATAAAGCCCCATATGTACAGATTTTGCTGTTTTTTTCAACTAGTCTACCTTTTGGGGCTTGATTATTTTTTTCTGAAAATACTACAGATGAATCTGGCTTTTGACTAACTTTACACAAAAAATGCACTGTAAATTCATGCTGAGATTTGGGCAGGCAAAGGTATGCATGACCATCTAAAGATGTTATCTTCACAGTGCCACTCTCTGTACATATCATGCTATCATCTGGATCGAGACTGGGCCATCTGACTTCAGAGATGTCAATGAAGATGCACTGCATTAAAAGAAAGGGCATGGTGAGTAATTTCTGTTAACAGTCATATTTTTCAATACTTTTTGAAAAACTTTTTCTTAGTTATACACAAAGTATCTTTGTTTTGTTTATTTATTTTTCTGTGGTGCTAAGGATTAAACCCAGTGCCTCACACGCGTGAGGCAAGCGTTCTGCCACTGAGCCACAATCTCAGCCCAACTTTTGATATTTAAATATCAAAAGTTATTGAGAAAGCTCTTAATGCTTGTTTGTATTTTTATTACTTAGACTGAAAAAATGGAGAGCCTAATATATAGCTGTCTAGAGAATATGTGATAGTTAACATTCTCTCTTTTAGTAAAAGAGGTAGAAAATACACACAAAATGAAAAGAAAGAAGAAAAAAAGTACCTTGATTGTATTTAGTGTTAAACATATTTAGTGTCACAAATATTCTGTGGACTGTGCATGGACTATGTTGCACATAGTAGCCTCCTGAGGGGATAAGTCTGGCACTGGGAACTCCTTGGGGCACTCCCCATAGGGACTGACCACCTGGTACAGGTGGACTTCTCTCTCAAGCTCTACCTAAGATCCCACATAGCACCTGAGATGGGTGTGACCTGCCAAGATGTCAATCAACATGCTGACTGCAAGACATCACAAAACAAGACTCTACCCTTGAAACCTTACCCCTGCCTTTGATGTACCCCCTTAAATAAACCACCACAGCCATTTTGTCTTTGTCTAGTTCAAGAACAAATGTGGACTAGATCTACCAGAGGCTTCGCTTTTGTAAATATATTTCTGAGTGTGTGTGTTTTATTATTTGTTAATTATTTGAGATATTAAGATTTAGAGTGGCTTGGACTCCTCTGGGCAGAAGAACCCCCCCCCCCCAATGAGATGCTGGCTGTCTTCCCCAAAAAAATTTAGGTTTAAAATGTACACTGAATTAGAGATAAGTAGATTGGCATATCTCCCACCCTAAAAGTCTACTCTGAAAAATAATATAAATGAGGAAGGAACCTACACTGTGCCATATTTTAAAAAATATATTTATTTTTTAGTTGTAGTTGGACACAACACCTTTGTTTATTTATTTTTTTAATGTGGTGCTGAGGATTGAACCCAGGCCTCCAGACGTGTGGCATGCTGAGCTACTACCCCAGCCCTACACTGTGATATTTTACAATAAAAGCAATCAGAGCTTAACTGGTATGGAACTAGCACAAAAGTCACTTCCAGAACAATTCAGAAAATACAAAAACAGACTCATTCATATCTTAAATTGTTACAAGTGATAATGTATGTTTTTATATATTATCAAAGGGGAAAAGACAGGCTTACTTAATAAATGGTACTGGAATACTAAATTACTAAATAGCTTTTGGGGAAATGGTGTCTTAGAAGGTTATCACATGGACTTAAAAAATAAGATAATATATAAAGTATCTGCCAGATGATACATGGCATACCATAAACTAAAATAAATTCCCAGTGGCTTAAAGAGTAATTTAAAAAATTTTAACTAATTTGATCCTGACAAATAGGAAAGAGACTCATAACAAATAACAGTGCCTGTTGTGTTTTTTCATCTAACATATAAACAGAGGTGGCGAATACTATCTTAATTAAATGTTTAATTAATTTGACATTTCGGCTTCCATGTATATAAAAACTTAATTTTAAAAAACCTATTGTCAAAAAAAAAAAAAACCTATTGTCAAAAAAGACTCTTGAATTATAGTGCATCTACGTTACAATGCTAAAATAAAGGCAATAATTTTTTTATGGCAAACCTGGTTTGTAAGAATGGTCAGGAACTTTTTTTTTAGAATTAGACTATCTAATTATTCTATTGCAGAATCAGTGGCAAGCTACATAATTTCAATGAATAAAATTACTCAAAAGATACAATGAGGGGCCAGGGATGTAACTCAGTGGTAGAATGCTTGCTTAGCATGAGGGAAGCCTAGGTTACATCTCCAGCACTGAAAAAAAAAGGACAATGGGGAAACAAAACCCTCCAGACTAAGTTAAAGCTTACACCTTTTTACCACTCCTTTGCCACAATACAAAATAATACAATTATTCAGTAGGCAGTAAGCATCATAAAAGCATAAACAGGTTGCAGAAAGATAGTTTGGGGTTATGGGTCAATGGTAGAGCCCTTGCTTATGCCTATCATGCCCAGGGCCCTTGGTTCAATCCCCAGTAAAAAAAAAAAAAAAAAAAATACAGTAAATACAGTCTTCGGAGTTAGAAAAGGTTCAAATCCTAACTCTGCCACTTAGAATATTATTCCTAGTTCTTGGCACATATAGTATACCTTTAATAAATGATGGTGATTATTATTATTATTCCTCAAAATGTAAACTCAAATATAAGCAAAAGAATAAAATTTTTACACATGTAATTACATATTCCTACAGATTAGGCCCTTTGCATTTTATAGCTTGTTTCTACTCCCAAGTGTCCTAGGGAGGAAACAAACAAACAAACAAACAAAAAACTGAACATTAAACTACCAGTTTCAAATTACCTATTCTCAAATCTTTATAAAAATGAGGTTTGAGGGACTGGGGCTGTGGCTCAGTGGTAGAGTGCTAGCCTAGCATGCATGAGGCACTGGGTTCAATCCTCAGCACCACACAAAAATAAACAAATAAAATAAAGGTATTCTGTCCATCTACAACTACAAATTTTTTTTAATGAGGTTTGAAGAAAAATTACCTTTTTTCTTTCAGAAGGTATGATGCTTTCAGATAAAAAAAGGCAAGAAGCTGAAGAGTTTCGAAAATCTAGGGCTCGCTGTAGTTGCTCCTATAAAAAGAAATGTCAGATTTAATCTTTAAAAATATAAAAAGATTTGAAAATCAGTTTAGAATGACAGTAATCCAGAATACTAATTACCTTCCATATTCTAGCCCACTTCAACAATATTTTAGTATTAAAAATAGTAGTTTTATGACATTACTTACTCGGTAAGTGCTAATAACAAAGTGTGTCCTTTGACGAATTCTTTCTGGTTGTTCTAAAGGGTGTGCTGAAACAGGAGGTGACTTTTCAAATAAAAATTCAGAGCCACAGGGAGAAAGCTGTAATTTGGAACCATCAACATACTGGACCTGCACTGAATCATCTTCATAAAGTACCATTTGCACTTCGGCTGCCATTACAACAGGGTAAGAAGTCCTTTCAAGGCGAGACTGAAGGAAATGGAAACCACAATAGCAGATAGTTCTCTTAATGTACAAAAGTTCCACCAAAGTAAATAGATGCATTTTCTAAGAACATAAGAAAAACACTGCCACTGCATTTACTTTTGCTGGAAGGAAAGTGATCTTTCTACAAACACTTTCAATGATCTAAAATTAACATAATTAACAAAATGCCTTGATTAGCTCCTAGGACTTCACTCCACAGGCACATAACCTAGATGGAGAAGATAGCTCACAAATGTTAAAACTGTCTTTATCAGTTTTTGTAGTTTTACTTTTCCTGAGGTTTAATTTTTGTAAACTACATATATGCTCAGGATATAATTTCAAATAACAAGCAAATTACACTGTTGCAATAGGAATGCAGGGAATCATCTGAGGTACATGAGACTGAGAAGCTGAGTCACAAGGAACTATTAGGCCTAAACCACTGAAAAAGAAATTCAACTGCCTGGATTCTTGTCCCTAGCCTGGAGTTAAAAAAGTAGTTCCACGACACTAGTGAATCAGCTAATTAAACTCTTAGTGTCTTACATTCATCCTCATTTCCTGAATTTGATTTCTTACCTCGAAATGATTATCTTCACTTGTGTTCTTCATATAGGTATAATGGAAGGGCAATTAGAGAACTAGGTTTCATTGATACTCCACATTTACTAGTTTATAGTCCCAGATTGTTTCATTTGTAAAATGGGTAGTAATAGGATTATGAGGATTAAATGAGAAAATACACATGACGGTGTCTAGCACGGTAAAAGTTGCCTTGTAAGAGATCAATAAATCTTATGAAATATTTTTATTCCTTTTCTAATAATACATCCTGCTTCCCCTTCCATATTATCCCCTTGATTTCTCCAGTGATCAAGTTTCACCTTTCAGAAAAAATAACTTTCCATAAATAAGACCTTCCTGTTTTATCCCTATTTCCTATCCATAAACTTCTCAAGTGTAGTAAAACTCTTATTGCCCACTTTCTCTCTTATCAATCTTGGATTCATTACAATTCAGCTTTCTCCTCTCCCTCTCTATTGAGAATGTTTCACAATAGTCACCACTGTCTTCTTAATACCCAATGACTTCAGTCTTTATCCTACTAGAGATCTGATTAATCTGTGAAAATGCTGTTAAACCTTCCTTTGCACTAAATTTTCCCTTTCGCTACTACCATCACCTCACACCCCAGTTTGGGATGTGAGAGAAGTAAAGAGTTTCTCTCTACTTCTATTGCTCTTTTTAATCCTTTTTTTTTCTTTATTCCCTAAATCAAGGATACTTCAACCCTGACCTTCATCTCTTCTTACTATACTTATGTTACTTTTAAGCTTCACCCTGACTTTTTAAACCTCACCTCATTTAAATTGCATGTGATATAGCCCATAATCTTGTGTGGACTATGTCTGAACATAAGTATTTAGCTATATGGTCTCTTTTGAGGAAATCACACAATTCTATTTATTTTAGTTCTCTAGAGAACTTCTGATCTTCCTCCAGAACTTTCAGCTAGCTGCGTGCTATCCTGGTAGGTTGCTCTCCATGTGTCCTACAGATAAATCAAATTCAATATGACTAAAATGGAGCTTAATCATTCCTACCCAAAGCAGACTTCTAGGCTCAGTGGTAGAGCACTTGCCTAGTATGTGTGAGGCACTGGGTTCGATCCTCAGCACCACATAAAAATAAATAAATAAATAAATAAATAAGCAGATTTCTATAATATTCCCTAATTTCACTTTCACTCTTATCTCTTCCCTTAAGTCCAGTCTAAATTCAGTAGTCAAAGCAATCTTTTGAAATAAAAATCAGATCTATCATTTGCTGGCTTAAAATTCACCAATACGTTCCACTCTCACTTGGAATAAAATTCAAACTCCTAGGCGTAGCCTACAAAAGGCCACACAATCTTGTCCTCTTTCTCTGTCTCCAAATGTTATCTCCTAACTCCCTTCCCCTTGTTCAGGACATTTAGTCATATTGGTCTTTTTAACATTCTTTAAATAATTTCTTTCCTATCTCAGAATCTTTGTACTGGTCTTTCTGACTTTTCCGTGGTTCATCACATCATTAGTTCTTTGTCATCCTTAAGGTCTCAACATAAATGTCACTCCCAAAAAGGCCTAACTTGACCAACTAAGTTAAAGTTGCTCCCAATCACCTCCTATCCTACTTCATATTTTTTCTTCATAGAGTTTATTACTATCAAAAGTGACTGTTTTGCACTTTTCCATTAGGGTATAAACGCAAAGAGGCAAGGACCTTTCCTATCACATTCACAATTCTATCTCTGACACCTAAAACAGTATTAGGCAAATAACAATGGTACAATAAATATTCAGTGAATGATTAAAGAATAAATAATCACATTTAAAAATTCTTGCTCCCCTCAAGTTTGCAGTTTCAGTTAATGGCACTTAAAAGTAGATTAGCAATATGTATTTGAATTCTTACATGCCCCTGTAACAAGTCCTGTTGATTCTCTCTCTTGAACTTGGCTTTCTTTACACCCGCACTTTTTTTTTTTTTAAATCAACTTTCTCCGTAACTTCTGCAGCCGTCTAGGACCTTTTCCCTGTTTTTTTCCCTCTTTATTCCATCTCTAATATTGCTGTCTTAGGGAGCTTTCTACAAGTTAGGCCATACTAACTGCTTAACATCCCTTGTTTACATACCTGCTAAATGGCAACAAATTGTAATGTTTCTATCTCACACATACACACACACATCCCTCAGATATGTCTCCCTGATGTTTCAAGAAAAAAAGTGGTGCTTATTTTCTTATTCCAAATTGCATAAAACGGTTTCTATTATTGGCCAAGGTAAAAAAAAAAAAATAGCTGGGGTTGTGGCTCAGAGGTAGAGCACTTGCCTAGCATGTGTGAGGCACTGGGTTGGATCCTCAGCACCACATTAAGTAAAATAAAGACACTGTGTCAACCCATAACTAAAAAATAAATATTTAAAAAAATAGCTTTACTGATGCATAATTACTTTTAATTATCTTTGGTACAGGAAATTTAACTCAGTGGTGCTTTACCACTGAACTGCATTCCCAGTCCTTTTTACTTTTTTATTCTGAGGCAGGGTCTCACTAAATTGCTGAGGCTGGCTTAGAACTTGGGACCCTCTTGCCCCATCCTCCGGATTACAAGTATAAACCACCGTGCCTGGCTATAACTGCCTTTTTTTAAGGCTTAAATAATCAAGCATACACAAGAAACAATGTAGTGCTCAAAGTCCCTGACATATCACAAGAACCATAATCTGGCTCCAACCTTCATTTCCACCATTCTCACACCCAGCATATTATGTCAGAATTTAATGACAGAAAAAACACAAACTAATCTGTTCTTGACATCACTGGGCAACTCACTTATCAAAACATGGTATCTAGTTACCGAAAAAGCCTCATTCAAACAACCACAAACGACACACTCACACAGCAGTTCTGAGCTGCAAGTTGTGGGAAGGAGGTCTCTTTGAGTTTTAATTTGTCAAAAAGCTTGAACCGCACAGCGTCCGCGCCTGCCCACGACTGCTTCTTCAGGAACACTTCTTGAATTTAAAAAAATTCTTGATGAAGGAAAACAATCTGTTGCAGAGGCCTTGGGCCACAGAAGAGGGTTTTGGCTGATAAGTTTTGTGGTTAAATCCCCGCAACGGGAGATGGGCGGCAGCGCCAACGGCGACAACTAGGAACAAGGGGAAACTACAGCGGTTCGAACCTCGGCGCCAGGGAAGCAGCTATACGTCTCCGGAACAAGAAAAACCGGAAGTCCCGCCCCGAGTCCCGGGCCACACCCCGGCTCGCTACCTGCAAAGGGAGGGGCAGGAAGCGCGGGAGAGGGTGGGGTTTCTCAGACGGATATCTGGTCTGCGCGCCTTCGGCCTTCACTTCCGATACGTGACTCGGAAGGGGAGCTGCTTGTACTTATGTTGGTAAGCGACAGCCTTGTAGCGGTGCAGCCAACCACTGACCAACCACCAGGGTGGTGTCAGCGGAGTGATCCTTATGTAAATAACCTAAACAACAATTATATCCCTCAGTAAAGCTGATTAAAAAAAAAAACTTACAAAACTTGGCCTCTTCCTCATAAAGCATCAGAAAATGTCTTCCAACTATATTTACTAATTACCATTAACAAGAATTTACCGAGAACATACTATGTTTGCCTTTAAATAGTATGGCTGAAAGCAAGCTCCTTTAAGCAGCATTAGGGCGGAGAGAGGTCTAATGGGGAGAGAAGCCTGGAGTGTGTTTAGTGGGCAGGGGCCAGATCATTATGGATTTGAGTTGTGGACTATTAGGAAAAGAGCACGTCTCTTTCTGGCCCAGATTTTTGTTTTAAAACAGCTTTATTGAAGTATACTTGTTTATTGCAAGGACTTTAAGCAAAGGTGGCAAAACCGACTGATGGGAAGACATCTAACTTCCTAAATTCACCTTCATTTCTAAAAGACTGATATGCAAATTGATCTGTCTTCTGTGAAGTATAAAATGTCGAATGGCACTATACAGTGCTTAGTTCTATTCCATCCCCACCATTTCCTCCTTCAATGTCTAAAAACTTCTTGAATAGAAATTCTACTAAAGAAGGATTTTGTGATCCTACTTGCACTTCTGAAAGATCTTGTAACTGCTTAAGAGAATAGATTGTAGGATGCAAGAGCAATATGGCAAAATCACTAGAAAGCTTTTGAAAAAGCATCAGGAGAGAAAATAGAACTTAGTACCTAGGCAGTAAGGAAAGAGAGCACAGCTCCAAGAAATATTTAGGAACTCCACTCTCTTCTTGGGGATTATTGAACCTGGAACTTGAGGGAGAGATGTAGGAGTACAAAATAATGCCAGGGTTTCTGATTGGAGCAAGTGGAAAGGTTGCAGGGCCACCATTGAGAGGGAGGAATAAATTCAGGGATAGCATGACTTCAATTTTCTAAGTCTACCTGGTGGAAATGGTAAGTTAGTTAAAAGTCTGGAATCAAGAGATACAAACAAATCTATAGGTTACTGGCTGATAGGTACTAACTGCAGCTACAGGAGAGGATGAACAGTCCTAGAACATTGTAATATGAGAAAAAGAGAGTGGTTAGTACTGAGCTTTGAGAAACACCAATACTTACAGATTAGGTCAATAGAAGCCCACAAAAGAATTGAGGAGGAAAATAATAAAATAGAAAGCAAGTTATTATGTCTTAGATAATTAGAGATTTTCAATTTTTGTGTCAGCACTGCCAGAAGACAAGCTAAATTGTTTCCTGGGGCTGGGGTTGTGCCTCAGTGGTAGAGCACTTGGCCTAGCATGTGCGAAGCCCTGGGTTCAATTCTCAGTGCTACATAAGCAAATAAATAAAGGTCCATCAGTAACTAAAATATATAAAAAAAAGAATTGTTTACTGAATTTAGTGATGTAGAGGTTGCTCATGACAATAGTGATGCTCATTGTATATAGTGGAGAGGCATAGTGGATTTGAAGATCAAGTAAGAGACAAGGGAATGGAGAAAATGAGAAGTCTATGAAGTAGGCATAGAATTATAGTTTGAGAGAAATACCAGGGCCAAATCTCTTTTCTTCATTGGAATGACATGTTCAATAGATGATGCAGGGTTAGCTCAGGCAGAAGTAATCAGAGGATGAAGGGGTTGTTAAGAGTGGAAAGGATATGAAGCACTTAAACAGAAATTAAAAACAGATGATTGGCAGTGCTGAGAACCTAACTGAAGATGGTGATCGTGAATTTACAATAGTACAAACCTACAGAAAACATGCTTTACAGCACTGTTGGGTTCCTCCAAGGTTGGTGTTTTGCCAGGGTGACACAATAGGGCAACAGCATACATGAGCTTAAATTATTTACAACTGCTAAAGTCTAGTCAACCAAAGACCACTAGGCTTAAGACTATCATCCAGCAAAAATCAATTATTAACTTGCAAGCAAAGAGGCACAAACCAGGGGAACTGAAGATGGTATATTCCACTAGGGGGAGGACAAAGCCATCTTTGGTAAGGTTTGAATTTCTGCTGAAGGATTCTGAGGACATATAAGGGAAGGTTTTGGGTGGGATTTTGTTTCTGCAGCAAGACTGGAAGCGCAAGCCAGGCAGGGTGGTGCATGCCTGTAATACCAGTGACTCAGGAGACTGAGGTGAGAGGATCACAAGTCTAGGCCAGCCTCAGCAGTTTGGCAAGACCCTGTCTCAAACAAACAGGGACTCAGGATGTAGCACAGTGATAAGCAGCCCTGGGGGCTCAATCCCCAGTACCAAAAAAAAAAAAAAAAAAAAAAGACTAGAAGTGGAGATTAACTAGATTTTAGGTGCTGTCATGAGTCAAGAGAAGTTAAGCAACTGGATATCCCAAGTAACAGATGGGCAGAAATAGTTCTCAGGGTTTCATTATTAACAAAGCAGTAGTCACACAAAGTGGGGGTCATAATGGCATTTTACAGCTGCTATAGGACCATAGAAGAAAATTATTTTCTGTTAACTTTGCAGCTGGCTTTGTCTGTCCTCCCAACCTAACAGTATAGGTACTTTTCTCTTTTCAGTTTGAGCTGATTTTGTCACCAACAGGTTTGTTACTTTCTCATCAAACATCCTCTCTTGCTGAAGGACTGAATTTTCAAAAACAAGTACAACTTAATCCACACTCTTCCCTAAAGATTTAATACTTATAGAACTACCCTTACTTTCTGACAATACCCAATCCAAAGTGACCTTCCAGTGTCATACCATTCCTCCAAACTGCCCAACAAAAACCCAAATTATATTTTATGTTCCAACACCCTTTGATATATACTTCACAGTGCCCCAAAGGTACATGTTCTCTCTAAATGCAACACACCCAACATGTTTAGGTTTCTGGTAGTGTTGGCCGAAAGGCACCGATATGAACAATTCTGAGTTGATGACATGAAAGCCAAGTTAAAAGACCAATGTTTGTACTTTGTTGCCAGAACACAGCATTATGACACATGCTGGCACTCAGGTCTTTGCTCACTGGAGACTTTTTACTAATAATTCTGACAACAGACATTCATACATGATCCTAAAGACAGCCATTCTAATGGCCAGTAATTGCTGACTCAAGGCCAATCCTTCATTAAAACACTTAAGCAATCCTTGATGACCTTTTGATATGGCTTTAATAACTCACTTAGCACCAAGAAAATGTAGAAGTAATGCTACATGATTACTCAATGCTGCTTTGTTTTGGAATACCCAATTTCAGAATCTAGCCAACATGCCATAAGAAAATCCAAGTGACATAGACAAGCCAAGTGTAAAGTGTAGATGGCTCTAGTCAATAGTTCATCTAGTTGTGGCTTCAAGTTTCTCAGTCCAACCACCAGCCACATGAGAAGATGACTTTTACTGATTATAATTCTGAGCTGCTAGAGCTATTTCTAGCCTTTAGTTTTCTTACCAAGTCCCAAGATATTATGCAACAGAGAAAAGCCATTCATGTTGTACTCTGTCCAAGTTCCTAAACCACAGAATTCATGAGAATAAAATGGTTATTTTAAGACACCAAGTTTGGACATCTACCCCCAGAACTGGCAATGAAACCATAGGTCTTATGCATCCTAGGAAACTGCTCTACTACAGAGTTACATGACAAGCTCCTAGGTGGTTTTTAAAGCAGAATATATATATATAACATATATTGCTCCTGTTGCTAGCTACTATGAGTAGCAATAGGTGGTAATAAAATCTAGTGGACAAATATTGGATGGTTATTCACAGAGCTAAGGCAAGTATAGGGAATAAGTGTTCCTTAGTGCTTATAGTACATTAGACCAGGGACTATCTTTAAAGAGCTGTAGATTATGCTAATAGCTAAGTTATAAGAGTCATTTTGAAAAACAAATTCCCTTACAACTTCCTCAAACCCTAACTACATATATACTCCCCCTTTACAACAAGGGATCTAAAAGCTTTAATGTATATTTGCTAGTTTTTCAGGTAGAATTGTTACTCAAAAAGGTAGAATTCTTGTTCAAAAAGGCATAGAATTAAATCTTTCCTAAGTTTTTTAATTTTAAACCTTTTAGTAAATTTATAACAAATTCAGTAACAATTTCTTTAAAATACCAGAATACCACTTAAAAACTTAGAAGAAACAAAACTATTTATTTTCAAAGTCTAATTTTAATTCAGACTGAACAAACAAGCAGAAAAGTGAGAAAGCTAACTGTATTAGCAGACACAGATGTACCAAGTGTAAAACAGTGGGTTATTAACAGAACTATTTACATGCATATTTACAAGCAACCCTTTTATATGTACAAGTTTCAGTTAGTTGAAAAAAGATATGACATTAAGTAAAAATACTACTTAAATAGGGTTGAGGTGGTACCACATTATAGTAAAAGTATTAGAAAAGTGACCCTCAAGGTATATCAATTACAAAGCAGATGAAAACGTGAAATATCTAGTAAAATTCTCTAATTAAAAAAAAAAGTGAATGCAATCCATGCTACAAAATAAAAGTGAGAAAGCCATATAAATAAAAGCAGAATAATGTTCTAGGCCTTAGGGTAATGAAGTTAGTGAAGTGAAACAAAAAAGAACAATTCTTGAATTAGAATAAATCCTCAGTGAAGAGAGTCTTGGTGGTTTAGTTGGAGAGTTCTAAGGTTTTTTTGTTTTGTTTTTTTCCATTAATGACACTTTTAAAGCCCTTGGTATCCAATAACATCTACATATGTAAATCAGTTGTTGATATATTCCAAGACCCTTAAAGATTTTCATGATTGTGATTAATATGAGATATATCAAACTGAAATAAAATCTATAATAGTCATACCTAAGAAAAGAATGCTACATTTTTGCAGTAATATGTATTTCTAGGCTAAGACTTTTTCCCCTCAAGAACTTAAAAGTATCTAACCAGCTAGCAAAATTTACTTTCAACATTTCATTTATTTCAAAATCAATTTTATTGCAGCCAAAACAGTGGAATTAACTGTACATAATAAACTATTTTATATATATACACATTTTAAGTTATAGGGAATAAAGTTTATTTTGGCAGATAGTGTTAAACAAAATTAAAGTTGCATACATTAGTAACATAACTCAACATCCTTAATTTGGTATAAGTGTGACACATTTTCTTGCTTTCCTGTGTTCTGCTAAATCACCATACCTAAACTGTTTTATAAAACTGATATGCTGAAATTTAACTTTACTGTTTTCGCTTACGCTCTGATTCCAAACAAAACTTTTCATAAGCTTCTTCAATCTCTGGGTCCATCTCATCATCAATATCATCCAAATATCTGTAAAAACCAAAGATGATTCAGAAGTTTAATGTTTTTCAATTTATAAAGATATAAAGCCACAAAAAAATTTTGACTATTTTCCTAGTTTGAATTATGATAGAAAACAAGCCTAATTTCAGAGTTGCCTAAAAATGGCAGTCCCCCAGAAAACCAGATGCTTATTTTGACAAGTAAACTTTTACACCAATTCTGAATTCCTTGTATTGAAGACTGTTATATTTTCATATTTATTGATCTAAAAGTTAACCAAGGCTTGACATATATCAGTCTTAAACTCCAAATTTATATTATCAACTTACACCTTATCATTAAACAAGTACACTTTAACTAGAAAATAATTTCAGATATGCCATTCACCTTTGGTGATGCTTTAATATTTCATGTCTGCTTAACACCAGGAAATATTATCCTTTCTATGGTTACATCTACTTAACATCAAGAAAGTGTTATTCCTGCTATGGTTGCTCCTAAAATGACTAGTCAGTCACACTTCCACTTACCTGGAAGTAGATTTCTATAATAGGAAGTTACTTTTTAGATCATCTATTGCAGATTTTCCCCCTCAATTATTAGAAAGTTTAAGGAACTCTTGCTTTTTAAGTATTTGGGGGAAGAGGAGGACATAAAGTGCCAATTAAGGACTTAATCTACTCATTCTTATTGAATTTCCATAGCCATCTTAAAAAGACAGATACTGCTATCATTTTAGTTTTTTAAATATTTGAAGAGACTTTAAAAGAGACACCCTGGGAAGTTTGTTGGCTATGTATATGGCAGGAATAGAATTTGATTCAAGATCTTTTCCCTTTTCTATATCTTTGCTCCCCACCACATGATGCTGTCTACATTGCCCTCCCACCCTATCTGCCAATAATCCCTTTTACCTTTACAAGTGTAACCAAAGTATTTTGCCAATGCTATCAACTGGTGATGAGTCATTATCTTTCAGATTCTTCCCCATTTCCAATACAAGGCTATGTGCTGAAACAACCATGAGTTCATTAGGGCAAATGAGTATGATGTTTACTGAATAAACTTCAGAGACTATCCTGAAGCCAATGCCAAAAATTGTTTTTACCATCCAGTGGTATGTCAAGCAGGACTAAGCCTTCCTAGTTCTGCCCAGATACTTAAATCCTTGTATTTTGACAATAAACCAGTATAAAAACATAGAGCAACATTATATTTCTAGATCCTAAATGACTATAATTAACATCACTAAAATGGAGGCAGTTCATTTTTTTTTTTAAACCAAGAACATACATGAGATGAGAAATTAGAAATATTAAAGCCAAACAAAACATCCCCTCCACCCACCACCTCCTGCTTCGGAAGAAAAAAACCTAAGTAGCTTGTCAAAATATACATGAACTGTTAACTGAGCTGGGAAAGTGGCAGGTGAAGAAACAGATATGAAAACTATAACTTATATCTCCCTGTCAGCCCAAATATTTCTATATAGTAATGTGTTTTCTTCACTTTTCATCTATCCTTTAAACAACTAAGATTTGAGCCTTTTATTATTGCCAGAAAGCTGTTAAGTATATTAAATTTTCATTTAGTTGAAGGTACTATTATTCTTATCTTACAGATGGAGAATCAGGCAAAGAATCTGCCCAGACCTTACACTAAGTATTAAAGCTTCTTAAAATCTAGGTATAATAGAATCTTTTTAAAAAAGTTACACTCTAGTATACTATCATTTAAGTTTTTCCTTCTCAACTATAGATTTCCAAAATCAGTCTATGAGATTTCCACATGATTTCTGAATATTTTTAGTATACAAGAACCTCTATACAGTATAGTTAACACTATCAAATCAAGATGCTATTCTTGAGCTGGGGTTTTGCTCAATGGTAGAGCACTTGCCTAGAACGTGTGAGGCACTGGGCTTTATTCTCAGCACCGCAAATAATTAAAATAAAGGTCCATTGACAACTAAAAAAATATTTTTTAAAATGCTATTCTTTCATAATTTTTTAGTCTAATCTCCATCTAAAAATTAGCCACAGAAACTTCACAAAGAAAATCAGTAATTAAAGAGAACTTACGGATCACCACCCCCTGATAAATCTGTTCCATTTTCTTCATAATCTGGAAAAAAGTCCTCTCTTTCAAGTAATTCTTGATATTTCTCTTGGTAATCTATAAAACAACAGGAAAAAAACTAAATACTAAAAAAATAAATCATGAAATGACCAGCTACCTCTAAAAATTCTTTTTAACATTATGACTGATATTTAAACAGAATATGAAAAATAGCTTTCATAAAACATATTCTAATTGGCTTGCTGTTATGGTTTGGATATAGGATATCCCTACTACAAACTCTTGTTAATGCAGGAAAATTAAGAAATAAATTAATAAGCTTACTAAAAATTGTAACATAATCAGCCCATCAGAGTTTGAGAATGGACAGATTGAGTGTGGTAACTGTGGGTAGGAGGGGTGTGCCTAGAGGAGGTGGGTTGCTGGGGGCATGTTCCAGAAGGGTCCATCTTCCCTGTGGCCCCTTTTTCTGCTTCTTGACCCTGTCATGAGTTGAGTAGCTTTCCTCTACTGGGCCCTTCCCTCATGATGTGTTGCCTCATTTCTCTTGGGCCCAGAGCAATGGAATTGGCCAAACATGGACTGAGACCTCACTAAAACCACAATCCTCAAATAAAACTTTTCCTTCTTTAAATTGTTCTTGTCAGGTATTTTGGTCACAGTGATGAAAAAGCTAACTACTAAACATTTGCTTTTGCCCCACAGCATGTTCATAAATCTTAATTATATACAATACTCCTCTAAATTTGGAAATCAAATCAGAGTACATTCATTTGATTTCTAAACCAGAGGACATTCCATAGTCAAGATGTACGCTATTTGCACTCTCTATGCTGCTTCCCCTTCAACAAAATAGTGGCTACATGACTATTTTGGAAGAACACTTTCTTCCATACTCCTATTATTCCTTCCTCCACACAGGAAAATTTCAATCAAATATTCCTAGCTTCCAGCTCCCTCTTTGCTCCTCCTCAAGAAAGTAAAGTAAGCTCTCTGGCTATCTGGTAATGGCAACTTGTTCAACCCAATAAGGCTCACCTACCAAAGGTTCTGAGTGTAGACGATTTTCTTTTCCCTTCCCTTACCAACCCAAAAAGGAAGCTACCTGGCGTAGGTTTCAGCTCTGCCAAACTTTCACTAAGTCCGAGTCTCCCAAGGTGCTAGAGGTAACATAGCTACCAGCTGTTGCAGGCAGGTAGTTACTTGGTACCTTTTTAGATTAACGTGAATCTGTTGAGTCTTTGCCTCTGAATAATAAAATGGATTAATTTATTATAGCTAATTACCTTCAAATTAGTTTCTTATGAACAGAAGTCACTTCAAATTTTGAGAGGATGCCATGTTTTTCCAAGGCTGTCAGTCTCTATAAAACTCAATTCAGCTTCAAGGGTTGGTAATATTTTGACTTCAAATGTGGCAACTTAGAGACAATTTTAATCATAAAACCTTCCTGTTACAATGCTTGGAGGTACTAGATAAGACATTCTTTTAAGTATTATGGATACAATTACAAAGAAAAAAAAAATCAAGCCACCAGATGACTAATGAAAAATAACTGAAAGCCATCCATAGCTAATACAGCTGCTACAGCAGGGAAGGTGACAGATGATTCGAATCTCAGAGACTAAGGAGCTTGGAAAGATGAGAAAACAAGGTCTTGGGTCCATGTGAAAAGGAAAATGAATCCATGTTCCACATTCACCAAACCCCAAACCCTCCAAGGGTTAATAGCTTAAACAAAAGATGGGAACAGGGAAAATAATTCAGTGGCAAAGATAGATAACAAGGAAGTTTGGATGTCAGTCTGGATTTGGAATGGGGACAGAGCACTCAAGAAACCGGTTTCCCCAGGAGTTCATAACAATGAGCCTATAACTCAAATTTCTGCTATCCATATAAAAAACTCTGCCAAACAAAAAAGTTAACTTGTTCCATATCAGTAATATCCCTGTGGTTCCTGACAGAAGCCTATGTAAAAATCGTTTTGGATAAAGGTTCCTAAACTCTTAGCCACAGAGGTTTTTAATAAAGAAAAACAAAAGACAGTTAAATCACTAAAGCATTCATACAAAGCCATAATATATATAACTTAAAATAGTTTAGGGAAAAAGTATGAACAGGACAAAAATGATAAAGTAAATTGAGTAAACTATTAACAAAAAAGTATGCCTGAGTAAAGAGTAGATGGATATTTTTGTGTAATTTTTACTTTTGCTACTTTTCTGTGAATTTGAAATAATTTCCAAATGAAAGTTTTAACAAAGACAATTAAGGATGAACTTTCAATAAAAATATTATGTAAGGCAACAATTTGTGTGAAAATCAAATAACAGAGTAAGACTAAAAAGAAAATAAAACAAAAATATGAAAACAAAAACAAGCTTAGACAGAATGAGAAAAAGGATTTGAAACTCCACGGTCAAGGTAACTTGAAAAAAATGCAAAAAAAAATTTCAGTTTGAGAAAAATCACTATAAATAAGACAAACAGGTTAGACAAAGAACAAAGAATCAATCTGAATCTAGGTAACTGAAGATTAAGTGAAGAAACAAGATTTGTATTACCAGACATGGCAAACTTACGGCAAAATAAGAATAATTAAGGGTGTGGTATTGGTGTAGAAAGGGTACATAAGATGCACATGAACGAATGAAGTACACAGTGAAGAACAGAGAGACTTCTAACTAAAAGAGGAAGGATGATGACTAAATACTTGTTGGTGAGCAAGACTACAAAAATATTTAATTCTCACCATATCCCATATATAAATAGTAGCGAGGTAGGTGAAAGACATAAAAAGCAACAAGGCAAGACTTTTAAAAGAAAAATGGAATTTGAGAGTGGTTAAGAAAAACCACAGGAAGCACAAACAAGACATACAAAATAGAAAAGCAAATGCTATAAGAAGATAACTGAAACCCTCAGCCAAGATCATCTTTTTCTAAACTATATAAGGAATTACAAATCAGTAAGACAAACAATTAGTACAGAAACATGGGCAAAAAAGTACAAATAGTAAATTGTCAAAAGCGGAAATCAAAAGGTCAACAGAAAAATAAATTTAGTATGACTAGTCAGGAAATAAAATGACAGGATAGAATTTCATACAATCTGACAAAAATTAAAATCTGATAACAAATGTTGCCAAGGATAAGGGGCAGGAAACCTCAGGAGCTGCTGGTAGGACTATTAAATGGCATGATCACGTTGGAAAGCAATTTAGCAAGTAACTTAATTCCACTTCCTCACCCTAAATAAGAACTTCTTTGTGATAGAGGAACATTACAATCAATGCCTGCTATTCAGAGCAAACAGTAAAATCCCAACCATATATGACTAAATACTTGCTGCTTATAGTTTGAACCAAATAAAAGAAAATTCTCTTGCTCACCCTACAGCTCCATCTATCACTGTTAAAATTATCTTTCTATAAATGACCCTTTTCTGGAAGGGGAAGTATATACAGATTTAGATTTTAATTAACTTTGAATCACTATTAATAAAATCTGAAATTCTTAATATCTATAGTATTAACACATATAAGTTGCTGACTATGTAGTAAAATAGAACCATCTTTCCCTTCCACCCTATATCTTAAAGTTTAAGAGTATAAAAACAAAACACTAAGGAGAAATATGAAATAAAAATGGCTGCATTTAATTGAAGGATTTTTCTAATTCTTAATTGTTAAAGTAGAATGGCCAGACACTATACAGTCAAATTTTCATTTGAAATGGTATGTGGTCAATATAAAATATAAAGAATATTCTATGTAAGATAAACCTTTACCCTAGTATTTGAGAGTACAGTGAAGTCATCAAAAAGCTACAAATTTGTACTGGTGATGAATGGTTTTCTGTAATTTATTACTTTATCATTAAAAAAAAAAAAAGAAGGCAAAAAATATGACAGACCACATACCTGGATCAGCTGCAGTGAAAGGAACACCATCAGATGTATAAAATGTCGGTTCATTCTAGGATGCATCAAAGTGATAAAAATATATAATCATTTTCAGAATTTTTTAAAATACCTTTGTTTTATTTGTTTATTTATCTATTTGTATGTGGTGCTGGGAATCGAACCCAGTGCTTCATGCATGCTAGACAAGTGCTCTACCACTGAACCACAACCCAGCCCCATTTTTAGAGTTTTTAAAAGTATATTAATTAGTACAGAATGGCTGATGTTACTATCTGCACTTGATAATGCAAGAATAAGCAAAAAACCTTTCGCTTTTCAGCAGCCGTTTCATTTCACTAGGAAAGTATAATTTTCAGATTTTTATTCTATTATGCCTTTATAGTTCTAACTTTGCAGTCTAATGTCCATCATATTCCTGGTGAATAATCTATTATGCATTGTGATTTTGTGTCAGTTCATTTTTAGCTGTGGTTCCCTCTGCCCTACCACAGCTTTAAGAATTTCTAAGACTGGGGTTGTAGGTATATTTCTCCTTAGCTGCTTTATGTCTGGTCATAGTCAGAAGCTACAGGGCACCATTAGCCTGTAACTATTTTCACTTTATTTTACTTTACCACAACATACAAAATCTGAAATGCAGGACTTTGGCTGGTTTTTCTAGAAAAACTCCCGGCATCTCAAGGCTTGGACTTAAGCATAATCAATCTCCCTTTCCAATGGATAGACTTTTCTCTAATCCACCCTCTTTTCACTGGAGGATTTCCTCTCTTTATTTACCTAGCCTGTTGATTCCTATGTGATTCTAAGCTTGAGAAAAGTATTATTAGGAACTGAATTATTAGAAAAGCTTTACATAACTAACTTCCAAAACTGAATTCAAGCAGTAAGCAAAATTTAAAATATAAACACTGACATACCATAAAGTAGTTAGGATCATTTTCAGGTGTTGCTTCTCTGTATGTTGAAGTTGCATGGACTCTACCCCAGTTACTTGACCGGAGTTCAACAAGCTTCAAGAGCATCTGTTTTACATCTCTGCAGACAGAAGTTGAAAATGAGTTTAACCACCATTAAGTGCTGTCAGGTTCTAAAATACAGACTCATAAAACTTTATATCCTAAATTTACATATATACCCAATGCTTTATAATTTTCCAGACATTTCCTAAAAAGATATAATTCATTTTTAATTTTTATTTTTAGAACAGAGATTTGAAATTTGTCCCACCTGACTATCTGGTTCTTAAAGGCAACAATTACCCTTTAAACATTTGGTCCTTTACTATGCTTGCAGTAGTTCTTTATGCAAATAAATTAAAGTCTTTTTTTTATTTTTCACTAGACTCATTTTTGGAAAACCTTAATTTTTTTTTTTAAACCTAAGAGAACAAAAATGACTAATGAGAAGCCACTTGTAAAATATGCCTTTGAAGAACTATTTGTGTAGATCAATCTGTAAAATTTCTATTACTTTGATGACATATAGCAGATTAAAAAGAAAAGGTAACTGAAATCTACTGGCTTCTTTTCCTACCTGCTACAGTTTGCATCTAGGACAACATTTTCAATTCTCTGAATAATTTCTTCCATATCAGTTTTTCCTTTTTCCTTCCAGGCATCTTCCAAAACTGATCCTGTCAACTAAAAAAGCAGAAGTCAATGAATTAAGGAATTTAATAGAATTTTTGTTTCATTTTAGTGATTATATTCTATTCCCTGTATTATCAGAGAGAGGCTATTACATTTTAATGAGCATGTCACTTTTTTAATTGTATAATACAGAAGTTTTGATTTAAAAACTCCATCAACAAAATAAATTGAGGATACAGAGACACAATTTACAGAAACTAATAAACAAATGATTGATAAACGTGAAAGAATGCTTAAATGCACTACTGATCAGGAAAATGCAACGTAAAATGAGATTTTGTTTTTATTCTTCATCTATGACAAAAACCAAAACTTATTATATCTATCATTGTAACATGTAGAGAAAGAGGTATACTTGTTCACTATTGGTGGAAGTGCATTCTGATTCAATCATTCAAAAAGAAACTTTGGTGTTACTTGTAAATATAAAATACACATGTTCACTGACCCACCAAATGTGAAGGAATTTCACCTACAGAAATATATACACACATAAACACATGATTAAAGATATTCACCAGTACTACAGTGGTTAAACTATAAGTAACCCAATATTCATGTATATAAATATAATGGAATAATAGGGAGTTAATAATACAGTAAATCTGTATGCCACAGAAAGACCTAAGATCTTTCATTAAGTGGGAAAAAAAAGTCGTAGAAAAATAAGATCTTTATTAGAGCATACAAACATGAGAAGGGAAGGAAAGGGACTTTACAGATGGGAATGGGGTGAAGAACTTCTATTTTCCACTTTTAAATCATGCTTCTTATTTATACAATAAATGCATCTTGTATGGTTCTTCCAACATATTGGAGAAAGTAAAATGTCAAAGTTCAGTTTTAAAAACAACCTTGAATTCATTTATGTACTACACATTCCCTTCTCTACATTATAAATGAGTAAACCAGTTAATTTTAGTAAAGTACCTTCAGTAATTTTACTGCACAAATTAAGTTGTCATCCATTGGATTAGAGAAGAGGGCATTCAGCAATTCTCGTAGACCAACCTGAAGGATATCTGCTCTTGTAACCTGTCCATTTGTTCCCTTGATCTTTCAGGACAAAAATAAAATTAAAAAAGCAACAATGCCCAAATATAATAGAAAACATAAATGGTCTAACAATTACATGTTGGCAAAATAAGTCTCTTAAATACAATAATCAGAGGAACACACTCTAGTTGTCTCCACAGAATTCATTATAATTACTCTATATGTAAATAAGACCTCTATATATAAAATTGAAAAACAGGTAAATTTTAATCCTGTTAATCACAAATATGACCAAGAAAATTTGATGTTACTGATTATACAGCATGCTTTCATTTAAGCTACAAACTTATCGATCACAAAACTTTTTTTTTTTAATTATATTTTAGTTGTAGTTGGACAAAATGCCTTTATTTTATTTATTTTTATGTAGTGCTGAGGATCGAACCCAGGGCCTCGCACATTCTAGGCGAGCACTCTACCACTGAGCCACAACCCCAGCCCTCACAAAACATTTTATTCCACTTCTTTATTCTGTTCTAGAATACTGTTTTGCATTAGCAGTATACATATCCATCTCATCTACTACAAAAATTTTAGATGCAGGTACTATGCCATATCTATACTCCCCACAGAATTAGCATCATTATTTCCACATAGGAAATGCTCAAAGGTATACTTAAAAAAGACTTGTAAGGAACATTTTAAACAGGTTCTCTTATTTTGGCTCATATAAAAATCAGACTGAGGGCTGGGATTGTGGCTCAGTTGTAGAGTGCTTGCCTAGCACGTGGTGAGGCCCTGGGTTTGGTCCTCAGCACCACATAAAAATAAATAAATAAAATAAAGATATTGTGTTCAACTACAACTAAAAAATAAAATATTTTTTAAAAATCAGGCTGAAAAAGAGTAAGGTATGAGATTTTTTAAAAAATTAAATCCTCCTTTGGTTAAAAAAAATGATAATAATAAATTAGGGACTGGACAGAGACTTTTAGATATCCTGAAGGAGATACACATTTGATAGCAGATTCATTTGTCTACTTATGTTTAAAATATTATGGTGTTTGCATTAAACTCTCAAATAAGGATTTAAGAATCTCTAAACCTGTTTCTTGGATTCAATTAAAAAATAAATCCAGACGGGTGCGGTAATGCACACCTATAATCCCAGTGGCTCACAAGACTGAAGCAGGAGGATGGAGAGTTCAAAGACAGCCTCAGCAAAAGTGAGGTGCTAAGCAACTCGGTGAAACACTGACTCTAAAGAAAATATAAAATAGGGCTAGAGATGTGGCTCAGGGGTTGAGTGCCCCTGAATTCAATCCCTGATACCCCAAAATAAATAAACAAATAAATCCATTACATAGCAAGATTCAACATTTGTCTACTAACAAGCATATCACCTAAATTTACAAAATTGTTCAATTATAGGCTTTGTACAAATGCAATTTTTTTTGGCACTGGAAATTGAACCCAGAACAGTTATAATTACTCTATATGTAACACAACCCCAGCCCCTCATTTCACTTTTGATGAGCCACATCCCCAGCCCTTTTTATTTTTTTGATAGGGTCTCAAATTGCTAAACTGCTTAGGATCCAAGTTTTCTGAGGCTAACCTCGAACTTATGATACTCCTGTCTCAGCTTCCCAAGTTGCTGGGATTATACGCATGCACCACCACACCTGGCTATAACTGCATTTTTATATGGAAGAGAATATAAAAACGGGGGAAAATACTATTCTTGGGGCTGGGGACTGAGGAGATACTGATCAAATGGCACAAAATTTCAGTTACAAAGAAAGAGTTCAAGAGATCTGTCCTACAACATAGTAACTAATTTAACAATATATCATACTTAAAAACTGCTAAGAGTAGATTTGAAATGTTCTTACTGTAAGAAAGATACACAATTCATGTTAAATAGCTTGATTTAGTCACTCTCCAATGTTTATATATACACATCAAAATATGTTATATACCATAAATATTTAATCTTTACTTAAAAACTTAAGAAAAATTTAAAAAAGAACTACTGTGGGTGAATCAGGGTGAAAAGTATAAATTCTCTCCTCTTCAATCAAAGCTTTGTGTTCAGGGTTGGGGATGTGGTTCAGTGGTAAAATGTCTGCCTGGTATGCACAAGGCTCTGGGTTGATCACCAGTACCACACACACACACACAAAAAGGTATTGAAGTTTGGTGTTCTGCTGAGTAAGCTGCTTTGAGCTGTGTAAAGTAAACACACTAAGCATATTAGTATTTATGATGCAAGGACTCTCAGGTATGACCCTCTCTCAAAAGTCCAAGCACACATGTAAACAACTACAGCTTCCTAAAAATACAAAAGGACTTAAAAGCTCAGTAATTATTTTCCAACATCCTGCCCATAAGAAACAAATATTACAGTTGCTCCTTTAAAATACAGACATTGGGCTGGGGTTGTGGCTCAGTGGTATAGAGCACTTGCCTCGCCCTGGGTTCGATCCTCAACACCACATAAAAAATAAGTAAATAAAGGTACTGTGTCTATCTACAACTAAAAATATTTTAAAATAAAATACAGACATTACCATTGAGTAGGCACTGAAACGATTTGCTTTCCCACTCCCTCCTTTCATTTCACTTTTTAATATTTATTTTTATGTGGTGCTGAGGAACAAACCCAGCACCCATGCACGTGCTAGGCGAGCACTCTACCACTGAGCCACAATCTCAGCCCCTCATTTCACTTTGGATATTGTAAAAGTACAATATGAACAAAAAATTCTTATTGAGATCAATTTATATTTTCAGGTCTTATTAACACTTAAAAAAAAAAAATCATCTCACCTCCAAGTTAAGATAAAGTTCTCCCAGAAAGAGTACAAATGCATGAAATCGTTTTCGAGTCACTTCATCTCCTTTTGCAGCTTGATCTTTAACTTCATATTCAGTCCGACATCTAACAGAGACATATCTTTAATAATCTCACATTGTTTTGTCTTTTTAAGTAGCCAAACAAGATGACCATTGTTAGTTTGGTTGTCCACAACAACAGAGGCAAGCACAATGACCCAATGCCCTGATTTTCTCTAAAAGTGTTCCCTTCTATTGTAAGGACATTTATCTTTTCAGACTAAGCCTCTCCCAGTTTTAAAAAATTACAAATAAAACTATCAGATAAATTTTTTGTCTGTTTTGTTTTTGTTTTTGTTTTGGGAGGGGGAAGAGTACTGGAAATTGAACCCAGGGGCACTTTGCCATGGAGCTACATACCCAATTCTTTTTACCTATTTTTGAGATAGGGTCTAAGTTTCTGAAGCTGGCTTCAAATTTTCAATCATCCTGCCTCAGCCTTCTGAGTTGCTATGGTTACAGGTATGTGCCATCATACCTGGCAGTTTGTAATACGTTTAAGCACTATAGGTTCCATAAGGTTCAGAGCATACTGGTGCCAAAAGGGGAAAGGGAAGCCTCATCTTATGTCTCATGGGGCTTACTGTTAAGAAAGCACTACTTTTATTTAAACTGTCTCAAGTTTTCTACTTTTTTGAATATAAGAACTTTGTAGTGGATCTTTCAAAACACAGATGGACTCTAAGCTAAAAAAAATGAATTTTTAAGTTCACTATTTATTATTATTTTTTTTACTTCCCATTATACACAGAGAAATATTCTAGGAAGAAAAACCTCTTCGGTTGAAATCACAAAATACAAAGCAATCTGTTTGGTCTTTATTTTCAATGGAAAATGAAGGTGTCAAATAGCCTTACACAGGTAACAAAAAGTACTGTTCCTGGAGCTTTTCATCCAGTTCCCACAGGCATCTAATTGGTCATGGTAAGCCTGTCACTGCTTTTCCAAGTGAATGAATACTAGTTATTGATACTAAAATGAACTGGATTTTTAAAAGTTTACCACTGTTAAAGACATAAGCCATTTGTTTTATAAAACTGATTTTGACAGCTGTTCTTTTACTGAAAAGGGAGACTGAATGGCTTTCATATAGTCAATTTATGTTTGCCTCCCCTTCCCCTGCTTTATTGAGCGGGGGCGGGGGGGGATACTGGGGATTGAACTCAGGGGCACTCAGCCACTGAGTCACATCCCCAGCCCTATTTTGTATTTTATTTAGAGACAGGGTCTCACTGAGCTGCTTAGCGCCTCACTGTTGCTGAGGCTGGCTTTGTACTGGAGATCATCCTGTCTTAGCCTCCTAAGGCGCACCTGGCCTCCCCGACTTTTTTTTTTTTTTTTAAAGCAAAGTCAAAGAAATCCTGTCTTGCTTGGGCATATAAGCTATGCTAGGTTCACACTGTGATCAATTCCAATGCTTACAAACTATTATTAATTGAGCAGTATCTTCTGTTTTAGCCAAATATTTTAAAATATTAGCTTCTCTCATACACTAAATTCCTCATTGGAAAAGTCGGAATGCTTACAGATGAAATGCTCTGGTTAATAATAAAAAACAATTAATGCTAACAGTTTTCCAAGCACCATATTGGCTACTTTTTTGTGTATTACAACTTTGTAATGAGTTTTGAAGAAACCAACTTTTTCTTTTGTAAAATGCTAAGACCATGAGATTGTACATTAGGACATGCTGATATATGTGCAAAAGCAAATTAAATCCCTGTCCCTGGTACAAGGTCAATTATTAGGTGAAAGTCCCTAAGCTGCTTAAAGCTAAATATTTTTTATTATAAAAGCAATGTTTTTATTTCAGAAAGGTAAAAATGGAAAAAGACCAAAGTTGCCCCCAATATCACAGCAACCAAGAGGTTGGTGGTAAAGCTACCTTCACTCTGACAAAGTATGTACAAAAGTGAAGAATCATCCACTTGTATCATTATCGTTTCTACACAATATCACCTTTGACAGTATTATAATACTGTAGAAGTGCACAGTCAAAGAAAACCAGAAAAATGGTTCTCAATAACAGCTATATAGTAGAACCACTTAGCTTAGAAAGAAAGAGGGGGGCAGGGGAGAAAGACCAAAACACCAGTTTCCACCTCAGTCTAATTATACCCTGTACTCCAGAGGAGAGGTCAGGGTCTCGGGTCTATTTACATGTCTGGGTAACTGAAAGGTACAGCCAGGAGTGAAGAGCTCTGAGGAATATGATGAGGGAAGCTTTCTAGCATCCTACCTCTTGGGAAGAACCTTCTTTCTATCTGTCCAGAAGCTATAATTTGCATTTCTTTAAACATGGTTATATTTTTTTTCTATAACTTTGTCATTTATATTTTTCTGAACTGTACCCATCCAGAACCATTCCAAATATTTCAATTTTTTTAAGATACTAATCTTTTTCTTTTTCTTAAGGTCTTGTAATATCAAATAAATGAGCCTACTGTCATGTGTTGTAAGTTTCCTATTTTTACTTCATATAAATTAATGCTTTCCCCCCTGTAACAATTTATATGTAACTAAATTTATTAATCTGTTTTAGGACCTATGGTTACATCTTACTTGAAAGAGCTTTCCTACCCCAAGATTTTTAATTGTCAAATGTTCCCCTTAGTATTTACTGTTGTACTTTGAGTCTTTGATGTATTTGGAATTTAATTTGGTGTAGGGAATAAGACAGAAACCCATTTTTTTTTTCTCCTGAATGGCTATCTAGTTGGGCTACCAGCAATTCATCTTTTACATATGCACTTGAAGTATTGCCTTCATCAAAAGCTTAATTTTTAATTATCTCTGAGGTCTACTTTCAGAATTTTTTGTTGTTGGTACTGGGGATTGATCCCCGGGCAATTTACCATTGCCTGCCCTTTTTATTTTCTGAGACAAGAGGCCTCTCAAATCACAGGATTACAGGCATGACCACCCCATCCAGCCACTTTTAGAACCTTTATTCAGTCCCACTGCAGTTTAACCATACATTTAGAAAGCTGTGTTTTGTTTTTTGGTGATCGATATTGAACCCAGAGACCCGTGCTAAACTCATGTTCTACCACTGAGCTACATACTAAGTCCCATTAAATTATCTTTAAAGAAAGAATGAACCAAAGTATAATATACTTGAAGACCATCTGCTATTAAAGACTTCTGAAATAAGAAAATTAATTTTACCTATATTAGTTTATTAATTCAATACCATCCCCCAAATATAACAAATACCCACAAGGGTTTTATAATCCAAACACTGATTCTAAAGTTCTCTAGAGGAAACAAATATTAGATACTACAAAAATGGAAAACTAACTAAACCAGGTATTTAAAATATGAAGAGCCATTTTATAGCTATTGTATGGTAATTAGAAGGAACAGAATAAGTGATAAATGAAATATAATAAAAGTCTTAATTCAAAACCCATACTTAAAAATGTAGTGTGATGAAGGTGGCAACTCAAATAAACCACGGGAAAAAAAATGAATTGGTCACTTTATTCTAATTTAAATAAAATCAGATCCTTTCTCAAACCAAAACTATGAAAGTACTCAAACACATAAGTGATCATTTTTAAGATCTTGGAAAACAAGCCCAATCTAAATACAAAACCAATGGCAGAGATCATTATGGGTGGGAAAATGATATATTAGACCATAGCTTTTAATATTATGCAAATAAGAATGGTCCACCCTATTTTCCCTTGCAACTTTCTATAATGTATGATCTTTAGCAAAGAGGCTACCTTTAAATTTTTAATTTAAATCTAGCACATTTAAAGTAGTTTTCCTTTAATTTCATATCACACTGACCTTTGAAGTAGTAATTGGCGGAAGTTGCCACTCTGTGGGCTTATCGTCAGATGATGGGACAGGTAATTACACAGGCGAGCTCCCATATAAGAGAAATTTGGGATAGACGTAGCCTTTTAAAAAGAAAGGTTTTGTGTGACAGAGATACACTGCTATTAATGCAAACACTAAGCAATGTTTTAAAGAAGACAAAACATTTGGGCTCACAAAAATAACCATATAATACGGAAAACAGGTAAGTTTTTTGTCAGGCATAAGGAAATTAAGTTTACTCTCCCTCCCAAACTTAACATCAAGAATCACAAGTACAAAAACAAATGTTTTAGGTAAGTTCACCCCACCACCTCCATTTATATAAGGTTACCAGAAAGCAATGAGCCATCTCTTGGTGCTAGTACGTTTTTGCAGAAAACAGACATGTATGCAACACCATGGTTGCATAGTTGCAAAATTATAGACCTGTGGTGTTTCTCGGGGACAGGACAGGAGACTTTGGTGGATAGCAGTACAGAACAAAAGTCCAAAGCCTTCTGCTTTATGACCCTACATATCACTAAAACTGTCCGAGTTTTAGTTTGATTCCTAAAGAGAGGTGATTAATAGTAACTAGTACAAGAAACTAAGAGTTAAAGAATATTTCAAAAATGATTGGGGTAAAGCGGAAATCAAAACAGCTAAGCTACAAAAGAAAAAAATGAAAAAACACTAAATATCAAAGATTGTGAGGTAGCCAAAGCAGCACTCATTTAATTGCAGTTTTAAAAAATACAATAGAAAACATAGTTTACCACCTAATGGTAGGTTAAACACACACACACACACACACACACACACACACAAATGTTATGAGACATGGCCAAGTTCAAAAGGTTATCAACCAGGGATTTCAGATCTAGCAAATGGACGGATGGTCCTCCAAACTTCTGTGGTAACCTTGGACAAGTCTTAACTTCTCTGCTTAGATATGCATACAGTGAGGATAAGAGTGATAACTTACAACCACTGAGAATTAAATGGATTAATTTCATGTGAAGTGTTTAGCACTGCCTGGCATATAATAATTATAAAGCACTCTTTTTATTTCTATTTCCTTGCTTACATGTAATCATGTACATATCACAAAGGAGAAAAATGATTTCTCCTGATATATGTTTAACAAAAGACTTGAAATTCAAACTTTTCCTATTTGTGTTTTCTTTAGTGTCTTCTTAAAAGTCATCACATATGATTTAAAGACTTTAAATTCTAAAAGGCTACTTCCTCATCTGTACCCCATTAACTCCTATAGACAACTGCTTTCAATTCTTTCAACTGAAAAAGTTTTAACTTCTGTATTTCCATGTTATTTGGTTTTTTAGTTTAGGTTTTATTTCTTACTAGTTTCCCACCATGTAAGATGAGCTTTTAGCTTTCACCCTGCTCAAACCACCCCATTCTATTATTTCCTAATCCCTTCACTTAGCAGTAAGGCATTATCATGATTTTTGTTATATTTGCACTTACAGCTTAACCATGTATCACATTAGTATTTCCTTTTTTGCGGAATTTTGTTTTCCCTAGATTCACTTTTTTGTTTTTTATATTTTTTATTGATTTATCTCTAAATTCACCAGGTTATAATTTTATTCTCAATATCACTGAACACAGCAGGTGGGCTCATCTTGCTAGGGAAATCTTTCCTGTGGTCTTCCAAACTACTTGGCTGCATGAAACCTGATGTACATGTGGCTGTTGTCTTGGACTCTCCTTTCAACATCATCTGGATAATTCACTTAGCCTACCCACAGAATTCCCCAATCCCCAATTGTCATGTCTTCACCTTTTGTTTAATTCCTTTTTTGGTGGAATGCCTCCCTCTGTTAACTTCTAAAGAAGTGTTAGAATGAAACTTCAAAATGGCTACCAGGTAGAAAAAGATTAGGAAGTCTAATTTTTCAAGACGCTCATACTTTTTAGCCTCATTCCAACATTTTCTTAGTCTTTTAGAGATCCTGCACAGTAAACTGGGGTGATCCTCAACTGGTTTGGAAATCAATGTTAGATCTACCAGGTCGATTAACACTCACCCATCCACTGGGCTTTTATCTACTTTCCTTTTTTATCCTAATGGGTCTCTGTTTTTTTATAAAACTGTCATTTTAATGGTGTTTGCAGAGGAATAAAAGTTGAATGTCTATGTTTAATATACCATTTTTGATAAGGTCATCTACTGTTAGTTGGGATGAATGAATTTTCATAAATTACCTCAGTAAAACGTAAAAGCTACTGGAAAAATCTGTATCAGGTCAATATACCACTGACCACAAAATGTTAAAACTTCAAATTATACTATTTGAAGATTTGGTTTTGAGACAATCAAACAAACAGTTGAAGCTTGTCAGACAGCCGCTCTATTCAGGCCTGAGGAACTATAATTATGCAGTCTACGGAATAGCTGAAATTCAGTAGGGAAATAAGAAAAGCAAAAAGTAGTATTTTTGTTCTCATATTTCATATTCTTATCTCTTAATTCTTTTCAATCCATTTAGAAGCAGAAATAATGAATCAGATTCCCTAACTCTCAGACACTTCTTAAAAGCTAACAGTTGACTACTAAATAATCTTATGGTCCAATAACAGTCTATAACTTGGAAAAGTAGCCAAACATTATTAGGTAGGATATAATCATCGGCTTGCTTTTATGACCACTCTTCCATACATTCCAAAATTTAGTTGCTCTTTTGGCAATAATTTTAAAGACAAAATAAAATTTATATTTCTTTTCAAGCCCTACTGTTTGGGGTCAGTCTCACACTGATCACAGACACTGTTGTCTTAAAAAGGCAGTGTTCTCTACTGCATCTTTTACCCTTAAAAAAATATTATGTGTCAATGACCAAGATGCTAAGATGAAAATTGAACACTGTGTAACAAAACAAAACAAAAAAGCCAACTGATAGGACTTTCTAGGAATTAAGGAACTGAGATGTAAATTCTTAAATTTAAAAGTAGAAACATTAAAACTGAAGAGAAGACCATTTTCAGTCTGGCTTTTTGCAAGAGATGCTTATGAGGCAAGAAAAGTTCCCTCTAACATTTCCCCCCTTCTACAATAATGCTACACTTAGGAAAAAAAAAAATACATCTTTTTGTGTTAAGTTTCAGATCCTACAAAACAAGAGTGGTGTGGGGAAGGTGATACTTATGTTGTCTTCCTCCTAAGTGCCCAAATCTTGTTCTACATACTACTTGTATGTATAGACCCTTTGTTACAGCTATGAATGTTGCCTGTATAGAGCTGTGGCTACCCAGGTGAGTTAGCAATCCAGCCTGGCTCTAGTGTTGGATCTCTAACTATAGGAATTCTATACAAGATAGACTTCAAAAGTTTCCAAGAACCAGCAAATGTGGAGTCAAGTATACTTGAACCTAGTTTCTCTTAAGGAGTAGCCATTATCCTTGGGCTTGAAGGAAACTACCTGGTGGTCACCCTGTGGCCATCAGCAAACCTACCTGTTGGTAGATGAGTTCCACAAGTTCTTGCAAAGCATCATCTGTTGTAACCCAGCCATTCAGGGTCTCTGCAAACTGTTCAATTTCTGTTTCAAAACTGCCAGGCTGTTCTGTAAGATGATTCAAAAAATCCTGAACATATTCTGATAGAGTGGGATAATCCTCACAACCATCCTCGTAGGATTCCTACAAACCAAAATTAAAAAACACAAAACCAACACTTTAATCCCTGTAACTAAAACAAGTATGCAATGGCTTTGAGTTGGGGTATCTCTAGCATGGATTTTTGGTAAACATCCCTCATCTGATTAAAAAAAAAAATAGTTGTATTCTTAAGTCCACTGGGCTATCCTTCTTCTTTGCCTAACTTAAGTATTTTAACAATAGAAGGGCTCCATTTAGCTGGACAGGGAACCATCTTTTCTATCTTGGTAGGTTTACAAGATGGTTGACAAAGTTTGAACGAATTTCACTACAACAGCAATATAAAAATAAAGTCTATTTACCAATGAAATAAAAGTTTAGAATTTGCTTGAAAATAAGAGGAAAAGGATGGACCAGGGATATAGAAACATATGTAGCTTACTATTAAGGCCATGGAGATTCATTATACTATTTTCTATATTCTTGTAGATGTTTGATCGTATCTATATTGAAAAGAAAAAACCTAGTAAGGTTTGCACCTATCTATTAATCCCCAAAGACAGGAAAGTGCACATAGCTAGCTTGAGTAAGTACAAGTTTCATCATGATATAAATGGCAGGAAACTTTTTGGCTGCTACAGCTAGGTTTCTAACTGATTTTGATATAGCAATAGTTTCCAGCTAAAATTTCCACCACTTGGAATACCACTTTGGAAGTTGCCAACATCATAATTAATGGCCGTAGGGCTGAGCAGGTGAGTTCTATAAAAGTTATCAGGCCAGAATATTCCCACTCTCAATGCCTGGAATATCCTCCAAAGCATTTTAAAGTTTACTTAACAGTTATAGTCAAATAATATTCCTTAATGAAATTCTTCTCTAGAAACTCAAATTAGAAACTATATGAAAAAAGATACAAAATACAGTACCTTTATAAAGGGGATTAAGTTTTAAAGTTAGTGCATACATTAAAAAAACACACCCACACATGGTCAAAAATGCCCTAAGAAAAGCTCTACAGTGGAAAGATAGACTTAGTAAAGAGACTAACAGCTTTTCAATGCTTTTACAAAGATAAGTAAGGGATTTGCATGCAGTATCTGATTTAACCCTAGAAAATCAATAAGCGTTACTATTCCTGCACAGAAGAAACAGGTGTCAGTTAAGTCTCTTTGGTTATTCATTCATTCAAAACTGTGTGAGATTGAGAACCTACTAAGTGCCAAGGACTATTTTAAGAGCTGGGAATATGGCCATGACATAATGTCTCCCATCAATAAAAGCACACAAATCCCTCCTCCCATGATGTAAAACACATTCAGAAGCTGAAAAATATGGCCAGGCATTTAAACTGGGGGGGGAAATCAATCACACCAAATATCAGGAAAGACACCCTAAAGTGGCCACAGTAAGCATACGGGCACCAAAGAGGTGGTACTTGGCATGATATCTTTGAGAAATAGAGAGAATGGCTAAAACACAGACACCACTAAAGAGACTGAATCTAAAGACCATGCGAAAAACAGGGGAAGTTGGGAGGGCTTGAGTGAGGTAGAGCCACATACCAACAATAAATTTGTGTATGGTCACAGTGCTAGTTAGAAGTACAAAACCTACACTTTTATTCTCTATACCACACTAAAAAATAACAAAGTCTTGGGCTGGGGCTGTAGTTCAGTGGCAGAGCACTTGTCTCGCATATGTGAGGCACTGGGTTCAATCATCAGCACCACATAAAAAAAATAAAATAAAGACATGCTGTCCATCTACAACTACAAAAAAATTTTTTTTAAATAATAAAGTCTTAAAACCCACTTTTTCACATTATTTGGAAGGATGTTCATTGCTAAGAAATCCATCTAACAATCTATGAACAAGAAATTGGTCAACTACTTAAATATATCCATATAATGGACTATTATAAAACCATTTAAGAAAACAATATATACTTAAATGTATCAACATAGGAATATCTTCAAGATAGCATGTTAAATGAAAAGCAAGAATCCAATCATATTTCAGTGTAACTTTCTTTCTTTTAAGATTTGTATAGGCAGAGAATTTCTGAGAAGGAAAAAAAAACAATAATACTTAACTCTAGAGTGAAGAAATGTTCCCATTATAAATACTAAACTTTATATTATAAAGTAATGAAAGCAGTTAAGCACAAAAATGCACTAATATAGTTAATGGTAATTTTGTACAATGTGTGAACTTCATAAGTAAAAACTAGTTTAAGTTTCCATATACAGTAGTTTTACAGACTTATAGTATCTTATAATTATTAATGATAATGAAGAGAAAAAAGCAAGTCAAGTCGGCAGGTCCTAGCTAAAGCTACTAATTTTGTGTTTCTATAAAATGACATTCATTGGGGTTAATGCAGTTTAACATTGACTTTTATAAAGTCAACAAACTCTTTTAAGAAAATTTGAAGTCCAATAAGTAGAAGAAAAGTAGAGTTGCTCTGAATATAACAGAGGATTGGATCCAAAACCTGCCACTGTAAGCAAAAAAAAAAAAAAAAAAAAAAGAGACACATTATTCTGAACAGATAGGCATTCCAACATGTTCAAAGCCTGCATTAGTTCTCTAGTACCAGATTTTTCAAAGCACACACTTCAGTCTTCAATATTGAGCCAAATGACTTTTAAGCTCAGGAATATTTTCGAGTTCTATTTTTCTTAGAATTTTATGGAAGATATCAGGAGGGACATCAATTAGAAAATGCACCTTTCATGGTATGCCCTTGGTATGCACTGTCAAGAGAAGAGACCATAATCCAAGACAGTGAGATGGTGAACTAGTCAAGACTATTTAGGTTAGCTCGATTGAACTGGAGCAAGAGTGAGGGAAAGAGGTGAGTTAATACACCATCAAGTTTTTTGGCCTCAGCTAGTTAGAAAGATCTGCAAAAGATTAACAGTTAATTATACTTGAGTTTGAATGTGAAATCCTCATGAAGTCAAACAATTGGAAACAAGTCTAGAGTTCAGATGAAGAATTTGATTTTAAGATTATTAGCATATAGAAAGATGATGGTCATACTCTAAGGACAGGCAGGATTTGTAAGAGAAATAATAAAATGCCAAAATGACAGGACCTCCAAGACTGCTATCTGAGGGAGAAGTTGGGGGGAACTGCCACAGAAATCAAAGGAGGAGGTAAGTGAGGAATGGTGATGCTTGTAACATTAAATGCTACTGAATAAATTTGTAGTTTGAAATCTGTGAGAGAATAATAGTTGAAATATCTTGGGAATGAAAAGTCACACCCCACCCCACACACACACCAAAAAAACAAACAAACAAAAAAAGCCCACCCAGAAAATAGTACCTTAAATATTTAGTTTTTATAACATTAAAAAGGAACTTTTGAAAGACTAGTTTAAAAAGAAAAAAAACACTGAAACCTAGCACAGGACCTGGCACACTGGGAATTTTATACTGAACAGATCATACTGTGTTCATGGGTCTTATTGTATTCAAGGTCTAAGATGAGGATTAAAATGACAATTGACAAAAAAAAAAAAAATCAGAAGAGCATCATTAACTGTTGCAAAAAATAGTAGCAATATACCTAGAAAGATCAGATTGCAGATGTTTGCAGTCAGTGAGAAGTACAGTAGTGTCTAGAGTGAGTACTTCTAGAAAATGTTACTAAAAGATAGAGGAGAAAGGTGGACAGTAGCTTGAAGATGCCTGCCCTTAAAGAAAAAAAAAAAAGAGAGAGAGAGAGAGAGGGAAACGTAAATGCTTTATGAATTCCCATGGGGAATTTCGGGCACTGGTTAGTAAATCATGATCAAATATACAAGGCATACTGGTTTGAGAAGAAGCAACAACCAGGAATAGATGGATACAGCAACTCAATGTGATAGAATAATAGGAAATTCTAGTAGGAGGATCAGAAGGACGACTAAAGAAACCAGTTAGGAAAACTTAAAAAACACAGCAAACAAATACCATAAAGTCTGTTAGAAAAAGAATGTACTCTTAAGAGAGACCTAGCTAGGAATACTAGACAACACATTTTCATGAATACGACAAACAGACTCAAGAACTTTCTAGAAACTGAGGCAGACCACTAGAAAAGAGGCTCTGGGAAGACTGGAATTTTTATCTGTTTTGTTTGCTGCTGTATAGGCAGTGCTTGACTCGTAAGTATTTAACTACTTGAATAAGTGATCGAATGTAGCTACATTTGAATTATATAAGGAAAACCTTCCCTCACAACAAGATCTTAACCTAACAGTCACGGGGGAAAACAAGGATTCTGGTGTGACAAATAAATTGAGGAATACTTTTAGCTTTAACCAAAGGTAGTCATTAGAGTAAATCTGTAAGGCTAGAGAATATACCAGAGCAAGGTAGCAAGCCCAAAGTCTATGGAATCTGCATGGGTTAAAAATTAATGAAGCAAGCCCGGAGCCATGGAACCTGCCTGTAATCCCAACTGCTTGGGAGGCTGAGGCAGGAGGCTCAAGAGTTCAAAACCAGCCTCAGCAAAAGCGAGTCACTAAGCATAAGCAACTCAGTGAGGCCTATCTCTAAATAAAATACAAAATAGGGGTGGGGATGTGGCTCAGTGGTCAAGTACACTTGTGCTCAATCCCCAATAACCCCACCCCCCCAAAAAAAATAGAAAAAGAAACAAATGAAGTAAGCCAGGAAGCAAATTATGCCTCTATTCTGGTACAGCCAATTTTTGCTCTATCAGAATGCTAGTTGTCTTTGTGGCCAGATCTTATGATTTCAAAAGAAATCAGAAAAATTCAAATCTGAAACAGCTAATTTAAATATGAAGAACTAATTAAAACAACTTTCAAATTTTTTTTTTTTTTTTTTAAATCACACACCAAGGGCCAAAGAAGATACACCTGTAGACTAACAGTCTTCCAGTTCACAACATGTTCTGGTAAACTGAGCATAGAAGGTGCTTATCTACTAAGGAAATAGCAAAGAATACCTAAAAGATGACAGTGACTCAAGATAAGTGGACTAACATAATACTCTGCTCTACAGCCCAGGAGTCATTTGAACTATGTATAGTATTGTGAAAAAAATCGTTCCTCGGGCTGGAGTTGTGGCTCAGCTATAGAGCACTTGCCTAACAAGTGTGAGGCCCCAGTTCAATCCTCAGAACGACATAAAAATAAATAAAATAAAGGTATTAAAAACAAAACAAAACCTTTCCCTTCCATATCATAAAACAGTCCAAGTCAATATGGAAGAAAACAAATGGGGAACTGTTTGAGTGGCTACTAGAAGAAAAATATCCTTAAGAGTCTATTCAACTACTCAACAATTCCCCCATCATTCTTTTATTCTCTGAGCTAAATACAACTTTCTTGCAAGAACCCTAGCTGTTCTCATTTCTATTTTACATAACAGATGGCTCTTTTAACCCCAAATCAATTGTTTTTCCTTTTACGCCTACAATTTCTCCTAATTCCAAAGGCTTTCCTATACAGTGTAAGAGTTTCTATGAAGTACACCTGTTCCCATTAATAACAGTCAAAAGAAAAAAGGTTACAAAAGAGATGTGCCATCATTAGTTATAAGAAAAATACACACTAAAACCACAACTAGATACTACATACTTATCAGAATGGCTCAACAGAAAATACCAAGTGCTGACCAAAAGTGGAGCAACTAGAAATCATGCTGCTCATTGTACAGTGAAATGAATGGTTTTCTTTGGAAAACCATTTGTCAGTCTCCACTAAAGCTGGCTACTCTAAGTCCTAGCAGTTCTACTCCTTGGTATATACTAAGCAAAATAAAGGCAAACCACCACCAGAACACAGACAGTAATAGCAATCCTATTTATGAATAGGATTAGCCCCAAAGTAGAAGAATGTCCATCAACAGACAAATGGAACCTCCATATGGTCATGCAATAGAATTCTGAGAATCACTTCAAATTATAACATGATTTGGGGTTGAGGTTGTGGCTCAGCAGTAGAGCGCTCACCTCGCACGTGCGAGGTCCTGGGTTTGATCCTCAGCACCACATAAAAATAAATAAATAAAATAAAGGTATTGGGTCCAACTACCACTAAAAAATAAAATAAAAAAATTATAGCATGATTTAATTCTAGTGTAGATGGAAAGTAAAAAGCAATATATTCTGTACATCCTTATTTATATAAACTTTGAAAATAGGCAAAACTATTTAAAGTCAAAATAATAAAGTTTTTAGGATGTTGATAACATTCCATTTCTTGACTAGGAAACTAGTTAAGGTTGTGAAGCTTTGATATGATCCATGTATCCCTTATATTATACTTCAATAAAACTAAAGTATTATCAATCATATTTTCCATGATTCCCTCCCCCACTTTCCTACAATCAACCCCTGTGCATTTACTCATCTGGGCTTACCTAGCACAACAAATTCCTTTCTACATATCCCAACTATGCTTTGTGCTGCTAAGAAAAATATGACCCACTTTAAGAATTGTTATATTGTTGGGGCTGGGGTTGGGGCTCAGTGATATAGTGCTTGCCTCAAATGTTTACTGGGTTTGATCCTCAGCACCATATAAAAACAAAATAAAGGTATTGTGTCCATCTACAACTAAAAAAAAGAATTGTTATACTGCTGACAATATAAAACTGAAAGTTTAAAAGTTCTCCATACCTATGTAAACACTTTATCCACACCCCTTATAACATCTCTACATATGATAAGTAACTAGCACCAGAAATACTATTTTAACATATGGCCAAACAATTAGAAATAAGAGCCCAGATAAATATTTCTCAACATTCAACAGAACTACCTTATGATTAGTTTACAGCAAAACCAGTTTAATTTACCCTAAAGCTCCCAATGAATATTTACTTACCTTGTTATAAATCAAACTAAAAATCAGGCTTGCTTGGCCACTACCTAAGGCTGTTTCTAAAGTCTAGAAATAGGTTTTAGTTTTCAAATTGAAAATGTCCTTGATATAATGTTCATTAGTTTATGGATACTCCATAGATGCTGAGAGCAGTGAACCAGACAGACAAAAATTCCTACTCAAACTTACACTCTAATGCCTTGAAGGTAACTACAAAACATATTCTTGAACTAGTTATTCCCTCATGAAACGATTCATGAGTTCAATGAATTCATAACAAAATGTTTTATGTAGAGTTTAGAAAGCACTAGCATATTCTGATTAATGAAGTAATAATCACATTATTCCAGTAGTATTAACCCAGAGTTGTTAAGAACGGGTGTACTCACTGTATAATTAGAAGAATAACCTGATGGGTAAAATTCAGGGGCGTTCGCAGACAGTTTAGACATTAATACGGGAGCCACTACCACCTGGGGTTTAGCCATTGCTGACTCTGAGTTCTGCTGTGGGATTTTATCCTGTGAACTAGGTGGAGCTCTCAGGGGCCTTGTTTGTTCTGAGAAAGAAAAGGGGGGAAAAAACGGTGTTAGAAGCATTCATTCCTTTGTGTAACAACTTGGTACTGAAAAAAACCATCTGAGAAAGCACCAAGTTTTAAGAGTTAAATACAAAATTGAAGATGATCACCAAGATATGTACAGAGAGCCTGCAAAAAGGAACAATAGACTTGCTTTAGCTCATTTATAAACATACCTGCCTCCCAAATGAACGCTTGAGAGCTTTTCTTTTCCCCTCCCTCTTTTTCAAGGAGTTGGTTAAAAATGGGGGTGGTTGCTTGCCCCAGCCCCGCTTTCTAGGGCTGGGGAGGGGGAGGCGATTTTTACTTCCTCCCGGGACGCCAGAACTCGGAGATCGCGCACCCGGCCCCTCCCCCCAGCCAGGGCGCACAAAGGATTCCAGCAGCCACCTTCCAAACCCGGTTCTGGGCCCCTTCCTACCCCGTAACCAGCGGGCCCCTCCGGAAATGCTTTCGGGGAACCGGGGAACGGAGGACGTGACGCGCCGGGCCTCGGCACACACGGGGAGCCGTGGGGAAGCGTTGGCCCGGAAGACGGGGTCCCTAGAGCTGCTCCGTACCTGGGAGCACCCCGGGCCGAGGAGGCCGCTGGGAGCCTGCGGGGGCCTCGCTCTGGGCCCCTGGCGGCGGGGCCGTCCTGGGCTGGCGCAGCGGCGGCGGCTGCAGGAAGCCCGGGGCTTTGGGCTGCGGCGGCGGCTGGTGCCGTGACCGCTCCGCAGGCCCCGCTCCGTTCGGGAACCCGCCGCCCTCAGGCCCGCCCCCTCCGCGGCCCAGGCCCCGGCTCCGGCCCCGACCAGCACCTGGAGCCCGATCGAAACCGTCCGACATGCTCCTCCTCCTCCTCCGGGGGCCGCTGCGCTCCGGATAGGATGCGGGGGGAGGCGCCGCGGGCCGGCTCTCGCCGCTGCGCCTCACTCAGGCCTCATGGAAGAACTGGGCGGCGGGCCCCGCTCCTCCGCGCTTCGGGCGGAGCGGACCGCAGGCTGAGCCCCGGCCGAACCCGCCGCTTCACAGCACCCGCCCCCCTCGGCTGCCCTCTGCTCTAAGATTCTCCCCAAAACCCCAGCACCCCGCCCCCGGCGCGGCGGGGGCCAAGACGGGTCACAGCGGCCCCCCGCGGCCCGGAGGCCCTGGGCACGCCCGCCCGCCTGCCGCGGCTCCTCCTGTCGGCGGATGGCGGGCATCCACGGCCCAGCAGGCCGCCCGGCGGGCGGCGTCTCGACCACGGGCTGCCATGCCCGTGACCGGGCTCGGGCTCGGGCTCGGGCTCGGGCGTCGGCTCCCGGGGCCAGGCTGGGGGAAAGTGGGGAACGCTCACCCAGGCGGGCCGACAACTCGGTGGCTCTCAGGAGAGCAGTGCGAGACTGACGGTTGATACCAGGAAAATAAAAATACGGGGGGAGGGGGCGTGGACCCGGCGGCAGGGTTCGCGGAAGCGCACCTTGGTGGGCGCGCAGGTGTGCTCGATGGCCGGCTACAGTCGAGCCCGAGAACTGGTGGGGAAAGGGGTCCTAGAAGAAGCTCTACCACCTGCTCCGTTAGCTGCGGGGAGGGGAGCAAACACAATCAAACACGCCCTCCCCCTTGGATTAACTGTAGGTATGTATCCGAGTAGGTGACACCTACTGTGACCAAGCTTCGATCTATTCCCTTTTCCCTTACCCTTGAGAAATTTTAAGAATGCAGTATCTTCACTGTAAGAGCACTCTTTTTCATCTTCTACCAGTGCTGTCCAATAAAAATATGCAAGTCGCAAATGCTAAGCCACTTATGTAATTATAAATATTGTAGAAGCCACATTAAACAAGTAAAAAGAAACCAGTGAAATTAGTTTTAATGTAGTTTATTTAGCCCAATAGTCCAGAATGGTATCATTTCAGCATGTAATTAATGTAAAAATATGAATGAGATATTTTGCATGTTATTCAAAATTCAGTTTGCATTTTACACATAAGGCATATCTTATTTAGGATTAGACACATTCAGAGTGTTCAAGAGCCTCATGTGGCTAGTGACTACAGCACTTTGCACAACACAGTTCTAGTAATTATGTGTGAGTTATATTTGTCAGGTCTGATGGCACTATTGCCAGATGAAGAATAAATGCAAGAAAAGAAAAGGAGGAAAAACATTCACTGTTGGATTGAACCATCTCCACAAATTCTGACTTTAGTCCTGTGATTTAAGCAGAACTTAATTTTTAAAATGTTTTTCATGATCAGAATCATTTCAATTAGGGTCAGAAACTCTTTTTAACCATGTTCTCTTCTCACTTGTAAAACATTAATGTCTTCACCTAAATGAGAAGAATGGCTTTGATGAAGGCAAACCATGAATCAATGATTCATGTTGCATGTTAGATAAGATTACAATTTAAAAATTAAGTTAGGTGATGCTCTTAACATCTTAAAAACATGGTTGTATATGGCCATCAGTCCTTTCTTGTCTGGACTTCTGTATTATTACATAGAGAGGACCCATAAACTATACTCAAAAACTGAAAATTAGTTATCCTGGATGTTCCACTGAAGTAGATGTCCCAATTCTGTCCTAGGTTTTGGTTTGTACTCACACTGTTTTGTTTCCCCTCAAAACATTGATGGTAGGTAGCACCATTTCTCACATCCAGGACTTTCCTATGTGAGCATAAGAATATTTTGCATTTATGGGGGTGTCAGTGCATCTTTATATCCTCCTTTTGTTAAATAAATCAGATAATTCAGAGATATCCTTCTCCTCCTTATTTGTTATATGAACTTTTAGCCCTATTATAATGTGTGAAACTGGGACTTGGGGATAACACGAATGGATTTAGCATTGTGATGATAACAACTAGTATTTACTGAGTACTTCATTATGTGTCAGCCACTGTTTCAAGAGTTTTACCTTTATCATTTTATGTAATCCTCATACCCTGTGAAGCAGATATTCTAATATTTTTTTTTTTTTTTTTTTTTTTTTTTTTTTTTTACAGAAAAGGTATCAAGATATCACAAGGGCTCACATCCATCTCGGGACTGTTGTGCAACTGGCAGGTACTAGGTATTGCAGAATGGCAAGAGGCCACACATACACAGACACATGAAAATATGGGTGCCAGATGGGACTCCCTAAAGAGAATCATCAAAAACAGCTCCACATTCATACCTTTTTTATTAATTTATGGTGAAAGGAGTGTCTGAGGACTAACTTCAGAGAAGTTGGAAAATGTGTTGTAATACAGGAAAGGAACCTGCTGTGAAACACGACAAAGATGTATTTCCCTAAACTAGGCTTGAAAAACATTCTCCAGGAAGACTTCCTCAAGCTGCCTAATCTTAGATTCCTTCCCTTGTGCTAGTTGTACCCTTGGAAAACTCTATTTTGGCCACCTACCATGCCAGATTGTTAGTATTTGGTTTAACTGTCTTCTGTAATAAATCAGCTTTCTGAGGGCAGAATATACCTTTTTCATCTCTGTATCTTTAGGTCCTAGCCCAGTAATTGGTCCATCATAGGCTGTAATAACAGAACTCACTTCTCCTTGGTTTACCAGTATAGTGACAATAAAAAGACTGGTTTTCAAAATTTATTGACTTCAGTTTCATTATTGGACCTTATTGGAGTAGGCAATGCAGCCTTCAAGTCCAGCTAAAAGAAATTTTTCACAAACATGATGGAAGGAATATTTGCAAACCACATATGCAACAAAAGACATGTATCTAGAGTACATAAAGAACTCTGAAAACTTAACTGTAAAAGTACAATCCAGTTACAAAATGGGGAAAATATATTCATGGGTATTTCAATAAAGAGAATATACAAAGACATTTAAACTCATGAAAAAAATGTTCAATATAATTATCCATTAGATAAAATTAAAACCCAAAGACATTTCGTTACCTGCTTACCAGAATGGCTAAACTAAAAAATAATGCAAGACTGTAAGAATGCTTGTAAAGATAAAAAAATAGTTAAGAAAGTGAGTCATTTATATATTGCTGGTAGAAATATATAATGGTGTAGTCATGCTAGGAAACCGTTTGAGGATTTCTAAAACAAAAAAAAAACATAAGTATCATACAACTCAGCAAGTGCACTCCTAGGCATTTATCCCAGAGAAATGAAGATTTATGTTCACACAAAAACATTCATTCAAATGTTTATAGCACCTTTATTAATAATAGCCCCAAACTGGAAACAACCCAGATGTTCTTCAGTGAATGAATATGCTGTGGTACTTTCATTTTCACCTCCAAAATACTACTCAGCAAGAAAAAGGAACAACTATCAGTAGAACAACTTTGATCTCAAAGGAATTATGCAGAATGAAAAAAGTCAATCTCAAAAAAATATTGTTGTACAATACCAACTATATAGCCTTGAAATGACAAAATTATAAAGATGCAGAACAGGTTGCCATGATCAGAGAGGGGATGGGTTTTGGAGGGGAATAGATATGGTTATTAAAATAATAGGAATCCTTATGATTAAACTATTCTGTTCTTTTAATGTGATGGTGGTCACATAAATATGCACATGTGACAAAATTACATAGATCCTAAATATACATGCATAGGAGTGCATATAAGACTAAGGTAGGTGGATTTTGTTATTGTTGATTTCCTGGATGTGATAGTCATGCAAAATGTTACCACTGGGAGAAACTAGGTGAAGGGTGAACAAGATTTCTCTATCATCTCTTCCAAATACATGTAAATTTACAATTATCTTTAAATAAAAGGTTGGTAAATCTACTGCATATAAATAAAACTTATATCATTTTATTCTATCACTCCTAAAATCTCCCTAGCTAATTCAGTTCATTCCTCCCACTCAAATCATCATGGTAACTTACATACCATTATAAATGAGTGGAGGCATCATTAAGAGAGAAAAATTAGCTGATGTGTTTGTTCTTATGGTTCTCATTTGTGTAAATTATCTTCCTCTTTTAATTTCTTGAGCTTCTCATGAAATATAATCCCAGCTGGTTGGCACTTGAGACTCCCATCTGGAGCAGGGCTCCAAGCTATCACAGAGTCTCAGATAGCCAGGAATGCTGCTTGAGATGTCCCCAATACCTAGTGACACTTGTTTAACGTTGATCTCTCAGCTGAATTTTAAACTCTGTGAAGATAGGAGTCCATTCATTCAGATGTTCTCCATTCAGCAAATAATGATTGCATGTCTACTTTTATGCTGAGGATATGCAGGAGTGTGAGATTAGGTGAGATATGATACTGGAAGTGGGAAGGCTCATTTGGTGGCTGTTGCAGAAGTGCTGGGTAGAAATGATGATGTTACTAAATTGGTAGTGGAACTCCCCCAAATTCAGTAAATATTTAGGACGAACTTAACAGAATGTATGTGAAGGATTAACGAGAGGCCAGAGATAAGGCTGACTCCCAGAATTCTGGCTTGGTGCTTCAGCAGAAGTAGGATACCAGAAGAGAACAGGTTCAAGAAAACAGGAACTCTAATTCCACTTTGGACATTTCATTTGACACCTGGAGCATCCAAGCAGAATTGTTCAGTGGACAGTTAAGGTTATGATATTAGAGCTCAGAAGAGTCTTGCCTGCATTAGGAATTTGATGGCTAAAGCCACAGGAAGAAATGGGTGTCTTAGAAAAATTATATAGTGGCAGAAGGAAAGAGATAACACCAAATCTAATGACAGGCTTGAAGGACAGAAATCTGTTTTCTTTGTTTACATACAACTAAAACTGAGAAAAACCAGTAAAAAAAAAAAAACAACATAAAACACAAAAAGCTGAAAAGAGAGAGACAAATGTTGCAGAGGTATCAAATAATAGGATTCTAAAGAGTCCATGAAAGTGAACTCTTCCCTGAGATTGAGCCCTGCAGTCCCTGCATCAGGTGTTTCCTATCTGAGGTAACTAAACAACTGGATAAACCACCACCTCTGAAATCTAGTGCACATGCACTAAGCAATCTTCTCATTATAATTTTACTATCTGTCCAAATTTACATATTTAGAGGAACATAACAAAAATAATAGCTAATATTTAGCACTTAGATTCCAAGTACACACTTCACATGAATTCTCATTTAATTATCTAAACGTCAAAACAATTCTATAATGTAGATAGTATTACTTATCCCACTTTATATATAAAAACACTGAGGTTCAAACAGGTTAATTAACTTGCTTAAGATCACATAGTTCTCAGCCCGGAGTCCACAAGCTCTTTTTGCCTCTAGAATAACAGATTACACTGATGCAGACATTCCATTCTCTTTGAGTTATATTTCTCACTATAAATTAATAAATAGGCATTCCAATGATATTAGCAATGGGAATAACAGATTTGTGAGTGATTCAGTTGCAAGCAATTATCAGTATTAAGAAATGAAGATAGTAAGTGTAGATAAATTTCTATAAGCTTGACTGAAACAATGGGAGGAATAGTTATAGGATGAGTTTTCAAAACAAGTGTACGGAAGAAGTTTTTTTCTTTGCTATTAGAAAAAAAAATTTTAAAAGATGGCATAAACATCAGTATATCAGCTAAAGACAATGAGGCAAAGGAATGCACCTGGGAAAAGAATAAAAATTGAGGGAATAAAGTATTAGAGGGTGGTGGCAGATCACAAATTCAAAAAACATACATCAGGAATAACTGGCTGGAGAAAAAATTTTTTCACTAGAAATGGAAACAGATGCAGGACGGGAGAACACTGGAAATTTTAGAAAGATGGTCTCCACATCCTCAGTAAAAAATAAGGAAATGTCAGCTTGAGGAAATTGACAAGGGTTGTAAAAGCTGCTCTGGGAGAGAAAGCTGAGTAGGAAGCAGATTGGTCATAGGAGATCTGCAGGGTGGTACAGAGGCCCAGGTGAGGGTGGATACTACCATTCATAGAACAACAATTTCATGACAACCTGATGTAGGAACTGAGAAGCCTATTAGTGGGAATGTGATTTCATTATGTTGAGATAGAAGGATAAAAACAGAAGAGGCCGAGAAATTGTTCATGGTTGAGGCTACATAGAGAAGGTTGAAAGGGGAAGACAGGTGATGAAGGAAAAAGGGGATCAAGAGTCAGAAATAAGGGGCTGAGGTTGTGGCTCAGTGGTAGAGCACTTGCCTAGCATGTTTGAGGCACTGGGTTCGATTCTCAACACCACATATAAATTAATAAATAAATAAAGGTCCATCAACAACTAAAAAAAAAAGTCAGAAATTAAAAAAATTGGAAATAAATCTCATGCTCTGACCATCAGATGGTCAGAGCATGAGATGAAGGAGTTGCAAATTTTGGAAGAAGTTCTAAGCAAATAATGCAATATCCTAGTAATTGCACAATTCAACTAATTGGACTGAGTGCTTGCTGTCCCGCAGTGAGGTAATGTCACAGCTGGAAATATTCATTAATCAGATGGTGTGCCAAGTCCAAGTTTGGCACTGAAGAGACAGGAATGTCAATGTTTAATATATCAAGCAAGACTTCTTTTGCCCTGGCATGTTCTGTTTCTCTATCTCCTTGGCTCAGTCTATTCACTGATCTTTTTGTTGGCACACAGTCATTGGCTTAGATCTTCCTTTCTAATTCCTGCACTTAAGTGTAAGCTCCTTGAGGAACTTACACTTTAACTTTAACTTATACAGAGTGCTCACAATTTTTTTCTTTCTCTTAACATGTATTTGTTGACTGCTTGATAAAAGCCAGACATTCTGTTAGGTGTTGATGACCTGTCAATGAATAAAACAAAATACCAGTCCTCAAGGAGCTTACACTTAAGTGTAGGAATTAGAAACATAGACAATAATAACCCAGAGTGCAATGGATTAAATGTTTATTCCCCCATAATACATGCAATGAAATCCAAACCCCAAGGCAATAGTATTAGGAAATGTAGCCTTTGAGGGATGACTAGGTCACAGAAATTTATGAATAGGATTAGTACCCCTTTATAGGAGACCCTGAAGAGATCCTTTACTTCTTCTGTCACTGAGCTACATCCCAGCTCCCCTATCTCCTGTTTTTTTTTTTTTGACAAAGCTCAGTTTATTAATTTTTCCTTTTATAAATAATGCTTTTGGTATTAAGACTAGTCTTAGGTTCTGGAGATTTTCTCCTATATTTTTTAGAAAGTTTTATGGTTTCATACTTAATTCTGCACTCCATTATGTGTTAATGATTACAGAAGCTGTGAGACTTAGGTCGAGATTCTTTTTTTTTTTTTTGTAGTACTGGGGATTGAACCCAAGAGGGGTTTAACCACTGTGACACATAACCAGCCCTTTTAAAATATTTTATTTAGAGACAGGGTCTCACTGAGTTGCTAAGTGCCTGGTTTTGAACTTGCAATCCTGGTACTTCAGCTTCCCAAGCCACTGTGATTATAGGCATGGGCCTCCACACCTGGCTTGTGGGGTTCACTTTTGTTTTTGCCTACAGATATCTGGTTGCTTTAATGCCATTTATTGAAAAGTTTTTCTTTCCTTCATTGAATTGCTTTTGCATCTTTCACAGAGTCTAAATAAATAATCACAACATGCAATATCCTAGTAATTGTACATATAGGACTTAGTGGACTCTGACCTATATTCCTTCTACAATTTTATTCTCCCTTTCATAATAACCTGTGAAATTGTCTCCATATTTTTATAGTTAAATAACTTTCCCAAGGATACTTACCCAGAGCCAGTATTCTATTCTTTCGTTCATAGAAGCTGCTTCTTATTTATCTTTGCTAACTTTCATTTAGCACTTGCTATGTGCTAAGAACTGTGCTAAGCTTGATAATTAAGAGTTGAACAAGATTTTCTGGAATGCAGAAGAGATAGAAGCTAGCCTTGAAGAATGAGCTGACACAGAAAAGGAAGGGCAGGAAGAATATTCCAGAGAGGAAAAGCATGAGAAAAGCCTGGGAAGTACAGAAAAGTGTCAAACCTTCAAGGAAACAGCAAGCATTCTGTTAGAGCTAAAAGGAAGAAAGCAGAAGGGAGTTTCTCTCTTTGGGCTTTAAATCTACGTGGAAATCTCAATCAGCAATGACCAGTTGGTCAAAATAGTTGACCAAAATAGTCGGCAGTTGGTCAAAATAGTCTGCAGCTCAGGAGTGAGGTCTGGGCTGAACATTGAGCTTTGGCAGTTGTTATAGCACAGGTGACATTGGGCTATCAGGGAGAAAGTATTAGAATTAAAAGGACAGATGTTAAGGAACATTTGAAACATCTGCACACTTAAGTGGTAAAAGAACTGAATGCTGGTTCAAGAAGTAGGAGGGTATAGCAGAATGGTACACCAGAAACCAATGTAAGTGAGAGATACTTATTTGTTTCTTTGGGTAAAATGGGTAAAATCTAGCTTAAAAAAAGTCCTTCAAAGTGATGATGTTTCAAAACCAGTTAAAATATTTGATCTAGAGTTATTATCAAATGCATTTTAAAAAGTTAAATATTATAAAATGTTAACTATTATTCCAGGGTTCTTTAATCAAGTGGTGTGATAATAATGATAAGAATAAAATATATAAAAATTTCTGGGTGAGGTGGAACATGCCTGTAATCCCAGAAGCTTGGGGAAGCTGAGGCAGGAGTATCATAAGTTCAAAACCAACCTCAGCAAAAGCAAGGTGCTGAGCAACTTGGTGAGACCCTGTCTCTAAATAATATAAAATAGGGCTGGGGATGTGGCTCAATGGTTAAATGTCCCTGAGTTCAATCCCCAGTACCTTCCTTCCCCCAAAAAGAATAAAATATATAAAAATTGAAGGAAATTTTCAATTAGATTGTTTTTAAAGATTGCAAATAGAGCTGGGTATGGTGGCTCACGCCTGTAATTCCAGCAGATAGGGAGGCTGAGACAGGAGGATCACGAGTTCAAACTCAGCCTCAGCAAATAGCGAGGCACTAAGCAACCCTGTCACTAAATAAAAAAAATACATAATAGGTCTGGGATGTTGCTCAGTGGTTGAGTGCCCCTAAATTCAATACCGGTACCCCTCCACAAAAAAATGCAAATAGTATGTATCTAAGGAACATATTTTCAATTATTAATACACAATAACTTTCCCTTTTATTTTCCCAAAATAATTTGAATTTTTTGTTTAAACTCAAGAATTGGTAAGTCCATCCATCTTCAAAAACAAACAAACAACAATGCACATTGTGATACCTTTAAACGCACATTGCCCCTGTAGTAGTTTGAATACTGTTTCCCAACTCAAATTCATATCCACTCCTGTTTGGAAATATAATCTTTGCAGTTGTAATTAGTTAAGGATCATGATATTAAACCATCCTGGCATTAGGATGGTCTTTAAGTCCACTGACTGGTATCTGTTTTAGAGAAAGGAGAGCGAAATTTGGAGAAGGTACACAGAAGGTGGTAATGTGAAAATGCAACCAGATAATAGAGGTGTCTTTAAGTCAAAGAATTCAAAAGATTGCTGAAAACTGCTGGAAGCCAGGAGAGAGGCATAGCAAGGTTTCTCCCTGAGCACTTTCAGAAGGAATACACTGTACTGAAACCTTGATTTTGAATTCTGGTTTCTATAACTGTGAGAGCAACATTTCTGTTATTTTAAGTCCCGTAAATTCCTCTGCCTGCAGCCCCTCTAATTAACCATCTTGAAATATGCTAACGAACTATATTTTAGGAAGGGGTCTCTTTTGATCTCCCTCATAGTAATTACAGCAGCCCTAGGATACTAACATAGTTCTTATCCCTTACCATTTTCCCAGGTCCCCAAAGGGGACTACAAACCCATACCATCACAACTGGCAAGAGTTAGTTTTTCAGATGATCATGATAAATTCAAATACACTCTAGTTTCACTTAAATAGCTTAAACAAATTGCCAATTATTTAACCTTGTTCTCTCTGTGTAATGTCAGTTCTCCTTCACTCTCTTTCAATTAATGTTGATTAGCATTAGTTCATTTAGTTAGTTAATATTTATTTCCTAAGATAAAATACTTGGTTGGCCTGCCTAAGAAACAGCTAAGGGCTAAGATTGAATTAAAGATGTTTATCTCCCTCTCTATTTCCCCACCCTCTCTCTGTCTCTCTCTCCCTTTTGGTAGTGAGGGAGATAAACCCAGAACCTAGCACATACTAGACGAGGGCTATGTCACTGACCTATCCCTCACCCCTGATAATGGTTCCTTTAATACCTGTCAAGTGTATGCTGTGGTAGACATTACTGTATTATAAGAATCCTATCTTATTGAAGCTAATAATTGCTGTCCTGTTAAAAGTGAAGCTTGAAATAATAAACTGCTGACAACTGTTTAACATAATAAACATAATGAAAGTCTACCAATTCTCTGACCTGGTTTTAACTAGATGCTGGGTTTTTGTAGCAAGTCATCTTTGAGTTCAGTGTTTGATAGCATATCTTCTCAGGCACAGTCTACATTTTTATTTTTGTCTATTGAGCTTACTTCTGATTTTCAGGCTTCAAAGTAGATCCTAATGGAAAATTACACTTGTCTAAAGATTTCATCCATTTTACTTCTGATATATTAGAACTCTATTGAATATTCTTTTTAAGCTGGTATGGCTACAAAGTCTCCTAAATTTTCAAGGTTTAAATTTTGAGAAATATCTGAATTTCAAAATATAGTTAAAATTGAAATATCAAATAACAAAAATCTGTAATAAAAACTTGCATATATGTGACTGGTTCTATTCTAAGATGAATATTCAGAGGTCCAAATAGCCAAAGAGGAAAGAGCAGATAGCAAAACAGGTAGGGTCATTACTACTTCATGGGGAATATGAAATCTTTACAAATTTTTAAAATTAGTGTATAAGATTCAGAAGCAACTTCCAAGCAAACTTCTGGAACTTAAACCAATTTTGGGGGTCCTCCCTTTATGGATTAATTTGCATAATTATATGTAAGAGCTTATGACCTAAAACACAGCTTTCCAAATGACAATATTTTCACCTGAAGCAATGGAGTCCAAATTATATTATACAAATGAACAGAATCAAATAATCATGCTTACTATTAAAGTTAGATGCATACTCTTCACTATTTTCAAAACTGATAAGCAGTGTATTATCTTTGGATTTGTTCTTATGTAATATAATCATAAATTAAATAAGATATTGAACATTAGGGGCTGATAATTCTTTGTTGTGAGGGCCTGCCCTGTGAAATATGAAATGGTTAGCAGCATCCTTGGCTTCTAACCATTAGAAGCCTCCCCTCTGTATCTGCAGCAACCAAATTGTCTCCAAAAGTTGCCAATTTTGGGCTAGGATGTGGCTCAAGCGGTAGGCGCGCTTGCCTGGCATGCATGCGGCCTGGGTTCGATCCTCAGTACCACATACAAACAAAGATGTTGTGTCCGCCGATAACTAAAAAATAAATATTAAAATTCTTTCTCTCTCTCTCTCCCTCTCTCTTTAAAAAAAAAAAGTTGCCAATTTTTCCTTTGAACAAAATTGTCCGTAGATGGCAATCAAGAACCGTTAACTGCTACAAACTGTGTTTTGTATTAAGAGGATTGATTGATTGATTGATTGTGCTGGATCAATTCCAGACCTTGTTCACACACTCTTATTTTGAGCAACATCCCCACGGCAAGAGCTGTTTTAAATCCTTATCCACTGCACCTGTCTCATTGTAGCTGCAATATCTTGAACCTGTTCTGTGGCTGCACTTCTCATGGCTTATTATTATTTTAAAGCATAGGGCTGTGTTCTTTCCTGGCTTTGAAATCTTCCAGGACCCGGACAGTGTTTTACTTTGGATCTCAGCGGGAGTCCATTAGCTAATTGACCTTTTGCGCCGGTTAAACACAAGGCACTTTCTCAAAGTAAGCGATTCTCTGTGGTTCATTTCTTTTTGAAGATATGGAATACCTGTTTTGCCTTATGACTTTTAAACACTTAAACTAAACAAAACAATAAAAACAAAAAGAAGTGACCTTTACGGTGAGACTTTATGATTCAACTTTGTGTAAGTGATCATTTTACACTCCATGTTTTGTTCTCCCACCTTTAGCCTGAATACATCTGCAGAATAAGTAACAGAACTATTCGAAAAGAATGATCAAGTCATTAGTTTTGAAGTTCTTTTATAATGTTGCCGAAAGCAGCTTAGGCCTGGTTAGTAAAGTTAATAAAAGTCCACTGAGGTTGCGTTCCGTTCCAGACGTTGGCTATCTAACAGTATTGCAAGACGACTTCTAGGCTGGCTCTGATGTTGGAAGACAAACACGCAGAAGTGTGTTAATTTTCGGGCCTTGACATCGTTTCTTAAGAATTTAACTCCACCTCCCCCGCCAGAATGGAAAAACAACGCCCTTATTCCCGCCTTCCACCTCCCCCCCGCCTTTTCCCTAAGGTCTTCTCCTGTTACTGAAGTTCTGATTTTTTTTTCCTAGAGAGCTAAAAGAAAGACAAGCACCAAGAGTGGAGTTATAAAATTCACTTACTTGTTCTGGTGGGACACCAGAGAGGAAATTAGACTTTGTAACTGATTCCCTAGGGGAAGAGGACAAATGAATTCCTGAAAACTTCGGTGGCAGTGTTTGGCACCAGGTTTGATTGACAAGGACGGGCCTAGGGAAGGCGCGGAGGCGGGGCTGGGGTCTCCTGGGTCCAGCCGAGACAAAGGGGTTTGGGCTGCCTGTTGGAGTGGAAAGACCCTTTGGGGGTAACCGGCTTTTGCGCTCAAAGGGGGCATTTTCTTGAGGTTTCTTTCGCATTCCGAAAGAGGGGACCTGGCAGGAAGAAGACCAGCGCCAAGAAAGGGAGTGGGGAGGGGGCGCGGGGCCCGAGAGTGGGTAGCGCTGCAGTCACGTGGCGGTCGCCGCGGCGGCAGGGTTGGGGCTGTTCTTCCGGGTTGGAGGCACAGCTCCGGGGCCGAAGCCCGGGTCTGCCAGCGCGGCGTTCCCTCACACCCGGTGGCGTGCAGCCGGCGGCCGCCCAGGCTCCGGGCCCAGGTGAGCGTGGCAGCGCTGGCAAAAGAGAGCTGCCTGGGCACGCTCTCAAGGCGCAGCTGGGGCAGGGGCGCGGCTGCCCAGACCACCCAGGCCCGGGCGAGGAAGGAGACCTGTCAAGGAGCAGAAGGGGGCGGGGTCGGCAGTGCCCCAGAAACAGGGTACGCCCGCAGGCCTGGGACTTGGTGGTGAAGGAGAACCGTGCCTTGAGGGCCTCCTTTCTCGAGTCTTCCTGGAGCAGCTGGAAAGGAGTGGGCTGTCGGATTCGGGTTCGGGTCCTCGAAGGGCAGGGAGCCTCGGCAGCTGTGCAGGTGCAGATCTTGGAGCTTTGGAGAACTGAGATAGTCTGAGAGGGTCATTTCGGTCCCAAGCGGCAAGGGGGATGGGTTGGGGGGTGGGGGAGAGGTGAAGAGAGGTCACCGAGGACTTTTGATGGGGGTGCACCCAGGCGGTTGGAGCCCCATAATTGTGCTTGAATCTTGAGGGAGTTCTGGGAGGGTACCCGACTGGGGACATAGGAGTTACCAGCAGAAGTTGTGACTATGTCAGGGCGGAGTGGTGGTGGTGGGTGCAAGCTTCTGCGAGGCCAAGAGGGATTTGGAGTGGCGAGGGGGTAGAGATGGCTGAGGGGGCAACTTGGATAAAGCTGATTCAAACTTGAGAGCAGAATAATTGTTCTACAGCTTGGGCCGGTGGGCTATGGGGGAGGTTATAAATAACGGTCCAGTGCAGTTGCTGGAGGGTGGCAGTTTATTGCGGAGGGAGGGGTGCACTGATGTCAGTGGCTGAGGCACTGGTGGCTTTGGGCGAGGTCACGCTGCCCGTCAGGCTAAGCTTGCCTGGGTATTGTGCCCTTGCTGGTATGTCTCACTTTTAAAAGCATGACTTGTTTACAGTTGCAGGTGTCCTTTATTCGCCCTGTGGTGCCTGCAGTCCTTAAGAGGACTCTTGTCTGGAGTGTTGTAGCCTAGACTATTAAGGGGGGGGGGGGATGGGGCTCATGTGCCTACTTTCTCTTATTTAAAATGTCCCCCTCTTTGTAAAGCTTGTTTTTTTAAAAAAAAAAAAAACATTGAAAGGACAGTTTGAGATAAAAAGTTATTGGAAGGCTGAGGGTGGCTTAAACTTTGCTGATAATATCTATTTTCCACAAAGCTACACAGACATTTAGTTTTCAAAGGAAATTTACTGAAACTGCTTGGAGAATGTGTTTATAGGTACCATGCTTCAGTATACCTAGCCCTAGTTATTCCATCAAAAAATGACTATCAAAAGATTAGGAATGTAGCTCAGTGGTACAGCACTTTCCTAGCATGTTCAGGAGGCCCTGGGTTCCATTCCCAATACTGCCAAAAACAAAACAACAAAAACTTATTGACTTTCACTGGGCCACAGGTAATAGCAAAGTGAATATAAGAGCTAATCAGGATATTGTGTTCCTTTAATCCTCTCCACAATCCTGTGAGGTAGGTGTTATGATTCTTCCCATTTTAAAGATGAGGAACTCAGGTACAGACAGTAAAGTGACTTGCCAATCTCATACAGTTCACCCTTAACTATGTTACCTCTGCTGGGTTGGCTTTTACCCTCAATGATTAAAATCTTTCAGGGGAGATAGTTACCCAAATAATTTACATGAAATGACCACATGAATGCCATACAGAAAAAAAAAAGTTCTGTTTTTTTTTTCTTTTCAGTTCTGACTTGTGAAAGTGTAAAATTGTCTTTTTATTGCCTCAAAGCCAGAAAAACAGAGAACTTTAGAGTGCAGATGGGGGAAATGTGATCATTAAAATGGAGTGCAATGTTTAGAATAAACAGGTCCCAGCCAGTGTTGAGGTGGTTCAGATATTCTCTGAATATCTTTAAGATTTATCTGTATTTAATTTAAATTTACTGATATGGACTGCTCTCAATAATAAAGTACTTCCTGATCTCTGCTCTGTATAGTTTTAACTTGAATTATGTGAACTTTTTTTTTTTTTTTTTTTTGAGAAGTTGGCCTTCCAAGGTCTTGATTTTACTGATGTCTCATGCCGCTGCCAAAGAACTGCTCAACATCACATTGTTATTTTTCAAATAAGCAGGACAAAATTTCCAGACTCCAGGCCATGAAGTAGGATTTCCATTTTAAAATACTAAGAAATCTTATCTAATCATAAGACTTCTGTAACCTAAAAAGGCCCTAAAAACTTGAGCCTTTTATGCTTTTTTTTTTTTCTTTTCTTTTCTTTGTAACTAGGTAAGCAGAGGGAGGCTAAGAGAAGTTTAGATCAAATAACCAGGGAGTGGCAAACTTGGACCTTGTGGGGCTCTGTTAGAGGAAGCTTCATTCATTTGCTGATGAAGTCTGGGTGAACTTTGTCAATTTGTGAGAATGGTGGTTGTTGGGGAACTGGACTGATCCAAGAGGAGAAACTCTAAGTGGGGAGATTGGGATAGGTTGAGGTCGGTCATGCAGTAAGGATAGGAAAAAAAATCTACCTCAAAACAAGAATTATCTTTCATGTCTTTGTATCTCCATCAATTCTTGGCATAGCTTTTTTGAATTTTTTTGAATTTTGAATTCATTTGCTTGCATTCTCAGCCACAAATAACCCAATGTATGACCCATGAATGAATGGGGAGAATATTTATGGGAGTTGGGAATTCTTTGAGATTGAAATGAAACGACCTATGTGGGAAAACCCTGTAAATGTAAAACTATCTGTTCTCATGCAAAAGATTATACATATGTGTATAATGTGCCTAAACATACTTCATGCTCCCTCTTTATTTGCTTTTTTCATTTTTTTTCTCTAGCTCTTTCCCTTTCTTTTCTGAGCCGTCTAAGAGGACATGATCACCTTCTTTGATCCATCAAAGAACTTTGAACATGTATTACTACTTTGCCTTGTAGTGTTATTACTTGTTGACTTTTCTTATCTCAAGTGGCTGACCCATTCCATTTTGATTCTATAAGTACTCCTAAGGGCAATACCTCTGGAGTAACAGGTGAGGAACTAGGACTTCAACTTTAAAACATTGCAAAATCTCATCTAATCATAAAATATTTAAAGCATAAAAGGGCCCTACAAACTGCTCTCCTAAGGTTTTTTTTTTTTTTTTTTTTTTTTTTTTTTAATAGATGAGCAGACTGAGGCACATGTTTGTTGAATTAAAGGGCATCTTATGTATAAGCACTGGATGCACTGAGAATTTCCACTATCAATGTTTCTTTCTGGTATTTTAAAAAGTACCAGGGAATTACGACAGCAGTTTTGTAATTAAAAAAAATGAATTAAATATCTTTTCCTCTGGTCAGGAAGAGTATTCATGGAGTCTGTTGAGATCTGGTGCTTGGCCCTGTGACTGCCCATCAAATAGATCAGAACCTACAGACAGAATGGATGGATTTAGGCAAGTTTGACTGATAGAGTCCTAGGTTCTTTGCTTCTTTCCTTTCTTGAAGGAAAGAAGAGAAAGGTGGAGGAACATTAGGAGTGTCAGGATGGTATGAGTGTCCTCCATGCATCCCTGGGAATGTCAAGGAGGGCAACAGAGGTAGCCAAAGGAGCTTAAGTAACAGCAAAGGCCAGTGACATTTTACTCATCCTGGTTAGAACTGGCAAAAAGTGGCCACTTGTGACAACCACTAACAAAAATACTTTATTCCCATATCTGCAAGCATAAGTCTATGTGGTAAAGATGGCATGGAATTTTCTTTCTTTTTCCTGGAGCCATATCCCATGCATGTTTAATTTTACTGAGAAGTGCGCTTAGCAAATAAGAGTTTCTTGTTGACTCTGTCAGTCTTAGTTCAGGGAATCTCATTGACTGTGCATCTAGCTACACTGGATGGCAGTATTTTTTTTTTTTTTTTACAACGTGGTAGCTGAATGTAAGTCACAACTGTACAGTATTTTAGGTAATTTGAGGGAAATTCATAGGTAGCTTTGATTATATGCAATTTTTGCTGCACATTGTTGACTTAGAAGGTAACTTGCACAGAAGATATGACTTGATACAGTGTCTTTAAATTCTCTGGCTACATTAAAGATCAGATACACTTGTGTGATTGATTTGGGATTGAATAGTGAGTTTGTAATTCCAGTTTAGTGGGAAAATGGATTTCAAATTTTAAATACCCAAATTGGAAACACATTTTGAAACATTTTCTTGCAGTAAACGATTTAGGTAAATAAATTCTTTGTAGATGTCTTCATATAACCATTATATTCCAAGCTCATTAGATTAGTAACTTATGTTTCTTTATGTTAAAAAAAAGTATTGTTTTCCTTGGTACATAATCCTTTTCTTTCCCCTTAGTGTTTGCCTTGAGGATTCAGAAAGTTGGGAGCTCCTGTCATCATGGCGAACCTTCTAAAAACAGTGGTGACTGGCTGTTCATGTCCTTTACTTAGCAATTTGGGGTCCTATAAGGTTCTACCTGGGAAGAAGGATGTTTTACGAACATTTCATACTCATCAGGCACTGTGGTGTAAAGCCCCTGAGAAACCAGGTAAAATCTTACTTCAGTGTTTGCTTTAAGTCATAGATATTAATAGCTCTCCTGGTGGTAGATAAAAGGAAAAACCATACAGTTTTATAACTTGGTGCTTACAAGTGATCATTTTAAATAAAAAAAGAGTGCTGTCTTATATTTTCCATGTATAGAAATTCCTGATTGTCACTATTAAGAGAAGAAAGGAAAGTAGAAAGCGATAAAAGATAAATCAGTTGTACCTAGGGGGCTGTTGCTGCCTTCCAGTATTGGGGGTTTATACCATGTATAGCTCATCTATGCTCAGGAATTAAGAATTAAATGTATTAATTGATCTATGTTAGTGTTTTCCGATTTAATAAAGAGCACCTTCATCTCAGTTGCTCAGGTCGGAAACCTTGGAGTCATTCTATACCTTCTGAATCGGTAAAGGTCAGTTCTACCTTGCGTCTACACTGACCTCTTCTCAATGGACCAGTCTTCTAAATAGTCTCTGAGCTTTGTACCTTGGCCCTCCTGCAGTTTGTTCTGCACTTGGTGGAAGAATCTTTAAAAGATATAAGATCAGGTCTCTTCTCTCAAGATTTACCAGACTTTCCAGCGCATGCAGAGTAGGAGTGCAAGTTTTCCAGGGGCCTGAAGGAGGAGAGACTGAGAGGGGGCTGTTCTAAGTCGAGTCAGCTTCCTCTTAGCAGTCTTTTCAAAGACTATACCAGGGCCTCTGTTTTTTTAACTATAAATTTTTATCTGACTACTGCTTTCACTGCATCCCATGTTTCTAGTATGTGTATTTTCTTTTTTTTGAGAGAGAATTTTTAATATTTATTTTTTAGTTTTCGGCGGACATAACATCTTTGTTCGTATGTGGTGCTGAGGATCGAACCCAGGCCGCACGCATGCCAGGCGAGCGCGCTACCGCTTGAGCCACATCTCTAGCCCCCCCAGGGCCTCTGTTTACCCCTCACTGGCCACACTTTAGGCACCTGGCCATTTATAAAGGAGACTTGAACTTTTTTTTTTTCCAGATGGCAACATACCCAGCTAAAAATGGCCTTTTGGTACTAAGATGGAGGGACAGGATGGATGTTAGGAGTCAACTTTTGATGCAAAGGATAATCCTTACTTCTTTTTAAGTTTGTAGGACTGTTTGTTCATTAAGGTACCCTACATTGCTGGGCATTTTGAATTTTTGTGTCTGCCTTAAATAGACTTCAGAACCTCTTTTCTTGTTCTCAGATAACAAGTCACTGTTGCCAGGGTACCTCTCCCTAAGAGCTCCCAAATTTACCTTCAGATGCTTTCTTTTAAATTGCTGTGGAAAGCCAGATTGCCCACTGCGATAAAATTGTGCAAAAAGAAAAGTAAATGACTGTTCTGAGGGCATGAGACTTGTTCTTATGACTAATAAATTTCAACATCTCTATATTAACTACATGAAAGATTTTTGTTTAGCTTCTGGTTATTTTGGAGGGTGGTGTGTACCGTGGATTGAACTCAGGGGCACCCTACCACTGAGCCACATCCCCAGACCTATTTTGTATTTTATTTAGAGACAGGGTCACACTGAGTTGTTTAGTGGCTTGCTTTGAACTCATGATCCTCCTGCCTCAGCCTCCCAAGCTGCTGGGATTACAGGCGTGTGCCACCTGCCTGGCTAATTTCTGGTTCTCAATTATTTTCTGGATACTTCTTTTTTATCCCTAAAAGATAAGGATTCTATTTTTTCCTTAATATAGCTAGAATTTCATTACCACATTGAGAAGCATAGAAAACAATTCCACTCAGGTTTTCTCAATTGTTTCTTTTTTTTTCCCTCTCTCTTCCTTTGTTCCTTTCCTCCTTTTCTTTTTCCTCCTCTGCCTCTTTCTCTTCATCATCTTCTTTCCTTCTCCTCTTCTCCTCCTCTTGTGCTCCTGTTCCTTCTTTTGGCTTGTTCAAAGAATGATCTTTCTTTCTATATTCTATCATTGTATCTAATATTGTATTATTCTGTCTTCATGTATTAGCTAGAATTTTTCTATCAAAAAACATTTGAACGAGGGGAATAAATGTTTAATTCTTTCCCATTATTTTTGCTAATAATGAGTTGTTTTCCTTATGTATTCGTTTCCTTTCCAAGCTTGGTGGCTTCATACATTACAGAGTTATTATCTTGAGGAAATCAAAATCAGCTAGATCTCACTGGGCCTAAGGTGTTGGCCGGTCTGCATCCCTCTCTGGAGCTCCGGGAGAGGATGTTTCTCTGCCTTTTCCAGCTTCTGGAGAGCCCCGCCTTTGCTGACTTGTGGTCCTTTGTTCCACCTGCTTTCTTCCACATTTAAGGAACCTTGTGATTACAGTAGGGCAATTAAGATAATCCAGGATATTCTTATCTGAAAGTCAGTTGATTAGCAACCTTAATCCCGTCTGCTTCCTTAATTCCCCTTTGTCATGTGTTGTGATATACTCACAGTGTTGGGCATTAGGACACTGAATATATTTGGGAGAACATTATTCTGCCTTCCACATGCTATTATTCTCATATTGACCAATAAAGCTTTTGAAATATTTTATTTGTTGAGTATCAACACAAACATATGGATTATAACATCTTTGGATGTATTTTACTCCATTGCTACTAATTATTATTTTTGATGCTTCAAATTATAGTTGGCCCATAGAAGCCATTTTAAGCTAGCTTCTAAATACCTTTGACATGACTTTAGTTATCTTTGGTAGCTTCCTTGATTTTTGACATGTAGGGCCTAGATTTGATGACAGATGACTGAACTTTAGGTCAGAGTATGTGATTTAATTTTGCACATCAATCCAAATGTTTGTGAGCTATCTCTTTTCCTCCCTCTCTTCCGAGTAAGTATTTATTTGCCTTTGGTTTACTGTAAATTTTTAATGCACAAGTAGTTTGGAAATCTAAGACAATGTTCAAATTCAGACAGTTTTAGGTTGACTTAACTTCTCCAAGATCTTACTTAACAACTTATTCTGAATCAAAAATTTGATTCATTCTTAAAATTATGAGTTTAGATTTTAAAGAGTAGATTTCCTAAGCTTTAGTAAAACTTATAAAGAAATAGATACTCTATTTTAAAAATTGTGTTTATATCTACATATTGAATGAAACACCAGAAGTAAGTAATATCCTTAAGCTAACCTTAAGCCTGAACCATATGTAAGTAATATAAGTATATATCATGCAGTCTCTTTTGGTTTGCAAAGAACAGAATCTTAATGGGTTATATTTTTCGAAGAGGGTATATTGTATGCTTCTTGGGAAGAATGGGAGCTCAGGAGACCCCTCATCTACTTTTGGAGAAGTGGAATGTTATTCTGGATTTTATAGCCATGACTTATCTTCCTTCTTTTAATATCCACTACTGCTGTGTTTGCCACTCCTGCTGTTGACCTTCCTTTGATTGCCCATGACTATGCTTACATATACCTTTTACACCGTTCTTTTCTCCTTGTCTTTTTTCATGAGTCTCCCATTCAAACTCCCTGGGAGAACATTATTGGGTTGGGTAGATGCTGGCCAACATGAGTGTCCTTGAGCAGAATTCCTGTATAAGTGATCTTCTGGACCATAGCTGCTGGTTTTCTGAATGTCTGCCCTAAAGATGATTATTATCTAGGACCCAGTAGGTGATCTCTTATCAGTTGTTGCTAAGCTTGTAGGGTCTCAAGATACCACATTTGAAAATCTCTGAGAAATTGCCTGTGGCCAAATTGGCAGGAAGGGGACTTTCAGTGCGGCAGGACACCAAAGTATGTAACATAGGATTGTTCTTCAAAACAGTGATTTATGCTGGGCATGGTGGCCCATACCTGTAATCTTAGTGACTCAGGAGGCTGAGAGAGGAGCATTTTAAGTTTGAGGCCACTCTCCGCAACTTAGCGAGACCCTGAACAGCTTAGCAAGACTCTGTCTCAAAAAATAAAAAGGGCTGGGGATGTGGTTCAGTGGTTAAATGCCCCTGGGTTCAATCTCCAGTGCCAAAAATATGAAAACAAACAAACAAACTAAAAAAACACGGCAATTTACTTTTGTCTTTGATAAAGGTTAGGACAGGGAGACCAGAATCCCCAAGTTTTAGAGTTAGCATGCTATGTAGTCTCTCAACTCATTTTTTCCCTCTAAGAATGCCTTAAAGAAATCAATTTGTTTAAATAAAATACTTAAAACATTCAGGAGAGTGGGCATAAAAATTTCCTATCATCTTTCAATAAAAGTAAAAAAATTATGATTGTGAATCAAAAACATCATTTTGGATAGCAACATGTGCATGCAGTATATATTTTTATTTTTTTTATTTTTTTTAAACATTTTTTGAGAGAGAGAGAGAGAGAGAGAATTTTTTAATATTTATTTTTTTTAGTTTTCGGCGGACACAGCATCTTTGTATGTGGTGCTGAGGATCGAACCCGGGCCGCCCGCACGCCAGGCGAGCGCGTTACCGTTTGAGCCACATCCCCAGCCCCATGCAGTATATTTTGAAGAACAGACTGCCCATTTCCATTTCCTGAAGTCTCTTGTTAAACATTTTTTTTTGCTTATTACCTTTGTCTGTTTGTAGGAATTCCATATAAGCAACTGACTGTTGGAGTCCCCAAGGAGGTTTTCCAAAATGAGAAGCGAGTGGCATTGTCTCCTGCTGGTGTCCAGGCCTTGGTCAAGCAGGGTTTTAATGTTGTCGTGGAATCAGGTGCTGGCGAGGCTTCCAAGTTTTCAGATGATCACTACAGAGCAGCAGGTGCCCAAATCCAAGGGGCGAAGGAAGTTCTGGCTTCTGATTTGGTGGTCAAAGTAATTATTCCTTTTTCCTTTCCCATTGATAGCATGCTGACTTTTGGAAATTGTTTCACAGAAAAATGAAATTACTTTCTTTGGTTTCTTAGTTTTTCCAATGTTCTTTCTTTTTAATTGATACATAATAATTATACATATGGGTACATATCTGTGTACGTATTTGTGGGAAATGATCAAATGAGCATAATGAAAATTTGCAGTCAGTGGTCCAGGATACCCAAAGGCAAGTATTTAATTACTGCTAGAATTGGAAAGAAGATATGAATCTCAGCCTGGGATTGAATGTGCATTGTCTGCTACCTAAGGGCATGGTGATTTGCACTGATATAAGTGCTATTTCTAGAGAGGGCATGACTATTCAGAGAAAGCAACATCTGGTTGAGTGGCAAGTGGCCTTTAAAAGAAAGTCTTAAGGAAATGTATAGTAGAAATTATATGCTAATGAACTTTAGAATTAAAATTTGAAGTAAAAAAAAGTCATATAAAAAGGGAAAGCTGGAGGGGCTGGGGTTGTGGCTCAGCAGTAGAGCACTCGCCTCACACGTGGAGACCCTGGGTTCGATTCTTAGCACCGCATAAAAAAATAAATAAGTGCAATAAAGGTATTGTGTTCAACTACAACTAAAAAGTAAATATCAAAAAAAAGGAAAGTCTGTATCAAGAGTCTAGTGCAGATGATAAATAGAATTGGGCACTAAATTAAATCTTGCACCTTCTACAACTAATGTAAGGAAAGTATGGATTATGGATGTATGATTACCAGATTAAAATAAACTCACTTTTCAGAAAGATATGCTTTTTAACAGATATTTTTCAGTTGTCAATGGATCTTTATTTTATTTATTTATGTGTGGTGCTGAGAATTGAACCCAGCACCTCACAGAGCTACAACCCTAGCCCAGATATGCTTTTACATATTGATTTCTAAGAAGACTCAATCATATAGGTGTGTGTGTGTGTGTTATGTGTGTGTGTGTGTTTTGAACATAAAATCCACTGAATAACTTGACAGCATCTTTTTTTTTTGGTACTGGGGATTGAACCCAGGGGTGTATAACCGCTGAGCAACATCCCCAGGTCCACCCTTTTTTAAAACAAAAATTTTTTAGTTGTAGATGGACATAATATCTTTATTTTTATTTGTTTATTTTTTCGTGGTGCTGAGGTTTGAACCTAGGGCCTCACATGTATGAGGCAGTGCTCTACCACTGAGCTACAACCCCAGCCCCCTGTCTTTTAAAAAAAATTTATTTAGAGAAAGGGTCTCAGTAAGTTTCTAAGTGCCTTGCTAAGTTGCTGAAGCTGGCTTTGAACTTGAGATCCTCTTTCCTCAGTCTCCCAAGCTATAGGGATTACAGGTGTGCACCATCATGCCCGGTCTTGGTAGGATCTTAAATGGTGATTTTGGCAGAAGATATATAAGACCAATTTTTATTGTAGAAAAATGATTAGTGAAATGTTTGTCTGGAGATAAGTTGTAATTCAGTTAAAGCTTTTAAAACTTTTAGGTTTATAGATATTTGGTGATATAATTTGGTATAGAGTAAAAGAACTTAGGGAAAATAGAAAAATAAGTACAATCCATTGCATCATGTTTTAGGGGACAAAACCTTTTGAAATGTCTTTCAGTAAATATAAGAATATATGTAAATTTTGAAGTGGTTTGTTTTTCATTTAGGGATTCATAATGTGTACAACCATGTTAAAGGTGTGATGAGAAATTTGTAACATAGAGACTTAAAGCTTTATACCAGCACTAATAAACTATTTAATCTGGGAGCTCTCTCTTGAGTCAAGCCTATTAATATCCTTTGGAACACATTCAGAGGAACATTCAGTTGGCTTGACATACTCAGATGCTAGCAGTCTCAGCTGAGAATTTCATAAAGGCCAGTAGAATCAATTTGGAGTTGTCCTTTAATTTTTACGATTTTCATTAAGGATTTTCATGGAGAAAAAAGCATATAGTGTCCAAGAAGTGTTTCTTTCTTTTCTGGTGTTTGGAATTGAACCCAGGTCTTACACATGCTAGGCAAGTGTTCTACCGCTGAGATACACTCCTATCCCAAACTGGATTTTTTATTTTCTGAAATTTTAGGGATTATATCCAGGGCTTTATGCATGCTAAGCAGGTTCTCCCACTGAGCTACATGCCTGGTCCAAAGTCTTGAATCATAAGCATTACCAGGTCAATACCTGAAATAGGCAAAGATGTCTAGAAGCTAAAGGGAGATGATATGATACGATAGAAATCACTCATCCAGCATTTGTATTTAAAATATAAGTCCCAGATGCTGAGTTTTCTGTTTTTATTTGCCTAAAAGCATTACTACAAACTGGGAGCTAATGAAATGTCTTAAACTTCTTAACAGAATATATTGTAGCTTTTTTGTTTAAGCCCAATTCAGCAAAGCTACTAGTTTGATTTATGTTCATTTATAGTCATCTGGCATTTTAAGGTGACATAAATCTATACTTACTACCATGGAGTCTTTAATTTACAATGTTCCTAATGTCTGACTACTCCAGATGTTTATGCTTGTCAAAATTAGCAGGTATTGAATCTTTGAACAAGCAAAAAAAAAAAATTCCCATCTATTTAATCTGTCTTTTAATTTTACCAGAGTAATTGGTTTTGGGAGGACAGTTTGTTGTAAAACCTCCATATTATCTCACTGCTCTTTAGTTAATTGTCAACCCTAACCCAAACTGTGTTTTTCCTAGGTGTGTGTGCTCTCTATTCAGAACAGTCCATAGGTCATTAATCAAAAAATAGCATATTTCTTTGTGTGCCTTACTTTGCTTATGAATTTGGGCAGACACTTCTTAATGAAAGAATAACTTCTAGATTATTATTTTAGTCATTGTATATTTTTTGAATTGTCTTGTTTGTTTAAAAATATGATCAAGATTTTTATGTCTGTATTTTCTTTGCCATGCTGGGATTATATCCAGAGCTTTGCACATGCTAGGCCCATACTCTTACCACTGAGCTACATCGCCAGTCCAATATTCATATTTTAATCTGTGATTTGACTTTCTTTTCAGGTACGAGCCCCCATGGTTAATCCAACATTAGGTGTTCATGAAGCTGACCTTTTAAAGACATCGGGAACACTGATTAGTTTTATTTACCCAGCCCAAAATCCAGACTTGCTAAATAAACTTTCCAAAAGAAAATCTACAGTTTTGGCAATGGACCAAGTTCCAAGAGTCACAATTGCTCAGGGATATGATGCACTAAGCTCTATGGCCAACATTGCAGGGTAGGTTTATTCTTTTCCATTTCAATTAAACAAAAGCACAATGGTGATACACAGACATCCACCCTGTAGCTCTTCTGTCTTCTAGTGATGTCCTTTGCAGTAATTGTTGGAAATTGCAGTCTTACGAGACTATAATTAAATTATTTTTATGACTTATTGTTTCATTGTGATCAGATTAGAAGTGAGCACTAACACACACTCCTTTTTAGTCTTCCTGGGTGGAAGAGAAGTAGTATTTTTATCTACCAAAGGAAATAACTGTCAGATTATTTGTATGAGGAATACAAATTTTGTGTGTGTATACAGGCATATACTAGTTTCAAATTGCTGTTTTTGTAATTTGTTAAAAGTGGTCAAAAAAAGTGGTTACATATTAGCAGTTTGTGGAAAAATGAAGGCAGTTTATAAAATATTTTAAATAATTTTTTTTTGCATGAAACAAAGTTTATGCATTACAACTGAAGAGTCTGGGAAGGTCTTTTTTTCTCTGGGGAAGCTGAATGAGCTATGTGTTGTGAACATGAATTTTGACTTCTGTCACATGATATCAGGTTTGAAATTTTCCACTTGTGTCTGGATTTTGGAACACTTTGGATTTCAGAGATTAGGAATGCTTTATTTGTATATACATATTAACAGATAGACCATCTTAATGAGGTTTTGCTTAGGTGAATTCATAAAATATTTAATGAGTAGGGAAAATATCTGTATTAAATGAAGTTTCATCTGGAGTCAAAACCCATACTGATGACTGAGAGCTATGTCATCTTATTTTCAAGGCCACGATAGTAATACGCTTTAGTTGCCTGCCAGCAGTATTTCATTCCCTGTTTTTTGCCTGATTGCTATGTAGAGAAGAATTGTAAGATCCATTTTTCTTGGAAGAATATGACTATACTGGAGTAATCCTGCCTGCTGTGGGTGAGGTAGAGTATAGTCAGAATCTTTTGAGCAAAAGAAATATTATGAGGCAATATAGGATGGGAGGAGTACCCAGAAGCATGCCTATCTCCATCTCACCCACTGTGGTCCCAGTTTGTCTGAAGTTTGAACCTTTGTGGATCCATGGGACACAGTTTGAAGACTCACTTTTGTGATGTCCTGAGCTGACATATGCAAAGATCATGCTGTGAAATGAATTACCTGGTATATATAACCACATGGTGTGGAATAAATCATTATCTAACATAGACACTAACCACATCATGGTGAAGATGAATTGCTTCTAGTTCAACTATTAATTCTGAGCTTTTGTAAAAATGCCCAGTTCACCACATTTTTTTCCTATTATTAACACTTTATTGTGTATACTTTTGTATAATCTCTCATTTGGGTAATTTTTCAGCATAGCAACTGCATATTTTAAAACATAATTCCCAAAGTAGTTTCTTACAATGATCTTTGTATATTTATCATATTTGCTCTTTGAAAAGTTTTATCATTTGAATTCAGAAGACTAACAGATAATCTCTAAAATACTGTTTCCTGTTCCAGTATGATTAACCAACATTAGTAATGACATTTTTGCATTGTTATATCAAGTAACAAAATATGATCAGGGAGAGGTTTTGTTGCCAATTAGAAGTTGGGTCTTAACGTTAAGTGGTTGTATTATTAATGAGACAGAGAATATTACTGAGCAAGAATGTATAAGTGCCTTTTAAAAAAAATGTATACTTTTAAAAAATTTTTTATTTTAGTTGTCATTGGGTCTTTTACTTATTTATATGTGATGCTGAGGATTGAACCCAGGGCCTCACCCATGCCAGGCAAGTGCTCTATCACTGAGCCACAACTCCAGCCCTATAAGTGCCTTTTGAGTATAAAAATATGTAAAATGGAGATCAGTGTCGTATGTCCAAGTTCTCCTAGTAGAGTAAGGATGGTGCACACTGTTAGTTTTTATTGCACAGCTTGTTTCTTTAGCTGAAACACTGAAATGTTTATTGTGTGTTTACTATGTGACAGGCAGTATGCTAAGTACTTTGGCTGCATTATGTCATCTAGTCCTAACAACAGCTCTCAGAGATAGATGCTTTTTTTGTCTCCATTTTATAGATGAGGAATCCAAGAATTACATTTTCTCAAGATTATGAAGCTAATCAGTGATAGGTCTAGGACATAAACTGAGGTTGAGAGTTTCATGCTTTCAATCGTTAGAGATCAAGAGTTGGAATCTTATTATGTACAGCATATGGTTAATCTAATTATTTTATTTGACAGTTTCCCCCCTGTATTGTTTAAGTACTACATAATCATCAAAGAAAATTTAGACAGCATAATAAAGTATAAAGGATGTGGAGTCTCAGCATCCAAAGAAAAGCATTGCTATCATTTTCTTGACTTTCCTTGTTACTTTTTCCTTCTCAACTAATCTTCTTTGGTATTCCTTATGAAGGGGCTAGGTAACCTTAAGGATAAGAATGTGGCTTAGAGCCAGGCTACCTGGATTAGGTCACTGGTTCTGACATTTACTGGCTGGGTGACCCTGGACAAGTCTTTTCATCTCTGTGTATCTCAGTCTCCTCTTGTAAATAAAAGTGATGATCCTACCTATCCAGAAGGAGTGAGTATATGTGCAACACTTAAGAACTGTTCTTGACACTTAGTAAATACTAAGTATTAGCTATATTCTTGACAAGGCAATTGATAACCTGCAATAATGTATGGGCCGAAGACCTTTTATTTCATGGGATTATCTATGTATTTACTTTTTAAAGGTATAAGGCTGTTGTCCTAGCTGCAAATCATTTTGGACGATTTTTCACTGGTCAGATCACAGCTGCTGGGAAAGTTCCTCCAGCTAAGGTAGGTACAACTTTGAATGATTCTTCATAGTACAAATTGGAAGCAAGGGTATGTATAGTCTTAAAATTAATTATTTAAAAAATTTTATGTGTATTAGTGTCACTGATGACTTCTGTATGCTCACAAACTTAGGGTGGCATCTCAAAGCTGAACGTTTAAGATTGCTTAAGAAAATGAAATTTGACTACTTTTGACTTACTAACTTGAACTCTTTTTTTTTAATGTATTTTTTAAAATTATGGTTGGACACAATACCTGTATTTTATTTATTTATTTTTATGTGGTGTTGAGGATCCAACCCAGTGCCTCACACGTGCCAGGCGAGTGCTCTACTGCTGAGCCACAGCCCCCGCCCTAAACTTGAACTCTTAAAGGGATTTTGGATAACTTGGCCTGAGGGCCTGTTTGCACGACTTTTTTTTTTAAAAAAAACTTCAATGTACTATTCAGCAAATTCTGGGTTTCCCAACATTGCAACATCTTGCAAAGAAAATATTACTTTGGTTTCCTCACTCCTCAATTTTTGGGTAACGAGGACAGAGGATGGGAGGTGATGTAATCAGGGCTTTTGGCAGAGGGGAAGGGTGCTGCAGCTTTGAATCCAGACTGGAAGCAGAGAGGAGCAGTTAGTGATGTGAAGCAGGGAAGGTTATATGAAAGGACAGGAGTTTGTTTTTTTCTTTTCTTTATTCTAATTTGTTATATATGACAGCAGAATGCATTACAATTCAGGAGGTTTTGTTTTGATCCTTCAATTCTAAGTTCTCTGAATGTCAATATAGATCCTGAGGTAAGGTATAGGAAATAGGACTTTAAATATCTGTCTGTAAAGTACAGGTTTACCTTGTGCTTCCTCCTTTTAAATATTTCATTGTATAAACCCAGAGTGTTAAATAAAAAAATTTTCTAGGGAAGAAAGCCCCAAAGCAATAAGCACCTAATAGCAGTTTTATGAAATCTTGCTATTTATTGCTTTGAAGAATAGGCCACATGAAAAAACAGCAAGTGCTTCAGTGGAGGCCATAGTACCTAGTGAGAAACTATGAGCAAATAGCACAGATGTGATATGTAAAATGAGGACATTTTGACCTGTTCCTTAGGATTGTAAGAAAATGTCTTGCATTCGAGGTGGCCAGAAGTTCATGCCGTTCTGAAACGGGCTGAATACTTTGATGCACAAAATCCACAATTCAGTTTTGATTAGAATCTTTCTAGAAATATATGGAAGTTGATAGGAAAGCTGTGAATATAAGGGGTTAAAAAGTGAAACAGAAGGCAAGAGGCTTAAAAGAAGGAGAGTCATTCAGTCTTTAAAAAGTGGAAAAGAGACTGTCTTTATTAAAGAGTTTAAATTGCAGCTTAAAGGATTTGGTTACATGGCAAAAATAGTTTTCTGAAACTTAGGAATTAGTCACTAGCTGGGCTCATGGAGGTAGACTACATGATATTTTATTTGTGTTTCTTGTAAATATAGAGGGTTTTTGTTTTTGTTTTTTGGGTTCTGGGGATTGAATTCAGGAGCACTGAGTCCCCAGCCTTATTTTGTATTTTATTTAGAGACAGGGTATCACTGAATTCCTTAGCACCTCACTTTTGCTGAGGCTGGCTTTGAACTTGCAATCCTCTTGCCCTCAGACTCGTGAGCTGCAGGGAGGACTGAAATCAATCAGTTATTGAGTCTTAATGAAATGACAGGCATTGTTGTAGGAGCTGGGGGATGGACTGAATAAGACAAACATCCTGGCCACATAAAACTTACATTCTAGTGGGCTCATAGTGAGGACACAACCCCCCAAAATATACAAGATAGTTTTATATATAAAGGAAATGAACCAGATGAGGTGATAGTAACAAAAACATGTGAGCCACTTGAGCTGGGAGATGGGGAGGCTCCTCTGACATTTGAGCTGATACCTCAAGGATGGAAAGAAAGAAACCAGGATTTCTAAGAAACTTAGGGTTCTAGGCAAAGGGCCAGCACATATAGAGGACCTATTATGGGAAAGACTTTATTTAGTGTGTTCTAGGGAATAAAGAAGGCCATTGGCCTTGGAGTACGGTGAACAAGGTAGGGGCCATCTGCGATGATGTGGGAAAGGAAGGTTAGGTTGGATCACGTAGTGCCTCTCTGATAGGTCATGTTACAAAATTTGAGTTCTCTTGAAGGTGAGAGAAATGTGTCTTAGGATTTAAAATAGTTATCTGGCTGTTATGGGTGGGAGCTGGTACAGAGGGAAGAGTAAAGATAAGATCTCTTAGGAACTGGTTGTACCTGGGAAGGTGGTAGTAACAGAAATGTAGAGAAGGAGGTGGACTGGGAGATCTTTGGGAGTCAAACCCGGTAGTACATGTTGGTGGGTTGGAGATAGGAATATGTGCAAAGGGAGGACTCAAGATGACCTCCCCAGTTTGTCTCAAGGAGTTGTGCCCAGTTAGTACCCTTTACTGAGATGGGGAAGCTGAGAGGAGGAACAGGTTATATATGACTGAACATCAGGAACAGTGCTATAATGTTCTCTTGCCCTTGCCCTTTCCTGACTGTATGTCCACACTGTGCCGGTTAGCAGTGACTGCTTTAGTTAAATTCCATCACTTAACATAACAACAAAATTTTCACTGCTATAATGTGGATGCCAAGCGGCTTGCCCAAGGTCCTCTAGAACTAGGTAGTAAGAGAGTCAGAATTTCAACCTAAGCTCTCAGTCTCTTTTCCTCCATCCCATGCTAAAGAGCAAGAGTAATTTACTATTATAGTATCTATATTGATTTATTCATGTGCAGTTTTGTCTTTAAATTATATAGTCTTTGGCTATTTCATTTTTTGTTAATTTTTTTTATATAGAGAATAAATGGGTGACTTTATCATGTACATGTTTCAAAGTATATACACATTGTGGAATGGTTAAATCTAGCTAATTAACACACACATTACTTCAGGTAGTTGTCATATTTGTGGTGAGAGCACTTGACATTCAGTATTTTTCAAGAGTACAGTGTATTGTCAGTAACTGTAGCAATCTAGCTGTACCATAAATCTCTGGAAATTCATTCTTCCTAACTGTAATCATGTATCCTTATTATTTCTTGTTTCAGAATAACTTGGCCTAGCCCTGTGACTTTTACTTATTTCATTTATTTGTGTATGTTTGTTTGTTTATTAATTTATAAGTGGTGGAACTTTAGAGTAGAACAGGGTTGGTGTCTCAGAGCCCTGCTTGTTCCCTCTGGTCCCCCTCCACCCCCTTTCCTATAGATTCCTCCCACTTCCTATGAGAAACCATCATCAAGATCAATTGACACTGCCCAGGGGTCACTGGGGAAGTTTGACTGCCTAGAATTCTTAAAAAGGCAAAAGCAGTTGTGGGCTTGATGGGTGGGTAGGAATTTATAAGCTTGACTGTTTCTGTGGGTGGCTTGTTTTTTGTTTTTTTTTTTTTCCCCTTCAGCAGGAACAGGGAATTGCCTTCAATAGACTATTTGTAGGATGTATAGCAGAACTTTTTTTTTGGACCGCCCCTTCTAGACTAGAGACAACATTGTTCTTGCTTTGTTTTGTGAAGGCTGGAGAGACTTGCTTCTGAGGAATTCTTTAGTTCTCTTGGCTCTGATCCTTCCGTGGTGTGGGAGATTAGTGATACTGCTTCAGATTTCAAGTATAGTTCATTCAGAATGATTCAGGATTATGTGGTTGGTCACCAGCTATTCTATTCAGAAGCTTTTGAGCTCAGAATAGATGGGGTAGATATTCACTAAAGTTGTGCCCATCTTTGGAACATGTTTTTTCATATTTTATAACACTAGGAAAAAAACCTTAGAATGTGAGAGGGCAGAGTAGTTTGAATGTCATATGGGAATTTTAAAAGAAGTAGTTTTTATACAGCAAGAAAGAACCTGTTCATCTTTAGCCAGATAATGCTGATTGTGCTTACATAATTTTTACACTGAGATGCTGATAGGCTATTTTTAGTCGAGGTTATTGGTCAATACTAGCAGTTGTTCTTTTGTTAAAATTTTAAAAACAGTGCTGATTCAGCTAAAGGATAGACTGTCTACCCAACCCATGTATGGAGGGCTGGTCATTACCATGATCACTTATTGAAAGCTGTGTACCAGGCACAGAGAGTTGTTAGCTAGTAATTTTTCTTAATCAATTGATAATGGACTTTAATGAAAACATAAGTGTCTCTCTCTTCTTTTCCAGATTCTGATAGTTGGTGGTGGTGTTGCTGGGCTTGCTTCTGCAGGTGCAGCAAAGTCGATGGGTGCAATTGTTCGAGGATTTGATACAAGGTAAGTGCCTTACTTATGATGGAGGTTAAGCTAAAAGCATTTTGTTTCAAATAGGGCCTATTACATTTTCCTTAGAATTTGTAAATTGCAATTGTGAAACAGCTCAGTAAACTCTCTCCATTTGAAAATGGTCTATTCTATTTTTGCATGTGATAACTGAGGAAAATGCTCCACTTTTTAAAAATTAACTTAGAGTGAAAATGTATTAGTGGAAAAAACGACAGACAGGTCCAATCTCAGTAAAGCAGAAGTAATAAACAAAAGAATTTCAAACTAACAACTCAGTTCTTTCTCTGCATGGATTAACAAAGGGACTAGAGTTATCTCTGTTCTGCTTTTCAACATATTGCTTTAGTATGTCTTGCTTCTCTTCACAATGCTTTTAGACTCAGAGCATGAGCAGAGATGGTTGTGAGCATGAAGAGGGTGGCATAGTAGACATCTTAGTGAACAGACAGAATAAGGAGAGTACCCTACCTTAAATGGATGGAAGCAGGTAGAACCGACTGGGTAACACTCTCCAGGTGCTTTAATCTAAAGAGTAACACTACTTGAATTATTATTATTGTAGTATTTATGCTAAGGTAACTACTTTGAGCATAAAGAGAAAGTTGATTTCTCTAAAGCTGGCATAGAAGTATTTTCCTGGATTGTGTTTAAAGAGAAGTTTGATTAAATTGTTCATCACTGAAGACACTAGATACAGGATTTTTTTGGGAGGTGGTACCGGGGATTGAACTCAGGACTTTATTAAATACTTATTGAGTATCATTATCATTTAGGTATTTTCGTGCTTTTTTGAGATTGAAATGTGGTTATTTATTATCAACTGAGGGCAGTAGAGGCATAATAGCACTGCCAGTCTTATTTATTTTTTCGTGCTGGGCATTGAGCCCAGGACCTTGTGCATGCCAAACATGTGCTTTACCCTTGAGCTATACTCCTCAACTGCCAATCTTGAATATACAATGATAAAAAAATTCAGTTGGAAAGAATGTGACTTTTCCAAGTAAAGATTGTTCCATAGAATATTGTCAATGGTTCTGACCTGAGTTTAGAGAAGTGATGTACTGATAGAAATCAGTTGAAATGAGAAAAGAAGACATTTCCAAAGTAGTCAGGTCACTAACCAAAGATAGCCAGGATTAAGCATCCTATCCATCCTGGTTTTTCATTTTTTTTAATACAAATATATTTTATTTGAAATAAACAAAAATGTTTACACAGCATTCACTTGGAAACAAACTCTTGCTTGACTGTATTACTGAGCAAAGACAAAGCTGAAGCACAAACACCCTTCTTGTTTGACATGTATTTGGAGACAGGTAGGAAGACACTACTTGGTTTTAAAAAACTGACCTTCCCTTAAGGCCTGGTCATAGAAGTGTAAACAATGTAAATGAATCCACCATTACCAGTTGTCCTATCATATCTATGTCACTTGTGTATTCTGAGATCACACACATACCTGCCAATATACCTGGGAAGGGTTGCTATATCACAGTTACACTTTATTTCTTGGCAGGCAGGACTGAGGAAGAGTAATTTGGAACAAGTTTTACATCCTATTTAGAAAACACTAGTATTCCCTTAAATAACAGGTTACAGTAGAAAGATACTGCCTGGAAGTTACCTTTTCACTTTGGTTCATCTTAAGTTTTTGTGATTTACAGAGTTGATTCATTTGCTTATAGTACAATCCTGCCACAAAGTGTTAAAGCACAAGATACGTATTATTCCTTCAGCATCTGCATTTTCAAGTTTTATACTCTATCCACAGTATGTCCATAGTTCTTGGATACTTAAAAAAATAATACATGAATAAAACTCTTCTAAAAATGCAGATGTCTATAACTACAATGGTACTAAGTGGGAAGAAGACAATGAGGGAATGAAGAAAGCAAACATATTCCATGTGCAGGGAATGTGGTTCAAGTCTTTGGATTTAAAAATGAGTGCCCCCCAGAGAAGCTAGCTGTCATGGAATTTCCAGAAAACTTCCTTTGCCCCCCAAAATGGACCTGAAAAGCCTCAATCCAAACTTTTGAAAACTATAGTTATGAGATGCTATAAATGATGATCAAAGCAGTCAGAGGGAGAAGGATGAATGTGTCTTCCATTTAGCTACGATTTGTAGCAAAGCCTCCTTGGCTGTTGGTGGATCAGTCAAAAGCACTGAAGTACCAGAAGTGCTTTGGAGCACAGAGTAAAAGTACTGAGCATATTATCTGTCTAAATCAGTAACAGGACTTTATGGCTAGGAAAATTTTCTAAAGAGTAAAATGACCCCAGAATAGATGGATCTTTCTTCAACACTAATTGTATCAGAATTAACAAAAAGGAAAAAAAAAAAAAAAGATTTACAAGTAGATATAGTGATAACAGAAAAATACAAGGCAGAGAACACAAAAAGATGAAGTCAATGCTATAGGTTCAACAGTATTTCATGAGGCTAAAAAAATCTGTTAACTTTGAAAGCCCTAGCAAAATATCACTCTTGTTTATAAATCGCTTATTTATCATATGACCACATGTTGAATCCTTTTCTTTCTACATACTGAAGACTCCTACAGTCAGCCTTTAAGCATTCTGCATTTCTTTGCCAATCTTGTAGCTGAGTATCTTGTTCCAGTCAATTTTGGTGCAGGTAACTGGAAGCTGCCGGCGCAAGGCCTTGAATGTGGTGTCTGACATTGTTTGGTAGTTTTCACTAATTGCAGTCTGATATTCATTTTCTGCACTCTCTATGATTTTAATAAACTCCTTGGCAGTTTGGACTTCATTTGAAACAGTTACTAAATCTTGTACATCTTTATGGCTAACCAACTGAACATTTCCATCTTCATAATAGTGAACCTGAATCTTGAGTACTCCAACCACCTGGGCTGTAGGTGGTGTAATAGTGAACTTCCACTCTGATCTCCAATGACCATTCCAGAAGTTTTTAGGCTGAAACTGGTGGCTTTCAATACATGCAATAATAGTCTGTTGTCCATCTATAGTTTTAGCATAAACAGTACAGAAGCCGTTGGAATAATGATCTTTCACATAGGCTCTTAAAGCATTGTCACAGGATTCTCTCCAAGACTTCAAACCTCCATCTACTTCCTCTGGTTGAGGGTCACTTGCATCTTTCCGTAAGTGATCAAACTTAAAGGAAATTTTGTTTCTTGGATCTAAAAATCGGCTATTACCCAGGTCACCATGCTGTGTAATTAAGACCTGATCTTCATATCCTTCTATCTTCACAGGTGTGAACTGGTCCATTTTATATTGGGCAAATGCATGTGCTGCTCCTTCCCTGAGGAGATTGTCATTGTTAAGTAGTAGCCGGACATCATTGAATACTTCATTAAACTCCCCTGGGGGGTGCATGAGTGATGAATTTAGCAGCTATACGTACCTTCTCCTCATCCGACACCCGATCCTCAAAGTCGGCCATCTTGGGCTGCTCTGGTTTTTCATTTTTAATGTTTAATGATATGAAGATTTTTCTAGACCTTCAAACTTTTAAAAATAAGTTTATTTTCACCTGGTTTGGTAGTGTAAGCCTGTAATCCAGCAACTCAGAAGGCCAAGGCAGGAGGATCCCAAGTTTGAGGCCAGCTTCAGCAACTTAGTGAAATGCTGTCTAAAAACAAAACAAAAAACAAAAAACAAAAAGACAAATAAAAAAAAAAAAAGAAAAAGGGACTAGGGATGCAGCCCCTTGGGTTCAATCCCTAGTACAAACCCCCCCCCCCCCCCCCCCAAAAACCCAAACCCAAAACCTGGTTGTTTATATTTTAATGTAGTGGACAATATATTAAAGTAAAAATGCATCTATTTGACCTAGAGATGATTTGGAACTTGGAATTGGGACAGCCTTTGAGAATTTAGTATATTGATGCCATTGTTATAGATCATACATGGAAAAGACAGCTGGAATAAAGCTATTGCTTAGCTCTATTTTTATTTATAATTTATTCAGTTTAGAATACATATAACTCAAGTGTATAATGAAGAAAGATGTAACGGAGTGATATAATCATTATCTAAGAATTATAGCTCATTAATCTACTCTACTTTGAGACTGGGGGTTTGGTTTTATATTATAAATATGAAATCCAAATATATTGGAAGACATACTTGATTGAAAATTTTTGTTGGAAGACTAAATCATATATATATTTTCAGTTAAACATTTTAAAAACTTAAGGACAACTCATTTACCAATGACATTAAAGAGTGTGATGTTTGAATTTTTTCAAACAATTGGACTGAGCTATAGATTGGTAGAACATGTGATAAGCATGCACTATGTCCTGGGTTCAATGTCCAGCATCAAAAAAAAAGGAAAATTACTTGGAGATTCCTCTTTTTTTTTTTTTTTAAGTATTTATTTTTCAGTTGTAGATGGACACACAATATCTTTACCTCATTTTTATGTGGTGCTGAGGATTGAACCCAGTGCTTCACACGTGCTAGGTGAGCGCTCTACCACTGAGCCCAACCCCAGTCCTGAGATTCCCCTCTTAATAATAGTGAAAAATATAAAAAAAGCACAAAAATGGAAGCAAAAATTCTGCCTAGAAATAAATATTAACATTTTAATATATATTCCTTTTGTACATATTAATTAAAAATGTATTTTTACTAATGGTACTATTTAATTTATTTATTTGTTCTAATTAGTTATACACGATAGCAGAATGCATTTTGATTCATTGTACAGAAATGGAGCACAATTTTTCATTTCTCTGATTGTATGTGATGTGGAGTCGCACCACATGTGCAGTCCACATCATGTATAATCATACGTGTACTTAGGGTAATGATGTTCTTCTCATTCTACCATCGTTTCTACCCCCATGTCCCCTCCCTTTCCCTCTCTCCCCTTTGTAGGTTCTTTTAATTGTAGAGCATGAAGATCTTTCTTTTCCTATAAATATTTTTAATGTCTGCATAGAATTCTATTGTATAGAATAGTGATTTACTTAACTAGCTCACCAAAAATACATTTTTACTATATTAAATACTATATATGTATTTAATTAAAAATTATATATAATTATATAGAGAGACATAGATGGAGATTATATAATATGCATTATAAGATAACAAATATATATTTCTTGTCAAAAATTCTCAGGCCCCTTCCCAGAACCAGTGAATTATAATCTCCTGCAGAGAGGCCAGAAGCTATATTTTTAGCAAGAATAGCAGGTTATTCTTGCCATCAGGAAAGTTTGGGAAACCATGGTCTAAGCCAGTAAATCACTAGTATCCATCATGCTCTGGAGCGTGTGCCTAAAGAGTAGAACATGCAGTCCACACTGAGCAAGAAGTTCTCTGTTAGCTTAATTAACAAAGCATGTTAATTAATGGCCCACCCCTGCCCAGCCTCCCCCCAGGACACTCTCTCTTTACCTCTCTCTAGAGGAACATACGTGTTTGGAGATATCTCATTATTTCCTTTGGATAAATTCTTAGAAATAGAATTTTGGGGTCAAAGATACATACATTTGAAATTTTGATATAGTATTCTTATGTGATGAGATTAATTTGTGAGCAAAGATATAACAATAAAGTTTCCAAAGTAGCACTTATATTTTTCTAGGTTTTCATTTTAAAATCAACTTTATCAAGCTATAACTTACATATAAGAAGATACACTATTTTAAATACACGGTCTGATGAATTTTGAAGAGTGTTATCATTTGTAAAACCACCACCACTTTAAGATACAGAATATTTCTCTCATCCCAAAACATTGCTTTGTGCTCCTTCCCAGTTAGTCCTGGCTCCAACCAACCATTGATATGTTTCTATCACTACAGCTTTGTCTTTTTAGGGTTTCATATAAAGAAACTCATACAGTGTGTACTCCTTTCATAGTGGGACCACAAGGAACATACTTAGGATGTTATAGGTGAGAGAGATGTTAAACTCAGAAACGTGGTAAATATTAATGTCTGTATGATCATAACAATAAGTACAAGCAGTACATGTTCATTATTGAAAAATACAAAGAAACTAGAGAAGAGAATTAAAATACCTTTTATAATACTACTGGCCAGATGTATTGCTAATGATATTTTGGTATAGTTTCTTAGAGTTTATGTATATATACCTTTTGTATGAAATTTGGATCATATAATATATCATTCAACATATATATAATTATATGTATAATTTTGAATCCATCTCAATTTTTATTAATATCAGCAGACATTTAGAAACTTTTTAAAGACCTTTATTCGTGTGACTGTAACAAATGGAAAACACCAATTCGAATTGACTTAAACCATAAGACAATGTATTCTCCATCCTTACTGAAATTCTGTGGGAAGGACTCCCTTTTCACACTAGAGTCACCTGCTTTCTGGTGCTATCAAAGACCAGGCTCTTCTGTCTTTCTTCTCTGCTGTCCTCAACTTTGGCTTCCTCATAAGGCTGATTCCACTTGTGCTGGCAGCTTGACCTGCAGAGGCATTCTGGGGCTGCCCATGCCTTGTTAATGAAGTTAACAGAGAGAGAACGTCTTGCTCAGTGTGGACTGATGTCCTACTCTTTATGTACACACTTCAGAGCATGATGGTTGCTAGGGATTTATTGGTGTAGACCATAGTTTCCCAAACTTCCCTGATGACAAGAATGACCTTCTGTTCTTGCTAAAAATATAGTTCCTGGCCTCTCTGTGGGATATTATAATTCAGTGGTTCTGGGAAGGGACCTAGGAATTTTTAACATGTACTTTAAGTGATCATTGTCATTAGGGAGATTTGAGATTTATTGTAGTGGGATGGATATTGGTGGGTACCACCACAGAGCTGAAATCTTTGTTGGTTCCAGTTTTTCAACCAGCATACAGTGGTTAGGTAACAATTATTTATTTATTCACAAACTGAATTTATTTCTATGTAACTTAAATATGTTGACTTTTCACATTTTACAGTTTACCACCATTTATAGGTTACTTTCACAATTTAATGAGGACTGGAGGTGAAAGTCATTTTGTTAAAATATTCCTATGTAAAAGAGTCATTTATGTGGGAAAAGCCCCAGTAAGAACAAGCTCAGAACAGTTACAAATGAGAAACACAACTTGGGCGGTATGAATGATATAAAATCTCAATGTGGGTCAGATATAACATCTTTATCAATAGTGGGGCCACAAGGAACATAACTGATTACTGGAATTTCAGTAGAGAAAAAATATGTTCATAAAAGTATCATCTGCCTCAAGGAAAATAAATAATTGAGTCAGTTCAATCAGAGGCATCCAAAGTTCTCAAGTTTTGACTATTGGCAGTTTGCACTTTTTTTTCCCTTTCAAATGGCAGTTTTTAAACAATTTGTTCTAATTAGTTATACGTGATGGTAGAATTCATTTTAATATATTGTACACAGATGGAGCAGTTTGCACTTCTTAAAAATGTATATGTAAGTGAAGATCTTGATTCATGTATTAGGAGCCTAAAATAACTATTGGTTTCTCTTCAATAATCACTCTAGAGCTGCAGCTTTGGAACAGTTCAAGTCTCTTGGTGCTGAGCCCTTGGAGGTGGACTTGAAGGAATCGGGTGAGGGACAGGGAGGATATGCAAAAGAGATGTCCAAAGAGTTCATTGAAGCCGAAATGAAGCTCTTTGCCCAGCAGTGCAAGGAGGTGGACATCCTTATCAGCACAGCACTTATCCCAGGTATGACCCTGACTAAATGGTTATCTTTAAGGCACTTATATACTAATGACTTTTTAAAAGCTGATGCTGAATAATTTTTTAACATTTGAATTTCTTTAAGTGAAGATCAATTTTTCTATTATAAAAGTACTAGAAAATGAGAAAGCACATGACATAAATCATTGCATCCCCTTGAAATAACACTCATGAATAATTTGATATGTTTTCTTCTTGTTTGTTTTATATAACCCTGTTCATAGATCATTCTCTATGTACATATTATATTCATAGCACTTCTGTTTAAATCTTGAAAAATTGTTAATATTTTTCTGTTCTCTTTTTTAAGATGTTATGTTCTTATTGTAGGAAATTCAAGTAGTACTGATATATAGATGATCAGAAGTTCTACCAGAGATGACCATTACTCACACCATTATGTGTGTTTGTGTGTATTTTTTGATACTGGGTTTTGAACCTGGGATGCTTGATGACTGAGTCACATCCCCAGCCCCGCTTTTTAAAATATTTTATTTTTACTTTTCATTTTGAGACAGGTCTTGCTAGCTTGCTTAGGGTCTTGCTAAATTGCTGAGGCTGGCTTGGAACTTGTGATCCTCCCTCTGCCTTGCCATTTCTAATATTATGATGATCATTTTTCATAGATAAGAGAGAGAGAGACAGACAGACAGAGGGACTTTGTGTGTATGTATGTATTGATAGAATTCCCAGTGTAAATATTTTTACTTAAGGATATGATACTTTGTCACTTTCTAATTATTTTTCTTTGACATGTTTGTTCTTTCTAATCAAATTGTGAGCTCTTCAATAGCAGACCCTTCACAACATTTTCTAAATCACATTTTGTACTCAAGGAATGATATGAAATTGATAAGCATTTATTTGTAAATAGTGGCTTGATCTGGGAAGATATTATGGCAAAGAAATTCTCCACCATTTCTTTTCTTTTCTCTTTCCTTGCTCTTTCTTCCTGTTATTGAATAATAAATACTATGCTGACTCTACTTTTGCCTTTCTGAAAGAAAGCAGTTCAGATAATGAGAGCTTGAAGGATTCATGGTTGCTTGTGTTTGTTCCTGCTAAGGGAGCCTCATTTTCTCTAGGGGACTGTGGAGAATTAGAAATTTCTTTGTCACAGGGACAGGGGCAAGGAGAAATTCTCTCTTGTCACCATCCCTCACTAAAATAAGCTAGCTAATATCAACCTAAGGACAGGGAAATCAGTTGGCATGAGATCTGAGTTTATGTGGGAAAATATGCTCTCCAAATCTTTCTGTCCTCTATTTGCCCAAGTGATAGGGAAGCTGGTCCTCTCAGATGCCTCATGAAGCTGGCTAAGTGAAGCACACAGGAAAGAAGGTGAGTTAGGCTTAGCTTGTGGAGGCATCTCTGAGTGTAGGAATGAGGCCTATGGTTTAGTAGTAGAGGTGAATGCTGATCAGGAAGCATTGACCTAGGATGGTGCTTGGCAAATCTGTCAGCCAGGACAGAAGTTTCCTACAAGTAGTGGCAGGGGAGTACTTCAGGATCATTCCTTTCCTCTTGTGGCAAATGCTCCTGGTTCAGCTCTTATGCTTTCCTCCCTGGCAGTGCCCAAGTTGAGAATGGGGAGACTACCATCCGACCACTGAGAGGTATTGGGGAGTGGGTGGAGTGACGTTGATTAGATGTAACAGTTGGCCAGCAGAGGGCACTAAAACATTTACTAATGGAGTAAAGGATGGAAGCTAGCTTTAGTTAACAGTCTTTAATAAAGAACTGGAGATAATTTGGACATAGTATACAGATTTATTATTGATTATAACGGTAGCAGTTAGTGATAGAACTTAGGACTTCCTATATAAATACATACTGACTTTTAGTATCTACTTCCATACTAACTTATTTTTTATAAGTAATTATAGTCAAGCGTGCTTTATTGAAGAGTCACATTGTATGAGATGGTCTTGAAGACTAGTTGAAGAGTTTTGTTAATCTGTTTCCCCTCAGCATTTCCTGTTTTCTGAAGCCTTTTTTTTTTTTTTAATTAAACTTGCATGAAGTCTTTGGTTAGTACACTGACCCAGAACTCACTCTCAAAAGGCTTTCTGGGAAAAAAAAAAGTAAAGTCAATTGGAATATCATAAAGATAAAGGTGACTTTTCTACAGATCTTTCATATCCTTGGGGGAATGAACACTGAAAACATGAGCATTTAAAAACATGATAGAAAAGATTATGTAAAGGTCCAAACATCCCTTGGAAAATTGTCCTTGGTGTTGTACCTTTATTGGTTTATGTCCTGAACCTTTACATGGGTCACCTGATGCGGGGGGTGGTCCAGCTCCTGAAAGATGAGAGCAGCAGTTGTTCTCAAGTTTTCCTTGAGTGGATTCAAAGAGGATTAAGTCAGCTGTCAGAAGTTTCTAACCTGAGACTGTGGTCCAGCATCCATGGAAGGCTGGACTTTAAATCTGGCATGGATGAGAATGCTAAAGAGGAATATCGGCACATAGCAGTTTTTAGGTAGCAATTTTAAGAAGTCAGTAAATTTTCATTGCTCTTGAGTAATAAGTCAGTGGGTTTAAAAAGAAAATCACCTTGTACTTATGTGTAGATTGTACATGGAACTAAATAGTTCTGCAGCCAGCTAATTGTTATGCTGCCCGAAATCTCCTACCTTCATCTAGACCCCCTGCTGGGTTGGGTGATGGGTTCAAGGTCACCTCCTTATGCAGGTGACTTCAGTATAGGGCCTAGCCACTGTCTCATTTTGTGGTGCTACGCACAGAAGAGAAAGTTCCCAGTCTTCCTGTCCAGCTCTTTGACCTTTAGGGCTACCATTAAAGTCAGTCAGCCCTTCCTTTCTGGAAATGTTCAGGCTTTTCTACTAAGACTTTAAGATGCAAGAAATTTTTTTTGCATCCCTATGATTTTTGCAGCCATTGTAGAGAGACTTAGAATATTAGAGAGACTTTAGAGTATTTTATCAGGAAGGGACTGAGTCAGGTTGAAAATCTGTTAGGTAGGTTAGGGGAGGGAGTGTTGAGGTGAGGTAAAGAGGAATCATAATTATTTTTGCATTGACTGTGTCCTGGGCAACTTTTACTTTAAGATCTTTGCATGTATGCCCCTTCTGTTTAGAATGCTATCCCTGCCATTCCATTGGCTTTTGAAGTCCCACTCCACTCAATTATTACTTCCTCCAATGGTGTTTACTGTGCCCTACTCAGTAGTAAGATGTTCTTTTTTTCTACACTTACGTTATATTACATGTGCTCATATTATAGCAGTGCTCAATGCGTCCAATGATCTGTGTCCCTGTGAGTGCAGTAGAATGTTCCATTTGTCCTTGTTGTAGCCAGCACTTGGCATAGCACTGTGTACACCATAGCAGTTCAGCAAATGTTGCTGAGCTTGTAATTCTGAGTACCTTCCTTAGGTCTTGGCTGGTACAATCTCTTTCATTTTTCCTGGTGCTATCTAAGGAAAGGTAGCATACCCTGTTGGCTCACTTTTGGGTAGGAACATTGCAGAGGCTAATTTGAGACTGGAAAGTTCGCTTTCTTAAATTATTCAGAACTAGGACACATGCCCAGTCTGCAATTTGAGAAGGCTAGCTAGGTCTCTCAGGAGTTCAAAGTAGGAAGTAGTGGAAGAACTGGTTAGGAATTAGAAAATGTCTTGTCAGGAAGGAAGACATCCAGTGCTTAATTATAAATTATAATTCCTTAGGCCATATATACTTGGGCCTCTATATAGAGTCTGGATTAGGGAAGCAGAATTTTTTGTTTTTATCAATACCAGTTAGGGTCTGTAAAGTACACCTCTCAAAGGACACTTGTGGGGATTTTCCATGACTGGAGAACTGGGAGAGAGTTGGTTTGCTTTGATATGCAATGGCCTTACAGAAATGAGATTGAAACTAAGAGATGTTGCAGTCTCCTGGCAAGTCACAACTTGGTCTCCTGGTGTCATCTGTTTCTTTGAATCTTGTCTTTTACATGCAGTACAATTATAGTGTAAGAATGGGTTTTCACAGTAATTTGCAAAATTGTACTTTTAGGCAGAAGAATAATCGATACAATAATAATTGATACTCTCCATTTATGTAGTTCTACAAATATTTTTCCAAAAGTCAGCATTTTTTTTTTTTTTTTTTTTTTAGGTTGTTCTTTTTCTCTGGTCTGCGTTGTGATTTTCAAAGACAAAACTATAGACTACATATCAGGGATTTCTGACTTCTTTGGAATTATATTACTTTTAAAAAACTGATTATCTGATTTTTTTCACCATCTTCCCTTAAATCTATTTTGTGACTTTATGGAATTTTGTAATATTACCTCCACAAAATTTTCATTTGTTTTGAGAATTTTTGAAGGACAGGGAGAAATACTTCCATGTTGCAACATCTAGGGTTAGTAACCACAGCCTGTCTACACACCTCTTGGTAGCTTTCAGCACAGGCAGGGCAACTTGTCATCAGGATAAGGGTGCCAGGAGTTTGGAGTTTTCCATTGCCACTTGTCTGTCTTGATTTCTTAGGGTGTGTTTGAACAAACTTAGTGAGTGACTGGGCCAAATTTAACGAATGTTCTGTTAGGAAAATTTATGGCACAGAGTATTGTTTTAGTTTGGTCTGTTATTTCTCCTGAAGTATGTTGCAATATCAAGAAGCCTTATGCTCTCCTCCCTGGCAGTGCCTGAGTTGAGAAGGATTGGGAGGTTGAGGCTGCCTCAATGGTGAAACAGCACTGATAGTTATTGCTAACTCACTGGAACTTCCCACCATGTATTATTATCCTGAATCTCTTTTCTTCCATTTTCACTGCACTTTCTTGTGCTTCAATATTATTTAGGTTGGTTTAGCTCTATCAACTGTCATAGATTAGCCCAAAAGTATGTAATAGTTCAGATATTATAGAAATTTACTTCTTGCTCATTAACATTAATAGGTAGGTTCATATATTGGTGGGCATCTCTCCTTCCCATCATCACCTGGAGAGTCAGGGTGTGGCAATGTTTCTGTCTTCATGATGAGGCTCTGAAGGTCACTCTGGGCACTGTCTAATTTGAGGAGTGTGTGTGGGACAGCTGCAAATGGCACACATCACTTCTGCACATACTTCTTTTGCTAAGACTTGATCATCTAGACAAAGCTAACTGTACAGAAAGCTAAGAAATATTGCCTGATTATGAGCCCAGGTATAAGCAAACATCATCTTACTTTTTTAAGGCTACCATTGCAAAATACCACAGGTGGACAGCTTAAACAACAGAAATTTATTTTCTTACCATCTTTGGTGTCTTCTGGGGCTTTTTTCCATGGTGAGTTGCTGTGTTCTCACCTGGTCTTTCCTGTGTGTGTGTGCATCCATGGTGTCTCTTTCTGTATCCGAGAGAGAGAGAGAGAGAGAGAGAGAGAGAGAGAGAGAGAGAATTTTTTAATATTTATTTTTTAGTTTTCGGTGGACACAACTTCTTTATTTTTTATTTGGTGCTGAGGATAGAACCCAGCGCCCCGCGCATGCCAGTTGAGTGCGCTACCGCTTGAGCCACATCCCCAGCCCATAATTTTCTCTTTTTTGAGGATACCAGTCAGGTTGGATTAGGGTGGACCTTACTTGCCTCAGTTTAACTTAATCACATTCTTAAAGGCCCTGTCTCCAAATACAGCCATATTCTGAGGTACTGGGGGGTTAGGCCTCAACATGTGAATCTTGGGGTGGGGGTTTGCAATTCAGCCCCAAACAAACTTTGATTTCTGTGCATAGTTAACAGTCTATTTTCTTTTCCCCACTTTGTTATTTTATCTGTTTATGTTTAATCCATTCTTGGAAAATCAGAGGAAAAAACATAGTTTTAGCCCCAAATCAAGTAGTTTTAAATTCTGATTTCATTACTTAACTGTTGATTTGTCTCTCTGAATATCAGAATCCTCATCTCTGAAATGAGGATAAAAATTTCTACTTGTAGAGGTGTTTTGAAGAATAAATGAAGGAAAAGCCCAGTATAGGGCACAAGGAAGGTTCATGCAATACCTTCTTTGTTCATGGTGCCTTGTCTTGTCCATGGCACTCAGGGCTAAGATGCTTATTGACATCTTGAGGATGGTCTCTTTAGGATTATGGATCCACTCCTGAAGTTACATACCAGCTTGCATTAGGTGGCAGTTTGGCATGGGTTTCCTTGGGGAGAGACATGACTTAACTGCTTTTTATATGAATTTTCTGAAGATAATCTTTTTTTAAAAATCTTTTTTTGTATTAGGGATTGAGCACAGGGATGCTGTACCACTGAACTACATCCTCATCCTTTTTAAAATTTTATTTTCAGGTGGGGGTCACACTTAATTGCTCATGTTGGCCTTGAACTTGTGATCCTCCTGGATCTGCCTTCCAAATTGTTGGGATTACAATTTTGCTTCACTGTACCTGTCTTGAAGATAATAATTTTTTAAGGTACCTTTGTCAATTAACTTCATTGTGACCTAAGTTGAAAGATATGAGAAGAAAAAAAAAGTTATTTCTATTTTTTAAAAAACCTTTTAATTATTTTATATTAACAAAATAATAAAATCAGAATATGTACCACATATTCATTGCCTTAATTTTGAAGGGATGTTGATAGCTAATGTACATTCATACATTAAATGCATGGAAGGAAAATAAGAATCTTATAGTTTCTATGAGAATATCATAGTTCCTTATTCAAGATGCTTTTTAAGTTTGGCAGATTATTTTCCTGTTTGGGGAATTCTTATATCTTATGAAGTCATGGTGAAATCTTGATTTATTTGGTTTTTATATATATGGAATTTTGTAGTTGTGTGAGATTGGTTTTTAAGATAATGCTTGAAAAATTGTTATAAATATGTTTCTTAATCATGAGATAAAAAGCTTGTTTATAGGTTTCTTCTTTAGATAGATATTTAGAGCTTTTCCCAATCCGTTAAAAGATGCTATTGATGGAGGCATATTTTGTGAGTACAGTATTACATTTAGAAACATCTCCAAGAATCTAATTTATAAAAGTCAACTATTTGCTAGCCAAACATTCTCTTTGCTTCCATATACAAATAATTGATTGTGCAGAAAAAGTTGTCCTCTAGTTCTAGGGGTAGAGCTTGCATGTATAGCACTTTGCTTAGGTATTTAGGCATGGGTAGGAATCTCCTCATGTTCATGAGCACATCTATCCATAGTCTCTTCACAGTGATGGAGGTGTCACATCTGTACTTGGCTCCACCATGGAGCTGGCTAAATCAGAGATTTGTTAAATATGGATCTGTGGATCAGATGTTCAGCAATTTCTTGCTATATCCATTTATTACATAATTAATCATCTTTTTTTCTTACATGTACATATGTATGTATAAAAAACTTTTGTCTTCATGTGTGACAGTTTTTTTTTTAAGCTTAAGACCGAATATTTTAAATTTCATCCAAGATCTTGAAATTCCAAATGAACCTTTGGCTCATATCAGTTACAATGTCTTTGGCTGCCAGAAACAAAATTCCAACATAATCTGCCTCAAGGAAGCAGATATCTTTGTTCATGTTAACAGGAAAAAGTCCAGTTGTGCCTGTGGATCAGTGTTTTGTGGTCAGGAGGACTCGGGTTGTGCTCCTTTGTGTTTTTTCAGCTTTGTCCTACTCTTTGAGTTGACCTTGTCCTCAGGACTCCAGTTTGTTCCATACAATATCCAGGGAATGAGACAAGCCACTTCTTATGGCTTAAGGCCAGAAATCTATTTAGAAGCCCTTAGCAAACTTTCCCTTGTTCTTATTAGCCTTAATTGAGTTATGTACCCATTTCTGCTCCAATCCAAGTATACAGGGCTATGAGGTATTCAGCTTACACCTGGATCTCTGAGCCAGTCACCAGTAAGGTGATGTGGTTACCTTAGGCCAGCCAGGCTGCTGCTGAAGTGGTTTCTGAGGCCACCTTTCCTGAAGCTCATGGACGGTGTAGAGGAAATGGAATCAGAGTGGGGACAAAAGGAGTAAATGGGTGCGGGTAGGTACTAACATGCTCAGTGCGAAACAGTGTTGTTATAATGAAACTCTAAAATATGTAAACAGTGAAGCTCAGGTTGTTTTTCTTCACCTTCTCAATTTTATATTTGCTCAATATGTAGTAGTGCTACACTACATCAAGAACTATCCTTGTCTTTCTAGTACTTGTTCCTGAGAGATCTGTTTTGGTTTGGATGAATACATTCTGTAATTGTCTTGTTAATCTATTTTCTAATATGAAGTAGGTATATTGTGTTCGTGTTAAAGCAGAAAGTTTTTTTTGAGCCTCTGTCTAATTTGATGCTTCACAGGCCAGGAAGTGAAGAATTTCCCCATGATTACACGCCATTGAATAATTCCAGTAAATAATGCTAAATGCTCTTTGGAGTCATTATAAAATTTTGTGGTAAACCATTTCATCTTGCTGTCTTTTTGTTCTTAATATTTTTTAGTGGTTTCTTCTTAATATTTTTTTTCTTTTTGGTGTGATTGAAGTTGTCTGCCATGGCTTGATTCTTTTCCCAATAAGATAGAATCTGAGAATTTATTGATTTCAGATGATCATGTTAGACCTGATTTATTCAGGGAGGTATATTACAAATATTTTTTCCAGCAACTCTTTGGCCTTTGTCATTTAGTTTAAGGTACATCACTCTTTTTGAACTTAGTGTTATAGAGAAGTTAATGATATATTATTTTGCTACATAACAATAAGTTGTTAAAGCTGTTTTTAGAAATTAGTCATTTTTCTAGCAGTTCACAATTTTAAGCTTTTAAAATTATATCTTAATATAAATTTATTGATAAATATGATTATGAAAATATACTCTAAATTCAATAGCACTTAATAATGAATTTATTTGTGCATTTATCAAGAAACAGTATACCTGTGTGAAGCCTTTATAGGGAGTCTACAGTCAATTCATGGTGTACACTGAGGTTCCAAGAGGTCTTCTAGTACTCTTCAGTATTCCTGCTCACCACAAATAATGGCTGGCCAATTGGAAAAGTCTATAATTAAAAATTTCAGATGATTGCTTTACATACCCAGCTTTTCTAGTAATGTTATGTAACCTTCTAATGCAGCCTTTTTTCAGCTAGGGTCGTCTAAACACTAAATCCGTGACCGAAAAAAAAAAAAAAGACCTCAGTGTTATAAGTAAAAGTTTCCTTTAGTCTACAAATGGGAGTCACTAATTAATTACAAATTGAGTCAATGAATGAATGACTACTTGAATGATGACTGTGAGTGCTTGATGTCCTGCCATTGTCTTGGCAAAAAGTATGGAAATAACTCCCAAATGGGAAGGAACTGAGTAACTTTACCAGGAGAACTTCATGTCCATGAACCAGAAAGGAGCAAGCAATATTTCATAATGTTGGACATCATGTCACATCTTTCACCCAGTTTGTATTGTGCCAGGAAATATTTAAAAATTTTCTCTTTCTTAATTATTTTTATATCAAAGTGATTTTTAAAAGAGGGGTAATTTTAGGAAATGTAATAATCTTGGCCTTTTTGTATATTGTATCTTTTGCAGATAAATGATAAATTTAACAGCAATGAGCTTCAAAATGGGAAATCCTAATTGTGCCTTCATAAAAGAAAATATCTTTCATCTGTGTTCTTTGATTAACTCTTCTGCAGTTATGTCTTAAAATACCCAAGATGCTCATTTAATCTTTTATCCTTATTTCTAGGACCTCATCAGATTGTATATTGGGAAGATTTTGCAGAAAACATTGGTTGTATTTTCCCCCTATGTTATACATTGTCAACAATCTGTACACACTTCCTGTTCTCCATCTTTAGTTGTGTCTCTGTCTTCCTTTATAAATATCTATATTTTGGTGGTGCTGGGGATTAAACTCATTGCCTAGTATGTGCTAGGCAAGTGCTCTACCACTGAACTACATCCTCAGCCTCTTTTAAAAGTGTTTTGGTGTGCTCTTTGAAAGACTATCCTAACTATACATTTAGGATGTTGCTGCAGTTGGGAGGACAGGTAACTTTGCATGAAGCCTTTTCAGTTAGTAAGTAAAGAGGTTTGGTCTGATGCTTTTTCAAAGTTATTCTAATTCTCCCTAGTACTGAATCTTAAACCACCTTCTCTAATTAAAGGAGAACATGGTTGTGATTTTGTGGAAATAATTTTTTATTAAAACAATATGTGGCTTTTGTTAGAGAGGCAATGAAGTACAAAATAGAAAATAGAAAATAACGAAATAGCTAGAAAATAGGAAATAATATAAGTGATCCCTCTACTTAGTGAGAAATACTGTTAACATTTTACCATTTCCTTTCTGTATTTTTTTTCAGTGTGTTTTTATAATGTTAAGATCAAGGTGTACTATGTCTTTTTCCCTCATTTAGAATTGAAAGCTTTCCATTTACTGCAATATGATATATCATTAAGAATCCTTGTAAATATATTTTGATGGTTTTGCAGAATTTTCTTATTGGGATGTGCCATATTTTATTTAATTGCTCCCCCAAAGTTGGGCTTTTAATTTATTTCCAGTTTTTGTCAATTAAAAAAAGTTCTTATAACATTTATTTCTGTATAACTTCTATGTCTGCATTTTCACTTACTTTCCCAAGGATTAATCAGATATTAGAAGTAGCATCACTGGATATCAATGTTTTTGGCCAGTTGATATACACTTAATGAACTGATTTTTTGAAAGACTGTGTAGTTCATAATTTCATCAGTAAGTTTTTTAGTTAATTGTTTTATCTCAACATTAAATATCATGACTTTTTGACTTTGCTAGTTTTAGAGGCCAAAAAAACAGTTTCTTTCTTTTTCCCCATATTTCTTTGACTGTAGTAGAACTTTTTTTCCATTAAAAAATTGACCATTTATGTTTATTGTTCATTTATCTATTAGAATCTTAGCATTTTGTTTTCATTTAAATTTCTGTGAACTTTTTAGTAGATTAATTTTTGTCATTTGTGATTTTTGAGGATTATAATATGTACATTTTTCAAATTTAAATATATTGATGCTTTTCTTTGTAATTTCCCTCATTGCTTCAAATTTAGAAAGTAGTTTCTGTATTCACAAACTAGAGAGATATTTAACCAGTTCTCTTCCTCCACTTTTCTTTCTTTTGTTGGGTTGGTTCTCTTACAGTTAATTCTGATCTACCTAGTAAAAGGATATTATGTTTGGGTAGAGTCTTTTTTTTCTTCCAAATACCTAACTAATCATATTATTTCTTTTGTTCTTTACATTATATGATGCCACATTTATCAGACATTGACTTTTATCATATTAGGCTATTAGAGTAAGATAGTATTTTGAAATTGTCTCCTCAGTTTTTCTCTTGACCTATTCTTTTGAGGATTTGCTCATTGGGAACTTTTATTTACTACCCTGCTTCTCTTTTGGCTCTCTTTTTCCTCCATTTGTTATTAATTTTTATTTCTGCACTTCTTCCAGAATTAAAAAAAATTGCTTCATATCTGAGTGCTTACGGGCAGCTGCACTGTTAGATTTATCATTGTATTCCCTGTAGCCCTTATTAAGATTTCTTAATTTTAAAATTAGAACATTTGAGAGATAACAAAAAGTGCAGAGAAGAAAATAACTTGGTCTCCCCACTCAAATATACCATAATATTGTTAAATGTTTTTTGACAGAATTTACCACAATCTATATAGTATATATATGTGTGTGTGTGTGTACATATATATGAGAAACACTGAAATATACACATTTATAAGTGTATACTACTTTGTTATGTGCTTTTTACTTATAATAATTTTGTATCTTTAAATATTCCTCTCTGAATGAAGTAGATTTTTAAATTATTCTGGTGATCTCTACCAGTCTGTACACTAAATAATCACTAAGCATGAAAGAGTATGCTGTTGTTTTAAAAATGATCGAGTTTTGGAGAAATAATATGGATAGAACACCTGTTATCTCTAAGATGCACATATGTATATGTATTTTTTAAGACTATATCAGCTACTGCACAGTCATTTTATTCAGGTTGAGTGAGTAAAATGTGAGAAGACAAATAGATTGTGCATTTTATGTGTTTTTGAAGGATGCTAAATGGTTTGGCCACGTGAGGTCTTGCAGAGTGGTAGCATTGCAGTCTAGGGACTGATCCTTGGCTATTGATGTCTCAGAAAGAAGAAGGAATCCAGAATTTCTAGGGCAAGAGAAATTAGATGCCAAGAATTTGTACATTGGTAGCTGCAAAGTCTGTTCAGTCAAGTCAAAGGGGTAGACCTGAATTTAATGGGTCATTTTAGGTACAATGACTGGAGGGCACAAGTAAGGTGGAAGGAAAATCTCTAACAAACAGGAGGTTGGGCAGTAGAGAAGTGGCTCTGGGTGAGAGGGTCAGAGTGGTGATGACAGCAATATCTGGAGAGTACAGGTGAGCACTTCAGATTGACCTCATTGTGAGGATGCAACTGCCATCTTTCACTGGGGAGCTGAGGGACATGACCTTTATTATGGGAGGTGTGTGTGGTTTGCATCCTCAAATTCTCATGGTTGAGTACGATTTAGGTAAATATTTTTAAGGATGCTTTGATAGACTATGTGGGGAGGGAAGGGGGAATACTTTCAGGGAATTTTGAGAAGTTATGAAACTACCAGGACTTTAAGGTATTGTCTTTTGGGAAAAATGTCTCTTGATGCTTACTGTATCCATGAATACTCAGAAGAGAGAACCAGAGATTATCCAACAAATCATGTGGCAGCCAGCTGATTATGGTTGAGGCTAAAGGTCCAATGGGTAGTAATGAGAGGGCATAATAGAAGAGCACTTCAGCTGAGGAAGGAAGGATTTCAGTAAGGAGAGCCTCAGGATTTGAACTTGATCTTGACAATATGAAGTTTGTAGCAAACAGGAGTTACCACATAAACCCTCATATCTTCACAGTCTTTTATCACATGTGCTACAAAGGAGTGTTATTTTTCTTTTTGAATCATATGTATACCAGTCAAGTGGATTGAAAATTAGATGATTGTAACACAAATTTTATTTTTAATTGATTTCTGTTTATAAAGTTGACATGGCACTTTCTGTTCTCTCCTAGAAGTTATCCTTGTTAAATTAAGGTAGGTTAATACAATGTGTTGGGTAATCTGGTGATATTTGTTAAGATATATGGAAATAGTCTATTTTGTAATTTGTAAAGCAGTACCAACTATACTCTTGACATTTATGAATTGTTTAACTTGAGTGAACAACATGATTTCTGTAATGGCTTATTATTATTCATTTAAAAAAAAACCAAGTTGTTTCTCTCTGAGTATATGAGCTAGTTGGGAAAATCAGGGCTGAGATTCTCATGCTGAGCAGGTGGCAAACCTCACTCACCAGCTGAATGGCTCCATCCTGCACACTGGCTTTACAGCCTACATTAATATTTTTTCCTGTAGAGAAAGATCTATCTCAACTGTGTTACCTATGGTCTTTAGTGATATCTTGGAAAGAGTTAAAATTGCAGATGTTAAATTCCTGAGTGCCCAGAGACTCCTTAACAATTAGAATATAAAGCGTTTCAGAGTGATAATTTGTATTGTTTTCTTTAATTTTATTAGGTAAAAAAGCTCCTGTTTTATTTAGTAAAGAAATGATTGAGTCAATGAAGGAAGGTTCAGTTGTTGTGGATCTAGCTGCAGAAGCTGGCGGAAACTTTGAAACCACTAAGCCAGGAGAACTTTATATTCATAAGGTATAGCAAAAAAGCATTTTCTGCCTGTGAATGAATGCTACTATTATTATTAATTTGTGAGGTTTTTTTTTTTTTTTTTGCAGTACTGGGAATAGAATTCATGGCAGGTGTTCTGTCACTGAGCTACATCCCAGCTTCCTCTGAGGGGGATATTTATTCCTTTAAATATTTGAAAAAATTGAGACCTGAAACTTTTTAAAATTAAAAACAGGTGCAGTTAAAGATCTTTTTGAAATTCATACTTATGTTTGAGAGAAAGTATGTATATATATGCAAAAGATATATAATTTTAAAACTTAGTATTGAGTATGAGTGGGAATTGTCCTGGAAAGAATGTGAGCATAAGGTAATATACCTCTTTGACTGTATGCGTTTTCATTTAGGGAGTCACTCATATAGGCTACACAGACCTTCCCAGCCGGATGGCCACCCAGGCCAGTACTCTGTACTCCAACAATATTACCAAGCTCCTGAAGGCCATCAGCCCTGATAAAGATAATTTTTATTTTGAAGTGAAAGATGATTTTGACTTTGGTACAATGGGTCATGTCATTAGAGGAACTGTAGTGATGAAGGTAAGTAGAGATGTCTTCCTTCCTGTGTTTTTTTTTTTTTTTTTTTTTAAATTTTGCAGTACTAGCAATTGCACCCAGGGGGCTCTACCACTGAGCTGCATCCCAGCCTTTATTATTATTTTATTTTGAGTCAGAGTCTTTTCAAGATGCCAGGCTTGAATGCCAATTGAATGTGGTAATTCTCTTGCCTTAGCCTCCCTAGTTGCTGGGATTATAGATATGCACCACTGCTCCTGGCCCTTCCTGTGTTTTTAATGTAAATTCATTTTAGAATTTTTGTTCAGGCAAGAATCATTTTCAAATATTAATGTACTCTAGTGAAATACTGACATACCAGGTTTATGCCAATAAAATTATTTAAAAGTGGAGAATGATTTAAAGAAAAATATTTCAAAGTCTCAAATATATACAACTCACTGAAAATGTTCTTTGCATTTGAAAACCAGAAACAAATGGAAATTGAATAAAATAAAGCAGTGTTCTCTCCACAGGCCTGCTTTTTTGGGTTTGATCTGTATTTTCTATATACGTTCTACACACATACAAATTATAAATCTATGTATGTGTAATACAAACATTAAATATTTGTGTACACGTTATAAATTTTATGAATGTATAATATACTTATGTAAAATTATATGTAAAATAGCTTTTTTTAAAAACAGCTATTTCTGTAAGTGGTTTTTGAAATATTGGTTTGACCTTTTAAAAATAATACTATTTTCTGATCTCTGTTAGGATGGTGAAGTGATTTTCCCTGCTCCCACACCGAAAAATATTCCTCAAGGTGCCCCAGTAAAACAGAAGACAGTGGCTGAGCTAGAAGCTGAAAAGGCAGCTACTGTTACACCGTTCAGGAGGACCATGGCCACAGCTTCTGCCTACACAGCAGGTGAGGATCCTGGCTGTGTAGCAAAGAGACCTGATTGTGTTCATCTTATATGTAATGTTGTAATTGTCAAATTAGGTAAATGCAATGGTGTTGTTGTTCTGTGGATTCCATTCATAACTGGGCCTGATAGACTTGACTTTTTATCAACATGTTACTTGTCTCACTTCTTTTTCTTCTTCTTTTTTAAATATTTAGTTTTTAGTTGTAGGTGGACACAGTCCTTTATTTTTATGTGGTGCTGAGGATCGAACCCAGTGCCTCACACACGCTAGGCTAGCGCTCTACCTCTGAGCCACAACCCCACCCCACTTGTCTCACTTCTTTGGGATTGATTAACCACTCCAGAGACACAAACTGTATGCTGAATACTTAAGAGAAGCCATGAGAAATGACATCCAGGCTGTGAGCATGATTCCTTTTATAGAAAACATTTTAAATATAGTCATTGATATTTCTATCCACACTGACTATATTGGTCGTGATAGATATCAGATTGTGTTGGTGTTAAGTTATGTGTAAGTGTAGTTAAGGACATCTTGTACTTTGCAAACATCAGTTGTGAGTAGTTGGGTAAGTATCTGAGTAGCTGGGTAAGACTGGGGAACCAAATATTTGCCTTAAAGAATAAACACGGCAATTATATAGCCTTTGGATATTTGACTAACATTCTAAATTACTCACCTAGTAAAAATTTATGGTTATGCATTGTTACATACTGGGTATTTGACTTAAAATTGGTTTCTCTTTCATAGAACAAATTAAAAATATTTAGATCTACTTAGAGCCAAAATAAAAACAAAGGAAAACTTTAAAGAACGAAGAACAAGCACCAGGCACACAGAATTCTTGTAGCCTCAGCATTATCTGAATTCCCATGTGAGTCCAGATGTTCTAAAGCTAAGTGTGTAACTCCTTGAATAAAGAGCTCAATTCAGCAAAATGAGTGGAAAGCTTCTGGTGATGAACATTGCGAGTAGATAGGGCAAGTGTCCCTACTTGCACTCACTTGTTTAAAAAAAAAGAAAAAAAGAAACTAGATTGTTGTATCATACATGGAGTTTTTTCTGAGTAGGATTATAAATTTCTATTTATCTTTGAAATTCCTAAGAAAATGATGGGAAAGTGCATGCAGTTTTATTTTTCTAGGTTTCAGTTATATTTATTGAGTCAAGGTATATTGCTTTTTGCTAGATTATTAAAGAATTGATCTTTGTATGTCTCTTTGATGACGCAAACAAACGACTATGGATTATGATAATTCAGTATTTTCTGACTAATGTGGTTAGAATAAGAATTATTATTTAGTGAGTGCTAGACATTGTGCTGAATATTTCATATGCCTTAGGCTAATTTTATTCTTTGTAAGAATTCAGTAAGGTAGGCATAATATTATATTCTTTTGCAGATGAAGACAGGGTTACTAATTTTATGGATAAAGACACCAAAGCACAGACAACTTAGGCAATTTGCTTTAGATCACACAGTTGGAGAGCAGCAGAATGAGGATTTGAACCTGGCAGTCTGACTTAGGAAAACTTATGATTAACTACAACCCTAAACAGCTCTCTGATTTTTAACTAGAAGGCCAAATATTTTATCTGACTTTCCCTCCAGATGGTTAACAGGCCATGTGCTAGAACCTTGGAAATATTGTATGTGGGTAGAAAAACATAAACCTTCACTCTTACTGAATGACTTAAAGTAAAATTAATGTCAATTTGTAGATGTCCCAGTTATACCGTTTAGAAAATAATAGTTCCTACCAAAGAAGTGAGAGGTTCCTCCCCGGTAATGCACTGTAGTTCTATTTTCACTGACCATTAGGTAACCCTTTCTCTTGCTGCAAAGCAGCTATCCACATGTTTGCTATTAAGGAAGGCGCTAATTAAAGATGTATGTTCAGAGCTGACTGTTTGTATTCTGCACATTCTTAATTTAATTTGTATTTTTTTTTTCTTTTCTTTGTAAAATCCTGTTTGCTGACTTGGTGTTGAGGCTAGAGCTGACTGCCCTGGCCAGCAGTCCAGTCCAGATTCGGGAGCAATTGCAAAACTTCTGTCCCGGGTGGGTGGAAGCCATATGTTTTGGGGAGGTGCTGGAGTGAATGAAATCCTTCCTACTCTTTTAAAACCTCTCTTCCTCAGCCAATTCTGAGAGTGACATAAAATTGGCCTCATAAAAGTCCTGTCTTATAAAGGTTATATCTTGCCCAAGTAGAAAATGCTTTGTAGCTCCTCTGTAGGCCTATAATTCTGGAATAAAAATGTTTGTATAAATACATGTGGCATTGTCAAGAAAGTTGAAACAGGGAAGAGGACAAAGCTTTGCAAAGGAAAATGTGCAAATTATTATTAAGGTGACTCATAAATATTAGTGGATCTTTACAAATTATTTGAGAGATGGAGTGGTCAGAAAGTTGTGTTTTGTTCTTAATATCTTCCTCCTTCCCCTACTTCTCAAATGCCAAATGTCTAATTTGCTCTTTATTGGCAAGGGAGTGGAATGTGAGACACAGACTCTTCATATGTTTGACTGTGTGTGGAGGTATGTGTTCTTTTTTAATCTTACTGAGATAATGGGAAGTCATCTCACATTCTTTACTTTCTTTCTCTAGGTCTCACTGGGATGCTGGGTTTGGGCATTGTGGCTCCCAATCTAGCCTTTTCTCAGATGGTGACCACTTTTGGCTTGGCCGGTATCGTGGGGTACCACACCGTCTGGGGAGTGACTCCTGCTCTCCACTCACCACTGATGTCTGTGACTAATGCAATCTCAGGTTTGTTCTTCATGTGTTTGCTTCATCTTAGGTTTTCAAAGGCTTCTTAGCTTTAGGAGTACTTTCCATGAGGTTTATAAAGTCTGTGTTTTCAAATTGTTTCCCTTGGTATAAGAGGTGGTTATTAAGGTGACTCACAGCTTCCTCAAAGGTGGGGGGGGGGTTGTGAAGTAAAAGGTCATGCAGCATTAGCCCTTTGGGCTGCTTCTGTTTCAAGCAATGCAGGTCTACTGGTATTTCTTTCAGTTATGATTTCCTTTAAGGAAAGGTTTCACTGATGAAATGTGAAAACTCCTGTTTCACAGAATCAGTTGCCACATCCTATGGGTGCTCTTCTTAAGTCAAACTGACATTCAGCCTATCGAGATTCCAATAAGTGATATCAATACATGGTATCAGTTCACAGTAAAGCACAGGAGATAGGAACTGGCTTGCTGAGACAGCAGCAGGCATTTCTTTATTCTGATCCAAGCTGCCATCCATGTGGCTGCCTAGGAACTGTTCTTTGGCCCCCAGTGATGGCTCTAACATGAGGAAATGATACACACATGGGACAGGCAACAGGTCCCTTGATCATTTCTTTTTTCTTCTCTGGTGGTGCTAGGGATCAAACCCAGGGCTTCACGTGTGTCAGGCAAGCACCCTATCACTGAGCTATGTTCCCAGCCATCCATGGTCATTTCTTATAACATTGTTAGGATTTCTGCAGAGATGTCAAGTTTCAAGAGGTACTATACTCGGGAAAGCCCAAAGCTGCGGCATCCCCATCAAGTATTTATAGTTCACAGTTAGTCCTTTCCAGTCTGTTTATAAGGTATCTATCTACCTGTAGACACTTTTCCCTATAAGCAATGTTGTCTAGTGGCATTGTTGATTTATATCAATCAGGGTCAGAGCAAAAAAGTTAAAGGAAGGTCAGATTCTAATGCAAAAGGAGGAAAGGTTTTGCTAACATTTTGCCCACGATAGTACTTTAAGTGAGAAAGGTGTGGAGGTGTGTTATCAATAGTCCTCATTAGGAAAATTGTTTATGTCTGAATGGAGGCACAAAGAGGCTGCTTTGTGTTTGGTAGTGAGAACTTTCCCCTTGTGAATCTGTGTATGACAGGTCTGTCCTTCAGCTGTGACATTTAATTTGGAGTTACCTCTATAATCACCATATTAATGTTTTCTTTTTAGGTTTGACAGCAGTTGGTGGATTGGCACTGATGGGGGGACATTTGTATCCTTCCACAACTTCTCAGGGTCTTGCTGCTCTTGCTACATTCATCTCCTCAGTCAACATTGCAGGTATGATGATCATGAAAGAACCTAGAGTGCTATTTTTTTTTTTTCCTTTTGGTACCAGGGATTGAACCCAGTGGTGCTTAACCACTGAGCAACATCCCCAGCCCTTTTTTACTTTGAGACAGTGCCTTACCAGGTTGCTGAACCTGGCCTTGAACTTGTGACCCTCCCTTTTCAGCCTCCTTATTTTGGTATTGCAACCATATACTACTATGCTCAGCTTAGAGTACTATTTTTAATGAAGATACAGACTGCAAATTCAAATCAGAATAAAATGGACTTTCTGACTTTAAGAAACTAACTGTACCATGAAGGAATATTTCACTCAGTCCATAAATGCTCTTTGTGAAGGAAACTTGATAATTTTGTCCTTTTGTAATTGTTAGAAACTCTGTTGATAAAAGAGCAACTTACCCCATGCCCCCAAACAAACAAAATGATGTCTTGCTACAAGTTAACTAGAAAGTTATCAAGTGCATAGTTTTGGATTACAATGATTTAGTGCTATCACCTAACATCTACAAAGGCGTATAATTTCATATAACATTTTAGTCATCTGCCTTACTGCAGACAATGTTTGTTCCTAAAAACTGAAAGCTTAACACCCTATTCATGTATGAGTCTCTTTTGGTGCTATTTTGTAGCTAAAATTCTTTAATGTGTCCAAGAAACATGGTGCCTGTCCATATGCTATTTTTTCTTTATCACTTAGTACAGTTTAACAAATGAAATAACCTAATATTAAGAAAAAAAAATAGGGGCTGGGGTTGTGGCTCAGCAGTTAGATGCTCACCTAGCATGAGCAGGGCGCTGGGTTTAATTCTCAGCATCACATAAAAATAAAATAAAGGTATTATGTCCAACTACAACTAAAACACAATATTTTTTAAAAGAAAAAAAAATACCGACCATTGATCTTTTGCATTTCCAAGCTTTTTGAAGGGCTGTTTGCTTTTAGTCATGCAGAAATAGTTGTTTTTGCATTTTGATAGCAAGTTTCCTTCCTGAATATATGTGAAAATATGTAGGGTTTTTTTTTTTTTCCCACTAATTTCTGGCTTGAATAGTAGAATGATTTTTATTTTTGACATTCTAAAAATGTTACTTAAGTTATATTTATACCTAGGTGATAAAATATGTTTAAACAGAAAAATTATAACACTTTGGAAAAAAATCACTCTGCTCAATGGGACATCTCTTTTTGTTTTGTCTTCCCTTTGCTTTGATAAGGTGGCTTTCTGGTGACTCAGAGAATGCTGGACATGTTCAAGCGTCCCACGGATCCCCCAGAATATAATTACCTGTATCTGCTCCCTGCTGGCACCTTCGTGGGTGGATATTTAGCTGCCCTTTATAGTGGCTATAACATTGAACAAGTAAGAGGATTTTTGAATGGTTTTATTTTTACCACTGTGTTTTCTTCCTTATTAGATTTAACATTATTATTACACAATTCAAACTCTCAAGAAAATACTACTCTGCCAAGCAAATACAGTAATTACCATTCCCTAAGTATAAGGACCCTGGATTCTACAGATAGATTTGCCTGCTAATGGGGGTTTACCTGTCCCTAAATTTTTACATGAAAAAAAGGTTGAGAAGGTATTAGTACCTTCTTTATGTACATGGCTGGGTTGTTGTAAGGTTTCAAAGAAATAATCAGTGATTTAATTTGACAAATTTTTGTTATTAAGAACTTAGTCATTTTCCTGCTCTCTTTCTCCTTTTTGGGCACTTTACCACCAAGCTATATTCCCCAACCCTTTTTATTTTTCATTTTGAGACAGGGTCTTGCTAGGTTGCTTAGGGCCTTGCTGAACTTTTCCTATTTTCTTTCTACTTCTACAAATCCAGTAAGTCATGTTGTTACCAGGAAATGTCAGGCCAATTCATTTTTAAAAAGAAAATTTAAAAATTAATGTTGAATAGTAAAAGAGAAATAATCAAGTTGAACTTTGAAAGTTCCCAGTCAAAATATAATATAATAGAGCCTCAACTTTGATCTGAACTATTTTCCATTTCTTTTCAATGACTGTCACTGATTGCAACCTCTGTAACAGAAGAATCATGTCTCTCCTGGTTTCTTCTGTGTTTCTAACATGGAGTATTTGTTGAATTAACAGAATATTTTTTTAGGAAGAGTTGAATCAATGAGTCAGGGACATGAAAGTCTGAATTCCAGATTTGCCCTTTTCATTTGACCTTGAAGAAATCATGTAATCTTTTTAGTCTTAGATTTTCTCTTTTGTAATTGAAGATAGTGATTCTTTCTTCATGTTGGTCTCATGAAACTAAGTCAAGTGAAGTCTATGCACATTTCCTGGCTCTTATGACATCAGGGCTTAGCTCCTTTGTAACATTTGGTAAGGTTTAGTATCACATCCAACAATAACTCCATTAAATTTAGGTATTTTTATATATATTTATGTATAACATGTGTATAACCTAGAAGAAACCAATTTACATAATGGTATAATTGCAAATACAACACAAAGTATTTAACATGCTAATATTCCTAACAGGTAGGAAAACATACTGAAATATGAAAAGAGCTCAGATTTGTCCCTTTGTTATCCAAACTTAAATTGTCCTTAGAGAATCATGTTTCCATCAGAGAGGAAATCTAATAGATGGAAGGTTTTAATAATCTCTCTCTCTCTCTCTCTCTCTCTCTCTCTCTCTCTCTTTCTCTCTTTCCCTCTTTCCCCTTTCCTTTGAAAAGATCATGTACCTAGGCTCGGGCTTGTGCTGTGTTGGTGCCCTGGCTGGCCTTTCCACCCAGGGAACAGCTCGTCTTGGCAATGCATTGGGTATGATTGGGGTTGCTGGAGGCCTGGCAGCCACACTTGGAGGCTTAAAACCGGACCCAGAATTGTTAGCTCAGATGTCTGGAGCAATGGCTTTGGGCGGTACCATTGGTAAGTACTTTTAGGCTTCTGCCTTCATGGGAACCTATGTCCTTCAAATACTTGAGGGCATTCCACTCAGGGATTTTAGTGTGCTGTTCTACATTGCTTAGCGATGGGAATACATTTTGAGGAATGCATCCTTTCATTGTGGTGCAAATATCTTAGAGTGCACTTACACAAATCTAGGTGGCTAATGTTTCTAGGCTACAAATCTGTATGTTACTGTACTGAATATGTATGCAGTTGTAATATAATGGTATGTATTTGTGTATCTAAACACAGAAAAGTTACAGTACAAATACTGAGCAATTGGAGTTTTTCATCTTTATTATAACCAATAGGACCAGTGTCATGTCTCTTTATCAAAGTATCTTTATATGGTGCATGCATGGCTGTACTTTGTTAGAGTAAGTCCTTTTATTAGCAGCCTGGTTTCTGAACACATATTTCTGTTTGAGGCCCATACTGATGAAGGAATTAAATTAAATTACTTTAATGGAAATTGCATCAGTAAATATTATCATATTTATTAAAGTTGGTATAATTTTCGTTGAAATTCCTGTATTTTAAAACATTGAGTAACTATGATGACTGAGTCAAAAGAGATGGTAAGAATTTGACTGTACTCAGTTTTTATTTTCCTTTACTATGCCTAGTTGGCTGATGGTAGAATAGGGTGCTGAAATACTTACGTTTGGACTATATATAGGCACATCTTTTGATCTGGTCATAAATAACAGTTGAAAATTCTGCTTCTTAGACCTGTTAAAAACTTGAAAATTACATAGGTGGGCAAAGAAACCATTGTTAATCATGTTTAGTATATTAGGACTGTTGTTAAATTTTCAGGAATTTTGCAAGTTTTTAAATATAGCCACCATTAAAACCTAAATTACATAAATTTAAAATAAAATATATTAGAAGCAAAGGTAATAATACTAAAAACACATACTTTTGTAACTAACCAGATTTTATCTTGGGATTATTTATGTCTATTACGGGGTTTAATAGAAATAGTATGAGGTAGTGGGCTATTATACATTTCTTCTCAGTCCCACATTCAGTACTATCACATTGGCAGGTAGAAATGATCCTTGGTAGAAGTATTTGTACTATTGAAATAAACATATGCTGCACATCTGGACTTGATTTGTTATTTTGTTTATTGTTCAGACATAAGAAAGTGAAGGAAAAATATTAATAATAACAGTTTAAGCTTAAAATATGTTGTGACTATAGCCCTTGCACTATAAGTAACACAAAAAGTTGAACAGTCTTCCAATGTTTGAAAACTCTTATCAGATTCAGCAAAGAAGTCCCTTGCAGAGTTGGCAAATGAGTGAAGTTCTCACATACATATATATGCCACAAACATATGGTGTTTTACTTTCATCCTACTTGTTAATGTAAGCAAAAATATTAGCCAGTGTTTAGGTAGGAAGTCTGCCTGTTCATCAGTTGCAAATACTAGGTTGGCTCCAGGTATAAGAATTTAGCAATAATCAACAAAAGCATCCTAGGACAGTCATTTATCTATATGGAAGTTGGAATGAAGAGTATTGAGTATTTAATTATCATTTGAATTAACGTATACCTTTATATCATTAAAAACTCAAGTATTTATTTGCACATGTACACCCCGACCCCTGTGAATTGGTTGTTAAACATTTACCAGAGTGATGTTCGCTTTAAGCTTTTTGTTGTCCTTCCTTAGGGAAACTTTAAGTTCTTTCTTGATAACCTCTAAAAAATACTTGAAGGAAGAAAAACCTGTGTTTATGGCAGGAAATCCTTTAGACATGTCTTAGCAAATATTTTGAGTTTCACTCATTCTATTTACCTATCTTGAGCTATGAAATCCCTTAAGAGTCTCCTCATTTGGGCATTTTCTGCCCAGAATCTTGCAGTTCTTTACTTTCGGATTTGGCTCCCACCTACCTACCTGAAAACCTGTCCCTGTCACTACCCCCCAGGAATATTCCCTGTTCCCATATTCTAGCTGTTTCTTACTGCATGGGAGCAAGCACTGCCTATAAAGAAGAGGCCTGGAATAGTCATTTAGTGGGGAGAATTTTAGGGGGCCTAATTGGAGGTTAGAGTGATCTCAAGAAACTTTTGTTGAAGAAGAGGAGTTAGTGGGAGGAAGAAGTAGGCATTAGTGCTATGTTTGTGTTATTTGAAGTTGGGCCTTGGTTAGATGTTTGGAAAAAACCTGGTTTTGAAAGAGTATATGTGTAAAACAATGCCTGTACAGTCCCTGCAGAGGATATCAGCCCTTACTAAGGATTAGGTAATATTTATTGGTGACAGTGGTGGGAACATTTACATGTGATCTTTGGTGTGGTCACGTCTCAAAGGTCTGTCCAGTTGTAATTTCTCTTTGATCATCCTTTCCCAACAGGATTGACAATTGCCAAACGCATCCAGATTTCCGATTTACCTCAGTTAGTTGCTGCTTTCCACAGTTTAGTGGGCTTGGCGGCCGTGTTGACTTGCATAGCTGAGTACGTTGTGGAATATCCACATTTTGCTATGGACGCAGCAGCAAATCTCACCAAGATCGTGGCCTACCTTGGCACTTACATTGGCGGTGTCACCTTCAGCGGGTCACTTGTGGCCTATGGGAAATTACAGGGTAAGCAATTTAGTGTGATGTGGAAGTAAATGTCTATTGTTCAGGGTACGAGAGTCCATTTAGCTTCCGAAATCACCTTCCCCAAAGAAACTGTTGAGGGAAGAGGCTTGGATAGCACTCGGAAAGATAGAAAAGATTTCACTCCAGAAAGATGGCTCCTTTTTATTGATCCATACAAATATCAAAACTTTGGAACTATTTCTTCTGCAGACAGCTAGTGGAGGAAATTAGTGCACAGAAATTTACATAAACTAACTGAGATTTGATAACATGTATGAACAAAATAATAGCTTTGTGATCTTTTGTTAGAGATGTCTGCATGGAATTTACACAAGTGAGCTTTATACATTTCGCAGAATAGAGAACAACTTCTTGAGTGAGTTCATGTCACTAGTAAACAGAACTCATTTTGAAATTGGAAGTAGAGGAAAAAAAATTCAGGGAGGCTGTTTTCAGGAAAAAAAAAAGAGTCTCTAGGGAAACTAGTTTGTGATTTTAAAATCAGATCTTGCCTCTCAGTAATAAAGTCATTAAGTAGGACACTTCCATGAAACCTAAAAAATCACAAAAGAACTTCAAACCTAAAACATTCTTGTTTTAGGCTTTGTCTTTAGAAACAACTAAAAAACAAAGGTCCTTCTCCCTCGGGCTCAGTTGATAGAATCAGAAATGCTAATGTACTAGAGTCTGTATTGAAGTTTTAAATAAATAAAACCACACTTAACAACTTTTATGTTGGTGTACGGGGAAAAAAATCACTTTTTAAGATTCTATGACAAAGAGTAAAGAAATTATGTGATCAAAGTAGGAAAAAGAACAGTTAGATTGAACCATACTTTTCCTGTCTTCCGTTAGTGTTTGTTACATTTAATAATTCTAATATGGTTTTGTGTCTCGTATCTGGTGGTATAAAGTGATACTTCAGATACCATATCATTCTAATATTACATTTTGACAGTTTGGGATTAAGTGACATGCAGTTGAGTGTATGTGTGAAGGTGGTTTCTTACACATTTGAGATTTTGAAACTATGTTCCTTGGTCTAGGTATCCTGAAATCAGCCCCTCTCCTTCTACCTGGAAGGCACTTACTCAATGCAGGCTTGCTGGCTGCTAGTGTCGGTGGAATAATCCCATATATGATTGACCCCAGCTTTACCACTGGCATTACCTGTCTGGGCTCCGTGTCAGCTCTTTCTGCTATCATGGTAAGAAGTTGGAGATGAACAAGGACATATTTTCTTTCAACTTAATTGTTCATTTAAAAGTTGTCACATGTGACACCTTTCTTGCTCTGGAGTCTCTTCATTGGATCTATGTGTTGGTGAATAAGAGTTTTAAAAAGTCAAGGGTTTCAGTTCCATTCATTAGGTACCTACTATATGACAAGCACCGCAAAACAGTGCTTTGAAGTTTACATGGTAAGTTTGCCTGTTATTTGCTGTCACATTCATTGGACACTAAATCAAATAATCATATAAAAGAAAATTCAGTTAATAAACCTGTGTGCTCAGTAAGGGGGTCCAGCCTTTCATAATAGGATTGGTCTTCCTTTTTCTCCCTGCCTTTTGCATTTAGTCTATTAAGATGTAGACTATTTTTTTGTCTATATGTTTCTGTTTGGTGTTTTATATATCAATATTTGATGATATTGTATGCAGTTCTGTGTCACTCACCGATTGCTTTATGTTTCTCTAATATGGTGTATACCTTGTACATAGGGTTTATATTTTAAGTTTTTAAAAATACTAGCTACTGTGCCTAGCCTAAACTTAGATGTTTAGTAATTGCTTATCAAATACTTAGTGGCTCCTTGATTCAGAAACACAATATTTGTAGTACAAAAATGATACTTATTTTTGTGGAATCCTAAGAATTAGGTCATGATTTTAGTACAGAAAATTTAAAGTCACTTAAAAATCTATCTTTATATGAATACCGATAATTCAGTTTTCTTTGCCTTTTGTAGTGATAATTTTGTTTTAAATGGAAGAAAAATAGTTTTGATATTTTTAATCTAACAAAGTGAAAGAGGTTAAAGTCTCAAAATCAAACTAATACTATAGAAATACAAAACTTCAATAATTCTTATTTTTTTGAGATCTAAAAGATACTTATTGCCCTATGAGAATGTCTGCATAAGTGATGATTTTATGGCCTTATTTTAATTGCTTTTGGGTTAAATAAGTGATAAATGAATACATTTAGTAACAAGAAAAATGTAGGAGAATGTGGAATAAAAAGCAAAAATCTTTCTACCAGCCTTTTTATTTTCCTGGTTTAGTAATTTTGGATTGCATAGTGGACATTATTCATGATATGTTATGGATGCTTGGGATTCTATTGTATCCATCTAAAGAGTATCAATTATCATTTTTAAATTTGTTTTTATAGGTAGGTAATTTGGTGGGATGCAAATTTCAAATTTCGGTTCCCTTATGGTGGGAGCAGCTGAGAGCTATTTTATTTTATCATTAACAGGATTGCTTGGAGTCTGCTCCACATAGCATAGTTTAATAAGAGTAAACTGGCTTTGGGGTCCCTCCAATTCATCTAGCCTGCTCCTTTGCAGGGTTTCCTCTGTCACTTAGTCACTACAAACCCTAACCTCATGATCTTCCAACCAGTAAAACTGTGGGCTTATAATCTTAGTTTTAGCTGGTCCACTTGCTACCAACAATGGTCTAAAACCATAAAAGCTGAAAAATTCACTTAGTGGTATTATATTTTTTTTAGGCATAGACCTCTCTCCATTTTCTTTAAAATTTTTTTTATTGGTGCATTATAATTATACATATTAGTGGAATTTATTGTTATGTATTCATAAGGCACACAGCATAATATGTCAGTTTCATTCCCCAGTACCTCCCACTCTCCATTTTCTGCCTGCTTTTATTTAGGGATTTATTTATTTATTTGTTTATTTATTTTGAGGCTGAAGGGGTGGCTGAGTGTTCACAGCTGTTCTACCAAGTAGAGAGTTGGTCAGATGGAAGACACTTGGGCATTAGCAGAAGTGGAACTTGTATGGAATTCTTATTAGTTGAAAAGTTGGAATGATTAGGAACCAAGATGTTAAATGTCATAGGTTTTAGTATTCCGAAATTTGAGTTCTGCTTGGGTCTTTGTCCTAGGGTGTGACCCTGACGGCTGCCATCGGGGGTGCTGACATGCCCGTTGTCATCACTGTGCTGAACAGCTACTCAGGCTGGGCTCTGTGTGCTGAGGGATTCCTGCTCAACAATAACCTGCTTACCATCGTGGGCGCGCTCATCGGATCCTCTGGGGCTATCCTGTCGTACATCATGTGTGTGGTAAGACCATGAGTAAACAAAAGAAATGGTCTTCTGGAAATATGAATGTGCTGGTCATTTATTTGCAGTAAAAAATGTTACTTTTAATATTCAAAAATATCAAAATGTATTATTTAAATAAATTTCTAAAACTGTTTTTAAAGTACTCAACTGTAGAGAATTAGGAATATTAAATATAAAGGTAAAAATCTTCTAAGGCCTCTCTCCATTTGAAGATAAATATAGAAGTTTTTTTCATCTTTTTTCTTTGTGCATTACATATTTATGTATTCACTTGTTTGATCTTATTACCTTTTTCGTATTCAAATAAAAAACCTTATTATATTTTTAACTTTTTTATTTTTACCATTAAGATGCTTTTAAAGTTTTGTTTTAAGACCCTTTGTATTAATCCATCATATGGATATACAAAGTTCATTTAGCTTTTCCCTAATGATGTCCATTTTAGGTTGTTTTTTAATTCTCTTTGCATTTAAGTGCATCTTTGACAATTTTGGCTTTTGTCAAAGCCAAAGAGAGAGAGAGTGTGCTCAGTTTTCAGGTTTTTTTTATGTGTTTCCACAAAGCTTGCCCTCTCATTGGTCATCTATGAGAGGGCCTCCCTTGAAGTTTCATGGGCAGCATGATAACAACAACAACAACAAAAGAACAGAAAAAAGTAACAATGTGAATACTTGTTAGCTTTGTTTTAAATTTCTGATTATCTTTTTGAGTGGCAAGCTTATATCCTGCAAATAATTTATGGTTGACTAGAAAATGTTTCCCAGTTATAGGTGTTATTCTCTATATATTAGTTTTGAATAGCTGTTAAAAGACAAGCACCTAACCATTGAGCCCTTATACAATCAGAAATCAGAATATGACTTTCCACTGATAAATAATTTAGAGGGAAAAGAGCTGCTACTCCTATCATTTTTTTTTCAATTAAAAAACCCCCTTATTTTGCAACTTAGAATTTTCTGAAGTTTTAATTGAAAACTCTTAGTTGTAATTTAAATCCTGGTTATCTTTTTATAAGATTTTTTTTGTTGTTTATTTCTTTGTACTGTAAAAGAAAGCATTAGATAGCCCAAATTCAAAACCAGCCCAGAGATTTTTAAATTAAGTTACTCAGGTTATTTAGGGAATTTGTAAAGGTGAAAGCTTGAGTATCCTATTTTAAAAGTATCAAGCTTTGAGGTTTTTAAGGAAAAAAATGTGTTCAGTTGTATTAGAAATACAGTTTAATCTAAAAATAAACTTTTAACCCTTGGTTTGAATTTGAGTCATTTGGAAAATTTGACCAGCAGAGGGCAGCAGATTTTCACTATTACTTAAACATGGTTTCCCAGAAAACTGATTTTAAATCAAATGGGAGGATTTGGATTTCAAAAAATAAAGCCAGTGGCATACTGATATGAGGAGGAAAGGGCGAAGGACTTGTACCCAGTTCTTAAAATGTTACCATGGATACCTTCTTTTTTTTAATTAATTAATTTCTTTCAATTAGGTATATATGACAGCAGAATGTATTTTGATTCTTTGTACAGAATTGTAGCACAACTTTTCATTTCTCTGGTTGTCCACGATGTAGTGTCACACCATATATGCAACCATACATGTATCTAGGGTAATGATGTCCATCTCATTCCACCATCTTTCCTGCCCCATGCCCCTTCCTCACCCCTCCCTTCCCTTTGCCCAAAGTTCTTCCATTTTTCTTAATGGTTTCTTTAAATAAAGTGGAGACAGATATTTTGGGAGGTGTAGTTGACCAATTTAAGAAGTTAGTTTCTTTCTTTTAAAAAAATATATATTTTAGTTGTAGATGGACACAATACCTTTATTTTATTTGTTTATTTTTATTTGTTGTCGGGGATCAAACCCAGTGCCTCATACATGTTAGGCAAGCGCTCTGCCACTGAGCCACAACCCCGTCCCAAGAAGTTAATTTCTTTTATTATTATTAATTATAGTAACCATAGTAATTCTTATGTTAATACATCTAAAAGGAACTTGAATAAGGTTGGAAGAGGCACTTGTTGAAAATACTCTCTTCTACATGTTCTTTGGAAATTATCTTTCTTTTTAAATTCTTTCATATTTCTTTTTCTTTTTTTCATCCTAGATATTGAACTCAGGGGCACCTAACCATTGAGCCCTTATACAATTCTTTATTTTGATATAGGGTCTAAGTTCCCTAGGGCCTTGCTTTTTGCTGAGGCTGGCTTTGAACTTGCAATCCTCCTGTCTCAGCTTCCTGAGCCCTTGGGATTACAGGTGTGCACCACCATGCCTGGCTCTTTCATATTTCTTGATCTATTTTCTTTAGCTATCCTGTTTCTTTTTTTTCTATTTCTACTGCCACAAGTGTGTCATTTGTCATCATCATACTATACAGTTTTTTATTTTCTAAAATTCCTATACCACATATATAGCTAATATATTCTTGTAGCTATCTGGGTTCATTAATATCATGATAGCAAGTTTATATTAATTTGGATTCGAGGAAGGCGAAGGCTTAGTTTAAAAAATCCTAATTACAAAAATGAAAGATGTATAATATAGGAAATTTAAAAAACAGAATAAATAAGAAAATAAAAATTTTTGAACTTCTATTGTTCATTAACTGTTAATAACATTTAAAGTTTTAATTTTTTTTCAAGTGCTGTGTTAACATTCTATTTAGTGCATTGCTGAATTTTCTAACATTTTTTTCAAGTGCTGTGTTAACATTCTATTTAGTGCATTGTTGAATTTAGTTAAGTTTTTAACTAATAATTTTTAGCATCAACACATTATTATAACACACATATACCATAAGCTATGTTTCCAAATCTACATTATTAATTGTTTGAACAATTTTTTTGGTTGTAGTATTTCTCTTTGTGCATCTTTGATTATTTCCTTAAGTTAAATTTTTACAAGTGCAATTACACGTTCAAAGGGCATAAGCTGTTTTTGTTGCCTTTTGAAATTGATAAATTGATTGTCCACCAACGATTCCTCCTTAGTGCTCTAAACTAGCGATGGGTGTCATGGCTTACTTCAGTGCATGCTCCCTACTCCCAGATGTCATTATGAAACAAAAAGAAAACAATATAAACAAACCTGCTGTATTTTTAGACTTGGAAAATAGAAAATTTCTTTCCTTCCAAATTTCCCTGATTTCCGATTTTTTTTCATTGACCTTCACTAATTCTTAACTTGTGCTTCTTTATTATAAGAATTTTTTTTTCATGGCTTATGCTTAGCAGCACAAGGTCGTTCATAAGATTAATAAAAATTAAATAGCTGGTTCAACTTGGGTGTTAGTACGGTACTGCAAGCATTATGCTGGATGCTTTACAAGTGTTAGCTCATTTCATCTCTACAATAGTTTTGGAGATAGAAAATGTTCTCATTTTAGAGATAAGGTATTTTTAAGGCTTATTTCTTACCTTTGTGTTTGTGAAGCCTGGCCTAGTACCTGGTACATTCCAAGGTTTGTACTGTTTGCTAAATGAACATTAGATGGATATTTTTTTAGCTCATTTACTGGAGTTAATATGATACAGTATGTTGACCTTCATTATTAAAGACTGAAGGAAAAATTTAAGTCTAAAGCATAGCAGGGTGGTTTTGCTGGGTTTGGTGGTGCACACCTGTAATCCCAGAGGTTGAGGCAGGAGGATTTAAAGTTCCAAGCCAGCCTCACCAATTTAGGGAGGCCTTAAACAACTTAGCAAGACCCTGTCTCAAAAATAAAAAAGGGTTGGGGATATGGCTCAGCAGTTAAGCACCTATAGGTTCAATCTCCGGTACCAAAAACAGAAACACAAACTACCACCAGAAAAAAAAATAAGAAACAGGGTGATTTTATTCTATAGGAAGAAATGGAATGTACCACAAGTGGCTAACCAGCAATCCCTAGAATTGTATTTTTGTTCTGATAATTAATTTTTTTTGGTGTCCTCTGAGCTATGATTACACAGTATTCATTATTATAAAAGTTGAAAAATATTGGCAATGTCTAATCAAAAAACTCAAATCAATGATGTGCTTTATATCCAGACATCAAATAGACATTACCTTCTTTATGATTTTATAGTCCCTCTACTCGTGATAGAATTCAAATCACCTGGGAAATAGAGGTCTTGCAAAAACGCAACAGCATTTTCAGGCAAAATTTTTTGATTTTTGTACTTTGTTATTTGTTGCCAAATGGAAATAGAAGAAATACAAAGAAAATTATGTTTTTTTTTTTTTTTTTTTTTTTTTGCTTTGTGATTAATTATCATCTACCAGGTACTGAAATGAGAGGCTGGTAAATGGTGTATATGTTATTATTTTGTCTTGGTCTACTTTATGACTTTTCCTTTGTTTTCAGGTTTACTTCTCACAGTGCACTTAGAATTATATGAGTTAAGGGTCTCTTTAATGTAGAATACAATTTTCGTTTTAGGGCTTAATAGTTTGAGAGGAATAGTTTTGGACAATGTTGCAAATTTTTTTTGCCTTGAAAGCTGGAAACTCTTTTTAATATGTGGATCAGTGCCCATAGGATAGACCATTAATCACTCAAGCAGAAACCCTGAACATTTGTTGAGAAAATAATGTTGCAATGGTAAATTTAGAGATGAAAATAATTTAGTTTTTAAGAGGCCACATGAAATTAGTATAATGATGATATAATTATGTATATGTGTTTAATAGGGGGTAGGCCTTGATTTTTAAACTACTATGGGGGTTCCCTGTTTTTTCTCCCTAAGTTGCCATCTGAAGTGGGTACATTTTAGATGTCCTCAGAAATTCTTTCCTTCTCCATTCGTTTTATAGGTTCCTTTTAAGCCAAGTTGGAATAATTTGGGTATATCTCTATACATGTGTCCCTCTGCCGTATATCCCTCTGTGATCTGTCCCTTTGCAAGACTGTCATAGAGCCTCTTTGTCCATTTGACATTTATTTGAAGTTATTTATGACATAACTTCATAAATATCTCAATGTCTAAAATAATGTTTTGTACCGATTTTAAAGACAAAAATTTGGTAGAACATTTTTTTGGTAACCTAGTTTCAGAATCCTGTAATTTAAAACTAGAAAAGATTCATCAAAATCTTCAAAAGTGGGGCCGGGGTTGTAGTTCAGTGGTAGAGTGCTTGCCTAGCATGCACGAGGCACTGGGTTCGATTCTCAGCACCACATAAATGATCTCCACCTATAAAACAACAACAACAACAAAAATCCTCAGAAGTTGAAAGTTTGGGAAGTCTCAGGTATGTCTATCTGGGCTTTTATTTAAACCTTGGAAATTTTGAGAGGATATCTTAACAAGAGCTTAAAACTTCAAGTTAGATTAGGTTTATTAACTTAATTAAAAACATTAATTTTCCATGACTCTCTTATCCGTTAATAATATACATAAAGATATTTCAGGCTTTATTTTGTGTGTGTTAACCTTAGACGAATTTATCAGATTTGGAGTTCTGTAAAATACATTCGTATTTGATAGGTGAGCTTAGCATGAAAGAATAATTTAAAAAATGCTGATATTGTGATCCATCATCTTTGAACTTTGTTGTTATGAAAGCATGGCTCTTTGCCCATCTTCTGTTTTCCTCCCTGCCTTTGCCTGTGTCAAAACATAAGCAGTGAGGTAAATGTCTCCACCAAAGTGGTTGCCAGCTGGGCCCTCATTCTGGGTGGTTGTGGTTTTTTCCCTGATGTAGTGCTTATCGTTGGAGATTTCTAATTGTTTTTTTAAATTTTTTTAAATATTGACTTTTTAGTTGTAGTTGGACACAATACCTTTATTTTATGTGTTTTATGTGGTGCTGAGGATCGAACCTAGGGCCTGGCACGTGCTAAGTGAAAGCTCAACCTCTGAGCCACAACCCCAGCCCTCTAATTGCTTTTTAAATAATCAAATATTATCTTTTCTTTTTTTACACGCCTGTAATCCCAGCGGCTCAGGAATTGGAGACAGGAGGATCGCAAGTTCTAACCCAGCCTCAGCAAAAGCGAGGTGCTAAGCAACTCAGTGATGCCCTGTCTCTAAATAAAATACAGAATAGGGCTGGGGATGTTGCTAAGTGGTAGAGTACCCTAAGTTCAATCCCCAGTACCAAAAAAAAAGGTAATAGATTGATCCTTGCACAGCTTTTACAGTAATCAATAATATGTTTATTATCAGCCTTAAAATAGGATTTAATAATGTTTGGAATTTTTTCCAAATGGTAACATCAGTTACAGTCCTGTAGAATATTTTGTTTTGATCGTGAACAGTACTGATTTGAATTCTTTTTTTTTTTTTTTATTATTGTTCAAAACATTACATAGTTCTTGACATATCATATTTCATATATTTGATTCAAGTGTATTATGAACTCCCATTTTTACCCCGTATACAGATTGCAGAATCACATCGGTTGCACATCCACGTTTTTACATACTGCCATACTAGTGACTGTTGTATTCTGTTGCCTTTCCTATCCTCTACTATCCCCCCTCCTCTCCCCTCCCCTCCCATCTTCTCTCTCTACCCCATCTACTGTACTTCATTTCTCTCCCTTGTTTTTTTTTTTTTTTTTTTACCCTTTCCCCTCACTTCCTCTTATATGTAATTTTGTATAACAATGAGGGTCTCCTTCCATTTCCATGCAATTTCCCTTCTCTCTCCCTTTCCCTCCCACCTCTCATCCCTGTTTAATGTTAATCTTCTTCTCATGCTCTTCCTCCCTGCTCTGTTCTTAGTTACTCTCCTTATATCAAAGAAGACATTTTGGCATTTGTTTTTTAGGGATTGGCTAGCTTCACTTAGCATGATCTCCTTTAATGCCATCCATTTCCCTGCAAATGCCATGATTTTGTCATTTTTTAGTGCAGCATAATACTCCATTGTGTATAAATGCCACATTTTAAAAAATCCATTCATCTATTGAAGGGCATCTAGGTTAGTTACACAGTCTGGCTATTGTGAATTGTGCTGCTATGAACATCGATGTAGCAGTGTCCCTGTAGCATGCTCTTTTTAGGTCTTTAGGGAATAGTCCGAGAAGGGGAATAGCTGGGTCAAATGGTGGTTCCATTCCCAGCTTTCCAAGGAATCTCCATACTGCTTTCCAAATTGGCTGCACCAATTTGCAGTCGCACCAGCAATGTACAAGTGTACCCTTTTCCCCACATCCTCGCCAGCACTTATTGTTGTTTGACTTCATAATGGCTGCCAATCTTACTGGAGTGAGATGGTATCTTAGGGTGGTTTTGATTTGCATTTCTCTGACAGCTAGAGATGGTGAGCATTTTTTCATGTACTTGTTGATTGATTGTATGTCCTCCTCTGAGAAGTGTCTGTTCAGGTCCTTGGCCCATTTGTTGATTGGGTTATTTGTTTTCTTATTGTTTAATTTTTTGAGTTCTTTGTATACTCTGGATATTAGGGCTCTATCTGAAGTGTGAGGAGTAAAAATTTGTTCCCAGGATGTAGGCTCCCTATTTACCTCTCTTATTGTTTCTCTTGCTGAGAAAAAACTTTTTAGTTTGAGTAAGTCCCATTTGTTGATTCTTGTTTTTAACTCTTGTGCTGTGGGTGTCCTATTAAGGAATTTGGAGCCCGACCCCACAATATGTAGATTGGAGCCAACTTTTTCTTCTGTCAGACGCAGAGTCTCTGATTTGATATCAAGCTCCTTGATCCATTTTGAGTTAACTTTTGTGCATGGCGAGAGAAAGGGATTCAGTTTCATTTTGTTGCATATGGATTTCCAGTTTTCCCAGCACCATTTGTTGAAGATGCTATCCTTCCTCCATTGCATGCTTTTAGCCCCTTTATCAAATATAAGATAGTTGTAACTTTGTGGATTAGTCTCTGTGTCCTCTATTCTGTACCATTGGTCCACCCGCCGGTTTTGGTACCAGTACCATTAAAATGTGTTTGATTACTTAAAATGTCTTTGGGCTTCCTGTTTCCCCTTTACCATCCCACCTCAAGACAGCTACAAATGAGGTTTTCACACCAGGACAGTTATTGTTATGTATTTCAATTGTGGTGTTTGGTACATTCTGGGATGATTGTGAGTATGCAATGTGAAGCTCCTTTCTCCTATTTTTTTTTTTTTCTGAGGTTATTTTACAAGTTAAAAGTGTGGGTGTAAATTTAAAGAGAAGATATATCGCCTTAAGCACCTGCGTCTCTGGAAATGAAATATTTTAGAGTCTGATGATGGATCCATTTACTTCTATTACAACTTAGGTGTAGGGTTTCATGGAGCTGTAATAGATTTGGATAATATGCCAGCCCCCGTGTTTTCTTCCTCTTGAAGACAGAAGGCAGCAGAGTTCTAAATCAAATGTAGCCCTTATTTTGATTCCTTCTGGTTGCCTCTTGACAGCTTGTTTCTGGTAGCAGAGTTCACTGGAGAGATCTGAAGGGTCAATGTAAAAAGGTTTTATTCATGTCATTTTCTTTGGTTGTGGTTTACCCTGGTGAAATACATGTAGGTATGGAGAGAAATTGCTCAATCAGCCTTTGGACAATAATAGTGAATCTGAATTTTGCATTTTAAATTTTACTGGTAGTTTTTATTAAAATCTTTGTCTTTATTCACATTTTACTGAAAATGTATCTGTGTAATTGACTTGAAAAAAACAGGTGGTTCTCTGATCTCTTTTTATTTAAATTTAAATTTTTTTAAATTAAAATTTAAATTTTTGAAATAATTTTCAGAAGCCAGCTCAAATTTATCTGGTTAAAATGACCTAAATCATCAAATAAACCTTTTTAATGCTTCTGAATATCATATGTGCAAAATTTATACCATTCTCCAAAAGTTATGTGGATTAAACTCTCATAGCTGATAATTTTGCTCTGTAGGCAATGAATCGCTCCCTGGCTAATGTGATTCTTGGAGGCTATGGTACCACTTCAACAGCTGGTGGGAAACCCATGGAAATTTCTGGCACACATACAGAAATCAACCTTGACAATGCCATCGACATGATTCGAGAAGCTAATAGCATTATCATTACTCCAGGTAAAAAAATAAAGGCAAAATCAAAAAATAGACAACCTCTAACTGTTGTAATGGACTCAGAGATAGTTATTTTTATAATGGGAAAAAAATGGAATTGAAAATTCCTTAATTTTGAAAACACAATGGAAACTTAGTAGGAACTCTGTGATTACTACATGAGAAATATGAAAATTCTCAGTTTAGGTTAATATTTTGAGGATCACATAGATAATCTATAAGTTGATGCAGTGGGTTCTGTAGTGTCTTTTAGTGTTTCTTTGAACATGTATTAATTTTTGAGTCTTAGCTATTTTTTTTATGGTAATTTTTTGGCCTATCATCAAGATTAATTTAGATATAGGTTATGAAAGTGTCTGGCTTAGTAGGCTTGCTTAGTCTCTTTTCAAAAATATATATTTAAAAAATGACATCAAGAATCATGTGGTTTCAATAGCATGAGAGAACATGACCTAGTAGACAGAGCTTGGTCTGGGAGCCACAACATCTTATTTTAAAATTTTTATTATTTTTTTAGTTGTCAACAGACCTTTATTTATTTGTATTTGGTGCTGAGAATCAAACCCAGGGCCTTATGTGTGCTAGGCAAGCACTCTACCACTGAACCACAACCCTAGCCCTCAACGTCTCATTTTTGGCCTTAATTTTACCACTAATAGTCTGTATGACATTGACCAAGTCATTTAATCTCTCTGGGCCTCAATCCTGCACCACAGCTCCCTTTCTCTCTCTCTCTCTTTAATTTTAGCCCAGTTCTCTTTCACTATTATTACACAATGCTCTGGTATTATGGATAACATGTTGGTTTCAGTTCAAGATTTTAACTGCATTCAGTCTTTTGAGTTTTCTATAAAGAAAATCTATTGATTTGACATGTGGGTAATTAACCTATTGGTATTAAGGTAAAAATAACAAACATTATCCTAATCAAATGTTAAGGTGCAAGCCTTCTTAAGTTGGGGCAGTGTTCCTTTTTAGGGGCATTTGAAACATGTGATTTGGGGTTTTTGGTCGTCACAAAGATGGGGCTGCTATTGTCTATTAGTGAACAGAAGCAGATAAACTGAAGTGTATGGGGACATTCCTGTGTGTTGAATTGTCACAGCCGGAACAGCTGTGGAATTGCCTGTAGAGAAAGTGTGCTGGAGTGTGAAGAAGTTGAGGACTGTGATCTTTTCCTTGAGGCATTTTCCACTGGGGGAAGAAGTTGCAGATGAATGATGCAGGGGGTGGTGGCTATGATAAAGGCTAAATTGAACCTTGTGAACCATTTTCCCATCATGAGGAAACTAAGAAGATTTGTAGGCAAGTGAGGATTTGTTTTTGGCCTTAGAGGAGGGATAGTGTTAGGCATGGGTGAAGGCAGAGGGAATAGCTTAAGCAGAAACTTAGAATTTGGGGAAAAGGGTTAGAAAAGCAGTTGTTGTATAGGTAGACTGGACAGAATGTGGCAGTTATAGGAGAAGGAAGATAGCTGAAGTTCTTGTTATACCCTTAGTAATACCAAATGTGAAGATCATTTTTATTTTTCATCTAGGTGTAGGGGTGGGAATGTTAAGTTATTTTTTTGAGATATAAAGTTTGGACAATGAGCATGCTGTATGGGAACTCAAATGAGAGGCAGAATGGGAGTCATCAGATGGTTATTGATGCCATGGGATGAGCTGAGATTTTTAAAGAGAGGTGAGGGAGAAACTTGGTCATTTAAGAAGGCAACTAAAAAGAAAAACTATTAAAGAAATTTGAGAGAGGAGAAAGTTAGGAGGTGCCAGGGAACAGAAGTGTTTTCAGAATCAAGTATGCACAGAGTTTAAAAACATGAGAGAGAGGTAAAGAGAGAAGAAGAAGGCATGTGCAAGTGTGTCTATGGTGTGTGGATGGGGGTGCTCAGAAATACTGTACTCTGCAGAAGATTGAGGGATCATTAGATTTTAATTTTCAAATTCAAACTTATGATTTTGAAGGTCAGATTATAAATTATTTTCATGTCTAGTCCTATTAACTGCCTATGTTGACATAAAAATGTGTTTTGAGCAAGAGACAAGGTGTAGTTCATAACATTTCAAAACAAAAACCACATTTTTCTATGTTCTTGATATTTCTTGCAGGATATGGTCTCTGTGCAGCCAAAGCTCAGTACCCCATTGCTGATTTGGTAAAGATGCTCACGGAGCAAGGCAAAAAAGTCAGGTAAGTGTTTGCAAGGATAGCTGTGTGATGAAAGGTTATGGATGACTTTTTTTTAATATTTATTTTTTAGTTGTAGTTGGACACAATAGCTTTGTTTGTTTTTATGTGGTGCTGAGGATCGAACCTAGGGCCTCACGCTTGCTAGGCGAGCGTGCTACCACTGAGCCACAACGCCTGCCCATTATGGATGACTTTTTAAAAAGGACTGTTTCTTTCTTTTTTAATATCTTTATTTATTTTCATATGGTGCTGAGGATCGAACCCAGTGCCTTACATGTGCAAGGCAAGCACTCTGCCGCTGAGCTATAACCCCAGCCCCCCAAAAGGACTGTTTCTTTAAGTGGCACTTTACACGTGTGATCCTAGGGAAAGCTGTCAAAAAACCTCTATTCTAGTCTTAGTCTACTACCAATTTTCACTGCTTTTATCTAATATCATTGAATCTAAATATAGACTTATTTTAGAAAGGAAAGTTTGTTATTCCAAATTCCAGGGTATTTATTAATGGGGAAAAATAGAAGTTTGTGTTTCCCTGTGTTTCAATTTGGGGAAGGAGATCAAGCAAAGCTCTTTCTTTCTTTCTTTCTTTCTTTCTTTCTTTCTTTCTTTCTTTCTTTCTTTCTTTCTTTCTCTCTTTCTTTCTTTCTTTCTCTCTCTCTTTCTCTCTTTCTCTCTTTCTCTCTCTTCCTCTTTTTCTTTCTTAAATTAAACCATTTTAGTTATACAGAGTAGTTGGGTTCCTCTGGACAAATTGTACATTCATGGAATTAATTTCAGATTCCCTACCCTCACTATTTCCTTCCCTCCTTTCTCTACTCCACTGATCTTCCTTTCACTTATCTATTGATTTATTTTTTATTGTTTTTTTCCCTATCAAGCAATGCATTTGAATTATATCAAGTTGTGTTCTTCTGTTTTTTATTCACGTTGAAAAATGAAAGACTTCCAAAGAGGTTTTCAAAGAGTAAGTCTCTGTGGGCTGGTCATTGATGGCTAATTTAACTCTCATATTCTCAGAACAGAGAAAACTACTGAGAATGCTTTATCTAAAGCCACGTGGTTTTGGAATCTGAATTAGCACAACAGCTGTTTTTGCTATTGGGGCACCAGCCTCTGCTCTTGGGAGGATGTTAAGCAGAACAGAAAAGCTGAAAACTCTGCATTACTAGATCCCCCATGACCTTGGATAAAACATTTGAAAAGTGTAAAAATGGGGCACTGGGAGTTCAACTTGGTGACCATCGCAGTGTTTGCATTTGTCCTATCCATCTCAGGGTTCCCACTCTGGAACTACTTTTGTCATTCATGTGTCAGAGGAGAAAGCCCCTGGGGTCATCCTTAGTAGGACTACTGCTGCTCATTTCTTGGGGAAACTGGTTCACTAGCAGTTGCATTGACATGGCAAAATATCTGACAAGATAACTTATTAAATAGAGTTAGTTTGGTCATCAAGATGTTAATGTCTGCTGACAAAACTATTTTTGTCTGTTAACTATTCCTTTTAGATGTCAACTATAGACTTTTGTCTGGGGGCAAATGATAAGAAAATAAAGCAAGTCAGACATGGTGGTAAATGCCTATAATCCCAGTTATGCAAGAGGCTGAGGCAGGAGGATCAAAAGTTTGAGATCAGCCTGGGCAATTTATACTATGTCTCAAAGTAAAAAATAAAGGGGGTGGGGATGTAGTACAAAAGTGGAGCACTTGCCTAGTATGGGTCCAATCCCTAGAACTTATTGCCAAAGGAAAAAAAAAAATGCCTAACAGTGTGACCCAGAACTAGTCAGTATATCTGTGCCAGACTGGATACAGAATCCTCCTGCTCTTTGGACTGAATGTTCCTGCTCTAAATGGTGGTAAAAGAGAGTTGAGATGATGAAATCACAGGGTTACCTAAATGGTCTTAATGTTAGCAGCCATGTCAGCTGCATTTTACTTCGTCGTTTTTTTTTTCTTGCTTGCTTTTTCTTTTTTCTCTCCCTCTTCCCCCCACCTCTTCTTGAAATCTATAGTTTGTATTTTCCATTTACACAGATTCAAGATACTGCTTTGCAGTGGGCCCAAATGATTCTGTGACATGGATCATTTTCATGGTTAGTGAAAATTTAGGTGAACTGAAGATAGAAGTTGAGAAAAGTTCTTGGCTATATTTTTAAATTGTTACATAAGAAGTCTCTCTTTCAGTTCCTTATTCCTCTTTCCATGTAGGATATTAAGCTATGCCTTATTTTAGTCATAGTCTTGCCAGTTAGAGCATTCACAGAAGTATGAGTGAAAGGATGTGTTCAAGCACCTTTTATGATTTTCCTGAAGACATTGTTTTCTTTATTCAATCCACATGTGAAAAAGTCTAATGTATTAGTAATGCCTTCTATCACCACGTAAATGTTTAGATGAGTGGCAGTCATAATAAAATAGAAAAAGATGGCTTTCGTGTCTCTGTTATCCTTAGGAAGGGAAGGTTTAGTTCATCAAAACTCTTGTTACTCACTCATCAACCTAGGTAAGCAGACATCTTGGAAAATGAGGCCGGTGTGAGGTGATTGGATGCAGAGTGGAAGAACATCATAAATAAGACCGTCCAGCAGCTTTAAGGCAGGCAGGCCGGGAGAGGAAACTAATGAGGGAGATGGAGAAAAGTCTTCTGAAAAGAAAAGGGCGGGATTTTTTGTTTCTGACCTAATTAAAATTAGGACTTTTGTCCATAAAGAAATCATAGGAACTGCTGCTGTAGGGTGATTTCTGTCACACTGAATGGGAAAATTAGTTGGCTTAAGATTTTAGAGATTTAATTATAGATTTATGAATCATTTTTCTTTTTTTCCCACATGCCTTTATTTTTATGTGGTACTGAGGATTGAACCCCGGGTCCCGCCTGTGTTAGGCGAGCGCTCTACTGCCTTAAGTCCCAACCCTGACTTATGAATCATTTTTCAATTACAGATTTTTTATTGAACCAATTTTTTTGAATAAAACAAGGATTTTCATGAGGGAACTTTTCAAGTTTCAAAGAATTATTTATATAATTTTAAAAAATAATTTATTAGCAATTTATAATATAGTTCAGAATAAAATTATTGCTCAGTTTGGCTCCTCTATAAGTTAGGAAAAGTAACCTATTTATATTCACCTGTCCTTCATATAAAAGCTAAAATGATATATTAATATATTATAGTGTTTTTTACTAAAATATGTTGAATTTTCAACATGAGATTTGTAATAAGTTATATGGATCTTACATTTGAATTAAAAGGAAGAGGACTATTCTTGCAAACATGATGTCAGTAGAATACCATGTTTTTCCTTTCTAGCTTCTGTGTGGACTTACTTTCTTTTCTTTTTAAATGTAAAGGGAATCAGAAACTTTTTGATTTTGCTTTATGTTGGTGTCATCATCTTTTCTTGGAGAAATATAAATTTTCTTGACAAAGTTGGGAATATACACATAAATGCTAGCTTTTTTAAAGAGACGGATGTCTGAATAAGAGATGGCTGCAGCAGTTACCTCGTATTTTAATGAAATAAATCTGTATTTACAGTTTGTGGTAATTTGGTCCTTTCATCACTCTGTGGAGCTCCCACGGTGTTCATTGACTACAGCTGCTGGGCCTCTGGTTTTAGTAGGTCTTTGTGCCTCAGGACCCCAGCATGCCTCGCATCCAGATGTGGTGACATATTCACACACATCCCCTGTGGAAATGTGCCAGTGTGGACATATGATTGTCATCAATTAGCTATGCCCAAGTGGTGCCAAGAAAAATTGCATCTGTCATACAGTCTGTCTGACTTCATGGCCCATGATTGATTTAGAGACACTCCTGTTTTCCCTTCCTTTGGCTATAGTCATAACATGTTCACAAAGGGCTGAGATTATATAATGAAGCACATGACATTTCATGACAAGAACTCATTTCAGCATGTTGACGTCATGAAAGTTCACTGACTTAGACTTTGTTTAGTGGCCAAGATATTGTCACTTCATGGTTGTTCAGAATGCCTGTGCAACTTATCTAACTAATGCTGGATCATTAAAAGCATTTAATGATGAATATCTATGACACAAGGACACAGACATTTTTTTCTCTTTACCTCCCAATCTTTGAATTGATTGTATAATAAGCTTTTTATTATAAAGTAGAGATAACTTGCCCAATGAATAAATCTTAGAAAAGGGTTGTCAATTTTTTTCTCTTTTGTAATTAATAACTGCTTGATTTTCTTTCCATAAAGCATTGCTTGGATTATCACAGAAGTCTTGAATTTATGGAAATGCTTTTTAACTTGCTTGACTAACTAATGTTATGTATTTTATGTTAAGATTCCATTGTCTTTCTATTGATGTTATTAGAATGGTATTAAAACATTATAAGAAATTTATTACCAGGTTCTGAGAATATAAGGATACAGGAGCTCAGTTCTTACTCATAATTTTATAATTATGAAGAAGCAAATCTATGAACAAAGGAATCTGTGAATTTCATTTAATATTATAGCATGCTAAGACAAGGAATTAACCAGCCAGGGGACATTTTCAATTTTTTATACCATTTATAACATGCAAAATTTTGAAGCCTTTTAAAAATGTGTGTATGAGTGCGTATAAACACTTCATCCTGTCTTAACACATCAAGTTGCCTATGATATTTGCAGTTTAATAGTGTTTCATGATGTTATTTTTACAAATACGTCAGTTCTTTGAATACACTTAAAGATGAAATATTTTGTTCCTGTAACTGGATTTTTCTTTTTTTTTTTTTTTTTTCATGGATTGCATGTGATTTAAGGATGTAGAGTTCAGTATTCTAGGATTTGTTATGCTTTGGGGTCAAGGAAGAGCCAAGGCATGACATTTGTAAAGTAACAGAGGCATTTGCTTCTGAAGAAAATGGAAATTAGGCCAGCTAAAAGACTTAGTGTTTAGTAAATAAATAGACATCAACATTATTGAGCAGTTTCATGTCAGCTTTGTGATTTTTTTAAAGCCATAACTACTTATATCAATGTTCATTCATTGAACAAATAATAGTACAGTACTTTGTGTCACACACTGTTCTAGGTCCTGGGGACATATTAGTTAATACAACGGAAGAAAAAGCCTATGGAATTTACATTCATTAGGAGGTGAGGTCGTAAACTTCAAGAAATTCTAAACTGAAGATGCTTATTACCCCCTTGTGTCTTCAGTTCAGATGCCAGTTGAAAACAACATCTGTAGGACAGGGTATTGGATCACAGTTTCAGAATCACAACTGGCACTATTTGGTGATGAATTAGCCAGTGCTTTGGGCTCTATCATAGAATGTGGTATGTTACTTTGTATTGGGCCTGCTTTCTTGAAAAACATAGTAGAAGAAGGGTAGGTGTGAGGGGGTTATTTGTGTAATTGGGCAAATGTGTGAAACTTTTCATGAAAGAGGAAAAAACCAAAGAGTGTGTGTGTTTTCGCTCACATATATGTTGATTTTGTTATATAGGATTCCCAGTAGTTCCTAGATCAAAGGTGTCTGTTGAGTTGTTTCAAAAAGGCAGCCTTTGGGGCTGGGGTCATAGTTCAGTGGTAGAGTCCTTGCCTAGCATGAGTGAGACACTGGGTTTAATTTTTAGCAGTGCATATAAGTAAATAAATAAAATAAATAAAGGTCCATTGACAACAAAAAATTATTGAAAAAAAAAAAAAAGATAGCCTTCTCTCCAGATTGTTTAGCTTTATGCTATCCATAGCATTTTGGAGTGGCAAGGCCTGTGCTAAAAGCCTGTGCTTTAGATGCTTTGTAAAGCCTTTTCTAGCTCTGTCATTTAGGTACCCATTCCTTAGAAACTCCTGTCACAGGTATTGCAATGGACTGAGGAGGAAACCCTCACTGGATAAATCCAGTATTCCTGTAGAGGTGATATTTTGGCTTCTATTGCCAGTGTTGGTTATAGTAAACTCTTTGTATTTAGTTTATTCAATAAGATTCCTGTGAACATAGCAGGGTATAAATAAATAAAAACCCTCTTCTCATTTCATGTTCAAATTCATCTGTATCTTTCTTAAAATTTTTACTTTATAGTGCTCACTAGCTATTGCATTCTAAGAGCCATTCAACAGGATCATTAAAGGTATCCAGGCAGAAAGATGAAATTATGTATGACTGTAACTGAATCTCTGCAATATGCTAGAGTATAATATTCTAGAGCATTAGTCACAGATTGAATTTTAGTTTTTCCTTTGATACCATTCATCATGCCTTGTTGCTTATTTTGGGAATAAGAAGAGTGTCAGTAGTCATGCAGTTTCTATTCTGGGTTTGGTAGCCGGATTAGGTTCAGCGGTGGAAAAAGTCAGATTTGGGCATAATTTATAGTTAATCTCCTTGGAGTGGAAAAGGTAATGTTGTGATGTGGTACTGGAGAGCACTGTGTTGGTGTTTGCAGTGGACTGTTTTACCTGATCCTCTGTAGACAACTTCTCATCTCTTTGGGTGGCCTGTGTCACAGGCCACATGGTCTGATGGAAAATGTGACTGTAGTCTGTCAAACATTTCCTCATTCACATTCATAGAATAGGCTCTATTATTCTATATTAGAAAAATTGTGCCCCTGAGACATTTTCATAATTTTTTTTTTCCTGAATAAGGGAAGGATATGGATGAATACCAGATTTCAGAACCAAAGTAGCAGTTCAGCCCTTAGGTGCTTTCAAATAAATAGAGAAAGGTACAAAGTATTCTCTAGTTCTGGCTTTTGGAAAGTTCTAGGATTTTTCTTTTTTCCATTTGGAATTGTACAAGTGACTGAACTGTTTCTTCTAAGAAAGACTTTCACAATTTTAGAAAGCTGGATGTCTTTCTTTCTGTCTAAGAAGCCTTGCCAGAGAGGATGATTCCATAACTTTTCTCATTAATCAGTTTCTGTGGATAGCAAGTGCCTTGTCAGGAAGTGTTTTTCACTTCTTTACATGCTTCTTTTCTGATGGACGTATTAGCTCCACCCAGCTGGTCCCAGCCTTTTCACTACCAAGGGTAATTTAGGTTACATTTGCCATGCTGACTTCATGTTTTAGGTTTATTCCAAACTGACTTATAATTGTTAATTAGAAATTCTGATAAATGAAAGAAACTTGCCTTTTTAGTTTGTCATATTTTTTTCCCACAGGTGAAATACATCATTAAATGTAAAATATGGAATCTAGTGACAAATTTTTGTGTTACCTCCATGGACCCTCCTCAGAGTGGAACCTTGCCACATGCACACACAGGATATGGAAGGTCCTTGAAGGACTCTTTTTTGCATCTACAGGGGGATCTTCAGCTGTTTTATGACAAGGCAATGTAAACACATTTGGTATAATTCTTAATAAAGGATTAGTACCTTAGGAATTGGACTGGAGGATCTTTTAGGTCTGTTTTCACCATTAAGGTGTTTGTGATTTTCCTCCAGTTTGGTCTCAGGGTCTCTCTTAGGAGGGTGGCTGTCCAGTCTATCCCTGTTATTAGAGGGGTGCAGGGAAGGTGGTTGTGGATGTTCACATGGAACGTTTTTATCTCGGTGGATGACCTAATGCCTAAGTATCTGAGCTGTGAAAAGGTGTCTCTCACAGGAAACTTGTTTATACCAGTAGATGCCCCTGTGGCTCTTGTCTAATCTGCGCCCAGACTCTTCCTATCAAGATGACCACTCACTAGAGGAGTCCTGACCAGGAGGAGGGTTAGGTTTGGGTGTGTTGGTCAAAGGGAGACACAGGGAGACAGCACAATTAAACACATGAATAACAGAAACACATTTGATTACTTATAGATCCCACAGAGAAGAGGGGTGCAGATGAGGGCTGATGGGAAGATTCCAAGGGGGATGTGATGTTCAAGCGGTAGGTTGGGAGCAAGAGAGGAGAGAAGAGAGGTCAAAGTTGTTATTTGGACCCAGGATGGTACCCACACACTTTCTTCTGGAGGAGTTTCAATTGGTGGGTTTAGAGAAAGTAGATAGAAGTCCAAGGGGCTACCCTGTGACTTCAGAGTGGCCACCATAGCATATATACACGATTCATGCAGGGTGTGGGGTCAGTGGGGTGAGTCAGGAGAGTTGTAGCTATATGTGCCATAGGTGGGTTGTTGTGTAGGGAAGATATCTGGATGGATCATGAGGAGGAGGAGGAAGAGGAAGAAAGCTAGAAATTGTGTCAAAGGTGACGAAGCTCTGTATGAGGCAGTTAAGTCTGTAATCAAAATGGTGCCAAGGCAATATAAAATTGCAAGTATTCACTACAGCGATTTTATTAATTTATAAATATTTGTGGTTTAAAAACAGGAGTTTTTAATAAGTAGATTTAAAATAAGTAGATTTTCAACAAAAAGTCTTTTCATTTTTCTCTTTGTGTCTCTTTCCTAGTTAACTGTCAGCCTCCTAAGAGGTTAGAATAACACATTTATTGAAATTGTGGAATGATAGTATCAGGAAGGCAGAATTCCAAAATGCTATCAACATACATTGTTCTGTATACAGTTTCCTTTTAAATGTAAAATAGTATAATAAGGGATATTAACCCTTTGAATATCCTGAGTGTAGATCCTGAGTGTAGAACTAAATTTTGCACAGTGATTCCCAAAACTTAAAAGCATATAATCAAAGGTTGCAAAAACTTCTTTAAAAAATTCTGGAGTTTTTTTATTTTTATTTTTTACTGTTATCAAGAGACTGCAAAATGGGGAAAATGCTCTAAGTACTTTAGAAAGGGACCCAGTGGTCCCTGTGGTTTCTTTGTCTAGTTATTGAATTAGAATGCTCAATGCTCAACTGGATCTGGATATTTCCATAATACCAAAAGGAAAATGTAGTGTATTTGGACAGTTGTGGTAGGATCCATGTGGTGAATGTTTTATATTGTTTAACAGCCCCACATGACCAAGAACAACTGCGATAATCCTCCCTGGTCAGGACATATTGTCTCCATGGCCTGTGATCATGGAAATTCATGTTGTTGTGTCCCCTTTAAAACATGTGGTATCTGAAATCTAATGTGAGGTTGCAAGAAGACTCCAGAATTGGCTTATGTCATCATGTATTATAAAAGAAGCTTTTAAAAATATGATACTTTAAAAATTGCTCCTTTCCCAAATTTTATCCAGTTACTTGTTGTTCATGAACAGTTCTTAGAGACACTCCTTTATTTTTCTTGGTTAATTTAGAAGGCTCTGAAGAGCAGGTTGTTTCATTAGAGTAGATTATTTCACTTTTTTCAAACTGTGCCTGGGTCTTAGCTGGTGACAGAGACCTGAGCTTTTTTATTCCCTGAAAGACTTTTTTTCATTTTAATATTTGAAAGAAGAAAATGGCATAAAATGCTGTAGTTTTTCTTCAAGATATTGAAGAGATCACCCTAACTTAATGACATTTATTGTATCTGTCAGGGAAAGCAATTACATTATTTTGCCTAATTTATGGTAAAAAGTGGCTTTTTGAAATTTGACCCAATCAGCATAAATGTCTTTGTCTTTATACATTGTCTTTTTCCAGTTTGTAGCTAATGAAGAATATTAGTTATGACCAAGTTCCTAGTGAGTTCATTGTTCAAAATTGTTGACTTCAGTCTACCTTGACTATATAATTTCTTTTGTCTTTTGATGTATTACAGGTACAAAAATCTTCTAGCTTTTATTAAACTATTTTGATATTCACTTTACAAGGTAAAAAATTAGAAGAACAACCCAGAAAGTATTGGTATTAAACTAACATTTGTTTTAATGTAAAAATGGATTCTTAAAGGTATTATGGGACCATTATAAAAAGTGCATTTGTTTGATAAATATGGGTGAGCATTTATATTACAAAAATGTATTTGAATAGAATATTATAATTGCAGTATACATTTATTAAAGGCATATGTTGGTTAGGTGCTGGTCTGAAGCACTATGTATGAAAAACTCTTTATATGAGCCATCTCATTTAATTCTCATTATCATCTTCTGAAGAGGTTTCATTATCAATCTCATTGTACACATGAAACTGAGGAGCACAGAAGTAATCGATCCAAAAGCTGTTGGCAATCTAGAATTCTTAACTAGTACCCTTCTCCACTTCCTTAAATTATTTCTCTGAAATGGACGGAAAGTTGATGAGTCAGTGTACCTTACTGGGCACACTGTTGTTTAAATACCCTTCCTCCCTCTCTCCCTTTGAGTGCTAGGTATTGTGGAGACTGATGAGTAAGACATAGTTTCTGTTCTCTAGGAGCTCCCAGTTGTAAGAGCACAGGGTCTACTGTTATTATGATGTGGTATGGTAAGGAGGAGAGGCATAAAGAACATGGGATCATGGAATATCTTTCTGAGGTCACATTGTTTTCCTCTGTCAAATTTTGTCATGGTCAGGGATAGCTGACTCTGTTTTTAAAGTATGTGCATAATAAAGTATAATTTTCATTGTCCAAAGGAAAGGACTAAAAGGGTGGTAGTGTTTGCATGCTGGAATTCTGGATGGTCTTCATGTGATGATGGAACATTGATGAGCTCTGGCCATCAGTTCTTGGAAATTGCTGGTCTTGGCCAACCTGTGTCTAATATAATTAATTTTCATACACACATTGGAGATTAGCCAGTTTACATGGGCCAGAATTGTTATAAGCACACACTGACTCATCAGCCTGCATATATATTTCTACAAGTTTAAGTGTGTTCTGTTATTTCTCTCCAAACATTGGCATTCTCTTGTAATAATTCTGCATGTTTTTTCCAACCTTAGAGCTTTCAAGTTTAGTGTAATAAATTATTATGCAAACAGATATAAAATAATCTGTCCTTTGGGATATTCAGCATAATATGATGGTTTGCTTGGTGATTACCCTTCACAATTGGCCAAACAGAAACATTGTCTTTTGACAATCTGTAGCTAATCAAGACATTAGAATACGAACCAATATATTTAGAGGTCTTTGATGACTCTGCTGTAACATAAAGATGATAGATGGATTAATTTAATGATGTCAAAGGTAATATTAAAAACAAGTAAATTAATTATAATTTAAAAATTCTACAAACAAGGAAGATATAAAATCTAAATCCAGAGTTAAATCACAAGGTATACATTGGGTCATTCAGCTAAAATAAAATCCCTAGTTCATGGGAATTTTGAACTAGAAAGGGAGATTTCTGGTGGGCTAAAGGTGACCCTCCAAACTGTACACATCCTAATCCCCAAACCTGAGGTGTTATTTTACATGGCAAGAGGAATTATGTAGACTTGATTAAGGTGACAATTTTGAGATAGGGAGATTACCCTGGATAATTTGAGTTGACTCAGTGTAATCACTCAGGTCCTGATTTGGGGGGTGGGCAGTAAGATCCATGTCAGAGAAGGAAATGTGACAACAGAAGCAAAGGTTGGAATGATGTGACTACAAGACAAGGGATGATATACACTCCCATAAAGAATATAGCTCTGCTAACACCTTGGTTTTTTAGCTCAAGGAAACCAATTTGGAACTTCTGACCTCCAGTACAGTAAGAAAACAAATCTGTATTGATTTAAGGAATAAATCTCTGACAGTGTGTTATGGGAGCAATATGAAATTAATACAGAACTTAAACGTCATGTAGTACATGTTCTTAGTTTTTCTTAAGTCTCACTAGTCAGATTTTGGGAACAAGAAGGGACCTGGGAGAAGCAGGAGAAACACTTTGGATGATCAGAAGGATTTGGAGATTAGGAGAAATTTTTGTTTTCCAAGATTACTATTAACATCTCAGAAGAGCACTTGTGAGTAATTTGAGAGGCAGGTGGTACTATAGGATGGAGGTAAAGTAGCATCAGATAGTTGTTCTGGATCCTGGGTTCCTTTTGAGGTGCCTCTCTCTCTTTGTAGTAGTTAAGACCATTGGAGGTGATTCTTGTCCCACCTCTGGTAAGGGAAGATCTGTTTCAGCTACCATAAATCTCTTGATCATGTCTGTTACCCACCATTTTCTGCAGTTATAAAATATTCTTGAAGCCATTTTGAACTGAACTGGTCATGTACATCTGCTCTAGTTAATGAGATTCTTTCTCTCTGATCCATATAAAAGGAACTTAAAACCACATTTGTTTTAATTCATTAGTAGAAAATCTTCTAAAAATTTAATCCCAGTTCTTTTTTTTTTTTAAATTTGAAGATAATTTTATTTTCATCTGTACTATGAAAACAAGAAGTATTTGGTCAAACTTTGTTTTATTTGAAAATCACAGTTTTTCTTTTTTTTTCCTAGCCAGTTGATTTATATACATATACATATATATTCAACAATTTATATATAAATCAACAATTTATATATATTTATAATTGCTTTTACTTTAAGTATGTTGTTTTCTAAGTTTGTAGTAGTCATCTTTCTGTCACTATAACAAAATATCTGAGAAAATTGGCATATAAAGAGAAAAGGTTTATTTTGGTTTATAGTTTTAGAGGTTCCAGTCCATGATCCATTAGCACATTGCTTCTGGACATGTGGCAAGGCAGCATATTGAGGTAATAGTGTCTGGTGAAGCAAAACTGTTCATCTCATGACCAGGAACCTAAAGTGAGCAAGAGGAACAGTCTGGGGTACTACTGTCCCATTCAAGGTCATGTGTCCAATGACCTAAATACCTCCTCTACTAGGTCCTATTTCTTAAAGTTTATATTACTTTCTAATAGTAACCCCTGGGGACAAAGACTTTAATGCATGGGCCTTTGGGGGGCATTTAAGATTCAAACTACAGCAAAATTAGTAGGTATTTTATGTTCCTCTTGAACCCCATCCAAGCATCATCTGATTCTTTTAATCTAAATCTTGTTAATTAGTTTTTATCATTGAGTCTAGTCAGTGATAAAAGTAAGAATAACTAGGTAAATGGGAGAAAACCCCTTTAGTTAATATGGAATGTTGATTTGAAATTGGTTCAGTTGAAATACAGATTGTCATTAACTTTGAAAGCAAATCAGCTAATTTTTAATGTGTTTTGATACTTGGGTATGTTTCTAAGAACCTCTGTAAAATTAAATGACTTTTTCAAGTAAAAATATTTTAAGATATTTTTTGAAATGATTTTGTATCATCATTTTTCAAAAATAATCATAGGTCTGGGTTATAATATTAATTATAGGATCTTGTCTTTCTTGGAGTGTATTCTCTGTGCTCTTATTCTCTCATACAGTATTTTTCTTCTTTTTTTATTGTGTGTATTAATTATGCAGAATGGTGAATTTCATTGTGGCATATTGGTACATGCGTATAACATAATTTGATTAATTTTACTCCCCAGTGCCTTCCCTTTAACTCTCTTCTACCCTCCTCCTGGTCCCCTTCTACCCTGTTGATCTCCTTTCATGGTGTCTTCCCCCACCTTTTTTCTCTCTCCTTTTTCTATAGCTTCCCAGATATTAAAGAAAACATATGGTTCTTATCTTTTTGAGTCTGACTTATTTTGCTTAGAATGATGCTCTCCAGTTCTATCCATTTTTCTGCAAATGACATAATTTGTTTTTCTTTGTGCCAGAATAAAATTCCATTTATCCATTCATCTGTTGACAGACACCTAGGCTGATTCCATAATGTGGCTATTGTGAACTGTGCTGCAAAAAACGGATATGCATATATCTCCAAAGTATGCTGACTTTAATTCCTTTGCATAAATATGGAGGAGTAGTATAACTGGGTCATAGAATAGGTCTAATTTTAGTTTTTTGTGGAATCTCCATACTGATTTCCATAGTGGCTGTGCTAATTTATATTTTCCCCACATCTTTGCCAGCATTTGTTGTTAAATTTATTCCTAAGGATAGCTTTTCTTTCTGGAGTGAGATTTGCATTTCCCTGATGGCTAAAGTTGTTGAACATTTCTCCATTTTGTTTGGTTATTTGTACTTTTAAGAAGTGTCTGTTCAGTTTGTTTGCCCATTTATTGAATGGGTTAATATTTTTTGTTTGGTTATGAGATTTTTGAATACTTTATAATTAATTCTGCCAAAAGGGGAGCTAGCAAAGATGATTCTTCTTTTTTTTTTCTGTATAGGTCTTTAATTTAATGGTATTCCATTTATTAATTATTTCTATTATTTCCTGAGTTATAGGAATCCTATTCAGGTAGTAGTTGCTTATGCCTGTCTTTCTGGTCCTAGGCCTAGATCTTTTATCCATATAAGTTGATTTTTATGCAGTGATCAGGGATCTGGTTTCATTCTTCTACATATGGATAGCCAGTTTTCCCAGCACTATTTGTTAAAGAGGTTGTCTTTTCTTCAATATATCTTTTTGGGATCTTTGTTAAAAATCGGGTGACTCTAGCTATGTGGGGTTGTCTCTGTGTCTTATACTTCTTTCCATTGGTCTATGTATCTGTTTTTATACCAGTACTGTGATGTTTTTATTACTGTGGTTCTGTAGTATAATTTGAAATCGGGTATTGTGATGCCTCTGGCTGTTTCTCTTTATGCTCAGGATTGCTTTGGCTATCTGGGTCTTTCATATTAAATTTAGGATGTTTTTTCATGGTTCTCTGAAGAATAATACTTGTATTTTGATGGAGATTCCACTGAATTTGTACATCACATTGGTAATATGGCCATCTTAATGTTAATTATGCCTATCTATGAACATGGGAGGTCTTCCCACTTTTTAGTGTCTTCAATTTATAATTTTCATTGTGGAAGTTTTTCACCTATGTGATTAGGTTAGTTGTAGGTATTTTTCTAAAGCTATTGTGAATGGAATTCTTTTTCCTGATTTCTTTCTCAGTGGACTTATTATGGCATGTAGAAAAACTATTGATTTTTGTGTGTTGAATTGAATGTTGAATCCTACATTGCTGAATTTGTTTATCAGCCTTAGAATTCTTCTGATGGAACATTTGGAGTCCTTCTATATAGTAGGCTCATATCATTTGCAAATAGGGATAATTTGATTTCTTTCTTTCCTATTTGAATTTCTTTTATTACTTTCTCTTGCTTAAATGTGCTGGCTACAGTTTCAAGTACTATATTAATTAGGAGTGATGACAGTAGATATCATTGTGTCATTCTTGATTTTTGAGTGATTGCTTTCAGTTTTTCCTCATTCAGTATTATGTTGGCTTTGGGTCTGTCATGTATAGGCTTTATGATGTTAAGTTACCTTTATCCCTAATTTCTTCACAGTTTTTTATCATGAATGGGTTTTGTATTTTTGTCAAAGACCTTTTCTACATCTATTGAGATGATTACATGATAAGGGTTCATCGTTTTATTTGTGTGTGCATTATGTTTATTGATTTATGCATGTTGAACCATCTTTGCATCTCTGGAATGAAACCAATTTGATTATAGTGTATGATATTTTTAATATGTTGTTGAATTCAATATGCTAATATTTTATTAAGGATTTTTGTATCTAAGTTCATCAAGGATATTGATATGTTGTTTTCTTTCCTTGAAGTATCCTTATTCAATTTTGGTTTCAGGGCGATATTAGCTTCATAGAATGAGTTTGGATATGTTTCCTTTCTTCATATTTCATGGAATAATTTGGGGATTATTAATATTATTTTTTTTAAAGATATGATGTAGTATAGCTTTGAATCTGTCTAGTTTTGGGCTTTTCTTTGTGGGAAAGTCTTTTATTACTGCTTCATTCCAAATTGCTTGTTATTGGTTGGTTTAGGTTTTTTTTTAAATTTTATTTTTTTTAAGTTGTTGATGGACTTTATTTTAATTTATTTTTCTGTGGTGCTGAGGATCAAACCCAGTGCCTCACACATGCTAGGCGAGCACTCAACCACTGAGCCACAACCCCAGGTTTTCTGTATCCTCTTAATCCAGTATTGGTAGGTTATATGTGTCTAGAAATTCATAATTTCTTCTATATTTTCCAAGTTATTGGAACATAAGTTTTCAAAATAGTTTCTAATTATTCCTGGATTTCAGTGGTATCTTTTCTAATAGTGTCATTTTCATCTCTTTTTTTTATTAATTTGAGTCTTTTTTCTTTTTCTTTTGGTTAGTTTGGCTAAGGATTTGCCAGTCCTCTTTATTTTTTCAAAGAACCAACTCATTGCTTCATTAATCCTTTGTAGTATTCTCTTCATTCCTATTTCATTGATTGCAACTCTTACCTTTATTTTTTTTTTCCCTTCTACTAGTTTTGGAATTGGTTTGTTGTTTTTCTATGACCTTTGGATGCATCATTGGGTTGTCTTGAGATATGTCTCTTTCTCTCTCCCTTGTATGTGTTTATAACTATAAACTTCCCTCTTAGAACTACCTTAGCTGTCTCTCACAGGTTTTGATATGCCAGCTTTCCAGTTTCATTTGATTTTAAGAATGTTTTAACTCACCCTACTCCCTGCCAATTTCTTCGGTGACCCATTCGTCATTCAAAAGTGTATTGTTTTATCTCCATGTATTTGGATAGTTTCTGTAGTTTTTCTTGCTGTTGATTTCTAATTTCATTCTATTTTGATGTAAAAGGATACAAGAGATTATTTTAGTTTATTTATATTTGCTAAGACTAATATATTTTTCTAATTTTTGAGAAAGTTACATAAGCAGTTGAAAAGAGTGTATCTAGCTGGTTTTGGATAAAATAATCTGTAGATGTCTTTAGAGTACATTTGATCTATGATATAGTTTAAGTCTTTTGTGCCTTTGTCAGTTTCTATCTGGATGATCTGTCTGCTGTGAGAGTGATGTGTTGAAATCCCCACAACTATTGTATTGGAGCCTAGAAATCACTTTATATTGAGTAAAGTTTGTTTTATGAAATTGGTTGCATATTCAAGGAACATTTATGCACATTAAGGGCATAAATATTTATAAATGTTATATGTTCTTATTGTATGTTCCCTTTACCAGCACATAATGACCTTCTTTGTCTCTTATTTTGTTAGGAGTCAACTTTGAGAGTTGTCACTCCTGCTTATTTTCGGATTTTGTTTGCATGGAATCTCATTTTCCATTCTTTCAGTCTGTGAATGTCTTTGTCTGTGAGGTGTGTTTCTTGGAGGCAACATACAGTTTGGTCCTGTTTTTTAAAATTCATTGTGCCACTCTGTGTCTTTTAATTGGAGAATAAAGACCATTTATATTCAATGTTGTTATACAGAGGCATGTTTTACTTTCCTATCTTTTTGTTTTTTCCTAATGTTAGATCACTGCTAATTCTCATTTGCTTATCTATTTTTTTAAACAAAATTTATTCTTTCCTATGCTTTCTTGGTTATTTTTATTTTCTTCTGTGTGGAGGATTTCTTTAAGTATATTCTGCAATGTTGGCTTAGTGGTCAGAATTCCATTTCCTTATACATATTCCCAACTTATGTCCTGTATAATAATTTGGTAAACATAAGAGTTAGATGAATTTTGTGAGCTTCTCTAGCAAATTATCAAAACTAGGGAGAGTCTGATTGGTCAGAAGTATAGGAGAAAGCTGGTCTTGTAATGGGCATCTGAAGTGGCAGCAGTCTTGTGAGATGGGCACAAAAGTGTGGAGTCTAATACTCACTTTAAGTAGTTAGTGTCAAAATTGAATTAGATGATAGGACATCCAGCTAATGTCTGAGGAGTAGAGAATTGGTTTTTGGTATACAGAAAGCTCACACATTTGGTATCAGATATTGTGAGTAGAAACACTATCAGACCATCCATGTATTTTTTTGGAATTAAATTCCTCAGAGTTTAAGGGATGCTTGTAAATGTTTTGCTTTGTAACGGAAAGGGTCAGACGAAGAGGCATTTTTCTTTTAAGCATATTCATTTATTCAAGTCTTTAATGATTTTTTAAATTGTATAGCTTGTAGAAAAATTGAAACTATGGAGCACTGTTGTTTTCAAAAAACATTATACATTGTATTGAAACAGAAAACCCTTCCCGTAACATTATTTCACCCATTCCAGCGCACATAAATTCGCCTTTCTCAAATCTTGTCTAAAAAGAGTTCCATAGCCTTTGGCATGATGTGGACTCATAGTAATAGCTATTTAATATTCTTCAGGAAAATTGAGATAAAGTAGCTTGCCTAGTAACACACTGGTTAATCTGAACTTTTAACAAAAGCATCTCTTAAATTGAAGGATTGTGCTGACTATATTTTTATAGTAGTTAAGAGTTCAGACCCTTGATACTGAAAGACCCAAGTTTGTACTGTACTCATAAACATGAACTGTTGTATATTAAACAAACAAACACCCCTAACTTGAATCCCATCTTCACTATTTACTAAAAATGGTCATATAGTCATATAGCACATTTTTAAGAGTTTTAGCCATTATTATAAAGCATATGCCAGTAATCTTTTTCATTTACATTCTTTTTTTGGACACAAGATAACACAGCTCCAAAGCCAATTTATTTAACTGAGTTTGAGTCATATGCCTAAATTCCAATTCTAGATGGAGATTCTCAAAGATTATTAGAGATGGGATAAAATAATATGTGAGAAATCACTTTATAAACTGTATCATAATATAAAAGTGTCAAGTGTTAATTTATTTCAAATGATAAGTTGTTTTTTTTCCTACTATAAAAACTATACAACTTTGGGTTGTTGATGTGGCTCAGAGTATTAGTGTAACATGTCTCTGGGTGTGATCCCCAGTACTGCAAAAAGAAAAAAACTATACATCCTCGTAGAATATTTGAAAACACATATAAAAGCAGAACAAAAAAGTGATTACTTATTATACCTCTGCCTAGAGATAATTGTTTCATTTCATTATAGCACTAGTTTCGATTTCTCTTAAAACATAAATTGCTGATTTTGGAACATTCAGTAATGACAGGTAGAAAATTACATAGATAGGAGTTTGATAAGAGGAAATGTCTTTTTTTGTTTTTTAGTATGACAAAACTGTATTTGCATTTACTTTCTATGTACAATATGGATTTCCTTATACATCAGGAAAAACCAATTTTGACTCCCACAGCTCAGTGGTGGAGTGCATGCTCTAGTATGTGTAAGGCCTAGGTTCAGTCCCCATCATCCAAACCAAATTCTTCTTCTAAACGTATAATCTTGAACTTTAGGATAATTAATCCAGGTGCTGCCCTGCCAGCTCCCAGTCTTCACCGTGTCACAGGATATTTTTCTGGTTAGCTCTGCTTGGTTCCTCCAGTCTTGGCTCTTGCAAATACTGCAAATATGGCTGAAACCAAAAGGATAAGTAATGTTCGACAGGCCAACATAACTCGGCTTGAATACTGGACAGAAAGTCTAGTCAGGCCTTATGTCTTTGTACAAGATTTTATTAAATGTCTTTAAAGAGCAACATCCAGATTCCAGATGCAGCTGCCAAGGAGACCCTATTATGCAGTAGGGACTAGCTGGGGCATGGCAGGCGGCTCTGGCTTCCTACCCTTCTTTTCTGAGATGGGGGTGATGGAAAGCATTTAATCTTTGGGTTCCATGATGCTCATATGGTCAAGCAGAGGCTTCTTAGGGACAATCTTACCACTTGAGTCCAGGCAGCATGATCTTTACTTTGATGCCCAGCACACCCTGTTTGAGCAGCACATGATGCACAGCAGTGTCAATATAGTAGGAAACAGGATCCCCACTGTAGATCATCAGCCTATCCATGAACTTCATGGATTTAGCTCTCTGTCCTTGGAGTTTCCCAGACACTGTGGCCTCATAGCCCCATAGCTCTTGGCCCCACTCTCCATGATGAACAGCAGCACACCATAGCAGGCCCTCCATATAGCAAGGTCTCCTAGGAGTTTGTATTGCAGTGATTCTGTCTGGGCAATGGCACACAGACCTCTTGTGGCCACCTTTTCAGCATAAATCTCTACATGCCCTCAGGGAAGCCAAATTTTTTCTGAACTACTGTAGTCAATTCCTGGTTCTGCCACCCCTTCTAAGAACATTCTGTGTCTTGGTGGCTGAGATAATGATTTCTGTCCTGGTTGGTATAACTTGGACCTCAACTCCAGAGTAGCCATCTTCAGCCAGCTCTTGAGTGAGAAACTCATTTAATTCAGCTTTGAAGATGCCATCAGCAAAAAACGTCTTGGAAATTTGCATCCAAGAGGGCATGTCTTGATGTCTATTTCCCATCAATTACAAGTTTCCCAATAATTCAAACTCATTGTCACTGATTTTTAAGATGTGAAAAACCATTTGTTACTTATCTGCGCAAAATAAGTGACCATCTTCTAGCTCTTTTTAGGTTTTATTTTTGAGAATGGGTCAGTACCCATGCTATTTAATTTCTTTCCAACAGGCCACCCCTGTTTTAAGAGCAGGAAGGCCTGGTTTGGTAGAAGTTTGTGTGAAAAATGACAGAGCATCTTAAATGACCATAAGTTTTGTGTGAACCAGCAATGTATTGGGGCAGCCATAAATGATAATGAAGACTTAGGCTTCACCAATGGAAGATTTTTCGATGTGATTTTCTTGTTGTACCTTGATGCATCTAGATTATGTCCAGCATATTATATGTACTTTGGTGTTCAGAAGTTTCAGGTAGACATAGACAATGTCAAACAGGTGACTCAGATAGCCTGTTATTCATTGAGCTGTTGAAAGAACTGAGGCTGTTGTGCTTATTCGGCATCCGAGAGACAGTTGAAGGAATCTTCATGTAAAGGTGGGAATAGATTCATTATACTTCCATATGGCAAAACTACCGACCTTGGAAAAAAATGAGACGGGGTTTCTCTTTGGCTTAATATGTTTATGTGCACACATACACATAATTTATTTTTCTTTGGTTTAATATAAATGAATACCTATATGTGAATGAATATACACACATACACATACACACATATTCATATGGTCTAGTATTGGAATAGACCTTAGAAGGGAGTTTCTATTCACCAAAGGGAGTACATTTCTAATCATTGTATTTGAGTTGGATGGATCCCAACTAAGTAATACTATAAAATGTGTTCATTAAATTTAATCATTCATTCACTTCTTTAATGTTGAAAAACATGTATACTTAGAGTTAGCCAACTGGACTCTGTTTAGATCATTCTAATTTTGTTAGCAACGTCCAAAGCATCATAATCATCATAACCAGTCAAACATATGCTGTCTTCTCTCCATGAGGCCCGTTCACTTTGGCTCCATCAATATCATAGAGCTTCTTCATAGCCTTTTTGTCCTGGTGCTTGCTGACCTGGACATCTACAATCAGCATGAATGTGTTGTTGTCTTCTGTCTTCTTCATGGTCCACTCAGTGGTCAGGGGGATCTTGATGAAGGTGTAGTGGTCAATCTTGTTTTTCCTGTGGGTGTTTTCCCAAGGGTATTTGAACTGCCTCCGGAGCCTCAGTGTCTTGGGATGCCAGAAGTGGGTGACATGTGAATCTGCTTTTCTTCTGGCTGTGGACACCTTTCAACACTAACTTCTTGGCCTTCAGAGCTTTTGCTTTGGTTTTGGCTTTGGGATGGATGTGAACTTCCTTTTTCACTTTCAGCATCATCTTGGTGAAAAGATCATTCATTTGCTTTTCATGGAGTCCTTCCTATGTGCCAGGCACCATGCCCTGTGCTGACAGGGTAAGAGGTTGAATTAAGAAACTTTAAAAATCCCATTATATCTGTGGTTGAAAGAAATTACTTGATGTTCTTATTTCCTTTGCCTTAAATGTGGAGATCAGATTGTGTATTATCCATTGTCTTTAAAATTTTTTTTATTAATTTTTTCATATATGACAGTGGAATGCATTACAATTCATATTACACATATACAGCACAATTTTTCATATCTCTGATTGTATACAAAGTATATTCACACCAATTCGTGTCTTTATACATGTACTTAGGATAATGATGTCCATCACATTTCACCATCATTTCTAACCCCATTCCCCCTCCCTTCCCCTCCCACCCCTCTGCCCTATCTAGAGTTCATCTATTCCTCCCATGCTCCCCCTCGCTACCCCACTATGAATCAGCCTTGTCTGTTAAACGTTCCATTGTGTTACTATCATATTTCCTCTGTGATACAGAGTAATGCTTTATACCATTCTCTGAAGGATTGTGGACCTTTAACATCATGTATGTGCAATATTTTATTTTCCTACCTTTGAGCTTAAGGGTTAAAGTTGAATGTGGAGTCAGTTTTTGATGGAATAATGTTGATTTTTCATTGGAAAAATTTAATTCCAGGTTGGCTTAATATGTTTTTAAAGATTTAGGATTTATTGCTGGGTGTAGTGGTGCATGCCTGTCATCCCACTACTTCAGAGACTAAGACAGGAGGATTGAAAGTTTATGGCCAGCCTGGGCAACTTAGGGAGACTATTTCAAAATAAAAAGACTGGGGATGTAGTTCAGTGGTAGAACACCCCTGGCTTCAATCCCAAAAAGATTTAGGATTTATCTGAAAGTATCATAAGAGAACATAATGTTTTTAAATGTGACAGGATATTATTTATTAATATTTTTTGAGGTTCATTGCACTTAAAACATATATGAAGGAGTCAGATTCCAGTTACACCCTTATTTTTATGAGGGAAGTTATAGTTTGTGTATACTATAACCATGAATCTTTAATGTCAGTTTTGTAGATTGACCATCTATCTGAACAAATTCTACTTTTGCTTGAAGAGATCAGATAGTACCAGGAGAAAGCAGAGGTGCCAAGAACAAAGTGTACAGATTTGGAGGTGATACTGGTCTCTGTACATTTTGGCCTATCAAGTAAGGCCAGCTGTTCATTTGTTTCTTGTCTAGGTTTGGAATTCACCCAGTTGCAGGCCGAATGCCTGGTCAGCTTAATGTGCTGCTGGCTGAGGCTGGGGTGCCATATGATATTGTGTTGGAAATGGATGAGATCAACCATGATTTCCCAGGTAAGTGACAGGGATGGTAAGGATGTTTAAATATTCAAAGTGTGAATAAAATGATGTCAGGCTTAGAATATCAGTTGTGAAATCACTGAAGACTGACTAGTTGATTAAGCATAATCTCCACAGAGCAGATAGGCAGTCAAAATTAAAGTATTGAATAAGGCACAAAAGATTTGTAAGCAGCATGGTTTAATTTTGTTCCTCTGTGAAGAGCTGAAGGTGGGTGCAAATCCTGAGGTGTAGTACCCAGGTGAATCTGAGGTCTGGGCAGACCTGTCTTTTGAATCCAGGTCCCGACTCTCAGTAGCTATGGCCTTGAACTAGCTACAGGCTCCTCCTTTACAGAAGTGCTTCTGTTGATGATTTAGTGTCTGATTCTTTCCAGTATCTGAGGTTATACTGGTTTTCAATTGGACCAATTCATGATCAATGAAGTAGTCTTTTCTTTTTTTGAAGTATTAGGACTTCATGAGATAAGGTGCTGTACTTCATAGCTGTCATTGGTAGATGTTGAATGGTGATGATATTTGGCCCAGGATCATGTTTGTTAAAATTAGACCAGTTCTTTCTGGCAAGTATCCACTGTAAACTTAAAAAAACAAAACAAAACTGTTATTTGAAAAAAATAATAATGAAATTGTATGTACATCTAGTTGCACATGGCATTTTTGGCAACATCATAAGATATAGTTTAAAGAGAGAATTCAGTCCACTTTAATTTTATGCCCCTTTTAAAATTTCCCTGTTGCTAAATTATATGTAAAACCAGCCAGTTCCAGGAATTATGGACACAGCTTTATATAGTACAGACTTTTAGACCATTGTCTTTCAGACAGTAGATTGCATCTTAATTGGTCATTTTAAAAGTTGAAAATGGATGCAGATCTTGTAAAATCTTATTACTAGCAAGATCCTTTTGGGATTAAAAAATTATAAAGTGGGCTGGGGATGTGGTTCAAGCGGTAGCACTCTTGCCTCGCATGCGCGGGGCGCTGGTTTCAATCCTTAGCACCACATAAAAATAAAATAAAGATGTTGTGTCCACCAAAAACTAAAAAATAAATATTAAAAAATTCTCTCTCTCTCTGTCTTTAAAAAAAATATATAAAGTCAGACTAGGTAAATCCATTGGGTATGGGTAAGTATAATAAAACAGGCTGTAGTCAATAGGCAAGGTTCAATGAAGGATCTACTACTACTTTTTAGCTGTGTGACATTGTCTCAGTTGGCTAATCTCTCTGATAAAGCCATTTGTGTAGTGCCTGGCACAAGTGAGCCTCCTAAAAATACTAGTTTTTATTATTGTTATTATGAAGTCAGATTGCTATAATTTGCCTGACCTCCTTTGGTTTTTATATTTTCTGTTTTTTCTCTTTTCACATAGACACTGATTTGGTCCTTGTAATTGGAGCTAATGACACTGTTAATTCAGCAGCTCAGGAAGATCCCAACTCTATTATTGCAGGCATGCCAGTCCTTGAGGTCTGGAAATCAAAGCAGGTAAAGTTTCAGACTTGTATTTCATTCTGATGATCAAAGGTCACTTAAAATATGCACACAGAACTTTCTTTAGTCACTTGATGAGAAAAATGATGCCTTTTAGGAGGCCCAGAATTAAGTATGTGTTTAGAGCCTGGTTCTCTGTATCCAGCTTCTGTCTATGCTCTGGCCACCAGAGAACCTGAGAGAAAGCTTCATCATGAGTAGAACCAGATGAGATTATGTGGATGGACTAACAAAATCCGTAACCACAGCTGAAAAAAGAGCTGTGAGCTTTTGGAATGAGTCTGGCCAGGTTCCAGATGGAGTCCAGTGAAGCAGATGGTTTCCCTCTGGGACAGTGAGTCAGCATCATCGCCTTCATATACCAAGACAAGCACATTTTTTTAATTTAATTTTTTTGAAAGGGAATTTGTATGTTGTTATGGAGTGTCTAGCAGAAAGGTGATTTAGAAATCCAAACAATAACATGGCATAAGGAAGCAAGCTCTGCACATGCACATTATTTTGAAAAAAGCTAGTTGCTAGATTTTGGAGAACTTAAAGGCTTATAAAGTTTCTTCTGTCCCAGCAGAGGGTATACCTCTTTAATACTCCTGAATCACATCTGCATTTTAAAATATATAGCATAATTTTGTTTCATTTTTTGTAAATATATGAGCTTAAAACAGTATTTGAGATTAGTGTGGGATATAAAATATACTTGTTCATGTTCATATAAAATATTAGGGCCTCAGTAATTGATATTTGAATTTGCAGAATGCATTACTTCACTATTCATGCAGTGCATGGATATATTTTCACTGTTCACATTTCATTAATAACTGACTAGACATTCATCAGGACAGTATCCATAACACATGTCATTAGAAATGTCTATAGCATATCAATACGGATTGACTTACCCCTTTTATTGTGCTTTGTAGGAGCATTTTGTTAGTGATTAGTTCTGTCCTCGAGAGAAGCTGGATTGTTTTTTGAGATTTTTGTCCCAGAACTTTCTGATATTCTTTTTTTAAAAAAACAATTATCTTATTTATTTATTTTTATGTGGTGCTGAGAATCGAACCCAGGGTCTTGGACGTGACAGGCGAGCATTCTACTGCTGAGCCACAACCCCATCCTCTGATATTCTTTAATAGAATATCATTTCTCCACTCAACCTCATTTATTTTAGGATTTGCAGTAGGAATTTATGAGTATGGTCACACATTAAAAATTAACATTGATATAAGTAAAAATACAGTTAAAGGGGCCAGGGTTTTAGCTCAGGGGTAGAGCACTTGCCTAGTACATGTGAGGCACTGGGTTTGATCCCCAGCACCACATGAAAATAAAGAAACAAAATAAAGGTATTGTATCTTTCTAGAACTAAAAGAAAAATACATTTTTATTATGTAAATTTTTTTATTTACATATGATAGCAGAATGCATTACAATTCTCACTACATATATAGGGCACAATTTTTCATATCTCTGGTTGTATACATAGTATATTCACACCAATTTGTGTCTTTATACATGTACTTTGGATAGTAATGATCATCACATTCCACCATCATTAATTACCCCATGCCCCCTCTCTTCCCCTCCAACCCCTCTGCCCTATCTAGAGCCACCTGTGCCCAGAAGGTTCCAGTGGGCTCCTTCCTCCCTTTTTCACCTTTGCAGCTGTGACGGGAGGCCTGGTCTCTCCTGGATGGGGAGGGGTCCTGAGCCGACATCCACCCTAAGCAGCTCTGGGGGTTGAGTTTTCAGTCCCTGCCACCTTCTGGGCCTTTGTCCCTGCTGTGGCATGTGAGCAAATGGCGGTCACTTTCCAGACTTGCCGAGTAGTCCCTGGAGGGACCAGTGTGGGGAGGGGCCAAGTGGGATGGTCACCTGGCCCCTGGGTCTGACCTGCATGGGGTGAGGAGCTGAAATTTCCTGGGGTGAGAGGAAGGAAAGCATCCCCTGCACATTGGTCAAGCTGTGGCTATTGGCTCCCGTGTGTGTCCTGGGGACTGCAAGGCAGGGTGAAAGTAGAGTTGGGGGGACAGGGCAACTGCAGATAGGAGGGTGCCTCGGGGCCCTGAGGACCTGGAAGCAGCTGCAGCTTCCTCAGGTGTGTGACCCTGGCCGTCCCATTCCCCAGGCCCTGGCGGACACAGGCTCCTGCAGGGCCTCTGCTCTGCTGGCATTTCATGATTGTTCTGGGGCCTTAGTTGGTCAACTGTAAATGGTGCCCATGCATGCCAGCACGGGGCAAGTGGGTACCTGGGGCTTGCTGAGCCCCGGGGGATGGAGGGTCCTTCTCAGGCTCTGGGTAGCCTCGTTAATGCCACTTGGTGCCAGGCAGCACCAAACCACCCCTGGAGCAGTGGCCGCGTCTCCTTGGACAAAAAAAAAAAAAAATACATTTAAAAACACTCCTGATATATTTAAAAAGTCCCTGTACTGAAGACATAGTAGTGAAGACCTGGTATGCTGTTGCACAGTTTGGTAACTTTCAGTAACATACTATATATTTCAAAAAACTTGAAGGAAGAAATTTGGATGTGTTCACCAAAAATAAATAGCATTGAAGAAGATAGATATGATAAGACTGACTTAAACATTATACAGCATATGCATGTATTAAAATTCACTTAATACCCTATAAATACGTGTAATTTTAACATTTTTATATAGCGTATAAATAAAAAAGAGAAGTGGACAAATTATAAAAAATAACAACAAAAAGCAAAGTTAGGGAAGGGCACTGTTTGTGTGTCCAGCAGTCCCTAACCAGGTCTGTTAAAAACACTCTCTCATTTAACCTTTGTTTCTTAGGTCATTGTCATGAAGAGGTCTCTGGGTGTTGGCTACGCTGCAGTGGACAATCCAATCTTCTACAAACCCAACACAGCCATGCTTCTAGGTGATGCCAAGAAGACATGTGATGCGCTGCAGGCAAAAGTTAGAGAATCCTACCAGAAGTAAATATCAAAGCCCAAGTCAGTATCTGATGAGGTTGCTGCTTCAAGCTAAAGGAACAGTCAGAAAACATCAGTGTTTGTGGCTGATCCACATCTGTAGCAAAGCTCTTGGAAGAAAAGGAACACTGAATAAAGCCAAGAAGATAGAGGGATATTTTTCAAGAGCAGTGATCCTTCAATTTTATAAAAAAGATTGAAAATTTTGAATGTTTATCTGTGCATAATTTTGGGGGGGCAAAAGTATTTTATAAAAGGAGAAAGAATAACCTCATTTTAGATATAATTCTGCTGGATTTTTAAATTCCCCTTCCGTAACCAAGAATGTTTTTAGAAGTTGAATGTTTAGGATTTCAGGACTTAAAATTTGTTTGGGTCTAAAAAATACAACACAATGTAAACATTGCAAATACCTGCATTTTTGTTTTCTCAGCAGATGTGACTAATTTGAAACTTTTGTCAGTTCCTAAGCTGTCCCATTGCATTTTAACCATAGTTTGAATTGATCTGATTAAATCTGTCTTAAGTTTTCAAACTGTACTTCAGATTTTAGCAGTATATTTTCTCACTTCTATTTTGATACATTAAAGGACTATATAATCTTTTTGAGATGCTGGAAACAAATTATGTGCTTTCTATGTTCAATGAAACAACTTGAAATTAACATTAGTATTTTTGAAAACCCCATTTCCAATTGGAAATCTCTTTAATTTCAATCAATTTAGTACTGTATTAAGTGCACTTGAGTGGAATTCAGCTATTTGACAAATAAAATGAATTTATCATGTTTGCAAAGTGATGCAGCAATTGTCTTTCGTGACAAAAGGCTAACATTGAATAGCTCTGTTTTACTAACTTTGGGGGAAGTCTTACTACTAGGAAATAGATGAAATTAATCTGTCTTAACTGTTTATAAGAATGTTTTTTTTTTTTCAAACCAGTGTGTCTTGAGGTCTCATATAGTTGATGATATTTGAGATGAATGGTGGTACTTTTTCTTAAAGCTACTTCTTTGTTTTCTGAACACCAGTAAAGATCATGACTTTTATAGAAGTTTAGTTTTTCTTTGTGACTTTAATAATGTGCCCAAAGTTCTCAATATAGGTGAATGTGTGGATCATAATTAGAATATCTATTTCTTTATATAATCAAATTGGTACTGAGTTTCTCAAAACAATTATTAACCTATAAAAAACTATCTCTGAGTCAGAAAATGAAATAACTGGTGCAAAATTTTTAATTGTGTTGCTCACACTTACCGATGTACAGTATAGGTTGGTTTGGTATTCAGTTTGTTTTGCTGTGCCTGAGATTAATGGTGGGGTGTGTGTGTGTCAGTCAAAGCAGGAAATACTCCTTTAAATTTGTAAGTAATAAACACAATTTGTTGATGGATTTGAGGTCGTTAGTAACCTCAGGACTGATGTTTCACATGAAATTTCTATTAGAAGACGTTAAACAGTATATATTCATGTCTTTTTTTCTTCTCTTAAAGTAGTTGTAGGTATAGCTGGAAAATAGTATGTTAGAGTTTTTAAAAAAGAGTTCTTGCATTCAATTTAAATTGAAAACAGTGAAGCTTGGATTTATTAACTTATTTTTGTCATTTATAGTAAACTTACATTTATATCATTTTATATTGTATTAACTAATTCTTTGATACCTGCCAAGCCTTAGTCATCCAGTTTTACTAGTTGAATTGAAAATTTATGTTACAGTTGGTTTTATTTAATTTTATTGGTGAGGATATTTTAAGGATTTTCAGGTATACAATTCTGAAAAATTTTCAAGTATTAAATTACTACTCTGAAAGGTTGTCTTATTAATTATGTTGAAGTCTAAAAAAAAATGTACACACACACACATCTATCTACCTGCCTACCTGCTTACCTACCTACCTACCTACCTGGAAAGTTTTCTTTTATATAGAATCTCTTTATCATTCTATAAACTCTTCCCCCCCCCCCCCGGGGGGGTTAGAATCAGAAGGACAGACCTCATTATGCAGTAGGCTTCCTTTACTTAAGTATTTGTTCATGAATCTGGAAAGTGGACTTTGGCTTTTCTGATTCTACCTGTCATGACCCTAACTTAAATTTTCCACATTCTCTCATCTGACACAAATATGGAACATATTATTTATTAGTTTTAGGGTTTAGTTTAATTTTTTGATCCCAGAGCCTTATTCTGTATAATTAATAATTCATAACCCATGTGTTTACTCTAAGAGGCAAATTTTTTAGTTTCCTAAGGTATAAATCTTTGAGAGTTAGGGCATCTTAGTGCTGGAAGGTTGGATTACTCTTATATAGCTAGGGAGAATGGTTCAAATGTCTAAATTATAGCTCTTGCCAGTTTTTGAGAGTCTTTGCCAACAAATATTATCTGGTCAGAATAGTAAAAAACAAAACAACAACAACACGCCACTCCACCCCCTATAAAAGCCCTAAACCAAATCGTTTCACTCCAGTGGCAGCAGTTTGCATACTCCAGCTGCTCTTTAGATTCTCAAAGGAAAAAAATAATTAAGCTAATTAACAGGGAGTAAATGAAACTTTTCAAAGTGAAGCTTTTAAAGTGTTTGTTCAGTAAAGCAGCAGAAATGGTCACATATGAATTTCAAAGTACTCAAGATTCCTCTTAGAAGTTACAAGTTGGACAAAGGAACTTTTTTTTTTTAACTAATAAGTGGTTATGGACATTTGACATGCTGCACATTCTAATTCCAAATGAAGATCGACATGCTGGCAACATAGTAATATATATGATAAGATAGTAATTAAAGCAGCCAGTATTTGAAACCCTTAAATATAATGATTATGATAATGTTAGGGATAATTCATTGGAAGGAAAAGTGGGAAGTCATATTGTATAGGTAGAGAAAGCTCCTTTAATGATTACAGAGGACTTTAAAAGTTGGACTCTTAAGAGGAGGGCCATCTCATTGTCAAAACTTATGTCTGCCTCATTCTTTTAAAAATGTTTGTACTTCATATGTTGCCCACCACCTTGAGCTCGCTTTTCAGTTCCTGCAAAAGCATATTTGTGAAGAATAATACTCATAGAAAGATTGCCTAAAGGATGTGGAGTCCAGTTTGCCCCTGGATATTTTGTATTTTACCCAACCACCCCTTCAGAGAGCTCTTCAGAAAGCTGTGTACTTGGGCTGTGCTGTTTTGGGGTCCTTGTGAAAAACAAAGATACAAAGACATTGGAATGGAAAGAATAAAGGTGATCCCATTTGCCTGTGAATAAGGGGACTGTGAATTCAGGGAAGGATGGCAGCTACAGAATGGTGGGGAGTGGACATGGCTGTTCTGGACTTGGAGAAAAATTGAGCTGTGGATTTGGGGAATGCACAGGACACTCAGAATGATGGCAGTTAGTCCCACAATGAGATCAGTGGACAGGGCAGTGAGGTTTTTGCTTAAATTTCCACTATGTAGAAGATCTAATAAACTTTCATTTGAGAAGATGAAAAACATGCAGTAGATATGTGATAGGATGTAGGGAATAATAAAAACCCTTGAAAACCCATTTAGAAATTGAAATCAGGTCAGTTTTTTTTCCTTTCTGTTTTTCTATTTCATTTTTAATTTCCTATAGAAAAAAAGGAGAACGTAGAAATGTCTACTGCAAAATATGGATCTAGAGTCAGCTAGTGAACTTTTATCTAAACCAAGTTCTTTTTTGGAAGTGATTTTGCAAAAACGAATGAGTTGTTAATCAGCAGCCTTATCTTTTTGTTTTCCCAGTTAGGAACTGCATTTTTCATAATAGTACAGCGCTTAATGCTAACATAGCAGGACACTGCCTGGTTAATTCTTTTGGGATCTTGTGTTTCTAATCCCTGGGACACTTAGGAGGCAGCAGCCTCACCCCGTTAGGGTTGAAAGGTCATGTCTAAAACTCTCCAGAGAAATGGGAGAATGTGGGGCTAAATATCCTCTTTGTGCTATGTCAGGAGGAAAATGATTTACTCCCCAGAGGGGTGAAACAGAGTATCATGTCTTTATCTTTAGAATGTTTTGTCACTAGCGTCCAAGTTTACTGGAGCACTATTTTTCAGCAATCACTCCTTCTAGAAAGGGCCTTTTAAAGTTTTCAGGGCTTTATTGATTCATAGAAAATTTTGTGCTTGTACATTATAACTAGCTTTGTGGTTTTGTGCTATTGGGATATATATATGGGAATAGCCACATAGACTTTTAGTCCATACCCAGAAGTCTGTATATAAGTCTGCTTTATTAATGTTGGGTATCATTATAGTATCTTGGAAACATGATCTTGTAAAGATGAAAATCATCATAAATGAGAGCAATAGAACATTCAAAGATTATAGCAGAACAGTTTATGGAGACACTGAACAGGTAAAGATTTTAGAATACTTGTACTGTTTTTTTTCATCCTTGCCATAGTGCATCTGACCCAGGATACTGTCTGTACAGTGGTGGACCTGGCATGGGTATTTGGGTAGTGGCATCACTATGAGAGGTGCTATTTTCTATTTTTGGTCATTTTTATATTTCTAGAATGTGTCACCCTTTGGTTAAAGTAAGCACAGAGGTGCATGCATGTGAGTGTATCCATTACCACAGCAGAGAGAAGCTCATGTATGTTTATGTATGCGTCACACTGACCTCTGTTCAGGACTCATTATCTAGAGGTTCATCTTAGCTCAGTGACTTTATTTTACTCTTTTATTCTTAGTTAGACCCTGTTCCCTCAATCTTTTCCAGTGGATATCCTCAGTTGGATAACTGTAACCGTGGTTGCTAGTTAATAATTAGTCATTTAGTGCTAGTCAACATCTTGTCAGCATCCTGTGGGTTACAGTATATTCTGTAACAGAACATGGCAGTGAGATTTGTGTTAAAAGTAAAGAAAACGACAACATTCATGATTGGGAATAATCATTAGAGACAAAACCATGCTTTCTTCCACAAACCCCAGTTGTATCTCCAGCAAGAAGATGCCATCTGTTTACAAAATGACAGGAGGAAATGTTAATGACGTTGAGAAAATAAGTGCTTGGTGCTTTTACATAATGTTATGAAAGTTGCTGGTTATGTGGTCATGATTTGTGATTCCTCCCATTCTTCCTTCAAGTGGCTGCTGAGGTTTATGCCTGAATCCTGACAATGCTTCTTCCTTAGATGCAGAAGGCAACTTAGGAGCAGAACCTGCACCTCTCTAGGATTTTCTTTCCATGACGATGCCTGCTGCAGATCATTGCTTGAGTTAACCTGTACTTTCCTCCATCACAGCTGGTGAAGGAAAAGCTCATTGCTGTAGATTTTCATCTCTCACAGGCCATAAACTCAGATGAGCCAAAATATAGCTTTTTTTTCCCCTACTGAATTTAATTTCTCTCTTGAGTCCCTATTTTCTCTGATAATGGAAATTTGAAATTAATTCAAGGGTGATTCCTTGTTTTCCTCCTGGGGATACACAACTTCCCTCAGAGGCAAAGGGATAAGGAGCAAGGACAATGATATAGGTCAATGACATAATGTCATAGTTTGGGAGGAGTGAGCTGGGTCCTTGGTCTTCATGTGCCTAGTCTGAGATGTTGATTGTTCTATCTTTCTGGGTTACTGATATATTTGCATATGGACCCCCTCTATTTTTCTTTGTTTTAAATAAAAGAAATTATAAGATGTGTGAGTCAATATGGAATGGAAAGAAAGAAATACACAAGGTATGGGGTATGATAATCTCAATATATTTTGCAAATTTATTACTGTAATTTACATTTCTGTATAATTTGAAGAAGCCTTTTAAATTATGAGAATGGAATATTAGTGCTATTTCCACAAGGAAAATAGTAGGTTCTCTATTTAAATAATTTGGAATGGGATTCATCCAAATATTTTGCATAAAGAAAATATTTTAAGGAAGAGCCATTTAATTCATCTCCTGATATTAACTTAATTGTTTCAGAAATCTGACCTTAGAATTTTAATGAGACATTAAGTTGTTTGGGGGGAATTTTTTTTCCCTCCTGTCCTATGAGAAATAAAATGTGCTCTATCATCTAATTTTTATTAATTTATCAGCAAAGCTTTGGTATTAAATCTATAGCCAAATGTTGAAAAGAGCCATTAATTCAGAGCTGGAACACATCTGAAACAAAGACAGGAAGGTCAAAACACAGCCCTTTTGATAATTATTCTCAAGAATACAAGTTAGAATTTCTAGGCCATCTAACTTTTTTGTATTGATGTATTACTCATGAAATTGTTTTTAAAAAGTGGTTTCAGTGCATGTTATTAATTGTACTTTTCACTGGAGAAATCAGAGCACAAAACATTACAACCTTTCTATGATTACCCTGTGGCCGATGAAACGGCAAGAGTCATCTTCAGCCAATTAACTACATTTCTTTTTCTTAAATTACAAGTGATCGGTCATTTCAGTAAATGTCACTGTTTCTATTTTATGCATAAGATTTTTGATCCTTTGGAATAACATTTCTTCTTTGTAGAAATAAAAAAAAAGTCAGGTAAAATGGGACAAAGACAAACATGTTTAAAATCACCATGATCGAATACTTTCATACCACTGTCTGAACATGAATTTAGAAGAGACTGTAGGGATACTATGGAGAAATAGCATAATAGGTGTTGTTGATATAGTGAGCTGGTGGCATGAGGTGGGCTCAGCAAGGTGGAACACAGGTTAAGAAGTGAAGTGACTTTGCTAAGTGCAAGGGACCTTTTGTATTCTATGAGATGAGAAGGAAAAGTCCCTGGAAAAAAGAGAGACCACAGGATTATTTATGTGACAGTAAAACCAAACTATCTTGGTTCTTTTAGGTTCAAAATGGAGGTAGGGGAGATCAAAGTGGAGAAGAATCAGAAACCTTTGCTCTTAAGGTGATGTGAGAAATTGCTTATACTTGAAATGTTTTGAATTATGCTCCTGTCATTGTTGACTTGGTTTGATCTACAAAATACATGACCAAGTGACCAGGACAAGTGTATCATTTATTATATGCTATGTATGACATGGCCCCTACTCTCAAGAAGCTTGCGGTGTGGCATGGGACTCATATAATTAAATTATAATTTGATGCAAAATTAGATATTTCATATATTATAGAAGTATCTCATAGAAAAGAATTGGATAAAGGGTGCTGTCTGAGTTGGGGATTCTGGGGAAATACTATAGAGGAAAGGTTCTAGAAGATAAAGAAGAGATTGTTAGGTAGAGGAGGAAGACACAGGCAATCTTTTTTTACATGGCTGAAAGTTGTTATTTTATATTAAAAAGAAAATCCACAGGCTACAGGTCCATGCCACTCTACCCAGCTTCACTATTTTTTTCTAAAAGTGATTTTCAATAGATATTAACTCACCTCCCTCTCTTTATGCTGTTTCTCAGGCAAAAGCAAAATAAAAAATAACATTCCCAGTATTTCAAAATCTGTGCCTTACTCCATTTACTTTTGTCAGAGCATGAGTGAAGGAAGAACACTATGTTCTTTGCCTTATAGAAGGCTCAATTTACTGAGAAAATATCAAGTCAATTGAAATCAGGCATCAGTGACAGTTGTAACCAGTTTCTCTATCTTCTGGGGTCTTGTTTGCCTTCTAGCTCTCCAAAGATAACTGTATTAGGCAAGAAGCAGCCCTGTTTCTAATGAGTGGTGGGCCTAGTTTTGGGTCAATTTAGCAAAGCTTGAAAGTATATTTTCCAGAATGTCCATCCTTGTCTGATTTTAGGTTAGCTCCAACGGTAATTGTATGAATTTGGAAGATGAGGTGAAGCAGCTGCCATTTTGCTCTGAAGATTTGTTCCAAATACTGCTGCAGCTCTGTGCACACTGTCACTAACCTCCAGGTTGATGGTGGCTAGAACCACTGCTCCCTTTGCTCCTGCTGAATCTTTTTTCTTCATCTTCTCTACATTCTGGCAAAAGCTTATAGAAAGCTGCATGGGGAAGGGCACCAGCTTCTGCAGCACCCTGTGCTATTGGGTACCAGTGTGGTCAGAGACAAAGGTTCTAGTTTGTTCTTGTTTCCTCCCACTTCATCACTAGTTGGTAGCCCTGCCCACATATGGTCCTCAGGCACAACCACAAAATGGAACCAAGAGCTCTCCATAGACTTCTTCACCAGCATGCACAATTGTGGTGGAGTCTAATTCCTAGCAAACCTCTTTTTCTCCCATCACTCATAGTAGTTCTGCTTCTCTTAGTCTTAACTGGAACAGTTCCTTTACAACACATCAAGAATGGTAATAGAGATAAATAGTGGTTATTAATGGTGATGAGAGATTGGGATAGCATGAGTCATTGAAATTATAGGTTATCAAACCATCTCATTTAATCATTTCAGCCACTTCTAACATAAAAATTAGGTGACTCATATTTCACCGCCTTTTACAATTGGACTGAATGATGAATATAGTTAATGGTTCTCCCATACAAACAGTTGATTTTTTTCAGAGGGCAATTTAATATGATGAGAACTTCAAAACTCATAAAAATCTATCTTCTTTGTGACAGAGGATGGGTGTGGGTGAGGAGAATGACTATAGATATGAGAAAAGGAGGTGGCTAAATATTTTCCTGACATTTTGGTGATAATGTGTACCTACATATGGATAAAAAGTAAAATCATTTTTAAAAATATCAAGATGTGAGTCAGTTCTGTTTGGACTCTGGGCTTGACCATCAGTCTTGCTTTGGTCCCTGGGACATTGGCATAAACATGCAAAAAGAGGCTTGATTTTTGCTAGTGCACTGGGGCTTAGCTTTTGGGACAGTTCTCTCTTGAGAGCCAGATGTCATGTTGTAAAAAAGCTTTGGCTGAAGCATGAGAGGCAATATGGAGAGGTTCTTGGAGAATGAGAGGTCATCTTGAGTATACCACCAGAAGGCAGCTGCATGAGACAACATCACATGGAACAGGAGAACCACTAGGGGGACGTTGCCAGAGTTCCTGAAAACAGAATTCTGGGAAATAACAAATTGTTGTTCCAGGGTGGTTTGTTATAGAGCAATGGAAACAAGCTATGACACAGCCCTACCAACAAATGTTGTTCTTTCTTAAAAACAAACCCCAAATCATCAATTAACTTGGTTCTGATTAGTTTCCTTTTATCTCTCTTTATTTCTTCCTCGTCTCAGCTTCCCTTTTCCTATGAAAGTATGATGGTCGATCCCATAGTCAGTATGAGCTGAGAGACACTGGCAAACCCTTCTTATCCCGGAGTATCATTCATAGCCTGTCCCAATACTTGGAGACTTCAACGTTATGTAAACAATATTTTTTCCCTTAGTTTAAGAATTTCCATCTTTAAGAATAAATATGCAACTCTCTCTGTAACAAGAATTCTTTGTCATTCACCATTGATCCAGAATTAGTTTGTCATTTTGCTTTCCTAGGAAAAAGCTGAGTGGGATCACATACCAGCATATCTCTTGACAGAGGCCATGGTGATATATTGACTTCAGACTGTTCTCCCTCTACTTTTCCATCCAACTTAAATCTTGATCTTCCTTCAGCTCTTGATCCCATTGACCTATAGTGGCAAGAATTTTCTCTTTAGGACACTTATCATAATTACAATTAAAACTAGTGTATATGCATTATATTGTATTTATGCCCTTGGGACTACAAGCTACAAGTGGACAAAGATCTTATATATTTGTCCCACTGTCTATAGTAGTTATGCCTTATCTGTGGGAGATATGGTCCCAAGAGACCCTGTGGATATCTATTTGTAACTGCAGATAGTACCCAATCCTTTATCTGTAATATGTATATGTATATATATATATATATATATATATATATATATAAATTATATATATATACTTATGATGAAGTTTAATTTATAAATATACATGTATATTTATAATATATATATAAGTTAAATATATACTATATATACTTAAATATATAAGTGTATATATATATGAAATATATATATATACTTATGATGAAGTTTAATTTATAAATTAGGCACAGCAAGAGATTAACAATAATTATAAAATAAAACAACTATAAAAATATTATAATAAAAATTATGTGGAATGTGATCTCTCTGTCTCGAAAGTCAAGACATTTCTGGAGGATGGGTAACTGCCTGTGGGTAACTGAAACCATGTTAAGTGAAACCAGTAGTAAGGAGGAACTTCTGTCTCCCAATACCTCATGCATTCTGACTATGGAACATTGTCAGTATTGGACTAAGGGATGAATGAATGGATGAATGAACTGAGATTCTGAATCACTAGATTCTTTTTATCTTCTTACTTTAGAAATTCTGGTGCTTGGACTTGGTGTTTTATTGGGGGCAAGAAAGCAAGCGCTTGGCATTATAAAAGTTCTATGAGATGTTTAAAGAGCAGAAATGAAAGCTAAGAGTGTTTCTATAAACAAAGACTTACTAGACCAACGTGGGCTTCCTTACAATGCCTCATCCATTTAAATTCTAGCCCATGAACAGAGTCATTCCCAGAAACAGGAAAACTAATAAGAGCTAACATGCATTATACTAGCATGCTTTGTAAGAACATCACTGGGATGCCATAAATATTATTCCCATTTTTCCATGCAATAATAGTTAAAAGCTTCCCTTTCTTTTATAATTAAGTAATTTCAGATTTGTTAAGGAAGAACTAAAAAGCTTTAATATACTTTGCAGTTCTCAGATTTAATCTTCATTAAAGCCTGTAAATAATTAAATACAAAAATTATTTATAATGGGTTTACTAATATAAGCAGAAAAAAGGAAGTGATGGAGTTTTAGATTTTATTTTAACATCGCTATTCTGACTTTGAATGGGTTGAGCAAGAATAGCAATCATGGCTTAGTCAACATTCAACTTATGAATAGTATTTTTATAATCTCTAAGGGATGTTAGTCAAAAGCCTCTACTTTTATTTCCCTAGGGATAACTGCTGTTTGCTCTTCAATCAGTGTATCTGGGAAGTAATTGACCTGGAGAAGCATTTCCTAAAGTGTATTAATGGTAGTTGAGAAAAAAAAATGGTTCTGTGGTCACACATATGTAGAAAATGCTAAAAAAGCACTTTTTTTCTTTAAAAAATCTTGTGATTGATAATGCACTATAAATCTCCAAGAAGAAATGCTACAGTATACAAATTTCCCATTGTCATCTGATCACTGAAATTTTTAATTTTTTCTTTTGTTTTATTGAGTTCTTTGGAATTTAAATGATCTCTGCTAAGTATTTTGGGAGATGTAATATAGAGAAACCTTCTATTATGCGTAAGAGAGAGATATGTGTGATCAGATCCCTGGTGGGACATGGCATTTCTATCTCTCTTGTTCCCACAGCCACAGACCTATGATTCTCTGGCTCTAGAAACTGCTTTCTGACCTCCTGTTTCTATAAAGATGCTGATGATCAAAATAGCTACTATTATATATACCAAGCACAGTTCTAAAGACTTTCTGTGTTATAACCTGGTACCCACAACGGAACAATCCTTGGAGCAAGTGTTCTATTTTACAGATGTAGGTCCAATTAAGTAGGTGGTGGAGTCAGGATTTGAACCCACAGAGTCTGGCTTCACTGGGAACTATAGTACTATGTTGTCAAAGACCTGATTTGCCAACTAAGTGAGAAAACAACTTCTTGGCAATTTGGGAACTACTTGTAATTTGTGAACTCTTTGGGATACTAAACAAAGAAGCAAAAGAGTACAGTTTCATGTACCAGTTTGACATTTGCTTAACTTCATTCATATGTTTGGCAGAGACAATTTTTCCAAAAGATTTTTTTGCCTTATAGAAATACAGAATCTGTCTTTTTGGTGTGGCACTGTGAGAAGAATCCCATGCCTTACTCATCGGATCTTAATTCTTCCTTCTGAAAAGCTGCTGTTGAGTTGTTGTTCTCTCCCTCTTCTCTGCCCTGCCCTTTGAGCTTTCTCTTCTTTCTGTAGATCTTATTGTATTTTTAAGCACATATATCCACAAAACAAGTAACAAATAATTCAATGACAGAACACATTGTGGGTCAGGTGTTAACTACTACTCCTTTGCTTACCAAAAAATTATGAAGTCTTTAGTAGCCTGGTTTGGGTAGGATGTCCATCCTATTTATGACCTCCTCTTTTTATTCTCTGGGTTCTTCATCATCTTCTGATCATCTTCTTTGTCCCATATTGGTCTATGTTTCCTGCAGAGGTTGTTTCTTTATGGCAGAGCTGAAAGAGTTTTTGCACAAAATTGTCCTTCATATGCTGCTACTCATTGTTTAGACTCCTGTCTCCTTTTTTAACTAGTCCCTTGATTCTGCCAACCCATATTGTAGTTTCTCTATATTGCCACAACTAGCTTTCCTGATATAAATGTGCAAAAAATGTAAAGTTAAAATAAAACACAGATTATTGATTCTTACAGGCAGAGCACAGCCAAAGCTGGATAATAATCTAGAAATAGTAAGCATATAGCTTCTGAGTTTAATTATAAAGATTTTCCCCTCTAAATTGCATAAAATTACCAGTTTTCTTAAATCAGGAGAACTTAACATTAATCCAATTTAGTTTATCTTCTCTACTTAAAATTTATTTTCTTTCTTTTATTAACCAAAATGCTCACATGGATGATTTACTGTGGCTCACATCTTCCTTGTGCTTCCAACATGTTGATCCTAATTATTTAAGGAAATCCCTCTTGAAAGTTGACAGTGACCTCCTCATCAACAATATAAATCTCAGAATGCATGTTCTTAGATATTTCTGTCATTTGTCACCATGCACCAGCCACTATGGAAAACATCTCTAGGTACCATGATTTTACCTGATATACATAGTCTTGGCCTGTTAACTCTTTTTTTTTTTTTAACTGAATTCTTTTTTAAACTTTAATTAATTAATTAATTAATCAATTTTATGTGGTGCTGAAGATTGAACCCAATGCCTCACACATGCTAGGCAAGCGCTCTACCGCTGAACCACAACCCCAGCCCCCCCCCCCCCGTTAACTTTTGATAATTATTTTCTCTAATATTGGACTTACCTAAAACCCTAACTTTTCCCACACATGCTGCTGATAATTTACTTTTCTCCCCTTTATGCTTATGTTTTTTTTAAAACTTGACTCATTTTGTGCATTTTCTAATTTTTGAGAGCAAGTTCCTGAGTTTGCTATACAGTGAGTTGACTGTTCCTTTTAATTTTGTCACTTGCAAGTACAGCAGCAGTATTCTCATTGAATTCATTGAGGAGGGGGGATAAAAGATTTCCTCATTTTGTAGGGTGTAGGGCAAAAGTGAACTCAGTACATGTGCACAGACTATTCTCTGAGGCTGATTTTTATCTGTTAATCAAGACAATTTAGGTACAAACAGCAATAAATGTAGTATATGGAACTCGCATTTCTTCACTTTTTGTCCAGATGGATATCTTTAGAAGCTTTGTCAAATGTCTTCTAAAAATACACAAATAGGAAACTGACTAACCAAATAAACATAAAAACAGAAATGTGTTAGTTCTAGTAGGACTTGTTTCCTGTAAACTAATTTTGATTCACACTCAACACGGTTCTCTTTAAAATCTCACAGTGAGAGATTTTAATTTTTTTCTAGAATGTAGCTGAGGATGATTGGTATTTTTTTTTCAGTCCATTATTTGCATTATCTACCTCTTGCAATTTTTGGTCAGGAATATATTTGCCTGTGATCAATCTTGCAGCACTTTTTCTGTTTATCTCCATTCCTTGAAGATGGATGACCATGGATTCAGTGATCTCAAGGCACAGTTTGGAGCAGTTAGGGCATCTTTTATGAAGTTCTCTCTTTTACCTTTTCCAGCTACAGTTCACTTCACTTTTACAGTAAACAAAGGAAAACAGAATCAAGAACAGCTTTCTTTGCTGCTTATTTTTATGGCATTGTCTACCATCATCCAAAGATGTGTATTTTCTCATGCTCTAATTTTTCTCTAAATGCAGTTTAAAGAGCCAAACTTATTGTTATTATTTTTCCAATCATGAGCTCATTTTGTGTTTTTTGCTTTCTTTGACAGTTATACTTCTGTGCCACTTTTCATATTATTCTTATGAATCCTTTTATTATCTTTTGTTCATGTCATTTTTATGTTATGCTATGCATTCTCTCTTTTGCATAAAACATTCATAAGTATCAGCTAAGATTTCCAGTTTTAAAAAATAAAAGCAAAACCTGAAAATCTTCGAGTGCAGAAATTTTCAGATTGTTATGATTTCTTCCATCTGCTACAGTTGTTTTACTTCCATTTGATTTGATGCAATTTCTTAAACTTATATTTTATTGGCTGATACACTGTTTATTCAAATTGTGTAATTAGTATTTTACACCTACAAGTAAAACTGGCATGGATGTAGTAGGAAACAAAATCCAGTTGTCTTTTTTTAAGCATACAACTCAGATGACAGGGACAATAGTCCGTGAGTATTTTAGAGTATCCTACTGATCCAAAGCATTCAGTGTGAAGAGGGCTTGAGTCAATGCACTTCCCAGATATGAAGAGCTTCGGTTAATATGGCGAGTTGGCTAAATGGAGATTGGCTAAGAGACCATATCCTCCAATGATATTGCAAAATGGTAGTCAATTATATCTGACTTTTCTGATGAGAACAGATTAATTCAGCTCTATATCACAATACCTATGAAAATTTATTTTCTTAAAGTCTTAATATACTGGACTTTGAGGTTCTTGAGAGCAGAGATTGTCTTCAATATATGATTAGGTGAATATAGTAAAACATTTACCACGTGATAATGGAAATTAAGAGGGAGAGAATAGTGTGAGCTGATATAAAATAAAACAATTCAAAAACTATTCTGGGATATTGGTACAATATCTGAGAACCCATAGTCATCGGTGATAGAAAAACCAATAGGGTTGAAGGTAGAGAGCAGGCTAATTCTCGATTTCTAAATTCTGAATAATAACAAAATCTGAGCATACTATTTTTAGTATTAGCCACAATGTTTTCATTTAACGAATCTCTTCTTATTTTAGAACAGTTGATAAAACATTAGGCTTTATTGATACAGACTAAGCAGGAACTCAGGCACTACACTGTAATTATTCTGTTTCTTCACTAGATGGTGCTTAGGAGCCAACGAGAAGAAAAATGGAGTTTAAGGTTTATTCACGTAAGGGGAAACAAGAAATTTGTGAATTAAATGGAACAAAGCAATAAAAATTAGAACAATTTAAGAAAGCCTTTTATAGTTAAGTTAAACTGCTTGGAGAAATCTTCATCTTTCTTTCTGGTAAAAAATGTTTAACTCTGGAAGAAAAAATTACTCATTAAGGCCATTACAATCATCTACTTCTGAATGTTTTGTGGGTTGTCTAAGCATAGTGAATTAAAAGATTCTCTTTACTCTTCAGCTGGAAGAAACCCATTTGAATTGTTTCTAGCATGAGAATATAGCTTCTTTTTCCTAAGTTATTTTGTGAAATGAGTTACTGACAGATTTTCAGTGCTGTCTGATATACAACCTTCCTTTACCTTTATTCAGGACCATTGAAGTACACACACAGCATAAAAAGAAAAGTCTCTGGACCCTTGATATTTCAGTTTAAACACTAGATCTGCCTCTGGCTAGCTGTGGAACGTGGTTGTGTAGTCTTGGTACTTCTCTAACCTGCCTTTCATCTTACAAAATGAAGGTGGCTTAGTTTCTACCTGAAGAGATTATTGTGAATTAATGTATGTAGAAGATTTAGAACAGTGTCTGGCACTCAGTGTAGGCACTCAGAAAATGTTAACCATCATGAAAAGTTTCATTATGTTTCACTTACTAAGGACAATTGACATATCTGTAGTTATAAAACAATAGGGAGAAATACCAATTTAAGTTCATGTTTCTTTCTTTCCTTTCTCTCATTCTAATTTTCAAACCTATTGTTACTTTGCCTGTAAAACTGACTTGTGTTTTACTCAGTATTGCTTTCATGAGATGCAGTTACATTCTTTTTCTTTTTTTTAAAATATTTTTTTTAGTTGTAGATGGAAATAATATTTTAATTTTATTTATTTATTTTTATGTGGTGCTGAGGATTGAACCCAGTGCCTCACACGTGTGAGGCAAGCACTCTACCTCTGAGCTACAACCCCAGCCTGAGGCAGTTACATTCTAATGGTGGATTTTGGGACAGCTTGGCTTCTGAACTGAAAGAAATGGATTTGGTTTTACATTATAGTTCCTGGGACTTAGATAAGTGCAGTGACTGACAGGAAACTTCTGTTTTTGTCAGGTTTCTGTGAATGGTTGACTGATATCACTGCAGAAAAAAAAATGTACAAGGGAGAAATTATTCAAAAGAAATAGCTTCTCAAAATAGTGATAATGTGGATGTTAAAAGAACATAGAAGAAAGACAAACATTTCAATAGATATATCAAAACTAAAGAAAGGTTATATCCACAACTAAGAAGAATTGTGTATAAATTCATGAGTCACAGTTTTTGTTTCTAGTTCTATTTTTAGTGTACATGGACCCCCTACACCCAAGAGAATGGGTGGGACCTTTGTCCTTTACTTTTGAATATAGGCAATGACATGAGAAAATAAAATAAATATTATCTTTTTAGAATACCAATGACCACAAGGCAGCCAGTATTTACCCGTAGCCAACTCTTGTCAGGCTGTGGTGGTAGGAATTCTACCCGAACCATCACATTTAATCCTTACTGAACTCTCCAAAGTATCCATTATTATCATCATCCCCATTCTAAATATGAGGAAATTGGGGTTGTCCTAGATGAGTCAGTGAATGGTGGAGTTAATATTGAAGCCCAATTCTGTCTAACTCTAGAGCTTCAGCATTCGGTCTTGAGATGTTAGTTCAAGGGAAGACATTGCTTGATTCTGGAAGTACAGGCAGAGCCCTCAGTAATGTTTCCTGTCAGCTTTCCTTATTGAGACATCAACTTGTTAACATAAAATATCCTTCTTTGGTTCCCTGCTTGCCTGGGTAGTTAAAGAATCAAACTGTCCTTCATAATTTAGAGATGATATGAGCCTGTGGCTGAGAAAACCAACATCTGACAAGCAGTTCTTTCCACATCGTATATACATGCAGATTGTTCTTTGGTTTGTGGTTCCAGCATGTGTTGGCAGCGTCTTGCTTCTGTGTTTTGTTTTGCCACAATGTGGTTAGCTGAAGCTGACTTTGAAGAAGGCTACACTATCATTGATCCTATACACTCACTGGGGCCTCCTCTGTTCTGGTCCCCAGCCATTCCTAGCTTTGTCATGCCATTCTTTGGACTGCAGGAACTTCAGAGGCTTTTTGACCTTCCAGGTTTTATATGTGAGACATGTTTAGCATATGACAGTCCACTTCAAATATGCCCAGTTCACTAGATCCGAGCTGTGTGATACACTCTTTCTAGTGAATGACAGGTTGTTGGGTCTTGCTATTTACTGTTTTTAGGCCTGAGATAACTGTGGAGCAGTAGATGGTGGCCATGTCAAAATTACAGGAGGGTTTGGTCACTCATCCTCTCTATTTGATAAAACTTGATTTTGTTTATATGCTTGACTTCCTTTCCAGGGTCTATCAGTTTGTAATTCTTATCAAGTCACTTTATGACCAATTTGCATGTAGAAGGACAGTCGGGGACTGGGATTCAGAGTCAATGGCAGCAGATCAGGATGTCTTAGCATTTACCAGTACAGAAAGCAGCTGTAGGGAACCCATCTCCTCAAACATGGGTCCTCCTTCTCTCCCTCTCCCTTTTCCTTCTCCTCTTTTCCCTCCTCCGTTTTCCCTCCTCCATCTCCTCTTTCTGGATAAGATTTTTTTGACTGTATGCTGCAGTCAAGGCTTTTGTCTAAGTCAGGGTTTCACAACCTCAGGACCCTTAATATCTTGGTCCAAATTATCTTGGCTTTGGAGTGCTTTCCTGTGCATGTCAGGAAAACCATCCCTGATTTTTACCTGTACTAGTCTCCCCACCTCCCTAGTCAAGGCAATCAAAAATGTCTCTACACACTACTAAATATTTCTTGAGGGCAAAATTACCTGCAGTTGAGAACTACTGATCTAAATGCATTGTACTTATAATGACTCAGTGAAATAAGAATAATTTTCATTTCCTATTTTAGAGGTGGAAAATGTAGGCTTATTATGTTAGGTAATTTGCCCAGAGTCATAGGAAAAGTGATTTTTGAATCAAAGATAATAGTACAAATCCAACCCTAGAACCAGATGTCATCTATATGCCAGATTTACTACCACTATGTATTTGCATTCTTTGATTTATCCAGGAACTGTTTCTTTTTACAATCTACTGTTGAAATTGAAATGATCACCTTTCAGAATTTACTTACTTTTAATCCCTGAATATGCTGCATTTTTTTTGTGATCCTGTGCCTTTGCCCAGGGTATTCCTTCTGCCAAGATTAACGTTGCTTCCCCTCTCCATCTAGGGAAAGAAAATTAATCCTCACAGCCTGAGCAATATTGTTGCCTTTCTATGGCATTAGACTTGATCACTGCTCATGTGCCTACCACTTCTTTTCCAACTAGGTGCCACAGTATTTTAAACTTGTAGGTGGAACATGGATGTAGCATTAAGTGACCTTGAAAAATATACAAAAAGATAAACACAAGATTATATTTTTGAGGGTTAAAATATATAAGAAACACATATTATATCAGGTTAGACATTTACAAAGTACTTTAAAGTGACAGACTAGTTCCCTGGATGAAAAGTTAGGTAGACATCCTACTCATCTTGCTTAAGTCTTGACCTCACTCACTGTATGGATATATAGTAGTGTCTAGATAGTAGTGGTGTTACTAAGGACATTCTGTTTGCCTCACTTGGGCTGGGCTGTGATACTCTGTGCTGGTTACAGTCCCTTGTCAAGGTTCTCCTCTCTGTGTTTGGGCTCTGGAGCCTAGAGGCCCATTTCCCTTACCCAAGTGGATTCACCTTGTACAAGACACATTCTTAGATCTCCCTCATTAGATTACCCTATTGCAAGGATATCCTTTGAAACATGTTTAGGCTTTGACAGATCATGTTGAATTTCCCTTCCATCTTGGTCCTCTGTTTGGGCTGTTATTCTTATTTTGATGCCCTCCTTATCACACTCCTTCCTAACAGATCTCTGAATCCCATGTTATATTTGAGAGACAGAACCCAGAGTAGGAATTGGGATTAGGGGTCAAGAAAGTATCGGTGGAATTTATAGATCAGAACTCACTTAGAAGAGTGTAGCTAGAGAACAGAAGAGGTCCTGGTCCTTCTATATTTCAAGTTTTGGAAAATAAAGAAAAACCAGCAAAGGAGACTTGAGAAGATCAGCACCTGAGGTAGTAAAAGAACAAATAGAGAGCGATGCCTCTTAAGCCAAGGAAAGTCTTTCAAGAAGAAGAATGATATTGATTGATTAGAGAGGAAAATTGGCAATACAGAGGAGAGAATGAGCAATTGAAAAACAATGTCCTTGGTTAAATGACATCAGATGGGAACCTGTACCAGTGGAGAAGTAGACCCTGGACAGGACCATGGGCAGTTCACCATTCGTAACAGGCAGAAGGGTAGAGCAGTAGATGGGATGTGCAGAACATGCAGAAGTTACTTTTATTTTTAAAAATTTTTTAAATATCTGCAATTTTTATTTACAGTTTAGATTTAAGCTTCACCCTTCAAGAAAAATATGCATAATATGGAAACACTGGGCCCACATTCTTCCAGATCTGAACATAAGCAGTGGTTGCCCTATTACAGTATAGTCCTATGTTCTTCTGTTCACCATAGACCCTGCCAGGATCATTTCATTGCTTATGTCACTTTATAGAAAAGCAATATAGCCTCATTCTTAGGAGTACAGACACTCAGGCTGCTTGGCTGCAAAACCTAGTTCTACCTTCTTGCTAGCTCTATGACCGCAGCAAGTTCTTATTCCTTCATATGCCTCAATGTTCTATCTGCAAAGTAAGGTTTAAGAATGCCCATCTTATAAGGTTGTCACTAGAGTTAAACTTATAAAGTGTGTAGACTGGTGCTTGCATATAATCTGTGTTCAATAAATATTGGGTGTTATGGTTAACCATCTGGATCTTGTTCACAGTTATTTGCAGCCTTTGTTTTGAGATTTGCCGATATGACTTGAGAATCCCCCATAGATTCTGTGCTGGCAAAACTATCAGGTTTTCTTGTGAGAATTGTCACTTTCTTCTTAGTGAGAAACTCATGGTGAAGGATGATCTCCTCCACCCGCCTCTCCTCCCCCAGGTGTCAGGATGGGTGGTACTAGAATGGCAGGGAGGTTTGGGGATCTTGAAGTAATGTCTCCTCAGCCAGAGCCCAGCTGCTGCCCCCAGATTGTGAGCAACTCAAGGGGAGCCTAGTTGTTCTGTATGTCTTCCTTCCCATGTCAGTTGAAGAGTGATGATATCAAGATGGAAAGTTCATCCCTTTCAGTTTTCCAGATTCTATTTCACATCCTCCTTAGCCAGTTCTCTTGTTCACTGCCACTCTTCTGAATCTTTGTCTTTCACCTCCTATCATCTCATTGCTTTCAGGAAAATCCTCTCCAAATGGCACTGTGTTTTCTTTCCTTTACAGCTACATCTTCTGAATGAGTAGTCTACACATACTGTCTTCAACAGCAGAGAAGCAGCAGAAGTTACTTTTCTGATGGATTTTATTTTCTTAGTGACATTGGAACTAGAGCCAGAACTAAAAGGGAGGAGGCAGACAGAAGGTATTTGTACTTTGAAGTGCAAAGTATGGGATAGATTCCTAGGAGCACAGGATAGTGATTGAAGTAGGAAATGTGAATTGCCAGACAATATCAAGAGCCTTTTATGTTTGATTGGAAATAAGTATAAAGTGAAATTCATCACATGGTGGTTTACTTTTCTTTAGCCATACTGAGCTGCTCAGGCTATGTTCAGAGTAGTTACAGAGTTGCTTTAAGATACAATCAGAGTTTCACCAGGAATCTATGAGAAGAGCAAAGGAATTGAGAGTGTATGGAAAGGAGAAGCAAGGGAATTGAGAGTCTATGTGAAGCAGTGAATTTAATAATGGCCTTGAAATTGAAGGTGGATACTGAAAAAATAGAGGGCAGGAGGAGGGTGGACAGACAGTAAAAAAGTCAGTGGATTAGAAGTCCTGAATTGGTCAAAAAAAAGTTGATAAGGGTATTGGTTGCAGTGAATTAGAATCACATGATATGTTGGTTGGAGAAGGAATTGTTAGGAAATTAAAATTGTGGAGATGTGGGAGTAGCTGGTAATATCATTCCTATGGCTTGGAAAGCTTTCTTATTATCTTCAGTCTGGTAACTCCTAGTTGTCTTTTTGGATTTTGCCTTTCCTGCCATCTCCTAACTTGGGTTACTTTCTCCTTTTACATGCTCCTATTACTTTTAATATGTATTTTTAAATAGCAACATTAACATTTTCTTGTAAAGTTTTAATTTACTTATTTTCCTAGTTCATATGTTTTTATTTATTTATTATTTTTTGAGATTTTATTCTGAGTCATTTTTAGATTCCCAATTATTAGCCACATATTAGATACTTAATAACTTTGTGTGTATGTGTTTGAATATATGAATAACAACTACCTAATTGAGTAGACAGCAATCCAAATCTGGGGAGTTGGGGACTATGGATTGTGAGGTTCATTCCTTTTATCCACCCACTGTGGGGATCTTTCCAGTTCAGACATATTTAATACATGTTCTTGGGTGCCTGTTTGTAGAAATAAGCAGGACTTGTTTCCTCTCTTTTTTCTAAGACATGTCTTTACTTAACCTTAAGATTCCTATTAGGCTAGCTTATTACTCAGTCATCTGACCCTCCAGCAAAGAGCCAAACAAGATATCAGAGCTCCCTAAAGTTTTGGACTTCTTGATTTGAGGCCATGCCTCTCTTACTGTATTATTCTTGCTTGCTTCATGTGAATTTTGTTGTTGTTGTTGATGTGAGTTTGGTATGATATCTAGGGTAAATACATCTTGAATTTATGCAGAGTTTTGAGAACCTTCTCATTTTTAATATTGTTAGATCTCACATATTTATGAACTATGAGAAAAACATAAATGAACATGCCCTACAGGTAAAGAGATGATTGCACAAAGCTGTTGATATGCCAAAACAGAAACACAGTGTGAGTTCATATTCTCTGGTGACTACTCTCTGCTTTGGCTGTTAGTACTGTGTCTTAACACATAGGAGGCACTCAATAAGTGTTTCTTTTTGATCATGATGCTTAATGATGATGAGAACCCAAATAAAAGGATTTTTAGCTCTGAGCTATTTTCTGTTTTTTTTCCCCCCAATGTCTTTTTTCTTTGTGCTCATTATTGGTATGAAAAAAAATTTGCTAGTTGCCTAAATGCAGAAGTCATTCCCAAATTCTTGACAGTATTAATGTTATTGAGTTGAAACAGAGACTATATTGGCATTCATGTATACTTTCATTATATATATGGATGTACAAACATGAGGCCCATATACACTGAACAGTGGAACAAAAATATAAAGCTGACACAATAGATCCTCATTAATTTGGTCCAAGTTAAGTGGTAGGTTCTGTTGTATAAATAAATTGGACTAATAAAAAACATACCGAGAATATTTTGGAAAAAAATATAATCTTGGTTTTGTGACTTTGAAGTACCTAAAATTACTAGGCTACTAAACTCAGCTACCAAAATACTGCTTGTAAAAGACTCTTAGGGGTTTTCATGAAATTAATATATTAAAATATTTTTAAGAATGTTAGTCTATTAGTAAATGGAAAATAGTTTTTTAAATGTGGTTAAAAAGCCAAATAAAATTTAACACCTTTGAAAATTTTTACACTTGTCGTAAAACTTCAATTTATTTATTCATTGATCATCTGTATGTGTGCCAGGGTCTAGGTTAAAGTACTATGAACTCACAAATGAGTAAGATACAATCTTTACTGATTTTGAGCTTGTATTTTTATTATTTAGTTAATAATATTATCAGCTTATATGGTAATTATAATACAGAATCCTAAATAAAAACAGGTGATAGAGAATATTGGTTAAGAGTAAGGATTCTGGGCTGGGGATATGGCTCAGTTTGTAGAGTGCTTGCCTTGCATGCATCGAGACCCTGGGTTTGATTCCCAGCACCACACACACAAACAAACAAGAGTAAGGATTCTGGGCTAGGGAAGTAGCTCAGTGGTAAATCACTTGTAGCCCTGGGTTTTATCCCCAATACCACAAAAAAGAGGAGGTTTTTGGAAGAGGAGGTGGTTTGGGGAGGGAGGTAGGGGATGGGGGAAAGAGAGAGAGAGAGAGAGAGAGAGAGAGCCCTAGATTTCTGATTGATTGAACTTTCTGGCTGAGCTCTTATTCCAATTCCCCCATGTATCATAGCTGTGTGAATACCAGGAAGAACTTTTCTAAGCCTCAATTTCTATGTATACAATGGAGACATTAATAGTACCTTCTTAAGAGTACTGTTACTAGGATTATACCAGTTAGTGCATTTTAAGCACTTAGAGCTAATAGTGCATGATGAGTGTTCAATGAATCATGAACTATTATTGTAATAATCAATTTTAATTCATATAAAGTGTTTTGGGAATGATAAAGAAGCGACAACCAACTGAAGGCAGGTCTACACTATTAGTTTGCTATGTAAATGGTAAGTTTATAGAGCAATAGGTAAAAGTCAGCCTATGCAAATTATCATATATTAGAAATGACCATTAAGTGAACTTGTGCAACTATACTATGAAAAATGGAATCCTTACATACTGTTGGTGCAAATGCAAATCAATAAATCTATTATGGAAAACAGATGGAGATTTCTCACAAAATTAAAATGGAACTACCATATGACACACGCAATCCAATTCCTGGATAAATATACAAAGGAAATGAAATTATTATGTCAAAGAAATATCTGCACTCCTATGTTTATTGCAGCACTCATTCACAATAGATAAGAAAAGGAAACCACCTAAGTCTCTATCAACTGATAAATGGATAAAGAAAATGTACAGAAATATGTAAGATAGAATACTATTCAGTCATAAAAAGAATGAAATCCTGTCATTTGCAACAACATGGATGGAACTGGAGATTATTATGTTAAGTAAAATAAACCAGGCAGAGAAAGGCAAGTACTAAAAAAAAGTTGATATTGTAGTTGAGAGTGATGGTTCCCAAAGACTGGAGAGAGTAGGAGGGAGGAAAGGACAAGGATAGGTTGATGAATTTGCACTAAGTTACAATTAGATAGGAGGAGTAAGAAGTTCTGGTGTGCTAGTGCACAGTATGATGACTATGGATAACAATTATGACTTGTGTATTAAAAAAAAGCTGGAAGGAAGTATTCTGAATGTTTTCTTTTTTTTAAATTTTTTATTGTTGGTTGTTCAAAACATTACATGGTTCTTGATATATCATATTTCACACTTTGATTCAAGTGGGTTATGAACTCCCATTTTTACCCCATATACAGATTGCAGAATTACATCAGTTACACATCCATTGATTTACATATTGCCATACTAGTGTCTGTTGTGTTCTGCTGCCTTTCCTATCCTCTACTATCCCCCCTCCCCTCCCCTCCCCTCCCATCTTCTCTCTCTACCCCCTCTACTGTCATTCATTTGTCCCCCTTGTATTATTTTTCCCTTTCCCCTCACTTCCTCTTGTATGTACTTTTGCATAACTCTGAGGGTCTCCTTCCATTTCCATGCAATTTCCCTTCTCTCTCCCTTTCCCTCCCACCTCTCATCCCTGTTTAATGTTAATCTTCTTCTCCTGCTATTCTGAATGTTTTCAACATCAAAATGTTTGAGGAAATAGATATATTTAACCTGGCTGGAACATTGCACAGTGCATATGTGTATTGAAACATCACATGATACCCCATTAATACGGATCATTTGAAAGATTTTATAAATAGCTAAAAAACAAATTTAAAAAATGAATCTTTTTTTCATAAAGCTCTCTGTTCATTTGTTAAGAGCAGTTTTAAAATTTCATAAATAATATTGGAATAGAAAAAATGTTTAAAGTTCTATCTCAACGACAGTAAAATAGTTTGAAATTTGAATATTCCAATTTTGCATTTCAACCTGTGCAGAAAAAAAATGGTTTGTTTCTTTATAGTCGTTTAAAAAGGGACTATTAAAATCACAACACTCAGGGTTTACATGACACACAAAAAAGGTAAATGCACTTTAGAAGTGAGGAAATGGATGGGATGGGCTGGTGTTGCCATGGGAACTGCACACCAGTCTGGGGAGGCATTGATGGGAAGCCATCAAGTGATGTGGCAAGTGGACCAGTGGAAATTTCATGAAGTGGGGGTAGTAAATGGCTGAAATTTCCACTGACTAACTTATTGTTCTCTACACCCAAGGCATTTTCAGTAATGCATCATGCCTTTTGTTTGTAGAATTAGGTATCCGTTCCCACCACATCAAAAAGACATGTATTCAACATTGATAAATGATCCATAAAGAGTTCATGTTTTGTTACACATCTGAAATAGTCTTAAAATGGTTCATTGAATTCCATTTCTTCTAGTTTTGTAGCAAGTCATTTTAGAACTTCTCATTTTAGTTGGATAGAACATTTCGTCACTCTTAATTCATATAACTATAATAGCTACTGGTTTTTTAGTGTTTCTGTGTTTTACTGAGCACTTAATATGTGTGGTGTGTGTGTGAAAATTTTTCCTTAACAATCGTCTTTTTAAATAAACTCCTTCACATTCACTTGGTACATAAAGAAAGTGAAACTTAGAGAAGTTAAAGAGGCTGTCCATGGGATACAAACCTGGGCAAGGGATGGAAGGAGGATTTGAGGGTAGGTTTGCTGGATTCCAAAAATGTGACTCTATGGCATTTTTTCAGAAGTTAATATTTATCATTCAAAGTGGCATAATAGTACTTATAGCTGATCTCTATGTTACAATTTTTAAAATAGCACCAAATATTACTTAAAGGAATTAAAACTATTGTTTGGGGGCTCATTTGGTAGTGTTGTTGTTTGCATGTCAAGCTTAGTAGGCCCGAAGAACCAGAGGACAGCAAAACCCTCATATGCCCTGTCTATTATATTTCTAATGGGATCATTTTGTGATTGGTCCTTAGAGAAACCAGTAGCTTCAGTAAGGGGTTGTAAACCCAGTTTATGAATCTTGGAAAATCTCCTTTTTCATTTAGCTTTGTCATCTCAATATTGTCATTGTTTTGAAACACCTGCATTAAGGGTCCTGACAAACACACTTTTCATCCAACATAAGTAAACCTGATATTGCCTTCAACTAGGTCATCCTTCACATCAAGAGTTTTCATGACGTCACTTGCCCTTGGAGCCAGCTGATGCACACAGAGTCTATTATTTTTTAGGACTTATTCAATCCCTTATTTCCTTGGCCTGAGGGGAATGTGAAATTGGGACACTCAGTGAGTAAAGAGGACGGAAGATGAACAGAATGTTATGTAATTGTATCAAGTGTGTGAGACATACCCTGCTTAGACACTTAGACATAGCAGGGAATACAAATTAGCACAGATCCTCAGGAGGTGTTGATAATTAACATGTCACAACGGTATGCAACCAAGAGTTGAAAATTTTTTTAATGATAATACTTTTCAAATGTCTATCCATGCTAGTAGAGAGAATGAGTATACTAAACTCCAATATATCTATCACTCAGCTTCAATAATTTTCAGCAGGTTGTTAATTTTATTTGATCTCTTCTCTCATCCCTTTAATTGCTCTTCTTCCCTCAATAACTGGGAACAAATCCCAGATTTTATATTATTTTATTTATAAATACTTCAGTAGGTATTATTAATAGTACAAACTGTTATAATAAATATATTATATTAGTATAATAACAATCCTATTGTTATACCTAACAAACATAACACCAGTTCCTTAATACCATTTAAAATCTAGGGTCACTCTGGAAAGCAGTATAGAAATTCCTTAAAAAACTAGGAATGGAACCACCATATGACCTAGCTATTCCACTCCTTGGTATATATCCAAAAAATTTAAGACCAGTGTACTACAGTGATGCATTCTTATCATGTTTTTAGCAGCACAATTTACAATAGTTAAGCTATGGAGCAAACCTTAGCGCCCTTCAACAGATAAATGGATAAAGGAAATGTGGTGTACATACACAGTGGAGTATTATTCAGCTATAAAGGCAAATGGCATTAGGGTTTTCGGCAGTAAATGGATAGAACTATTATGCTAAGTGAAATAAACCAGTCCCTAAAAGTCAAAGTTTGAAGATTTTCTCTGATATGCAGAAGCTAATCCAAAATAGTGGAGCAAGGGATAAAAAAAATAGAAGAAAGTTCAGTGGAGTAGACAAACAGGATTGAAGGGGAGGGAGGAAAGATGGGATAAGGAAAGAACAGTGGAATGAATCTGACCTAATTTTCCTATGTACATATATTAATATACCACAGAGAATCTCACCACCATGCATACCTGTAGAACTCTAATTAAAAAAGAAACTATAATAGAAGAAAGATTAGTAGGATAGTCAGAAGGTTTAATTTTAAGTTTAATTTGATCCCTGAGTGTGGTTTATTTCACTTAGTATGAGGGAGGAGAGGACGGAAAGGGGAAGTACTGGGACTGAATTAGAACAAATGCTTTTATAATTTTGTCAAAATGAACCCTAATGGTATGTATAACTAAAAATAAACCAATAAAAAGAAAAAGAATATGAAAATAAATAAAAATAAAAGAATCTAAAAATAAAAAAAAATAAATCTAAGGCCACTTAAGAAATTTCCAAAATATTCTCACAATTGTCTTTTCCAGTTTTTTTAAAATTAAAGGCAGGATTTAAATAAGGACTATATTTGTATTGATATGTCTCTTAATTTTTCTTCAATCTTAACTTCTGTTTCCTTCCACACTGCTTTGTTGAAGAAACCAGGTCATTGGTACCATCATTCTACAACCCTCCCTCTGTTTGGCTGCTTTAAGATGCACAATGTTATTTAGTTAGGTAGTTTCTTTATTCCATGTTTCCTGAAAATGGGTTGTTGATTATATTCAAATTCAGTTTATTTTTTTGGGGGGGAAACTAGTATGCTTCTTAGTTATCACATCAGAAGGTAAATGATATCAAGTTGTCTTGCTCATTTTAATTTTATTATTTTTATTCATACATTATGTTATACATAATAGTGGGAATCATATGCCATATTCATACATGCACATAACATAATTTGATCAATATTCTTTCTTAGTACCTTCCCTTTCTCTTCCTTCCTCTATTCTCTGTTCCACTTGCTCTACTCTATGAATCTCCCTTCTATTGCTATTATTATTTCAATTAGTGCATTATAATTATATATATATATATATATATATGTGTGTGTGTGTGTATGTGTGTGTGCTTGTGCATGTGTGTATTCATTGTGTTGTATTCTTCATGGACATAATAATTTGGTCTCACTCTTAATGATGGTATTATGGGTTAATGTCTTTGAGTGTTTTCAGCTTGATCCCTATTTTTTTAAAAAAATTCAAATAAACTTTTTATTTGAGCATTATAGTCATACATACTAGTTGGGTTCATTTTGACAAAAATCATACATGGAGTTTCATTTCAATCCCTGTTCCCTCTCCCCTCTCTCTCCCTTCTTTCCTCCCCTTATTCTTCTTTCTATACTCTACTTATTTACTATTTATTTATTTATTGATTGATTGATTGATTTGTACTTTATGCATATACATAAAAGTAAAATTCTCTATGGTGTATTCATATATGCATATAACATTGATTTATTAAATTCCTCTCATATTTCCTCTCCTTTCTCATCCTTCTACCTGTCTCACTCTTGACTGGTCTCCTTCTTCTAGTCCACTGATCTACCCTATATCTCTGTGAAATCCAACCTCCCATCTTCCACCTTCTTTATTTAGTTTAATTTGGCCCCTGATTTTCTGAGTGTGGGTTATTTCACTTAGTATGATGTTCTTCATTTCCATTCATTTATTGGCAAATGTTATAATTGCATTCTTCTTTATGGTTGGGTAAACTCCATTGTATATACTACATTTTTTTGATCCAGTTCTTCTACTGACAGGCATCTGAGCTGATTTCATAATTTGGCTATCGTGAATTGTGCTGCTATCAACACTGAAGTGACTGTATCAATATAGTATGCTGATTTTAGTTGTCTTGAATGAAAACCAAGAAGTAGCATAGCTGCCATCCTGCTTCCCAGAGTGGTTGTATTAATTTACAGTCCAATGAGTGTACCTCTCCTCCTATATTCTCACCAACATTTGTCATTATTTGTGTTCTTGAAGATTGCCATTCTGACTAGAGTGAGATGAAATCTTGGTGTTGTTTTGACTTGCATTTCCCTGATTGCTAGAGGTACTGAACATTTTTTCTTATATTTGCTGACCATTTGTATTTCTTCTTCTGAGAAATATTTGTTTAGTTTTTTTGCCTATTTATTGATTGGATTATTTGTTTTTTGAGTGTAAATTTTTTTTTTGAGTTCTTTATATATTCTGGGTATTATTCCCATGTCAGAGGAGCAGCTGGCAAAGATTTCTTCCATTCTGTAGTCTCTCTTTATGCTATTAATCAATTACTTTGCAGTGCAGAAGTTTTTTTTAATTTGATGGCATCCCACTTATTGATTCTTGGTTTTATTTCTTGAGCTCTAGGGGTATTGTTGAGGAAGTTGGTGTTTGCACCTATAAGATCGAGTGTTGTGTTTTGGCTATTCTGGGTCTCTTATTCTTCCAAATGAATTTAAGGACTGCATTTTTTCTAGTTCTGTGAAAAATATTGTTGGGATTTTGAGGGGGATTGCACTGAATTCGCATAATGTTTTTGGTAGTTTAGCCATTTTGACAATATTAATTCTGCCTATCCAAGAACACAGCTTGATCTTTATTTTAAAGGTCCCCAACAACCTTTCACCTAAAACTTTTAGCAACCATTCATGATGATTGCATAGTTCTATCATTCTTTCTGCATTAGAATCAGAATTCTTTCCTTCATCAACAATTTGGAGAGGCTCAAGATGATGGAAGAAAACTAGGTAGCAGTCCTGGATCTCCTTACAGCACAGAAGGGAGAGAGTGAAGGAAAAGCACAATTAGAGGTGGATGATGAAATAAATACATTAAGATTTGATATTGCATGGTCTGATATCTGGAGACAATGGAAGATAGGGACCAGAGTAGAAAACAAACACGGAGTGCCCTAACTCCCCCAAACCCCAAGTGATGGGTAAGCAGGGAGGGGCATCAGAGAGAGTGGGGGACTGGGCATTATCTCAAGCTCACCCACTTAAAAATGGTTAGAAAGACAGGCACAACTTAAAGCACAATGATAACAGAAAGCTCCTTAAAACAGTGCATACATCTTAAAACCAAATTGTGAAAAGAAAGCTGAGCCGGAGGCCCATAGCCAACCAACCAGTCACCTTCTTAAATCAGCATGTGATCTTCCCATGTCCATACTGCTGCAAACTAAACTAGAGGGAAGCTCCCTGCAGTAGGACTCCTTAAAAATCTTGCCAGAAAGAACTTATAGAAGGACCACTACTATCCCTAAGTCACAGAAACTACCCACCCACCATAAACTAGGGAAAATTAGTGGCTTGAGGGGACCAGTACCAGGTAAGTGCAGCAAGCCCTCCTGCATATGTCTGTGCCTTGGGCAGGGGCAAAAGCTCTATGCAGCTTCTATTCACTCACTCAACACAGGCACAGGCAATGAAGAAGCAGCTTTGGCACTGAACAAAGGAAGGCAGATTCACTAGGCCTTCAATCACTGACTCTGGGGGAAGGCACTGAAGGACAGTCCCCAGGATCTGCATTGAAGGGTGAGGCAGCCACCAGGACTTCCACTGCGTGGAAAAGAACCAGGGGAGGAGAACAGATACTCAGTAACACACAGCAATCACAGGAATACTTCAGAGCCTACATCCTGAACCACCAAACACAATAGAAACACTGTACCAACAGAGAAGTCAGCTGCCAGCCCTAGAACTGACAAACCAGGAGCTCTGGTAGGATGATTGTAGCAACTAGGAAACTATCCCCTGACACTGAGGAGGGTTTGGAATAATATATACCAAGCTCTGAAAGAAAATGGATGCCAACCAATAATTATATACCCACCAAAATTAAGCTTCAGAATTAAAGATGACTCAGGAGAGATCCATGGCCTAAGACTGATTGACATCTGCTAAATGTTCAAACTCCAGTGAAATCCAAACCAAGATTCAACAAGAATTTTCTTTTAACTTGGCCATGGTATAACAGAAACAACTCTAATGTCAACTTTGATCATATAAACAACTCCTTAATTTGAATAAAAATGGTTAACCCAATTGCCAACTTTGTACCTTCAACCCATTTGATTGTATTTCATCTAGTGGTTTAAAGCATTAATTGGAAACAGTCTTCCTATCTTTGTTTTTTTGGCTATAGTTTATATTTGCCTCTCTTATCCCCTACTCATTCCCTGGCACTATCTCCTACAATCTCAAATAACACCAATCCATCTTGCTCTCCTTTTTATCTTGTTATAAATTATAATTTTATAGCTTCTTCCCCTCTATCTCTTCCCCCCCCCTCTTTTTTTCTATTGCTCTCTTCTCCTCTACTATTTGCCCAATCTTATTCCTCCTTCCTTTTTAAGGGAATAGTAAGTTTACTGAATTCAACAACTAAATTTATCAATTCTTTGACCTGTTCCAGAACTTTATTATAGGTATATACCTGAACTTGAGGAATAGCAGAGATCAACTGCAACAAGTTTGTGATCATATAATATTGAATAGAGCAAGGTCTGGCCCAGAAGCAGCTATAGTAAATATGGCTCAGTTGCATCACTTAAAGTGGGGCTGATATTGGGATCAGCAGAGATCACACAATGAATTAAAACATCATTATCTGGATATTAACCTGATACAGGCTCTTAAGAAAAAGCTCACAAAGTAGTCCTTCACTTAGGATAAGAAGTCAGAATCATATTGTGAGAAGGGTAGATATGTAAACAGTATGAAAAAGCAAGGGAACAAACCATCCCAAACAACCAAAAATGCCTCAACAATTGACTTCATTGACAATACAGTGGAGGAAATGTCAGAGAAGGAATTTAGAAAGTTCAAAAACTGTTCTATGAGTTAAAGACAATGTAAAGAGTGAGATCAGAGAGAAAATACAGAAGTGAAAGCTCACTTCAATAGAAGATAGAAATTATGAAAAAGAACCAATCAGAATCCCCCCCCCCCAAAAAAAGAAATCAATAAGCCAAATTAAAAATTCAATGGAAAGCATCACCCATATACTAGATCTCTTTGAAGATAGATTTTCAGGCCTCAAAGACAAAGTATATAATCTTGAAAATAAAGTTGACCATTCAGAAAAGATGTTTACAAACCATGAACAGAATATTCAAGAAATATGATATAACATCAAAAGGCCAAATTTAAGATTCATTAGGATAGATGAAGGCTCTGAAACACAAACTAAAGGAAAGCATAATCTTTTCAATGAAATAATATCAGAAAAATTTTCAAACCTTAAGAATGAAATGGAAATTAAAGTATAGGAAGATATAGGACTCTAGATAAACAAAATTACAACAGATTCACTACAAGACATATTCTTATGAAAATGCACACAGAATAAGGATAGAACTATTAAAGCTGCTAGAGAAAAAAATGACAGTTCACATTTAGAGGCAAACCAATCTGGATCTCAACTGATTTTTCAAACTAGACCCTAGTGGTAAGGAGGGTTTGGAATAATATTTACTAAGCTCTGAAAGAAAATAGATTATATTTATATACCAATAATTATATACCCATCAAAATTAAGCTTCAGAATTAAAGATGAAATAAAAACATTCCATGATAAATAAAAGCTAAAAGAATTCACAAGAAAGTTTATACTATAAAATATACTCAATAAAATATTTTGTGAAGAAAAAATTAAAAATAAAAATTAAAATCACCAAAGGGAGGAACTACACTAGAAGAACAGTCAATCAAAGAATAATTGAGTTCAATTTAAATATTAGAAATAAATCAAAATGACAGGTATAAAAGATAATCTCTTGAAAATACCATTGAATATAAATGGTTTAAACTCTTCAATCAAAAGACATAGGTTGGTAGATTGGATTAAACAAGACCAAACAATATGCTGTCTTGAAGAGACTCACCTCATAGGCAAAGACATCCACAGACTGGAAATGAAAGGATGGGAAAAAAACATACCATTCACATGGATCTTATAAACTAGCAGGGGTTACTATTCTCATATCAAATAAAGTGGACTTCAAGCCAAAATTAACCAGAAGAGAAAAAAAGGTCATTTCATACTTCTTAAAGGAATTATGCAACAAGAAGAAATAACAATCATAAGTATTTAAGCCCCAAACAATGGAATATCTGTGTACATTAAACAAACCTTTCTCAATATAAAGAACACAAAGAATCAAGTAGACCACAACACAATAATATTTGGTGATTTTAACATGCCTCTCTCAACACTGGATAGAGGCTCCAAGACAAACCTAGATAAAGATGCTACAGATCTAAAAAATACAATTAATAATTTTGTCTTAACATATATAGAGAATATATCCATCTCTCCTCTCTCTTCAGATATATATCTCCATCAATGACTGGATATACTTTCTTCTCAGCAGCACATGGAATATAGAAAATAACAACCAAAACAATTTGATTACTCTCAAATAGAATTTGTGAAAAAAGGACAAGGAAAATAGTTTATTTACTATCATTTTATTATTTCAGAATAATGATTTTGTGACCTGAAAATTCAAAGATGACCAAAGAAGAGAGTGTTAGTTTCTCCCCCACCCCCAAGTCTTTAAATACTCATGGATTTTCATATATTTGATGTGTATGTGATTCTCTTTTCTTTCCTTTTTTTGTCTATATTTATTCCTTTAAAATTTTTTTGTTGTTGATAGACCTTTTTACTTTATTTTATCTATTTATATGCAATGCTGAGAATCAAACCCAGTGTTTCACACATGCCAGGCAAGTGTGCTACCGCTGAGCCCCAGCCCCAACCCCAGCCCCAGTCCCAGCCCCTGTATTATTTCTTATACTCAATATTTCTTTCCTCTGTGAATCCTTTTGAGCCAATGAGCTAATTTGGGTTGGTTTCTGTGTTTTCCCAGCTTTATCATGGTCATCTCTGACAGTTCTGTGTTTTCTGGCACGACAGTTCCCAGGCTCATCTTGATGATCACCTGCCCAATTCCAAAGTGGTGTTTAGAGGTTTGGTAAGTGCATACCACTGAACTCTCATTGCTCTCAGGCTATTTTAATGGTCACAACTACTTAGTAAATATTTGTTTTTTGAAAGAGGGAAGTAAATAATTAATTGATTATGATATTTCATATTCAAATGATTATAGGGCTTTGATGTAATTATTTTTACTTCACAGATACACCTCTTTTATATTGAATCTTGATTCCTACTAATATTAATACAATATTAATTTACTTTATCCAAATAAATATTGCGGTATTTTACTTCAAAATAACAATTGTATTATTATTATTATTATTATTATTTTAATGTGGTACTGGTGATCGAACTCAGTGCCTCTGCATGCTAGGCAAGCACTCTACCACTGAGCCACAACCCTAGCCCAACAATTGTATTACTAATACTAACATTTAATGCAGTTCAATTTGTGTGTGTGTGTGTGTGTTTTGTGTTTGGATACGTTCCAATATTAATATGTAATACAGATATTGAAGTTAAAAATAATTGAAACAATTCTTTATATGGCAATACCACCAACTTTATACACAGGTTTTTTTAATTTTCAGTTTGGGTGATTGCTTTTTTAAAACAAACTTAATTTTTAGAATTTTAGGTTCACAGCAAAATTGAGGTATTTCCCATTATCCTCCCCTAATATGTGCACAGCCTCCCTATTATCAACCTCCTCCACCAGAATAGTGTGCCTTTTACCACTGATATCCCAAATAAAAACTCTAAAGCAAGTACATTCAGGTAAATCTTGCTCCCATTAATGTACAACTCCTGTTGCCCTACTATAGGTAACTGTTTTTTTTTTTTAGTTTTTTTTTCTTGACAAAAGTGTAAATGAATACATATATACTTTAGTATTATTTTCTTTTCTGGATGATAAGTAACATAATCTTGAAATATATATTTTTTTCAACTTAAAAGATTGTGGAGACAATATTTTTTAGTTGTCCAGCTTCTTTGTTTAATTTTTGTTTGGATGATCTATCCAGTGATGAGGAAGGCATATTAAAGTCATCCAGTATTATTATGTGGTGTATTTTTTTCTTGAAATTGAAAAAGGTTTGTTTGATGTATGTCAACACTCTATTGTAAGGGGAATATATATTTATGATCACTATTACTTGCTATTGTATAATTCCCTTAAGCAGCATGAAATGACCTTCTTTGTCCCTTTTGATTAACTTTGGTTTGATGACCACCTTATCTAATTAAAGTATAGAGACCCCTGGCTGTTTACAAGATCTATGTGAAAGATGTTTTTTTTGTTTTTCCATCCTTTTGTCTTCAGCCTATAGATGTCTTTGCCTATGAGATGAGTCTCTTAGAGATAGCATCTTGTTGGGTCTTGTTTTTTCGTCCAATCTGCCCATCTATGTCTTTTGATCGAAGAGTTTAGGTCATTTACATGAATGTTATCTTTGAGAAATAATTTTACTCCCTGTCATTTTGATTTATTTCTATTTTTAAAATTTGATTTAGTTTCTCCTTTGATTGACTCTTCTAGTCTAGTTCCTCCCTCTGCTGGTTTTCAATTTTATTTTCATTTCTTCTTCATGAAATACTTTATTAAGTATGTTTTATAGTATAGGCTTTCTAATTGTAAAATCTTTCAATTTCTGTTTATTGTGGAAAGTTTTTATTTTATCATCAAATCTGAAGCTTAATTTTTCCAGCTATAATATTCTTGGTTGTCATCCATTTTCCTTCAGGGCTTGATATATATTACTCTAAGACCTCCTAGCTTTTAGGATCTGAGTTGAAAAATCAGCTGAGATCTGGATTAGTTTCCCTCTAAGTATGACTTGTCATTTTTCCATAGCAACCTTTCAAATTTTATCTTTATTCTGGGCATTTTTATAATGAAATGCCTTGTTGTAGATATGTTGTACTTTTGCATATTTGGAGTCCTATAAGCTTCCTGTATTTGATTTTTCATTTAGTTTTTAAGGTTTGGGAAATTTTTTTGATATTATTTCATTGAAAAGTTTGTGCATTCCTTTGGTTTGTATTTCTGAGCTTTCATCTATTCTGATAAATCTTAAATTTGATCTTTCAATGTTATACCATATTTCTTGAAAATTTTGTTCATGGTGTCTTAAATCTTTTCTCATGGTTAACTTTATTTTCAAGATTATATGTTTTGTTTTTGTTGCCTGAAACTTTATCTTTAAATTGGTCTAGTCTGTTGGCGATGCTTTCCATTGAATATTTTATTTGGTTTATTAATTCCTTCATTTCAAGAATTTTTTAAAATTCTAATTTGTATGACAGCAGAATGTATTATAATTTACATTACACCTATAAAGCACACATTTTCATATCTCTGGTTGTATACACAGTATATTCACACTATTTGTATTTTCACACATGTACTTAGGGTAATAATGTCCATCTCATTCCACTGTATTTCCTATCCCCATGCCCCCTCCCTTACTCTCCCTCCCCTTTGCTCTATCTATAGTTCGTCTAATCTACCCATACTCCTCCGCTCCAACCCAATTATGAATCAGCATCCTTATATCAGAGAAAATATTTGGCATTTGGTTTTTTGGAATTGGCTAACTTTACTTAGCATTATATTCTCCAAATCTATCCATTTACCTGCAAATGCCATGATTTTATTCTCTTTTTATGCTGAATAGTATCCCATTGTGTATATACACCACATTTTTGTTATCCATTCATCAACTGAAGTGCGTCTAAGTTGGTTCCACAGTTTAGCTATTGTGAATTGTGCTGTTATAAACACTGATGTGGCTGTGTCCCTGTACTATGCTGTTTTTAAGTCCTTTAGGTGTAGACTGAGGAATGGGATAGGTCCTCAAATGGAGGTTCCATTCCCAGTTTTCCAAGGAATCTCCAAACTGCTTTTCATATTGGCTGCACCAATTTGCAGTCCCACCAGCAATGTATGAGTGTGCCTTTCCCCCCACATCCTTGCCAACACTTATTGTTGTTTGTATTCTTAATAACTGCCATTCTGACTAGAGTGAGATAAAATCTTAAGAGTTTTGATTTGTATTTCTCTAATTGCTAGAGATGTAGAACATTTTTTCATAAATTTGTTGATTGATTGTATATCATCTTCTGAGAAGTGTCTGTTCAGTTCCTTGGCCCATTTATTCATTGGGTTATTTTTTTTTTGGTGTTAAGATTTTTGAGTTCTTTATATTTCCTAGAGATTATTGCTCTATCTGATGTGTGTGTGGTAAAAATTTGCTCCCAAAATGTAGGCTCTCTATTCACCTCACTGATTGTTTCTTTTGCTGAGAAGAAGCTTTTTAATTTTAAACCATCTAATTTATTGTTTCTTGATTTTATTTCTTGTGCTATAGGACTCTTATTAAGGAAGTCAGGCCTAATCTGACATGATGGAGATTTGGGCCTACTTTTTCTTCTATTAGGCACAATGTCTCTGGTTTAATTCCCAAGCTCTTGATCTACTTTGAGTTGAGTTTTGTCATTGTGAAAGATAGGGATTTAATTTCATTTTGTTCCATATAGATTTCCAGTTTTCCCAGCACCATTTGTTGAAGAGGCTATTTTTTCTCCAATATATGTTTGTTAATATACGATAACTGTAGTTGTGTGGGTTTGTCAAATATAAAATAACTGTAGTTATATGGGTTTGTCTCTGTGTCCTCTATTCTGACCATTGGTCTACAAGTCTGTTTTGGTGCCAGTACCATGCTGTTTTTCTTACTATTGCTCTGTACTAGAGTTTAAGCTCTGGTATACTAATGCCACCTACTTAACTCTTCTTGATAAGGATTGCTTTAGCTATTCTGGGTCTCTTATTTTTCCTGATAAATTTCATGACTTCATTTTTGTATGAGGAATGTAATTGGGATTTTTATTGGAATTACATTAAATCTGTTTAGATCTTTTTGTAGTATGGTCATTTTGGCAATATTAATTCTGCCTATCCAAGAATAAGGTAGATCTTTCCATTTTCTAAGATCTTCTATAATTTCTTTCTTTAGTGTTCTATAGTTAGATCTTTCACTTTTTTCATTGATTCCCATGTATTTTTTTTTTTTTTGAGGCTATTGTAAATGGAGTAGTTTTCTTCATTTCCTGCTCAGAGGATTTGTCATAGATATACAGAAATGCCTTGATTTATCAACATTTTATATTCTGCTACTTTGCTGAATTCATTTATTAGTTCTAAAAGCTTTCTGGTGGAATTTTTTGGGTCTTCTATGTATAGAATCATATCATCAACAAATAGTGCTAATTTGAGTTTTTTTTCCTATCTGTATTCCTTTAATTTATTTTATCTGTCTAATTGCTCTGGCCCATGTTTCAAGAACTACACTAAATGGAAGTAGTGAAAGAGGGCATCCCTGTTTTGTTCCAGTTTTTAGAGGGAATGCTTTCAATTTTTCTCCATTTAGAATTATATTGGCCTGGGACTTAGCATAGATAGTTTTTATGATGTTGAGATATGTTCCTGATATCCCTACTTTTTCTAGTGTTTTGAACATGAAGGGGTGCTATACTTTGTTGAATTCTTTTTCTAATCATTTGATTTTTTTTGATCATATGATTCTTATCTTTAGGTCTATTGATTTGATGAGTTACATTTATTGATTTTCATTTGTTGAACCAAACTTACATCCCTGGTATAAACCCCACTTGATTGTGGTGCACTATCTTTTTTATGTGTTTTTGTATTTGATTTGCCAGAATTTTATTGATAATTTTTTCATCTATGTTTATTAGAGATATTGGTCTGAAATTTTCTTTTTTTGGTGTGTCTTTGCCTGGTTTTGTAACCAGGGTGATACTAGAATAAGTTTTTAAGTTTTTCCTCTTATTCTATTTCACAAAATTATTTGAGGAGTATTGGTATTAGTTCTTTTTTAAAGGTCTTGTAGAATTTAGTTGTGTATCCATCTGGTCCTGGGCTTTTTTTTGTTGGTAGACTTCTATTTCATTGCTTGAAATTTATCTGTTTAAATTGTGTATATCATCCTGATTCAATTTGGGCAAATCATATGACTTTAGAAATTTATTGATGCCTTCAATGTTTTCTAGTTTAATGGAGTACAAGTTTTCAAAATAATTTCTAATTATCTTCTGTATTTCTGTGGTGTCTGTTGTGATATTTCTTTTTTCATCACGTATGTTAGTAATTTGAGTTTTCTCCTTTTCTTTGTTAGCAAGGCTAAGGGTCTGTCAATTTTATTTATTTTTTCAAAGAACCAACTTTTTGTTTTGTTGATTTTTTCAATTGTTTCTTTTGTTTCAATTTCATATATTTTAGCTCTGATTTTAATTATTTCCTGTCTTCTACTAATTTTAGTGTTGGTTTGTTCTTCTTTTTCTAGGGCTTTGAGATGTAACGTTAGGTCATTTATTTGGTGACTCTTTCTTGTTTTAAGGAATAAACTCCATGCAATGAACTTTGCTCTTAGAACTGCCTTTAAAGTGTCCCAGAGATTTCAATATGTTGTATCAGTGTTCTCATTAACCTTTAAGAATTTTTTAATCTCTTCCTTGATGTCTTTTGCAACCCATTATTCATTCAGTAGCATATTATTTAGTCTCCAAGTGTTGAAATATAGCTTTTATTTTTTATTTTATCATTGTTTTATCATTTTATCATTTTATCATTCCATTATGATATGATAGAATTTAAGGTAGTATCTCTACTTTTTATGTTTGCTAAGAGTTACTTTGTGGTGTAATATATGGTCTATTTTAGAGATGGACCCATGTGCTGCTGAGAAAAATGTGTATTCACTCACTGAAGGATGAAATATTCTATATATGCCAATTAAGTCTAAGTTATTGATTGTATTATTGAGTTCTATAACTTATTTGTTCAGCTTTTGTTTGGAAGATCTATCCAGTTGTGAGAGAGGTGTGTTAAAGTCACTCAGAATTATTGTGTTGTGGTCTATTTGACTCTTGAACTTGAGAAGAGTTTGTTTGATGAATATGGATGCTCCATTGTTTGGGGCATATATATTTATAATTGTTAAGTCTTTTTGGTGTATGGTTCCCTTCAACAGTATGTAGTGTCCTTCTTTATCCCTTTTGATTAACTTTGGCTTGACTTCTACTTTCCTTGATATGAGGATGGAAACCCTTGTTTACTTCCATAGTCCATGTGAGTGGTATGTTTTTCTCAACCCTTCACCTTCAGTCTGTGGATATCTTTTCCTATGAGATGAGTCTCTTGGAGGTAGTATATTGTTGGGTCCTTTTTTTTTTCATCCAATCTGCTAGTCTATGTTTTTTGATTGGTATGTTTAGGCCATTAACATTCAGGGTTATTATTGAGACATGATTTGTGTTCCCATCCATTTTTGTTTATTTTTGGTATTTAACTTGACTTGGTTTCTCCTTTGATTAGTTTTCCTTTAGTGTAATACCCCCCATATGCTAATTTTTATCATTGTTTTTCATGGACTATTTTTTTTCTAGGATGTTCTGTAGTTCAGGCTTTCTAAATGTAAATTCTTTCAACTTTTGTTTATCATGGAAGGTTTTTATTTCATCATCAAATATAAAGCTTAATTTTGCTGGATATGATTCTTGGCATCCATTTTCTTTCAGAGCTTGTTATATGTTGTTCCATGATCTCCTGCCTTTGAGGGTCTGGGTTAAAAAGTCCTGAGATATGAATTGGTCCCCCCCTATATGTGATCTAATTTCTTTCTCCTGTGGTCTTTAAAATTCTGTCCTTATTCTGTATGCTAGGCATTTTCATGTACCTTGGTGTAGATATGTTGTAATTTTGTACATTTGGTGTCCTGTAAGCCTCGTGTATTTCAATTTCCAATTTGTTCTTTAGCTTGGGAAATTTTCTGATATTATCTCATTGAAGAGATTGTGCATTCCTTTGGTTTGAAACTCTGCACCTTCCTCTATCCTAATAAATTTTAGATTTGGTCTTTTGATGCTATCCCATAATTCTTGGGTGCTTTGTTCATGGTTTCTTATCATCTTCACTGTGTGGTCAACTTTATTTTCCAGATTGTATACTTTGTCTTCGTTATCTGACATTCTGTGTTCCAAGTGATTTAGTCTGTTTGTGGTGATTTCTATTTGAGTTTTTTAATTTGGTTTATTGTTTTCTTCATTTCAAGGATTTCTCATTTTTTTCAGAGTCTGTATCTCTTTCTTGAAGTAATCTTTTTCTACCTGTATAATCTTTTTATACCTGTATTATCTCTTTGTTGCCTGTATTTGCTCATTTAGGTCATTCTTTAATTCACAGATCATCTTTATTATGAATCTTATGAACTCCTTCTCTGACATTCCATCAACTTCACTGTCCATGGGTTCTGTTATTATGGTGTCCTGGTTTGTTTGGGGCACTTTATTCCCTTGTTTTTTTCATGTTGTCTATGTGTCTTTTTTTCTTGCAGTGTGGATCTGAGACATTACAGTTTTTACCCTATAATCTTGTAGTATCTGTGTGGATTATCTGTACCTCACCTTGATGTTGGGCTTTGAGACCCTGCTTGTGTCCCTCAATGTATGCTACTACAACTAAAGGTGGTGGCAGCAATAGCAGAGGTAACTCGAGATAGCAGTGTTGGTGCCCCAAGATGGATGCAGGTTTTTCAGAGATGGGGCTGAAAGGGTGGGCCTTACACTGTCTTTGGGATGCCTGCTCTGAGATGCAGCTACTTCTAGGCTGTGTCTGTTGTCAAAAGGTAGAGGCTACTGCACGGGTAAGGCTATGGTAATGTCTTCAGTGTCCCAAGATGGAAGTGGTTAGGTCTGGGCTCCCAGGTGTGTGTGTGGGGATGGCAGACTTGGACTACCCTGGGCTTGGGTCCCAAGCAGGTCTGCAGAAGTCATCCTGTGCCCGAGCCTGAGCTCTGGTGGGTGTTTGCTGGTCAGAGGAGGTTGTCCTGTGCTGGAACCTGAGCTCCAGCAGGTGTCTGCCCTGTGGTGTGATGCACCTGGACCTATCCTGGGTTGGTGTAGGTGGATGTCCATTTCAGGAATTTTTGATCGATCCTTTTTCAGGATTTCTATCTCCTTATTAAATCAGTCTTCTTTTTCTTGGATTTTCCCTTTGACTTCACTCCTTATACCATCTTTTATCTTGTAGATCAGTTTAATTATAAACTTTCTAAATTCCTTCTCTGACCTTTCCTTCACTGTAATATCATTTAATTCTCTTAATGAGGAATTTCGATTTGTTTGGGGTGGTTTGTTCCTTTGATTTTTATGCTGTTTGTACATTTACCCATTTATCAGTAAGAATATGAGGCTGCAGAGCCTCCACCCTATGGATTTATAGTGTTCCTGAAGGTTTCTAGTATCTCCCAATTTGGAGTCAGACTAATAATAACAATGACCAATGCAATAAATATTCAGCATTAAACTAAACACATAGTTTCTATTTTGGCTTCTATAATGTTAATTGGCATTATAAACAGAAATGGTATGGTAAGCAATTGCCAACAATAGAGATGTTAACAAATAGGTTTGCTATTTCAAAGAGATGAAGCAGAAGAATGCAGAGGTAGGATGTAATAATTGAGAGGGAGAATGAGAGAGTGTAGTAGTAAAGAGTTAAGAAAGTGTAAGAACTACAGACTTTGGCTATTAGGTGAATGAGAAGAGAGGAAGAGAATCAAGGGATATAGACAGGAGAAAAACAAGATAAATCAAACAAACAAAAATAATATAAGACAAAAACCAAGATATACTAATCAAAAACACAAGTCTTCAAAAAACAGAGTAAAGAAAATGATTACCTTCAAGAAATGAGAAAAGTGAGACAAATGTTTATGAATAAATGTCCTTGGACCATTCAGCACACAAAATAATAAAAAAAAGAAGAAAAAGAAAAGAAAGAAAGAAAAAGAAATCCTTCCTGATGGAAGATTAAGGAATTGATCCTATTATGATGGTCAAAAAAATTTTTTATAATATTATATGTTGGTTGTCAGTTACCAATTATCTTTCTTTCCATTTTTTCTTGAGGTATGTATTTTGCGCAAGAGTAATAGTCAGGGGCTGTCAATTCCTTTTTTTTTGTGTGTGTGGAGCTAGTCAGGATGCTTGTTCTGTTTCCCTTCTCACTAGTATGAGGTAGGGCAGGTTGGAATGTTGGCTACTCCACCCACAGCTGAGTGCTGTAGAGTTTAGTGAAAGGGGTTCCCAGAAGTGGAGCTCCCAGAGGCAGGGTTTGGTTCCAGCTAGACCCCCAGTGCTTTGTGGAATGACATTTGGTGAAGCTTTTAAATAGCACATCTCCAGAACTTCACCAGCCGGGTGTCTGTACTGCTGGACTCTCCCCTGGGCTCCACTTGAGCAGCCAAGGAACCAGTTCTTCACTCCTTCAGCCTCCAGGTACTTCTGTATCTCTGCCCTCTGGGTTCAGTCCCAAAGCGCACATTGAAACCCCCCACCCATTCCCCACTGATCAAATTCCTGGTCTTCTCTGTCGGGTGAACGAGAGACTCAGAGAGGCATCCAGGATCTCTCAGATCAGAGTGTCTTGAATTCCCTTGGGTGCAACAACTTTCCATGCCTAAATCTCTCCTGGTTCTCTAGTGACACCATGGATCATGGGGTGTGCCTTTGCCAGGTCAGGTTTTTGGACATAGATGGATTTGCGCAGGTCTGGGTACCTGGGTACCTGGGTTTGCACCTACACCCGATGGCCATGATAGCACAGTGGGAAAAGATGGAGGCTGTCTGGCCTATAGCCTCTCTCTCACATGAAAACAAAGTGCACCTCACCCACTGGATCAGCTCAACAATGTCCCTGATCACTGTCATCTCCGCTTCAAGACCTTCATTGTGCCCTCCAAAATGTAGGCTCTCTTAGTCTCCCTCTCTGATCTGCCTGCTGTGGATCCGCATCAGCAGCTGATGGTAGGTTTTTCTTTCTTTTATTTTTAAATTTTATTCTATCCAAACTTCTGTGTCCCTAGGCTGTTCTGAAAGTCCGGTATTAAATCCTAGGAGGATTTCTGTTTTCAGACACCTCAAAAAGATTCTGTTTTTCTGCTTTTCTGATCTGGTGGCACGGAGCAGCTTAGAGAGTAACCTGTTCTACTTGGCTGTCTTGACCGCCTTCCCTAGACAGATCTTTAGTCCCTTTGATAGTTACATAAAGTTCCACTGTGTGGATGGATATATCATAATTTATTCAACCAGTCCTGTTGATTGAAACTTGGCTTCCACTCTTTTGCTATTATAACAACATGGCCACAAAAAGCCTTGTGAAAATATTAGTTCATATTTTTGCTAGTCTATTTTTGGAACATATTCCTAGAAGAACTGATAAAAAAGGGTGAATGAATATGCAACACAATTCTCCAGTTGTCTCACATCCACAGTTATTTGTTGTAACTGTGCTTATCATGTATTAAATTTGTATATGCACACTGGTCTATTTCTAAATTTTCTTTCATTGGTCTGCTTATTGATGAACCAATATCACATTGTTTTAACTGAATGAATTTCAAACATATGTGGTATCTGGGGGGGCTACCTGTTCTCAATGCTCTTTAAAAAAACAGTAAATATTCTCTCTCTCTCTCTCTCTCTCTCTCTCTCTCTCTCTCTCTCTCATTCACATACACACACACACACACACACACACACACTGTTTTCTTTGATCTGTACATTGATGATGTTTACATATTTTGGCTACTGTAAATTCTGCAAAGAACTTGGGAGTGCAAATATCTTTATGAGGCAGTGATTTCATTTCCTTTGGGAGTTTGCCCCAAAGAGGAATAGCTAAGTCATATGAAAGTTCTACTTTAATTTCTTTAGGAACCTTTATGCTAATTTCAACCCGTGTGCCCATCAATAGCATATAAGAGGAGTTCCCTTTACTCTACAATCTCATCAACATTTGTTATCTTTTGATTTTTTGATAGTAAGGTACTATCTCATAGTGGTTTCCATTAAGATTTCCCTGATGATTAAAGAAAGATTAGAGCACCTTTTCAAATATGTTTAGGTCCTTCTTTTTTTTTTTTTGTACCAAGAACTGAACCGAGGGTGCTTAACCACTGGATCGCATCCTCAGCCTTTTAAAATATTTTATTTGGAGACAGGGTCTTGCCAAGTTGCTCAAATCCTTGCTAAATTGACAAGGCTGGCTTTGAATTCATGATCCTCCTGCCTTAGCCTGGGATTACAGGTGTGCTCCTCTGTGCTCAGCTCCATTTCTGCCTTCTTTGGAGAAATATCTATTCAGATCCTTTGCCCCCGCCCACCTTTTTTTTTCCAATTAAGTTGTTTGGTTTTCTACTATTGAGTTCTTTCTAATTTTGTATATTAACCCCTTATCAGAAGTATGATTTGCAAATATTTTTCCCAATCCACAGATTGTCATTTTGTTTTGATGTTTCTTTTGCTGTGAAGAAACTTTGTAGTTTGATACAGCCTCATTTATTTATGTTTGCTTTTGTGGCCTGAGCTTTTAGTGTGATGTACAAAAAATATTGCTGAGGCTAGTGTCAAGGAAAATTTTTTCTTATTCTGTTTTATAAGAGTTTTGGTTTCAGATCTTATAATAAGGTGATTTTTGTGAGTGGTGTGAGTTATAGTCCAATTTCTTTCCCTTACTTCTCTCTCTCCTTCCTTCCTTCCTACATTCTTTCTTTTTTTCCTCATGGAAATCCATTTTCCCCATTTATTGAATAAACTATCTGTTCTCCATTGTGTCCTTTTGGTTTCCTTGTTGAAATTAGTTGACTGCATCTTCAGACTTATTTCTGGCCTCTCTATTCTGTTTCACTGATCTATGTGTCAATTTTTTTTAAAAAATCCAGTACCATATTGTTTTTACTAACATAACTTTGTTAATAAAATAGTTTTGTCAGGACTTGTGGTGTCTCCAATTTTGTTTCTCTTTATCAGAATTTTTTTTGTCAGGTCTTTTGTGGTTCCATATGAATTTTAGGACTTTTTCCCCTCTATTTTTGCAAAGAATGCTATTAGGATTTTGATAGGGATTGTATTGAATCCAAGTATTGCATTGAATAGTACAGACATTTTAGCAGGATTAGTTTTTCCAACTCATGAGCATGGATATCTTTCTGTTTATTAGAATCTTCTTCAAATTCTTTCAATACAGTATATAGATTTTTCATATCTTGATTAGGTTCATTTCTGAGGGTTTATCTTTTTGTTGCTATCATAAATGGATTATTTTATTGATTTCTTTTTCAGCTAGGTCACTGTTGGTGTGTAGCAATACTGATTTTCATATGTTGATTTTGTATTCTGCAACTTTATTGAATTCATTTATTACCTTTTATTTCCTTTTCTTGTATGACTGCTTTTGATAATACTTCCAGTACTCTGTTGAATAGAAGTGGCAAAAGTGAACTTCTTTGCCTTGTGCTCACAGATCTTAGTGGAAAAGCTTTCAACTTTTTTTCCATTGATTATAGTGTTAGCTGTGTTTTTTTTTAATTAATGGACCTTATTTTGTTGAGAAACTTTCCTTCTATATCTAAACTATTGAGATTGTTTTATCAAGAAAAGAAGTTGAATTTTGTAGACAACTTTTTCTATATCAATTGAGATAATTATGTAGTTTTTCTCTTTCATTATGTTAGTGTGATGTATTGCATTGATTGATTAATATATGTTAAAGAAGGCTTGCATGCCAGGGATAAATCCCATTTAGTCATGGTGTTTAATCTTTTACTTTTGTTGGGGGTGTGGATACTTGGGATTGAATTTAGGGGCACTAGACCACTGAGCCACATCCCCATCTTGTATTTCACTTAGAGACACGGTCTCACTGAGTTGCTTAGCACCATGCTTTTGCTGAGGCTGGCTTTGAACTCACAATTCTCCTGCCTCAGCCTCTCCAGCCACTGGGATTACAGGTGTGTACTACCGTACCCAGCTGTATAATCTTTTTGACGAGTTGTTGAATTTGGTTTGCTAATGTTTTATTGAGGATTTTTTGCATCAATGTTCATCAGAAATATTGGTTTGTAGTTTTCTTTTCTTGTGATATTTTTATTTAGTCTAGGTATCAATATGATGTTGACCTCACAAAATGTGTTGGAAGTACTCCCTCCAGTTCTATTTTTTTTATCTGGAGGGTTTAGAAAGTTGGTATTAAATCTTATTTGAATGCTTTGTAGAATTCAGCTGTGAAACCATCTGGTCCTAGGCTTTTCATTTTTGGGAGCTTTCTGGTTATTTTCATCTCTTTGTTACTGGTTTGCTCAGGCTTTATATTTCTTCTGGCTTCAATCTCAGTAGGTTGAATTTTTTTTCTGAGAATTTGTCTATATTCTCTAGATTATCCAGTTTGTTAATATATAATTTTTCTTAATTGTTCCTTAATGATTGTTTTATTTCTGAGGTGTTATAATGTGTCCTCTTTCAGTTTAGATTTTTTATTTGAGTCTTCTGTTTTTCTTAATCTAGTTGGTAAGTTCTATTTATTTTTTTAAAAAACTGCTCATTTTTTTTGGTATTTTTTATTGCTGTTTTTAAATTTGCTATTTGATTTATTTATTTTCTGTTTCTTTTTATTTACTTCTATCTGTTAACCTTGGGTTTAGTTATTTTCTTTTCTTTAGGCATAATTTTAGGCTATTTGTTTGGTATCTTTCTTATCTTTTCTAGTAGATATGCATTGCTATAAACTTCCCTGTTAGAGCCCTTTTTCCTGCATCCTATAGGTTTTGGTTAAGTTGTGCTTTCATTGTCATTTGTGTCAAGATATTTAAAAATATCCCCTTAGGTATCTTCTTTGGCTAACTTGTCATTCAAGCATGTAGTTTAATATCCATATATTTATGAATTTTCTAAGATTCTTCCTGTAAGTGATTTCTGTTTTCATACCATTGCAGTTGAAAATGATATTAGATGTGATTTTTAACCCTATTAAATTTAAAATTGAATTCATGCCCTAACTTATGGTCCATTCTGAAGAATATTCCATGTGCTCTTGGATAGAAGGTTCTATGTGTATGTGTTAAGACCATGTGATCTAAAATGCAGTTAAAGTAAAAAAAATTCTTTATTAATTTTCTTTCTGGTTGATACATTCATTGTTGAATGTGGGGTATTGAAGTTTCTTGCTATTGTGTTGCTATTTTTCTATTTGTGTTCATTAATATTTGCTTTATATATTTAAGTGCTCTAATATTGGGTGTATATATGTTTATAACTATATGTATTCTTGTTAAATTAATTCCTTTATTATTAGATAATGATTTTTTTGTTGCTTGTGACAATTTTTGATTTGCAGTCTATTTTATGTGATATAAATTGCTTTCTTTTAACTATCATTTATTTGCAAGGAATATCTTCTTCTGTCCCTTTATTTTAAACCTATTTGTGTCCTTAAAGTGGGTCTCTGGTAGGCAACATATAGTTAGCATATAGTTGGATCTTTCTTTTTTTCATTCACTCCCTCTACATCTTTGGATTGTAGAATTTATTCCATTTGTGTTCAAGGTTATTATTGGTAGGTAGGGGCTTACTACTGCCATTTTGTTATTTATTTTCTGGTTGTTTATAGATTATTTGTTAATTTTCTTCTTCTGTTATTATCTACATTTATGATTGGCTAATATTTTTAGTGCTAATATTTGATTCCTTTTTCTTTATGCATTTGCTGTAGTTTTGGGCTTGATGGTTATCATGAGGCTTACATAAAATAAAACAGAATCTTTTAAGGTGATAATAACTTTTGTCACATAAAAGATCATAGATTTTATCCTCCCCCCATGATATATATTTTTGATGGCACAATTTGCATTTGTATATTATATATTCTTTCGCAATATATTGCAGCTTTAGTTTAAAAAAATTTTTGATATTGCTTTTTTTCTTTTAGACTTTTGCCTACTGTTATTGCTTGTTTCTTTTTTCAAACTTTATAACTTTTTTAACTTTTGGGGAAAAATCTGAGAGCTTTTTTTATTTGGATTTCACAAAATTTATAAAGAAATGTAGAGATCGATTGTATTTTTTTTTCTGTGAAGTGTCTGTCCAGTTCCTTGGCCCATTTATTGATTGGGTTATTTGTTCTTTTGGTGTGAAGTTTTTTGAGTTCTTTATATAGCCTAGAGATTAAGGCTTTATCTGAGGTGCATGTGGTAAAGATTTTCTCCCAGACTGTAGGCTCTCTCTTCACATTATTGTTTTTTTTTTTTAATTGAGAAGAAGTTTTTTAGTTTCAATCATCCCATTTATTGAAAAAACATTCAACACCTCTAGTAATCAGAGAATTGCAAATCAAAACTACTCTAAGATTTCATCTCACTTTAGTCAGAATGGCAATCATCAAGAATACGGGTAACAACATATATATATGTTGGCAGAATATGGTGAAAAAGTTACACTCATACATTGTTGGTGGGACTGAAAATTGGTGTAACCACTGTGAAAAGCAGTATGGAGATTTTTCAGAAAACTTGGAATGGAACCACCGTTTGACCCAGTTATCCCACTTGCTCTTTTATACCAGAAGGACTTAAAATCAGCACACTACAGTGATGCAGCCACATCAATGTTTATAACAACACAATTCACAATAGCTAAATTGTGGAACCAACTTAGATGCCCTTCAGTAGATGAATAGATAAAAAAATGTGGCATATATTACTCAGCAATAAAAGAGAATTAAATCACGGCATTTGCAGGTAAATAGATGGAGTTAGAGAATATCATGCTGAGCGAAATAAGCCAATCCCCCAAAACCAAAGACCAAGAGTTTTCTTTGATATGTGGATGCTAATTCATAATGTGGGGGGTGCTTGTAGGGAAGAATAAGGTTACTTTAGGTTAGGTAGAGGGGAGTGAAGGGAGGGGAGGGGGAATGGGGATAAGGAGGATAGTAGAATGAAACAGATATTATTAACTTATGTACATATATGACTGCACCACCGATGTGATTCTACAACATATATAATCAGAAAAATGAGAAATTATACCCCATTCATGTATGATATATCAAAGTTGATAAATGCATTCTCCTGTCATGTATAAATAATTAGAACAAATTAAAACATTTATAAACCAAGAAACATAGGGAGAAAGTATATTAATATAATGTGGAGTTCTCTTCAAGAATAGTATGTCTTTCTATCTGTTCTGCACTTGTAAGTTACAGATAATTAAAAATAAATTTCATACAGATTTTGGACGTTTCCTCAAATTTGCTTTAAACTTATCTTGTGCAGTACTGCTCTTTTGACAAGATAGGAAATCATTTTTATTGATTTCTTAAATAAATAGAAATTTACTTTATTGCAGACTGACCCTGTCAGCCTAGATTATCCACCAATCTGTGATCAAATTTTCCCTTTTGGAATATAGAGAGAAGACTTTGAGATTTCAGATTGTGAGATGAGACGGACTGTAAAATGCAAGCCAGTAGAATGACATTCTTTAACTCATTATTGTTAGTTTGTATATTTTACAAATAGTTTTTCCTTGGTATTTTCCTTTCTCAAAGCACAGAATCTCTTTTTAAAATTCCTTCCTCAAATTATACAGCATGAAGCAAATTTCCCATAGTAAAAAGCTTTCTGAAATATTTCTTTAAAATAACGTTAGATATGATAGGAAATTGAGTTCATATATTCTTAATTACATACAATCAAATATGTATACAATACAAGCTATCCCAATTTTGTTTGGACAAATTGGGGTAAATGAAATCATATAGAAATTAACCATAGATTACAAGGTTTATAAGTGGGTCTTCCTGTGGAATAGAACCACTTTCTGGAATAGTGTTTAAGTTAGCAATGCAAGTAAAGTTATTATAGACCATAGTTGCTGTGTAAAATAAATCTGGGACACTAAGCATTAATATTGTACTCATTTTTTTTCTTAGATATAAACTTTATTCTTCAATTTGTATGCTGCTAACCTGGTAAATATGGTTTGAAACATAAAAAGCTGTTCATTTTTAATTGCTATTTCTTTTTTAATTGATTTTTTAATGAATAGCTTTCTTTTCTTTTAAAAAATTTTTTTAGTTGTAGATGGACTCAATATCTTTATTTATTTATTTCTATGTGGTGCTGAGGATTGAACCCAGTGCCTCATGTATGCGAGTGCTATACCATTGAGCTACAATCCCAGTCCAATAGCTTCCTTTTCAATTGAAAAGAAAAATGATTTTTATCTTTCCTTATATTGTCAGATACAATGATATTATGGGGAACCACAGTCATGGTTATAAGCACAGACTTTGTAAGTCACACTGCTGGGGTCAAATTCTCTCTGCTGGTCTCTAGCTATGTGTGTTGGTTAAATCAATTAGCCAACCATTGATCTTCTAGGGCAGATATGAGGATTAAATGAGATAATAGTTTAAAATGCTTGTATAATGTTGACAAGTAGTAGCTGTATAGCTTTTTGCTAAGCTAAAAATAGAGTGTGCACTGCACTTTCTTCTTGTCAGCATCTTGACTTTGACAAAGATAAGTCAATATTAATACCAATATGAATATCAAAAATTCCTTCAAGTTGAGGAATGGATGAGGGCAGGAGCCAAATCAGGAAAGGCACTAGCTCCGTTACACTTGCTGTCATATGGTGCAGGTATGCACGGGATGATGGTTATAAATCCCAGGTCTCTCTGCCATCTGGGGAACCTACCTTCTCTGATCCACTGGAAAATTTCTCTGGGTTTTGCCAGTATAAGCAGCAAGATTCCACAAAGCTTGATGTGGAGGCAACAAGCTTAATTTGCCACTCCTTAAGAAAGACCCTGGGAATGGCAACAAATGCAAAATCATGACAAGTCAACAAACAGATTGTTCTATTAAAAACAGTGTTAATCCTGTCTCCTCATATTCTGCCTAGTGGAATCTTCAACCACTTCCCATTTCATGGAATTCTTGTTCCAAACCAATTAACTTGCTCTATTGACTGAACCTCAAATTTGTATGCAAACTATGGATATTTGTAAAAAGCAAATGATGAGGCTGGATTTCTTTCCATTACTTTGGACTCACAGGAAAACAAGAAACAATTTAATACAACTCAGCATTCATTTTTTCCAGGATTCTTTTTGATACCACGCCACAAAGTGAAACAGAATATCACTCAGATGTGGGGACTGTTTTCTCTCCAGTATTGTCATTATTCTCCACAAACAAATCTGCAGTTCATGCCCAGGGAGACCACAAAGGGTGAAATTAAATGGAAACTCAGGCAACTGAGCGCAATCATACAAATGGCATAATGAATCCTTAGGGCCATTATACAATTGTCTGCTTTCATAGAAAGTTTTTAACTGTCTATTCTTGTGGAGAAGATTTAGTAACATAAAGTACTAATACAAAATGAAGTCTGTGCTGGAGACATTTCAGGCAAATGCCTCCAAGCACAACTCTTAAGACTCAAAATCAACATGGGTTGTATTTATCTCATACTGTTTCATTTTTAATCTTTTTTTGTGCATTCATGTGTTCATTATTTATTCAATAAATATTTATGTAGCACCTACTCATACTATGTTCTCTTTTAGGAACTGGGGATACTGTCGAAGCAAAGTATGGGCTTACATTCTAAAGAAGGAAAATAAATAATTACGTAATTTTATATTTTTGTGTAGTGATTGACTCAAAGACAAATATAACAAGATATGGGGTGATTTAAATATGGAAATCAGTGAAGGTTTCTCTGATAAGACATTTAGGCAAAGGTTTGGTTAAAGTGTAGGGGAGAGCCAAAGGCTTATGGGAAGAGGGATCAGGTTGGAAAAAAACACAGGTGCAAAGGCTGGTATTGGTAGAGCTCTTGGTGCAGTTGAGGAACAACAAGAAGAGAATGTGATTAAAGGATTGAATGTGCATGGGTGTCCAGGAATGACGTAGAGTGGGGACGAATGGCTGGGCACGGTCTGTGTGAGTGGAAGTTTGTGGATTGTTCTGAGCGTGATATTTCAATGACTCACTTGTTGCTATGTGAAGAATTGAATGCAGCAGCACAAGAGGAGAAGTAGAGATGGGTAGGGGATGACTAAACCGTTTGTGCAGTAATACAAGATCAGAAGGGGGACTTAAAAATATGGAGGTGTGTGTACAATCCCTCCTTGGTATTCTATTTTGAATATTCTTTATGTACTTTTAAATATAATTTTGTATTTATCTTCATTGGTGTGTTCCTTCTAAATGAATAGTATCATTTTAAACATCAAAAGACAGGAAACTAAAAAATCCTCATAAATCGAGGAATGACTGATTAAATTCTGAGAAGTCCATACCATGGATTATTATTCAATCATTTAAAAAAATGAAGTAAATTAAAATTAAGAAGGATGGCCAAAACATACTCTTAAGGAATGGAAAAAATATTTATTTATGAATGTATGCATGTACGTATATACGCATATAGCCTTAATACTGAAGATAAAAATTCCAAACTCCTCTATTAGTATATATATATATATATCAAGTTGTACATACATTCACAAGTATATAGTATATAGTGCTTATATAAGATCATATGAACATGGACAAAGGTATAAAAATATGTACACAAATAGTTAACAGATTGGTAATGTTGGTTACTTAGGTTGAATATTTAAGTACTATATATGAACACTGAAGTAAGAAAGGACACAACCTAGTAGAAGCAGGCAGGATAAATGTAGTGTGAGACAAAGGAGAAGATCTAGAATGGTACAAGTATTAGTCCCTTCAGCACAATAATTAAGAATTATTACCAGTTCTTTAGGAGGAGTAACTGGAATTGGAAACCAAACCCACAGTGTATCTTTTGCATATAGTTTATATAATCATATATGGTAAAGTACATAAAATTCTCAGTTAAAAATGTTTGTGACATAAATCAGTATAAGAAAAGGTTTAATTCATAAGTTTTTGCATGTTTAATATAAGTATGTTATGAATGTACTCCTGAGCATTTTAAAGACTAAAATGAGGGGTCCCTGACTTCTGAATGGTGTGTATGTTATGAACCCTGTTGAATGATCAAGAGATGCATACATTGTTAAAGAAAGCCCTTATTTACCCATTTTGTCTGGGGTCTGCTCAAGAGAGAGATGTGGCCATACTAGGCTCAGATATCTTAAGCCAACGTCATATCCCTTATATTTGGGGGAAAATTCTCCAATATTTTTCACCTTTAGTCAGCACTCTTCCCTGAAACCTGTATTTAAGCAAGAACATCTGGTTTCTGAAGTAACATTTGGTAATTAAAGCAATGCCTGTATTTGAACCTCCGTCACTGTGACGACAACTAGATTCAAAGGAATTCTGGGAAGAGGAGTGGTTTCTTCACCTTCTGAACTCTCGCATGTGACTATCATCGAGAGACTTCTCTTTCTGGCTAGGAAGCCTTGGCCTGCTTAGTTCCCCATGTTGAACATTTGGCAGGTTAGCTCACTAGTGACCAAATGGTCCTTTTAACAAACTCTGTTGATCATTGGGCTGTATTTCTTCATCTGCTTTGACTTTTAAAATGATTATTTGTGGAGTAGTATCTCTTGGGAGATGGAGGAAAAGGAAGAAGTTTTTTTTACCTTTTGGAAAGGCCGTTCATTCAGCTTTAAAGAAATTGCCAGAAAACTCTATTGTTTACAAATTTTTCCATTGTGTTCTGTTTATTTGCCAAGAAAAATCTTGCACCATACCAACTTGTGTTAGTAAAACAAATGGCTCCTTTCACAATACAGCTCAGTGTATTTGTATATTTACATGAGTTTTCCAGCACTGATTTGGTAGGAAAGTTTCAGCTACATGTGCACATGTTTTGTTTTCCCTTGTGTGTAAGCTTTGACCTCCCAAATCAGCTCCCAGTGAACCCACAGGCCATGGATTAGTTGGAGGCATTTTGCTAAGCCTTTAGTTAGACAGAATTTTGCTGGATTCCTTGAAATAAATAGGGTGTTTTTCAGGGTTTGAGCTACTTTGCATATCTGGGGGAAATATGAGTGAAGAATTGACTGAAGTCTATACCCCCAGGTCTCCCACCTTGCTAGGATGATCAGAAAGTTCTTGACACTGAGTTGGCCATTATTTCTTTTGTGGATGGTAACAAATAGCAACTCACAAATATGGTGCTAGCCTGTTTAGTTTTTCTGGACTGAAGTCTGACCTTGTATTTTCTATGCTCAATTAACTATATTCCCTACAATTTCATGGTTGGTCAATAAATAGTGTTGAAAAAAAAATTTCAAAAGTTTATATGATTTAGAGTTTATATGATGCATTTCTCCAGGGGTTGAAATAAATTTTCAATAGCCTCACACTTAACTTTTTGTACCCAACCACTTGTTAGAAGGGCAATCTTGGACAAACAACTCTGCTGCTCTTTCAGTTTTTCTCCTTTGTAAAGGAGGATAATAATTTCAATTTCATAAGCCTGTTATTAAGGACCAAATAAAACAACATAGCAAAACACCTAGGACAGGACTAGGTATACAGCAGGTCTTCTGTGAAACGGAACTGCTGCTATTATTATGGGTGTTATCATTAACTTTGGCTAGGACGCGATGTTGGTTATTTCTATGGAGGCAGAAAAACATGTGAATGAATCTGAATAAAAGTGAGAATGCACACAGGTAGGTTGTTATTCTAGCCTTTGATACACTAACAAGTCTCCTGGAAATGAAATTGAGAGGCTCTGGAGATATGCATCAATACTTCTTAACTGCCCAATGACCATGTTGTTTCATTCATAGCAAGCAGGATTTATTTTGGGTAGATATATTCTAACTTTGGGCTGAACCAATCTTGAAAATGTTTTGGAAATCTCAGTTCTACCTCATGAAATAAAGTGCTATATTTCTAAGGACACCAGTCAGCATGTTGACATTTACTGGAACATGATCACATCTCACTATACTGATGCCAAGAAAAAACCAGTATATGGTTCTATATGCCTTAAGATGAAATTTTAACATTAGTCTAAAATGTTGCCAGTGTTTTGCTAGTGTAGAAAGGTACATAATTCTTTCTCTGTGTTGTTGTCTTTGAAGGATAGAGCAGTATAAAACAAGCTCAAGGGGCATTTATGACTTGTGAATTTATTAATTAATAATAAATATTATTATGTGTGGCACACCTTTAACATGACAAAGAAATTAACATAAATTTTATTTACTGAATTCTATCTCCCTCTTATTTTCCTTCCCTTTAGTTTATTTGTTTTTTTCCCCTGTATGTGTTTTAAAGTTATTGTATCTTGCAGAATTATAAGTTTCTTTTGAAACTGCCTTAAATCCTTTCTGGAATAAGTCATACTACCAACAAACAAATAAAAAATAAATATTCGTTTGCAATAATTGGACCACCCAGTTGAAATATGCTGGTAGTTTTTCTCCTTGAAAGGGTAATGGCATTGTTGTTATTTCATCATTCTCCCTTTCTTTGAAACCATTATCCTGTGGCTTTGAAAATTCTCATAGAGGAACAAATAGTCCATTTGCTTCTAGAATTGCCAGCAAGCATAAAGGAGTTGTATTAGAGGTAGCTTGTTAAAGGAGCAAAAATGAAACTTCCTTTTTTTTCTGGCTTCACTGAAGCATACAGGCTGAGGCCTAGGTCATATCTTACATGGTATTTCATCAGTCAGTGAATTGGCTGTTGGGCAAGTTCTTCATCCTTCCATGAATGATGCTACAGCTCATCATCTCAAATGGGAGCAGGCCCCTGCCAGAATGTGGAATGGGTCACCAAATGATGAAAACAACACACTAACTCGGCAGATTTCAACAAATGGCAGGAACTACAATGTGTTCCCCCGACCCTGCCACCTTATTAACTATTTTAACATTCACTTGGACTCATAACAGAAAAGGAAAAAAGATTTAAGCACCAGACAGTGGGTTTGTAGAATGAAAATGGAAATTGCAGAAGCTTCTTAATTCATCTGCCAAACACCTGTAGAGTTGTGTTTCAATTATGTGTCTGGGTCAGGTAGAAACTGGCTGGTTTCTGACAATGGTCTTTTGGAAGGATGTTACTGAGTAAGGGAGATGCACAAGAGGCTAATGCTCATTTCCTATGAAAGGGACTGAGGATGTCAAAGTACATTGGAAAGGATAGAATCTGGGCAGGCATCTGGGGCTTTGGCTTACGCTTCAGGGAAATGTTATGTCTAGTGATTGCCCACAATTACAGAAAGCAAAGGGAAGGGGACCTGTTTGACAACAATTTGATTTCAATAAATTTTTACTGGTATATCAACATCAGGAGGTGGGTTTTCTTTAAAAAAGTTCTCAGTAACAGTCAAGTATTCACTGAATTCATTATTCTACAGACATCTGCATTTGAAAAATACTTAAAATTCTTCTCATATCAATGGGTTTAAATGTTATTCACTAGTAATTCTTAGGGTCTTTGAAGCTTTCAACTAAAGTTTTGGTTTATGACTCAGTGTTACTTTATGTTATTATCCATGTGCTGCCATTTTTCATGTCAGGAAAGCTCTTCAGCTACAGAAACTATTTGTAACGATATGGTATGCATTCCTCCAAGAGAACAATTATTTTAATGTGTCTTGTTCAACCGAACTTGTTTACTGTGTTCATTTGAATTTTGGGAATAATATATCTAATATCAATGTTGAAATGAAATATCAACATATTCATTTATTTTGGATTTTCTTATATTTCTCTCCAAATGATATCTATCCTCTATGCATGATGATAAATACTTTAACAAAATTTAAAGTAGAAGTGCAGGTATTGACCTTAAAAATTCCCATGTTGTAGGAAAACATTCCTTCTGGATTTAGAGGGTTATTTTTGATAAAATATTTATTAGAAGAGTTTTATCAAACCTCTGTAAATTATTCCTTAATTTCCGAGTCATCATTTATTTATCAATTACTTGGAGACAGTAATGAATATTTTTTTTCTTCTTTCAGAGTGCTCATTAAACCCAATATAAATTGCAAACCTTTTAAATACCTGCAAAGTCATATTGCAGGGAAATCAAAGCAGGGGATCCTTTTTATCAGTGAGAATGGTGATTAATAATACATATACAAGTTTCTGATCATGTGCTATATTAACTCACCGATGTGTGAATTAGTACAGCAATTAAACAATCTGTAGTTTAATTCTATATGGGGAGGCTTAATTCTTAGTCTTGTTTCTTTAATGATGAATGTAGTTTGGTATTGCTAATACCACCATTTATTCTTTTTGTCACCCTGACTTCCTCAGTGGGGATGAAGAAAGAATTTTACAAATAAAAGTATTTTATAGATTACATCTTTACCTCTTAGTATGATCCATATGTTTACTCCTACTTCCCTCCAAAATTACAAAGCAGTGGTGCTTGAGAAGGAGACAAATGAAAAAGCAATAAAGTCTCTTCATATTTTGCCTTTGTATTGTTCATCTGTGTTCATAGCATTTCTTTTGGCCTGTGTAGGTCCTAAGTTATGGAAACATTAAAATCTCCACAAATTCTGTAGATGATGGAAGTATTTAAATAAAACTGTTGTAATTTGGGGGTTTGATATTTATACCACGCCATGAATATTGCTTTTACTATATATTTAAACAATGTATTAAGGATGAGTGAACTGACCTACACAGTGTCAGCTTGACACAAACCAGAGGCAGACAGAACGAGGGGCCCAAGCCTTCCATCTTTCACTAGAATATTGTGCTACGTGTAAAAGCCCTGCATATTTCACTGTTCACATAGCAAATGACCAATGGTGAACCTTGAGACAGAGATGATTTAGAGATGTTGTGTAAAGGTATTACTAAAACTTAAAATAAAAACCTAAGTCTTACACATTGTGGAATTTCACCTTTGATGTTGAGATTGGAATGGAGAAAAGTGTGGAAGAATGTAGCAAGATTTAAAAACTGTCTTAAAGCACCTATAAAGGTGAAATATTTGATGATTATGTAATGCTGATTCCCTGCAAGGAGTAACATTTTTCTTGTGAGAACTACACTTTATAACAACAATGAAAACTCGACTCTGAAAAGTGTTATTTCTAAACATGTAGTGGTGTGTGCTCATTGAATCATTGAAATACCTCAACTTTACAAAGTGGTAGAATTGTTTGCCAAAAAATAAAGTTTTCAGTCAACTCTTTCCTCAAATCACTTTAACTGTGATGCTCATCTGAAATGTATGAGCTGGGTCCTGTTCTTCTGTTTTATGTGGAAACTATTTCTAAGCTTCTCATTATTTCTTCAGTGAGTTGAGGGATTAGTTGATAAGTTCCACTGTGTCTTCTGGGCATCTGAATGCAGTGGTCAAAATGTTAGATCAGGGGGAAGTAGAGCTAGAATAAGGCATAGCTAGGGTGAAGTGACATGAGAGTTTTGAGGATAAGGTGGAGGTGAGAGCCTCAGAGGATAGGCCAAACTTGGGTTTTTAGAAATTTTTTAAAAAATATTTATTTTTTAGTTATAGGTGGATACAATACCTTTATTTTATTGATTTTTAGGTGGTGCTGAGGATCAAACCCAGGGCCTTGCATGTGCTAGGTGAGCGCTCAACTGCTGAGCCACAATCCCAGCCCAGGGTTTTTAGAATTTTAGATGTAGTTTTAGGTGGACATTCAGAGATTCAAAGTGAGCAGAGGTTATAGTCAAATCCATGCCTGGAGTTTACAGAACTCAGTGTCTGAAGTAGCTTGATGGACTGGAGAAAGCAGATTTATATTTAGGGATTCCAGATGGGGTTTAGAATCAAGCTTAGGTCGGGCAGGTGGGCACAGGTGGAAATAATGATTTTAACTAGGGGCATTAGCCAGTACATCTTTGTAGAAAGAAAGAAGCCAGAAGGTGAGCAAAAGTTTCTTAAATCCTGAATAGTTAAGAGAGTTTATACAGTTGCACATTGATATCAGGACAGGGGTAATCTCTTCTTAGTTGTTAAAAAATAGTTGTTGTTTATTTATTTATTTTTGTGTGTAAGCTTAATTAAATTCTATGTTGGGCTTTTCTAAATTTTTTTCCTATATAAGAGAAAAGAGAAGAGGGGATAAATTGCTGCAATTTGTCTCAGAGAAACTTGCAGCCTGATCAAAGTGGAAGGTGCCTTGGAGGAGAATGGATTTGTTACGCGGGACTCATCTTCTGGTGTTGACTTCTAATTTTGCCTGGACTTCTCTGGAGTTGAATTCCTGCTTTCCTTGGGTCCAGAGTTAAGGAGCCAGCTGATGATTATGGACTAAATCTCTGAAACTGTGAGCCCCAAACAAACTTTTCCTGTTCTAAAATTGTTCTTGTCAGATTTTTGATCACAGTGATGAAAGCTAAGACAGGAAGTATTTCAGATACTAAGGCAGTATATGTTGTTTACTTTTTTTCATGCTCATTCTGTTGTGTGGTAGGCTTTGGAATGCTGAATAGTAAATTCCAGAAGATTAAGGAGAACCTTTGGGGGAGTAAGGTGAAAGTCTTCGTTGGAAAGACCTCTGTTAGAAAGCATTATGTTTAATGAAAAATGAATTCATTTAATTTTTTGAAAATAAGCTTGAAAAACATGGTTAGTAATGATGTTCCAAAAAAAATTGGGAAAGTATTTCATATTTTAAAGTGAACAATTTCACTGGGAAATAACAATGCTTTGTTGATAAATAGGAGCAAACATATAACCTGGAGGGAGGCCTAGATTTTCTGTTCAGAATCATTCACTTTCTAAGACAAGGCATTTTAGCTGAACTCTTAAAGTATTAAAATTCCACAGCTATTTTATTTCACATATTTATCTTATTGATCTTAGATGTTCATTTATTTTCTTCCATTGCTTCTTTCAGATCTGGTATTTTTCATGGGTCAGCAGTTACATTAAACATCTAAAAAGGTATTTTATTTATAACTATCTTTGGATGTTCAGTGTTTCTCTGTAATGTGAACTTTTTCTTTTGAGTGCTGTGACTATTAATTTCCTTTGCATGTATAGCATTACTTGAATGAAGATCTCTTGGTCTAGAAAGTCAAGAAGTTATTCATATTTTTGTTATCATATCTGATAATGTGGTAGCTTTGGTTGGAAAAAAAATGATCATGGGTCACTTGAGGCTTGTTTCATGTAGGTGAACTAGTTGGCATCTAATTCAGGGCCCCACTCAGTAATGCCTTGTCAGTATATCTATTTCAATGTTTTAAAATTTCTTATTGAATCTTTAAATTTCACACTTATTTGGTTTCTTTAAATGATCAAACATGGACATGGTGTCTGATATTAACAGACCCAAAACATCAATAGTCTATTGGAAAAGGAGTAAGATCAAACAGAAAAACAGGCCTCATAGTGAGTTATAAAAATGCACAAAAGAATAGGTTAATATAAGGAAAGAGACTTGCCAATAAGCTAAAATAAAAGCATAGGGCATAGAAAAACAGCATAGTAGCAATGGGCATCTCATGATATAAGGTAAATACTATCTAGCTCTTACAAAGTTTTGACCAGAGAAGTATAATATATGAACCTCCCAAATTTACTTATTAAGTTTTGCCATGATCTACTTATATTTCTAAATAACATCTTTGCCAAGATCTATGTATATTCTTAAATAACTCCAAACTACTCCTTGTCTTAAAACAATAGTATAAAGAAGTAATTGGAATAAATGGCATAGTTATGCCTAAGGTCGGTGGTTCTGTATAACCTTTCCCCTACAAAGTAACAGGAATCTGAATCAAGTTAGAAGACATAAAACAAGAAGAGAGGAGGTAATTTTTATAGAAATATACAAACCCAACCTTACATGACTGGGAGATTCTTAGATACTGGAGACCTTTTACTTCTCCTACTGATTGATCAAAAAAAATCATTACCTGACGATAGTAATAAATCATTGACAGTGTGTGTGTGTATACATATATATCCTATTATTATAATAGGTCTCACCTATTATTTTAATTGTCATTCCCACCTGAAAGAACCACAGTGTAAGAAAGGGCAAAAGTCCATTCTCCTGGTAGCTCCTCTGGATTGACTGGAACAGTTTAGGAAGTGTAAGTGGTTTGGGCCTGCCCTTAGTGTGGATGAGAAGAGGGATTCTACAACACCTTGGATGTTTATCCTGATATTTGAAAGCAGATATGCTTTCAAAATGTCAACATTGAGTTCCATATCACATTTGATTTGCTTCATTATAGTGGCACTGTCTGTATCACTGTGACACTTCTGGATGTGATCTTTGAAAGAATCTGGGGTCTAGTTTTGATTATTTGTTTTCTTTAGTTGTTTTGAGCTTATAATGACATGGTTGGTAGTTTTGCCATATTCACTTATGATATTTCAATGTTAATGGCATCTGATCTGAACTTCTACTTTGAACAAAACTTTCTTAATCACCTGTATCACCTTTATCCTCAAACTAAAAGGTGATAACAGACTAGGAGATTGAGGAGTCACACATCCTTGACTGAGTCTCCACATAGCACATCTGGAGAAAACCTCCCTAGAGGGAAACCTGGTACTTTAGATTCTATAAATACTGTTTTAGAAACTAGTAGAAAGTTCTTCCCACGCCTCTACCATGCCTGAAATAAAATTTATGGAATAAATATGGAAAGTGGGATTCCTACAGAATTTCATCTTGGCAACCAGGGGGATCACTCAGGTCACTAAAGGAATTTTCCAGTGCCCCAAACTGATTTGGTCAAGTCTGGCCAATCGCCAGTGGTCCCACTTCAGCATTCCAGGAGAACACTTTCCCAAGTCATTTGGACTTTACTTTCCATACCTTTTGTCTGAGTGGCCATTAGTTCCTTTCTTGGCCTCATTACTATCTATTTCCTCCCAAACTGAGAAAGAAAATAAAAGTTACTTTTTTCCTAAAGAAAAAAGTTCCTTGGCTGGGGTTGTAGCTCAGTGGTAGAACATTTGCCTAGCATGTGTGAGGCACTGGGTTCAATCCTCAGCACCACATAAAAATACCTTTATACATAAAATAAAGGTATTAAAAAAAGAAAAAAACTTCCTTTTTTCCTTCTCTTTAGTTCTTAGTTATATCACTAGATACCTTTACATCCCTGACACAATTTCTGATGGTGGATTATTGGGCACTTTCTCAAAAATGAATAAAGCAGAATCCAGTTTCTATTTGGTTATTATTTTCTTGAATAACAATTACTGCCCTTGACTGGCAACTTGAAAAGGAAGTGTGTAAGACCAAGCACCCAAACCCTAACAAGTTCTGCAACCTACTGTTTTCTTCACAGAATTGTATTTATTTGTACCTAAAACAAAGAAAAACAGAAAAGCCTCTTGTCAGGGACTTTGTAAAACTAAATCAAAAACATTCATTGATCTCTTTCATAGTAATATCTACCATTTATTGAGTCACCTTTTTGTACCAGGAACTAAGTCTTTTCCAAATCTGCTTTGTAGCTCTTTTGATAATTATGTAAGTTAAGGTAATATTATGCAAACTTTGTAGGTAAGAAAAAGGAGGTTTGGAAAGCAGGTAACTGATGGAGCTGGCATTCAAATTAGGATGCCACACTGATTTGTGACACTCTTACACATAGAAAGTGATTCAGAACTTTGAGTTGACAATGTGTGTTAACTGAGGTTACATCTATTAATCTGATGTAAAAGTTAACATCTATTAATCTGATGTAAACTCTATTCCCACATCTGTGATTGTATCCTGGCAGTCTAAAAATGTTTATGAATTTCCAAAATATCTTAACATTTAGTTAGAAAAAGGAGGTGGGGGTGGGAAAGAGAGATAAAGAGAGAGGGAGGGAGGGAGAGAGACAGACAGACAGACAGACATGGGGGAGGTGTGGTGGAAAAGAGGACATTAGTAATTAATGTTTTCAATGCTACTTTGTCAAGACATAGATTTTCCTGTTCCTACTCACAACCCACTACAAGGCAGATCCTCTCATTCTAGTTCAAGACTGAGGTAAGTAAGGATCTGAAAGGCTAAATGTTTCTTAAAGTCAGAAGTTCTTGGTGAAGAAAGAATTTACACCAAAGTCTATTTTAAAGTTCAGACTTTATCCTTTTCAGCATGTGATAGGTCTTACATTTTAAAAAAAATTATATTATAATTTTTTTATCAGAATAATTTGAGAAGAGGTTTTATACATTATGCCCCTTTTATCTTCTAAAATATTATTTTGTATATCTTAAGAAAAAGAATATTCTCCTACTAACAGTAGCACATTGAATTTCAAAATTTAACATTGAGGTGATTATTTTAATTTTCTTCATATTTTAACTTTTTCCCACTTCCCAATAATATCCTTTTCTTAGCATTTTCCCCTTTCAACACAGGATCCAGTCTAAAAATCTATACTACATTCAGTTGTTATTATCCTTTAATTTCCTTTAATTTGAAACAGTTCTTTAACATTTCCTTGCCTTTCAAAACACTGACTTTTTAAAAAAAGAAAATGGTTAAAGTATATTATGGAATAAAATGTCAATTAGTGTGAGTTTGTCTGAATATTTTCTCATGATCAGATCAAGTTGTGCATTCTCAGACTGTTACATGAGGATGTCATAGCTTTGTTGGGTTGTCAAATCTGGAAACACGATGTTTGCTTTTCAAAAGTGATGTTAATTTTGATAAATTGGTTAAGGTGTTCTCTGGTTTCTTCTCTGGATATTTGCATTTTTTCTCTTTTGCAACCCATAAGCAACCAATTGGGAGATATTTTGAGGACATGTACATATCATACTATTCATCAAACTTTAGTATCCATTGATGATTCTTGCTTGTCCCAATTATTACTCAGATGATTGCTAAATACTGATTATTTATTTATTTATTTATTTTCAATTTAAGAATTGTAAATACTGATTTTTAAACTCCTCCATATATCAGCTGGAATTTTGTTGTAAAGAAAACCTCTTTCTTCTGCCCTATTCATTTTTCTGTTTGTTATCAGTGTTGACTCATGAATTACTATTTTACTTGATAGGTGGTAATTTACTTTTAGCCTTATTTCTTTTCATGTCAAAATCATCATAGAAGTCCCTTTGAAATGGTTCCTGTGTCCTTTAGATATGTACTAATCATTTTTAAAAGCATTTATTTATTTATTTTTGAGCAGTAAGGCATTTCAGGCTCATATGGTGTTTTCTTTGACAACCCTGAAATCAGCCATTTTCCTAAGGATCTCTTTTTTCTTTCAGTGGAGAATGGTATTTAGAAAAAAAGACGAGGCACTAGCTGTGTTCATTGCTACTAGGGTTAATTTATTTTTTCCTTTTTTTAAATATTCTTAGTTGTTGATGGAAGCAATACTTTTATTTTTATTATTTTATGTGGTGCTGAAGATTGAACACAGGGCCTCACATGTGCTAGGCAAGTGTTCTACCACTGAGCTACAACCCCAGCCCTAGGGTTAATTTCTTTTAAGACTTTTTCCTTCACAGTCAGGTCAACAAAATGTATTGTTAAGCTTTTGAATTTTTGTCAGTGTAACCAAAAAAATAGTATTTCTGTATAGTTTTGATTTGGGAATTTCTCTTATTAAGAGTGAACTGGGACATCTTTTTATATGTGTAAGGACTTTTAAAAATACTTTTTTGCTGAATTTTCTGTACAAGTCTTTTGCTCATTTTTCTATTAGTTTTTCTTTCAATTTTTAAAAAGTTTTACAATATTAGGAACAACCAGCACTTTCTATTCTAACTTGTAATTTGCAGTTTGCTTTTGTTTTTGACTATGATAATCTGAAGTTTCAAAGTTACCAATATTTCTTTTATTACACATGGACTTGGAATCATCCTTAGACAGCTTTTCCCTTATGTTTCAGGTTAGGGAGGAATTCTCCCTGTTTTCCTCAAGTGCTTGGATAGCTAATATCTTTTCCTCTTAGATTTTTAGATCTATTTGGAGTTTATTCTTATGCATGCTGTTAGGAATGGATCTAAGTTTACTTTTGTTTCAAATGGTTATCCAGTTGTCCCAATATCATTTATTAGGGAGACCACTTTCTCCCAGTCATCTGATATACCACTTTATCATAATCTGTTTCCATAAGTAGTTGGGTTGGGTTTGGACTTTCTGCTGTATTCCACCAGTATGTTAGGCTTTTTCCTGTGCTAATACCATGTGGTTTTATTTACAAGTAGATCATATTATAACCTCATCTTTTACAGATGAGGAAACAGAAACATAGAAGGTCAAGTGTCTTTTCCCAAACCAGGGAGTGGCAGGGCCAGAGCTGGAAACTGGTTTTCCTGATTTACGACACAATACTTTTCCTCCTACGCTGCATTGCTCTCATCTCTCTTTTGCTGTCTTTGGCAAGACTGGAAAAATCTACTTATGGAGAAGAGTTTGCTTTGTCAAGAGAAAAACAGCTACTGGATTATGCTCTTCTTGGAAAAGACTTGTAGGAAAGGTCATGAAGCAAATTCTTCATAGGCAGCATGTAAAGGGAATCTCTGCCACAGGGACTGTGCCTGGGAGTCTGGCCTGAAAAGACAGAGTGAGCAGTAGAGGGGTCACATATAAGGAAGCCGAGAAGCATAGGGGTTAAGTGATATGTCCAAGGTCACTCAGTGTGCTAGTGACAGAGCTGTGGTTTTAACGTAGATGCCCCTGCAGCCCTGCCATCCCTGTGGCAATGATTTATTGAACACTTTTTTGAACAACTGCTTCTTTTAAGCTGCTGTACATTTGTGTGTACATTAAATTTTGACCTTTGTTATATCACGTCTGGCACAAGAAATAATTGGTAGCTTGCCTATACTCTACTTCAGTTCCTGCTGAAGTTTTTACCTAAAGAATGAAAAAATTGTTGGATGGGTTTGGAGAGACAATTCTTCTTATAAATAGTGCTAAAACTCCTTTTTTATATGGACCTGTTCAGCTAAAAATCTAAACAACAAAGACATTTGATTTACTGCAGGCATTAGATTGGAGTGTTAAGTGGCTGTTTTAATTTCAGAGTTTTTATAAAAGAGCTGCTCTCACCCTATAGTTGATTACAGTTTAAAAACAGAGACATATGATTTATTATAAACAGTGTTTTTGAAAACTAAACTTTTTTTTTTGAAGAACTAAAAATATGTATTTCAAAAATTTTCAACTCTAGGGGATGGGGGACCTGACTCTTTTTCTTCCCTCCTTTGGAAATGGTATGTGATTGTTAAGTTTTAAATAGAGTTTGTCTTCCTAGGTGGCATCAAAGAATAATAAAGAAGAAATAGAAACTTCTGGATTCTGTGTTTGAAGACGGGGCTCCAGACAGCTAGCTAGGCAACCTGCAGCTTGCACTTGGTTTGCTGGTTTGCTCTTTGCTTTGTCACCTGTAAATGTGCACCCAAGGATGGAAACATAACTATTGAGAGCAACAACAGAGATATATTCACACAATTAAAAATGGGTCCCTCTAACTCTCACCATAAAATTGTATGGCATCTGGGAATACCAATGTCTGGTTAAAAAAAAAAACATGCAAAAAGTTTACAAAAAGGACACAATTTTTCCTTTGGATAGGATGAATAAATTCAAAAGGTCTATTGTAGAACATGATGACTATAGTTAATAACAATGTAACCTCTTCTTGAGTATCACTAAGATAGTAGATATTAAGTGCTCTTACACATACGCAAAAGGTATGTGAATTAACACATGTTAATTACCTTAAGTCATTTCTAAATGTATGCATATTTCAAAATATCATGTTGTACATAAGAAATTTATATATTTTTGTTTATTAATTAAAATGATTATAAGATAATGTATCTAGTACAGACAGGAGTTCAGTTAGACATCAGATAGGAGTTCAGTTAATATCAATTTCTTCTCCTCTGTCATTTTACATTTATTGCATGAGAAATTAATTCTCTATCTTCTATTCTATCTATCTACTCAAGTAGCTCTCCAGGGGCAGGGGCAACACCTAGGGACTCCAAGTTCTCTCCTCATTCACCTGGGCTTCTGCTCCTCCTGGGCAAACTGAACCCCTCTGCTGACTGCCAGGCCACAGGGAGAATGGCTCATAGTTCCATGGGGTTACTCAGGAAAGGTGGTGGGGTGGTAAGGGCCTGGGTAACTTGAGACCCTCACCTTGCAGTCTCTCAAGTCAGACTAGACTAATATGATCACCAAACATATGCATATAATAAATCTTGGACCCTAAAAAATAAAAACAAAATGTATACTTTACCCTTTTAGTAGAAAAATTCATGAGGATTTGGTTTAGAAATGCTTAGTTTGTTGCACTTTCACATATATGTTTTAAGAATATTTTGTTCAATTGCTCCTAAAAGTGAAATAATTTGAGACCTTTTTCTTGGGGAGCTGTTTTGAAGTTGCATTTATATGTGAGGGCTTTTGCTGTTTTGAGACTTTTCTGAATGAAAAGCAAAAGTAATTCTGCGAAAGGTCTGCATAAAGCAAAAGTAAAAGTAAAAGCAAAAATAATTCTGAGAAAGGTCTTCATAGAGGACGGAGCCCAAGGTCTGCATAGAGGATGAAGCCCAATACAGTGCCTTTCATTTACTAAGTGTCCAATTATTACACAAGGTTGAGCATCCCTCATCTCAAAGTCCAAAAACTAAATTTTTGAGCAACACCATGACACTATAAATGGAAAATTCCATTCCTAACATCATGAGGTGGGTTGTAGTTCAAATACATTTGCACTAAAAGTATTGTATGAAATTAACTTCGGACTGGTTGAATTTTTTCTCTCATAAGGGGAAGTAGAGAGAATAAAGAGTAAAAACAATGGGGGTGGTGGAATCTCATGAAAATAGAAGGTTAGAACAGTAGAGGAAGAGGATGGCAGAGGAGAGATCAAAGGAAAGAATTGGGGAATGAATAGAGTAAAGGAGATTTATATGCAGGTACGAATATGTCACAGTGAACTCTACTTCCTGTATAAGTCTAATGCACTAATAAAAACATTCAAAATTACTTTCAGGCTATGTGTATAAGCATATATGAAGTTTAAGTGAATTTCATGCTTAGACTTGGGATCTATATCCAAGATATCACATCATGTATATGCAAATATTCTCAAATTGGAAACCCTGAAAGCTGAAACATTCTGATCCCAAGTCTTTTGGATCAGAAATACTCAACCTGAATCCCATTATTCATGGATGTTCTCCTTATATCCTGAAAGGAGATTGCCTCATCTCTAAAACTGGCACAAAATGAAAACGAAATAGCTAAAAGCAAATGGTGATGTCTTCGTGCTAGACTAAGACCTGAAGAGCCTGAAACTGGAAAGATGTTCCCTTTCTGTCTCTCACCCCTGGTCTGTTATTCAACGACAAACAATGCAAAGCTCCCTGAAACTTCCGAGTATGCTGCAACTGAAATGATTCTCCCCAGATTTTCTGATAAATCTATTAGAGTATGAATTTTTTTTTACACCAGTAACCTGCTTTATTAACACATAAGCACGGTTGACTTAAACTTTGTAGCCAATTAAAAACCCCAACAATTATCAACTGCTCCAGGGCCCCCTGAGACACTCTCCTGCTGTTGTAGAGGAGAACAGTAGGTAAGGGCACAGGACTACTCCTCAGAGAAGGCTGTGAGGAACCCCTCTGCATCCTCTCCATGCTGTAGCTCCCCTTGTCCTTGGACTCTCCTCTGATGTCTTCCATGCATTGCTACAGGTCCAGGTCACTGGAGGCTTCATCTTCAGCGGGCATACTTTCAGTCTCCTTAGTTGGTGGAGTCTAGGAGTCCAGGCCCTTCTTTCCCCGCCAAGGGACAGGCCCCCTGATGAGCTGGTGGGGTTGAGGCCCTTTGGCATCATCCTAACTTCTTTTTCCTGAGACAAGTTGGTTGTTGAGGCCTTCCTTTGGGGAACTTGAAATTTTTTCTTAAGGCCTGGCTGGCCCAGATCTGAATTCCTTTGCCCTTCTTTCCTTCCCATTATGGGTGCAGGAGGCACTATGCATTCATTGCCCAGAGGTCTGTTCACTATCTTCTTTTTCAGGGTCCTGTTCTTTTTCTTTCTTAATCTCTCTGATTAATCTCTTTGCTCTGTCCTTGACCAGGATGACCTAAGCATGTGCTTCATTTACCAGATAGTTAATGTAATAGTGGGTATGTTACAAACCTTCCATATATTTCCATGGAATAAGTAGGGAATAACTTCAGCAGGAAAGGGGTTATTTTCCAGGTGTTGTTGTGCTATTATTAACCAAAATCTTGTTTGAGTCAACAGTTCTGAGTAAACAGAGTAATAAAACAATGTTTTTTGCATGCTTGTATACACTGGGATGTTGTAAATGTTTGTTGTGCATTGTACATTACATTTTCATAAAACTCCATAAAGATTTTATTTTAGCCCCATTTTATAGAAGAAAAAGCAGGGGCAGAGAACTTAGAAAACTTGCTCGAGATCACAGTCCAAGAAAGCTGCAAAATTGGAATTTGGACTTCATCAGGGTGGCTTCAGGACATTATGTTCTACTCAAGACGAACTAAGAGTAAATAGCAAGCACTTTCACGGGACCAGACCTCTTCTGAGTACTTTATGTATATGGGCACTTGGTCTTCACAAAAACTCTGAGCTGTGCTCATTTTCTGCTCACACTTTTATACACCCCACCTTTCCCTACACTGTTCTTTACCTCAAGAGTTCTAGCTTTGGGAACGAAAAGCCATTCGTTTTCTGGTTGTGTTTTTCCAGCGGGAGTTACCTGCATGAGACCAGAAGGTAGAGGCTAAGTGAGGTTATGGTACTTAATACCCTAGATCCCTCACTTTGGGGGCACAATGAGTTAACTGCCTCTCTCTCTCAAAAATCATAGCACCTGTATTTGTTCTTTAGCAGTCAATTTTTCTGGATTCAGGTAACAGCTTGTCTTGTCACTCATTAGGACTAGAGGTGATAATGAAAATCTTGAGGCTGTTACTAGATCTGGGGTTCTCTGATGCCCTACTTAGAACTTTGTGAACAATCTTTTTATTAACTTTCCCCACTCAGTGTGATAATGTTTTCCTGCTGTTATCTAGACTAACTTAGGTAATTCTGTTATCTTCAGCACCCAAATTTGACTGAGAAGGCACAGGGAAGACAGGTTACCATACAAGGTAATTGACAGAATTGGCATTAAAACCCTGTTTTTAGGTACTACAATATTCTGCCTCTCAGCCTAAGTGTATTTGGGCTTTCTACAAAAAGTTTGCAATTCAGGTATTGTGTATCAAGAATAATTAATGGATAGCAAATTGTATGAATTATACTGATATAAGGATTTATAGCACAAAAGTAAAATGGGGTAAATGAAATGTTAATCAATTATTTATCAACATTTCTTAAAGATTTTCATGTGTCAAACACTTTGCTAGATTTGGGAGATAAAACATCAACAAAAAAGTATTGGTTTCAAGAAATTATGAATGGATCAAAGAACTACTTATTTGCTCTCAAGTATTTTGAATTTAATTAGCAAGAAGGGATACAGCAAATAAGCCTTGGTATTTGATGCACCTGTCCTGTTGTTGTTCAATATATATAATTTAAATTTTTTTCTATTGATTCTATTGATGTTAATCAGTGGCAAGGTTGTGTATTTTCATAGGCAGAAGCATTTCTCTTCTCATTTATAAACATTTTAAATTGTCACAATATGGTCAAGGTATGGAGTCTAAGTAAAAATCAAATGATTCTTTTTTAATGTTAGTACTACAAATAGAATCTCTCTCTCTCTCTCTCTCTCTCTCTCTCTCTCTCTCTCTCTCTCTCTATATATATATATATATATATATATATATATAATCCCTTCCCCTACTAATTGAAATAGTTTCATTAGGGGAATTGTTTCACTATTAGCCTTTAGAGAGAAAAGTCCTAGACTGGGAATAATTTTCTTGGATTCTGATGCCAACATTGACTATAACTGTTGAAATCTGGCTTAAATATTAAGGCTAATTATTCTGGGTTTCAGTTTTATCATATGTGTAATAATGTAGCTGAGTGAGGTGCTCTTTCAACCCTGAAGTCCTATGATTATTTGATTAAATTCTATTGTTTTTAATATCCCACCAAATAGTAGGAGATACAAACAGTGAAGGAATGAATCTTGAAGAACAACTGTATTTGGTACAAAGTTAGAATAATGTATAGGTCTCTTGATGCCTGTTCTCTGACCAAAGTCCCAGAAGAGAATGTGTTTTAGTTAGGGTAACACCAGCTATTATAACAAATAGACCAAAAATTTATAGTAGATCAAGAAAATAAAAATTTATTTATTTACAAGTGGCTATTCTTTACTCAAGAACTCAGATTGATCAAGGTTCTGCCATTTTCAATATGTGACTGTCAAGATCATTGTATTTCTTTCCTTTGCCAACAGCCAAAAGACAAAAAGAACAGAGGAACATATTCAAAATTCATGTAGATAACCTGTGGAAATGGCACATTTCACCTCCATATTAACATTCTGGAACTCAATATAAGGGCCAATCTAAATTCAAGGAAAGCTACAAAATACAGTATAGTTGTGCACTCAGGAAAAAGAGAAGCACATGCATATTATTGAGCCCTAAAAAACCAAGTCTTTGCTTTAGAATCGAAGTGACATGGGCAAGGGAAATTTTCTTAACTTCAGGGAAATTGCTTGATTCTTTACAGGTTGTCAGGCAGCCTCATTTTGTCATATTTTAATAAATTGTGTTTACAAATCCTCTCTTCATCAGCTCCGTGATTTCTTTTTACAACTTTGTTTCTATTGAAACTTATCAGTTACTTCAAATGAAATAAGAGACTACCACCTAGGCAGGAAGGAGAATGTGATCCTGAGGAAACCATTCAAAGAGGAAGAAGAGCTGAGGAAAAATAAACAAGAAGAAGAAACAAAAACAATTTCTAAAAGGATGAGAATGGAATATCTGGGAAGAGCAGGAACTTTGGAGTGCTGTTCTTTCAGGAGCTGTGAGTCAAGGTGAAGACCACAGGATGAGCCACAGTGGGATGTGCTCCCTCAGGAGTACTCTGGCAAAGGAGACCACAAATTATGACTTCTGTGGTTTTCTTCTTCTTTCCTTCTAGGAAATAAATGGATCCACAGGCATATCAGTGGAGTCTTTTCCCCTCAGCAACCACAAAATACTGCAAATGCCTTGAGATAGCAAGTTTTTCAAACAAAATCACTATTTGTGAATCCCCTTTGTTATAAACTAATTTGCAGAATGGGGAAAAGAAAAAAGGTGAAGGCAGGGAACCCCCCCCCCCCATGCACACACACATTTTGGGAGTTTACAATTTTGAGATTTAGGTTGTGGGATATCCCAAGAACTTTAGTGAAATTTGTCTTATTGTCAAAACATCTTTGAAAATATAAGCAAGAACACAATAACTCAAAATAAGAAAAAAGCAACCACTCCAATGAAATTCAGAGAGGAACTGAGACAGACAAAGTAACTTTGGACTCTTGTATACTTTATATAACTTATTATACATTTTCATTTATGTAATGTGTCTAATTATGTCCTTTGAGGAAGCAAGAGTCATATCCTATAAAGGCTGGCTTTGATATTATTAGCCCACAGCATGGTATTAGTCCAGATACTTTCCATATTTGACAACACTTGTCAATTTATTTATTCATTTAGAAATATGAGAAGAAGGATGATTAAAGTCACAGTAGAGAAAAGGACACGTCATTACTGAATGGGAGCCCTGGGTCTTAGAATTGGCATGTCATGATTTGTAACGTTAGGTAAATTATTTAACCTCTCTAGACCATGGTTTCCTCATTAGTAAAATGTTGTTATAATTGATCTTAAAGGATTCATTCCATAATGATAATAACTTTCTACAACTCTTGGTTTATTGTCTTTTTCCAGAAAGAGAAAGGTAGCTTATTCTAAGAATATGTATTTTTAGTTTTGTATGTCAGAGTATGTCAGTAGCTCTTTAGTAATGTATTATAGGATAAGACACTTAAATTAGAATATATATTAAATTAGAATATACATATATAATATAATTAATAAATCATCAATCGATACTCATAGAATATTTATAGAGGTAATCTGCTGAAATGAGTGCGTTCAAAATATTATTTCTGCATACTATGGGGATCCATCAATTATTAAGGTTAAAAGAGATCTGTGGAGGAGAGGGAAATTTTAATACTTTTATCTAGAAAACTATATGATGGAATGTCAGGTGTTTCTAACTGACTTGCTTCTCATCCAGTAGGAATTCCACTGGCAAACTTCTATCAACATTTTCTTTTGCTTTCAGGCCAAAATATCTTTCTAAAAGTCTAGGTGAGAGATAGAATGGTGGGAGAAAATGCAAAGATCCTGTTGAGAATACCACCATGGCCAAGGCAGCATGGACATAAAATAGAGAGGCAGGTAGAACCTAGCCTTGAGAAACAGATAATGTATTTTAAAATCATAGGGGTAGATCTAAACCCTGGATTCTTTATTTAATATATTATCTTTGAAAAGTAAATTTCCAGTAACCAAAGTATGTAATAATTATTTCTCACTAGAAAATAATTCTAGTTGTTTGCAAAAGAAATAAAATAAATTAAAGAAAGCGTTTCCTGTGTGTTCCAATGTAAAGATCACATGGTTTTAGAACCAGAAAGACCAAATTTTGATGTTATTTTTTATTACTTAAAAATCTCTTATTTTTTTGTTACCTTAAACCAGTTGTGTTAATTCTCTAGAGGTAATAGTGCTCACCCCATAATCTTGTGTAATTTAAAAAATAAATGGCACTCAATGAACGCTTGCTTTCTTCTTTCATGGTCAAGAAAATAGACAATATTATATTTATTTGTTTAATTTATACATGTACTCATTCATTTTCCATTGAGAAAGCTATCTAAGCCATATTAATAAAAACTTAAGATATTTGCTGTAAACTATTAAGAAGATACATTAGGTAGACCCTCAAAACTTCATATAGAGGCTCCATTAGAGAGAATGGAGTCTCACTTCATATCTGTTGTTTTACCAATAGATGGTCAGAAGGCAAGAGACTTTGGTTGTGATTCATCATGTCGCATGCAATGGCTATGCTAAAATGACAATGTTTGTCTTCATTTTTCATGGATGTCTTACAATAGAGTTAGATGTTTTAAAGACTGATGTCATAGGAGAATGACTGTTAAACCAAGAAAGTCTCTGTCCCCCCAAACTCTGTTTCATTCTCTGTTTTTCTTCCCCTTTACAGCTCTGACACAAACTAGACTGTATCTTGTTGCACATGACAGTGAAAAGACATCCATACTCTTGTTGATATCTCGGGAGAATTCCATCATAGAAGAAACAGTCATCCGGATCACAAGAAGGTGGCCCATACCACACTCACTCCATCAGTTAATCATAGTTAGTATGATAGTTACCAAAGGAGGTTATTTCAGCCCTTTCTTTAGAGATATTAACTGTTTGTTATCATTAGGGACCATCTGTCTTGGGTACAAAAGATGGGGCTATATGACATCTGGAGGCTTTTTCAGTGCTGTTAACTCTATGTCCCAGATGTTGGTATGTAGTTTACATATACTATAATCAGGGTAGCATGCAAACCTCAAGGGATTCAAATTCCCTTTCTGAGTTTGCATTTCTACATCTTCTTAACTCTCATGCACCTCTTGTGGAAACACAAAGAAAGGAGATAAGCAAACAGCAGTGAGGTCAGTGGGAGTAGACAAAGGGTATACACAGACTCACATATGGCTTTAAAATTAGTTTCCATGGACTCTCACTTTCTCAAGTGGCTTCTATTAATTCCTCTTGTAATTCTTCTCTATTAAGCCCGAGAGTTATTTGCATAGGAATATTATACAAATAGCAATGAGATACATGGGGGTTTTGTTAGTGGATTTGAAAATGAATTATGTTTATAAATTCCTATTGAAGTTTGTATCAATATATTTCAGTTTCCAAGTCCAAACTGATAATGCTGAACACAATAAAGTTAGAGTCAATAAGCAAAGCCACATTAAACAGAGCAGTTGTTTCAGGGCTCTTTATGGGCCAGTGGTTGAGGTTGTAGTGAGAAGAACACTAACATTTAATAATAGCAAAGATAGATGAGAATGAGAAAATATGCAACTGAATTAATATGCTGTTGAGCTTCCATTTTTAATGTTTTGAGCTTCCTTTTCAGGTTATAAAGTATGAATATTTATTCCTTGGAATATTGTTTCCTAAAAGTGTTATGAAATTAAAATCTTATTAGAAAACTCACAAGATCAAGGGTTGGGTGTGGCTCAGTGGTAGAGTGCTTGCCTAGCACATGTGAGGCACTGGGTTTGATCCTCAGCTCCACATTAAAATACATAAATAAATAAATAAATAGATAAAGGTAGAGTGTTCATCTACAACTAAAAACAATTTTAAAAAAACCTCACAAGAAGAAGCACAATGTTGTGGAAAAATGAGTTATTGCCATGTTAGCTACATAGCTGTGGAATTTTGGGAAAAATTTCTTCTAGCCTGTTTCTTTATCAACAAAATAAGAACTTGGATTACATGCTGTCTAGGTTTACTTTAAAACTTTAAAAAAATTTTGTTCTAATTAGTTATATACGACAATAGAATGTACTTTGACACATCATACATAAATGGAGTATAACTTCTCATTCCGCTGGTTGTACATGATGTAGAATCATTCCAGTTGTGTAGTCACATATATGGTAATAATGTCTGATTCATTCTACTATCCTTTCTATCCCCATACCTTGCCCTTCACTCCCCTCTGCCTAGTCCAAATTAACTCTGCTCTTCCCTAGGTTCTTGGCCCTCCACTTTATTGTGAATTAATACCTGCATATCAGAAAAAACATTTGGCCTTTGGTTTTTTGGAGATGGGCTTATTTTACTCAGCAAGATATTCTCTAACTCCATCCATTTACTGGCAAATGCCATCATTTTATTCTTCCTTAAGACTGAGTAAAATTTCATTATGTATATATACTACATTTTCTTTATCCATTCATTAGTTGAAGGACACCTAAGTTGGTTCCATAGTTTAGTTATTATGAATTGAGCTGCTATAAACATTGATGTGGCTGTGTCATTGTAGTATGCTGATTTTAAGTCCTCTGGGTATAAATAAAGTAATATGATAGCTGAGTCAAATGGGGGTTCCATTCCAAGTTTTCTGAGAAATCTTCATACCACTTTCCATAATGGTTGCACCAATTTGCAGTCCCACCAGCATTGTATGAGTGTATCTTTTCCCCCACATCCTTGCCAACATTTATTGTTGCTTGTATTCTTGATAATTTCCATTCTGACTGGTGTGAGATGAAATCTTAGAGTAGTTTTATTTGCATTTCTGTAATTTCTAAAGATGTTAAATATTTTTTCATATATTTGTTGTTGATTGATTGTATTTATTCTTCTGTGAAGTGTCTGTTCAATTCCTTAGCCCATTTATTGATTGGGTTGTTTAGTATTTTTTTTTTTTTTGGTGTTAAGTTTTTTGAGTTCTTTATATATCCTGGAGATTAATTTTCTATCTGAGGTGAAGTTGGCAAAGATTTTCTCCTACTCTGTAGGCTCTCCCTTCACATTCTTGATTATTTCCTTTGCTGAGAAGAAGCTTTTCAGTTTGAATCCATCCCATTTATTGATTCTTGATTTAACTTCTTGTGCTTTAAGAGTCTTGTTAAGGAAGTCAGATTGTAAGCTCACAGGGTGAAGATTTGGGCCTACTTTCTTAGGCACAGGATCTCTATTTTAGTGCCTAAGTCTTTGATACATTTTGAATTGAGTTTCATGCAGGGTGACAGATAGAGGTTTAATTTAATTTTGTTACACATGGATTTCCAGTTTTCCCAGTACCATTTGTTGAATAGGCTATCTTGTGTCCAGTGAATGTTTTTGGCATCTTTGTCTAATATGAAATAATCAATTTCATTGATTTCAGCTCTGATTTTAATTATTTCCTTTCTTCTACTGCTTTTGGTGTTGATTTGTTCCTCTTTTTCTAGAGCTTTGAGATGTAATATTGGGCCACTTATTCATTGACTTTTTATTCTTTTAATGAATGAGCAGTTACCCAGGGTGCTGTGGACACTAGATAAATAAGGCAGTAACTCTGCACAAGGGTTCTGAAAATCTGTATCTTTTATGTCTGCAAATATCCCAAAGAGCTGTTATTGAATTATCTTCCTTTTTAATTCATATCCCACAAGCCACATAATGAAATGTTACTGGAGGCATCTGTAGATTCATGATGTTGATCATACATTAGTGAATTGGAAATGTAGCATTAGTAAAATACTGATTGATGACAGAATACTCTAATGAAATGTTAGCTAAGGGAACAAACCTTTTTTTGGCCTTCAGGACATTAAAGTCAGAACAGGTAATAACCTGTATCTTTGTTTTCTAAAGATTTTCATTCCCTTTGTTTTTGATTCTAGAATCAGGCAACACTTCATTCCATAAAATAGAATACTAGCTATTCCTAGTTATCTATCTTTTGATAACTCTGATTTCTGTCCTTCCCTGGTCATCAATTCCATATCATTCCACAGAAATTTTAGAGGTCATGAAAAATTTTGTTATAACTTTCTGGAAGTGTTCTGGAAAGAGAAAAATAGTATCTCACTGTCCCAAATGGTTCCCTGTTCAATTCTGAGTCTTTGGAGTCTTAATGTTGTTGAAGATGGTGGTGGGACAAGGATAGAGAAGTGGGAACACAAAGAAGAACAATTACATCAATTAAGAGAAATGAAAATAGGGAGAAAAAAATTTAAGAAAGGTAGGCTAAGACTATTCTTGGTGGGATCACATACTTGAAGCTGGTGAAGAGGTGATGGGTATGGGTTAGGTGGGCAGTGACAGGTTTACTACATTTGTACACTTCAATATATTCAAAGTGGGGAAACTCCTTGATTAGTGAAAGATAAACTTTAGAAAAAATAGTGTTTTGATGACTATTGCAGTAAAGTTTTAATGAATAAATTTTAAAACAAAATATAGTAAATGATAAACAGATTATTAAGGAAAGTTTGAATGATTTAAGTGTGTTTCAGAAAAGATAACATTAGGAAGGAAAATGTTTTTACAGCTAGGCTGTATGGGCAAAAGACCTGATTAAGTTATTATATTCTTATGAACTCATTTTATTGTCAAGTGCACTCTGTTTTATATTTAAATATCTACTAAATATTGTGTGATGATAGGTTTATTGTCTATGAATGTGTTTCAGTGACGTCAAGACACAAAATCAACATATGAAAATCAATGGCTTTCCTATGCTTAATGAATCTGATGAGAAAGAAATCAGGAAAGGGAGGGAAGATGGCGGCGAGGGGAGTGCATTGCCCCAGTGTGCTGCTTCACTGTGTGGGAGTATGACAAGTCAGGATGGCTAAAGGCTATCTTGTTAGGAATTTCCAGCAATAGTGGGGTGCTCCGGAACCTGGAGGAAGGATTTCCATCGCACGAGGATCGGCTACGGGGACTCAAACGCGAGAGGTTTGTCGCACGGAGGGTAACACTGCTTATTCAGCAAATCGCCCTGTGGCTAGAGTCTGCAGCGCGCGCTGGGAAATGAGGAGATAGCGACGCAGGGATACAGCGCTGCAGTTTTTGCCAGCCGTGCAAGCACCGTACTCAGGGCTGAATTCTGGGTTCGAGACGGGGGAAGGAAGCGGTCCATCTCGGTTCTCCACACCGGTCAGACCACAGAGGAGGCCAGCAGCCACCAGGTTGGAAAGCTGACGTCACCATCCCTGTTTTCGACTGACCGCAGCTCATTCAGCCATAGAACAGGTAATTTCAGGCTGCCATTCGCCTGGGGCGTGCAGACAGATTGCTAGGGTTCAGTGCATGGGTGCTTCTTAGAACCTGATCTTATCGGAGCGAACACCGAGCACGGGGCGGCCGAGTTCCGGCTCCTGGAACTTCCCTGGCCCGGGGCTAGGAGCCCGCGGAAACTGCGTCTCGGTCCGGGTCCTGCTGAGGGCTGGTCAGGACTCACCCGTTGCTTTGGTTGCCCGGCAAGGGGAACGAAATGCTGCCATTCGCATAGGATACCAACATGGCAGAGATCTGATGTCATCAGAAAAAGGCGGAGGAGAGAACTTCATCAATACCAGCGGCGACAGAAACAGTTGGTCTCCTGGTAGGGGGGGTGAGGCACAGACACCCGAGTCTCCTCAATTTGTCGTCGAGCCAGAGGGGAGGAGCCAGGCCACCGCCAGCGCTTGGAGCAGGCCCAGCGGCTCGCCAGCGTGGTGACTGCGTGACCCCAATTGGAGAGGGGGCAGAGCGGAGCCGCCACCCGCACCAGCAAGGTGGGCAGACCCGCGACCCAGTGGTACATGGGCGTGGTAGGAGGGGCAGGGCAGAGCCGCCGTTCGCGCTTGCAAGGTAAACAGACCTGTGACAGCCTGGCGGGTCAGGCCCAGTGGCCTGCCAGTGTGGTACACACGTCACCCCAACTGGAGTAGGGGCAGAGCAGATCCTTCGCCCACGCCCGGGTCAGGCCCTGCCGGTGTGGTGGTCACGTGACCCCAATTGGAGTGGGGGCGGAGCAGAACCGCCACCCGTGCCCGCAGGGTGAGCAGACCTGTGACCAACCTGCAGATCAGGCCCAGGGGTCCGCAGGCGTGGTAGGAGGGGCAGGGCAGATCCGCCGCCCGCGCCTCCAAGGTAGGCAGACCTGCAACAGACCGGCGGATCAGGCCCAGGAGCCTGCCGGCGTGGTACACACACCACCCTAATTGGAGTAGGGGCAGAGCAGAGTCGCCGCCCGTGCCAGGAACAGGCCCAGCGTCCTGCAGGCGGGGTAGTCACGACACCCCAATTGGAGTAGGGGCAGAGCAGAGCCTCCACCCGTGCCCAAAAGGTGGGCAGATCTGCGACCGACCAGCGGGACAGGCCCAGTGGCCTGCCGGTACGACAGACACGTCACCCCATTTGGAGTAGGGGCAGAGTAGAGCCGCCACCCGCGCCTGCAGGGTAGGCAAACCTGCAACCGACCGGCGGATCAGGCCCAGTGGCCTGCCGGCGTGGTACACTCGTCACCCCAATTGGAGTAGGGGCAGAACACAGCCGCCGCCAGTGCCCAGAACAGGCCCAGTGACCTGCCGGCGTGGTAGCCACGACACCCCAATTGGAATAAGGAGAGAGCAGAGCTGCCGCCCGCACCTGCAGGAAACATACGCAAGCAGTATGAAAACACAAGGAAAGAAAGGACCACAAGCAATGCAGGTCAACGCAACTTTAGAAGAGGTAACAGCTGCAGCAGATGGAATGTCAGATAAAGAATTCAGGATATACATGCTTCAGATGATCTGGAGTATCAAGGAAGACATTAAACAGCAAAATCAGACAATGAAAGATCACTTCGACAACGAATTACACAAACAAATCCAGGAAGCAAAGGATCAACTATACAGGGAGATAGAGGTTATAAAAAACAAGCAATCAGAAATCCTAGAAATGCAGGAAGCAATCAACCAACTTAAAAACTCAATGGAGAATACTACCAGCAGAGTAGAACACTTAGAAGATAGAACATCAGACAATGAAGACAAAGTATTTCAACTGGAAAAGAACATAGACAGCTCAGCAAGACTGTTAAGAAACCATGAGCAGAACATCCAAGAAATATGGGATAACATTAAGAGACCAAACTTAAGAGTCATTGGGATACAGGAAGGTACAGAGCTCCAAACCAAAGGAATGAGCAGTCTATTCAATGAAATAATATGAGAAAACTTCCCAGACTTGAAGAATGAGACAGAATCCCAAATCCTAGAAGCCTACAGGACACCGAATGTGCAAAATCATAAGAGATCCACACCTAGACACATTATAATGAAGATGCCCAACATACAGAATAAGGAGAGAATTTTAAAAGCTACAAGAGAAAGGAAGCAGATTACATTTAGGGGTAAGCCAATCAGGATAACAGCTGATCTTTCAACACAGACTCTGAAAGCTAGAAGATCCTGGAATAACATATTTCAAACACTGAAAGAAAATGGGTTCCAACCAAGAATTGTGTATCCAGCAAAATTAAGCTTCAGGATGGAGGATGAAATTAAAACCTTCCACGATAAACAAAAGTTTAAAGAATTCGCAGCTAGAAAACCATCTCTTCAAAACATCCTCGCCAAAGCATTACAGGAAGAGGAAATGGAAAATAACAATGAAAACCAACAGTGGGAGGTAGGACAGTAAAGGGGGGGGGAATAATCAAAGAGGAAAACAAACCATGTTTAGTAACAGAAATAAACAAATATGGCTGGAAGAACAACCCATATCTCAATAATAACCCTAAATGTTAATGGCTTAAACTCACCAATTAAGAGACACAGGCTAGTAGAATGGATCACAAAACAAGACCCAACAATATGCTGCCTACAGGAGACGCATTTGATAGGAAAAGACATACATAGGCTGAAGGTGAAAGGTTGGGAAAAATCATATCACTCATATGGACTTCGGAAACAAGCAGGCGTGTCCATACTCATATCAAATAAAATAGATTTCAAGCCAAAGTTAATCAAAAGAGATAAAGAGGGACACTACATACTGCTTAAGGGAACCATACACCAACAAGACATAACAATCATAAATATTTATGCCCCAAACAATGGTGCAGCTATGTTCATCAAACAAACTCTTCTCAAGTTCAAGAGTCTAATAGACCACCACACCATAATCATGGGAGACTTCAACACACCTCTCTCGCCACTGGACAGATCTTCCAAACAAAAGTTGAATAAGGAAACTATAGAACTCAATAACACTATTAATAACCTAGACCTAATTGACATATATAGAGTATACCACCCAACATCAAGCAGTTACACTTTTTTCTCAGCAGCACATGGATCCTTCTCAAAAATAGATCATATATTATGTCACAGGGCAACTCTTAGACAATATAAAGGAATAGAGATAATACCATGCATCTTATCTGATCATAATGGAATGAAACTGAAAATCAAGTATAAAAGAAGGAAGGAAAAAGCATACATCACTTGGAGAATGAACAATAGGTTACTGAATGATCAATGGGTTATAGAAGACATCAAGGAGGAAATTAAAAAATTCTTAGAGATAAATGAAAACACAGACACAACATATCGGAATCTATGGGACACATTGAAAGCAGTTCTAAGAGGAAAATTCATTGCTTGGAGTTCATTCCTTAAAAAAAGAAAAAACCAACAAATAAATGATCTCATACTTCATCTCAAAATCCTTGAAAAAGAAGAGCAAAACAACAGCAAAAGAAGTAGAAGGCAAGAAATAATTAAAATCAGAGCTGAAATTAATGAAATCGAAACAAAAGAAACAATTGAAAAACTTGACAAAACTAAAAGTTGGTTCTTTGAAAAAATAAACAAAATCGACAGACCCTTAGCCATGCTAGCGAAGAGAAGAAGAGAGAGAACTCAAATTACTAGCATACGGGATGAAAAAGGCAATATCACAACAGACACTTCAGAAATACAGAAGATAATCAAAAACTATTTTGAATCCTTATACTCCAATAAATTAGAAGATAGTGAAGGCATAGATAAATTTCTTAAGTCATATGATCTGCCCAGATTGAGTCAGGAGGATATAGAAAACCTAAACAGACCAATATCAATTGAGGAAATAGAAGAAACCATAAAAAGACTACCAACTAAGAAAAGCCCAGGTCCGGATGGGTATACAGCAGAATTTTACAAAACCTTTAAAGAAGAACTAATACCAATACTTTTCAAGCTACTTCAGGAAATAGAAAAGGAGGGAGAACTTCCAAATTCATTCTATGAGGCCAACATCACCCTGATACCTAAACCAGACAAAGACACTTCAAAGAAAGAAAACTACAGACCAATATCTCTAATGAACCTAGATGCAAAAATCCTCAATAAAATTCTGGCGAATCGGATACAAAAACATATCAAAAAAATTGTACACCATGATCAAGTAGGATTCATCCCTGGGATGCAAGGCTGGTTCAATATACGGAAATCAATAAATGTTATTCACCACATCAATAGACTTAAAAATAAGAACCATATGATCATCTCGATAGATGCGGAAAAAGCATTCGACAAAGTACAGCATCCCTTTATGTTCAAAACTCTAGAAAAACTAGGGATAACAGGAACATACCTCAATATTGTAAAAGCAATCTATGCTAAGCCTCAGGCTAGCATCATTCTGAATGGAGAAAAACTGAAGGCATTCCCTCTAAAATCTGGAACAAGACAGGGATGCCCTCTCTCTCCACTTCTCTTCAACATAGTTCTCCAAACACTGGCCAGAGCAATTAGACAGACGAAAGAAATTAAAGGCATAAAAATATGAAAAGAAGAACTTAAATTATCACTATTTGCAGATGATATGATTCTATACCTAGCAGACCCAAAAGGCTCTACAAAGAAACTATTAGAGCTAATAAATGAATTCAGCAAAGTGGCAGGATTTAAAATCAACACGCATAAATCAAAGGCATTCCTGTATATCAGCAACAAATCCTCTGAAATGGAAATGAGGACAACCACTCCATTCACAATATCTTCAAAAAAAATAAAATACTTGGGAATCAACCTAACAAAAGAGGTGAAAGACTTATACAATGAAAACTACAGAACCCTAAAGAGAGAAATAGAAGAAGATCTTAGAAGATGGAAAAATATACCCTGTTCATGGATAGGCAGAACTAACATCATCAAAATGGCGATATTACCAAAAGTTCTCTATAGGTTTAATGCAATGCCAATCAAAATCCCAACGGCATTTCTTGTAGAAATAGAGAAAGCAATCATGAAATTCATATGGAAAAATAAAAGACCCAGAATAGCAAAAACAACTCTAAGCAGGAAGTGTGAATCAGGCAGTATAGCGATACCAGACTTCAAACTATACTACAGAGCAATAGTAACAAAAACAGCATGGTACTGGTACCAAAACAGGCGGGTGGACCAATGGTACAGAATAGAGGACACAGAAACCAATCCACAAAACTACAACTATCTTATATTTGATAAAGGGGCTAAAAGCATGCCATGGAGGAAGGATAGCATCTTCAACAAATGGTGCTGGGAAAACTGGAAATCCATATGCAACAAAATGAAACTGAATCCCTTTCTCTCGCCATGCACAAAAGTGAATTCAAAATGGATCAAGGAGCTTGATATCAAATCAGAGACACGCCATCTGATAGAAGAAAAAGTTGGCTACGACCTACATTCGGTGGGGTCGGGCTCCAAATTCCTCAATAGGACACCCATAGCACAAAAGTTAATAACTAGAATCAACAAATGGGACTTACTCAAACTAAGAAGTTTTTTCTCAGCAAAAGAAACAATAAGAGAGGTAAATAGGGAGCCTACATCCTGGGAACAAATCTTTACTCCTCACACTTCAGATAGAGCCCTAATATCCAGAGTATACAAAGAACTCAAAAAATTAGACAATAAGAGAACAAACAACCCAATCAACAAATGGGCCAAGGACCTGAACAGACACTTCTCAGAGGAGGACATACAATCAATCAACAAGTACATAAAAAAATGTTCACCATCTCTAGCAGTCAGAGAAATGCAAATCAAAACCACCCTAAGATACCATCTCACTCTAGTAAGATTGGCAGCCATTATGAAGTCAAACAACAACAAGTGCTGGCGAGGATGTGGGGAAAAGGGTACACTTGTACATTGCTGGTGGGACTGCAGATTGGTGCAGCCAATTTGGAAAGCAGTATGGAGATTTCTTGGAAAGCTGGGAATGGAGCCACCATTTGACCCAGCTATTCCCCTTCTTGGTCTATTCCCTAAAGACCTAAAAAGAGCATGCTACAGGGACACTGCTACATCGATGTTCATAGCAGCACAGTTCACAATAGCAAGACTGTGGAACCAACCTAGATGCCCTTCAATAGACGAGTGGATAAAAAAAATGTGGCATTTATACACAATGGAGTATTACTCTGCATTAAAAAATGACAAAATCATAGAATTTACAGGGAAATGGATGGCATTAGAGCAGATTATGCTAAGTGAAGCTAGCCAATCCCTAAAAAACAAATGCCAAATGTCTTCTTTGATATAAGGAGAGTAACTAAGATCAGAGTAGGGACGAAGAGCAGGAGAAGAAGATTAACATTTAACAGGGATGAGAGGTGGGAGGGAAAGGGAGAGAGAAGGGAAATTGCATGGTAATGGAAGGAGACCCTCAGGGTTATACAGTGGAGGGGGTAGAGAGAGAGGAGGGGAGGGGAGGGGAGAGGTGGGGAGGGGGGAGTGTGGAGGATGGGAAAGGCAGCAGAGCACAACAGACACTAGTATGGCAATATGTAAATCAATGGATGTGTAACTGATGTGATTCTGCAATCTGTGTATGGGGTGAAGGTGGGAGTTCATAACCCACTTGAATCAAAGTGTGGAATATGATATGTCAAGAAATTTGTAATGTTTTGAACAACCCACAATAAAAAATTAAAAAAAAAAAGAAATCAGGAAAACGATTCCATTTACAGTAGCCTCAAGAAATAAATCTAACTAAGGAAGTGAAAGTCCTCTACAATGAAAACAATATAAAACTGAAAATAGACATGAAGAAGATACTAGAAGATGAAAAAATCTCCCATGTTAGCAATTAGGGAAATGCAAATCAAAATTGCACTGAGATTTCCTCTTACTCCATTTATAATAGCACCCATCAAGAATACAAACAATAATAAATGTTGGAGAGGATGTGGGAAAAACAAACACTTTCACATTGTTGGTGAGGTTGTAGATTAGTTCAAACTTTCTGCAAATCAGTATGGAGGTTCCTCAAGATACTAAGAATGGAATTACCAGATGATATAAAAAATAGCATACTATAATGATAAATGTACACCTATTTTTACAGCAACATAATGGGGTTTTATTCAGCCATAAAGAGGAATGAAATTGGGCTGGGGTCATAGCTCAGTGGCAGAGCACTTGCCTAGCATGTGTGAGGCGTGGGGTTCGATCCTCAGCACCACATTTAAAAAAAAAAGTAAGATAAAGGTTTTAAAAATGCACATAATATTTAAAGACAAGACAGAAGAATGAAATTGTGTCCTTTGCAGAAAAAGTAGATGGAATTTCAGAGAATTATGTTAAGCAAAATAAGCCGAACTCAGAAAGTCAAGGGTCATTTGTTTTCTCTCATGTGTGGAAGCTAGAGAGGAAAAAGGAAAAGAAAGATGGTGGTGGGAATCTCATCAAAATTGAAGGGGACCAGTAGACTAGAGGAAAGGAACCAGAGGGAGGGAGGTGACAAGAAAGAGTAGGGGGAAATATCGGGGAATGATATTGATCAAATTATATTGTTATATTGTGTGCAGGTACAGATTTGTAACAAGAAATCCCACTATTATGTATAATTGCAATGCAATAAAAATATGGAAAAATAATTAGTGGGGGTAAGGGTAGTAGTGGTAGAGTACATACTTAGCATATGTGAGGCACTGGGATCAATTGCTAGTGCACACAAACATAACAAGACCCCATGTAAATATAAACATGAGCCTAAACATAAACATTATTTCAATTATCTGATTTATTGTTAAGTGAATTAATAAAATTTATTTTAAAGTTAAAAAACAATGTGTTTCAGTTATGGGCATAATGAACTGACATTATCTGTAGAATAACTGACTGAATTTTCCAATGCATAGTTGTAGAATTTTCTCATATTGTAGCTCAGCAGTTTGCCCAAGAATTGCAGAATTCTTAATTATCTACTGAAATTTACATTTATCAATCAACAAATTAATAACTCATGACTAAAATGTTTTAATTTACATTAACATAATAATTTAGCCAGAAAATTTGCCTAAACTGTGCCTTCCTCTAAGTTATAAAAATTTGGGTACAGGAGATAAATCAGGGTATGATTATGCTTGATGAGAGGAAGATATTTCATTTTTATGAAAATAATTATAGAATTTTTTTATATGTAATTGGTTACATACAAAGATCCACAAATCAAAAATAAAAAAATAGTTATAGCTATGTCAGAGTGTTTCTGTATTTTTTTTCCAAAGAACTTTTGATTTGATACTAGAATATATGTATGGAAATTGCTATCAGCTAATTTATTAATAATTCATAATGCAAATATAGTCAAAATGTGATGGTTTTAAAATATGTCCACAAATTTTTTGTCATTTTCCCTCTGAAAGATGGAGTCTATGGTCTCTCCTTTTAGAACTGAATGGGCTTTTATAACTGCTTCAATCAGAAGAGTATGGAACTGCTGCTTTGCCTGCTACAGTTCTCAAAGCCTTTGGAAGCCAGGTAAGCAGTAAGACTGCTTTAAAAGGCTACTGTGCTTAGAAGCCCAAATTAACCTGTGGAAAAGTCACATACAGACACGCTGAGTCTCTATTAACAGACAGAGTTGCCAGCCAACCCCTAGCTCTCTGGACTCAAGCTGTTCTGACTTTGGTCACCATCTGATTGCAACTCCCTGAGAGACTCTGAACCATCCTTGCCCAGCATTTCCTTCCTGAATTGTTAATTCAAAGAAATACTGAGTAACAATAAAAGGATTGTTTTTTTAAATCATTAAATTCCGGAGGAATTTTTCATGCACCAATAGTAGAAAATAAAGAGAATGTGAGAAGAATTATGGAAAGCAAGAAATTACAAATCATCTAGGAAGTCATTTTTAGCATTTGTGGGGGTTATCATGAATTCCTTTTGAGATTTTGATAAAAATGATAGCCTTTATCCCAGAAAGTTTTGTGTAAAATTTCAGAATACTCAACCTTCATGAAGCATGGCCTTGTTTAAGACCTTAGTTTTGAAAGTAGTTCAAAAAAATTTCTTCAAGAATCTGGAAAAATTTTGCAATTCGGTGCAAAATTTAGCTCCAGCTAGTCAGCTAAAAGGGAGATCACATAGGTTACAGCAGTGGTTCATTGTTTAGTTAATGGGATCTTACACATTTGTCTATGAATCTGCTTTTCCACAGGGCAAAATTCTTGGGTAAATTTATAGTTTGGAAACTAGTTTGACCTGATTAACTAATGGACAAAGTCATCAATCGTAAGTTTTCAGGAAAGGTCTTCAAATGATTATTATTACTATTATTATTATTATTATTATTATTATTTTACAGAGATTGGTAGACTTAATTATTGGCTAAGTGGATATGGCCTTAGGGAGATGGAGAGTTTTTTCAGCTGACTGAAATTATGTCAAGTTTCAAAAAGTGTTTATTATCAACTAAAGAGAAACAAAAACCTTAAATGTTATATTCTTTATTAGTAAAGATTTGCTTTATGCTTTGAGAATCAACTATAAAACCAAAGAGGTGTTTAGTTTTTATTATGTAGTATGTAGTTGTGCAGAGAAGTAGTTCTTGGGTTTGATTAGACAGTCGAGGATATCAGGGCTGAGGCCTCTGAGATTCTTCTGGCTTTACTTTGATTGTTGTGCTGGCTGTTGACGTTCAGTCATTAAATACAGAATAAGAAGGAAAGGGAGGAATAGGGTGGCACCTATATCAGGAAAGGAAAGCTCTCCCAGAAACGTTTGATCTGGGTTTCACAGACACCTCAGACAACTCCTATAGGTGAAAATTGTCACAAGGCTTCTGCTAGCTGCCAGAGAAACTGGGTCAAGAGTTTTTTTTTGTTTGTTTGTTTTTGTCTTTAACTTGGGTAGTTTCCTTTCTCTTCTTCCCATCCTCCAGGTAGGGCTTGTCCTGAAAATAAGGAATCTGAGTGTGAGTATTGTATAGGGAACTAGTTGTTCATACCACATATTTAATTAGTGAAATTTTTAATAATTTAAAAGTCATATTCTACTTACATATTCTGAATTCCCTGGTCTTATTTACCTGTAAATGCTTTTTATAACTTGATCATGGTGTTCCCTTACTTGTATCGTTAAACAACATGATTTGAAATTTGATGCCTGGACTTTGGGTGATATATTCATGCAAATATGGACTTGTTCAGGGTGAGTAGGTAGAAATGAGCTTACAACAATTTTTTTTTTTAATTTGAGGAGTCATTTGGAGATTCAAGCCTAAGACAAAAAAATTATATCTCAACCTCTATATGTATGTGTATATTTCATTATAAACATATTTAAATATTGATTATAATACTCATATAGTCTTCCTAAACAGTTCTTAACAAAATGTATCTGTAAATTAGTTTGGCATATTGCCCACTGCTGAGTGGGCTATTGAGTATAGTTATGATGGAAGTAAAAATGTAAAGTAGACACACAGCAAAAGTTTACTTTCAAGTAGTTGTGATTTCCAGAAGACTGTGCTCCACATTCTTTTCAAAACTTTAATTTAAAATTATTGACATTTATAGCTAAGTGTTGGAATGTCTTATTTTCAAGATTTCAGCAAGGAAAATTCATAGATCTCTAAGACAGAAAAGAATGAGAGTGTTTTGTATTGATAAGATACTGTACTTCCTCATGTTTGCTACTAAATTTTTCTTTTTCAAAAATCCTTCCTTTGAAAAGAAGAAAAATCAGGATTTGAACTGATCACAAATTGAGCAGTTAATCTGAAAATTCTTTCTTAAAAATAAAGGATGTTGGTTATTCTTACTTTCTGGGAGGAAAACCTCAACATCACCAGTTTTAAAGAATAGTTAATCTTCCCCATGTTCTAAGATGATAAAGATTTGAATAAATGTGAACCATGTAAATGTGTTGGGGTATATGGAACCCAGAGCTATAAAGTGGGCAGGTATAACCTATCAAAGCATCTGAAAAAGGGTTTTGAATTTCTTTTTGAAGTCAAATTCTGTATGATTAAAGGTTAAAAGGGTTTTGAGAATAAATTAATAAAATATTGTTGAAAACCACATTTTAGACTTTGAGATGAAAAATATATTTTAAGGGACAGCTACTGCACATTTTATTTACTATTTAAAGAAACAGAACTATGCTTGCAAGCTTAAAAACTGTTTACTTGTTTCAGTGCAGTGCTTTGCAAGTTTAGTTTTACTAGTAAATATATAATTGTTAATTCTTTCAGTACATTTCTGTGTCTAGACAAATGGGCAGGGAAATGCAAACACACTATTTTCCTGCAAAGTTTTTTTTCTTTTTTTATAAGGTATTGTTTTCATTTAATTTAAAAATTATGAAAGATTTGGAAAAATAGAGAAAAACAGGAGGAAGGAAAAATCAGAGAAATCAGTATTAATATTTTAAAACAATGTTCTTCACTTTTAAATGTGTTTAATGGCTGATGAGTACCAAAGCAATTAAATATATAATAATTAAATATGTAATAATTGTTTTTAACAAGAAATTTTATATTTTTAATTTTTAAAAATAGTACCAGGATTTGAAACCAGGGGCACTGAATACAGGCCCAGTCTCTTTTATTTTCTATTTTGAGGCATAGTCTTGTGAGTTGCTCAATTACTGAGGTTGACGTTGAATTTGCAATTCTCCTATATCATACTCCCACATCTTTGGGAATACAAGCATGCTCTGCGTGCCCAGCTCACTTTTCTTCTTGAACTCACATTTCAATTCCATTTTGCCATGTAAATTTACCATGACATAATATCCTTTCACTTTAGATCATCTTTGTATTGATCATCCTATCATATTTCTCTGCCAAATACCTGTAGATATGCATGTAAATATAAGTTTAACAATTTTGTGAACCTTGTGGCTCTTTAAAAATTTATTTTTGATATACATATCTTTATTATAATTAGTCTTTCACTATTCATCAAAAAAGGAAGTATCTAAAGTTTTGTTAAGTAATTATTAAGAATGAGAAAAGATATAGCATTGTTCTATTTACAGTTTTCTTTTTATAAATGTAAATTCTGAGAAGTCTTATTCACATAAATAAACAGATGATAATGGAAAAATTTGTTCTTGAGAAGGCATTTTAAACATCTCTTTATGAAACATTTCTTTGATACCAGGTATCTTAACATAAAATATTAGAAATATTTCTGAATCACATTCATAAATTTTATTACTTAGAGAAATAATTTTTATGACAGGAAAGAACTATGCAAATTTAGCTTGATGTAAAAAATAGAGATAATTGGAATACCAGTGTGACATTTACAATATTTTAATATTGTACTTTTAATGTGTATTTCTAGAGAGATCCCTTGGCTAACTTGTGAGGTTGATATTAAATTGCTAAAATTTTCTTATTCCATAAAAGTATGGTTATTTAATATGATAGACTAATTTAAAATAGATTACTGATAATGTTTAATGGCTTAATATGAATCTATTGTGCTTGTTATTAGAATCCACTAAATGCAGTTTTATGTCAGTGAATACCAAAGGTTGTAGGGAGTGAGGAGTTGGATTTTGTTATATTTAAGTCAGTCACATATATAGTTCTTAAGTCCATATATGTGTGAAATTTAGTCATCATTCTTTTTTTTCCCCCTTTCTTTTCTTTTTATTGGTTGTTCAAAACATTACAAAGCTCTTGACATATCACATTTCATACATTTGATTCAAGTGGGTTATGAACTCCCATTTTTACCCCGTATACAGATTGCAGAATCACAGGGGTTATACATCCACGTTTTTACATATTGCCATACTAGTGACTGTTGTATTCTGCTATCTTTCCTATCCTCTACTATCCCCCCTCCCCTCCTCTCCCATCTTCTCTCTCTCTACCTCATCTACTGTAATTCATTTCTCTCCCTTGTTTTTTTCCCCTTTTCCCTCACTTCCTCTTATATGTAATTTTGTATAACAATGAGGGTCTCCTACCATTTCCATGCAATTTCCCTTCTCTCTCCCTTTCCCTCCCACCTCTCATCCCTGTTTAATGTTAATCTTTTCTCATGCTCTTCCTCCCTGCTCTGTTTTTAGTTGCTCTCCTTATATCAAAGAAGACATTTGGCATTTGTTTTTTAGGGATTGGCTAGCTTCACTTAGTATAATCTGCTCTAATGCCATCCATTTCCCTGCAAATGCCATGATTTTGTCATTTTTTAGTGCTGAGTAATACTCCATTGTGTATAAATGCCACATTTTTTAATCCATTCATCTATTGAAGGGCATCTAAGTTGGTTCCACAGTCTAGCTATTGTGAATTGTGCTGCTATGAACATCGATGTGGCAGTATCCCTATAGTACGCTTTTTAAGGTCTTTAGGGAATAGACCGAGAAGGGGAATAGCTGGGTCAAATGGTGGTTCCATTCCCAGCTTTCCCAGGAATCTCCATACTGCTTTCCAAATTGGCCGCACCAATCTGCAGTCCCACCAGCAATGTACAAGTGTACCCTTTTCCCCACATCCTCTCCAGCACTTGTTGTTGTTTGACTTCCTAATGGCTGCCAATCTTACTGGAGTGAGATGGTATCTTAGGGTGGTTTTGATTTGCATTTCTCTGACAGCTAGAGATGGTGAGCATTTTTTCATGTACTTGTTGATTGATTGTATGTCCTCCTCTGAGAAGTGTCTGTTCAGGTCCTTGGCCCATTTGTTGATTGGGTTATTTGTTTTCTTATTGTTTAATTTTTTGAATTCTTTGTATACTCTGGATATTAGGGCTCTATTTGAAGTGTGAGGAGTAAAGATTTGTTCCCAGGATGTAGGCTCCCTATTTACCTCTCTTATTGTTTCTCTTGCTGAGAAAAAAAACTTTTTAGTTTGAGTAAGTCCCATTTGTTGATTCTTGTTTTTAACTCTTGTGCTATGGGTGTCCTATTGAGGAATTTGGAGCCCGACTCCACAATATGTAGATTGGAGCCAACTTTTTCTTCTATCAGACGCAGAGTCTCTGATTTGATATCAAGCTCCTTGATCCATTTTGAGTTAACTTTTGTGCACGGTGAGAGAAAGGGATTCAGTTTCATTTTGTTGCATATGGATTTCCAGTTTTCCCAGCACCATTTGTTGAAGATGCTATCCTTCCTCCATTGCATGCTTTTAGCCCCTTTATCAAATATAAGATAGTTGTAATTTTGTGGATTGGTTTCTGTGTCCTCTATTCTGTACCATTGGTCCACCTGCCTGTTTTGATACCAGTACCATGCTGTTTTTGTTACTATTGCTCTGTAGTACAGTTTGAAATCTGGTATCGCTATACCTCCTGATTCACACTTCCTGCTTAGAATTGCTTTTGCTATTCTGGGTCTTTTATTTTTCCATATGAATTTCATGATTGCTTTATCTATTTCTACAAGAAATGCCGTTGGGATTTTGATTGGCATTGCCAAATTCATTCTATGAGGCCAATATCACCCTGATTCCCAAACCAGATAAAGACACCTCAAAGAAAGAAAACTACAGACCAATATCCCTAATGAATTTAGATGCAAAAATCCTCAATAAAATTCTGGCAAATCGGATACAAAAACATATCAAAAAGATCGTGCACCATGATCAAGTAGGATTCATCCCTGGGATGCAAGGCTGGTTCAATATACAGAAATCAATAAACATTATTCACCACATCAATAGACTTAAAGATAAGAACCATATAATCATCTCCATAGACGCAGAAAAAGCATTCGACAAAGTACAGCATCCCTTTATGTTCAAAACACTAGAAAAACTAGGGATAACAGGAACTTACCTCAACATTGTAAAAGCTATATATGCTAAGCGTCAGGCTAGCATCATTCTAAATGGAGAAAAACTGAAGGCATTCCCTCTAAAATCTGGAACAAGACAGGGATGCCCTCTATCACCACTTCTATTCAATATAGTTCTCAAAATACTGGCCAGAGCAATTAGACAGACAAAAGAAATTAAAGGCATTAAGATAGGAAAAGAAGAACTTAAATTATCACTATTTGCGGATGATATGAGCCTATACCTAGAAGACACAAAAGGGTCTACAAAGAAACTACTAGAGCTAATAAATGAATTCAGCAAAGTGGCAGGATATAAAATCAACACGCATAAATCAAAGGCATTCCTGTACATCAGGACAAATCTTCTGAAATGGAAATGAGGAAAATCACCCCATTCACAATATCCTCAAAAAAAAAAAATACTTGGGAATCAACCTAACAAAAGAGGTGAAAGATTTATACAATGAAAACTACAGAACCCTAAAGAGAGAAATAGAAGAAGATCTTAGAAGATGGAAAAATATACCCTGTTCATGGATAGGCAGAACTAACATCATCAAAATGGCGATATTACCAAAAGTTCTCTATAGGTTCAGTGCAATGCTAGTCATAATTCTTGAGAATACTATTATAATAGGAGGCTTAAATTGTTACATATGTCATTGGTATGATATTCATGTTACTGTGGATGAGGAATATTTTAAATACAAATTCATAAATAGCCTCATATATCAAATGAGTTAATAATCATGATCTTAAAAATATATCTTTTGATATTGAATTAGCAGGTTGCTTATTTTGCTCATAGTTTTTAGCATATAAAAATAAAAACATCAGGATTAGATAATTGGTAATACTGCTTTCAATATGTTCAAGGATTCTAGGATAAACTATATTTCAGAATATAATAAAGTTGCTACAATGATATACAAATGACTACTACTAATTTTAAGGCACGAGAGGATCATGTGACAAGAGGCCAAGGTAGCCATGGGTCAGAGGGATATATAATAACAATTATTATTATCAATAAATATTTTCCTATGTAAGAAATCTCTTTGGCCCAAGTGCTAAGGCTTTAGAGCTGGATCTTAGTGATTTGTTTCTATTTCTTGAACTATTCTCTCTCCTCCATTTCTCTTCTTACAGATTTGCTGAAAGAAAAATGAATGATTACTAACATCAGTTTCTTAAACAACAACAGAGTTATTACTTTTACCCAAGATAACCTTTGTACTTTAAAGACCCTTTCAGAAGTTCTGATCCTTCCTAACACCAGCTGTTTGGCCAGTCTTATGTGTTGCCCTACTAAAGGAAACCATACACTATCAAATATGACTCCAAGGGTTAAATGTCTTTAAGGAAAACTTATGGGAAACTCAGGAATAAACTGTTATTGAGCAAGATTACCTAAAAATCTTTTAAGTATCATCATTGAGAATGTTGTCATCAATCTGGTAGGGTTCTATAAGCTAAGAAAGAAGTATGTATATGTGCATGGCAGGAAGATATTCGTAAGTATGATATTCCTGAGGGTCAGAGGCTGTTATCTTTAGACCCTGTTTCAGGTAGTTTCCATCAGTTTATTTAGGTAAGAGTGTGTTTGAAAACCTGAGGAGTTGAGTCCTAGCTCCACCATTATTCAGTTAAATAATACTGAACATTTTACTTCATCTCCCTATATTCCAGTTTTCTCATTTGTAAAATGTAGTTAGTGGCAGTCTCATCTCAAATAGTTATTGTGAAGATTAAGTGAAATTGTGATTTAGCAAACTACTTGGCAATATCTTCAACATGCTGAATTTTCAAGTTGGGCTTGAAATATGGTACCTTCTAATATTACTGTTATTGTTGTTAACTGGAAGCAGTGGGAAGTGTTTACCAACTGGCTCTTAAAATAAAAAAGTTCTGATTTTTAGTGTTTCACACATTTTCTTTGGTGTAAATGCTTTCATCATGGCTGATTCAAGCTATCAATTGACGTTAGCCAGAAAACTTCACCATGGGCCCTTGTGAACTTGTCTGAGTCATTTTCAACATGTCTTCTGACTGACATTCAAAATGGCACTTTTCCACTTATTAAGTTTTGTTAAGGTTGTTCTTCCAATTGTTGATAAGTGAGGAGAGGACTAGTGATAAACCTCATTAGCTGGATTTCAAGCAGATACAATAATGCTACCATTGGCTATTACTGAAGCCAGAATTAGACAGGCAGTCAGTAGACATAGGTTAATCGAGTCAGGTTGGATCAAGGAAGCAAATTTTGAGTGAGTCTGGGAAGTTGGAGACTGTCCCTGAGGGATTAAAATGCTAATTCTTTCAGAGCCCTTCCTCCACCCTTATAATGAACCTGCCCCTGCTCCAACCTGTTGCCAAGGGAACCTGTCCCAGGAATTGCCCCTCCTTACAGGGAGCTGTAAGGCTGTTAATGTGTCCTTGGCTGCTCCATCCTGCCCTTCCCCCTTCAGCCCACCTGTTTCCCACCTTTGGGCCATCCCACCAAACATTCCTGGGCCTAGTAAGGAAGGAGAAAGATAAGGGGGAAAGGCATGAGAATAGAGGTAGCCTACGACATGTAAGAAGGGCAGAACTCCTCACTTCTTAGGATACCAGGATACCCAGCTATGGCCCCCTTCTCCCTTCTGAGAGAAGCCTATGTTACCCCTTTTTGAATAAACCCTGCTTCATATGCTTGCCTCAGCGTGCTTCTCTAGTTCAAACTTCAACATGTGGGGAAGCAGGACTTGTCATCGATAACCTGGTGGTATCATTACCACTGCCTCATTGATTAATGTTATAAATATATAAATATATATATTTAAGGTAGCATCCAAATAATTGAATGATCTGGAGAAAACGATATCACTTTTTCTTTTTCTTTTTCAAAATCATTTTAAAAATTATCTTCCTTATCATCTTAATTCTGGGAACCAGTGACATTTCTTTGGTTACAACTGTTTGATGAAAATGCTATCCTAGTTATTCAGAATAACAGATGCCAAGCATTTGTAAATTTCTATTTTTATATATGTTCATGTGTGTTTCAGTGTTTATATAGAGATGTTTAAAATTGGGAGTTGTTGTGTTCACTATTAACTTTTTAATTTTCTGTCCCTTCCACTAGTATATAAACTCCATTAGATTAGGGATCACATTATTGCCTTGTTTGTCTTTTATTGCCAGTAGCTAGAATAGTACCTTGTGCATAATAGATGCTCAGTAAATATTGAATGAATGAATGAATGCTTTATGTATATGCATTAAAAATGTTTTTCTATTTTATTTGGCCTTTAGAGACTTGGGTTTTATTTTCCTTTTCTTTAGCATTTTAAGCCTCAATTTTTTTTTATTCAAGGTAAAAGATAAGAATAAGTTCAATTAACTCAGAAATTTGCAGATAGAGATTATGGTGTAGACATTTAATTCTGACTATCTGCCAAAACCTCTTTGAGAAGGTCAAGTGGATATAAAGAACCAATTTATTATACCCAAATGTGTAATTGTTTCTTCAAAAGAAGTATATGCAGAAAAGCAAAGTTCTATTGCAAATTACATACAGTATTGTTGATTAGCTAGGTGGATAGGATCCTCCTGCCCCAATCTTCATGACTTATGGGGGAAGATGAATAGTTAACTAAAAATACAGTCTTATTATTATAAAAGCAGATATAGGTTAAGATGCTTCAAGTTATTTTGAAATCTTTTAGTGTCTGTAAGACTGATGGTTGGAATTTTTCAGACAGTTATATCATTTTACATTTATTTAAGACTATCTGACTAGCTCAATTATCTAGATTGCTAGTTCCCTTTTTTCCATTTAATTATCCTGAATGACCAAGGTCTGAAATTCATTTAGGGACTTTGGGACATTTTTATTTGATAAGGAATCTTTTAATGTATCACTCTCAAGTGCATTAAATGGTCATTAGGGACCAAATGGTTAAGGCAGCTTATCAATACTGTGGTTTCTCTCTGAGATTGAAATTCTTTCCCAGAAGAGTTCATGTTCTAATACAAAGCTGAGTAAAAACATGAATCTATAACATATGAAGTCATGCAATGGTATAATTAGCTTTGTATCTTCTAATTTAAGAAGTCTAACAGAGGACATAGAAAAATTAAGAAGTTATCTACTGCCTTATTGACATAACAATTAAAGCCAGCTTTAACAATGAAAAAGTAAAAAAAAAAAGTTAAAAATAGCATACATTTCAAAGTGAAAAAAAATTGGAAATAAAAAGAAATATATAAACTGTAAAACAGTTACCATCTCTCTTAGCAATTGTTTTCTCAGAAAGACCTTGCCATTCTCAGACCAAAGAGCTAGCTAAGAGATATAAAAAAAGATGAAACTTTGTGGAATCAATGAAACTTTAAATTTTGGTAGTGCACTGTGACTCCATTCAAAAGACAAACTCTTTAAAACCTTTGTAACCTACACATACTGATTTTTTGAATTCCAAACGAGATTCATTAAATTATAATGCAATCTTTAAATTCTGCCAGCTGAGTCTTTAATAATTTATTTTTTCCCCAAGAAAGGGGTAGATAATTTTTCTCTCCATTCATCCATCTATCCATCTATTCTCCATTTACCTATTACCCATCTATAAATATAAAACTAGTAGATAGGGATATTTCATGTAAAATGTCTCATGTGAAAAATTATGTTTTATTGTTTATATGACTATATTCAGATATTCTTTTCCCAAGATACTCAATGAGTTCTGTAAGTAATTTGGATCACAAAATGCCTTAATGAGCTTTCTGCATAATTACCAATTGAGTGGTATGACATTTCATGTTGGTGGTAAATCAAAATCTTGAGTTTCATAGCCTTCTTTAAAATTGGGTATTTAAAAAATTTTGCTTAATATATTTGAAAATTGATATTTTAAAAATTGAAGTTATTTTTTTCATATTTTCCCATAATACTGATCTAAAATTAAAGATAGTTTCACAAGAGACTAGAAAGATAATCTTTTTCTCTAAATTTTCTGAAAATCAGCGAGGAAGCTCTTTTCTGTCCTCAGAGCCCAAGTTTATTATCCCTTCAAGCTTCTCCTCTTTGAAGTTCTGATTGGAGCTCAGACAAGAACTCTTCTGGGTTCCCCTATAGCTCAGATAAGGCAGACTAGTCTGAGGCTTAAGTGAGATTCTGTCTCCTTCAAATGGAGAATATCTGTTTCCTTCAGCTATGAAACAATATTAACCTTAAAATCAGCCTGTTGTCCATATATCAATTAACATAATTTTGTCAACTGGTGTCATTGTATTTTGGGACTATATAAATAAATTTTGGGGATGTAATCATATGTGTGTGTAGGGATGCAGTGGGTGCAGAATGATCAGGGTTATTATCTATTATTTTTGTTTCTGTACTCATATTCTGATTTTGGGTCTTGTACTTCATTCCATAGGAAAAAGAGAACATACTAAAAAACTTAATTATCTAATTGGTATCTAATGCCTGAATGCGGATTTTAGCTTCTTAAAGTATTGCCAGATTTTATATTTAAGTGTTGAGTTGATGTAACATGTTAACCAAATTTTAATAATAGGCAATTAAAATCAAAACAGTTATTCACTGACCTTAGGAAAGATACGAATTAGCAAATTTATAAAACTTTTTTTATTGTTAAATTCTTTATATCAGTTTAAGAAATAACTAAGCCCATTTTGAACTTAAAGTGGGGACTAGATAAAGGAATAGTTACAAGGTGGTCTCGTTTTAGGCTTTTTAGAAATATTGTAGTTGAGCCAATTCAAATGAAAAAAAAAAAAACAACAACAAAAAACAAAAACTAAAAACCTCCCAAAGTAAACTATAAAATTTTGGATTACCTACTTTTGGATTCATACATCCCTGCTCCTTCTTATTCATTTGGCTATTGGAGATGTGCATTATCTCTTTCCCAGTTTTCTTTAATGTCTTCTTGATTAGTTCAAATAAAAGTCCTGCGTCAGTAGGTCTTGAAATTGAAAAAATGTAGTTCAGAATCATTAATTGCATGCAATTTATTCAGGATTTGTTATAAGGTAGTTTAAGACTGGCTTAAGCTTACTTTGCACAGTCTTTGAGGGAATGGTTTCTGAGTAAATTATTTGCCTTAATGGCATCACAAGGAGAGTCGTATTTACAGATTAAGCATAGAAGTTAAGAGACTATCTCACAGTCACATATTAATTAATGGCAGAGCCAGGACTATAGCCCAGGACACCTCTTTCTCATCCAGAAACAACTTATGAGAAGAAACTCTTTTCAGACAATTTAGAAATTCCATTTGTATATAGAACTTGATGAAAGCTTACAATTGTTCTGATTCATGTACACTTTTCTACCCCTCCTTCCCAGTTCCAAATAACACGATGGGAATAGTTCACCCAATTTGAAGGTACAAATTTCTAACTAAATGAAGTTTGGGAATAATTGAGAGAGTGAGAAGACCTTTAAAGAACTAGAGTATCCTGGTGAAGTGACTCAAAATTGAATTTAGTCGTAGGGTAAACTGATATGAGGAATGTGGCTAATGCTGTCTGGGAAATGGAAGAAACAAGGGAATGGTTTATGGAAAAGATAAATAAGGGGTTATGGAAGTGTTCAACCACTTGGACATAAACTGGCCCACAGGATGTTAAAAGAAATCATTTTAACTTCATGTTTATGTACATGGTAGGGAACTGGTTGGTTACCCAATATGGACTTTAAAGGGACAAACAAGAAAGGAAACGATTTATGTCGTCTTTTGAGTAACACAGAGGAAATGATCAGCGATGTAGACATAAGGGATTGTTTAACGGAGTGATAGCCATCATAATTCAGTTAGATTGTAATTGGGAATCAAGTGAGACCCAGAAAAGTCAAACACAGAATGGTGATTACCAAATAAAGTAGAGAATGCTAAAAGAAAGGTGATACTTTGATATAAAGTCAAGAGAGAACAAAACTGAAAGTGTAAGAAGAAATGATCATCAAAAATATTTGTCAGTTTTGTTTTTTGTATTTCTGAGTGACTAAGTCATATATTATTATCCAAAGAAAGAAAAATATAATGTGTGAATAATAGACTATAAAAGGCAGATAAAGGGCAGAAAAGTAAAGCTAAAATTGTAAAATTTTAATAAAATCTACATTGGCAAAAGTAAACATTATTGCATAAGAAATTAGCATAATTAATTAAACTTTTTTTTCAAGATTCTAACATATAAAATACCTGAGACAAAATCAACTAGCCCTAGAAAAATACAAGGAAAATCCACGTGTGGAAGAGTTGGGCACATTGTTAAATAGGAAAAGGATTTTTAATCTGAGTTGACAGCAAATAATGGTCTTTCCTGCCTGCTTAGATTTTTTAAAAAATTAATTAATTTGTTTTAGAGTAGAATGCATTTTGACATATTGTACACAAATGGAGGCCTGCTTAGGTTTGAGGACATGGGTAATAATTATTTCACGTGGGGGTTGGGGAAAAGCTATGATTTATTTGAGCCGTAGGGAAATTCTGTGAGGAGTATCGCATAAGATTGACCTGTTACAGCACTTGAGGACTTTGCAACTCTTGCCCAGAGAGGTGGTGCTTTCCTTTAGCAAAAGTGATGAAGTAGAGAAAAGCCCTGATATTGGCATACGTAGACATGGCTCTGTCAAGTCTGCCACTTAGTAAGCTTTCTGACTTTGGGAAAATCAAGTTAGTTAAGGGGTTTGGTTTTTCCAAAATTATTGGTTAGATAAAATCATTTGTTTCTCTTAAACTTAGGTGTATGGAAAAAGAACATATAGAAATTAAATCAAAATTACCTTTTCTCTTGTTCCTGGATCTGTATAATAGAAATCTGGGACTTAGGGAAGGGAATATCTGAATTCCTTTCTTTTTTTTTTTCTTGACCTCTAACTTCTAACTTCTATATGGGGGATTTTGTATCAATTTTAAGTGATCTGAAAATAGAAATACTTTGTAAGATTCCCAAAGTCTTGCCATTCTGTTGGAATTTGGCTAAGAGATAAGCCTGAGAAACTGAGGTATTCTTCTGATTTACTAGTTCAAGACAATTGCATTCACTTCCTCATTCAGCAAGACAGCCTACATTTGGATGATATGCACTAGAGTGTATTCATACAAAGTAATAAGGCATTGCTCCTGCTCCAGGAACTTATTGTCATGAGTTGAATTTTGAGTATTTTGTGAGTGGAAATGAGTATGGTGTCATTGACAGTGACTGGGATACTTTTATGATGGACTTAAAAATTTAGTTCCTTGGGGCTGTGGTTGTGTGGCTCAGTGGTAGAGCCCTTGCCTAGCATGTATGAGGCACTGGGTTTGATTCTCAACACTGTATATATACTAAATAATAAAAGGCCCATCTATAACTAAAAAAATTAAAATATTGGTTCCTTGACATCAGTATACTTGTGTAATTGTTATATGATTTGCTATATTTTAATGAATTTAACATAGTACTTCATCAAGTTCAGGATATCATCAGTTATTAGACATTACCAATATCATAAATACTTTCAGGGAAAAGAAGAAACTGCCACATTCATGTACACAGTGATTTTCAAACACATCCAGTTTCTAACCTCTTAAAATATGAAAGAAATGTGATATATAATTGCAGAAATAGGGTCAATGTGTAATAAAATAGTTCATTGTTAATTACTTGTTTTGTAGATGAGCATGGTCTGGGTAGTTAAAAAAAAAGTAAATTATCCCTAAGATGGAAATATTTAGTGATACATGCCTCCATTTATAGTACTTTAGAAAAGCATTTGACAATTAGGGCATCTGCTGCCTTTCAAACAAATCACAAGACCATTTTTGAAGATCTTATTAGTGAGGAGTTATAAAGTGATAGAGCTTTTCTGTTTCAACCTGTGCTATTTATCTCAGATACATGTTCCCTGCTGAGGAGGCTACACTGAGCACCACTTGAGAACTTTCATTTATAGTAGAAGGTGAGGAAGATCTGTATGTTTGTTTTTAATATATTATTTACACAGCACAAGTAATGACAAGTCATAGGCGTAAATAATTGAATGGAGGGGGGCAGGCTGCCTAAGCAGCTGCAACTGTAAACAGGGCAGGGAAGTACATTTCCAAGCTGTTGCCTTGAAACTATTCACATCGGCCAACATACAGGATGGTTGGATGTATTTATTTAGTTTTGTTTATATGTTTTATATAAATCACATTTCTAGCTCTTCCAAGAATACAGCACACACATAATTACACATATATACCTATCACGGGACCAAAATGCATGCTCATACAATTTTTGAAACATTTTTTCTTAAAAAACTAGGTTCAAGTGATACGAACAGTTAACTTTGGGCCAAGTGGATGTAGAAATGGATCTTGGGTGCCAAATCTGATTTGGACAACAAATTGTCTACAGAAATTCCTGCCAAAAATATTTGTTGTAGCTCAGAATTTCTTCTTGTATCATCTTATGAAAAAAAAAGTCTACATTAGGTATATGGTGTCATATGACTAAAATCATCTTGAAATAGACCAACAAACTGTTTGCTTTAAAATAAACACATACTTAACATCTTTTAACTTAATTAAAACCCACTAAGCTACAATAATACTATATCTGATTCTGTAGGATGTTTTTCCTGTATAAATCATTCATCCGGACTGAATGTCGTCTTCTCCTTGAAATTATTTGTTGAAATCCTAATCCCTGAGGGGATTGTATTTAGAGGAGGGGCCTTGGGAGTTGACTAGGTTATGAGGGTGTAGCCCTTATAAACAGGATTAGTGCCTTTTAGAAGAGGTCTCAGAGAGATCCTTTGCTCCCCCTGCCATGTGAGGGTGCAGCAAAAAGATATTCATCTATAAACCAGGAAGAGTACCCTTACCAGACTTCAAATCTGCTGGTACCTTGATTTTGGACTTTCCAGCCATCATAATTGTAAACAATACATTTCCTTTTTTTTTTGTAATCCATATGATATATGTTACTTTTAAAAATAGAGACCTGATGAACTCATTGATGCATAGCTGCTTATCATTTGTTCATCTAAAATTTATGGAACATGGTAAGAGGTAGAGGAATAAAAATCACCCAATAATACGATAGTGCTCTTACTATTGTCAACACATTGTACTCAGGCTTCCCCTGACTCTGCTAGGGGAAGAGGGGGTAGGGCAAACTCCATAGTGGGGTTGGAATCATGTAATTTGGCCATGGAGGATATGATCAGATTAGAGCATAAGATTCCTTCAGAGATGGTACAGACTCAGTGTAGCTGATCTGGGAACTGATGGTTAAGTCTCCAAGAGATAAAGAGCTGGTGCCAACATGCAGAACAATGTCCTGCTTTTTCATCTAGCAAGGCCAAAAGGGGCAGGGGTTGGGGGAAGCCAGCTGATATGCTGGCATAGTCACCATTGATGAAGGGTGGCTACTAAAAAAAAAAAAAAATCAGCTGAACAAAGCAGTGTGCTTAATGACACAGCTGACATAGTTACCTTCTGGTACAAGCTCGTTATCTCTATGGACAGGAGAAAACAATTTCTAAGCTGTCACTAGACTGGGGAACCACAAGACTGGTTACAGAAATTAAAGTTGGAGTTCATTAAATAGACTGAACCAAATTAGTGACATTTGCCAGTGGGAACACAGAGAGTGGCACAGATTCCTGGAACATCTAGGAGAATAATTATATATGGCAATGAGAATAAACAAAGTAGTGGTTGCAACAGTCAACATTTTTTAATTAGGCAAATGATACTCACCAAATAAGATACATATGAGAAGAGGTTTTGTGGCAAGATGATGAATTCAGTTCTGAAAGTATTGTATGTGAGATAGAAAACAATGGGCCAGCCCAATAGATATTTGGAAATATGAATCAGGACATGAGGATGACAAGAAGTCTGGACTGATAGATTTAAAAGTTGATGTTCTTAAAAGTGGGTTAACTAGGTTGCATGTGAGATCACTCAGGGAGAGTAAATAAAATTGGAAGATAAGAGAGCCAAGGAATTTATTTAGGAAACATTACTGAAGAATAGTTTGTAGAAGAGAAATCTTGAAGACCAAGAATGAGAAATGGAAAATATTAGAAAAAAAATAAGCTAGCATTGGAGCTAATGCTACAACGACTTTACAAAGGAAAGTCATTATGGTCAAAATTTTCAGGTAATAATTGCAAAGCTTATTTGATTTAAGAATTGTTCACTTATGCAACAGATCTTTACTGAGTGCCTATTATGTGCTAGATGCTAGAGATCCAATAATGAATAAGAATGGATCTATAACTCTAATATAACTTAGAGTTTCATGGGGAAGAATGACATAAATCAATTATTAAAAGAAATATAAATTGCAACTCTGATAACTCAGTGAAGCAAAGATATATCATAACCTTAATACAAAAATAGATTTGGTGAAAAACTAAAGAGCAAAATTGGATTTGTGAATTCCTTAATTGAGCAATGGTTTCTTATGGTTTAACTGCATTCCCAACTTTCCCTCAAGGACTCCAGTTCCATCATAAGCATTAATCTGTAGATTTTTTACTAGAAAAATAATGGTTTAACACAAAGATCACAGTTCTCAGATGTCCTGAGTCCCCGGTTCATTATTTAATCAATTGAACAAAATCTCTGATCCTTAAATTTTCTAATATGGTTTTAATAGGATCAAGCCAGATGATGCCTTGAAATTATTTCTTAAGATAAATAGAGCAGAACAAATTTAGTAGTTATTGGGTGGGGGAAGTGACTGATGAAATGTGGCCACTTCACTATATTGAGTTGTTAGGCTGAGTGTTCTTGGTTCATAGAACCAAGAACTAAATGACTACTCAAATTTATACTAATGGTATAAATTTGCGTAGTCATTTAGTTTCCTTTGCTCTCAGTGTACTTACTGGTGAAATGGGAGTGGGTGCTTATCTCACAAGCATCTGGAAAGTAGGAAAATGCTTCATAATATACCAAGCATGGGTTGACCAATCAGACCCCAACATTAACTCTTTCAGGTTCTGGGTTAGTAATTTATAAGTGGTTAAGTTAAAGGAATGATGGATAGATACAAGGTTGCACATAAAGCCTAACTTACCTAAACATCCAGCAGTTGACCTCAAATACTTGCTTACCTTTGTAGTTGTGTTTTGGACTATTTCTCTAGTAGTACTCTGAGTTCTAGCTATAGACAATTAATTTTATATTCCTTAATCTTGCCTCCAAACTTCTGTACACACTATGTATTCTGTGAAATGTGGTGTTTCTCCTTCATTGTCCTGAATAACGTCTATTCATTCCTTAAGATTAAAAGTCACTTTCTCAAGTCATAGGATGATGTGCATCTCTTCATGGCACTTGCACATTATGTCAGGATTAAATTTTTGTCATCTTTTTCAGAGATTAAGAGCACATCTTACTTGTTGGTACCTCCAGTATCTAGCACATAATGCACATGCAGTGAAGAAATGTGGGAGTAAAAGCTGCTTCTGATTTAAATATTTAGATATGGAAAAAATTACTGCTTTTAGAGATAATTGCCATCAACCACATAGGCATTGAGAATTGAATTATTGGTGCTATTATCTCCTATGCATAGGCAGTTACAAATGTTTTTTTTAATGATTATTTCTTATAATTTAAAATGAACTTACTAGTAAGGTATAAAGCACAAGTAGTTACTGTTTTTATTTTTATATTGAAAATGTCTGAATTCTGATAATTATAAAATGTTACCCACTTGTTTTATATAAGGAGCTTGCCATTTAACTTTCTGACCTTTGAAAAACTTAGCACTGTTATGATTTAGGTGTGGTATCCCCCAAAAGCTCATGTGTGACACCATGTAAGAAGGTTTGGAAGAGAAATGATTGGGTTCTAGCCTTAACCTAATCAGTGAATTAATCCCTGATGGGATTAACTAAGTGGTAACTGGAGGCAGGTGCCGTGTGGCTGGAGGAAGTGGTTCATTAGGGCCTGGCTATGTGGTATATATTTTGTATCTGGAGAGTGTAGTCTTTCTCTCTGCTTCCCGATCATCATGTTAGCTGCTTCTCTCTGCCACACACTCTGACATGATGTTCTGCCTCACCTTGAGACCCAAGGAATGGAGCCTGCCTTCCATGGACTAAGATCTCTGAAATGAGTCCTCAAATAAACTTTTCCTCCTAAAATTGTTCTGGTCAAATCTTTTAGTCACAGCAGTGAAAAAGCTGATCAAAACAAGCATGTTCGATTTATTTCAGAGGACAAAGGCCCTTCCCTCAGGAGAGAGCAATTATTTCATAATGGAGGAAACACCATTCATATGGAGAGCTGCATGGCTTGTTAATACTTGGCTGGAATCCTATGAAGGGAGAAATCATTAAGCGTTGGTTCCTCCCTGTAGCTCTCTGTCATTGTTCTTATCATGTTTTCTGCCATATAAGAAGATGAAGTTTGTGTAGCAACCCAGAGGTAAGGAAGTATTGGCCAGGGGCATCGGGAAGTAAACAAGTAGGTGGGGGTGGATCCCATCCTGTGTCCGAATAGCAGCTACTGTAGTCAGGTGTAGACAGTCTCTAGGGAAGGGGTAGTATGAGGTGGGTGGATTTACTGGTCTTTGGTATTTACGTTGAATTAGAGCATTTTTCTCCTGTTACAAATGCCTCTTGTCCAAGATGAGTATGTCAGTGGAATCTTAGGTCTGATAAATTTCAGGGGAGAGGAAGGAATAAAGAGGGATGGATTCAAAATGGAATGACCACAACAGGAGGTAGATGGATTCCTGAGTTCCTTGAAACCTTTGAGAGAGCAAAAGAGGAGGGAGAAGTACAAGGTGAGCTAGGATGGCAGATAGGAATGGTGGTGTATTGGTTTGACAATGTTTTTTTGATTGCTCAGATATTCCCTGATATGATGGAATTAGGCAAGTCCTGAAAAAAATGGCAGCCAGGAAATTTTGCTTGTTGTTTGTATTTCTTTTCTTTCTTTCTTTCTGAGTCTGCATTTCTTTTGTCCTCATTTCCTAACTTTTTTTTTTTTTGGATACAGAATTGTTGGTTAAAAGGAATTCATGTGATAATTTATTTCTGTGTCATTCTTCCTAGTAATATTCACCTGCCGAATATATTAATTGGTATAAAATATTGATTATATAATCAGTATTGGTTTGGTTGCTTGGAATGGAGGTTGAATATAAGGCTTTACGTAAGATAAAAATTTCTTTTCCTTTCTTCTTGTATAATCAATATGGTGACTATACAAGATTGTTAGGGGCCTGGTTTTTCTGTTTTTATTCCATTCTGAGTGTTGGGGTCATCGGCTCACCATCCACATTACTCCCAGCATGAAGGACAAAGGAAGAAAGGTGAAGATTAAGGTGTGCCCCTTGCCTCCAAAGACATGTCTTTGGAAGTTGCATGGCACCCATTTGTACAGATTCATTTATATGATTCTGCTGAGATCCTGGGTAGATTGGGAAATGTGGATTTTATTTCCTGAGTACTTGCTTTTGTCGGCATAGGCTGCTGTAACAAAATATCACATACTTGGTTTAAACGATGGCTATTTTTTTTTCTCATAGTTCTGGAGGATGGGCAGTTCAAGATTGAAGTGTTGGCTTGCAGGTGGTCACTCTCTCACTACGTCCTCACATAATAGGGCGGGGGGAGAGGGCGGGGAGAGAAACAAGAGACATGCATGCTCTGGTCTCTTTTTTTTTAAGTAATTTTTTTTTTTACATGTAGATGGACATGATACCTTTACTGTATTTATTTTTATGTGGTGCTGAGGACTGAACCCAGTGCTTCACATGTGCTAGGCAAATGTTCTACCACTGAGCTGCAACCCCTCTTTTCCTCTTCTTAAAAGGCTGCTAATTCCATCATGTCCCTCACCAATTCATGACCTCATCTAAACCTAATTATCCTCCTAAGGTCCCACAATATAATCATATTGGGGTAGGAACTTTAACATACAGATTTTGGAGGGAATACAAACATCTTGTCCATAACACTGTCTATTACTGGCTAGAAATTGGGGGTTCTATTTTAATAGAAATGGAGAGCAGATTTTGACGGCTAATTTTAAGTATCTGTGGTTTTAGTTGTGAAGCCAATGTTGATCCCTTGGGGTAGGGTTTTTAATGGAGTTTTTCTAGAAGATAATTACTGGGATGGGGTAACATTCTACAGTTCATTCATTAGAAGAATATTTACTGAGTATGGCAACCATCATGCTAAGTATTGGGATATATCAATAAATAAAATACCCCATTTCTCACTTATGAAAATTACATTCTAATCAGGGATGAGAAAAATTTGTAAAATAAACATATATAAATATACATTATAGGTGGTAGTAAATATTATAAAGGAAAAAATATTAAATCCTAAGAGATTGTATCACAGGGAAGTCCGTCCTTGTCTACCATTAAGAAAAATACTTCTTTGGGTGAAATTTAAGTTCATATATGAAGCATAAGGATAGAGGGAAGAGCTTCCTAGCAAAAAATAACAACAACAACAACAAAAAGAACTCCCTCAAAACCCAAAAAACAACAAACAGTATGTGCAAAGGCCCTGAGATAGAAAGAAGTGTGACTATTTTGAGGATCTGGATATGGGATATGAGAATTAAAGGGAAGAGGCATACATAGTGAGGTTGTAGATGTAGAAAGGGGATAATTAACCAGAGGAACTGATCTTCAGTATAAGGGCAATTTGAAGCCACTGAAGTTTTACACCAGGGTTGACATGATCAGATTTGCACTTGGAAGAGCTCTCTCAGGTGGTTTGAGGGAGAATAAATTGAATGAATTCCAGTGGATATATGATTAATCCCCAGTACAAAACAACCAAACCAAAATCAAAAAATGAAAGATTATTGGATAGCTCGGTGTAGTGTTGTATGCCTGTAATTCCAGTTATTTGGGAGGCTAAGGCAGGAGGATTACAAATTCAGGGCATTCTTGGGCAATTGGGTGAGATCCTATCTCAAAATAAAAAAATTTAAAGGGGGCTAACTCAGTTGGATGGCACTTGCCTAGCATGTTCAAGGCCCTGTGTTCAAACCTCAGTAATCCCTGCCCCCTGCAAAAACAGAGATTATTGGAGGGGAACAGGCAAGGAATGATGGTGGCTTGGAATTAGGCAGTAGCAGCAGTGAAGGAAAGAAGTAGATGTATGTGGGAGATATTTAGGACCTAAAAATACCTCAACACATCTGATGATACATTGAATATATATCCAATGGATATTGGATGAGTAGATTTTCAGACTGTGACAGTCAGGAATGACATTTTGGTTTCTGGTTTAAGTAACTGGATGAATGGTGAAGCCCCTCAGGGACAAAGGCATTGGAAAAGGTTTCAAGGAGAACATCATGAATTGATATGTTAAGCTTGGGGGAGAGAGTTAAGAGGTATTCATAACTGCCAAGAAGGCCGTCAAATGGTCAGGAATCCGAAGAGTGATCTAGCTAGAGATCTATTTAGGGGAAAAAAAAATACTTTAAAGGGAGGGAACTGAGGCCACACCTTGGATGAATCAGAGAAAGAAGAGTGTCTGGGGAGGGCTGGGGGGAATTAGAACATTTAAAGGCTGATTGGGAGGTAAATGAAGAGGTAAAAGAAATTGAAGTAGAAAGTAGGTAGAGGTAGGAGGCAAGGAGGAGCCTGGGTGTCGAGGAAGACAAGGGGAGTTAAATGCTGGTGAAAAGTCAGATAAAGTGGGACCTGAACTTGTCCTTGGAGTTTAGCTGAAAGAATAGTTCCTAATGTTAGAGTCATTCTGGATGCAGGGAGTCACTGGACAGAGAAGTGCATTGAAAGGGAGGAAAGAACAGGGAGTTGTACTTTAGAAGCAATTCCGTTGATCTTTTCACTTTAGCTCCTGGTTCTACCTTTATGCTTAGCCTTGCATTCCCTCTCCTTTATCTCATTGGCCCCATTTTTAAGAATTGGACTTTTATCATTCATTCATACTTTTTCACTTTTACTTACTAATATGTTTATGCATGAAAAATATATTTTGAATTTTTCTTTTTTAAAAAACGTATCTGGGGCTAGGATGGTGGTGGCTCAGTGGTACAGCATTTGCCTGGCATGTGTGAGGCCCTGGGTTCGATCTTTAGCATCACATATAAATAAATAAATACATAAATAAAATTAAAAAAAAAACCAACCAAACAAAAAATGTATCTGTCTACTGGATCTACTGGATACTTTTGTTTCTTGAATTTTTCACTCAGTCTCTCAGCACTGTTTTCTGTCTATCCGTGTGTTACTAGTTTTTTTTTTTTTCTGCATTATAGTCTATTTTGTGTATGTCTGGCATTTATTTATTTATTTTTGAATGTGCTAAGGGCTTTAATGATAAGAAACTGTGTATGAAAAGATAAATAATGTATGCACAGAGGTGAAAATTCTTTTTTTATTAACTTATTTTACAATGGAATGCATTTTGACATATTGTACACAAATGGAGCACAACTTCTCATTCCTCTGTCTGTACATGGTGCAGTCACTCTAGTAGTGTAGTCATACACGTATATAGGGTAATAATGTCTGTTTCATTCTACCATCCTTCCCATCCCCAAAGCCCCACCCCTCCCCTAAGTCCCCTCTAGACACCAAAGTTACATTATTCCCCTCCCCCCACCCCACTATGGATCAGCATCTGCTTATCAGAGAAAACATTTGGCTTTTGGTTTTTTGGGATTGGCTTATTTCATTTAGCATGATATTCTCTAGTTCCATCCATTTACCTGCAAATGCTATAATTTCATTCTTTTTTTAAGGCTGAGTAATATTCCATTGAGTATATATACCACATTTTCTTTATCCATTCATCTATTTAAAGGCATCTAATTCGTTCCATAGTTTAGCTATTGTGAATTGAGCTGCTATAAACATTGATGCTGGAGATGTGGCTCAAGTGGTAGCGCACTCACCTGGCATGCATGCGGCCCCGGTTCGATCCTCAGCACCACATACAAACAGAGATGTTGTGTCCGCCGAATACTAAAAAATAAATATTAAAAAAATTCTCTCTCTCTCTAAAAAAAAAAAAAATTGACGTCTCTGCATCACTATAGTATGCCGATTTTAAGTCCTTTGAGTATAAACTGGGGAATGGAATAGCTGGGTCAAATGGTGGATCCATTCCAAGTTTTCTGAGGTATCTTCATACTGCTTTCCATAGTGGTTACACCATTTGCAGTCTCACCAGCAATGTATATGTGTGGCTCTTTCCCCATATCCTTGCCAACACTTATTATTGCTTGTATTCTTGGTAATTGGCATGTTTGGCATTTTTACCTCAGTTTTTCTAGGATAGGAATTTAGGTCATTCTCAAATATTTAATATCATAAGTGAATATGTATGTAGTAGTCACTATTGTTCACATCTTTTGCCCTAGATACAGAAGTGTCTCTGGGGTATATGCTTAGGAATGGGTTTATTGAATTGTGGAATAGGCACAGATTCAAATTTCATGAAGTATTGCCAAATTACTATGTAGAATGGCTGGCTGGATTATGTTCCTGTCAGCTGTATGTGGGCATCCCCATTTCTTCATATGCCTCCCTGATATTTGATTTTGATATTTTGATTTGGGGCATTTAGTATTTTTGACTTGTGGTGATATGATAAGGGTAAATGTTATGAAAGTAAACAATTAGATCTATACAGTGATATTTAAAAAAAAGAATATAGGTGCAATTAACTTTCACATATTTTATTATAGAATTGTTAAATTCAAGCCAGGTTTTGATAGTTACCTATATCTCTTCTTGTTTAGATTACTGTTCCTCTTCATTTACTTGATGAGCTTAGAGATCCTAAGAACTAAGTAAGATATTGATAGAGAAATGTTTGAAAACTAAGTTCTCTTGGAACCTGAAGGGAGCAATTACAAGTTAATGATAGGGCATTTGTCAGTTGGAAGAGTTATCTCAAATTATTGGTGGAAAGATACTCTTTTAGCTCATTTCCCAATTGTCTTTATTTCAAGGTTTTGAGAAACCTTGCTGAGAAAACTTCCTAAATGTTCTGAATCACCCAGTTCAAGGGACATTATTGAATTAAGAAAAAGAAATGTGCAATTTGTATTCTTGTTTCTTATTTGAATGTCTTCTATTTGCATTTATATTGTCATTTATAATAACTTTGTAATCCCATCTTCTCTTCTGATGAGGTGTGTATGGAAATATTTCTGATCAAAGGCCTTCTTCATTCCTGCTTATAGTCCACATTATCAAAAGGCTCTTTCAACTGAACCACTCAAATTCAGGTGTTTCCATAACAAACAGTGTTTTAAAAAACTCAATAAATAGTAAATTTAGATTATAAGTGATAAGATAACCAAAAACTCATATTTTTTTGGTAAAAATAACCAAGAAAGCATATATAACTCATAGAGATGGTTCTAAGTAATGCATAAGACTGAAACGCTGGAACACTAATCTTTCCTCACTGGGGATTTGTGATAGTTTGATACCCTGAGAGCTTGGTCTATATCTCAGCTTATTTTATTTTTTTTTGATGTTTTTTGGTGTTGGATCACATTTTTTTAATCCATTAATCCTGTTGACTGAATAAGTAATTATCTTTTAAATTCTTTTTACTTGTAAGGAAAAGAGACATGCTCAGATTACATTACTTAATGGGGTTTATTGTAATGATACCCTGGGAAATAAGGAAGCAAGAAACAGTTTCAACCACTAACTGTGCAGGACTTAAGGAGATTGCAATACAGTTCTTAATAGTTTTCACATCCTGATACTGGGAAACTTGGAAATACATTGTGTCATATTCCACACACCATTATTATGTTGACATTTTTGCCATTTCTGTATCTACTGTTCTTGAAAGGGTCACTTCTCCCTGACCCTTTCCTTATACATGTCAAAATAAAATCTCCCACCCCGACCCCATGCAAAAACGGCAGTGTAGTTAACCATCACCATTTTACCCCACCCCACCCTTATAGTTTATTGGGCTGAGTGTTTATGAGGCTACCTCATAGTCTTCTAGGAAGCCTCTAATGACAGCTTCTGTGCCAGTTGTACATCCGTGATCCAAACATCATGGCCATGTACCAGGACTATTTATATGTGAGCTTAGTATGACTGGCTTGAAGTGGTCAATAAAATTAAAAAATACCTTGCTTGAGCAGACAAATACAGAATACATCTGTTTTGTTAAACATGTGAAAGAGACTTATATAATTTATCTGTAGGCAGAAATTATTTTATTTCCCCTAAGGGTTTTCTTTAAAACTGGTCTGTCAAACTTGCCCTGGGTTTTCTGGGAATTTCCAGGTTCAAGCATTTAAAGTCCCATATCCTGAGAAATTCCTTAGTCTCAACCTGGGGACAGGGGTGTTCATCCTAAATCCTGTTCTTTCACCCTTCTTTCCTTCCTTTCACAAATATTCATTGAGTACATGTTATATCAATCTCTGTGCTGGGTGGTGCAGATACAGTGCTGAATGGGACATTCACATGCCATATGTTCATTGTGGCAAACAGAACCTGCACAAGTAATTCCAAGAGTGATGAATGAATGGAAAGGTAGAGAGTATCTTGGGGGATTGTAGTAAGGCCTGGCAGAATCTTCACTTGGTTTAGTTACATGAATGAGAGTGGATAATGAGGGAACAACTGAGAAGCAGCCAGATAAGCTGTGTGTTGGGAGAACTAATAAATAAGTGAGTACTCTTATTTATAAAGAGAATAAAACTGGGCATGGACATAGGGACTTGGCAGGAAGCTTGGTTGTTAGGGAAATTCTCTGCAAGGAGGCAATAGCCTGGCTGAGAATTGCATGGTAAAAAGGAGCTAGCTACCCAGGATCATGGGAATGGAAAGAAAGTCATGTTGTAGGCAGTGGAGTAGAGCGGAAGAAAATAAGGCTAAGGAGTAGGCAGAGTCTAGATCACAAAGAGTATAGGATTTTGCAGATCCTGGTTAGAATCTTAGATGTTTTAGGGTTGATGGGGATGGTTTTATGCAGAGAAAAGACCTGATCTCATTTCAAGAGATGGTTCCCTTCCTGTGTAAGATGATTGAAGACTGAAGTAATATCAACTATAATATTTGAATTGGAGGAATAAGAAAGTTCATAGTATAATTCAAGGTCATAGGGAATTCAGGAAGAAGTAATAATCTATAGAAAAAGAAATTGCCTCATTTTCAACAGGCTATATTTAAGAGGGATGTAGAGTATAAAAACATTGCTGGCTAATAATTTTAAGTGAAGCTAATCTTCAAATTAATATTTAAAAGCTATTATGTGCTTGTACTAGTGGTCAAAGAGACATATACTATTTATTCCCTAGATCAGTGCATATTGAAAGAAAAACCCAGAGAACATATGACCATATGAAAAAAAAAGACCAATTTTGCAATGTTGAAATTTTGGATTTGGTTTTTGAGGCATTATTATAATGGAAAAAATGTCTTGAGTTCAACAAAATATTGCCAAATGAACAGTTCCCTTCCTAAAATAGATGTTCAAGTCTCACAGGTATCAACTCTGAACAATCCTTGCCTTAGGGACCAGTAGCTGATGCTTCAACTTTAACTGGTTGTCCCTGGAAATACACAAATTTCAACTTAGACAAAGTAGGTGACTAGATGATATTCTTTCAGAGTGGAAAGAATGTAAATGAGACTTTATAGAAAACATGCAGACTATGAATTTTGAGGGAATGTTGTAGAGACAAAACATAAGCCTAGTCTGAGTCAATTTGCTGCTTTTGTTTGAGAAGCCTATTCTTGGTAAAAATTTAAGCTTTTTGCCAGAAGCTCAGTGTGTCCTTCAGAAGACTCACAAGGGAGAAAAGGGAAAAGAAGCAAAAGTAGGAAAAAAAAAAAAAAAGAGAAAAGGACAAATGAGAAGTCTAGAAAAAGGAATCCAAGCGTGTGGGCGACTGGTCAACCAGGTGCTTGTGTGGTACTTGGAGAGGCAGGGAATTAAGGTAATAGATGAACACAAGATTAACAGAGCCATTTCTTAGAATCCATGGAAGTAGGTTCTAGGCCCTCCTCAGATACAGAAATCTGTGAAAGTTCAAGTCCTTTATCTAAAAATGGCATAGTATTTACATATATCCTGTGTATATCTTCCATATACTCTAAGTTGTCACTAAATTACTTACTGTACCCCAAACAATGTAAGTTCTTTGTAGATTGATGTCCCATGTATTGCTAGGGAATAATGACCAGAAGAAAAATCTGTCCATGTAAAGTACATAGTTAAAGAAAAAAATTTTTTCCTTCTGACTTTTCTAAATACAATTTCTTTTGTTTTCTCTTAAACTATATACTTTCTGTGGGGATGACAAGTATTAGTATTAGGAAATCCAGTTACATAGTTACATAAAAAAAAAAACCCACATCTAGTCTGGGGTATGTATGTTTTTGGTAATGTACTCTAAGTGACACTAATTACACAGTAACTATGAGGTAACTTACCTGATGCTAGTGAACTCTGCCTCTGCCACAGCTGCTTGACTTGGGCTTTTCTGGCTGAGCACACTTTCAAAAAATTGGATGCCACCCCGGGCTTTGCCAATGAAATCTGTGCAGGAGTAAGAATCTGAAGCAGTGGCTCACAGATGACAGGCGTAGTGTATTAACTGCAGCCCAACTCACTCACAGAAGTTACCCACTATTTCTCTTTGTAAAAAACAGCAAGGAGTTAAGAAATTCCCTGAGATAATGCTTGGTTTGCCAGGTAGAGCCCAGGGAGACTATTAGAACAATGTCCAAAGGACCCTGGTGGGTCAGATGGGGGGACACCATTAACAATCCCAGTTGAAGTCTAAATACTGGTGGAAAGTTGACTTCTGATTTTGAATCTTAGGTAAATTATAGATAAATGAAAAAAGCCAGTAACCATACACAGATTAATAAGTAATACTTCAGAATTAACAGTATGAGAGCTATGCTTGCAGCAATGCTTTTTAAAAATATTTATTTATTGGTTCTGGGGACTTAACCCAGGGACACTTTATCTCTGAGCTACATCAGGCCTGTTTACTTTTTATTTTTAGTGAAAGTTTTGCTAAGTTTCTGACAGCCTCACTAAATTGCCTAAGCTGGCAAGTTAGAAACTTGCAATCCTCCTGCCTCAGGCTCCCAAGTGGCTGGGATTACAGGTGTGCGCTATCACATGTGCTCCAATTTTTTTTTTAATGGGCAAAGAATTTAAAGATATTTCAAATACAGAAATGGATGGAAAATAACTAATGAAAAGATAATATCATTAGTCATTAGAGATATGCAAATTAAAATCACAATGAGATACCATTAAATACCTAATAGAATGGCTAACATTTTCAAAACTGGCAGTATTAAATAATGTTGATCAGGATGTAAAATAACTGGAAATTTTAAACATTGTTGACAGGACTGCACAATGGTACAGCCACTTTGGAAAACATTTTGGCAGTATCTTCATCAACTGGTTAACAAACAAACTGTGGGATGTCCATACAATTCAACATTACTCAATATTCACCTTTATATCACCATAAGTTTTTTCCCATTCTTCTTCTGTAAAACTGGATGCTGTTGTGCAGGCTTATCTTTCCCCAAAGCTCTGCTTTTAGGAGCCTAGCGTTTAAGGTGCTTTTCACAAAATTCTGTAAGTTTAGGATAATATACTTCGTTACCAGACCTGAGCACACAAAGAATTTTTTCCAGGTGCTTAACATCTGAACATTTTTTAATACATTTGAAGTCCAATGTTTGATGGGAATTTTAAATGTGTTTGTTGTTCCAAACCCCACAAGGATGGGTAATCTCTGGAGGTCACGGCAGCTTTCACCTGGGCCTCAGACCCAGCACTTTGCGGAGGACAGTAGGACTTGCAGCACAAGACATTCATAATAGTGAATTGTATGGATGACCCAGCATTTTCGGAGGACAGAAGGACTTGCAGCACAAGGCATTCATAATATTGAATTGTATGGACATGCCACGGTTTGTTTATTAACCAGTTGATGCTGCCAAAATGTTTTCCAAAGTGGCTGTACCATTGTGCAGTCCTGTCAAGTTCCACAGCACAAGGCATTCATATTTTTTTTCCAGTGTCTGGCTTGCAGAGTAGCTCTTAGTGACTATTTCAAAAACTTTTCTCACTTCAGCTTTGTTTTTTCTTAACACCACATGGATTGAAGCAGAAGTCCTGTTTGCCATATATATATATTTTTTCAGATTGTAGGGGCTCCTGCTTCATCTTGGCTAGTTTCCACCTTATGAGCTCATCATTCTAAAGATTCTTTTTGTTCCCAATCTGGATGATGAGCATTTGACACCAATGCTTGACTTTGGGGCCCACTTTTCTGGGATGTTTTATGAACTATCAGAGATGTCCATGGAGAAACCATCAATGGCGGGGCAGGAGAGGAGTCACAGCAATCCTAATCTTCCTGCCCAGATGTGTCCCCCAGTGCCAACTCTACCTGCTTTCCATCCACTTTGATAACTGCCATATAGCTTTCAAACAACATGAGCACATACCTCTGGGAACTGGTCCTTGATGAAGACAATGAGCAGCCATGTCCTGCCATACACTCTATCACTAACAATCACTAGTTCTGATGGCAGCAGTTGCTTATAAATGTGCTGCAAGATGCAGGGCCTGTCTGGTGCAAGTATATGAAGTATCTGAAACTTTTCTGATGAAAGGCTTGGGTGACAACTTCAAGTTCATTCTCTTTGTGAAGAGAAAGCCTGTCTGCAAGTTGTAAGCCAAGAGCCTGTAGCTCAGGAGGTGATGGTGGACAACGGAGAGGCTTGTAGGTGATGAGCATGCAGCAGAAGAGCCAGGCCCAGGTGAGAGCAGGCAATATTAATATTTTTTCCTGAATATTTTCTATTGTGGTTGGTTGAACCCAAGGATATGGGATCCACAGATAGTAAAGTTCCAACTACATAAACTGGCTCAGTCACAGAGGGCAAATAGACTCCCCCACTAAATCTTAGAGATAGCAAATACTAGAAATAGAATGAGAGCTATTGCAATCATATGTTTTTAATTTTCCAGTGGAGTAAGGATTTCAGATTTCTGCTCAATGGTACCCAAGGAAAATTTTTGTTTGTGAAACCATGTGTCTCAGCTTACTAAAGGCTGTGTGTTTTGGGTTTTGGTCCAGAACTCTTTCCACTATACTTACCACATTATCTCCCAGAGGGAGTCTGTCAGATTTTGTAACTTTGGTGGATATTAGCCCATAAGAGGTTTACCCAACTGAGAGCTAACAGGAAAGTGAAATTCTTCTCACAGTTGTGACGATTTACCCTTAAATTATGTGTGACCACTGCGCACCCTATTTGAGATGGAAACTTAAGTAACATGACTAAGCTATGTTCTCCAGAGTGGCATTTATTTTACTTTGGCAGGAAATATCATGGGAAAAACATATCATTGGTTTTGTATGGATGAATAAGGGAAACATTTTATCTTCCTAACTAAAGTGGTGAAACATTTTGGCAGTGTGAATGAGGAGGATATTAGAAATAGGGCTGATATTTAGTATATCCCCAAAGAGAAAAATAATGCCATTTGACATTATTTTTCATTATGAACCTTAGAGATTATGGATCTTGAAACGAAGAGTAGGGAGCATCTTATTTAATGAGCTTTTTGCCGGGTGCACACAGGGTGTCATATAAGCTGGGAATAATTAGAAAATATGCTTGTAGAGAATCTCTGATCTATAGGACTTTTTGCTAGAGAACGAATGATCGGTTTCTAGAAATCACTTATTGAATATCACTTATTGAATATCTTTATCTTAGATAAGGTAGAGGATCATAAATAATCTTGGAGGTGCCTCTGCCCAGAGCAATCTTACAGGCAGATAATAAAGATAAGAGAGATAAGTATGAATTATGATCAGGCTGTCTTTGGCATTTATTTTCCTCTCTTGTGTAACATTTAACCAAACTACATTATTCTTTCTCATATCCATGAAATACTAAGTATTAAGCAACTCACACAGCTTTCACTTAGAAAATGGCTTCTTCCCCCATTCTCTGCAAACCCCAGTCCTATCAGTCTTTCTGTCATAGCATGTGGTTGTGTTTAGCTAAGTTAGAGAAAGGCTTTTGGCATTGAGGAGGTTGACAATTGGGACACTGGTGCGTTGAAACAACAGCCTGGATGTTGAAGTCACTGAACGCAGTGGTGGTGTGATAGATGATAGGTCAGTAGCTGATATGAGGAAATCATAATATGGTGAATGGGAAGAACAGATTGGGCAGATCAAGTGTTGGCATTAGAGGGACCACATAAAATAGGGAAGAATATGGCAGAAATTGTAAGGTTGAAGATCTGCTCTGAGGATGTTAAGAATGAACAACTGGATCAGAAAATGTAGTAGACTGGAGACAGCAGAAAGGTATACAGCAAGAAACGGGAGAAGTGAATGAGAAAGTTTCACTGCATTTTTAAGTGTGACCATTGAATGAATTATTAAACTCATTGGGCTATGAACTGCAGTGCCGATGATCAGTTAAAAGAGCTTTGAGGCTAGTATACTGTATTAACCTATTTCTTAATCTCTAAATTGAAGATAATCAAATTTGCCAGATTTTTCTCATAAGGTTGTCTTTTAAAAAAATCTTTTTCTGTTTTTTTTTTCATCTTAGATATACATGACAGTATAGCGTATTTTGACATATTAAACATACATGGAATATCACTTATTCTAATTAGGATCCCATTCTTGTGGTCGTACATGATGTGGAGTTTCACTGTGGTGTATTCATAAATAAACATAAGAAAGTTATGTCAGATTTATTCTACTGTCTTTCCTATTCCTATCCCGCCTTGTATGGTTTGGATGTGAGGTGTCCACCAATAGTTTATGTGTGAGACAATACAAGAAAGTTCAGGAAAAATTAATTGGGTTGTGAGAGCCATAACCCAATCAGTTAATTAATCCCCTTATGGGATTAACTGAGTGGTGACTGCAGGAGGTGGGGCATAGTGGGTATGGCTTTGGGGTATATATTTTTATCTGGACAGTGGAGTTGCTCTCTCTGCTTTCTGATCATCCTGTGAGCTGCTTCCCTCTGTCACATTCTCCTATCATAATATCCTGCCTTACCTTGGGGTCCAGAGGATGGAGACTACTGTCTATGGACTGAGACCTCTGAAATGGTGAGGCCCTAAATAAATGTTTTCTCTCCTAAAATTGTTCTTGTCAGGTTTTTTAGTTGCAGCAGTGAAAAATACCTGTCCCTTCCCTTCATTCCCCTTTGTCTAATCTATTGAACTTCTCTTCTTCCCACTCCACATCTCCAACCCTTGTTGAGAGTCAACATTCGTTTATCAGTGAAAACATTTAGCCTTTGGTTTTTTGGAATTGGCTTATTTCATCTAGCATGACAGTCTCCAGTAGCATCCATTTACTGGCAAATGTAATAAAGTCGTTCTTTTAATACTCCATTGTGTGTATATATACCACACTTTCTTTATCCATTCATCTGTTGAAGGGCACTTAAGTTAGTTTCATAGCTTAGCTATTGTGAATTGAGCTTCTGTAAACATTGATGTGGCTATGTCTCTGTACTATGCTGATTTTTGGGTATACACTGAGGAGTGGGAAAACTGGGTCAAATGGTGGTTCCATTCCAAGTTTTCTGAGGAATCTACATACTGCTTTCCAGAGTGGTTGCACCAATTTGCAGTCCCACCAACAATGTATGAATGTACCCCTTTCCCCACATTCTCACCAACATTTATTGTTACTTGTATTCTTGATCATTGCCATTCTGACTGGAGTGAGATGGAATCTCAGTGTAGTTTAATTTGCATTTCTCTAATTGCTAGAGATGTTGAACATTGTTTTCACATATTTATTGATCATTCATATTTCTTCTACTGTGAAGTTCCTATGCATTTGCCTATTTCTTGATTGGGTTATTTGTGGTTTTTTTTTTTTTTTTTGGTGCTAAGTTTTTTGAGTTCTTTATATATCCTCCAGATTAATGTTCTACCTGAGATGAAGGTGGCAAAGATTTTCTCCTATCCTGTAGGCAATCCCTTCACATTCTTGATTATTCCTCTGCTGAGAAGAAGCTTTTTAGTTTGATACCATCCCATTTGTTGATTCTTGATTTTATTTCTTGTGCTTTAGGAGTCTTGTTGAGGAATTCAGTTCCTAAGCTAACATAATAGAGTGTTGGGCTTATGTTTTCTTCTAATAGGTGCAGAGTCTCTGGTCTAATGCCTAGGTCCTTGATTCACTTTGAGTTTTCACAAGGTTGTCTTGAGAATCATATGATCCTATTAAACATATTTATTTAGACAAATTGTTCTTATCATTTAAGTGAAATTATTTGCTAAACTATAAATTACCATTTAAATACAACAGTAAGAATTATTATTTGTTAGAGAAGTTAATATTTCTCAGTCCCAAGTTTCTAAGTAGAACATTGGTTCAACACAGTTGCCACAGGGATTGAATCCTGGAATCCTATGAAAGATGGAAAGAAATTAATATGAGTGGCGACTTAGGAACTCTAATTGTTGTTAAATTTGAGGGTTTTTCATAAGGGGGGGGAGAGCAAAAAGTAAAAGAAAAAGAAAAAAAAAACCCATCTCTTTTTTGAAATGGATCTCCAGAGGTCTGCTTCATCCTTCCATATCCAGGATAGGTATTTTATTGAAAACTTTTGCCAGTACTATGTGCTGTGTTTAGGAAAAGGGTGCTAGAGGGGAGTAATTACAAGTACTTCTGGTCTTTCATCCAGACCCAGGAGTCTTAAGTGACAGCTGTTTGAGGGACTTGTCATTCAATTAAGTGGTTTGAAATTCTGCCAGTGGTTAAAAACCTGTGGTTCATATGAGTTTGCAGCCACTGGGCCCACAGTCTCCACAAACCATTGCATTTCACTGGAAACCACTGCTTTGTTGGCCAGAAGGATGCCGGGTAGACATCCTGACCATGATGTTTATTTCTTGAGGTTAAAAATCACAATGGAAATTGGACCTGTGTCTAGCAGAAAATGATTCCCCCGGCCACTAAAATGTATAACATGGCAGTTAGAAATGAAATGGCCATGAAGTTTACTGAGAAGATGCACAAGGGCTTAGTATGAGATAAGGGTGAGATTTTCTTTTTACTCTTTCTTTCCTTTTCAACAGATGGAGGTCCATCTCTGCTTCACCCGTATTATTCAGTTTCTTTTTCAGAAACATTTTTGTAGTCGGTGTGTGTAGGATGAAAGGAAAATAGGAAACAAAGTACTTTCTAGAATTTTCAAATGAGTAGGGGAGCTCCAACAGATAGAGAATAATTTAAGGCAATTCATCCGCAACCATGGAACTTCGCACAGATTCAGTTCAGGAGAGTCTGAGAATTAGGAAATGACGTGAAAGTGAGGTTCCTACTGAACACTGCAAGAGAAAGAAAATGACTGCAAGAGGTGGAGGGAGTGCTGCCCTGAGCTAGCCTTCCTCATTCTTTTTCGTCTCTGTTTGTTTCCTCTTGTTTTGGTTGGCATTTGCTTGGCTTTATAATTGCTAAACTATAAATTACTACTTAAATACAGCAGTAAGAATTATTATTTGTTAGAGAAACAATTTATCAGTCCCTAGGTTCCAAGTAGAACACTGGTTCAACACAGTTGCCACAGGGATTGAATCCTGGAATCCTATGAAAGATGGAGAGAGATTAATATGAGTGGAGACTTAGGAACTCTAATTGTTGTTTAATTTGAGGGTTTATCAAGTTTATCAAGTCATAATTGTCCTATTTTCCATGGATACGAAATTGCTTTCTGCTTTGAAATGTGGTTAGGGTTGTTCCAAATAGGTGCATTTATGGAATAAATTTCTAGTATAAAGTATCTTTAGAAGATTATGTAAAATCTTTTAAGCCATATTACAAAAACCTTTACAGCCATTATAGATATAAATAAAGAGATTAGTTTCTTAAATCTTGACCTATAGACTAGTAGATATTAAACAAAATTTTCTGGTCCAAATTTTACGTGATTTTAATTTAAACAAACATGTTAGAGGAGTGTTGTGGACTAATGTAAGACAAAGAGACTTAAGTATAAAAAGATAAAAAGAGGTTAACCTACCTTCATATTTTATGTTCATCCTTGATGTCATCCAAATTACCTATTGTCAGAATAATGTTGCCTTTATTTTAAATTTGGTGGTCAAGAGGGAAGCCTTTCTTATCAATGTCTGTCCTTGCACCACAAATTAAAGAGGCCTATTCTCTAAGAACAAAGGACATCCTCGTTCAAAAACTTGCCCCCTGTAACCCTAACCCGATACCTGTTTGCCTTTAAACCTTCCCCAGTAGATCATTCCTCAGGCACACAGAGGCATCTCCTCTCCCAGCTCCACATTTATCAGCAGGAGAAAAGCAAACAGCGCCATTTCACAGGTACACAGTGTCTCCACACCTATTACAGTAGAGGACAGTGGTGACCTCACCCTGGCCCAAACCACCCACGAGTAGCCTTTGATGTTACCGGAGCCTCATGTTTTAATACAGTCTAAACAGCCCATGTTTGAACTGCAAGAGTCCAGTTTCCAGCCATATTAGAAGTGATATCAAAGCCGGTCACATTTTAATGGTCCTTCACCCTAAGTCAGGGCAGTGGGCAAGGGAGGTGTGTGAGGCTGGGTTCCTCCTCTGTTTTTAATTCTCCTGCCCATTGACATTCCATCCTTCCTTCCCCATGCTTACCCACATGCCACATATCTGTCACCAGCGGGATAGACTGGTTCTGGGAAAAGAAAGAGCCCTCAGGGAAAATGAACCCACTTCTTTTTTACAAGTTAAAAGTATTCCACAAGAGATCTTTCTGCATTGACTTTTCCCAGCAGAGTGGGTGACATTCATAGTTGGGGTTAAGCACTTGGTGGATTTATAGCACCACGAGGATTGTCACAGGAGGATGATAATTAGCAAATGGGCCAAGCCAGCCAAGAGCTCCACATTTCATTGTCCTGCTGTATTGCTGGACCACTGCAGCAGGAGAAAAGTTTAACAGTTCTATTGTACAAGAAATTTATTTTATAGACGAGGATATTCTTGGTTAGAGGGTCAGGCCCTTAAAAAAAAAAGATTCAGGAATCAAATTAATTCAAGTGTAGGATAGTGCTGAAAAGTTTTGAGGAACTATCTTTCAATGTAATACGCATACACAAACACAGGAGTTAAATCTTATGGTAAGATATTAAAAGGCAATTTTGTTTATGGACCCAGTAATAATAACACACATTTACACTGTGGTTATGGGCCTTGTACTCTTCTAAACACTCGATATAATTCATTTAACCTTCAAAATAATCTTATAAAAAATGTACTATCATTCCAATTTTCAGATGCGACAACTGAGACAGAACAGTTAAGTAACACGCTCAAGGTCAGCCATCTAGGAAGTGGCAGAGGTGGGATTCCAGTTGAGGCATTCCACTGCTGAGTCTATTCTCGAGTCACTACGGTGTTGTGTTGTTTCCAGAAGTATCTGACTGAGACAGTCGGACTGATAATTTCTTACCAGTTTTAAAGTTGAAATCACTTTGATGAATTTTTCTTTAGAGAAAACTACATTTGTATTTGGTATTGCTATCATTGTCAGCACAGCGATATAGAACTATTCCACTGATCAGCTTTCCCCCCAAACAACGATGTTTACAAGGAAGAAAACCTTTGCAAAACTTTGACTACATAGTTCCATTTGCATCCTGCTCTGGAGGGAAACACGTCTATGGAAATTTCTTAACATTACTTTCTTTGAATTTGTTAAAACCTTTTATTTACCAAACAGTGTACACTCTTAAAAGTAAAATTTCCTCTGGGCTCTAAGTTTTGGCCCAGTTGGTTAATCTTTCAGGAGTGTTGAAAACAGGGCTTTAATTAGCAATTTTATCAGTTAACCCAGTCACTCAGCTCCAGCTCTTATCTGAATCCTTGGTGGTGCAGGCACTTAGGGACATCAGAAAAAAGCCGACTTGTCAGTGTGACAGTTGAGAAGACTTCTGTGGAAGGGAAGAAAAGATCTCAGAAAAGGACAGTATTAAATGGAATTTGATATTGATCCAAAAGAAATTATCTCACTAAAGAACCTAGACCGGGACTAGGTTTCCCTTGTATTGCTCTGTAATCCTCTATGGTATGTCACCTTTGTCAGTCAAGACAGTCTGTATTTTTGAATAGTATGAAGATAGGGCCTAAAATCAGTGAAATTTCTACGCCAGTTAGTCACTGAGCTGGATATAACCCTGGAGTGGTTCTTGGCTATCCGAAACCAAAGGAGAGTTTGGAAAAGTAACATAGGGCAAGTAGATTTTAGAAATGGGGCAAATCCTGATAATCTGAAGTGAGAATCAAATTCACTTCCTAAATCCAATTCATTTTCCCCCTGCCTGTGATATCCTTTATTGATTGTATTTCCTCTTCATGTATTTGGACTACATTTAAACATATTGCTACTTGGAAATGAACCTCTGCTTTCTTCAGAAATGAAAAGTACTTAAGCTATAAAAAGAAGATCCTTAATTTCATTATCTCAGCATGGCTTGCTATCATTGCAACAGCAGAACGAGTAATGGGGAAAAAAAATTCTGTAAGGGTACATTGGAGCCAGGAGATATTTATGCTTGCCTAAGCAGTTCTGATGATTTGATAGTTGAAATGTTTATGCTTTTGTTCACTTAGATAACGTACTTAGGACATCTTTTTTAAACAATAGATAATCGTAGTGGTGAACTGAGGAGGCAGATAGAGTGGTAATTTGTATCTGAGGATTATGAAAACAAACTTGGACTGGTTGTAGCGTAGGTTGACTATTTTTGGCAAGGCAATACTTAGCATTTCATGCTAAAAATGATAGCGTTTTAGATTTATTATAAAACTGCAGAAAAACACGTTTTTCTTCAGAAGTAGAAGGGTAAAACATCAGCTGGAGTAAGGAAATTTGCTTTGTATTTTTCACTCAATTGTGCTTGAAACACAAAGTTTGTGTATGATTTTTTTTCTCTGTATTCTCTTTTCCTTCATATAGTTTGACCTAATTTCAAAGTAGCTAAAAGTGCCAAAATCAAAGACCAGGTTAAAATTACTTTGAAGGATATTGGATGTCATGGCCATTATTCTAATAATATGAGGTTTGTTTGACTGCTTTGATTTCTACAAGCTTGATAGTCTCTTTTCTCAGGAGGAAAGAACCCCAAACACAAAATGCCTCTTGCCTAAAGTTTTCTTATAAGTAAGCAAGCTACATACATACCATGACAATCTCTGAACTCACGGCAAGTTGGGATTTCTGCTGCTTTAAGTATTTATTGAAATATAGGGAATTCTGAGCAAATAAAATACAGAATTCAGCCTAATAGTCTTTATTAGTCTTGCATTTCTTACAGATGAATTCTATAGGTGATTTGAATCTTATACTCGGCTAGTTTCAATAACAGGACACTGGCAACACAATTCCTGATTTTTTTATGACACTAAAACTTTCTCAGAATTTAAAGACAACAATAATTATATATAATAACCATATGTTTTTATAATTGTATATAGTTATATATTGTGCTTAACAGTTGTAACATTTTGAAGTATCTCTCACTGACCACTGCCTCATAATTTCCCAGCTCACACCCTCCAGTACCCAGACTTCCGTATCCTTCTGGGATCTAAAGTCTATTGACTCGTTTACCTTTCATGGCCCCTGCCTACTCTCCTATCCACCCCCTTCTTCTCTCAGTATATGTATAAGTTATGTCATTAAATTCACTTATCTACATACACCTTCAACTCTTTGCCCCTTTCTCACTTTGTTGTACTCACTTCTTGCCAGCTCTGAGCCTGTGAACATGGATGGAAAATTACACATGGAGATTCAGGATGCTGTCAAACATCCTTTGATGCACAGACAGACCCAACATCAAAGAATTATCATGTCTGAAATGTCTGTAATGCCAAGCATTGCCTATTTCATACCTTCTCTCTCTTTAAACTTCAAACCTTCCTCTCTATCTGGACTTTCACCTAATGGTCTTATTCCCGCCCCTAATATGAAAGCAATTGGAAGATACTGACTTGCTCATGCTTCCACTACACACCTACCCACCTTTCTGTAGGTAAGTGGGATCAGGGACTCGGCTCCATCAAGGAAAGAGCTCCCAGCTCTGGGAGGGTGAAGCTAAATGTTTGCCAAGACCATCTTTGGTGCTGAACCTGACAAGGTTAGTGGTCTGCAAAGCTTAGTGGCCTTTTTATGGGAGACATTTTGTTCATACAATAGGATGATGAGCTGGAGTGACTGTTAATGACTAAGTAGAACTCTGGTAATGTGCCAGTATCTTTTGATTCCAATTTTCAGGTAAGTTCTACTACAAAAATACCATGAAGGAAGGAGATTCTAAAAATTGCTTCCTACGAGGACTTCTAGCCATATGGTGCATGACTCCTAGTAGACTGATCACTGTGCAACTACAGATCTTGATGATGAAATCCTTGGAGAGGCTTCTGGCTATACTGGACAAGATATAATGGCATCATTTCCAACGTACACAGTGTGCTATCCACGGATACATGTCACACTCATATTTGTGGATGCAAATCTGTTAACTAGGATAGGGAAAAACTGAGGTCCTGATGGGATCAAAATAGTTGGCGTCGTGTAGCGGATCCCTACTTTTTGGAGGGGTGGCCCCACACTTAGTTGAGGGATTTTGTGGGAGGCTTTATGGCATACTCAAACTAAATTATATCTAGGTGTAAGTACTACTTATCTAACTGGTGAACCAGTGTTTTTGGGTGAAAACATGTATCCAAGTTGCACTCAAGCCGTTGGAACCTGACAGCAGCGATATGCACGGTAGATTAAATAGCACAGCCCACAAGACAGAAAAGTACTTTAGGGGATATAGGTTCTTGCTTAGATATCCAGGTGTAAACTGAATTTGCTTTTAATGAGGAGTGACATGCAGAGGAAAAGGATTTATTCAAAGGATAAACAGTTTAGAAAGGTGTTCTCTTCCAGGAAGAAGTCAAAAGACAGGAGCCAGTAGGAAGGGGTACCGAGGGTGCAGCAAAGTAGGTCAGGTAGACTCAACAAATAATGCTGGATACTGCTAGAAGCTCATTTTGGAAAAGGGCCTCTACTCACCCAATATGTCCCCCAGCATATTTTTAAAATATGGAGGATGAAATGGTCTCTTCACTTATTTAGTAGATTTTTGTTGGAAAGGCAAAACAAATGCTTCTGTAAGTCTTATGGATTTGTGCTTTAACGAAATTAAATTGTACCATGACCATACTGTAATATGGTGTAATACTGGTGATGTTAGTAAGGCTAACTCATGTAAACAAGTCTTAGGATAATACTGATGTTAAATGTCAAATTAGTCAAGAATATGAATACACAATATATGTGTAGAGTGGTTTTATAGGTTGAATAGTTATTGAAATCTATCCATGCCCCATACTGGCTTTTTAAAATGTTAACCATATTCATTTTGGGACTATTTGTATATGTATTCTATAAATACTACAAAGTAAATGTTCTGACAGGCTTGATTATTCTGCTGTAGAGGACCCATGTCAAAGACCAGGGAGTGACTGTGGTATAACAGGAAAGGTATTTGGTTTTTTGTCTTTGCTTCCTGACACAGAGCTTCTAAAACCCTTAGATTTTCCTGAAGAATCAGGGTGATAGGATCATCTTTTGTTCTAATAAGGTGACTCTTGGTGGCCCCTAGAAATATTCAGAATGTTCTTAATGTTACCAGGAACACTAAGCCTTGATTAGTAGCTTGGAACTTTCAGTACCCCAAACTCCAGCCTCTGGGAAAGAGAAAAGGGGCTGGAGAATGAGTTAATTACCAATGGCCACAATCAGGCCTATGTAATGAAACCTCCATAAAAACCCTTAAATGATGGGGTTTGGGAGTTCCTAAATTGACAAACACATCCAAGTGCCAGGAGGCGAATGAAAGCTAATTCCATAGAGACAGAGAGTCATGTGTGTGGGATTGTTTTGGACCTTATCCTATGTACTTTATTTTTGGTGCTGGGGATTGAACCCAGGGCCTTGTGCATGCAGAGGCAAGTACTCTACCAACTGAGCTATATCCCCAGCCCACCCTATGTACTTTTTAATCTGACTATTCATTTGCATCATTTATAACAAAATCTAAGTACAACATTTTCCAGAATCCTGTGTGTCTTGTAGCAGATATTTTTTTCCCTCAAAGACTGGGGTTGGAACCCAGGGCCTCATGTATACCAGGAAAGCACTCCACCTCTGCACTACAGCACTAACCCTGAAAGATTTTTTTGAAGGGTGAGTGTGTGTGTGTGTGGGGGGGGTGGTATGTGGGGGGCATATGTTGTGGGAGCTTCTGACCTTATGGTCAAATTAGACAAAAATATGAGTTACTTACAACTGGTATCTGAAGTGAGGGCAGTCTTTTGGGACTGAGCCCTCAGATCTGTGGAGTCTGACACTGGCTATGGGTAGTTTCTATCAGAATTGAATTCCAATTTTAGGACATCTAGTTGGTATTGGAGAGTTGATTGGCATGAGAAAAAACTATTCACTGTGCTTGCCCAACCTCTAAATACGGTGTTTCATGATTCAGTCCTGGATCTCCTCTGTTCCTCCCATCTATTAGCGATTGCATCCTCTTTTGTGGATTTAAATATCTGGACTCCAAGATATGGATTACTGGCCTGAATTTTACTTTCAATTCCAGATTCTTTTGTCCAGGTACCTTTTATATACCTCTACTTGGATTGTACTAGGTTTCTCAAACTGAGTATGGATGAAACCAAACTTATGTTCTTACTTCTTACACTTCTCAAAGTTTTTCTTTGTAAAAGGTAAGTTACGCCTTCTATCTGCCACAGCCAAAAGGCTTGTCTCTTCTTTTTCGTGATCTCACATCCCACATCCAGGCTGTTAACAAATCTCATGAACTCAGAATTAGACGACTTCTTATCCTTCCCACTGCTGCCATCCTCGTCAAAGTATCTTTTATCTTGAATATTGCAAAATACATAATATAAGCCACCTTTCCACTCTTGACAGAATCAGGTTGATTCTCCTATGCTTCCTGTTTAACTCAGAATAAAATTCAAACTCTTGAGATGTTCCATAATGCCTTGATGTTCTAGCCTGTTTGTCCCACCAGTCTCCCACCCACACATCCAAGCCACTCCGTCTCCTGCCTTCTTGCTGCTTTCTCACAGGCTTGTCTAAGGCGTGTACCCTGGTTCTCTCCTCTCTATGGAATGTTAATGTTATTCCCCTAGTTATCCCAAGGGGTCTTCTCCCATTTTGTTGAAATATATCCTATTCTGAACATCCAATTTCAAAGTGCATTCAGAATCAACCCCATTGTTTTCTGTCAACCTTTCTTGCTTTGCTTTTCTCTACAGCAGTTATCCCCAGATGTTAAGTATATATTTTACTTTTTTAAAGGTTTATATTCCTCTATGAACATATAGGCTTCATCTGCATTTTTTTTGACTGTTTTGTTTACTGTTGCATTTCTAGCGCCTATAGCAGTAGCATATAGCAAATATGTGACAAATAAGAATAAAGAAATTGTAACTGGATATCGTTCTAAACATTCAGAGATGCAAAGTCTGGCTGCTTTAAGAAAGTGCCTTAAGTGGCAGTATTTAGGGAGATAATGTTTCAGTGAAAAATAGTGGGGAGTTCAGAAAAAGGCACCAACAGCTGTTGGCTATTTACTCTGTTCCAAGCCTTATGCTGTTTTTTTTATATACAGCATCGAATTAAATATGCAATATTTCCTGTGATGTAGGTATAAGTCACTTTATAGAAATAGTAACTAGGCCTCATAAAAATCAATAGCTGAATGTCACACTTTTAGGATGTGGAAAAAATGCTTTTCAAAGCAAATACTAATTCTAAATGTTATAAATTTTTCAGCTTTATACATAATGCACAGGAGACAGTGAGAATGGGTTATTTATGCTATACTTTCCTCTGATAAACATTATTTAATTTTGATCTTTATTCTTTACTTAAAATATTCATATCTTAAAATAATCATATCATAGGATTTAGATACTATTCATAGAAAATAATGATCACGTATTTCATCAATAGTAAGTGTGCTATTAATTACATCGTATTCTTTATCATAGATACTCTACTGGAAAAATAGTCTCAAGGTTATTTTGACATACAGAGTGAAATCACATTGAAATATTAACTATAACTTGGCAACATCTTTTTTTGAAAGCTGTAGAAAAACTTTTCCTGAAATACTTTTCTCAGATTGTATCATGTTACATCCTGAGATAACTTCTGTTTTCTGTCCTACTGCAACTGTGCACTACACCAAATGTAGTGTAACAATATTCACTTTCTTTTGAATTTGTTGTGGGGCTCATGGAGATGTTTCCTAACCCCTTCCCTCATAAACTCCCAAAGGAGATTATGTGTACCTTTTAACAAGGAAAGTGAAGAGTAGATCATTTTTAATGAATTCAGTTAATTATTCAGTTTCATATGGGAACATGTGAAAGGGAGAAATTTGGTAAGCCTTGTAATACATAGATTTATTTCTAACTGGTAAATAAAATTATATATATTTGTGGGTTATCATGTGATTTTTAGATAATATATATATTGTATAATGCTCAAATCAGTGTAAACATATCTGCCTCCTCAATTTATCATTTCTCTATGGCGACAAAATTAAAAATCCTCTCTCGTGGATTTATAAAAATATATAGTACATTATTGTTATCTATAGACACACAATTGTGCTTAATATAACATAAAACACTTTTATCCTATCTAACTGAAACATAGTACCCATTGATCAGCCTTGCCTCCTCTCCTCCCTGCCTTTCCCCTACTCTCCCACCTCTGGTAACCAAACTCCACGGGATCAATTATTCTATTCCACATATGTGTGAGATCATGAGGTGCTTGTCTTCCCATGCCTGGCTTATATTGCTTAATATTGCATGATTATTATTGCATGATCAGTTTACATTTCAACCAACAGTGTGAAAGTATTCCCTTTTCTTCATATCCTCTACAGCACTTGCTATTTTTAGGTTTTTTGATATTGTCCATTCTTACTGGATTGTGGTTGATATCTTGTTGTGGTTTTGATTTGTATTTGCCTGATGATTAGTGGTGTTGGGCTTTTTATTTTAATATACTTATTGTGTGTGTGTGTATATATATATATATCTAGTTTGGTCTATTGACTGTTTTTTTAATCAGTTTTTTTGGGGGGCTATTGAGTTGTTTGAGTTTTGTATATATTTTGGATATTAAACCTTTGTTAGATATATATTGGCCAATGTTTTCTCTCATTCTCTAGGTATATATTGTTTTGGACTTTATCATCAATAAACCCATTTTGTATGCTAATAGAGGTCACAGAGTGGTTAATGACTTAATACGAATGTTTGATGATTCACACTGGTCCTTTTATTTTGTAACATTTTAAAGGATATTTATTAACTTTCACACAATATATTTCTATTGGTTGTGAGAAAGGTTTATAAAATGTACAAACTCAAAGAAAGATTAACTCACGTGGGGTTGAACATCACACAATCAGTGGTCCGTTTCTTTGAATAGCAGCTGTAGGTCAACAAATAACTATGATGAAGAAATGATCCTTTTCCTACAATAGGATCACAGAGCTCTTTGGGTCATACACAATCTGATCTTTTAGAAATGAAGGCCATATAAAATAAAAACATGAATGTAGTATAACCACAACTGGGGACACTAAAGAGTCATTAAAAATTGCAATCTTGAAAGATTCCGTGAACGTGGAAAATAGTTCATGATATAGTACCAAGTAAAAAGGCCACAAGAAAATGTGCACCTAGGATTTATTTTCTGGAAATACATATGTTAGAAGTATTTATCCTTGAGAAGTGGTGTATTCATTAATGTTGTCATAGTAACTCTAGTCATTTTACTGAATCTGGTACTGGCTGGAGAGTAGCAGGATGCGATGGAACTATTCCACTTAATCATTCAAGCACTCAAGACTGACGAATGCTTCACTATCTTTACTTCTGGGTTTCCAGTGTCATCTGAGCATCAACAATCAACTGGTAGATTGGATAAAAAGAAAAGTAGAAGATCTCTGGAGGGTATGGGCCAGGCTAAAAGTGGAGAAAGTCACTTCAGCCACAGCAGCCAGAACTCTGTTGATGCCCACGTGTATTGATTATAAGAGGGACAGAAGGTGTGGTCTGTTTACCCAGGAGAAAAAGGAGATGGGTTTTGTGAACATACCTACATCCAGAAGGCTGATCTCCATGGACTATTTTTTGGCAGGCACCCTTGACCTATAGGTTAGGCCATATGGGTTTTGGTACTTCCAGTTGAGGAAATACCAAAAGAGATTGTATGGTGGGAGGAAAAAAAACATATGAGATAGTTATTCCATAATTTCTTCCCTGCTGGTTTTGGCAGTGGCTGTGTTCCTCTACTACAGGATGTAACTTCGGTTTGGGAGGTCTTCCCTACAGTAATTGTTTTCTCTTATAATGGATCCCTTCCTTTGCCCTTTCAAGCCTAAGGTTGGTAGTGGTTTCAGGGTTGTTAATCCCTGGGTGTTTATATCATCTCTTGCACTTACCTTTAACCCTATTCACACCTTTGCAAATGGTCCCCTCACTAAAACGCAGATCAATAACCCCTGAATGTGTCATCTGTATCTCATTCAGATTCTGACCTATACTTAATCCATTTGTGCTGCATTGCCACACTTAAGAAAATTATGGTGGTTAATTCATGAACCATAACAAGAGAGATTTCTTCAGAGATGAGAGGAGTCTTCATATTTGCTATGTGTGTTATGTTGTGGGAACATACATTAAGCCTGTATACAGGAAACCGAGCAAAATTCCTGACATTTAAGGCATTAAAATTTCACAGACAGCAACTTAGAAAACTTAATAAAAGGGCATATAAACATTGAGAAATTCCAGATGCAAATTATTTACAAGTTGTGTAAATATTGTGCATGCTGAATAATATAGGACATTATGCATGCAACCATGTAATCCAGGTCAGCTCCTAAACAGAAGGTTCTCTAGTTCTCTCCAGCATGGGTAACTTTTGGTCAAACCCTCAAAGAAGTTGTGTTATTCCTCTGAAGACTTCACTTTTGGTGTTCTTTCTTCAAAATGTCTCTTTTGCATAATAGAGGTTTAATGTATAATTAGGTTGATCCCACATCCTAATCTGACTGAGTCATTTTTAATTTAATTAAGTACTGGTTTAGTTATTAGTAGTATCCCCTTACACTCTTTAAAGTTTCTCAGTTTGGATGATGTCTTAATCTGTTTTCAGTTTTTAATAACACAATACCACAGATTATATAACTTATAAACAAAAGAGGTTTATTTTGGCTTCTGGTTCTGGTCAAGGTTGAGGGGCTATATGTGGTGAAAGCCTTCTTGTTGGCAAAGTCCTGAGATAGCATAGGGAATCATGTGGCAAGAGATAGGAGTGCAAGAGAGATCTAACTAAACAAGCATTTATTTGTAGTAGACCCACTCTTGAGATAACACATTAATTTATTAATCATATAAATGGATTAGTCCATGAAGAAGAGCTGTGTCCTAATCGCCACGTAATGATCTCACTTTGTCCCACCTTTTAATATCACAACAGGGATGAAATTTCAATATGAGTTTCAGAGGGGAAAACCATATTCACACCACAGTAGATGATAAATTATATGATTTTCTATATATAACCATCCTTTATTATTATTTGTCAACTCTTGGTATATAAGCCACATGTAACTGGGGGCAAGTTTCAAATACACAGTCTAATTCTTCTGTACCACTTAGTTTATATAAACTCTTCTATGGCCACCTGTGGCTGTTGATTTGTTTCTGATTGGCTACCAAAGCAAGGTAGATTTAATTATTTGGTCACTTCATTTTTCCTTCTTGGCCCCAGATTTAGAATTCAATTCCAGGTCAAAACAGTATTCTTTGTAGGCATTTCAATTTTGTAAAAGTTCTGTGCTCATTCCTTTTTTTGGAGGGGGTAGGAAGGGGTACCAGGGATTGAACTCAGGGGCAGCCGACCACTGAGCCACATCCCCAGCCCAATTTTGTATTTTATTTAGAGAAAGGTTCTCAGTGAGTTGCTTAGTACCTGCTTTTGTGAGGCTGGCTTTGATCTTGCCATCCTCCTGCCTCAGCCTCTTGAGCCACTGGGATTATAGGAGTGCGCCAAGGTGCCCAGCTGTGCTCATTCTTAAAGCAGAAAAGTTCTTTGTCTTTTTAACTCCAAATGTTGTCTCATAATTTGCATAGCAATTTTTCTTCCACTTGCAGAAGTTATTCTTCATTAGTATTTTTTCTTTCACTGTCTCATTCTGTTCTTCAGTTTTAAATGTATCATTTATACTTTTAGATTTCTCTATGTACCATAAAAATTTCGGTTTCATATTCTCTGAATTCTTCATGATTTTAAACTCTAAAAATCCTATATTTTATTATTATACTCCCTATTTCAAATCATAAATATAGTTCTCCCATATTTTGCTAATTATAAACATTCATAAATTTAAAGCCCATTCATCAACCTTGGAGGCAGTAGAATTTTGATCTCTTATGGGAGTTTGGGAAGAGACTCTTTCCCCATGATATATCATTGAAGATTTCTGAACTATGAAATCGTGGGCACAATTTTATCTTTTGCAGTCATGCAGAGATAAAAAGCTTATTCCAAGGTATAATGTAGAGAAGTTAAACAATCTGGCAAGTGCATGGAATTTTCTCTTTAGCAAATAATATTTATTAAATAACCATCTAGTCATGAAACACACATCATTAAAATATTAAACACTAAAATAATTGCTGCCATCATTTCCTCTAGTTTCTATGTATTTAAAAGGTAGTATCTTTAGTTAAAAGATTTATTATTTAGTTATCCATTTGCTCATTCAGTTAAAAAGCTTTTATTGAGTCTTTAGTGTACATCTGGCACTGTGCCAGGCAATTGGGAATAAAATGGCAAACGAGAAAGACATAATCACTGCTCTCAGGGAGCTTACAGATGCATGCAAATCAAACTTAAAGAATAACTTGATGAGGAAATACATGTAAAAGTGCATCTAACAGAGATCTAGGAATCAGATAAGCCTTCTTTAGAAGGGTCCAATAAATGAGTATGAATTATTTAGGGAAGGAATGGAGGGACTGGGAGAGGAAAAAGTCAGAAAGTATTAGGGGAAGACAAGCTAGCATGTGGATAGGTTCATTGGTCAAGAGAGTATGACACATTTAGGAAATGAAAGGAAGAGTGTGAAGGATGGAGAGAGGTGAAATCAAGGCTGGAGTGTAAGCAAGTTGAAAGTTAAGGTAAGGAGTTGGGACATAATGGTGAGGGTAACATGGACATATGAATAATCTTATTCAGAGCCTTCTAAGCTTTGGTCAAACCTACTGGAATATAGTCCAGCCGTGTACCAGTATGTGCTCGAGGGTTCAAAGTAGACCAGGGGCTGTTGTTCTTCAGGAGTTTGCCATCCTCCCCTGGAGACTGTACACCTCTCTTATGTGACTTAACCCAGAGCTTCATGTATATGACACATATAGCTACTGCTAGAGAGTGTCTTGAGGACCAGGGTTTGTCTTATTCATCCACTTTACCTCCCATAGTGAGCACCTAAGAATTAATATGATTTTGTTTGGTTTATGTCTCCAATAAATCTATTTCACTTTGGAAGCATTTAACTTCATGCAATGAAGATGTGGACTTTTAAGATCTTCATTTTCTCTATCTTAAATGTAGTTGTTGTATTTGTTGCAGACAGTTAATAAGAACATTGAACCTCTGTGACCTCACTGCAAATAAGGACAGACATCAGTGACCAGCTGTGCTTTTGGGGACCAATGGTGGCAGCTGCTCTTTTGCTATTGCAGTGACTAAACATGTCACCATCTTGAACTGGTGTAGGAGAAAAATTGATGCTAAGGACTGGTAGACAGCTCACTAGACAAGGTTTGTGGACGCCTAGATCCATTTGGGAGGAATTAGAAGAATAGTGTTTTTGTGAGAAATATGCAAATTAATGTAGAGAAAAAAAATTTAAGGCAGCCTTCATATATCAGATTCTACCCTTGGACTGGTGTGTATAACACACATAAAAGATCTACATTATATTTCATTTATTCCCTCAGTGCACACAAAAATGATGTACAGTAGAGGGATCCTTAATCAATGGGACTTCGGAGCTGCATGGTTAGGAAAGCACAGGTTCATTCTCTGGTGTGATTAGGAGCTGGAGTTCAATACATATGAGATTGCAGAACCTTTCTCCTGCTCTATACTGCCAGCTCTGGTGGTTGCCAGTCCCCAAGGGTGACCTGGATTCTTATGTACAAGTCGTGTAGTCACAATTCTATGAAGTGACAAACTCATAGCCAGATTAATGTCATTAGAATTGAAGGGAGTACCAGGTCTTTTTTGATGTGATAGGGGTGTGGGCTCCAAATTTTGTTACTAGCTAGTTTTGATTGTTTTAGCATATGGCCATGGAGCTTGGCAGATCAACCTTGTCTCTGGGAGGTTAGCTTACAGGAGACAGATCTTGGACAAGTTATTTCTAGCCCTCTATCATTATGAGCATGTGAGGTCAAAGATGTTGAAATTGTTTAATAAGGACTGGGGATATGGATGAGGTTTAGGGCACCCGCCTGGTATGTGTGAGGCTCTGAGTTCAATCCCCAGTACTGAAAAAAAAATCATTACCTTTTATATTTCAGTATTTTATTCTGCCTAAATAAAGCTTAGCTCTATAGTAGGCACAAATTAATTCTTAGTTTTTTTTTTTTTACTTTAAATATTTTTAGTATGAGTTGTAGAAACATCAGAAATTTCAGATAAAAGAAGAAATTAAAACAGATAATAATCTCCTATGCTTTTTCTCTTTCTTGCTGAAGCAAGTATCCACATATACATGCAAATTATACATTAACACACTGATGTATACATTTATCACATTTTCATTGATAGATTATGGATTTCTTATAAAAATAGTGACACTAGATGTTTGAATATGCATGGTGTATGTGGACATTTTATTAACATAGATGGACAGATATGGACAACTTTGGATAATATTAAGAATTAGTTGATTGAATTAGATTAGTTTTAGAATTAAATTAAAAATTTATAACTTAAAATAAAGAAGCCCCATGTAAATTATAAAACAATTTTGGTAAAACAAATGTTAAAAGCATTGCAATGAACTCTAAAAAATTCTATGAAGTGGTTAAATTTATGAATTAGAAAATGGTGTCTAATTATCTAGAAAGCCCATGACAGCTGAGAAGCAATCGTGACCAGGATCATGTGGTAATGACATAGGTCATGTTAATATGTTTGTTGGTGCAGTGCTTGCCCTTTTCTATGTTGACTTTTAGATAGGTCAGCAAAACTGAAAAGAGTCATAATCTGGGATTTCACTATTCTGTTTGGGGAGAAAACATTTCACTGGGAAGATTGTTGAAAGTCGTCTTAAGTTTTAATACTATTAATTAATGCTCTAAGCAGTGTTTAATTTGCTTCTTCAAAGCAAGGAGTTGGAATCAATTTGTATCAGATTCAGGGATATTGCTTGAGAAAGCAAAAGTAAAATGGATTTTTATTATTTGTTATCAGCATTAAGGGTTTTTGAGAAAACTCTAAAGTCTCAAAAAAAAAATTGATTCCCAGCTCTCTGAAAGGAAAATCATATGAATGTGTGGAAGAAATAATTTGTTGGAAGATGAGGCAATTCTATACACAGAGATCATCAAAGTACTGTTCTTGGATGGTAAAATTTCTTGGTGGCTGCCAAACTCATATGGCATATCATTGATATTTAACATTTATTATTGCTGACAAGGCATGAGGTCTGGACAAAAGCATTGAGAACTTCAATCTAAATTAAACTATTTGCTAACACTGAGGAGATTGTGGCTATAAGAGCCAAAATGATTCAAGATGAGATGCCTACACACAGCTTACAATGATCAATTTCTAAATTGCCTTCAGGATAAAATTTTGTAGCATAAGTAAGATATTTTAGATAAAATGTTCATTTTCTGACAGCTGGTATGTGAATAGCTTGTGTATATGGAATGCAATATGCAGAATTAAGTCAATGTTCCATATAAGATAATTTAACATATCAAGACTTTTAACTCTAGACATTTTTATTATTCTGGATTATGTACTAACCAGGAATTTCAAATACAAAACATTTGAATGATGATTTAATTCTTTTTGATCACTTGGAGTCACAATTGTTAATAGCTATTATGCTACATAAAAAACAATACCTTTAGAAACTACTTAAAAATTTTTTTTGGTACTGGATATTGAACTCAGTGGCACTTTACCACTGAGTCATATCCCTAGCCCTTTAATTTTTATTTTGAGACAGAGTCTCACTCAATTGCTGAGGGCCTCAATAAGTTGCTGAAGCTGGCTTTGAACTTGTGATACTTCAGCCTGTCCTGTGATTATGGGCATGCACTACTGTACCCAGTAGAAACTATAGCAGTAGCTAGTTTGGTTTTTAATTCTTTATTATAAATGACTACAGATCCTTTTTATCTTGTCTTTGTTATCAGTATGATTTCTCAATGTTGTCATGGGTAATTCCACTTCTAAAATAAAATTTTTATGAATTCATTTTTTTCTGAATGAAACTGAAAGTAATTTTATCTCTTTAAAAGAAAAAAATAACCAAAATAGTGAAATGTATGGGGTTTTGCATTTTTTTTTTTTGCTGTTTGATGACTTACAAGTTCATGAGTATGTTCTAGTTAACTAAAGATTTAGAGTTAGGACACAAAAATAAATAGCTTTGAAATTATTTATCTTTTCCAGGAAAACTTCTGTGTAATGCCTAGAAAATCATCAGAGATAAAAGGTGATTTTGAGCCATCATTGGATATAACCACAGGTAAATGAGGCTATTTAATTTACTAAACTAAAATTTATTTCCAGCTTATTCACATTGACAACTAGAAAGATAGTTTATTTGGGGTTTTTGATGAATTAATGATACAAGCAAATAAAACATAATTAAATGTTCTTAAATTTTAACTTGTTTGCATTATATTCTATAAATTACTGTATTTGTGGTTTAAACATGAGGTGTCGTCTCCAAAGCTCATGTGTGAGAAAATGAATGAATATTGAGGAGTGAAATCATTAGGTTATGAGAACTTTAACCTAATCAGTGCATTAATCCACTGGATTAACTAGGTGGTAAATGTAGGCAGGGAGGGTGTGGCTGGAAGAAGTAGGTTACTAGAGGTGTGCCTTTGGGGTTTATATTTTGCCCCTGGTGAATGGAGCTCTCTCTTTCCTTCCTGGTTACCATGTCCTGAGCTGCCTTCCTCCATCAAGCCCTTCTGCCATGATGTTCTGCCTCACCTTGGGCAAAGAGCTATGGACTTGACTGACCATGAACTGAACCTTTGAAAGTATAAGCCAAATAAGCTTTTCCTTCTTTAAGTTGGGCTTGTCAGATCTTTTGGTCACAGTAACAAAAAAGCTGACTAAAGCAACTGCACATTATTGCCACTGTATAATATTAGATATTACTCATATGTGTTTCATCTATGGTATTTGAATAACACTAGCTGTGACACATCATGGTCAGATTTGTCCTTTCTCTCCTTTTTTATTAGAGCATTACAATTACATATAGTATTTGGGTTCGTTTTGACAAAATCATACCTGTAAAGAACTCGATTTCAATCCCCAATCCCTCCCTTTCCCTTATTCTTTCCCCTTATTCTCTCTCATCTCCTCTATTGATCTTCATTTTACTCCTTTATTTCTTTATTTTTGATTTTTCTTCATATAGATTTAGGTGAAATTCTTTTTGTTACACTTTTATATGTATATAACATGTTATTGTTATATTTCTACCATTTTACCTTCTTTCTTCCCTCTTTGTACTTCTTCTTTTACTCTACTGATCAAATAGTTTTATGATATCCAATCTCCTCCCCTGCCATCTTCTTACCCTTACTTTGCTGTAGCTTTCACATATGAGAGGAAACCATTCATATCTTGATTTTCTGAATCTGGCTTATTTTGCTTAGCATGATTTTCTCCATTTCCATCCATTTACCAGTGAATGCCATTATTTCATTATTTTTTATGGCTGAATAAAACTCTATTGTGTATGTATATATATATCTATATCACATTTTCTTGATCCATTAATATGTTGATGGGCATCTGGGTTAATTCCATAATTTGGCTATTGTGAATTGGGATGCTATAAACATTGAAGTGACTATATTGGTATAGTATGCTGATATATATCGAGGAATGGTGTAGCTGGGTCTTATGGTGGTTCCATTTCTAGATTTTTGAGGAGTCTCCACACTACTTTCCACAGTGGTTGTATGAATTTCCAGTCCCACAAGCAATGTATGAGTGTACCTTTTCCCTCACATCCTTGCCAGCATTTATTAGTGTTTGTGTTCTTGATAATTGCCATTTTGACTGGGGTAAGATGAAATCTTAATGTATTTTTTATTTTAATTTTCCTGATTTCTAAGAGAACTTTTTTTCACATATTTATTGTCTATTTGTATTTTTTGGTGAAATTTCTGTTTAGTTTTTTAGCCCACATGTTAATTGGACTATTTGATTTTTTTGGTGTTGTTTTTTAAGTTCTTTATAAATTCTGGATATTAATCCCCTATCACAGAAGCGGCTAGCAGAGATTTATTTTCCATTCTGTAGGCTTGCTCTTCACTCTTAATCATTTCCTTTGATGTGAAAAAGCTTTTTAATGATGGCATCCTGCTTTTGATTTTATTTATTGAGCTTTAGGGGACTTGATGAAGAAATCAGTACCTATACCTATACCATGGAGTGTTGATCCTACGTTTTCTTCTAAGAGTTTTAAGGTTTCTGGTCAAATTCCTAAGTCTTCGATCCATTTTGATCTAACTTATGTGTAGGGTGAAAGATAGGGATCTAATTTCATTTTTCTATGTATTCATATTCAGTTTCCCCAGAACCATTTGTTAAAATGGTTGTCTTTTCTCCAACATATTCTTTTTTATACATAGCATATATTTGATTAAATGTGTTTGAATTCCAATCCTTTGTTTCTGATTCCTCCTAATATCTGATGAATTTATTCTGGGTCCTGTGTATTAGGTGATATCCATAGGATAAAGTTTGCTGACTATGTCACAGAATTACCTATTCTGGTGCATCTTTCCTGCTGACATTTGCCAAATCTCTACCAGTAGGAACTCTAATATCAAGTATCATTATCAACTCAGTTTGATGTCTCTGCATTATAAATATATACCTCTGGGGCATAAAACTCATATTTCTGAATAGTGCCATTTTTATTATTGAGCACAGCTCTAAGACAATGGATGGGAGGAAAACTACATTTAGATAGAGGTTGGAGTTGGGAAATAATTTGAGCATAAGTGACTGCCCTGAAGAGCTGTCCAATATGGTACATATGCATTGGCACATAATCTATTTGTGTCCTTTTATAACTTAAGTCTCTTTATTCTCCGTCTCTTCTAAGAGCTAATTTTTATGCTGAAATTTGCACTTTTTATTTCCATAAGAATTATAGTTTACCATGTTTAGTTTTGTGTGCTTTTGGACCTTGTGTAAATGAAGTTATACTTTCATAGCTGATTTTTACTACTTGACATTATCTTCTTGAGATTCATTCATGATGATGTATGTAACTGTAGTTGTTTCCTTCCTTCCTCCCTCTTCTTTTCTTTTCTTTTCCAGGAATTGAACCCAAGAGTTCTCAACCATTGACCCACATCCCCAGCCCTTTTTATTTTTTGAGAGAGCATCTCACTAAATCCTTAGAGCCTAGATAAGTTGCTGAGGTTGGTCTTGAACTGAAAATCCTCTTGCCTCATTCTCCTGAGTCACTGAGATCACAGGTGTGTGTCACCACATCTGGCAGTTTGTTCACTTTTAATGCTATGTATTATTGTACTTATGAATACATAATAATCATTTATGAGTAAACTTAAGCTTTATCTATGAACATAAAATTGGATTGTTTCCTGTCATTATAACTAGTACTTCTATGAGTATTCCTGTACATATCTTTTGGTGCATATATAGAGATGTTTTACTTGGGTAGTGTTTTCCAGACTGGTTTCTGACACATTACTGGATTATGAGACCAATTTAGTAGGTTATGATTGGCACTAAAAAAATTTCTTAGAGTAGTTTAGAACAGAATAAAAAATGGAAAAGTGCATTATACAAAGAGTGTCCTTTATATGTACATTCTATACATAAGGGTGAGGATTGTTTCATAAAATTTTGCTATAGTTTGTGTGACTATATGTATGTGTCACATATATACATGAGGGGGATTGTGATGTAAAATATATTATTTGTTGTGAATCATGCCCCTAAATGTTGACAGCTCCTGCTCTATTACAGATATTTAGGAATATGATTATGGGAATCATTACTGGAGCAATTTTAAAAAAAAATATTTTTTAGTTGTGGATGGACACAATACCTTTATTTATTTATCTTTATGTGGTGCCCAGGGCCTCACACATGCTAGGTAAGCGCTCTACCACTGAGCCACAACCCCAGCCCCTACTGGAGCAATTTTAACAAATAATATCAAATAGTTTTCCAAAATGGTGCTACCAGTTTGCTCTTATTAGCAGTGTGTAAGAATTCCAGCTATTGTACATACTAGCTAAGTTTTAATATTTTGAACTTCAACATTTTTGATAGTTTGATGCATGAAATATTACCTCAGGGTAGCTTAAATATTCAGTTCTCTGATTATAGTTAATATTGTGCTCTTTTCATGTTATTGTTAGGCTGTAATTTTCCACATCCTTCATAAACAGCAACTTTTGCTTCCTTTATAAAGAAATAGTTTTCCAAAATAAGACTGATTCTGAAAAATTCTTTTTTATAAACTTATGCTTTTTATAGAAAAGTTTCTTTGAGAAGCTTGATGGATTCTAGCTTAAAAATACAGTGAATGTGATCAAAGTTTTAGATATTTTTTAGCAACTTGGGAATTTAATTTATGTTCACTTTCAAAGAAGTATGCATGTGGATTAAAGAGAAAAATTTCAAGTTGAAGTTCTTATAAGTTTTTTGAGATGGTGCGTTGCTGCATTTATTTTGTGAGATATAACTTTGATATGGGAAGTGGTTTTATCATATTAGCAACTACAATTCTTTTTTTAAAAAAAATTTATTAGTTATTGATGGACCTTTATTTATTTAGTTGTTTATACATGGTGCTGAAAATCGAACCCAGTGCCTCACGAATGCTAGGCAAGTGCTCTACCACTGAGCCACAACCCCAGCCCCAGCAACTATAATTCTTATAGACTGCTTTTCCTCTCTGTAACATGAATTAAAAAGTAGCTTTTGTTTCAATGTGATATAAATATGTAACCAAGGATTATTGGTCACCTTTCTGATTATTATATATGTCAGATTAAGAAGACATATTTTTGTGGACAGCTGAATGATGCCCTCAGTATTTCTACATGTCAGTCTCGATTTGCACTGAGATGTGAACCACTTACTGCACCATATGTTGCTGTTCACACCATTTTTTCCTCTAATAGTGGGAGGTCCTCACATGAGAAATTCTAGTTTAATATGCTTTAATTTGTCACTCATCATCTCCATAAATAAAATTATTTCATTTTAAATTTCCCAAATCCAAGTCAGTTAAGCAAATTATTTTTAGTCTTTGGTTATGCTTTGTTAGTCTTGAATTGCTAGGCTCCCCTCATGTATATTCCATTTCTTAGAAGGATAGGTGAAAGAGAGATAGATAATTCTTCTTGTATAAAAATGCCTTTCAATTCTGATATGTTTGTCAACCATCTTCCATATATATGCTAAAAAAACCCTTCTTATATCTACCCCTTCCAATTGTCATCTTTGTTTTGTTATAATGTGTTCCATCATCTTAAAAAAATTCCAAATTTCTATAAATTCTTTTCAGCATTCATTCTATTAAAAAATCAATATTTAATGTAAATTCCTCATGTGGACTCAGGGCACGTATATTTTTAATAGTCTCAGATTTAGAATCACTAAGAAATCACTATTTCTTATGTGAAATATGAAAGGCTATTAAGTGAAGGAATTTCATCTGGTATATGCTGTGGCCTCTGGATGATCTAAACCATAGCATCTCCTAACAGCTTTATAAAAGTTCGAGATAGTTTGGATCAAATTGATTTTTTGCTTTCAAACTTCAGACTCGAGAAATAGATTTTAAAAGTAAGAAAACATTCATTGTAAATATAGAAATAAAGGAATAATAATAATAATAATAATAATAATAATAATAATAATAATAAAAAGTCAGGCAGCTGTCATGGTACCTCACCTGGCCCTTCTTGGGAAATACAGGAAAAAGAAAAATGAGAGATCAAGGCAGCCTGGACACAGCCGTAGGCTAGGATTTGCTAGTAAGTAAACAGCTTCTGACCTGAATTTGAAATTCTAGCATCTGTCTCTCAGAGAACATATTGGAGTTCTGTAACATTTCCTTAGAGTCTCCTCAAACATGCAGGCCCTATCCCGTTTCAGTATCTACACAAGCTCAAGTCTCAATTACTCTTTATGTCACAGTTCAAACACTACTTCCTCACTGAGACAGTCTCTGATTACTGAAGGAAGGTTTAGGCATCCCTTCTTTTCAACTCCCTGTGCATGTTTTATATGCATTTAATGATCAAAGAGACTATTCCCGTAGTCTTTTTCCAATTTCTACTTTCCTTGAGTTTTTCTTCCAAACAACATAATAAAAACCCCAAAACCTATTTTGTGATCAATAATTTGGGAAAACTGTATTTTAAACTCTTAGATATTTCTTACACACATTTGAGTATTCAAGGTCCTAAGAAATAATTCAGAAAAAAAAAAACTTGTTTTACTCAATGTTTCCAGAATTAATTGACCAGGAAACATCTCTTTTGAGAACATCTGCCTGCAGATTTCTCTGAAACAAAGTTGGGAAATGCTGTCTTATTGTATTGTGATTTGTTTTCTTTGCACTGACCCTCTAAGACTATAATTGTGTTACCAGTGCTTGGTATAGTGCCTGGCACATAGTAGGCCCATAATGAAATTATTCATTGAATAAAAACACAGGAGAGAAAAAGGTAATAATTTCCATGTTTGAAGTTTGAGCAGCTAATGTGGTTATTTATTGTTGCATAATAAAAACTTAGTGGCAAAACAACCTTTTTTTTCATGCTTATAGTTATAGGTTTGTAATTTATAAAAGGTATACTGGGGACAATACCCCTCTACTTCATTACATCTGGAATCTGTTCTGGGAAGATGCAAATAGCAGGAGGTGCCTGGAATGACTGATAGCTGGAAGTTCTGAGGCTGGAGGACCCTCTTCCAAGATGGGCTCTTCACTCAAGTGGTTGGAGCATCTACATGTGACTTCTCTAATATTGTTGGATATTTTGCATCAAGTCTTAGGGTTGCAAGAGCAAGTGTTTCCTGAAACCAGAGCAGATGCTAAAAGTTCTTTCCTTTTTCCTTTTTTCTTCCCCTTCTCCTTTTCCTTTGTCTTCTATTTTAATGGACAAACCTCAGAAATCTCAGATATCTCAACAAATTTCTAGCCATGGTTCAAATTGTTACAGAAACTATGAGGGTTGTGATGCCATCAATTGATACAAGAGATTCTGGAGAAGAGAGTTTGCTGAGCAGGAGAGAGTGATGAAATAATGTGTTTAAGTGTGGCAGTCAGGAGGGTGCATCTGGATATTAGGAGAGGGTGGGAGCTGAAGGTGAGGGAGAGGGTTGATACTAAAAGCACATATGACATCTTTGAAGGAGAATTTGCAGAGAAGAAGAAGAAAGAAGGTTGGACATAGACTCAGGTAATGCGAATGTTTAAGGGGAAACTGGAGGAAAATAAGCAGTAAAGAGAACTGGGAAGCTGTAGCCACTGTGGCTATAGTGGGCATGGAGGGAAGAGTTGGGCAGAGTCCTGGGAAGTTCAGACAAGAGTTTCAAGGGCAGGGTGGTCTATAGTATCACATACCTCAGAGAAATCAAGTAAGGGTACCTGAGAAATGTTCGTCAGATATGGGGGTTGCAGAGATTTTTAGTAGGGCTATTTCAGTGAAGAAAAATGGAGCCAGAGCCAACAGTGGGGAATAGCTGTTGGGGTGATATTGGTGATTAAAGCTGCAGTGTGGGTACCTGGGAAGGAAGCAGGTTGAGTGAAGATGACCTTTGCTTTCACAGTTGGGCTGAATTTGAATGGTGAGGGAGCTCCCTTTATCCACAAAAGCCTTTCATTGCAATTGCACTGGAGAGTCACATGGCACCTCATTCACAACTGTTAGAAATGTGTAAAAGTCATTGAATGGAAAAAGCTTTTAGGAGCACAAGGCAGCCAGGGTAGATCATATAGCAGCCCAAGCATGTGACATATCCCAGATAAGTCTGAAACCACAGCCAGTAACAGCTCTGGAATCTGCCAGGGAGTAGCCGCTGTGAAGAGTATATACACTTCCTCTGTTTGGCATCTGCTGGCTGCCAAACAGTTAGCAAAGTCAGATTTCCTGAAGGGTTAAGAGTTATGGAGATATGTCTACATATGTGGAGTGAATAGGAACTATTGGGACAGGGAACTGAATGTCGTTTTACACTTCCTACTAGTCCTCCTGACAGACCCCTCTCAGAAAAGGCAAATGGAATTTTATAGGAAAAACTGTATCAGTGTTCAGTATTTTTTATTCTGAGAGATTTGAATGTGGCTCTTTGAAAATGTTGGAAGTTGACAAATTATGATAAAAATTAATTAATATATGCAAAGCTCTTAGAACAGTGCTTGTTCTAAACATGAGCACCACATATGTGCAAAGCATTATTATCTTTATCATTTTATAATTTTGTTCTTGTTTTAAATACATGATTGCTGTTTGATTTGAAGGAAATTTGTATTTTCCCCTTATCTTGCATTTTATTTTATTTTATTTTTTTTATTGGTTGTTCAAAACATTACAAAGCTCTTGACATATCATATTTCATACATTAGATTCAAGTGGGTTATGAACTCCCATTTTTACCCCAAATACAGATTGCAGAATCATTTTAAAGAGAAGATCAACTTCATACTTTGGATCTTTTCAGATGTCATGCTAAAGATGGGTGTAAAATTTGGTTAGCTGTAAATAAGAGCCATTACCAGAAAACAGCAACAATGATCCAAGTGTACTCAAAATAGAGTCCCAACTTGAAAACTAAGTGGATACATCTAACCTAAGTGGATGTCTTTTGTGACTGGTGAGCTTTGATTCCAGAGATTTTTTTTTTTTTACTCTGAATATTCAGTTTGAGAGCGCATCCCTTTGGGAAGGATGGTGTGCTCAAATGATAAAACGTAGGGTGTAAAGTGATCTGACTCAAAGTCCTCCTGAAATTAGGAGCTCCTTTGTATGATCCCATCTCCTTAGCGTTGAGAGAGAGAGAGAGAGAGAGAGAGAGAGAGAGAGAGAGAGAGCGCTAGCAAGCCAGCATAAGCATGCGCATGCTAGCAAGTTCAGGACAGAAGCTGTTTACTTACTAGCAAATCCTAGCCTAAGGCTGTGTCCAGGCTGCCTTGATCTCTCATTTTTCTTTTTCCTGTGTTTCCCAAGAGGATCCAGGTGAGGCGTCACTGCAGCTGCCTGGGGAGGTCTAGAGTTGAATCTAAGGGGATTATCTTATTCCTTTATTCCTACTCTGACAATAAAATCTTGACTACTAAAATCTTCATCCCATGCCTACACTTTGAAAGTAGGATTCCAGTTTGATTCAATGCCTACAAAAGTTTGATATAAATCCACATCAGGCTGTGGATTGGAGAGTAAGGAAAAAGTAGAGGATGTGATGCTTTACTTCAAGAAGTTCACAATGTATTTCAGATAGAAATGAACACCACAGCTGCATACAGGCATGTGAAATATATGTGCTGTTAGAAGCATGGAGTACTTGTTTTGAAACACAAGTTTTCTGATTAG